>NC_135265.1:80439067-81802639 GCF_051311805.1 Agelaius phoeniceus
GTAAGTGATCATATGAGTCTCTATCTTAATATAGAAAAATGTAATTAAAATTGGAGCTTTTAAGTCTAAAAAACAAATATGTTACCAATCTCACTTTGCCCTTGAAGTCTACATGTAAAATTAAAAATTTCTTAATATTTACTTGCACATTCAATCTTTTAAACAAATGTCCAAAACAAAGAGCTATTGAATCAAAACTGGAAAAGTTGACAGAAAAAAAAGAGGGAAGAAAGGCATAGTTAAAATATTATTTAGATAGAGATGTTATTTTAAATGGATACTGGCCTTTAGCTTTTTAGTAGAGTTATTAGTTGCATTGCAATCGCTTGGAGAACTGAAGAAGTTATTTTAGCTTTTGCTGTCAGAGGGTATGAGCTATCCTATTTTGGTAAGAAAAACAACAGATGTTTGCTGATGTAAAAACATGATTTTTTTCTCCAAAGGTGTTATCTTAGAACAAGAAAATCTACACACAGAAAAAGAAGAGTTAGGAAACTCTGTGAACCGTCAGTGAAAAGAGGTTAACATGATTGAACAGAAGGCAGAGTAACTTGTTAAGACACTGTTTTTACATGAGTTGCCTGCAAATAAAGTTTTCAGTTTCCCTGTTAAACTGCCACGAGAATGGCAGCCAATATATATAGCTCCTCCTGCAAGGTGTCTCCCCCACCACCTTCCATTTCTTAAGTATAAAGGGTGTAATTTTTGCAGAAAAATGTAACCTGGAATCTCTTCTTAACTGACCTATTTAACTTACTATATTAAATATCACATTATGCTTTCCTCTCTTTAAGCTGAATTTGTTTTCCCACTTTCTCTGCATGAACTGCAATTCCAGCAAAATAGTAGTAGCTTAGTTTGGGAAGAGCACTGTAAGTGGTTCATCTTATCTTTCAGTATATTTTCTAATCTGATTATTATATACTTGGAAAGGAAATGCTAACTGATTATGAAGCTCATAAGCACTGTAGAAGATTGTGACAAGAGTGTGTGTGCACTTAGAAATGCTTTGTGAAGTAAGATGTGCTCAATAAAAGTCCCTCCTGCAGGCCACCATTTTCATAAATCAATTCCTTTGTGTTAACTTTCAGTACTTAAAATGGGCTTATAAGAAAGATGAGAAAAAACATTTGTAGGGCTTGTTGTTGTAAGACAAGGGATAACAGTTTTAAACTAGGAGAGAGTAGGCTTAGACTAGATAGAAGGAAGAAATTTTGTTATAATAAACGTGGTGAAACACTAAAGCAGGTTGCTCAGGTAGGTGGTAGACGCCTCATCCCTGTAAACATTCAAGGCCAGATTGGATGAGGTTCTGGGCAACTTCATCTAGTTTAAGACTGCAGAGAGGTTGGACTAAATGACCTTTAAAGGTCCCTTCCAACCCAAGCCATTCTATGATTTTATTACTTGCATAAATCAGTATTGTTTCATTTAAAATACTTTGTGTAAAATGCGCAGTGAGACAAAATAATAATCACTGCAGATGAAGCTCAAATGATGGTGCCTTCCAAGACAAAATGTTTACTTCATTTTACAAATTAAATAAGTTGCTTTGCATTTTTCTGACGCTGCATTGTGGTGTAGTGAGGCTTGTAGTATTATTTCCTTTTTGCATTTTGGTCTCCAACTTCTAGATAGTAATCCTTCTCAAATAAAGCTGTTCTTTATTCTTTCAAAGTAAGTTATTTCAGGTGAGTTATGTTTGACAAACAAAGAGTTTGTTACTTGGATAAAAGGAGAAACCAACTAAGAAATGCATGATCTATGCAAAACAGAAGACATTTCACAATGGGAGGAGGTATGTCAGAATATAATGGGAGTGAAATCCTTATGAAGAGACATGCTGATTGGTGATCTTTGGATCACAAAAATCTGATCAATTTGCATTAGTGTTAGACTGTGTTATGTCAGCACAATAAAAGTTCTACTTGAGCCAAACATACTAAGTGAGAACTTTAATACTGAGTTGGGCTTTCTTTTTAGGCAGATTTCAGTGAATCTCTTGCTTTATAATTTAAAAATTAAAGAGGCAATAATAATGCTACTGGAGGTAGCTGTATTCACTGGATGAGCAGTAGTTTTTACTACATTTTACTAAATTGGTCAGTTGGGAAGCCATGAAGTTTTATACAGAGATCTCAGAATATTTACTTCATGAATAGGAAATTCTTTTGCATTGTGTCAAATGAGTCCTTGATTTTGAAAAGGAGAAAGAGAAGGGGGCAAAAGAGAAAGGGGAAGACCATGTGTGAAAGCTGGGATGGATCAGAATCACTTCAATATTTTACTCAATAGTCTACTTATTGAAATAATTTTAAGGAAAATGGTCTGTCGGTTTATTACTTTTAAGGGATGTTGTGGTATCACAGAATTGTTGATCTTGTCCAATCCCCTGCTCAAGTAGGGTCTCCTAGAGTGGGCTGCCTAGGATTGTGTCCAGGTAGATTTTTAATTTCTCAAAGGGTGGAATCTCCACATGTGCTCTGGACAACCTCTGTCAGTGCTCAGTCACCCTCACAGTGAAAGTATTTCCTGATCTTCATGCAGTACCTCCTGTGTTTCAGTTTGTGCTCTTTGCTTCTTGTCCTATCACTGGGTGCCACTGAAAAGAGCTTGGCTTTGTTCCCTTTACATCATCCCTTCATGGACTCGGATATTTTCATAAGATTCCCTTTGAGCATTCTCTTCTCCAGCTTACCTACTCTCTCAGGCTTGCCTTGTGTGAGGGACCCTCCAGTCTCTTTATTATGCTAGTGACCTTTAATTGGAGTCTACCCAGAATTGCTGTCGATATTATGGCAGATTTCTTTCACAAGAGCTGGCATATGTCTGACTCTTATAAATGCATATGTTATAGGAGCAGGTATTATAAGTTCAATAGGACAACTGGTTTTCCTATTCCCAGTTTTGTACTGTTGTGCTTTTACCAGAAGCATTTATTCAAGTGAATTTTAAAAAAGTGTGTTTTTTGCATGTATAAAGTGTCTATAAAGAGGTGGTGGGCCTGCCTCTTTAGCCTGGTTAATGTGCTGTTGGTTGGCTGCATTGTAATGAAGACTGCTAATTTTTTTGATTTCCTTTGATATAAAATTAAATTTGATATAAAATTTGTTTGTAATGCCACCTGGGTATTGAACTACAAGACAGATACTGAGACTTGCAATATGTTATGCAGGTGTGGGAAGTTAGATGTGTATAATGTATATTGTGTTTTTCTCACACTAGATAGGAAAATTTCAGGAGTACGCTGTGGTTCCAATTACTGTTCCAAAGCTTTGAGAATTCTGTTACCACTCCGAATTGTCCTAACAGCTTGACTGTGTGTTAGTTTCACATTACCTATGACTGTGCTGAAAGCAGCAGTACTTGACAGTTTGTGTTCAGGAATTGGACCTGTCTGGAATTTGGATGCTGTCAGCGAATGAAGTCACATCAGGTTCTTTCCTTTTTCTTGTATCAGTGCATTGGATATATGGAAATCAGGTATGTTCCAAGGATTATATTGTTGGTATTTGTAAAAGGCTCTGACAGTTAAAAAACATCAAAACACTACAAATGTCTTTACTTTTAGCAGCTCAGGGCTTTGTTGCAGCTGCTGTATCTTGTACCTGATGGATTCACAAGCCAAGCTATGGCAATGAGACAGACGATAAAAACCCTTCCTGCTTTTTCTCAAGAAGAAATTGTTCCCTGCATTAAGTGGAGATAAGAGAGATCTGAGGAGGGATCAAGACAATTGAAATGAGAACAAAGAAGTTTCTGTCATTCATCTAAACAAGGTTAAGGCTAAGTAGTGAATGCTTTAGAAAGAAAAGCAGCTGTGCTCCTGAACCTGTTGGGTAAAATGATCTTGTCTGATTTGTTTTTCTTCTCACTTTTTTTTTTCCAAGTGGAAATATTTATTTCCTTGATTATTATTTAAACTCCATAATTATTGTTGTAAATTATAATTGTAGAAGTAATAATTTTGGATATATCAATTACAATTACTACAGGTCTAGTAAAAGACCTAGTAAATTATTCACTTTTTTATTAACTAATAACAATAATCTTCAGCATCTCAGGCCAAATCAAATAAATTATGAAAAATAATAAATGAGTATAAGGTAAAAGCATGCTTTTAGTAATAAGAATTTTCTTTTTACAAGGTGAATTTTTAATTTACTTTTGGATGACAGAGAATTTATTTGAACTTTAGCAGCAGAAAAAAACACTTAAGAACTTAAAAGTTTTTAAGTTGTGTAGTACTATGAGTCTAAAATTTCTCTTAGAATTAAAATATATCAAGTGGCAGTCTCTGACCTATATATCAAAAAGTTCAGTTAATCACACTTACATGTAGTTATATAGTAAAATGTCTGTTACACTTATAGACAGTTAATTGCAGTTATCAGAAAACTGTTTAAAGACAGGTTTTGATTAAGGTCTGTGTCTGAATGCTTAATTACACTACTTCTAATAAAGTTGCAAGGCAAAAATATATAAAACCCTGATGTTTCATCTGAACAATTTTATCTTCCCCGGATAACTTGCAATCTTACATGCATAAAATAAAAATTATAGACATATAAGTATTTTGGACATAATCAGCTTTTAGTCTCAAGAGATTCAGCACCTAGAATGTGAGTTAAAATTATAATTCCAGAGCATTCTCAAGTGAGATATCCTCTGGTCTATCTGGAAATGTTAATTTTGATTGCTATGCTGTGGAGAAAGAAAAAAGTGACTAATCTTCCCATTTAAATGCAGGATTAAGTGCATTATGACTGGCTGAAGTGTGTAAACCAAGAAAACAGGTTGAAGAGGAAGGGAAGCTGCAGTGACTTTTGGTACCACAGTGAAGAGCTTCAGCAGTGTCTGAGAGGAGCCCAGTTGCTGTCATGAGCAGCATTGTAAGAAAACCACCCTCAAGCAGGCACTAACTAATTTCTTCCACAAAAATAATTCTATATTCTCTCTTGTTTTGTGGTCATTTTCAGCTTATGCAATCTTTAGTTTCTTGGTTGTGTTTATGATGCAAAGAACTACACAGTGTTCGTTTTAGCGGCTTCTTTTATATTGTTAAAGTGAAGCTTAGTTACCCTAAATTTGTTACACTGCAAGCTTGGAGAAGCCTAAATCTCTCTGTTTAGGTGTTTTTAAGCATCCAAGTACCTGTGCATTTTGTAAGGTCTTAAGTAGATAAACAATTTCAGAAAGGCAGATAGGAAATTCTCTTAGGGAAACCTAAAAATTCCTGATGAGCAGGTCTCAAGAGACCAACCTAATGATAGTTGGTGGCAGTATGTGTTCTCACATTTTTTATGCAGGAGTAATGACTGTGACCTCTTGGAGCCATTTTTCAGGGAAGTAAAATGTGATCTTAATAATCTTTGTTATCAGAGGCCAGCACTTATATTCATTTTTTCAATTTCTTTTGAAAAGAGGAAGTTTGATTTTCTTTTTAAATTGTTTTTGTGTTCATTGTAAGTTGCAGAATTCCTTGACATCAAAAAATGCCATCTCATCTTACTGATGCCTGTTTCCCAGGCGATATTAAGCGACTTTATTGAAGCTGAGAATCTCATGTGAAATTGCCCCTCTCCCAAACAACTCCAAGGATAAAATGACATATTTATGCTATTGTAATGGTAGGATTATACTGCAATTAAGTTTAAGACAATAATAAGGAGTTGCTTGTGGTTTATGTTTTATATTAAAACCAGACAACAAAGTAGTCATTAACTTGAAGTTACAGACACTGAGATATCCCAATAAATTATGTGAAACACAGAATGCAAAAGATGAAAGTCACAACTAGTGGAAAATTTTATTCACCCTTGTTAAAGGTGTTAATTCTGTTAGGGAAAGACTGCATCTATCACTTTTTTTCTTTATGCTTCTTTTCCCTGTCTCCTCCTTACCATCTTTCTACATTTTCCTCTCATTAGTATTACAGTGTTCTCTGAGTTGATATATGATTCAGCATTCTGCTGAATCACAGACATGGCCATATAAGACATTTTACTGCGAGTGGAATGAAAAGAACAGCTGCTCTCATGCCACCTCTCTTTTTCTGAAGCTGTTGTCACCGAGGCTCACTAGATGTCAGCAGAGTAGTCCAGAAACAGAAGCCTTTTTTCCCCTGAGAATTAATAAAGGAAGTTGCAGGTAACAGTTAAAAGTTCATGCATGTAGCAGATATCTTAAAGCATATTAGGTGGTTGTTTTGGTTCGTGTTAACCTTACCTAGAAAACCAGTGTTATTGCGCTTCCCATGCCATCAGCTCTGTTTTTATTTCATTGTCAAGCTGCTCTTCATATGTACAAAGTCTCATTGTGTGTCTGGGGAATAGTGACTACGTGCTGCCTTTCAGGCAGTAAAAGAGAAAGACTGTAAGCTAGAAAAATGATCGCTCAGTGAACTTTTCAAAATACCCAATCTGCTCAGACGTGAGGTCTGCAGACTCTCATGAATACCTTTCTCTTCCATTTCCTGTGTGTTACCCCGTTCTGTTGTTTATTCCGAAGGCATGCAGAAATTCTGCCTTTTAAAATTATTATTTTTATTCTTTATTCTACTAATTGATAAAAATTTATGCATTTTCTCTGGCTTTCAGCTAGGTCTGACACAGAAGATAGCATCTGCTTTCACACTCAAGGGAGTTATGCTTGCCAGCCATTCAGATGTCATCTTCCACTGGCACACTTCATTCTGGCTAATGCTGGGCTCAACAGTGGGTGTTTATTTTATTTTTTGACAAACCCTAGCTGATAGATCAGCTTCTCACAACCTTGCTTTCCTTTCCTACTGCCTTTTAAACATTTTGGCTTACTCTTAACAGTGGTTTGCAAAGGTTTGCCTTGCCTCTCAAACAGCGGGGAACCAAACAGCTCAGAAAAGCCTTTTTATAATCAAAAATTAGCTCTACCTGGAACTTCTCTAACACTAGCCATAGTTTGTTCCAGGGGAACAAGCAGCTTCTACTAAATGATATGCAATAAAATGTAACTGATACAATCCACACATAGGGTGCATTATTTTATACAATTCAATATATACACATTTATACAGATATGAAATATACATTTATACATTTATACAAATATGAAAAATAAGTTTCTAAAATCCTTGGTGTATGATGCTCCCTTGAATAGCTTTATTTCTTTATTTTTCACAATGGATGCTTGGTATCCACATGGAAACAATTGTTATGTGACTTAGGCAACTGTCCGTGGAAAGTGAGGCTTATTTCTGTATTTATTTATGGATCTGATTCAGCCTCTAAGCAGGAAAGCATAGGTATTGGCTTATTGAGGAGGCTGAAAAGTTCATCCTCTGTGTCTGATGAAATTTGTTGAGTTAGAGATGAGCGATGCTACAAGGCAAGAAATCATGACCTCTGAGGCTCAAGCAAGACTCTCAATAAAAATGAGTTGGCCAAATCTAAGGCTATGCAGTATTAAATGTGTGAAATATTTAGCTACTGCAAATTTTCATGAAGATGCATCCTTTAAAGAAGTAAAACACTGAACATAATTATTTTTACCTTTATGTGTTTCCTTTAATTTATGGCTTTAAAGATAGTGCTGAACAAGACCACTGCAGCATTTAACTTCTGTGTTGGGGGAAGAGCCCTGTGGATCTTAGCTAAGGATCACACAGACTTTTGTTAGTGGACTAAGGTACATAGGACAGAGAACAAATGTCTTTTGCCTTTGCCATAGCTGGAACATTTGTAGAGAAACAAAAGAAACCCATGACCTCAAAATCATTTCAATGGTAATTCAGTAAAGAAGCAGTATGAGTTCTCTATTTGTTTCTGTAATGATTTAAACTTTTTTTCATTTTTTTAACTTGAGAAGAAAAAGATTATTATTTCTTTACACAAAAAAAAAATCCGTGCTAAAAATAACTGACAGAGTATAAAAATTAGTGAATGTAATTTTTCAGAATGTGAAAAATGGTGTGAGCATCACTGTCAATAGTACAAGAGAGGGATCTTCTGTATCTTAAACTGTGAATGAATAAGTGTATGTGAAAGAGATGTCACAATTCTTATAAAATTATGTGCATAACAACACAGGAATAATAGTAGTAATAATAATAATGATAACAACAACAATAACAATATTAAGATAATCTTCCACCTGTATGTTTTTAAAAAAATCTTATTTAAATATCCTGAAAGCCACCATAGCCATCCTTACTTGCTTTTTCAGAAGCTTGTGCTAAGAAGAGGTATATTTTCATGTTATGCTAGCTTTTTATAAAGTTAATTTTTTTCTCAGATTGGGCATCAGTATATGGCCACTCCCTGCTTTAAATTTTATGAGTAAGATCAAGTAGCTTCATGTAGCATGTTACATTCTGAGTGGATCCTGCGCAGTATGGAAATCAATACAATAAATACTATCAGGATCCTTCAAATTATTCTCCATGAGATTTTAATGGATTGTGCTAGGGCTAAACATCACTAACAGTCTTAATGAGTTGTGCTAGGGCTAAACATCACTAACAGTTTGTAAATGTTTCAAGTGGTGTATATAGCACAGTGTTTCTTGTGGCCTATAGTAGGGTTTGGCTGTATTAGTTAGATTTCAAATCATGCTAACACTGGTTATTTTATAACAAAGGAGTTATTTTTAATCCAACATTGATGCAAGCGCCCTGAATAATGGCACTGATAGTGCAATTGTTTTCTCTTTCCATAGTTAGCTTTGGAACACCAAATGTTCATATGGAACACCATATGAGATACTTTCTAATATTGTAAGAAATGTTCTAGGGCTTATTGTAGAAGTCTGAAATTGATTTTGCTGGCAAATGGAAAAAAAAAAACCAACAGACAGGTGTATCATGATAGCTCTGTGAAGTCTATTTGGCTGGCCATGTATAGAAACACTGTGGTGTCAGAGTTAATGTCATTAATTATAGAGAAGGTGCAGGAGGTCCCAAGCAAGAGAACAGCTGTCACTGAGATCAGGCATACCAAGCTAGGGAAGCTTCTGGGGACCTACAGGTTCAGTTCATTGCCACATCCATTCTGTGAAGCAGTCCATGTAGTTTCAGGAATATGACAAGCAGAGGGACATCCTATAGAAAATGTGCTCTGTTTTTTTTTTTTTTTTTTAGGTGACAAGCTTTCCCTCATCTTTCAGGAGATTTTGTGCTTCCATAGGTACCCTGTAATGGTTTCATGAGCGTAACTTTGTAGCAGGTAGGTTTTGAAAAAAGAAGGAAAATCTCGCAGCAGATAAACTGACTGCAATCAAGTCATAAAGTTTTGACTTGTTTTAAATAACTTTGATTTCTTTAACTGGTTCAACTGTAATTTTGTATGCAAAAATATGTCTTAAATGCTGCATATTCTGGCTTCCTGAGCTCTTCAAATTGATTTTGCTGCTATAGCTAGTCATAATGGAGAATTTCAATAGTAGAATAAAATCTTGGGATTTGAGTTCCAAGTATACCTCTGCTCATAAAAGAATTTATTGAGGTGATTTAAGAGCATGGCTCATGACTCCTATTTTTTGCAATTTTTTGGTAAGAGTTCTGAATAAAAAAGTGTTAAAAAGTTTTGTAAAAAATAAACTAGATAATTAGTGCAGAAGTGTCTTAACATTGCAGATTGCTTCTTTGGCATAATAAAAGTTATTGACATAATTTTTATAGACACTCTTCTGAGCCAAAAATGAAAACAAAACAAAAGAAGTCAGAAAAATCATGCATACATTTGAATACAGGAGAACTTTCCAGAGAGAAAAAAATCAAAACTTGCTTGCACTGAAGATACTGGCTTAAAAGGTTTCATTTTAAAACGATTACTTGTTATTTTGCATATTATGACTGTTATTTGCATTTTGTTTAGTATCCTGAGTTTGAAGAGTTCCACAAGGGTCATGGAAGTCCAACCCCTGGCCCTACACAGAACATCTAAAGAGCCACACCACGTTTTAAGAGTGTTGTCCAAACACTTCTTGAACCTGTCCTGCTTGATGCTGTGAACATTTCCTTGGGGAGCCCACTCCAGTGCCCAACCACCCTCTGGGTGAAGAAGCTTTTCCTAATACCCAGCCTAAATCTCTCCTGACACAACTTTAGGCCATTCCCTCAGGTCCTGTCACTGGTCACTACAGAGAAGAGATCAGTGCCTGCCCCTCCTCTCCTCCTGACTGAGGTCTTCCTGCAGTCTCTTCTCCAGGCTGAACAGGCTTAGTATCATTGGCAAACTTAATATTCCTTTGAGAATGAAATCTAAGTTTTAAACCAAAGTGTCAGAGTTCCATGTTTCTGTCATTTTCCTCTCTTTAGTGATAAAACCATTCAGAATTTCTCTGTCTCTGTTACTATATTTTTTGTCACACTCTTTTAATGCAAGAGTGTGACAAAAAATATATAACAGAAAGAGAGAAATTCTGAATGGTTTTATGACTGCTGTGTAAAAAGAAAAAGGACAACCCCCTTGATATAACCTCTCTTGAATGTGTTCTTATGGGCACATGCTGAAGTGTTTATAAAAATGAAAGTACTTAATTTTGATGTTGTTTTGATGCTTGAATTTTAGTTTTGATGCTTGAAAAAGGATAATTTTTACAGTGAGACTGTATGGAAACTTTCATCTTGTATTTTCATAAAAACAAGTCCAGCCTCTATTTTGGGTAGTTTCTAATCAAGCGATATGTACTTGAATAAATAAAAAAATATATGGTTTTCAAATCAGTCTACTACAGCTTAGCTTCAGCTTATCTTTGAGAGGCATATAATGCTACTGTACTGACAGATAGGAAATTTTATAGACACTGGCAATTTAACTATAGAAAACTTGCAAGACAGAATTATTCTTTTACTATTTTTAATGAAAATTAAAAGCAGAGTTAAGAAATGTAATGCAGCTAGTGCAGTACTTAAAATGATTATATCTGGAATGGACATGAGCTAGGAGCTTTATTCAGCCATAACATGCTGAATATTATATGCTGAATACTACAACTAACGGCAGGAAATTTGTATTTTATTAAAAGAAGTTGTATGGGTTCCTTAAGAAGCACTGCATAAGATGATAGCATGTTGTAAGGGAGTACAGAAATTGAATACAGCGGACCACACAAGACAAGAGGAATCTTTAAGAGAAAGTGGTTATTTGAGTGTCTGCAAGCTACTCAGCAAGTATTAAGCTTGATAGAAGATCTTGGAATTACATTGACTGAGTAAGCAATATAGTAATTAAACACATTTCTTTCCAGCTGGTTCCACTTATAAGGGCAACATAAGTCATAGCTGATAGTGAAATTTATTTGATACTTCATGCAGATTACAACTTTTGCAATTGGGGATATCTTGGCCAAATTTTTACTGTTGAGATGTAATTGTGGTTTACAAATGTTGTGCAGGGTTGTCAGGGCTATTATTAGCATTTGCAGATAATTTATTCTTCAGGTTTCCTTTGACTTTTCCACTATGCTGACTGGAGACTCTTTATCCACAATATAAAGGGTTTCTTGTGACTCCTTGGGGACTGGGGAGTAAAGCTAAGATTAGCATATGGAAGAGGTTGGGGGCAACATAAGGAAAACCCAGGTTATGGTTAAAAGCATGTAATAGTAGAGAAAGAAGGAAGAGATACGAGCTGATTGGGGAACATGAAAGTTTAAGGCTTGAAAACAGGAAAGATAACTAACAGATGAGGTAGGGGAAGAAATGAGGTAACAAAATCAGCACAGGAGTCTGGAAACAAGAGTAGCTTTTTGCAACTGTAGAGTGCTTTTGAATGGCATGACTTTGCTCCAGTGAGTCCTGTATCTTGATATGAATTTATTGGAAGAAGAATGGAAGCGAAACTTAGCAGTTATAAGTGTATTCCCCCATATGTTGGCATTACTGTGGAATTCCCTGAAGATAATTTCTAGGCAGTTAATTACCCTGAAGTATTTGCTGCTGTTCTGTAGTCTCAATTGGGAGCCAGTAATGAGCTCTGTGCCTCTTTATTTCTTTCAGACAACTTATCCCTGGCCAGTTTCCCAATCTGTTACCAGTGTTAAGCTTTGTAGTGTTAAGCTTTCTAAAAAAAAGAAATAGTTTTAAACATTTTTATACAAACAATGTATTTATTCTTTCAGTCAGAACTGAACTGTTTCTTCTTTTTTTTTTTCTAGAATCTGTTTTGCTGAAGTAATAAAACCCATGGCAGTGAAATGACCAAATGCTGGCATTTGAAATGTTTCTGTGGATTTCCTTTTGTTCCTGTTGTTTCTATGGAGTAGTCACTGTTGCTATGTATTTTTTCTCTTTGTGCTTGCCAGAACATGACTAGCTGGGTCAACATGCTCATGGTTTTAGTGGGGAGTAACATAATTGCTGCTTGATTAGAGGAGGTGTTTTAGAAACAGATTTCTGAGACAGAAAAATCCCTATAATATTTAAATTTCCCTAGCAATGGCATAATCATGAGTAATTAGCTAAACAAGCCATGGTTAATTGTGATCAGGTAGCAACCTTTATATTGGCAAAAAAAGGCCAATGAAAAAATGAATGGAAGTAAATCTAAACAATATTAGATATGGTGGTATCCTGAACCTCGCTGCTAAGTGTGCATTTATGCATATCAATCTAAAGTCCCTAGTGCAATGGAGCAGTGATCCTTTAATTATTTTAATCGATATTATACAGTCAGACAGGTTAAGTAGCTTCCTGCCATAGCTCACTAAACTTGATGAAAAGAACTGCCTTTCAGTCTGTGTTCTCACGGGTGCACTCAGATGGATGCACTTTCACCTAAAAGGCATGCAGATGCCTGACAGCAAGCTTTTGGGAAGTGTTTTGAGTAATGAAAATTTTAACAGTTAATGGGCTGCTTTTCAAAGATCTGAGAGAAATCAAAATGAAGAATGCACTACCAGCGAAAACTGGCATGCTATATCTTCTTGTCCCACTTTCTGTGTTATATTTGACTACTGAATTTTGGCCACATATGTTGCCTTTTATTTTTCTGAGGAATATCGAATATAATTTATAAACTAACAAAACAGCAAAATTGTGCTTCTTGGTTTTTCTTATTCACAGGCTGCAGAATTTACTAGTCAATCAGATCCCACAGCCTTGCAGTTTAGAATGTGTTTCAACATGAAACTGAATTTTGCCATCTCAAATATCTTGTTGATGGAGAAAATGCTTCCAGAAAATTCTTAATGCAACCAAGACAGAATGTAGTATAGAGATGAAGCAACTCAGAGGTGAGAGGAGTTGATTTGCACCACCAAGTGCCATTGTGGCTGAATTCTGACCCCTGCACAGGCACAGTTTCAGCCCAACGAAACCTCACAGATGCCAAGAATTTCCTGCCAGCATAAAAAATTCACACTTCCAGCATTCATTTTAATGAAGGCTTCTGGATATACAGATTTGCCTCTGAATTACTAGAGATCCCCTTCTCTGAAGAGAAGATGTAAAAATTCAGTACCTCAGTGCAGGAAATAGAGCTTTGAAAGCATGTCCGAGAAAAGTGTTTGTAGCCCAGATTGTTTTAGTTATACAGCAGGACCAAAACTCAGCTGTTTGCAGAAAACCAAAGTTTTACAATAGAAATGACTGTGCATGACCAACTAGGAATAACAGGGCTGAGGAGTATCAGCACAGGAGTTGAAACAAATGCTCACTGCCAGCCTTGCCAGTGTGCCATCCTGTGCCAAATGTATAATGAACTTCTGGCAATACAGTGGCCACATAGCACCAAGACCATGAGCATCTGAGGTTCCTTATTAAACTGTGAATACTCCATATCCACTGTTTATTATATGCCATTTGCTTTAGGCTTAGAAGCTCATTAAAAATCTACAGTGTGACCTTTAGAATTTTGAGAGGTATAATTTGCTGCATAGCTTCAATATTTTGATAGTTTTTCTCAAATGAGTTCTATGCTTGGAAGAAACTGTAATATGGACAAACTTGTTATACTGCATGTTAAAAAATGTGTTGCCAAAAGCAGGTTTAAGAATGTGCTGTAGTTTTACAGACCCAGTTAACACACAGTGTTCCTAGCTCCCATAAACCAAGAGATGGCAGATAATTGTTTAGAAAGTCAGACACAGCTGTGAAGACACAGCTTAACTGAAATTCTCTTTGAAGTGAGACCCTCACCATATATTATAACAGGAATAATTGGACACACTGGGAAAAGAAATATATACTCTAACCATGAAGGCACCTCAGCATTAATCAGAAAATCTAAAACCACTGTCTAGGCTCAATCATTCTTTGATGAAGTGGGCTTCAGAAAATACTTGAAAAGAATAGAAATTCACAAGCTATGAAAGGAATTCTGAACTGACAATACAAAAGCTACAGTTAGGCCAGCAAAAGCCTCCTACCGTTAGTTGTAATGTTACCTTTTGGAAACAGCAGTGTCCTGGTAAGAGTGAAAATGGCAGATTGATGTATCTTTATTCAGAATGATGGTAATTAAAATGGAGATTCACATGCTGTCCTTGATGACAAAAAGGTTATTTGTTTTGCATAATGTCTCATGGTTAGGATAGCCAGCCTTCATAAGCCTGGTTCGTGATACTGTCTTTGGCAGAGTTTATTCAGTAATACATTTTGCTGGCAATATCACTGTTACTGATTTTGTACTGAACATGGGTTTTTTGCTCTATTTCCCCCCAAAATGTCACTAGGCATCATAATGCTTGACTTCACTTGCTACATGTTATTTCATACTCACTGTGTCCTTGCCTGCTGATGGGATACTACTCCTGCTTCTCCTTTGTGAAGTATGGATTATTCATGTTCACCTAATGCAAACAGATTTCTGAGATCACCTGAACAGTGGTAGAAAGTCTTCTCTTCATTAAAATTTCTCTTTTGAATGGAAAATAGAAGGAGAAATTGGGGAAAGAACCTGGCATAGAGTCATCATTAGAAACAGCTTTTAAGGGAAAGAAAATTAGCACCAAATTTCGCTTTCACAGACATTTAGTCTTTTTGGTGATGTATCCTTTCATTGTGAATGTCATCAAAGGCATCACTCATGATATCTCATGGTAAGCTGATGAATGATAAAAAGCTGCTGGACAAAGAAAGAGTAAAATTAGGTAATGAGTTGATTAATTTGGATCAGTGCAATTTAGGCCTTGGAGTTGAGAGACAGAAAAGTAAAGGACCTGCTGTGAGTGGAAGATTCAGTACAGTCATACTATCAGTTCGACTCCATCTTTAACCTTAAGAAACATGAAGAACTCCTAAAATGCTGTCAGGGACAATGTTTGGTAGCAAATGTTTCTCAAAATAAATACCACTTGAGTCTGCCCTTACCTAGGTTTTACAGAGCTAAAATTATAGTAGCTGAAGATTAGTACAAATTTAAAACTAAAAATACTTAAATAATTTTATAGTTTTGCTCTCTGCTCAGGGCCAGAACAGGACAAATACATTGTCTTCTGAAGATCTTTGTAATGGAAACAAGTTGAAGGCATATTTTGACAAGAAAACTGTGGCCAAAGTAGGTTTATGACTAAGAAATGACAGCAAGGAGGGAAGCTGTGCAATTAATTCAGTTTTTGGGTAAATTGTGACTAGTACATCCTCTTAACTGAGCTAAGATGCACATATTCCTAATGACTAGAAAGAGACCTGAGTGCCAAGGCTGCCAGCAAATGAAGTATTAATTTCAACTGATCCTGCAAGTTTATGGATGTTCTCTTTTTTAACCTGTCTCACTGAAATAGAAAGCAAGAGAGACAAGGCAAAAGGTACATAATGTGAATCTGCTTCTGAAACTACAAAGTCTCAGGTAACATAAAATTTTTGTTTATTTACATTAGGAAGACTTAACAGACAGAAGCTGTGCCTGAGGAGTTAGAAGCACATTGTCTGATGTTCCTGAAAACTTTTCTTTATGAAGCCCTTGTGCAATTTGAAGGCAAGAGGTATGCATTTAGTCTTAAAGACAATAAAGACATTGTGTGTACATTATATTCCTTATGCCTTAAAATGTCACAAGGAATGAAGTGTGTGGGGAAAGCTAATGTTCCAATGCTGCACCTTAGTATTGTATAGTGAAACTATCAGTGTTCAGAATTCCTCCCTGCCTCTCTTCAATTCTTTTAGGATATTTGAATAGTACAGCTGGTGGATTTTCCCCATCGACAAGTCTATTTTTTGGAAATGTAACAGTGTGAAAAAAGCATGAATTTTTTCTTAAAGCACACAAGATGATTTTTAGTATAATTTTTTCCCATTCAGAGTACTTAAGGAATATTAGCATTTCTGTTCCATTATAGGCGATGTAGACTTTTTAGCAAGGACTAGGGATTATATGGCAATTTTTAACTTTCTGAAACTTCAGCAATGAACATGAAAGAAAATATCTGTTGGTTCCCTACCCACTTATCCTAGCTGTAATATTACTTTGCAGCTAAGAAATACATCCCTCTCTAGCATTCTTCCCATCCCTAGCCATCTGGAAGATGGAGAAAGCGTGATGGTTGCACTGATAGCCAGAGGGGCTACAGGTTTATAGTGTTGATGTTCCGTGCAAAGGCTTTCAGCAATCACTCTTCTGTATTTCCTTACAGAGAGGGAGTGATGTTCTTTTCTGTTTTATTTTGCTAACAATTTGTGGAGCCATTTGAAACCTCTGGAGACAAATATGTTCCTCTCTTAGAAGATGTCCCACTGTCTTGAATATGGTAGCAGGAATTGAAACGTTGGGAAACTTCCTGCAACATCAACAGGGATAAGTATGTCTGGATCTATGTTACTTGGAATCCCAGTCCGCTTTTGTGACATGGAAATGGAATTGCCTCTGGTTACCCTAATGAGGCACCAGTAGACATAGATGCTAATTACATTACCATGACATATGATAGCAGCTTTGACAGGTAGTAAACTACTTTTCCTTATTTTCTGAAGGGGCTGGTGAAAGTATTATGGAGTTGTCCTGAACTGTGCTTACATCCTGTAAAGCTATAACAACTATATTTTTCATCAGTCTAGAGGTTTGTTTTCAACAGTTTAGAAATTCACTCATACTTTAGATATTTCTGTATTGATGAAAAACAATGCAATGAATATTTATAGACAATATATGCAATAAACAAGGGTGAGGAAAGAAAAAAAAATAAGGCCAGCTTCTCTTCTACTTGAATGTATTTTATCTAACAAATCCAAGAGAGAAACAAGTTTTTACTGAAAATATAGATAGAAAAATTTATGTAAACTTACTGGCCAACTCAAAAATAATAGAGACTCTTATTTTAAGATTGATAATGAAAATAATGCTTACCAATACTGTTTTCATAAGTACCTTAAAATATGAGTTGTAGGATTGAGATTTCTTTTGCCAAGTTTCTTTCTGGTTTGTTTCATTATAAAAGGTAAAGAATCTGGCCATGGGAAGTCATGCAGAGCAATCAGTAAATCTGAGGTAAATTTTTGTTGTTTTTCAGGTAGCTTCTGACTGTATAAAGCAAAATATGGATATGACTGTAAGTTTAAAACTAAGCTTGCTTTGACAAAATCTGTACAGAGGGATGTACTTTATGGTGAACTGCAATATTTAATCTCTCTACACACTATAGCCTTTGCTAAAAGTCACACTCTTTTATGGTAAGATTTTGGTGGTTTGTGACTTACTGACGGTAGCATTTTTTAGATTATGACATTTTAATATTAGCTGCTGGTTTGGGTTTTCCAGGATTATGTGGGAAGTGCAAAAATCTTAGTAATGTGTATGTAGTGATGACTACCTTCACTTTCTAGGTGCTGGACTGTCAGAAACTTGTTTAGTGCTTAGTCTGGGAATATGCAGCATCCAAACTGTCAGAAACTTGTTTAGTGCTTAGTCTGGGAAAATGCAGCATCCAAACTGGCAGGGTCTGATCCTCAACCCCCTTCTCTCCAACAATGAACAGTGAACAAGCACTGAGCATCGTTGGAGAGAAGGGGGTTGAGGAACAGGTCCCAGTGTCTGGTGAAGTTCTCCTTCTGTGTGAGGGCTGCAGGCAGTGTTATCTTGTAGTATTTGTAAATTTGCACTCTTAAAAAGTCAACCGGTGCCCAAATTCAGTTTGAATTGGGATATGCTGTTTAGTTATCAGACAAAAAACTTTGTGTATGGCCTGCAGCAAAGTCTAACACTGGAGTGAAGAAAACTTATTGTGTCACTAGACATTCAATCTATTTAAATTTCTAGAGCTTCCATTCTTCCTTCAGTGGACTATGTATTTAACAGCTTCAAGAAATTCCTTTGTTCATCACAGACATTAAACATGTCCTCCACCTTCTGAGGTGCTTTCTGGGAAAAGGGTGGTGTACATCTTTTGTGTTCAATCTACACAGCAGCAAGAGGACGCAATACTTTGTCACCCCATTTTCTCAGCCTCCTTGACAGTGCGCTGTTGACTTCCAAGCCCTATTCCTCTGCTGATAGATGCACAGAACCTGTGCCAAAAGAATATAAAATGACATAATCAGGTTGTGGCATAATGTGTGAGGACAAGAGCCTGGAAATAGCACTCTTTCAGCCGTAGCTGTTGCTATCCGTAGGTTTCGGATAATGTTATGTCACGTGCATGCATAAATAGTTTGGCCACAGGAAAAGAGTCAATATTTTAAGAAGTAAATGTTACTTCCCTAGGTCTGTGCCAAAATATATAATAAGCATGTTACGTATTAAAAGCTGCTTCTTTCTGCACCACAAATATCTTCTTGGTTACTGTCATTATCCTTCCAAAGCCTATGTGAACTAGTAAAGCATTAATATGAAATACAGGCAGGCAATGGAGCTCTGAAGATGGCATACCTATGTCTCTGCAGTAGAAGCATGATTAGGATGGTGTACAATCCAACATCTGAGTCATCATGCAATATACTTAGACTACAGAGCAAAGTCATGGTGGCTATAGTTTTACCAGGTAAAGTGGTATACTACTGATTATTTGAAAAAAAAAGATGTTTGTATTTGTCTTTATATATATATATATATATATATATATATATATATATATATATATAACATTTTCTCCATTGTTTGAGCTCTTTCAAACTATGGAGAAAATGGTATATGTTATATATATATGTATATATATTTATTATTTATTTTTTTCTCCATTGTTTGAGCTCTTTCAAACTAGGAAGAAAGACAGAGAGGAGGCACCCTATTAATACACATTGACACATTAATTATACCAATGGAAGTAGAGGGGAAAAGATTTGGAGATTTGGATACAATGTTCTTTGCTGCACATCTCGAGACGTGCTACAGGAAGAATCATTCCAAATTCTAATCAAGAAGAATGATCTACATTGAACAAACCAAGAAAATGCCCACTGTGAGTGGTCAAGAGGAAACATAGGCAGTCTGACAGATTTCAAATCAGACATATTTGAGGCTCTGGAAGGGAAAGTAGTGAGAAATCACAATATTTATCCCAATTATTGGGATGTTAGTTTCATCAAATGGCCTAGCAGAAGTATTTTTTGCTATGAGAGAAAACTGTGGGAGACATACAAGTTTTTAAAGCGAGATGGAGTACTATGCAAGTAAAGAACCTTCAGAGACTGTGAACTAAAGATTTTGGTGTTTGGAGCTGTTTCTCACCCAAATAATTCCTCTTGCAGTGAGCAACTATTGAGAACATAGAGGAAAGTAGTAAATAAAGCAGACTTTAAGAAATATTATCTGATGTTTAAGAACCTTTGACTTTTTTTTAACTAAATTCATATATGCAGAAGTAGTCATTCAGAAGAAATTATCCTTAAGAGGAATACACCAGAATGTCAAGCTCAAAGTTAGAATAGTTTGTGTACTACTTCCATAATATAACTTTTTTCCTTTATTCAAAAAAAGTGCTTACTTATCTGGAGAAAAATGTCCTATCATTTAGTTAACACAGATACGATGCTTCATAAATCCGTTCAAGCAACGTTTTCTGTGGAAGGGAGTTAATTATTATCCTTTTCTTTAGAAAATATTTCCATTATCAAAAAATGCTAAACATAACTGTGCTTGAAAAAGATATATTTTAACAATAGTAGAGAAGATTAAAATGTGATGAATATGAAAGCAATTTGACAAAAAGTTCTCTAAACTGATAAATTTCAGGCTGATGCCGATTCTTTTTCATTTCCACTTGTCCTTGAAAAACATGGAGTTGCTGTATTAATTCATCACTGAGTATTTGCAGATTGATTAGGTAATAACAAGTTTGGATCCTACTGGTGCATTGTTTAGACTATTTGTAAATAAGTAATTCATCTTACTTGAGGGCTTCTCTTTCTGATTTAGTAAATAAATACTGGCTGAAACAGTACAGTGTTTCAAAGCACAAGATTTTAATCAGAACTGTGATGCTGATAGTATCTAGAAAGGGTTTAATTGGAGTGTGTTGTGATGATTGCATGTTGCACAAAAAAAGCAATTCCTTATAGAGTCATAATAAGCAGGATGGTTTAGTTCAGCCAGTCAAAGGTTTCACAGCTGTAGGCTCGGGGAAAGAAAGGAAGAGGTTGAATATTGGCTTGTTACTCCAGTAAGGCTGGATTTAAAAGCTTCTTCAGTACAGGCACTTATTCCTGTCTCCATATGCTATCAACCACATACATGATACAAGCATTTCACAAGGTCCTCCATCTTGACAGTAATCTTTTGGCAACATCTTTTGGACATTTATTGCAAAACAGAAACACAACAGATAAAAAAATAACAAAAATTACACTTAAAAAAATTAATAGAGATAGTAACAATAAATGTAGAATGAGACATTTATGTCTGAAACAATGGTATAGTTTAGAAATATACAGGCCTGCCATGATAGCAGATACCTTAAGAAGGGAGGCAACCAAGTTCAATGATGAAAAGACATAGGACGTAGTCTGGAACTGCTTATGGCTACAGCCAAGTTATCAGTGGTCAGCTGAGAGGAAAAAACAGTATGAAGGAAACAAGCAGCTCTACTCCTCAAGAAGGCTTCAGCTTGAGCAGGATTCTACCTATAGGGAAAAAAATTCCTTCTGCTCTAATTTTTGGAGATATTATCTTTTCTACTGTAAATTTTTCAGTGCTCTAACTGACGGCTCTTCCACCTTTGAATGTCTCTGCTAAAATTCACTATCATTGTTCTTGAGGGCTGGAACCCTTTTTCAGCACTGTTAAGTGCTCTTAAGGGAGAAAAAATATCTTGAAGACTTTGTAAGAGGCAGCAGTTTCTAGCTGCTTCCTACTACCCAACACTGTGGAAATAGTTTGGTATCTGAACCGTAACAGCAGTCTTATTTTTTGTGAGGCTTCACAAATTTCCAGGGTTTACACTAGCATTGTTATAAAACATAAGGAAGAATGGAATAATAGTTTTTAAAAATTTATTTTTAAAAATGCTTGTATGTTTCAGATTACAGACACAATATTATTTTCCTCACTTAACCTGTTCAGCCAGCGAGTTACAGGAAGAGTCAAATCTCAGCACCCAACAAAAGGCAAGGTGAAAAATCATAGTCACTGTAATGTTAACACATACTGGTGACAAATTCTGTTGATGTTCCATCTGGAAAAGTTAATTATAGCATATTCCAGTAAATAAAATTTCTACTGATTTGGGCTGGGGTACAGTCAATTTTCTTCAGAGTGTCAAGCTGTGTTTTGGATTTGTGGTTAGCATAGTGATGGTAATAGAGAAGTTTTTGTTATTGCTGAGCAGGGCTTGCACAGACCCAAAGCCTCCTATGTTTTCCATACTGCCCTGCTGGTGAGGGGGCTGGAGGTGCATGGGAGGAGACACCTGTGATATCATTTTGGAGTGATGGCATTAGTTTTTCCCAAGTCACCATTAAATTTGATGCACCTCTGCTTTCCTGGAGATGGCTGAATACCAGTCTGGTCATGGGAATTAGTGAATTAATTCCTTGTTTTGCTTTACTTGTGTGCATGGGTTTTGCTTTTCCCATTAATCTATCTTTATCTCAGCTCCTGGCTTTTCTATCTTTTACCCTTTCAATTCTCTTCCTGATCCTGCTGGTGGGGGAGTGGGCCAGTGGCAGCTGCCTGGGGCTTGGCTGCTGCCTGGGTTAGACCATGACAATGTTTCGCTGATGAAATAGAACCATCTGTACACTTGTACATACATGAAGTCACTGTAGCACTGAGTAAGTCAAATTAGGTGAATTCCAAAAATCATATGGGATAATTAGAAAATTTTATGACTCATAAAAGACCAGTGAGGGGAAAGCAAGGATCATCTCCTTTGGAGAGCATGGGGAGCATTTTAATTAAAACAATAAACTTTGTAGTATAGATTGGAGATAGCACTTTAACATACTAATACCTAAGTGTGAAGGCTGCACAATAATTTAAAGGTGACAATTTCGATTTAGTATAACTCTTCGCACAAAGAGATAGTGAAGAGAGTAATCAATTATCTAGTGCTGGGGCTTACCAAACAAGGCTGAAGTGACAGCAAAAGGCAATGAATGCACAGTGGAATAGGCAAGTTGCAAATTTAGAGGTTTCGATGCAAGCGCAACAAGCTAAGTGAGTAATGGTGCATGCAGCAACGAAAATCAGATGCTGCTGACATAATGCCTCTTGCTGTTTGTGCCACTGAACATTGATACTGATGCTGAGTGCTTATTTGTAGTGATGGTCTCACTTGCCACAAGGAGGAAGGGAAGGTTTGGTTATAATTACATTGCTCTTTATAACGTGTATTACATACATTTTATAACGTGTGGATAAGTTATCATAAACATCACTAATTATTAAATCAGGAGAGAGATAGGGATTTAAAAAAGCTGGTGATTATTGCTGTGGTTGAGTATCAAATGCAGTTGTTGACTAGGTATGTGAGTTGTTGGCATATATGTGAGAGGCTAAGCAGGTGGTTATATTAAAAAATTGGAAATAGTTACAACAAATTCCTTTTTTAGTACAAGATGGGTGAAAACGTCAAATTTTCTTGTAGACTAATCACAGGAAAACCTTTGTTTAAACCATAGCAAAAATTAAAAAGGCTTAATATTGCTTACATTTCTCTGATGCAGAAGAAAGCAGGTGAAGGGTGAGTGAAAGACTGAAAAATTTTGTGCACTTTAATCAAGGCATAGTGTGAGGAAATAGTCCCTGCAAGTTGACTTTACTCTTCAGCAGCCTAATGCTCTTCCTCACATATTGATGCATTGATTTCATCAGAACTGACTGGAATTTACTTTTATTTTGCAAGATTTGATCTTTTTTCTTTTGAGCATCAGTATATTATGAAGAAACCAACATGACTGGGGTAAAACCAGATGGTTCATATTTATTTCTAAGACAGACATAGTTGCATGATAGAGATTCTGAAGAAGAGAAGTAAGTGTATTTTGCAAGCTTACTGCATCAAGAAGGAGCATTTATATATGCTATATATGTATATATATATATATAGTTTATATGTGCTTGAGTGTCACCAGTGGCTCCTGTTGTTACCCCAGAAGAAGGGCAGGGGACTGAATTTCTGATGATTTATGCTATGGAGATTTAGAGGAAAAGTATGGAGGTTCACAAGGTTCTGAGAGTTGCCCCATTTCTTCAGATGGACAAAGACGCAGTCAGCTAAGTTTGAGAAGAGGAACCAACAATGAAGAATGAGCATCTTCATTCAGTAGTAATAAAACACACTAAAAAGGAAAAGCTTGCTATGTATTGAAGAAATTGCTTGCACGGCTTTAACAGGCACAGTATTGTCTGCTGAGTCATGTGGAGCTCCATTTCAAGATTCATTAACCTCTGAGCTTACATATATCTAGTTCAACAAGCTAATCTAAGTGGGTGAAATCCCTTTATAAGCATTAAGCTCCTGATTTAACATTTCTGCTCATAGCACAGGTGCATGTTCACACATCCAGAACACCCAGGCTGCTTTAAATAGCCTATCTTTCAATCAGAAGTTAAAAAAATCTGCCTCTGTCATTTGGCTGTATTGTAGAAGCTAAAGAAAAGTACTTCTGTCAGTATTAAGGGTGTCACACTTTTGAATGTGCTGGAGATTATCCTCTTGTATGGCTTCTACACACTGTTGCAGAAGAAAAGTAGCTTTTGCTGAGGCTTAAGCAAAATGCTTTCATTCTCTCAGAGTATATGTTTAGCTAGACCTTTTAAAAAATGACATACTGACTCTTGCATGTCTCATGTAACACTCAAAATGAAGTATATGTATTTTAAAATAGAACCCAAATATTAGCGTTAAACAGAAAAGAAATAGGCAGTAATAAATATTTTAAAATTATGCAGCTAGCAATAAATAGGTAAGGGAAAATGTCTGTGCTTTGCAGTATTTCTTGCAGTTGTGTTAGCTCTTAAGTCTTACTCTCTTTTGTGAAAATGTTGTTTTTATTCATATGCAGATATGGGCATCTTAGAAAATTTATTCAACACAAAGAGTGTGTTGACTGGATAAATGTTATGTTAGAGAGCTAAATCTAGTGAAGAAGTTCCAATTTGGTGTTATCTGAATGACCACTGCTTACACCAATATAGGTAGTTTCTGAGGATGAAGAACTTGCTTGAATTTTTTTACCACCACTGATAATGATACCAATAATGAGGCAAATGTTTAAAATGGCAAACAAAGCAAGAGTATAAACTGAAGCCAGGCAGATATACATGGATAATGACTGTTTCTTAAATTTCTGAGGGCAAAGCTCAAGAAGTTTGACTTACGGTGTGTTAACAGCAAGGAACTTGACCCTTGCTTGGCCTCAAACATAAGCTGCCATTCACAGTGTCCAAATATAGGGTTCTGTGCCAAGATAGCGTGAGCTGGCACTGTGATTCAGATATCCAGCTTATTCATGACAGAAGATCTCGAATCTGTTTTGAAATCATGCTTATTGGTGGAACATTTAAAGCATTTTCAGTGGCTCTGTGGAGCAAAAAGTACCTTGCTACCTTACATTTTTTTTTCATTCAACTTTGACAAAGTTTCTCTTTCTGAGAAACTGGAAGAGCATCAATGAATTATCAACATGAAAAATATCCCAGTGGGTTTGTAATCCTGGCTTCCAGACCCTGTCATGACCCACCCTGGTGAGTCCCTGGCATTCCAGGTCCCAGGGACCCACAGACCCTGCAGTGCCTTGCCACTGGGAAGTATAGGGTAACCTTTGCTAGCACAGATGTACCCTTGACTAGGAAGTTCAAGCTGCTCACTAGGAGTGCAGCTTCTGCATCAGGACATAATCTGTTCAGTAGATTTAAAGGGTTGTTTAGTACCTTTAGCAGGGTCAAGCCCTTTGATTTTGAATTTTGACTTTTTTCCCCAACATGTATAATTCAGTAAGGCAGGTCCCAATCCTCTGTTGAAACTGACCTGCATTTAATCTGAGGATGAGGAATCTCAAAGTGTGCTTTTGATCAAGTAACAATAACTAAGGACACCACCATAATCACATGCAGATATTGGCTAATCTCAGACCTGGGGTAATGAATCATAAATTATGCTATACTGTTGTGGGCTGATTTTGTGTACCTGTGTTTTAGACTTCACATAACCTTGTACCAGGAATTTACACCTTTTATTAGCATTGTTGGATTTTTGACACTATTGAAAAGAAAATGCCTGCAGGTTATGAGTAACAAGGATGAGGAAGACTGAATCCATATTATATTCCTCTGAGACTGTGTATCAAGAGAGATTTTGCTGAATGTGAATGTGAAGAAAAGCTATTTCACATAGTAATGCTGGCACCAAGCCCAGTTTCTTTATAGAGGTAAGATAAATGAAAATCAAGGTAGAGATATATTTATTTGATCATATAGGTTTTTTTCCATTTTCCCCCTCTATATCAGCTTCTAAATAAAGTTGTTAAAGATAATTCCAGCCCCTTTACTAAACCAGATTTTATTTGAAGGAGAAGTGGTCTGTGCTCCTGGGAGCAATTTCCTATTCTAAAATGGCTTCCTCTGAAGTGTTTATTGAAATGGAGAAATTATTCTCCATATTCTCTCCATTTGGAATGGAAAGCTACTCTAATACAGTGAATGATCCAAGGAAATGAGGAGTGCAGAGCAAAAGAGTTTTTGATGAAAGTGTGGGAGAGACAGGCTCAGGAAGCAGACAGTAAAATCATTTGAGGAAATAGGAGCATGAAGTGAAAGTGTATGAAGAGATGGTGATGACCACATTTTTCATTGGCCGAGTAATGATGACAATCTGAAAGTTATTTGGGCAAGTGCCATACCACGCTTTAGGCCCTTTTATATTGACCCTTTTGTGGATCAACTTCTTGGAAAGGGTATCAGGCTCCTCCACTTCTTTCAAAGCAGAATGGTCAGGGAGTGAGACTTAAATTCTGCTGGGTGAGTTTAGGAGAATCTATAAACAATATATTATTAATGGAACATTTTGAGATCTCTCACATTTTCAGGTATCTTTATTAAGGATAATAATCCTATGTGAGATTCTACTAACTTTCAATTTTCCAGCTTTGATGCTGGGATAATGACTAGGTCTCCTGGAACTGCTGATGTGCAGGATAACAGTGGAGGTTGTACCCTAAGATCACTTCTACTCAGTACCTTTAAACTCTGCAGTATTTGTCCTCTGGTAAATGTTAATTTCCTGCTTATGGAGTACTTCATGTAAGAAAGAACTCTAGGGTCAGGAACATTATAATCTTGGGTATTTCTTTGCTTTACCTTTCTTCAAGACTTAACTGGGAGCAACAAAGGATAAGTACAGATTTTGGAGGTCTCTATTAATAAACACTGTTTTGCACTCCTACTCAGCAATCCAGGAAAGCTGGAACATTGTGGGACACTAGTGAGATAATCTCCCTCATCTCCACCTCTAAAAGGAAAATCAAATAACTTGATTGACATCTACTTCCCCCCCCCCCCTTTTTTTTTCCCCCAATACATTTAGCAGGAAGATAAAGAATCTGGTGAGCATTCTGTTTCCAAAGTATATCTAAAATTCTTCTCTGTGGCTCATCTGCAAGGCAAGCACTGACTCAAAATTTGCCTGTCATGCTCCATGTCCTCTGACTGGACCAATATTTTATCCCAGGTATCACTCATACCGAGAGAGCTGGTCAGTTGTGCTCATCTTGCTTCTGGTCTTTAAGCTCTGTTTGTCACCATTTGGCTGTGACCAAGCCCAGCTACCAGCTTGGACAGCCTTCACAGCCCTGCTCTTCAGTTATCCAGTTTTTGTAACACCTGCTGTAATGTACAAGATCAAAATAGTATGCCTGTACCAAAGAAAATCCTATCTGAAAGAAGCCCCAGTTCCTCCAAATTATGTCTCTTAAGCAGGCTGCTTTTCAGTTTGATCTTTTGTCTTCCATGTCTGCAACATATATTGTAGATTAGGGCAAATATTAATCCTAGGCTTATTTGGGCATAGTTAATTGCCTCAGATGTTCATGTAGCTTTACAATTACAAAGGTTAGTGACAATTTCCTTTTAATTTAAGGTCTTAGAACTGAAATTCCCCCAATCTCTGTAAACAAAGCTCTAATTACACGTTTTAGATCTGCTCATTAGTCATTCCTTTCCCTTTCATGAGATTATGAACACCTCAATTGATTTTCTTTGTGACTCTGTATAGGACTTCTTTTACTCTCCTAGACCTCTGTTAACAGGCTTATAAATTGCATTTTTGAAAGTTTTCAGGAAAACAAATAAGGTTGTTACTAGCTTTTAAGAAGACTAGTGATATGGCAATGAATGTTTATAAGATATGATCATAATTTTTAGAACAGGATCATATCCTATTGGTGGAAAATGCTTAAAAAGAATAACAAAAAATATGGAGATAGGCAAGGGCTTGCTTTTAGAAGTAGGTTGATGAACATAAAAGATATTTTAAAAATAAGGCTGAAAAAATGACATCAGACACTGGCTTTTGTCCTTATGGAAATAAAAGAAAATCTTTGCAATTTTACAGCACAAGAATTGCTTATCAATTGCTTCATTTTTTTACCTGAATTAAAACCTGAGTATTGCTACCTTAACTGATTTTTTGATACTGAAATGTTAGGGTTATATTAGCTTTATGTTTTGCATAATGCAAAGTGTAGTGGAAGGAACAGGTAAGACAACTTTTAAATATTGTGCTGCTCTTAGCATGATGCTAATGATGTTCAAGAGATAATAGGTCTGCTTTTTTCATGCTGAAGTTCATGGAATTTTTGTACCTGGTTAAGGTTACTGCTTTCTTGATTATTTCAATGATTTAAACATTATCTGGACAATAAATTGTGTTGGAAATTACCTCAGGTGTTGGAAAACAAGCATTGTTAAACTTGAATGGGAAAGATGGTTCTGTAGAAATGCAGAATTAACTTCCTCTTTTTCAATTAAAAAAGAAAAAAGCAGCAGCTTTTGAGATATAAGAATGATGATGTTGATCATAGTAAGGGAAAAGCTCTGGAAAGCTTTGTTGATCATGGGGAAAAAAGCCAGGGGTCATAATAAAAGTTGTCATTAAAGATCCCAATGCTTTAAATTTAGAAAGTTTTTAATGAAATTTGGACTGTACCAATTGTTTTTATTCATGATTGCAGCATCAGTAACATGCAGTTGTATATTTTGCCTAAAATACAAATGTTTAATAAGGTTATTGAGCAAAATCAGGAAAATTTAAGTAACCCCAAGTGTGTTTATGTGTCTGTGTGTCAAGGCTCAGTTGAAAGTTGGCTGAAGACAGCTTTGTCCTCGTGCCCTCTCTTTTAGTCAGTATCTTGTTGCTCACTGTCATAGTGACAAATGAAAACATTTCATGGCAGCAACTGTCAAAAGCCCTCCTGTGAGCCCTGCATTTTCTTTCTCTTTCTCAGTCAAGAGCTGCCATGAAATATGACTTCATATCAGTAAGCTACAACTCCATGATCAAATAGGCTAGCTGTTAGTCACTGGCTGGTGGCCATTTAGGTGGTGAATAATAGGCTTTACTTACCCATTTTTCACTGAAAGAGGAAATAAGTCTCTCTTTATAGGGTACCTCATATTACAAACATGGAATATTTATCTATGACATAAGAGCCTATTCAAACAGTGCAGTGTCAAACTTGCTATAAATGAATGTGCTGGGCTGATACATTAAAAGGTGCTTGGTCTGCATCCTGCTGGCTATGAAGGTTCCAGCAATTTTGTCTTTCTTGGCATCCATGTTTCTTAGAAAAGCAATGTATGAACATTTATTACAATATATGTTACTGCTCTTAATAATTAGCAGCTGCTGGCCATCCAAGGGTTTTTCCTTTATTTCTTTCACCTGATCCTCCATCTTTTCTTACCTGGCTCTACAGGACCTTCATTTAATGTAAAATAAGTTACTGCATTTCTGATCATAACTAAACAATGCTGTTGAGTTGGAAGCATAAATTTGAAGTGGGGCATAAAATTCTTCAAGGAATGAAAAATGTGTGTCTAGCATTAGTGAGAGAATTTGTACTTAAAAGAAATCACTGATGAAACTAAATTAGTAGGTTGGCCAGGACAGCAAATAAGAAAATAGTGTATAAATAACATAAAGGGAAAAAAAGACATCTGGAAATTGTGCAGCTCATTTTTTTGTAATATCACTTTTCTCTCCTAATGAACACCCAGTGAAAATCCACGTATGTTGTATTTTCTTGATGGTCACAAAAGCGAGTAAATTATTCTAATGAATGAAGAGTGATTTGGTATCAGCTGATGTTGTTAGGTCATTATCAATCATCCACTCTCAGGGCTTAGAAGTTTTGAGGCAGAATTTGTCCCTCTGTCAGATTTGTCCCCCTGCTCTCCCTTGCTAGTTCCTGTTTCTAGCCATGTAAATGTTGAATATTCAGCAGAAGGTGACAAAAACAGTCAAGAAACTGGAGCATCTCTTTTAAGAAGACAAGCTGGGAACATTTTGCCTGTTCAGACGCAAGAAAAGATGAGTGAGAGTCATGTAAGTATTTGAAGGGACGATGTCAAGAGGATAGAGCCGGGCTCTTCTCAGTGGTGCTGAATGATAAGAAAAGACAGCAGAAAGTGATTCACAGGAAATTCCACCTGAACGTGAGGAAGAACTTTACTGTGCAGGTGACTGTGGACTGGAGCAGATTGCCCAGAGATGATGTGGAGTCTCCCTCACTGGAGATATTAATGAACTGTCTGGATGCAATCCTGTGCCACATTCTCTAGGACGACCCTGCTTGAGCAGAGAGGTTGGACCATATGACCCACTGTGGTCCCTTCCAACCTGACCCATTCTGTGATTCTGTGACTATGAAAGCAATGTCTTTTTAGTTTTAGAAATATAAGTACAAAAGGGAGAGTGGATGTTTTGATAATAATGTAAAATAAATCTCCTAGTAGTTCTCCACCCTTCAAATTAATGTTTGGATTTTTTAATTTGCTTGTAGATTTATTTGCATTATGTCATACTTGCAACAAGCTGATTTCAGACCCAACACAATATCGAGTTTGACTTTGTTTCAGTTTTGACTCAAGTCTTGGGAGTTTCAAATCACTACATGGCTTTGATATTTCCTTTCAGGAAGCAGTATTCTTCCTTTCAGGAACAGTATCAGGACCTTATTTGTACTTATCCCACAAAGAGGTTCAACATATCCCAATCTGCCTTAATAATGAAAAGGGAATATTCTAGCAAAACTATTCAAACCAAAATTTTATAGCTGGATAATTTTACTCATTTTCAAAACTTCTTATATCCTGTGTTTTAACCTAACATTATCTCCTTTCTTCATACCTTCTATTAACCCAAATGAAAAGCTGCTCATGAATCTCATACAGTACGGCAAGCTAGTTTTAGCCACTTTGGGGTAAAATCAAAATCTGCAGGTTTCAGACTCTAATCCCTGTGAAAAATAAACACAATATAAATTACCTTTACCCTGGTCATGCCATAATTTGAACCAGTATAATTTATACAAACTTTGCCATTCAGAATATACTGATTATATGATATTGTGCTAAAGCAATCTCTGCCAGTACCGACTCCAAACTGATCAGCAAAGCCAGAATGGCAGCAGGCAAGACAGCATCAGCTGGAGCTCTGCTGTACATACTCAGTCTCAAACCTGACTAAATCATCAGACCTCGGCTGTCAACAGCCTCGGTGCCTTCATGGACACTCACCACAAGCCCTAGAGACAAAAAGCCTTGTGTATGTATGCAAATTTGTAAAGACAGTGCTTAGTCATGTTGCCAGGTTGAGTCCAGATAAGTGAGAAAAGAAGTCTGTGGTGGATAAATCATGGTGATACTGCAGCATACAAAACCATTCAGTGTTCATTCAAGTTAGGAATGGGATTTGTGGAATGAAAAATACAATGCTGACCTTGGTGTTAAAGTAAAGTCAGAAAAGCTTGAAACAGGCCCTGGAGATGTGTGAACTGCTTCTAAACCCTCTTTTTTTTTTTCTGAGTGTCAAAGAGGTAGACTTTAGACTGACTCATAGCACTTGTTTTCTTTCTCAGTGGTTCAAAGAGAGGTATCTTTGCTTCAGTGAAAAAAAAGCCTTGGTATCTTTTGTTCACATTTAAAGTGAAGAATGGGCACAAAGGAGGAGAAAAAAGGGGGAGGCAAACAAATCAATCTTCACAATTGATAGTCAAAATTATACATTCAGTAACACTTTGGCATTTCTTTGCTTCAAGCTGTAGTCCAGTTTGTGTGTCTCAAACACTGCATGTTTAAATTCATATACATGACTTCACATATACAACTTGAAAAACATATCAAAGTTCTATGTCATAGTGTTCTCTGGACTGATGTGGCACAGAAATTTCACAAAGAGCTTTTCACTTACCAGAAATCTTGGGAAGAAGGGAGGAGTCTCATATCTGTCTTATGTATGAAGTTTCTCAGACTTTTTGAGTATTGAGCCTGGTGTCTGTTGTGGTCATGTCCTTAACCACATCATTATTTCATGGATTAATTGCAAGCAACTCATAATGAGTGCAACTGAAACCTTCTTGAGTAATTGAGTATGAGGCATATTCTTAAGGAGTTACACTGTTACCCCAAAGTTAAGTTTGTTATGCTTTTACCTGCCTTGCTGGACTGCTTCATGAAGCATTGGATTTGAGCTTTTTACTATTGTTTGTCTTTAGGCCTTATTATCACTGAAGATAGAATGTATGATATGAATATGAATAAGAAATGAAGTCACTTATTTGCATGATCTGGGTGTATGTAGTACTCAGTGATGCAGATTTAGAAATTTCTGTTCTTATTGGTTTTTACATAAGATATTGAGAATAGCATATTGTGCCATGAAGTGCATTAAACACATTTTGGTCTTCAGGGTAAACACATATGAAGGATTTTTTCATATTCTCTGTGTAACATAAGGATATGCATTAATTATGAAGCCATTGTAAATCTTTTAGCATATGCTATTTGCAGCATGACCAAGTCTTTATTCATAATAATTTATTTTATTAGCTTGGAAAAACAAATGACAAGCTCCTACCTCAAAAATCTTGACAACTGAAATTCATTCCTTTGATTTTTAGTCAAATCCCCAACCTTTATTTTCAAGGATTGAAATACCAATCTCTGAAAGCAAATAATTTAAAAAATGTCTTTACCAGACATTCAAATTTTTGTACAGACAGAGATGAAAGGTACTATTTATCTCTGTGGGTAGTCAACTTTTATGCTATAAACAAGATGCAGAGATAGTATGCTAATCTTGTCAGCTGCACTTTACAAATGCAATTTTACCTGGTAAGGAAAATTCAAAGTTTAGCTTAAAAATATTGCGATAGAATATCTTAATCTCCAGGGGCATACTTTTCATAGTAATTTTTTAATCTTTGCAATGTTTAACCACGACGATGAATTACAAAATAATCTTTCTAAGGTTATTAAAAGCAGAAGCAAACTCCAAATCTTATTCTGTTGTTTCTGAAATCCAGAATGTACTGTTGCATAAAGAAAGAAGGATAAGGCTACATTTGGCAGAAAGGCTGTTAGGCATATGCACTGAAGAGTACACTCTATTTTGTGATATGATGAGCATCTTCAGGTGTTACTGTTGTAACACTCTGTATAATTATCAGCTTTTAAGTTTTGCTTCTCAGTCAGTCCTTAAGCTTATACAGCTGAAAAAGATCTATACAGACTCTATCACTTAGGCAATGATTTATGCTAGCTTTGTCTTCAGTGAGTCAACTTCAAAAATTTAAACTCCAACAACAAATTCTCATCTTCAGCTTCCTTTGATGGAAAGGAGATGGTCAACAAAATGAACTAAAGTAGCCACATTCTCAAAGTAGATTCTACACTTAAAGATATGTGAGGTTAAGGGCACAGTTAGTTAGACTTAAACTAATAAAAGGAGTGGGAAGGTAAATAAAGTACTGAAAGGAGTTTTATTTTCCATGGTAACAGCAAAATGCAGCTTCTGAGAATATAATGCTGGAAGAAGAACAAAACAGAGAAAAGAGAAAAACTGAACAGTCAGGGCAGGGTGAAGGTAGTGGTATGGTAGTAACTCCTTGAAATTTTTATTAGTCTTGTCAGCTTGAATCATGGATTTATAATTGTATAATTCTAAAGTGTTAATTTAAAATAGAATAAAAGGTCTTTTTGTTTGAACTTTGCAAAGATTTGTAGGAATGACAGTATAATTAAAAAAAATCACAGTGAGTTTTCATCTATCACTGTCTCACAATATATAGTGGCAGAACATATTTTTTGACAAATACACAGGATCTTTGTCTAAGAGCCACTCAAATTCTCAAGTCTGATGATATCATCACACAGTATACTATATTGGGTAAAGAATCAGAAGAACCAAGAAGTGTTTCTTTCTACTTACTCTCTTTTTTTTTTTTTTCCTCATATGTAGCTAAAATATCTTCAGAAATGTTTTAATAAATGTAAGTAGTATTAAAGTTCCCACAGAGTGGGACAACTGTTGGGTTTCACTAAAGGTTTTTGGCACAAGCAAAGTGCTGAGATTGAAGAGGAGGTTGTGACTCAGGAGGCCTTGGTAAATTATGTCTCCCCTCTTATCTATTTTCTTGTCCCACTAATTTACAGTTGGTTTAAGTCACAATGGAAATCCCATTTTCCCTCATCCCATCACCTTCAGATTCATGGATATTCCTTCTGTGTTCAATTCCCCTGAACTTTAAACAGAAGTTTAGCACTTTCTGTTTCTTATGGAAGATTTGTATGTGTTATTTTGGCTTCAGCAATGCACTGCTGAGAGGCCCAGGTAACCTAAAATTTATCTGATACAGACATAAATTTTGGAGTGTGTGTTTTTAAAGTTCTTCAGGATGTGCAACTTTGCCAAAATTGCAAGCAACTGAAGACTGACACCTGTCTTTGTAATACCATATTTCAGTTGTGACCAAAACGTTATGAGTTTCTGCACTATATTTCATCTCTAGTCTATGTAAAAATACTGTCAACTATATAACTCAAGCTCACCAACTGGCATCTCTAAAACATTCCCAAATGCTTCCTTAAATGCTTTATTTTACCTGAGAAGTAGATTTCTATTTTTGTGGGTGTGGGAGGGAGACTTTCCACACATTAATCAGTCTTTATCACCAAAGAGATCACTGATTATACATCAGAGATCAAAGAACAAACACGTGGTTAGGGCATTTCTGTAAAACTGAAGATGGTGGATATCACTACTGGTTTTAGTTTCACTCTCTGCAGGACATTTTTTCTTCACCTGTGACACAGTAAATGACCAAGTACCTACTTATAATTTATTAAATTGATGACCTACAATGAGATAAACCTAACAGCATGTTTGTTAAGAAAGGTCACCCAGTCTGTTATGAGGAGCTGACTGGAAATAATAACTTCCTTAGTTATAGCCATTTTGACCTTTCAATTTTTCTCTCCATAATTATAGTTGCAAACAAATAAAATTTTAGACAAAGAACATTCAGCTGCTAATCCCTCTCATGATGAAGCCAATATTCTTAGGAAATATGACACTGATAGCTTTCCACTGCTGATTTCATTCTAAAAGTGCAGGATTTAAGGGGCTGAAAGAGTAGCCTGAGGCTTTCTAGAGGAGAAGCTACTGTCCTTTTCTAAGAATTATCATGTTTGTGACATTCACATTCTCTGAAAAAATTCCTTCACCTAGGGTTTTTCTCCTGGGAAGCTGGGAGGCCTCAGAGAAAAGGGAAACAATTCTTATCTCATTTGCTTCTCCTGTGTTGTGCTTGTCTGGAATGTGTTTGGAGATTGTTTACCCAAAGGTGATTGCCTGCTTGGATTCTGGTGTGAGTTGTTTTGACTCATTGGCCAATTGGGGCCAAGCTGTGTCGGGACTCTGGGAAGAGTTAAGAGTTTTCATTATTATCTTAATAGCATTCAGTAAGTATCTTTTCTGTATTCTTTTGTATGGTATAGTATTCTTTAATATAATATAGTATAATAAAGTAATAAATTAGCCTTCTGAGAACATGGAGTCAGATGCATCATTCCTTCCCTTGTCGGGAGTGCCCTGCAAATACAATACATGTTAACCTTAAGACAGCTTTGTAATACTGTGTCTACCAATAACACATCACTTAGAAGTTTTTTCTTTTAAATGTCTGTGAGGCAGGGTGCTACTTGTGTGCCTTTGAAAGATTTGCTTCCTGAATGCCTTTGTTCTTTACCCAATGATCTGAAAATCAGAGTTGGAGGTGTTTTCCACAGTGCTCTTGCAACCTAGAGTTGCAGGTTCTGTTAGAAAGACGGAAGGAAATATGTTCACATTTCCATGCATAAATACTTTTGGTGCTGGTCCTACATTTGTGTCTCTGGTCAGTTTTATTTGGGTTTTGTTTATTGTTATGTCACCGCTGACTGAAAAAAATAATGTTGCTTCCCTATTTCATAAATGTAACAGCTCATAAGCCTTTTCCTTTTTATTACTGTAATTATTTGTGTTTTAAATAATTCTATGGTGATAGCTTTGTGTCTGATGTGTGATGTATTTTGAAAAAAGTTACAAGATGAATTGATAAAATGAATTGCAATGGCAAACATTAGTTTGAAATTAAAAATTATGAGAAATTGTGACAAATGCTTATAGTAATATCTTCTTATAATTGATACATCTATGGATGATGCCTCAGGTTTGAGTGCTGAAATGCATTCCAGGTGAATTTATTATCTTTTTCTTGAGTATCCAGTATTGTAAGTTAATGTCAATTCATAGAAAAAGATTAAAGACATTACAGCTGCTGAAACTGGTTTGATTTTAAAACTTCAGGACTATTTTTAAAATTTGTGGTCATTCTTTTTTGGAACCATTCTTTGAAGAAGTCATTCTCTTTTCCTCTTTTAAAATTTTTTTCCCCCTCATATACTGACCTCACTTTGAAACAGAAACTATATGGGAAACTTATTTTTCTGTGTCTGAAATGGCTTTCTCCAGCATGGAAGAAAGCTGAATTGCTGCTGCCTCAATTGTATTCTTAACAGTATTTGATCTCAGATGATTCTTTAAGCACTTTGTAAATGAGATTCCTAGGCATGTTGTCCTCAATTACATTTCAAACTGTGGGGTGTGTGGGGGGAAATAGGTAATTGTTTTGTAAAAAAATGAATTATGGAGAAGACTTTTTACAAGCATTGACTGTGAAAGGGATTTATTAGTTATCATTAGAGACTGGGCCTGCTGAGATAAAAGGTGTGGAAAATCTTTACAATCTGCTAATTGTCTCACTTGGTTTTACATTGTAGAAACATCGTTTTACTTTTACATTGCATAAGATCACATTCTAAGCATTCAGTTGCAAGATGTTCAGGCATTGTGTACATCCACACAGAGCTCTTTAACTTCCAACAGAACAACAGGGTTTTATTAAAATTCTCTTCAATATACAGAAAAATAGCAGATAAAGGAAAAAAGAAACTAATTTGCCTGGTCAAAAAGAAGGCAAGACTCCCTGAATCAAGAGCTTTATGGTTCTCCACAAATAATTACAACATTTTATGATTGATTGAAAATAAGAGGAGGCTTTTTGAATAATGAGTCTAACTTTGGGTTGCTCTTGAATAGAATTATATGAAAAAATAATAGATTACTATCTTGTAAATTTCAGTATTTCAAAGTTCAAAAAATGCACAGTCCAGTCCTAGTGTCTGTGAAAAAATATTTTCTACAGGCTTAAAAATACTGATCGTATAAATTCAGAAAAATTTAAAATGCTTCTAATCTGTAAATATGTCTGTATAATGCAATGTACAAAACCATAATCTGCTCTACTTAAGATGCATGTGGTTGCAACTATTTGTAATGCCTTTGCTGGAACAAACCCTATGGGTAAGTACCTAGTTGCAGTGAAGAACAATAGGATGTTTTTGTGTAACCCAGTGTTTTAATTTGCTTATTCAATTCTTTGTTTCTCTGTGACATCAAAGAGTTAATGAATTGTCAGTAAAGAGTAAATTAATTGTCAGTTTATAATTAGAAAAGGGAAATGATCAATCTTATAAACTATTTTAAACTATGAATTTATTTTAGAAACTTCCTTTTCAATGACATGAAATTTCAGTGTTTCAGTGATATCCATTTGGCCTCCAAGGCCTCGAAGCTGGGCCTTGTTCCTGTAGTGCTAATTCAGGGTTTTATGACAAAAATTGAATAAACTATAGATGGCAAGTTCCATAAATTTAAACCAAAATATTAATAGAGAGTTTTTAAGGATAAAAATTCCTTGTTTCTGCCACAGGTCACACTCTGCCTCTTAAGTGAGGCTGCAATGGGTGTCACATTCAGTGCATAGAGGTTTCTCTACTGCTCCTTCTCTGACACCTTTTTCCTATGTGGAAAGGAATGTGTGCTGGTGTGAGTTCTTCATGGGTTGCAGAGCCCAAGGGTCTGTGCAGCAGAAGGGAGAGAAGAGGGCATGCACATTGTGTGTGGGTGTGTGTCCATAGTGGTCATCAGTGAGCATCAGGCTAGACTAGCTGGTATGTAGGCAAGCTAGTGTTGATTTGGCAGTCCTAACAATTTATGGATGTTTTTATGTCTCTTTCTGGACTGTTTTGTGGATCCTCCATGTAACATGGGTAATAGGATCTCAGCCAGTGGTTTCAACATGGCATGTTCAAGTTACAGTAAGGAACGCATATTTGTAACAGCTTCTACATAGCTTAAACACGATTTTCAGAGGTGAATTTTTTTTAAAGTCAAGTTTATCACTCAATAATATCACTTATATCCTGTAAAATACTTGTGCTTTCCTGAGATATTTATTTCTTTTTAAAAGGGAAGTTTAATACATGGATTATTCTTTCACAAAACATGTTAAACTTTTCCATGAGCATTTACTCATCTCTGCCCTGATCAGATTTCTGCTTCAAACATTAAATGTTAAACTTCTTGCATTTTCATTTCATGAATTTAGAAATGCACTAAACTAATTTTAAGTGTCTGTGCAACATCTGCCAAAAGTTTAAGTAATCTAATCACTAGCTGATGAGGAAAGTGGTTCTCCTCTTAAGTGAGACAGATAAAGAAATTACTTTCCTCTTTTAAGGTTCTGATAAACAGCTAGGGTGTCATGATTTACCCTTAGCCAGCAACTAAGTACCATACAGATATTGGCTCACTCCCCCGCCCCCTGGTTAGTTTTATGTGTAGTAGAATCAAATCAGAACCAGGTAACCCACGGGTTGATATAAAAACAGTTTAATAATTGCAATAAAATAAATACTACTACTAACAACAGCAACAGCAGTGATGTAATTACAATGAAAAAGGAGATAACAAAAAGAGGAAGCACTAAAACCCCAAAAAAGATGAATGATGCACAGAACAATTGCTCACCACCCACTGATTGATGCCCAGCCTGTCTCTAAGTAGTGATGGATCCCTCTTGGCCAACACCCCAGTTTACATACTGGGAATGATCTATGGTATGAATATCCCTTTGACCACTTTGGATCAGCTGTCCTGGCCATGTTCCCTCCTGGCATCTGGTGCACCTGCTCACTGGCAGAGCGTAGAAAACTGAAAATCCTTGACTTAGGGTGAGCACTGCTCAGCAACAACTGAAACATCAGTGTGTTATCAACATTATTCTCATATCAAATCCAAATCACAGCACTGTACCAGCTACTCAGAAGAAAATTAACTCTATCCCAGCTGAAACCGGGCATATGGAAAGAAGTTACTGGTTTAGAGTGAATTTTTAGTGTGTAGCTCTTGGTGAAATAAAATTGTTATGGACATAATCAATGTATGACTGAACTGTACAATTAATTGTACTTAACTGTACAATTGTATGCAGAATTCTAAAAATTAACATTGGGCAAGAGAGTCAGCATGCTTTGTTAATAACACACATACTTTTCATTGAATTGCTGCCTCTTGCACTCTTTTTCTTAAGGTTGCTAAATACTCTTTTGGCTAAAAGAGAGTTTTACTGTGGAGCAGAAATGCGGTGGCTGAGTGATACCTAGAAGTTTATGGCATTATTCTCTAATTACTAGTGGCCATGTGTGACTGTGTTCACAGGGGTTCTTGGATGAGGGAAGAGACGAGAATGTTGACTCCATGTTCAGAAGGCTTGATTTATTATTTTATGATATATATATATATTACATTATAACTATACTAAAAAGAAAAAGAAGGGACAGGTTTTCTCAGAAGCTAACTGAGCTAAGAATAGAAAAGAAAAGAATGATAACAAAGGCAGCTCTCCTAGACTGTCTGAGATAGCTTGGTCCTTGATTGGCCATTAATTATAAACATCCAAGATCGGCCAATCACAGGTGGACCTGTTGCATTCCACAGCAGCAGATAACCATTGTTTACATTCTGTCTCTGAGGCTCTTAGCTTCTCAGAAGGAAAAATCCTAAAGAAAGGATTTTTAGTGAAAAGATGTCTGTGACAGCCATGTAAAGTCAGCAGAAGCGAACTCTGCTGATGGTGTGCCTTAATTCTTGTTGCCTCTGAGAAATGATATTGTAATGATCATTACTGGGTAGAAAAAAATTATCTGAGTGACTGTAATGGGTAGTCCTACAGCTACAAACTCTTGATCATTTATGTGCTTGGAACGACAATGACAACTGGATTTTACCCTTTATGTTTTGTAGCTGTTTCAGTCTTTTAAATGACAAATAATTTCAGTTTTGGGTGTGGGGTTTTTTTTGTTGTTTTTGTTAGGTTTTTTTTTTTTTGTTTGTTTGTTTTTTTTTGAATACCACAGCACACGAGCTTTTGGGATAATTGTACTCTAAATATGCACTTGTGACTGTTGAAAATAGAAAGGGAGTTAAATGAAATTTCTAGTGAAGAAAAGCAAAGAATGAGAAATTATATATTAGTCAAGAGGACAGTAGACATGAAAAATAATTTTCTTCTTGCAGAATGATATAACTGAATGCACTTTCTGAACAAGTTTGTGTATATCAGAGTGAGATTAGAAATCTCTTTTAATTGATGATCAGTGCATCTGGAATCCACTCCTGAAGCCTAAATACGCTGAAAAAATCATTGAGGTGGCAATATTTACTGTTAGTTTCTCCTCCTTGACTTTGTAAACAGTTACAGTGTATTGGGTAAGTTGTATAGAGGATTTTCCTGCCTATTTTAGTCTTTTTGCACTGTAATATTTGCAAATTTTTCTTTAAAGACTGAAATTTTAATTGGCTTTTCTATGGAAATAACTCTAATAGTGACCAATTCTTCATAAATATCAACAAATGTATTTGAAGCACCTTATTTTGTAAGGTGATGTCTAATTTTTACCCTTCCTAATTTATTAGGACATTAAATTAAAATTACTCCAGTTTCTTGGAATACTCAGCAGAAGGGTCTAGGACCTGATTTGGGAAAGTGTTTAGTGTTCTGTGATACCTCACACTGAAAGTACTTCCCAAATGCCCTTCTGCAGACTATGCTCTCTAACAAGCACCAGATCAGCTGCCAGTCACCTGTGGAAAACCTAATTAAAAGCTTGATACAAAATTCAGAACAGCCAAATCCTGACTACACTGTTTACTGTAAAAAGTTTGTTTATTCCTCACATGTACCTCTCTGTCAGGATGACTGCACTATCCCCCGCAGCTGAGGAAATAGGGCTTTTGCTACAAAACAAGTTCTGTCACTATCACCCTCATGCCACATGGGTGAATCCTTTGTCTAAATCAAGTCACTTTTCTAGGAAATCACAGAGGTCATCCTCTTTGCTGAAGCAATAATATTCCTTATTCACTTTACATTTATTTTTTTCCACCTGCCTCTTGCCATTTCTGCGGGAAAACCTCTCTGATCCATTTTTAACTTGCTTTTGGATCCCAGTCAATTCTGGTTCCTTTTTCTCCCTCTTCATTTTTTGATTCATTTTGTTGTCTGTCTACCTTGTTGCAGGATCCTTTCTTTGTCATATCCTTTCTTTGTGAATTAAGTTAATCCATTTTTTGAAGTGTAATGAACACATTTGGAATAAGAGTTTATGCACAGGGAGCTGATCAAAGACAAAATTAACTGCCTCTGAAGGACAATCCTTACTAAAGTCCTTAGCCAAATACCAATTTTCAGGTTTTTACATCTGCATGTAAAACCTGGCTTTAGTTTTTTAATGCCAGCTTCGCTTCTGGCATGCTTAAAAGTAGCATTATGGTGAACTGCAATATGCTAATTTTCACAATACTAAAACTTTTCTTAATAGGTGCTACCAGTTGGTACTTAAGGAAGAAGAAACATGAAAATAAACCTCAACAAGCAATTCAATATGGAATTCTCTGCAGAGAGGTCTATTCAACTGTTCTGATACACAAACTGGAAAATTCTATGGTGATATGAGGAGAGGAGGTGGGTGAATACTCTGAGCATGAACTTGTGGTTTGTAATTTTGCCTTGTTCTCTTGATCAGAAAAGATAGGTGGCAAAGAGTACACATTTATTGTGTAGTGGGCAATAAATGAGAAAGGAGCAGTTTATAAGATTTGCCAGAGGTTGTCTGGCTTATCAGACAGCAGATTTCCTTTAGTCTCTGATAGACATAAACCTTTTGTACAGCAGCATTTTTTCACACCCCACTGCCCCAAACCACAACCAAAGGACCAGCTAAAAACTCTATTAAATTACTGTAGTCCCTCAGAGGTTTCTTCTCATGCAACTTACTCAGTAAACCTAAGAATGAGCAGGTTAAAAATTTCTATGTGCCTTAAGAGAAATGGAATAGATCCATCTATATTTAGCTTGAAAAGAGCAAAATTACTCCAGAGATGTCATATTCTCCAGGGCTGTTCCTGTATGTATCATGAAGTTACAGAAAAACAGGGAAGGTATTAGATAAGAACTATTCTTGCTTCAGTGTTCTCTTAGCTTGGAGAGCCCCCTTTCATTTTTACCTTGGTTTGTTCTCCATTTAAGACTGTGAATCATAGGAGTAGCATTAATGAGCATTGATACCTGGACATTATTAATGCAAAGTGTATGACTTAACTGTCAAGACTCTAATGAAGCTGTCTAGTTCTAGGCTGTACTTTATAGAATCAGAGAATTGCTGTGGTTGGAAAGGACTTCTGGGGATCATCTTGCCCAACTCCCCTTCCAAGGTAAGGCCACCTAGGGTGGGTAACACAGGAGCGTGTGCAGGTGGGTTTTGAATGTCTCCAGAGAGGGAGACTCCATGACCTCCCTGGGCAGCCTCTTCCAGTGTTTTGCCACCCTCAATGTAAAGAAGTTCTTCCTCATGTTGAGATGGAACTTCTTCTATTTTAATTTATAGCCATTGTTCTTTATCATGTACCTGGGCATCACCAAAAAGATGGTGATGGAAGAAAAATGGAAACATTCTCTTGGCGCGAGCTTTTGGGATATTCATATGTATTAATGGGATATTGTCTCAGTCTTCTCTTCTTCACACTAAACTGGCCCAGCTCCCTGATTGTCTCCTCACATGAGAGATGCTCCAAACCCAACTGGCCTCTGCTGGACTGCTCCCTCTCCAGGTGCCCCTTGCCTTTCTTGTGCTGAGGAGCCCAGAACTGGACACAGCACTCCTGATGTGGCCTCAACAGGGCTAAGAAGAGGGTCAGGATCACATCCCTCCACTTGCTGCCCACACTCTTCCCAGGATATCATTGGCCACAAAGGCACTGCCAGCTCATGGTCAGCTTGTCATCCAGCAGGATCCCCAGGTCCTTCTCCACAGAGCTGCTCTCCAGTGGGTCAGACATCAGCCTGTGCTGGTACTTGGGATCATTCCTCCCCAGGTGCAGGACCCTGCACTCTCCTGTTGAACTTCATTATGTTTCTCTGTGTCCAGTTCTTCAGACTATTCTGTCTGTCTCCATCCTATTTCTGTCTGTCTGGTTTGTTCAAGGATAGTATCAAAGAGCAGCCTCCCTGGCTACCAACACAGCTTACAGTTCTGGGATTTTCCTCTTTCTTTCAAACAGCTTCATGCTTTAGATTTGCAGAAATTTATAACCTAAGGGAACAATGCTTCTAGGTTAGTTCAGTCAGCCTTGACAATCCTCCTCCAGAAAAATTGTACATTACCCCATATAGGAACAGCTGTGATATGGCAGAAACATCAAATGTCACAACTATTTCAGATGCTGTATGAAACAATCCACCCTCCCACATTTTTGGGACAACTGGTTCCCTTTGAATTTTTTTTTTTTTAATAAGCATTGAAATTTAGCACATGTAGGTAAAGCATGATGGTGTAAAAGCAAATTATTTAACATACCTGAAATCACACACATACAAGGAGAAATGAAATTCTGTCAAATGACACTGATGGGATCTTGTGCTTTTTATTTGGATGGTTTTTTTCCAAAACTGGAAGAAAAATGTTTATGGCTCTTGGCCATAAAAAAGATGAGGACAAGGTTGTATTTGGCTTCTACAGAAGCCGGGAAGTTAACTTTCACACTTCAAAAGTGCTTGAACAGGCTGTATTGATATCTGAGTTAGTTGATAATATAAACAGGAAAGAATATTATCAAATCAGAATTCTTTGGCCTTCTAGGACAGAGGGAGAACAAAAATGATGCCAGGTACTGGAGCTAACTCTGCTCCTGATTCTGGGACTCACTAAATTAAGAGAGTTGAAAAGACTTCAGAGTGCAGTGCCCAAAAATACTTTCTTATGGCAATTTTAATACAAGGTGGAAAAAGAATTAACACAGGTGCCTATTTATGCCTGTGAGTATAGAAAGCAGAGACAGAAAAAGCCTCAGAATCCAGCCGCTTCAGCTCAGGATGTAAAGTCTACTTTCTAACAAATTCTTTCTCCAAGTTATTACATGAAAAACTGGGGTGATTTAGGTATAGGAATTTGCAGTTCTTTGAAATGTGGCAAAAGCAATCTTGTTATTCAAAAGAGAAGACACCCACTGAAATGCCAGCAGCATGCAGAAGTAGAATTATATTAATCCTTAAAGTTCTGATTACCATCTCTGCAGCTCTCTGCTTGTACAAATGGTAACTAGTGCATGGAGAATAAAATGTCTTTAGTCCTTGAACTAAAATATAGCAATTTCTCTGTTTTTAAAAGAAGACATATTTTGCTTTACATTGCTACTGTAAGCACTCAAACTATGGCAAGGTAGTAACAATAGTTTTTCAAAACACTGAAATTTTTCATGTGTTCTCATCTGATTATATGCTAAAATCATGTATTAGATGAAGCAGGTCAATTCTAGCATAAATGTGAAATAGACTCACCTTGACATCCACTCTTGCTTTTTTTATTTTGGACTGAGTATCTACAGAGGTATTCTACAATGTAATGTATGAATCATTAGAACAGTGTGTATTATGACAAAAAAAGAGATGCATATTTGTGTGATATTTCTCACCACAGTACTTCAGCCCTTCTTTAGAATTTTCAGAATCTTGGTTGAGGAAATATATCAGAGATTGCTACAGCTGATGAAGTTCTTATTAGTCAATTATAGTTTGACCAATTTATATAGATATTAGTATGACATTCCTTTTGTCTTTTTTCTGTTCTGTATACAAAGTGAAAAAAAACCCTTATAATTTTATAAAGTGAATATTTTGTTTTGGTTATGGATCATTTCCATGAACCTTATTCTGCATGCAAGATAAATTTGCCTAGGTCAAAAACCTTGTTGTGTATGAACATTATCTGCTCAATGAAGGGGTTGAGCAGTCAGCCAGATGTGTATTTTATTTGATTCCAGATTCAGTGCTATACTGGAGAACTAAATAAATCCCATAGGCTTAAATAACAAAGGTGTATTATTGAGATGCAGAACTACTGACTAAGTGAGCCTGTACTCAGACATCACAGAGTGCAGTAACTGGGGAATTATGGAAGGCAGTGTTAATTAGAGTGAAATGATGTTAGACATGAAGATTAAAGATGGTGAAAAACATTTTAGAATCTCAGAAATTGTGTGATAAGCTGAAATGCAGTTTCTAAGACATGCATGTTCATGCCTCTGAGTTCCTGATATTCTGTGACAAGGCCTCCCAGACCTGCATTTCCACCACTACTCATTTAAATTTCATAGCTCAGTCCCACCTACTGGAGAGCCAGCCCTACAATTCCATCCAATCCACTGTTGCAAAAGCTCAGGCTGTCAACCCTATCATATCCCCACAGTTTTTCCTTCTCCTCCCTTGATACATCAGAGAGTGCATAGCTGGATGCTTCAGGCTCTTGATGTCATACATGTTTTCCACCTTTCATATTTCTATTTATACAGCCTGTCAGTTTTTTTCACCATTTCAGTAAAGTGCAGTCACTGTTGATAACTTCGGGACCCTCTAGTACACACCCAAATTTTGCACTTTTTTGGGCTGATATCTGCCTCTGGATGTTGAAATCAAACTTGAACTAATCTGTCTTGCATTCTACAAGGCTATTTTACTCAGGCTGTTGGTAGTTCAAATTTCTAGTGCAATCTATTTTGGGAATGTGTGACAGGCTTGATGTAATTTAAAGCTTAGAAATAAGTCTCCTACTCACTGAGAGTTCTGTCTGAACTTGAATGTTCATGTGTGCACTTGAAAACTATTAAAATCTTGGGGGAGATCATCGTCTAGCATGACTCACTGCTGATACGGGCTTTGAGCTGGTTTCCCTGTCCTTTTTCCTTCATGTATTTTTTACTTGTTGCAATGGTTGCCCCTGTTGCAGAGGAGCTGTGTTTTTAGATATGATGTCCTCTTGATGTTTCATGCTGAGTCTAAGAAACAGCAGCACCGCTAATTGTAATTTCTCTTTTTCCCCTACTGACTTCTCCTGATCATAAAAAAAAATGTTTCTTGGAGGTGGGCCAGTAGTGAGGCTGACAGTCCCAGAAGCCTCTTAGCAATACTCCTTCAATGAATTTCCAGGCGCAGTGACCGCAATGCAGTAGAGCAGATTCTGTAGACAAGGTCAGACTGGTATTCAGCAAAATGCAAATAGAAATTGTAACTCAGCACAGACATATCTCACTCTGTCACATGTGCTGCCTGCTGACAAATTAATAACTCTTTCAGGACTTAAATGCAGATGTTTTTCAAGGCTGTTCACTGCTTTGGTGGCAACTATAATGTTCTTAGATATACCTACCATATACATTTCTTTTTGATTATGAGGTGAATCACTGAGCAGGGAACAATTACTGCCTAACTGCTCATATCCCACTGAGTACTACAGTGGATTGGTGTTAGTTCACAGTGCTGTCTGCAAGCTGTCCATATATAAGTGGTTTTTATATCAGTGGTTTGAAAGGGAACTCATGAGCTGCTGCATGATGTGGGCAAAAGCTGTGTTTTCTTTCTACCTGTCTTACAAAGATGAGGTCCCTATCAGTGCTTGGGCCAGAGAAGTGGTGCTGTAGTGTTCCATTCTGCCATCAGCAGGAGGTGGCATGTGAACCCCTGGAATGTATTGGTGCTGAGTTGGAAACACTCTTAAAATTCTTACACTACTTACTGTGAAAAACAGCTTCTTCAAGGAAATCTGGATGAGGGCTTACAGTTGGAAAAGAGGAAGATTTCCCAGTATTGCTTGTCCCTCACTTTATCTGTAGCAATGATCTGCCTTCAGGGGCAGATCCAGAGAAGAAAGCACAGAAATGTGTGTGTAGAGGGGCTGGCTCAAGATCTGTTGAGTGCAGGCATGTGCTCTGCAGCATTCACACATTAATCTCCAGCTATGTGTTGCAGCAGAGAGGGTTTTACAACAAAGTCTTGTAGTAGGGGGCCAGGGACTTGTCCAGGACAAAGGTTAGAAAGGAGACCCTTCTCCCAGGTAGTTGCAGACGCAGTTCTCTCTGGTGGTGGTGGTTGGATAGCTACTCAAGAAGAATAGGGAAGCTAAGGAATAAGAAGAGGCCTGAACATGTCTGAAAAAAACTTGCTTTAGTGTTTGCCCCAGTGCTAGATTTTGTTTTCCTTAATACAAAGAGTCTTTCAAGCCTTGCAGAGCAAGATGTGAATAGCTCCTTCATGGTGTTGTCTACTACAGAATTTACCCAGGTGCAAAACAGGGGTCTCCGACTGAACACAGTCTGACCTACAAGAGCTTATTGCAGTGCACAGGGACAGGGCCAGGCACACTTGGTGCTCCAGAGAAGGGAGAATGAGGAAAGAAAATGTTGAGAAGACAAAGGATGTATAAAAATAAGAGAAAGCAGAAAAAGAAAGAAGAAGCGTCTGAAGAGGAGAAAGATCTGAAAAGGTAAATATTACAACTAGAGAGTACCGTGACTAAAAATAAAATGAAACAGCAGAAAGAGGCACATGAGCACTTGGAAGCATGCCACTGAATCTCACAATTCTTGAGAGTTCTGTTAGTTTCATTTTACACTAGATAAAGATGGGAAGGTTTCTGCCTGGTACTATGGAGTAAGTGAATTCAGGCAGGATTGGAAAGCAATAGATTGTTCCAGTTCACTCTCTCACCCTATCTGGGGAAATCTTGGAGTGAAATTTCTTGTTTTCCATATGACAGATTTATCTACAATGGATTTCTTAAAATTTAAATTTCACCACAGTTCCAAGGAGTGATTTAGCATGTGTCAAGTGAGGAAATTCTGAAATCAACCAGGTCCAATAAAAACCTGTAAGGATAAATACATACCTGTTAAACATGTTCTCCAAGAGATGAGACATAAACATACATCTGTGTCATAAATTTCACCTGTTGCAAATGTGCACAAAATTACATTGCTTCCAAATGATCCGAACTGATATTTATACTGTTGCAGCAGTAATGTTTTAATGTACTGTTGCATTATATTCGCAGAGAAAGTAGAAGCATATTTCAACAAACAATAATGTATAGTAAGTTGATAGACATGACCTGCATTGTTCATCCTCAAGTCAAAAATCATGCAGCTGTACATTGAGAATATTGATTAATTTGTTTTTATGACTACAGAAGTAATTTTGAATGAGTGAGAAGTCTGCATGTACATGAGATCTCTATATAAGCATTTCTCAGAAGAAAGCACTGAATCATAGATTATTTTGCTTTGGAAGGTACTCACAAAGATCCTTTAGTCCAACCCCCTGCAAGGAGCAGGGACATCTTCAACTGGATCAGGTTGTTCAGAGCCTCATCCAACCTGACCTTAAATCTTTCCAGGGATAGGAAATACATCAGTTCTCTGGGCAACATTTTCCAGTACCTCACCACCCTCAACATAAATGACTTTTTCTTTATATCTAGTCTGGAATGATATCAATGTTTTTGCTAGAATTTGACATTTTCAAGAAATGAAAAGTGGTTGTAAAAATTATTAACTGTGTAAATATAATACATGATATAAGTTCAATAGGCCAGAATGCACTTCAGTTTCTTCAGCTATGAAAGTAAAAACAAAACCAAACCTCAAATTTCTAAATGTGCTTCTAGTTTTTGAGAAGAATGTTGGCCTGCAAGTCACATTTGGAGTACATTTCATGTTTAAGGTGACTAATATTGAAAAATGGGGAGGTCAATTCTTAGTAAAAGAATACAAATGCCAGAATGCTGCTCAGCTCTCATGTCAAAAGCTTTAGTAATCTAATTGAAATAAGCTTAATGACACTGATCTATTTTTCTTGAATTAAAACATAAGAGTAAGGAAGGAAAAATAGTTTTCTGTGTCTGCAGGGTATTTTGTTCAGTTTGAAAATGACAATAATAAAATGAAATCCTACATAAATACCATTTACAGAAAAAAGGCACAGTAGTGTCTTTTCTTAAAATGTGTACAATTAAGTGCATTTTTCAGGGAGTAAGTCTTATCTTGCTTTTACTGTTTTAGACTAGCATAGTTATTTAGGCCTATCAGTAATAAATTTTGACAATGAACGTAACTGTTGTTTTCTAAATTTTGAAGAACTATCAAATCCTTATTTTTTTATTTTAAGAAACTAGGTCTTTATCAGTTAACAGAGAATAGCAAAGACAATAACGTTTTTTGCATAGATTTCTATCATTCTATAGATTTCTATCACTCCTACAAGTTATATAGATTGAAAAGAAATAACGTGATTTATTCTACTGAAGTAACCAAGTGTGAAAGAATGTCTTTTTAAAAAAGTTTCTCCTCACTCTGTCCTGAAGAATGGTAGGAGGAAGGTAGAAATAAATAACAAAATAAATAAATAAATACACAAAACCCAAAGCCTTGATTGCTACTCACTCTTGCAGACATTGTAAAAAGCTGCTATATTAAGAAACAGGGAGCTTGACAGTGTTGATTAACTCTGTGAGTGCAACTAAACACTGTATAATATTTACACTACAAAATCACATTAACAGTTCACTTTCCATAAATTTAACTTTGCTTTCCAGCTAACTAATTATACACATTATTTTGGCATCTTCATAAGAAAGGAAATGGAATATATGATGCCTCAAAAATGTTACTATTGAGTAATTTTGTGTCAAAACTAAAACGCACAACCATTCTTCTGAAAGTAAATTAAATATGCTGTAAAAAGTGCAGAACAAAAATTCAGTTGGTCAATAATTATGGTCCCTATTGTCAGAGATTTTGTGAATTTTCTGGCCTGGAAAAGAGACTGAAACTATAGACTCAGTGGGAGGGAATGGGAGTGGATACTGCTCTTTGCTTGAATACCAAAACAGATGCTGTGCAAACTTTAAATTAAAATGCATTGCACATGTTTTGGGGGTGGGATGTTTAAATGTGAGCAGAAGGAGAGAAAGTAGCAGTGTATAGTCTAGCATAGTAGAGAATGGGATAGATTTTCATTTCTAAATTGTTTTTGCACTTCACAATGCTTAGCTAATATCATGGCAGTCAGAAAGGTTTTTTTTTCTGGAATTTGATCACAGTGCCATAAAGTAAATAATATATGGCCACATTTAGGGCTGCTCTCTGTAGGCTAAATGAAGCCCTTTCCTCACAACACAACATGTCAGACAGCATTCCTGGCAGAATTTGTTACATGCTGCTTTTCTCCACCTTGCCATCTCTTCCAATGAGGTGCAGGGTTTTCAGCATGGGTAGTTAGCCTGAATTGTCCTTACTGTATACTTGAAATTTGTATAGCAATTCATATTAAACTTAAATGTTTCCTTTTTTTAATAACTAAAACCAGATATTTGAAGGGGACTCTCTGCTATGAATAATGTACACTAGAAAAATATTTGCTTTATCATTATATACATCTGACATCTGTCGACCATTTAATTTCTATATTTTTATAATTTATCCAACACTTCCAAAAGAATAAAAGCCTTCAACAGATTCAATTTGATTATTGCTTCCTCCTCTTGTGTCCTAGACATCATGTTTTAAATTGAAACTTCTATTAGAGAATTTTAGAATGTCTAATAGAAATCAAGGCTTTAAATACATTAAATGTCCTTTGACTTCATGTTCCACTACGTCATTCAATTTTGGGGAGAAAAGAAGACAAGCAACTTTGTACCTCGGTTGGCACTATGACAATAAAATCTTAACTTATTTGGGAGAGTATTGGTCAGGATATACATGATATGTCAGAACCATATTGGAAATATATTTGAAACAACACATGATTTTATTATCTGATATATTTTTTTGTCTCTTTTCACTTATCAATTGATTTTGAAGACCTGCTAAGTGATTGTGTTAAAAAATCTTATTTTTTTCAAGCATTAATATTTATTTTGGTTTTAAAATATTATTATGTGAAGTGGTGTATTTGCAGAAATATTTTTGGTAAAGTATAATTTAACCAAAAAGCTTATTAAAAAAAAAAAAAGTAGAAAGACTTGCCAAAATTCACCACGTAAAAATCTTAGCACTATTTTTGCCTGAGTTCACATATGTTTTTCACTGTTTAGTACTTGTACCTGACAATAACTGTTTGCTTTATTTGCTTCCAATTATTTCAAATATTCAGCTCTTTCTCTTTGCTTGGAGCTAGTGAAGGCTAGATAAGGCTCTTCCTGGCCAGGAAAATCCTCCTCTTGGGAGACATATGTCAATTTTCCTTGGATTAGATGACATGTTCCCTGCTCAGTTAAACTGTGATAGAAATAAGACTGTAAATGAAGTACTAGTGCTTACTCCTGGTTAATACCCTGTTAGCATTCCAATACTTAAAAAAAAAATAAATCACCAGTGTATCATTGCCTGGTTTTGACTTTGAATATTAATGTTATGTTCTTATTGGAGCTGTATCTTTTGAGAAAAGCAAAAGCACTTTTTTCTCCTAACAGAAAACTATCTTCTTCAAAACTGAGAATAAGTAATGTAAATTCTTTTTTCTTTATTCAGGCCATGAGATCTCATTCTCAAAACCTATACTACCTGTGAGAATTTGATGTTCAAAACCAATTAAAATTTATGAATCTGTGGTGTGATTCACTATGCAGTCTTTCTTTGACTCCTGTGTGTTAAATGAAAAGGTTTTTCACATTTTCCTTACTTCGCAAATTCTCACTGTTGAATCTGACACTGTTGGGTTTGTCTCTGGTTGTTTTGGTCTTCTGGATCTGCTGGCACTTAAAATCTTGCGTTGCTATGCTGTCTTCACAAGACAGAACCTTCAGTTTCCCAAGAAGTATCTTTCAATGAGTAGTAATGACCTCTATTCTGGAGCTAGGACTCCCAAAGTTCCTTTTTTTGTCATGGGCCTAGGTGATTGACTCAAATGCATGTTCAGTTTTCCAGTTTTGTCTTTCCATTCATGAACTCATCTCTTTGATCCTGAAATCAATGAAAGACAGTAGCACTTAGTGACTATTAGATTTTTAAAAATTATTATTATTATGGTTTGTTTTGTTTTTCCATGTAACATGCACATAAGCACTGTCTCTGGAATGTTTAGCATTCTTTAGCTGGAGAGCCAGCAGGAATGAGTTTCAAGGAAAGCATCACCACCCACTACTCGATTTTTTCTGTCTGTTTTTGCTTAGTTGAGGGTTTATTTTAATTTCAATGCTATACAGTAAATATCTACCTCAGTTACTGGTGCCAATCAATGTAGAACTTGATATCCTGATTTCTACCTTGAATACAACCATAGTTTTCCTCTATGTCTTCTGCATCTGCCTTGGAAAGTCTTAAGATCTTAACATCTTGGAAAGTCCCAAGATCTTAACATCTACTCCTGAGACTTTATTCTGGAGTATTAATGACTCGGAGAAAAAGTAAGTCTGTTTAGCAGGTGGGGTATGTTATTAGAGAGGAAGTGAAGCAGCCTGCTGTCTAATCTGATCTATATTCCTCTGAAGAGACTGCTCTCAAAAGTTTGCTTTTCTGGGATCCCTTCACCTCATTCCAGACAACAAAAGTTGATTTATAGTTCCTAAAATTTTTATTTTCATTTAGAGCTGGAGTTGACGTGCTTTATAGACTCATAAAACAAGCAAGGCCAGGACAATTACTGGAAGTAATGGCAGTTATAAATTGACTTATTTGGGACTACTGCAATAGTGGATTACATTTATGTCACTGTTTTATTGTTAGGACACCGTGATAGACTTAACTATTTCTAAGCATATGTAGTGAGGCAGAAGGTGAGTACGTACAAGGCTTTATGATACCCATTAAAAGTTATGAGATTTTGCATATTATATTTGTGACTTCAGTAATTCTCCTTACATTAAACTTGATTGCTGCATTTCTTGTTGCACAATATAAAGTCCAGGAAGTCACTGTAGGAGTATTTTTTTTGTTTATTTTGTTTTGTTTAGTTTTTGATGTGGACAACAGTAAAAATGTACCTAGACATTTTCTTTTAAAAGGTTGGATTAAACGAAAGTGGTGGAAAGAAATCTCCTCATCGGAATTTTCCAAAATACCAAGTCTAGAAACTTGCAATTGATTTCGACCCCAAATTTGCATACTAAAGTACCAGAAAATGATTACATCTTTTGAGCCTCATTCAATTCTAGACAATATTTTTTTATTACATATTTCAATTTATAATTTTCCTCTGTAAATTTTACATTTTTTTTTATTACATATTTCAATTTATAATTTTCCTCTGTAAATTTTACATTATTATTTTGTATGGTTTTGAAACAATGTGATGGTGATAAAATATAGAATCTCCTCCCCTTGGCAGTAGGGTACTTAAATATTTATTTTCCTGAAATATGATTGTAGAGTCCAGTTGGTTTTCTAGAAAACCTGGGAAAATTTGTTGCTTAAGCTTCTTTGTGCATATGTGGATATGAACATTTTAGTACATATAAGACAATATGTTAATAAATGTAACTCTTTGTGGTTTACATAAAGTAGTAATAATAAACCATACTGCTTGTGTCAGACTCAAATAATAATGAATTTGAACACCCAAATAAAAGATACTGAATATGACTTACTAGTCACCCATTTGAAGGTTTGAATTTCCATGACAGCTTTTCTGTGTTTGTTTTTTAATGCTAATAAACTAAGTATGATGCCCTCAAGTGAGAGGCCATCCAAGTGAGAGGTGATAAAAGACTCAGCTGCACTGCAACATGAATATAATTAAACATTGTTAGTACTTCAAAATATTTCTGTATGCATGTTTCTAATCTTCTTTAGGAAAATATAGCATCTTCGTGAATTGTTTTTACTACTACATTGAAGCAATCTCTCCAAATATGTGTAAATATTTGACTACACATTTATATTGAATTTAAAATTAGACAGCAAATAAGAGTTGATTCTTATCCTTTAAAGTATTACAGATACTTTTCTTAACACCACAAATATGTAAAACATATTTAATTTTATATATTAGGGGAAAATAGTATAGCATTTAGATAAATTTTTAAAAATATTTTTGGTAATTTGAATTTTACTACTTGATGAGGGAAGAGACCAGAAATTAAAATAACCTAAATTTATCTTAGGTGTTTGAAATGGAATACACTCTATGCAGATTTTAAATAGAAGTATCTGAGAAGGTGTGTGTGTTGAGTTAACAAAGGTTTATGAATAAAAACGGAGTAAGCTTTATTCCAAGATCAAAATGTCTTGGAAGTCTAATCTACCATTATGAAATGTAATGCACCACTTAAAAGTTAAGCACTCACAATACAGTGCTATGAATTAGAAAAGCTGATTATGTGACTATGGCACGTATTCTGAGATGTTAGGTAATCACTTATTTCACAATAAAGCAGATTGATTTCGAGAGTATTCTATTGTAAACTTACTCTATTCCATGTTGTAATGAGTGCCTAGGGATGCCATGTCTTGAGTGACAAGTTACTCCTTGGAAAGCTGTTTTCCAAGGCCTTTGAGAGAGAAGTAGCAGCTGTCAAGAAGCTCATTTGCCATTGTACCAGGCACAGGTGCCAAGGTTTCGGTTGCACTGGGAGCCTCCAGGAGCAGGGCATTGTTTCCCTCTGTTGAACTTCAAGGGGTTCTTTTCTCTAACCTGTTGAGGTCCCCTGAATGGCTGCAAAACCATTGGATGTGTTGGCAACTTCTGCCAGTTCTGTGTCATCTGCAAAGGTGCTGCTGGTGCTCTCTCTTCTCATCGCTTGGGTCACTAATGAGGAGGTGAAACCGTGCTCGCCCTGTTAAGGTATCCTGAGGCACAGAACTAGTGACTGGCCTCCAACTGGAATTTGTGCTAATGACCATCATCTTCTGGGCCTGGCAGTTCAGTCTCCAACCCATCTCACCATTCACTAATGCAATTAGTATTTCATAATTTTTTAAGTGAGCACTTTATAAGACAGAGTGCTGCATGCCTTGTTGAAGCCAGGGTAAATAAGAGAAACGGCTCTTTCCTCAGTCAGCAGGCTAGGCCAGCCCTTATTACATTGAAGAAGGCTGTGAAATATCCCTGTCAGTTTTATTATCAATCAGTTTTTTCTGCTGGTGTAACTTCCTTTAGTTTCTTTCTTCACTCTTTTTTTTTTTTTGGTGGAGGTAGGAAGCCTTCGCTGAAGTGATAGGTTTCATCCTAAAAATAAAAATATTGAACATATAAAGGTCAGCACAATTCTACTTTCTTGAAGCTAATGGAAATCAATGAAATGATGTAAACACTACTATACAGAGTCGTAAATACCGTGTAGTAGAAGCATGAATTAATAGATTTAATGGAAATAAGTGAATGATACTCTCCTGATAAAAGAAGGGATGGAGACAGAGATGCTTTGAAATCAAGTTTTGTAGCTATTTTAGTGCAATGTAGACGTTGCAAGACAGTTGCGTAATTTACTCTGTTTTCCAGCTTATGGCTTCTTTAAAGTAAAGTAAAATCACTAAAATTGTAAATGGGTGAATAGCAAAATAAGCAAAATAAGAGATAACATTCGTCTCTTCAGACTAAGACTTATTTAAACTTTAACAAGGAAATTGTTCAGAAAGACATGAAAAATAATATTCTAATCAATCTAATGATCCAGTCATAGATTAAAAATTTAAAAAAAGTTTTGCAAGTAAATGTTGCATGTTGTATAAAAATAGAAATATTTCATCATAGCTGAAATATTTGTTATAAAAGTCAGTTTTTCTGCCTCAAAATAGTTTGCTTCTATCAGTACAAAATGGACAGGAAGTGAATGCAATCAATCTTCCTCCTTCATTGTGTGTGAAAAACAACAAACACAGATAGGGGATAAAGAGTCACTCTTTTAATATCATCAATATACTGGATTTTGTGATTGTTATGTGTCTGATGGAAATATAGAAAAGCACAAAACAATTATCAGTTCCTGAGTTTTCTGTGGTGAACCATAAGGTTTTTCATTTTGAAAGGTTTTATAATAAATAATATATAAAAGTTAAAATGACTTTAAGTATTATTTCCTTCGAAATGGTGTTGGGCCATTTAAAACAATCAAGTATTAAAAAATGTATAGGAGTGTATTGTTCTATTAAGATGACTGCAGACTGGATCAGAAGTTTAGAATGAGAATAAACAGAATCATCTGCTCTACCAGTGAAATGGCCTTGCAACCAATAAGCTATTTATATGCCATTTTGCAATTAATCTTAAGGTGTAACCAATTTTTGCTTACTATGAACTTGGGCTGCCAAAATTATTTTCTAAATTTTTTTTGCAGTGTATTTAGAATTCAGTAAATATATTTGAAAACAAATTCTTCAGATTTAAATTTGTCTATTAGTCAGCTTCCCAAATGCTGTGTTACTTGCAGCTCCCTCAAAAGGGTTTATTCACTGTTATCAGCACAATAATTGGAGTTACCTCAACTGACCATAATTACATTGTGAAGCTCTTTAAATGAGATGCACCCACCTCATAATGCTTCTTTTTTTTTTTTTTTGTTTTTAATACAGAACACAGAAAAAAACATGTGGCATATATAAAATTCATCCATTGCAGTAAAATATGGTCATCTATGTACAGTTAAATTTTAGGGTTGTCTTTCAGCATTCAGACATGAATGTGATAAAATCAAAGGGTCTCACAGGTGGCTCTGAAACTTCCAAATTGTCACTTGAAAATCATGTTTCCCAGCTTTGGCCTTAAAATGATCACTGAATTCATTCCAATGGAGATAACAGGTTGTGATGAGACTGAAAGTAATATTTGTTTATGATTTTGGGAATAATTTACTCTCTTGGAAGAAAAAGAGGCTATAGCAATAAACTAGGATTTCATAGAAAAGGAAGTAGATTTTATGAAGTACTGGAATAATAGAAGGAATGGAACTGAGCAATATAAAAAGTAAAGTTTGAGCTCTTATGGTGCACATTACCAAGTGTGAAAGCTTATCGATTTTTAATAAGATAAATGAATTGAACTATAGGAGTAATATTAAATCCTATGGTGGTGTTTGATTAGTTTGTGGTGATGATTCTTTGATCTGCTCACCTGGAATGACAGGGGACTGAGATAGAAATGCTTAGAGTGTTAGTTGTATTGTCAAAAATGAGGGAACATTTGATGATTTTGATAGTCTTTCTACTATGTCCTAACACTTTAAAGTGGTCACCTTAGGAGAACTGAGCTTTTTAAAAATCCAGATAAAATGATTGTGTGGGGTTAAAAATTATTTTTTTAAAAATTACTTATTTTTCTATTTAGATGGTTTTGGAGTCACAAAGTAATTGCTGAGGGGAACTGAGAGATCAATTGAAAGATTCTTGTTCTTTCATGCAGCTAACAAAACAAAAAAAATAGAATACTAAAAACTCCTATCCACTTGTTTGTTAAAGATACATCAGCTACCTCAATAATCATGGCAGAATTTATCTAGTATGTAAAAAGCTGTAGCAGTTGGAAACATTACTATCTGATACACAGGAACATTTTTCAGTGTTTCATATGCTTTAGAGTTGTTAGTGTGTGTATATCTATATCTATATCTATATCTATATCTATATATCTATATATATATCTATATCTATATCTATATCTATCTATCTATCTATATATATATATAAAATGCAAAACCCAAAGAACTAACTTCTACTCTTGACCATCCTTTGTCTTCTTTAATAAAGAAGATATTAGGGAATATTTGGCTTTTTATGATAGTTTAAAAATCCTGATATTTTTTTTACATGCTGTCTTTTCCATATAATGTACAGAGCTGAACATGGTACTTCAGCTGGAAACTTACTAATAGTAAGCAGTATGGAAGATTATGCAAGAACTGAGGCATTCATACTCTTCATCTGTAGATTTTTTTCATTGAAGGAAAAGTATAGTATTCTGTGTAGGTTTCAAACATGTTTGTTGTATAAGGGAAAACCGTCTTTAAAGTGTCATTTATGAGAGGGTTATGCTTAAAAGTTAGACAGTTCAGTGTTAAAAAAACCTAAACCACTTTTCAAAAGTTCCTGTTATATGAGCTTTAAGAATTGGGGTTTTTTAGCTACTAGGAAAAAAAAAAGTCTTGTAGAAATGAAGAAAAGTAGAAACGAGAACAAAGAACCCACCAAAAAAAAAGTTCTAATCATTGAGTAATAAAAATGTCTTGTGCTGGTCTACCTGATGACTGCAGTCTCCAAAGAGGAGTAGGCATGTGGATTTTGGTAGCTTAAGAATCAATGTTTCTTCATGATGGCCCAGTATAAGAATAGAGGATAAAACCACCCAGATTCTTATGTCATTCATACTAGTCATGAAATTGAAAGTCTAGGAAATCCTTAACCTGTGATTAGAAACTATTTTTTCCAAATGAATGCACAAGGCCTTTGTAAACATTGTTATCATGATAATTCAATTTTTAATGGCAATTTATCTGTTATCTTTCTGATTTTCCAGTGTAATTTGTAGTCACTGCTAAAGGTAACAAATGTAAATTTAAATGTCCAACACTTGTCAGACTAACAATTGATAAAAGGTGTTTTATTCTTGACTGATCACTACTTTAGTGAAATGGTAGAAAGTACATAATTTCATGTGTTTCTCTTCTTCAGAAGGAACTGCAGCATATAGCTCTTTACTGGAGACTTTTTATGAACAAGAAATGAAACTTTCCTGTTCCTCTCTACTCTTTCACTTAGACTTTTATTTACTTCCTTGTCTTTAGAAAGAACACAAATATTTGAAAGGTCTTTTCCAAATCTGGACCAATTTTTTTTCCTCAGAACTTTTTTATCACATCTTACTTGAGTTTTATTTGTCATTCTTCATTCCTCTGTTCCTCTTACACCTCTTTATTTTCTTTCTCTGCTGGTTTCTTCACAGGAACATCTTGTAGCATCACTATTACTGGAATGCCAGAGATTAGCTCAGTGAAACTATATGTTTAAATACTTAGAGATGGTGATTAGAAAAAAGAATTAACTTCTTGATTTCTTAAAAAAAACACCACCCCAAACTATCACATTTTGACAAGTAGAACTTTCTTCTTAACTGAGTATAAACCTGGAAGCTAAAGGTTATGCAGTGATATATTTTAACACATTTTAAAAGGTAAAATATACACATTCTTCTGAATGACAATATTTTCCTGCTTCCCTGAACTCCCAGCATCTATTTTGCTAAGTTTTCTTTTAGTGCTAGGAATTTCTTTTGTCAAAAATTTTCTTATGATTTCTCTCCTTGCTAGCCAAGAAAAAAACTCTGTAATTCTTAAAATTATTCAGGAAAAATATCAGCAAAACCAAGGAAGCTTCATAAGGCCTTTACTGTCTAATGTTACAAAATCTCCTTCTGACAGTGTGCCGCTGTTCTGCTGTGTTTCTGCTGTTTTGTGTGTTTTGACCTGGTTGGCCTTGCCATATAGTCACTTGAACTCATATTGCTTATCCCTGAAGATTTGGGGATTTTAACTCTGCTAAAGGTTTGATTCATGATTGTTCTCTTCCACTCCTACTCACAGTCTGGTGATTCTCATTATTCTGTAATGAGAAAAATATATATTTTATTACATTAATTTGGTTTTCCTGTAGAAAAGGCAGGCATCAGTTTTGTATCAATGTAGTTTTCCTGCACTACAGTCCTTTGTTCTATTCTTTTTCACTTTACTTCAAATTTGGGTTCTGAAAGCTGTCATTCTTATTCCAAAGTGATCACCCCAAATTTTGCCCAATCCTATCACTTAACAGGACATTAACTCGTCTTCAGCCGGGATTATACCATAGAACAAGGCAATCTCCCTCATAACTGCACTTATGAGTTATTTTACCAATAACTTAACTATTATTCTGTTTATGTGCCATATGTAGTCTCACTTATGAAATCCTGCAAAAAATGATGATGCTTCAGGTAAAATCAGGTGAAATACTTCACTGTGAAATCAGAGTAAAATTTCTGGAATGGTATATTGAGCTGCATAAGCGAGCAAGTTTTGTCTACATAGTCAGGAAGCTTAGTAAAGCTGTATTGAACACCTGCCTTCTAATTGTTGCTCATTATCTTTGCTGCTGTAGCATAAATGGTAGTCTTACCAGGTAGACCACCTAGTTTAAGATGAAAATAGATTTTCATGGAGAAGAATATGAATGCAATCATATGACACAACTTGATCTGGGACTGACAGCTAAGTAATTTGAAAAAAATTTCCTTCCATACAGCTGTATGTGTGAGACTTGGTTTTAAAAGAGAGTTTTAGGTTGAAAAGAATCATTTGAGCTTATAATTAATGCTAGCAATAAATGGTTCTGGTTCTAAGATGAGCAATGGAGTTAGTATGAGTAAGTGCCTGTGTTAGCAAATGCTCTTCTTTCTTGTAACTGAACTATGAGTCATTAGAATTATGGCGTGCTATAAAACTTAATTAGCATTAAAGTATTCTCTCAGGTGATATACATTTTAACAATCCAGTATTAATAGTCACATCCCACAAGTCCATTACACATTTCATGGTTTAATTATCCGTTCTCAGTGTTCAGAACCTGTCTGGATTTGTCCATTCTTTGCAATGAGTGGCAAATTTGTCCAAGTTTTAGTAAGTTTCTGCATGAAGTAATTTTGCATCCTCTTAATATCTGTCTAAATTTTGGATGTCTGGGCAAACAGATAGTAAAGAATAGCCAACATGGACTTATGAAGGCTAAATCATGCTTGACGTAATTACTTTCTGCATTGAAATGAGGAAGCTGAAAGAGTGGTGCATGCAATATACAATATACCTTAATTTCAGTTAAATTTCTTACACCATCTGCCACAGTATTTTCACTTGGAAGCTCATGAAGTATGTAGGGGAAATAAGGATATTTAAGTGGACTGAACATTGGCTGGATCTTTATATAAAAAATGTGACCATCATTGGTTGAACATCAATTTGGTTCCTGGTGAGAAGCAGAGTGCTCTTGGGGTCAATACTGAAGCCCAGGTAATTGAATATCTGTATCACTGGCCTGTGCCATTCCACAGACTGCCCTTTTATCAGATCTGTTGATGACAGCAAATGGGGTGAAATGACTGACATATACTTCAATACTCCAATACTTCAGTCAAGACAGAACTTGGGAAACTTGAGGCTTGGAAAAACAGAAACATATTAATTTCAGCACAAAATAAATGCAAAAATCTGTACCTGCAGTAGAATAATCCATGCATTAGAGGCTGATGACTGACTGTTGGTAAAACGGGACTGCTGGAAATTAACTGGACACTCTTGTAGGTGTCCAGCTAAATATGAGTCAGCGGGGTATTCTCATCCTAAAAAAGGCAAACCATGCACTCCAGCTCCTTAGGGTGAGTGTGGCTAGTGCTTTTGAAGGAAGTTACTCTCTGCTTGACACTGATGAAGACACACAGGGACTGCTGTGTCCAGATGTGGCTCCCTGCTTGAAGCACAGTCTTGAGTAGCTGGAGAGGGTCCATTGGAGGACTACTACTGTAATTTGGGGTACAAATATCCCACGAGGAGAGATTGAGGAAAGTGGGCTTCTTTATTGTACTGAAGAGGAGTCTACAAATGTGGCCTGCAGCTGCTTGAAAGTGTGACAAAGATGGTATACATAAACTCTCCTCTTCAGAGGTAAACAATAATCAAGAGACAACACTCTCAGGCTGCACCTTGGGGGGTTCATGTTGGACATCAGGAGAAAACATTTACATAGTAGACTAGTGCTGCAGTGGAACAGGTAGTAGTATCTTGATTTTAGAACTTTTCAAGACTTTGATAGAAAAAGCACCAGTTGACTTGAATTGCAGATGGACTAACTGAGCAGGAGAATGGACTAAAGGTGCCTTTGAAGTGATACCTTTATGATTATGGGAACATTATTTCCATTACTACTGATACAACCAATGACAAAAAATATTTTAAAATTTTATGATCAGTGATAATTCTGCCCACAGTATTGCTAGGCAAAGCTGTCTCTGTTAATGTGCTGTTGATTCAACAAGTGAAGAAGTCTGGAAACATTGGTCATAGTTATGATTTGAGGTCTCCTACATCAGTTATATTTTTAAAGACTTCTTCAAAACCAGGGTCGTTATTAGTAGAACACAGTTCCTCAGCTGAAATCAGTGGAATCCCTGCCCTTTTTACATTTTTTCCCTCCTTCTACCCTGTCAGTTTTAGGTCACATTAAATCTGAAACACTTACTAATGCCATAATTTTGGCAGAAGCTCCTCAACTGTCATGAAAAAAAAAAAGTAAAAAGTAAATATTTAAAAGGTAATATATGTTTATTTTTAACTGAAAGTTTGATGCAGAGAATGAAATATTAAAAACTGAGATAAAATACAAAATCATTCCACCTAAATAGAGATGATTTTACCCTACATGTCCAATGGAAAAAAAAAAAAAGAGAAAAGAAAGAGAAAACAAAATATCCTGCAGACTGTTTTAGGGAAGTTTCAATGCATGAGGGAAAAAGGTGGAGAGCTGGGTGATGATGTTAGATCCCAGGGCAATGTAAAAATTCTCATATTGACCTCTACTGCTGCTGCTCAATGTACAGCTCATACTTTTCCCAGCTTCCCAACAATAGAGTCTACGGAGATAAGACTATAGCTGGACTACAATAGTTTCTTAGGACATTTCTTCAGAGTAGAATGAGGCCTCTGCTTGTCCAAATAAACAGTTGCTATATTTCATTGCCTCTGTGCTATTTTCTCTCTATCAAAGTTTTCCAATGAACCTCCTTGTGGTCTGTCAGCGGAAGAATGGAATGATGCCTTTTGAACTTGATATTCACTTTCTTACTCTAATATGCAGAGCATGTGAAAGTAAGTGCTCTTTGTTCCTGGATTGCTTGGAAAGACTATGTGCTGAAAAAGACAAGTGCTTTACTATTTGTATCAATCATAACACCTATAACTATGAGTGAGCTGCGGTATTGATCAGCTCAGGCTACTTCCATCAATACCATATTAAAATGTATGGCAAGCGCTCAATGTAATATTAATGACAATCAATCATAACCAGGTTTCAGATTGCATTTGAAAAGTCTTTCTGAGCTGTAATCACTGCTTTTGTGTGTCCAGCCACTGGAGGATATAGAAGAGATCTTTGGAAGGCCTTTAGGTATCTTTTTGCCTGTGGAAAGTAATACGAGATGCACATTGCAACTATTGTATCCTTGCTGTCCAACAGTGATTTCTAATTACTTTCTGCTGCAAAACACAGTTGTAAAATGCATTATGATTTTCCCATGAATATCATATTTACTTTATTGTAATTTTTGGTTTTCTTCAAGCCCTGGTAGCTTCTACAATTCAGGTGGGTATGGGCAGAATGCGGAAAAAAATGCATTGAATAGTGATGGCCAAATATCCCCATTTAACAGTCATTTCCAAAAATGAAAAATCCAATTTTCTTCAGAAACATTATTTCCACTTTAAATGCATTCTTGTCACTAAACAGAAATAACTAGAATTAACTACTTTGGTGGAAATAAAATGTTCTTTTTGTTCTGTTTTGTACATTGCTGTTTAGAGGTGGAGGTGGTGAGAGATAGGCAATAGGGATAATATATTTCTTCAAAATGTCAGTAATCCAAATACTTTTTTCTTCAGAATAACTTACCTTGATTGTTTTTCATTATTGCTCTCCATGATGTTCATTCCATTAAGTTATGGAGTATCCAAGGTGGTTAATCATATGAGAAAAAGAGATAAAAATACAGATTTGTAAAAGGAATAGTGTTTAATGAATACTGCTGTTTATTTTGCTTTTTTTTTCTGATTGACTTAAATCTGTTGAAACCTTCAGAAAATTATGGGTTGAACTTCCTTCAACATAGAAGAAAATGAAATATACAAAGAAAATTTTTGAATTTAGTATATTACTCCTATGTTCTGATTGACTTTAGCTAGGAATTTCGCATATTTATGTGCATATTTAAAGCAGAGGAAGCAAGTGTTTTTTTCCTTCAAGTACTTTAATTGCCATTGAGGCAGGCAGCTTGGTAGACCTTAATGGCTGGAAACAGCCATGTGTGTTTGAAATGTGTCTTAGAACATGTCCTGTTAAGGATGTTCCATGACAACTGTGGCAGCACTGTGTTATATGGTCATCACAATTGCAAGAGATGACACGATTGGACATGACCAACCACACTGACCACAGTGTCATGTGATACAAAGAAAATGACAGTGCTGTTAGGACAAAGGTTTTCTGTCATCCTGAAACTAAATGTAAGCTAAAGTTGAATTTTCCAAAGAATTTGAGTTTTTAGAGACATTGTACTACTTCTCACTTAAATTCTCAGAAATTTTAGCATTAGTTCCAGAATATGGGAGTTTTTATTTCAAAGTCATTCTCTTTCTTTAGGTAGTATACCTCACTTTAAAGGAGTATCCTAGTTTTTCTTGACTTTGGTTCCATTGGTTGTGCAATGGGATTCTCTCAACCTGTGTCATTAGATTTCTGTCTCATCTCATAAAGTGCTTATATCTGAGCAGTAAAAATGAGTATGATCTAGTTTCATGGCTAGGGGATCATGTAGGGAAGTAAGAGATTTGGAAATCCAGTTACTTATTGATTAGACACTCATAGAAAATTGAATGATATCAATAGGTAATATGAGATGAAGAGTTTCCTGAGAGGGAGAAATTGAAGATTCAAGTAGTTTTTGGCAGTGGGAGAAACCAGTGTGAATCATGTGCGTGTTTTATTGACCCTGTAATTAATCTTTTATGTGAATCAACCTTTCACTACCTCTTTTTAAAAAAAAAAAGTTTATAACTCTAAAAAACCCCTCAAAAATATATATTCAAAATAAGTAGACCTTTTCTTTAGTTTCAACTTATTTTCTAGAGAACCGAAGCAAAATTAAAATAAATCCAGATCCATCAGGAAAGTTAAGGATGTACTTGCTATAGGGAGAGTTCTGCTTAATTCTGATCTCTGAGCTTTTTGAATCTAAATCTAGCTTTCTGTAAAACTGATATTTGTAAGTATGTGGGAATCTGGTCAGAGTCCATTCTGCCTCTTTCCTACAAATTTTTATTATGTGTAAAAATTAACCTGCTGGTGCCAAGAGAGACTCCTTATTTACTCCTTAGATATACAAAATCTGTATCAAATAGATCTTTTCTGCTTATCACAAATGGCATGTAGCTTCTTTTGCCATGTCTGCAGAGAAGAGAAATCGGCAAACAAAGAGCCGTATCCCATGGAGGGTTGGCTAGTGTTTGTTCTGCTTAATAACTTAGAGCTGTTTTCAGAAACCATTCTGTCAAAGGGTTGTCAAACAACTCTTCTCAAAAGAGCAATTATCCAGATGTAGTGCTGCAGATCCTCTCTAGGCATCTTCAGGCTTGTTTCCAGTCTAATAATTTGACATCAGTATGTCCTACTCTGTCATTTAGTGTAATACTGCCACTAAACTAGCTACCAACCTGAGGAAACAAATAAACTGTAAGTTACCCACACATACCGTGTGCTTAAAAGCTTTGTGGAAAAGTAGAGAGTGCATAGGAAATTAGCCGCTTGGAAATATTGTTGTAAAACATATAAAGTATTTATAGAACCATAAAATTGCTCTTAATGCTATGAAAATGCTGTCAGGAAAAATTAAATTTAAATAAAAATTACTGGCATTTATAAAGAGGTAAAACTATGTCTTTAATATCTGGGATGACACAAACTTTGATTCATAGTTTAGGACAGACTATGAATAAGACAAATGAATAAATGTTTGAACAGCTTTGTTGCATAGAGTACCATGTATTCATTTACTCATTCCTCCAATTCAGTCGAGTATTCAGATTTTGGGTTTGCTTACTATATCAGTGACACTAAAAAATCAAATTAGTACAAAAAACTCTTTGAAATTCTCTTGCTGGAAAGAATTAATAGGCAAATCCTTGTAAAAGTGACATGGGAGAGAAGGTCTTGTTTATTTGTCATGAGTTAAAGTGGTTGAAGTGTCAGAGTTTATGGTCCCACTAATCTTTTTGCTAAATGAAAGCCCTTTCTTCTAGCTCTGGGGTATATATGTAATATACCTATTTATAAAATATTTATGGAAGACACAATTTTATTTCTGTGCCAGACTTTTGTACTATGTTATCATTGAAATAATTCTAAGTGAAATAGAGGTTAATAAGTAAAACATTTTGGTGTACTAGAATGAAATACAGGCATTAATATCTTTAACAGCAAAAAATATTTTGACCAGCTGATATAGACATTTGGATATCTATGCAAATAAATCTCTTAGTTTATTTGGAAAATGGTCTGTGCTTAATTTCTTAAAGTTCTTTACACTGCTTTTTATCTAGTCTAGGAGGTGAAAAGTGAAATATGTATGTTTATATTTGAATCAGTAAATGGGCAGGTTTAGTGTTTCACAAAGGAAAAGAAGGAAAACATGCTTTTTGTGACTTTTAATTTTGAGAAGAAAGATCACTTGGGCATCAATAGGGGACCAGATACCATTTTCTTAAGTAAACTTCAAAGAACTTTAGATACAACAAGGTTCTTTGAATTGCTCCATTAACGTCTTGCTTTCGGTTTCTTATTATCTTCGTGTTGGTTCTTTTAAGTTCTTTTTCATTATTGAAGCATGTTTTAGAGCATAATCATGCAGGAATTCACAGTTTTTAGTGTGAAAGTAGCAAAATAAAGCTGGTTTTTTTCATTTTTCCCCCTGTTTTTGTTTCAGTGCATATTTTAATTTTTTCCTTCTAGCTTTATTGCCTCTCTCTTTGGGGAGGATGACTATTAGTCTGCCTCAAACTAGGTACCTGAGAGGGATTTAAGGTTCCAGATGTTATTTTATGTTTTGCTTCAGCCAGTGTAGGTGGTATCTTTGTCCCTTTAGAAATGATCTCTGCAACTGTGGAAGCTATGGTACAGATGGAGGTTTATTAAAATGGTAAGAGAAAGGCATACTCTTGGCTTTCTAATATTGTTCCTGCCTTTTTGTCAGGGTTGTGTGCAGCTGGATTGAAGCTTGTAGTCCCTTCCCTCTCACATCAGATGGCAGTTACAGTCCATTGTTCCATGAAAAATGTCTTCTGCTTATTTCAATGAAAAAACACACTGTTTCATTATCTTTGGATTTTGCACTTTTTTTTATAAGGATGCACTGAAATCAGCATGCACAGTGATGACCACAAAATAAATCAGTTGGTCATCTAATTCCCTTCCCTGGAGATGGGATGTTACTGAGCCCCTAAAATCACTTAATTAGACAGTGATACACATTGTGTGTTGTCATTTGAAGCAAAAATAATGACAGAGAAAAAGAATTCACCTCTACTGACCCTTGTGTAATTGTACAGTGCAGTTCTTTCTACCTTGATTAATAACCTTGACAGCAACAATTTGGCCAGACAGTAAAATCTAGTCATAATGGGACCATTTTTAAATTTACCATCTGCGTTCTTAAAAATTATGACATTTCAGGCTTTATAGGATGGAGTATGTAGGTTCTTTTGAAATATTCTATTAATTATATTCAACATTTAAGATGCGTACTCAAAGCTGGTTTGTTTCTATAAGGCTTGGGAAATTCTGATCAACAGAGCAGGTGAATTAACATGATTCTCCTCTGTGGTGGCAGAATAAGAATATGTGCAAAACAATATGAATATTAGATTTCATACAAAGTATGAAATGCAAAGATGAATGCAATGTCAGAGGCTGTATTTTTGTGAATGATGTGATGAGGTTTAATAGCTCAGAAATGCTTGCCCTGGTTATGGGTCTTCACTGAACCATAAACAATGTCATTTTGAACTAGAAGACCCCAAAAATTTATAGAAGTTGGTAGTTGCCAGTCATGCCTCCATGCCTTTTTATGAAGCTATAAAGCAAAACTCCATCCAGCATGATGAATCTTCCAAAATGAAAATCCTTGAGAAACTTTCCATGTGGAGCTCAAAGATAAAAATTTTGAAAGGTAGGCACAGGACAAAACTCTATAGACACTATGGGTGATTGTCTGAGTGCCTAGAATGATGTTGTAGGCCTCCTTTAAGGTGCTCATCTACTTTGATAGAAATTTCCTGAATTAATCTAGCACTTTCTCAAGGACTAGGCATGCTGCTAACTCGTAGATCTTACACCATTAGATTGGAAAAATGAAGAAAGAGTTGCCTACTCAGTTAGTCTAGCATCTTTGGAATCACTTTTAGTGTAAACTGATGAAATGGTTAGGTTCTTGTACACAAAATACTATGGAGGGAAAGTTACTGCAACTGAACAAGCAAGTCCAGGTAAAGTATTTAAACCTCTGCTAGTGTTGTGTACCCTTCCTTACTTGGGATAACACCATCTGTCGTTTCTTCTCTCCCTGCTTCCTCAATCTGTTCTCTCAAAGCACCTTGCAATTACCTGTGCTCAGCCATCTCAAGCAAGTTACCATCTTCTCCTTTCACAGAAGTTTAAACCCAGTTCAGAGCACAACAGCTAGAGCAAAGATAACAGGCAATTTCCCTCCTGCTACCAAACTACAACCTTCTAACATCAGATAAACAATGTTACAGTAGACAAAAACAAAGCAAATGTTTGTAATTCATATTATCACATTAGCAAAATTAAAAATGTCTCTCAAGGTATGCATAGGTAGCAAAAATATGTGTATGATGTGTGACCAACCTAATCCTAGGGGTGTATGTAAAAATATCTAAGTATCTAAAAGAACCTGATCAGAGAAAATTGGACTATTATAGTAAGTGAGGGTAGAGGGGAAGGCATCTAATGAAGCTGTGCAAAAATTTCCAACCACAAAAAAGGCCATTAGAAGAGTCACTTGGCAGCCTGAGCTGCACTTTTCCAACATGAAGAAATAAGCAGATATTTTCCCCCTTTTATGCATGTATTTTTTGAAAAACTGTATGCAGTAATATGAATGTTCTAGATTTGATATTTTTGGTGACTAAGACGTCAGATACTGTCGCATTGAGAATTTAAGACTTTAATGATCTAATTAGATGTCTGTAACACCAAAGTTCTTTGTGGACATCTCTTTGGTGGACTTCACTTGCTTCACCTTCATTCTCCCTGAATATGAAGAATTAGAGTGATTTGCCAAAGTTGAGGACCTCATGTTATCCCACGTCTCAGACCTTAAACTTAAGCAAAATGTATATTGAAGGAACTAAAGATACACTTCAAAAGAAGATATTCACCTATTCAGTTTCTGCAACAATAGTAGCTGTTATGACAGCTTTCATAGCATTTGACAGGTATGGTGTATGTATGCAGATAATTCTTCTTCTTCTTGCCCAGTGACAACAGCAGTTGACTGATACCTCCTGCCATGTCCATTGATTTTATTTTGGTTGTTTGTTACCAAATTTTTTCAATGTGTTAATTCTAACTTCAGGTTGATCAAGAGTGAGGATAGATAATTAAAATTGTGATTTAAAAAGCAGCTATGAAAACCAAAACTGTATTTAAACTCTGCTCTCTAAATAATGAGAAGACTTTCTCAGCTTGTAGTAAAAATTTAGCTCTGGGGTATATGTATATATGTACTATACCTATACATATTACATATATACATATTACATATGTATATATGTAATATACCTATTAGCAGTTCAATGAAATGGATTGAAGAAATTCTAAAGCAAGCAGATTTCAGTCACCAAAACATTAGAAACCACACCTAAATTTAAATGCAAAGGCTGCAAAACAGCATTGCTTGTTTGGTATGTTCCATACTCAGCATGATGTTAACAGATCTCTGCATTAGATGGATCTTTGCACTTGGTATAACTAAAGGAAATTGTGTTTGACAGGAAAATGGATAGCAGTTTTTTGCAGGACCAAGTAAGACAAATCTGCTAGAAAAACAAGCAGTTGTAGGAATGACTACACTGAGGTGTTGAATCTTTTGATATTGCCTGCATAAGGCCACTAAGTATCAGAAAAGTTATTAAAAATTATGCATTTGTCACTAATAATTAATCCATTGCTAACCCTTAAGTCCCAATTTTCAGGGGACACACAAAGCTTGACTTTATTTTCTTCTAAAATCCAGGAACTTCTTTGAGTTATGGATTAGGGTTTGCATGCAGATGGCTCACTCTGACCTGTGGCACAACTAACAAGGTAACAACATGAGGAGTTTCAGGTTGCTGCAGAATAAAAAGGCAGACTCATATTTGTGCAGATGACCCACCTTCACCTGTGGCATCACTAACAAGATGGTGACACGAAAATGTCAGGATACTGTAGAAAATAAAAGGTGGGGGGTGGGGGCAATTATCTTAGCAGAATTAATGTCCAGAACAGAAATTCGTAGGATAATATTTATATGCAGCACATTCAATTCATATCATAAATTGCAGATGGTGCTAGAAAATCAACCAAACTTGTGCCACTGGAAAAAGGAGAAATAGGTGTGTTTTTGATTTGGGAAGGGATGGAGGTGATGCAATGAAATTATTTGAGAGCTGAGATGAAAAGTACAAACTATAGCTTGAAAGTCCTACAGATGTACTCTGAAGCTGGACAATACAACTGTTTTTTTTCCAACCACACTTGTGTATGACTTCCAAGGTTGGAGGGGCCTGGGATGATTTCTCCAGTGCTGGCAAGGGAGCGCCTAGAGGGTATTTCTTGCCATCCTAACCCTTATTCATTTTATAATTCCTTGTAGTTTTTCCAAACTTCAGTTTAGACTTCAGTGTTCCCCAGGCAATATGTGTGCCCATCTGTCTAATGTGCCAAGAATCTTACATGTTCCCTTACTGGTACTCCTCTTGCTCTTTCCTGCTGCTAAAAAAAATATTTTCTCTCAGCTTAACTATTAGAATCAAATTAAGCTCTGAGCAGTTCTTTGCAATGTATACTTTGATATATTGATATATATATTTATATATATGATAAAATATTACATTACATTAATACAGAAATAAATGTAATAACATAAGTTTATATAGTATAAATATCTAATAATATATAAATATAATATAAACCATATGTATTAATATATTCAGTGTTAGATGTCCCTGGTTTTATTTGAGACTTTCAAAGGTTTGTGCATTGAAGAGTAATCTCTGAAAATCTTTTTGCTCTTACAAGAGTACCTCTTTTTAGAGGTACTAAATTTAGACATAATGTTTGAACTATTCATATACTCAGCCCGAGCTGATTGAACTTTTTGTGATTTAAACCCAGCTAGCAAATATGTGCTGTGCAGTTGCATGGTCACAATTGCTGCCACCAATATGTTATATATATATATATATAAATTATATTTAATAATAACAATAACAGCAGCAGTATCCACAACAACAACAATAATGTAATGAAAAAAGATACAACAAAAATAGAGAGTAATAAAACTCCAGAGAGATGCTTGATGCACAACATCACTGCTCAGCACCTACTGACCAATACCCAGCCTTTCCCTGAGCAGTGATTGAGTCTTCCCAGTTTATGTACTGGGCAGGATGCTCTGTGGTGTGGAACAACCCTTTGACCAGTTCAGGTCAGCTGAAGCTCCCTCCCATCTTCTTGTGCACCTCCTGGTTGGCAGAGAATGGGAAAAAGAAAAGTCCTTAGGCCAAGCACTGCTCAGCACCAACTGAAACATCAGTTTGTTATCAACATCATGATCATACTACATAAAAAACACGGCATTGTAGCAGTTGCTAGGAAGAAAATTACTTTTATCCCAGCTGAAATGAGGACAGTGAACTATTTTCTTCCTTTTAAATTGCTTAATATGTTAAGACAACATAACAGTCATTCTGTTCCTTAAGGGGATTCCTATTAAGAATCTATTTTTTGCTCCTTTCAAGTTTGCCTACACATTTGGCAGTATAGTTAAGAACTAGATTTTTAAAAGATGGGAAATAAAAACCAGAGGTGTTAAATTTTTACTGTTGATTGAATTTGTGTTTTCATAGTTTATGAAGTGTTATCTAAGTGACGTGCAGATAAGAGGGTTCAGTGTGAGAGGCTGCAAAGTTTTTGGGTCAAGCTTGCCTAGAAATTTTGGATTTAGCTGCTTTTCCTCCCACATTGATATGAGTTACACTGCTCTATGAAACAAATTCTGGAGGTTCAAATCTTGAGAATGCACAGCAAAGTTTGGTGCATAGTATGAAGCACTCGAATTTTAGAATAATTTATTTTAGAATAAAATTTAGAATAAATTTTAGAATATTTATTCTATTGTAAAAAAAATTACATTTTTATTTGTTTCTATTAGTACTGATGTGTAGTCTACATAATGGGAAGTTATATTACTCATTGTAAGTCCTTAATTTGTATTTATGGCCACAAAAAGAAAAACTACTTGATAAGAACCTTCAGGTAGATGAACTCTTTGCTTTGTGTGCAAGGCTCCACTTGCTGCATGGAAAGAAGCTCAGTATTCAGTTTCAATGTGTGCCATCAAGCAGAGTGGTAAGTGGTGATTAAAATGGTTAAATGGTTAAAATTTGAATGCATTTCTTACTCTGAAAAGTCTGAAATTTTCAGTCAGTCTGAGCATGAAAGTAAGGTGAAAACTTGAGGGTATGCTATTACTTGAGTAAAATTCAAAGTAATGTTAAATCATGCTATAAATCTATGTGGATTTTTGGGTGGTCATCTTTTTTATTTTGGTAGAGTGCATTGAAGGTTCTGTATGTTAGAAAACTTGCTGCTGAAATTTCACAGGTGGTATCATAAATATTTTTTAGCCTCATTTTTCAAAAACTCGTAGTAAAATGCTATAAATTTAACTAAAAGAGGTCAAAGAAATTAAAAAGCAAACCTTGCTGGTTTTTAGGAATACTACTGTTCACAAGACAGTTTCTTCGGATAATCCTGGTTATATATTCAAAAACTTACTGCACATTTCTCAGCGTTAGAAATCTACAACAAAAAGGTGTTCAGAGAGAAACAGAACACATTTAGTAGAGAAAGGCGTAATACTGAAATAATTTTTCCACTCACTTTGCCTCATGAAAGAAAATTAAATGATCTTGGAAGCCACCAACCAACCCACAACCCCTTCAAAAATTGTTTTGTTTATAAAAGTCATTATGAGAATTATGATATCAAATCCAATAATTATGATATTATGATAGCAAATCAAATAACTTCAGCTGATCTAATGGAGGATTGTCTGAGTGAGTCAATTATGTTGAATACAAGTCTTGAAAATTCACTTCTTAGACACACTAGTCACAGCCTAGCTGAGGTAGTTTCCCTGTAGATGTTGGGCTGAACAAAATAACCCTGCTGGTGTGACAGCATCCATAAAAAGTCATTTGCATATAGCAAACACTGAATATTTGCAGAGAAGACATTAGGGAATAAAAGCATCCTGCTGCAGTAACTCCCTCCATCTAAGCTGGCTGAGTTGTAGCTTTGTTCATGTTGAGAATAAAACAAAATTTTACAGGAAATGAATTTTTTTTGTACCTGTTTTTCTTGGAAATAGCCAACAGAAGTGCCTGCTCTTTCCTGATCACCATCTAATGTGAATATTTCCTCCTTCCTCTGGCTTATATATTGCTTTAACAGAAAGGATTGCTTACAATCTCTTTAACAAAATAGTCCATTAACCCATGTTAGCACAAAGCAAAAGAGCATCTGCACTGATTTCCTTACAGGTGTTGCTCCTGACAAGGAAAGTAGGGAAAAGGCTGGATGCCTAGTCAGGATATGAATACTGGTGTCCTCAGATATTCTGGGTGGTCCATGACAATGAACAACAGAAGACTAATTTTCATCACTGCACAAAATTAGATATGTAATGTCTATTGTTTTCTAATTTCTCACTCATCACTCTAGAAATGTAATCCCAGGTGTCTCATTCCTATGCAAGCAGATGTGGAAGCTCATAATCAGAATTGCAACCTGAAGGAATGAGTTCTCAGATCTTTTGGTTGCCAGGGAAACTACATTCTCAGTCTGTGTATGTTTACAATAGCTTCCTTTCCAAAGCTGTCTAAATTTCATGTTGTGGCACTTGGGACCAGATTATGATAGAGAAATAGTAATATATGTCTACTAAATGTTATCATTGATTTCTTAAATAATATTTACAAAAATAGGCTGTACATTCTGTTTCCAAGTATGTATGATTTTAGAAGATATGTGACAAATCTAGGAAGTATTAAATATATATTTTGATCTTTCTGGCTACTTGTCTGTGCTCCACTTATAAATCAGTCTCCATTAGAGTACAGTTATGTATGGCCTGCATATCTAACGAGGTACTTCTCAACAAAAAAGCTCTTGCAGGAGAAATTGTGTTTTTTCTCCTCCAAACATAGTATGTTTTTCCTGATTACTTTGTGGCTCAAAAGCAGGATGGGGGCTATTGAATCATGCCACATTAATGGGGACTATTTAGATTTGGGGAACTGTCATTTATGTGAGAGAATTCAGCAATTTCTTTCTAATAATTAAGTCTTGGTGGCATTCCTAAATTCATGTACTCTGACTAGCATTTAGCATTTCTTTAATGTACTCATCCTAATGTCCTGTTTTCCCCTTCAGGATCACAAAGAAAGATTTCAGAGAGTGAGAAAGTCCAATTTCCAGACAAAAGTATCAGATGCGTGTTTTTTTTTTTTAATTAGTCATTGAATTGATTTTCAAAATCTTATCTCTAAAATACATATGGATAGTGACATAGTACTAAATTTGCACTTGTTCTCTGTGGAGGCAGCTTGTGTGACCCAATGCCTTTCTTCTGCACCACTTGTGAATCAATACAGTTCTCCAGATTCAATACAGCAAAAGCACCTGTCCTGTGCTGGTACATGGGGTGCATGCAGCCTATTTCTAGCTAATTTTCTTCACAGCAGCAGCAATCATATTCACATTATTTCCTCCTGGGCTATGAAATACAGAAACATTTGCTTTTTCATCTTCTGTGAAGGCCTATTATCACTAATTTTTATTATTTCTAAGGTTTGAGAATTTAAAAAAAATCACTAACATTTATTATTATTTAGGTTTGATGATAAAAAAATGCCAAAACCACGGGCATTTTTTCTATAAAGGCAGCTTGTAGGAAGCTATCTGGAAGATTCCATTGTGCAGAGGCTCAAAATGACTGGTAAAATCCAGACAGCATAGAAGATCCATCAGATTTTTTGTCTCTGAATTATTTCTCAACAGAATGTACTATCAATAGTAACATAAATGAAGTAAATAGCTTAAGGAAAAGAATATGATTTTTAAAAATCTCACAGGAACATTAATTCTCTTTAAATGTGAATCAAAACTGACATAGGGTTTAAAACCAACAGGTACCAGCGGGAAGGAAAACAGTCATCATGTGAATTAATGACAAGAGCTAGGATCTGGAACACTTCAGTTTGAATAATGTTCATGTAGCTCAGTAAGAGAAATTATTACTGAACTGAAGGTAATTGCTATAGGCATTGCAAAAATGTAATATGTATTCCATGTTTGTAAAATTAATATAAGAAATGATGTCATATATATTAAAAGACTGAAAACTGAAGGGTTTTAACAGCCTGGATGCTAAATGGAGTTCAAGTTATTTTAGCTTCTTGTATAAAATTGTATAAAATGAGGACACTGAAAGGACCTAATTAATCAATGACAAAATAGGTGAAATTTTTAATAGCTGGTTCTTCCATTAGTAAAGTAAACCCAAAATGTTAGAATAAAGTATTACAAAATGAGATTCAAAGCAAAATACAGGAGTTCAGAGTCTGGATGAAAAGGTAGTATGTGGAGTTGTATATGGTGTTTGTCATGTTTTATGTTTCCTCCTGTTTGATGGGAAAAGAAAAAAAGCCAAATTGAATTATTCTTCAAGAACTTGTTGAGGTGGGCAGTGTGTATTGCATGAGCTGGCATAACTGTGATGCTGCTCTGTTAGCACAGAGGAAGATCTTGTGTGAGTGAATCAGTAGACCTGCATCTGGAAATGAATGAATTATAAACTTACCAAGTGATCTGGATCTGCCATTTGTTCATTTGAATTTGGAACCCAGCAGCAGTAAACTGATTTATTTGAAAAAAACCCCCATACATAGATGAATAATTATTATGAGATTAATGGATAGATCATAATAAGGCTGATTCTTTCCTATATTTTTTTTAACTGACAGAACATATAAATAATTAGCTCAAAGAATTCTTTGGTACAGTGGCCTCCGAATTTGCAATGTGCCCAAGTCACTGACCCTGGAGGACTATTAAATAAGCGCATCTTACTCTAATGTTGGGCTAATGTCTTTAAGACATTTAAGAAACTGACACAATTTGTGGAGGAGTTCTGTAGTGTGAGAAGTAACTTAATACATATTTACAGCTTTATGTTATGTGACTATTGACTTGAATGGGTGAAGAGGCTCACACAGCAGCTGACAACAGCAGCTGGGATGCTGTGCAGAAGCTGCTGACAAACAGAGTCAGATCTGTGCCATTAGACTGGCTCTATGCTGGCTATGAAGAATCCTGCAGTGAGTCACAGATGAATGAAACATTATTCCATATTTTAGCACATATTTTAAGGGAGTTAACAGGTGATTTGAGAGAAGAAAAAAATAGGTTTGCTGATATCAAAATTATAAACCTGCTCTTGTGGCTTGTGCTGATGAAGGGACAGGGTATTTCTATTTTTGTAATCTAAGTAATAGTGGGAAAGAAAATCTTCATGCACCTAATGGTTGATACTGAGCAATATTCAGTACTTTGACTGTTGAGTAGTGGAGTCTACGTCACTCCCTACTTTTGTGCCCTGTGTTGCAGTCTGTGTGTCCAGATAAGAGACTTAATTTTCTGAATTTCAACTTGACTAACTCCCTGAATATCTGGCCTGTTTGAAGTAAAAAAACCTAAAGTCCAATTTTATATTTATCCATCTTTTAAAGACTCATTTTCAGAATTTCATTTTCTCTTCTCAATAGTGTCTCCCTACCACACCCTCAAAACCAAAAGGTATAGTACACCAATAAATTTGCTGCCCTTTATTGAAAACGATCTTTCCAAATCAATTGTGTTGCTTTTCCTCCATCCCCTTTCTCACTTTCAAAGTGGTCATAATACAGTTATTTGAGATAAGTAAAGCTCCTTACTAAATGGAACATTTATTTCAAGTCCCATCCTGTAAAAAACATGATGCATTAGCAGCTTAAAATCTGTCATAGCTTTCTTCAGTTTGTAGGTATGCATTTGCCATTCTGTTTTCAATCAGCATGTAAGTTTTCTTGAACTGCTTCATGTATTCTACACAGGAGAAGAGTGATGAGATCTTGAAAGAAGAAAAAGGGGGAAACGCCTTTGGGAATACTGATTTAGTAAAAAAAACCAACAAAATGGAAGATTTCAAGTTCACAGCACTTGAGTGCACCTAGTTCCTAGCCAAAAACCACACATTTATTTGGAGAGGAATTGCACAGACCAGCTGTTGGTTTGTCTCAGCAACTCTTCTACTTAAATGAAAGATATCCCTTATATGCACCCTGCTGCTGGCAACATAGATACCAGTGACTCTACCATACTCAATGATGAATCTCCTTGGGCTTCTTCTTTAATGTCTTTGACTGGGGCTAGGGTGATATTTTTTGGGTTTTTTTTTAAAGTAAATAGTCAATATTTTAGAGTGGACTACCTCCTTGCAGTAAGAAAATTACTGTACACTGGTCTATGCCATCGAGGCCTCTTGAGACAGAACTTCCTATGGCTTGTATTATTTGGCAAACAGGTCTTATTTATTTCAGAGTAGTCAACTAATTAGTCGTCTTCTCAAATCATGTTTTATTAGAAGCAATCTGAGTTTGTTACCAGAGTGAGATGTTCCCACATTAATTCAATGTTCCCCCACCTGAAACTCAACACGATTTTGGGTCTTATTAATTCTTAATGCCTGGGTGTGGACGTTGGAAAGGAAAATATTTTTTTCTAGAGAAAATGAGAGTGCAAAGGACAATGAACAAAGTTTGTCATAAACTTTCATGGAACATTAGAAACAATGTCTTTCTAATATTGTGTTCTCTCCCTTAACTATAGTGTAGCACTGCCTTTGTAGATGTTTTTTTTACCATTCAGTAACTGCAAGACCATTTGCCTTTCAAATTAATGACAAATAAGCTTCTTCACGCTTTCAGCAGGACAAGTGTGCCCCAATGTTAATCACCACTTAAAGACTAAAACCATTTACTATCACACCAATCTTTCCCTTCAGAACTGCAGTTGGCAATAAGTGTAAAATTATTGAGAAACTGGTCATGTTTCTGAGAACTCCAACTTCTGGTCTGTTATTTTCTGCTGCTTCAAGAGCAGATGTTGCAGTGATTGCCATTATTAGCAGAGCCAGTCCTAAATATCTTGGTTTTGATTTGATCATATGAATAAAGGGGCTTTCATGTAGGGCTTTATATCAAAATATTGCTTTAAGTAAATAAGATGTAAAAGAATGACTCTATCTGCTCTCTGATTACAAAGGTTTTAAACTTCTTTAGAACAATGAGAAGTTATTAGTTGTTCTTAGCACTGCAGAATGTTCTGTGGAAAGGCTACGGATGTATATCGGTATTATAAAGCTGATTTCAGTGGGATGTTGAATGATGTTTTACTGTTGAGTCAGAGAGGAAAATGTTGATAGTGAAAATGCCCTTTTTAATGCAAGGACTCTTCATACTTTATGGAAACTGCATTGCAAGGTCATGGACTGAAAAAAGGAAAATAGATTAAGACATTGCCTTGCTGCAGAATCAATGAATTGTGATCATAGAGTAAATGTGCATTTTTTAGTAATTTTTTTTCTGTCTTGAATTGCTGCATTTGAGTGAAAAGTAACTATGGAGATACTGAAATGGAAAGCTTTTGTAGTAGTGCAACTCAAAGATGCATGGAGAGCTCCAAAATTTTACCAGTTCAGAGTGACTCTAAAGATAAACCTAAAATTATTATGGGAGTGTTTCTGCTTGAGGTGATTTCTTCTGTAAAGTTTTGTTTTGTTTTATTTTATTTTTTTCCCCATTCAATTCTATTTCTTCTGGCATATTGTCAATAATAAGGAGAATATGTCCAGCTTAGATAACAATCCTACCGGTCACCTTATGGACAAAGAATTCAGCTCTAGTAGATTTGGCAGAATGAAATTGGAACTAAGAGCTCCCTCCCTGAAATTCCTCTAGATTAAGATGGCCTAAATAACCTGATAGTTTCAATGCTTCATACTACATTCAATACAGGAAAAAAACCCCTGCATTAAAATCATTATCATTGTTTCTATAAGATAGAACTGTATTTTTCTCAAATTTCAAAATTCTAAGAAAATTAAATTAGCAGTTCTTATCTTCAGAATACTAAATAAAGTTTATGTTCTTATCCTTTGTGTAGGTTAGCTTAAACACAGAAAGGCAATGGAAAAAGGATTCCCCCCCATGTGTTTATTTATTCCCTTAACCTGCTGAATTAATTAGGTGGGAAGGTATTAACTATCCCAGTAGTGGCAGAACTGGAACTGCCATCATAAAATGATGTTGGTAGTGCATTTGTTTTCTAGTCTATTCTGTGGGAATACGATGGAAAACTTGCACTTCTGTCTCGGGTTTTTTCTCTTCCAATGTACGTTTTAAGGGCCAACATCAGCATTGCCTGGGAACAGTGGAATTTTGAAATAGACCTGGAGTGGATAGTTTTGGAAGTCAGTTTGAATTCAGCTAAATAATAAAAATCCTTATACTTTTAGGGTCATAAAAGTCATGGAATGTAAGGTCTAGGAATAACAGCTTTGTAGTTGCTGACACAGGCACATTTACATTGAGGACTAATTATTCCTAATTTTGTCTGCATAATTTCCAGTTTCTTCTAAGAATACTAAGAAGTACTATATGCAAAATGCATATAGTCCTTGCATGCTAGGTCCAAGCTGTTATATTTTCAAATACGTAGAATGTCTGTAGTTAGAAGAAACTCCTATCTCAAGGTCATCCCTATTCCATCATCCTATTCTTAGGTCAGATTAACAGCTTGTGAACTTGAATTAACTGATTTGAGTTGAGATAACCTGATTTGAACTGGCTGCATTTGTGCTCTAACCGTGTATCAAATTTTAAAAGATGAAAAAGGATTTTATAAGATGACTTTGCAATGCTGAAATTGTTGGAAGATAATTTTTAGTTATTAAATTTGGAAAACTAACAAGCAAAAAAACCAACCTTTCCCTTAGTATCCTCCCTTTTCTTTGGAAAACAATGTAAGACATTGTAGTCACATTTAAGATTTGAAAATGTAGTTTAGGAAAGAAAAAATGGAGTCTGATCTCAGTGGAAATGCAAACTATAAGCACAGATAGCGTGCTGTTGCAGAGCAACTGGATTTTCAGCCTGAATGCTTGAGAGTTGTCTGTTTTCAGTAGCATAACAAGCTGCCAGTTGTCCTTCTGTTATTTTTTTCTTTAAAATCATCCATGCATTTCTTTCTTTCTCTTTGCCTCTGTTTTTTTTTTTTTTTTTTTTTTTCCGTTTCTCTTTTTTTTTTTCACTTTCTGCCATGTAGCCTAATACCACATCTTCTTCACCCTTCCCCGTCTTACGGTATTTTCTGTCAGCAAACAATGACATTGTAAATCTTGGATGGATATTTCTTCCAGAAATGCTTCTTACTTTCTGGTCTAGAAATTAATATCATGCCATGTATAAATAGAAGAGTTTCCTAAGTTGATCTTCATTCACTACTGATACAAACTGTAGAAACAGACCTCTTTCAGGATGACTCTGTCTGATGTGCCATTCTCTTTTTTCTCTAGCTGTGCATCATAACATGTATTCTCTGCAAATTGATTTCCCAATGCAAACAGGGTTTTGTGTGTGGCAATGTAAACGAGCATAATCCTCTATGTACAGTAACAAAAAAGATGACTCCTCTGTAGGACTGAAGTATTTTTCTGAGGATGAGGAGAGGGAGTACTTGCTAAATGTAGCTATGACCAGGCTTGATGGATCAGAATTTGAGTGAGAATAGTGTTTAATGAGTAAAAAATTTCTTGTGGTTTGGCGCTTTTCCTTTACTACTGAAGATTTATAAAATAGCACTATTAATAAAGTAAATGAAAATAGAATATTGTATTTCTTCCTCTGCTTTGTTCTGTAGGCTTTTTGATACTGTTTTTCTTTTCCAGAATATTGGTAAACATTTTCTTCTGATTGACTGCATAGAAAGGGGTATAAGTCCACTACTTAATGGGGTTTTTAATGGAAATGTGTGGTAGTCCCTGCCAAATATACTTTTGGCATTTTTCTGACTGTTGGAAATCATTGCATTTTCATGAGCATCTATGTAAAAATTTTGGTTCTCTTGGCACAAAACCACACCTTGGTGTTGAAGAGACCATTTTTCCTGGTATAAGTTTTCATGCTGTATTAAAAAAGTGCAAAGACAACACATTTTGACATTGTTTTATTATTGCTACAATACTTATGAAAATTAATTTTAATTTTAACAACTTATAATAATAATGTAATGAAATAATTTAATTTCCCATAAAATAGATCCTTCTCTAAGCAGTCATTAACTGTGCTCTTGTTCCCCATGTATTTCCTCTGATTAATATTTATGAATCATTTTATACAGAGTGGTGTTCAATTTCAAGATCCAGGAAGGGAGGGTAAAAACAGAAGGAGAAGAGGGAATAACTACAATAAAGGCTTTTTGGAATGTTTTTTTTGTGAAAACAGTGAGGGAACATATGACAAATTTAATGACCTGGCCCTGTAGGAAGAACCACTGAAAACCTTCCATAAGAAAAACACTTTCTGTTTCTGAAGAAATGTTTTGATGGGAACATATTGATTTTTTTCTCTGCTCTCGGGAGATACTGGCCAGCCTGCTTGTTTGTCACTTTTCATGCCATGCTGCTCCCTTGTGCTGTCAGGGGAGCAGGAGGGTCCTGCCAATGCTCTCTGCTTCTCTTTGAACCTAACTACACAGTGATCCAGTTCCTGACTTCTAGGCAGCTTTCTCTTCAGCCTGCTCAGTTTCCCAAAGAAATGTCTCCTTAATGAGTTGGGGAGTCCTGAGCAGCTATGTCCATCATTCAGTCACCCCATAAATCACTTGCTTCCCATTATATTTGGTCTCAATGAAACCAGCAGTTAGCTGAGTTTCATTGCACTGATGTGTTTGTATAAGTATTTCTACAGTTTTCTGACATGAAAAATGTATGTATTGAGACTCATAAACTCAGAGGTGATTAATGTCTCCTTTTCTCATCAGATTATCCAGAAGGAATATATCTGCCCCATAAGTGCCCTGACAAGCTAACTCATAATAGAGGCCAGTTACTGAGGCAGTCAGCACTTCAAAAATGTTTCTTCATGTCACCAGTATTTTGTCAGGTGGTGTTACACTAGCAGGGGACTCATGAGTCGATATCCTGATCACATTGATCAAGGGTGCTTTGGTTTACAGGAAATGTGGAAGGATATACACACATTAAGTAAATTTCCAGGGAAGATTCTTTAAGTTAGATGTTGCAGTCTGGGAAGCAGTTCCAGAGGGATGTATGCTTTCTGATGAATGAGACTTCAGATCTAAGAAACACAGAATCCCTCTCATCTGATAAATGAAACACAGAAAAAACTTTAGAAATGAATCCCAAAGTGGCTAATGATGTGTGTTCTTTCTTGACTATTTCATGTCCAGTTTTTGAAATTAAGGGTGTGGGTGATGGAGAGAGATGGGGAGACTGACTCGGTGATCAGAATCCAATTTTATTGTGGGATACAAACGCTTATATACTATTTCAGGGGGACTAGTAATGTGTACTACAATGATTAGGTTAAAATCACCTACACAAACTTATGCATATAACATCATCTCTTGCTTGCTGAGTTTAATGGGATTTTCTTTTTCCAGTAAACCAGTTTGATTTAATCTTCTTGAAATCTAGGTCTAATTTTCAAAGTTCTGTTTGCTTTTGCCAAGGCCTCCTGTTATCAAATATCTTATGTTAACCAGGTCCAAAGTCCATCATCTGTGTCCCCCAACATTCCAACATAAGGGAATCACTTTTTTTTATTTTATGTTTAGAGAATAAAACAACTTTGTGATTTTATTTTGCATCTTCTCTAATGTGACAGCAATTTCTAGAAAATTGTAAAATAACACAGAATTCATCTGCTGGGAAAATTATGAAAAGCACAGTCCTGCCCTTGGTGCAGTGAAGATCTCTTGTGCTTTCAATGTGTAGCTGCAAGGAGATCCTGACTGTGTCCTCTCCTGCACTTCCCAAGGTACCTGAAGAGTGCGGCTAACTGAGAAAGCCTCCTTGATCTTTCTTCTCCAGATTGATGTAAACCAGCTCTGTAAGTGTCTCCCCATTGGTTCTGTGCTCCACCTGCCCATGTGGCTGGGCACTCATTGCAGCTTGGTACAGCCCTTGCTGCCGTGGGGAGGCCTGGCAGGGACCTGGGCCAAAGACCTTGGCTGCCTCTGTGCTGGGGTGTGGGGATTGAGGTGTTCATCTCTGCAGGGCTGCTGTGCTGGTCCTGAGCCCCCCATCCTCCCTGATGCTCCACAGCCTGCTCACTTACTCTTGCAGCTCCATACTGGGGATTTTGCCCTGTTGAGCAGGAGCTGCTGGCCTGGCTCTCTCTTCCATTGACCCTCTTTTGTTCTTCATTTGCTGGGAGTCCCTGCCTCTTCCTCGTCCATTTTTTCCATGTGAAGGGTGAGCTGTTGCCAAACAGAGGCAATTGTCTCTAATCAGGCTCTTTTAGATGTTCCACAAAGAAGTTTTAATGTTCACTGTAAAATTTACTATATTTTCCATAACATGGGATTTTTATTTAGTAGAGGCATACAGCAATGAACACCATAATATAGCAATCACAATATATAATTTAATGATGATACGAATGTGACTCCTATTCTCAATCTCTGTGACTTGATGCCAGATATCTCCAGTCGCAGGCAAGAAGTATGGGTTGAAGTCAGCCCAAATGGTTTCAAAGACTGTTTTGTTAGTTGTCCAGTTTTAAATTTTATGCTGGGATGAGCCATATACACGCTTTCCCCTGCACACACCAGGTTGGTCACACTAGAAGGACACTGCTCTCTACTCGTTATTTCAGGAAAGGCAGTTTATAGAAAGTGGTGACTCATTGGAACAGTCAAATATCCAAAACAAAGGTGACTCTCCAGTTCTCCCTTGTTTTGATGTAAGTTCACCCTGCTTTATAATTGGTGATCATTCCTGACATTCTTCATTTTGCACATAAAAAAGGTTTTGAGCCTATCACTCAGCAAAAGCATAACTGCTAGGAAGCAGGGGGAGTTTTAGTGTTTTGCCTGTGTTTAACTTCCATCCAGTCCCACCTACAAAAAAAAAAAAAAAATTTAGTTTGCTATAGATTTGGCAGATCTTTAATAAATAGTAGTGCAGAATACATCCTTCCTTTCTCTTTCTAAGAACCTTTTCTTCTTTATGTGTCTTGGAATTTTTTTCCATTTTATTTTTGGATTATGTGAGCAATATTCAATGTATACTTTTTACTGTTGCAGCAGTTATAGTCAGTGAAGTAGTGAGGACTTCATGAATTATAGATGACTGTTACATCCAAGATTCTTAGATGAATAACAGTATTATTGGACAAAATTCAAGTCAGAAACATGTTCTAATAAATGAACTTAAGTCTTGTATCTGCCAAAAATGTGAAATACCATCCAAATACCAACTGAAATAATGTTAAGGAATCAGTCTACAAGAAAGTTTGTTAAAAGGAAGATGTGCTAACGAGAGGGAAGATGTTCAGCAGCTATTTTGTCCATTACTTTTGAAAGTGGTGCAGTTTGAATGACTGTAATTAGTATAGTTACATAATTGTTATTCCTGTGTTTCTCAGCCTGACATGAGGCTGCTCAGGGCCCTAGAAGTATATGGTACCCATGGCTCCAGTGTAAGGCCTATTCTCACACATATTCTCACAAACTAATAGCTCTTTTGAGATATGTATTACAGAGCTCACTGAGTTTAGGATTGTTTGTTTGTTTTACTCAAATCCTAGCCATGAAAAATTGGTAATTAGATGTAGGTTACTACTGTGAATTTTAACTGCACACTTTGTGCAGGATTAAAAAAATGTGCAAGTTTTGATGGGCTGTTGATTGTGTGGGAGCACGAGAAGGGAGAAGTGTTTGGATGAAACTGGCTCAAATAATGAGACATAATAGGTGTGACCTATTATTAGTGATTTCTGAGTAAAATTTCAAATAATAATATACTAACATGAAAACAAAGAGATATTTACTAAGTGATTTCTTTCCCACTGGATATTTATAGGAAAAACAATAATCAAAGCTGAAAACGTTATATGTTAGTTTTATTTATTAATCTCTACAAATTTAGCTGTAAAGTTGAAAGAAGCAGAACAGAATTAAAAAATTAAAACCAAAGATATTTATAGGGAAATTAGAAAAATCTCAAAACAATATGTATTATACAACCACACATAGGACAGTTCCTTGGGAGCTAGGTAAACTGAAATGAATGAATGAATAAATGAATGAATGAATGAAAACTTTTCTGGATTCTGTTGCTGCTGGTCTGATCCCATATTTAATACTTTCATGAATTTTTAATGTTTTGTGTGGGAGGACTTGCCTTAAGGCTGGTTCACTCACCAAAGTGGCAACATGGTGTGCAAAATGACCTCTTGCCCATGGCTGGTTGCAGGAACAACAGCACTTTGAAATTATGCTTCTGGGGAAGTTATAATGGTTTTTCAGAGGATTTGTAGAAGCACATTGTACTTAGCTTCTTGGCCTGACCATCCTCAGGTGGTATCATCCACTTTATTTTAAATTGGCCTGCTGGAAGCCCACACATACGTCATTTACTCAGTTTTTGTTCTACTACCCAGCTTATCTGGGAGCTCTTTGCAGAAGCTAAGTTGGGTGAATTTTTTCCATGTTATAGCCCGTGTTTGTATAGCTGAGAAATTACTCACACCTCTCAGCTGCAGCAGCTGTTAGCTGGCTGTAAAAGCTTAAATGTACCTTGCTGCATTGGAATCATAACATGTGCAAATCCATGACTGCAGTTTGTCAAGAGTTCTGTGCAATCATGGCAGCACAGACAGCTTGTTCCAAAATGCCCTCTTGACTGTAGCCTTTCTTCCAACACAGAGCTGCCTTCTCTGCTTCTCCCATTCTTGGGCATCTTGAAAGTTGGTTAAATATTGTATCTGAACTGTCCTATGTGAGCACTTTTGCAACTTCCTGCTGTATCACCAATTTCCTGGTGGAGGTTTCGAACTCTTGGGGCATTTTCATTGTCATTATCATAAAATTGGCAGACCCTAGATGAAACTATGTATGTCTGCTTGGTGCTTGAAGCATAACCCTGTGCTAAACAGCCTGGCTGCATGCACATTTTAATGTTACCAGTATTTTTTACATTGTTTTTGGGAGAGAGGCAAGTTACCTTGGGGGAAGATTGAATTCCATAAGAATCTGACTTTGTTGAAGTCTCTGCAGTCAGAATAGTTTGACCCATGTTTTCCCAAATCACATCTCAGAAGTTTTTTCCTTTTTATATTTAAAAAGTTGTAGTAGATAAAACATTGAAATAGGTATGATAAAAACTTTCAGTTGGCTAATTACTTAAATGTTGGATGGAATATTTATTTTGAGTGTTCATTTTAAAACTTTGGTACTGTTTCTGTTTTTTATAAGGGAATAAAAAATTTCTCTACATTTTGTCAAGTGTGTCTTCAACAATATTAGTGAAATTATACTGGAAAGCAAGGTCTCTCTCTTTTTTATATACACAATTTTTTTTTTTTGTGAGGAAAACTGCTACAGATGTACAAGAAAAAGGACCACCCAACAAAAACAGTTGAAAAGAGTAAATACAAAGATTATTTTTTAATTCCTTATTACATGCAAATTCAAACAACTGTTTTTGAAAAGTGTGGCTGTATATGTCAACTCAAGTACTATTCCCATGCAGAATGGCCATTTAAACTGTTGTTATTTTATAGGCAAAATAACTGTGAACAACAGATGGTGGCTGATTTGTCTGGAAAAAAAGGTTTTGAGCTACCTGTATTTATAACAAAGATCTCAATACAAAACTAGACCCTGACATTAGTGTCTTTCAGAGCTTTACTTTTTTCTTTTGCTTTCTCCCTCTCCCCTACCCCTCGCCAAACTGGTAAATTTTATTATCCTAAAATTATTATTAATATACTATTGTATTTTTAAATTTTTTTCTGAAGGTCTGTACAATGCTGTATTAAGTGATTACACAGGATTTTACTTGAATGAATCATAAGTTTTATATTTAATTCTAACTACGGTTATTTTTTCTGTTAAGATGTTAAATATTGAAACCCTAATTTATAGCACTTAATCTCATTTTAAAACACTAATTTTTAAAAATCCACCATGAAATAAAATTATGTAAAATAAGTAGTTAATTTGCTTCTGCAATTTCATTTTGAAAAACTATTTTCAAGCCAGAATCCCTGTCTGCACTAGATAGATATAGCAGTAATTTATTCCAGGATGTGTTAATGAAAATAAATGTAAAAGACTTTCTCACAATGTCTTTTCAACCTTGGAATAAGTTAAATAAAGTCCCTTAGCTGATCGTAAACCATAAAGTTGTGTAGATTTGGTGATATATGTTCTGACAATGAGTCAGACTCCTCAGCAATGAAATAATTATCTCAATCAATAAAATAAATGAGGAATTAAAGACAGAGTGTAAGAGGAAGATGCTGGGTAGGACAGTGAATTGGCTGTTGGTATTTCACTTGTTTGATCTTGTTTTATAAAAAACCTCAAAATACTAAAAATAAAAATGCCAAGATTAACTTCTGTTGAACAAATTTTATTTCTAATCTTAAATAAATAGTCATGGTCAGTCAAACCATAAAGGTTGCACTCAGAAGGCCTACTGAAGTTTGATGGAACTTATTGTTCTGATTCTGAAATGCTGCAGCCAGCACTGACAGCCTTTGCAGGCTCCTCCCAAACTTCAAGTGCTGTAGTGTGTCAGGTATGTCAGAGGTGAAGAGCCTATGCTGCAGGAGTCATATGGATTGGTGGGGGGATTTTTGCTGCTCAATACCTGATCATCAGAATTAAGGAGCCTAGAAAAGGGAAAAAAAATCTTTTGAGTAATTTGCACCCACTGTAACAATAGCAGATGAAGAACGAAGAGCTGCATCTCAGTCTGCACCAAGCTGGTCCACCAGTTGCAAGGTTTACATAATTGTGTTTAAAGCTGGTGATTGTGTGGAAAAAGCTGTGCAGTTTGGTGGCATTAGGATATTTACAATTATTTGACCACTTACTAAGCAAATTAGACACAAACACATGGGAAGTGTCAAAGGCACAGAAATAATGTACCTTACTAGAGGAAATAAAAAATGCTCAATAATATAATAAAATAAAAAAGTTGGCTCCTCCTACAGCCAGCCAAAGAGAGCAAAAGGTATGAAATCCCCCAGGATGACATAAGGACAGAAATGCTCTCCTTAGAGAACTGTTTAAAATGACAGCTTAGAGGCAAATAGGATTTGCTAGGGGTTGCAATGGAAAAAACCAATTTTCAATGGGTTAGTCATAAGTTTGGGGATTTTATGGAAAGGAATTTTGGTGTGCATAGTGTATTATGGGAGGCATAGAGGAAAGAGCAAAGGGTTGGAAAACAAGGGATCCAGGTGGCTTGGGATGAACAGTCATGGGAAAAGAGAGGGACAAAGGCTAAATAGGTCTGGTCATGTTTGAACAGCTTGCTGCTTGGTAAACCTGTGTGACAGCTCTTATGCTTAAACTGTTTGTCCTGTGTTCTCATTTAATCCTAATTCTGTGTTCTGTGACTTTCTCAAGGGGAGCAGTGAAGGGGGAAGAGCTCATCTCTGCTTTCTGGTGACAAGCATCAGGACACAAAGAAATAAAACCCAGTTGTGTCAGGGAAGGTTCAGACTGGACATTATGAAAAAGTTCTTCACTGAAAGGGTGGTTGGTCACTGGAACAGGCTGGCCAGGGAAGTGGTCATGGCATTGAAGTTGCCAGAATTCAATGAGTGTCTGGATGATGTTTTTGGTCATATTGTTTATTGTTAGGTGGTCCTGCAAGGAGCAGGGAGTTGTACCAATGATCTGTATATGTCCCTTCCAACTTGTGCTATTCTATGAATTTATGACTCCAATTAATAAATAATTCAAATTAATTTAAGAAAATAACAAAGGTTACCTTGCAAGTTGATGTTAAATTATTATAATAAGGAAGGATTTCAAAACTGGCTCTGATGACTTATTATGAAAATGTTTTCATCATGACCTACCCTTATAAATTAGAAATCTTCAGGCTGAGGCTCCCACTCTATCCTGTGGAGAAGGCAGCACTTTGAGAGTGATCCATTCCATCCTAAAATTAATCTCCGTCTTGAGGTGTGTTTCTCTCTAGAAGACAGTGGAGTCTGGATGACTGATATTAGGAAGTTAATCTCACTCAGCTAAAAGTAGGTAAAATGAATCCCATCTAAATGACAATTTGAAGCTATTATAATTTAGGACAGGACAGGAAATTTAAACATTTGAATGGAAAACAGGCTTGCTGTCCACATCATAAAGAAAAAAAGCTTAACAGGACATTGACATTAAATGAAGAATTTGAAAAGCAGATTGTGTTTACTTTATCGTTTCAGATCAGTTCACAACTGTGCAGTTGAAACAAATCTTTTGATTGTCCCCACTCTCTGTGCCTTGGAGCACTTTCTGTGCCTTACTGGGGAGCAATATTTCTTTCTCGTGGGGCTGAACCAGAAGATGCAGTCCAATTTGGACTGCAGACCAGACTAGAGTTAGTCTAGAGTAAGTCCCCTTAATGCATATGTGTGGGTTTCCAGTCCTCAGCTTCAGCTGCTTTGTTTTATTAAGCACCACTTGGTTTACTTTATAAATGTAGTGCAATAAAGATGCATTAATGCTAAATAATTTCTCTTCAACTCAGCCTGAAGGCAGGGGGTCATCAAAAGTTGCAGAGATACAAAAACATTCGTGAGGCTGCCTTCACTTTTTGTATAGTGGACTTATATTGATAGCAAAAGTGACAAGACACTGTAACAGTACAAAATGAAAATCCATCAAAATGTTTACTTCAACTGTCTCATACATTACTCATGCCAAGACATAGAAATGCTTCCATCTGGTCTTACCCCTTTTTTCCACTAACATCAACTTTTCTATACGGCAAGAAAGCTTTACTTAATTATGAATGAGCTGTTTTGTTCAAAACAGATTTTAAAGACCTAAAATTTTCACTCTACAAGACTTAGGAAGTTAATTTACTTCTTACACTGTTAAAAATGGTTCAATCGACAAATCTATACTCCATACTTAATATTTAATGCCAGTTTCTAATGTATTCCTCAATCAACATTCAGAAGTTTTGGAAAAAGTACTCGTTATTCGTATTTTTGAATACAATAGAAAGGATTAGATGTAATGAATCATACACATCTTTTAAAGTGACTGTAAAAACCCCATGTATTTAGAAACAGAGGATGTTTTTCTACACATTTGTCCAAGTATTTCAGCATTGATTTTCTACGTGTTAATATATGCCCCAGGACTCCTGGTGCATACACCCAGCCCAATCTGTCTCTGACTTCTGCTCCTAACCACATTTCAGAAGCTTTTTCAAGCTGCAAGTTGATATCCTGTAAGGAATGACATTGTTATGCAGCTCTTTTGGGTAAATGAAGATTTTTTCACTGGCAGTGGTATGCAAGATGAAGCTGCTTGGCTGCAAAATGCCTTTTCAAATTTTAGCAATGTTGTCATAGAATGGCTCTGGCTCTTCTATAGAATATATTTAATAGCGGCTCCAATCATCTCTATATTCTGCCTTTTTTCTCATCTGTCTTATATTCTGTTAGAGGTAACTATGCCCACAGGGGTCTGGGCTTGGGGAATTCCTCGTGTATCAACAAGGCTGTTGCAGCTCTGTCTCTCCAGGCTGTAGTGAGGCAAACACCCCCTGCCCTGCCTAAACTGTGCCTATGACTGGGCACACAGACTGAAACAGACAGAGAACAGTGCTTTTATCTGCACCCTCATAAACATGGCATTCACATAAGCATGCATCCATGTTAGATGAGTTTGTTAGAGGAGCTCTTCAATTCCACCTGAGCAAGACTGGAGTTTGCCAGCTGCAACCCGCACACGCATGCACATCATGACTCTCAGGTAGCTGGTGTTGCACACAGCTGAACCAGGGGCTGGTACCTACACCCTAATGTCCAGAAGATGTTCTCCCCTAGACCCTCAAATCCCTCAGAGCCATGATCCAACTTTTGAAAGAACTTTGATGGTGCTCAAAACTCTCCCTATACTTCTTTCCTGTCCAACTGGGCATTAGCTAGTTCACACAGACCTACAGAGTAATGAGAGTAAAATGTCACTGTATGAGGGCACTGTCAGCCTTCTTTTCTCTAGCCTGAGCAAGCCAAGAGACCTCAGGCACTTCTCATAAGTCTTGTCCTTGAGACCACCTTGTCTCTGCTGCCCTGGACACACTCTAATATTTTGATGTCCTTCTTATATTGATGTACCTAGAACTGCAGATATCCTTCATGGGTTTGGGAGTGGGTTTAAGGTTTGGCTGCAATTCCTTGCATCATAGACAGACCTTGCTGAATGGTGAAGATGTTTCCTAGGCTTCAATTCCCACCCTAACCCCAGAACTACTGTTACTGTAAGAGTTTCTTGCATGTTGCTGAAATCAGTCTCTTCAGAAAAATGCTTTGTAATACCTTAATTTTCTTCCATAGAAGAATATGGAATGAATAAGAATAAGAATGAATAATGAATAATGAATAAGAATTTGGAATATGCTTGCTTAGTGAGGGAATTTGAGTGTTTCCCACATATGCTCATATATTATATCTTGTTCATACTAAGTACTTATCTAAAAACAATATATGACCCCATTAAATACAACCTATGATAAAAGATGGATTATTTCAAAGTTAGAGCCTTTTTCTGTTATTTCAATGACACACCACTTGTCCTCTTTTGTTATCTGCAGCTCTTAAATGCAAAACTGCTACTACTTTCCACAAAAAAAGGAAAGCTATGACTTTGCAAAATGCAAAGGAGTGCTATGGGAGTGACTATCAAATGCCTTGAATGATAGGAGGAAAGTCTCATATTTAGTATTTGTCTGTGTAGTTAGGCAGGGAACTATTGTGGAACTGCAATGATCCAGTTGTATGGATGACTGTATAGGGAGGGAAGGCTATGCAAAAAAATAGCTAGGAAATCAAAAACATCTGTAGAATCCATTAATTGCAGATCATGTAACTTGAATGGACATCCATGAGGAACTGGTGCACTCAGCACACATGATAGAAGTTATTAGAATATTTTAAAACTGAGTTTAGTTAGCGATTATAGCTTTTATAACTTTTACATTATAAATAATCTGCACATTATATCTTTGAATATTTCATCTACCTCCTTCTTTTTTTAGAAAAAAATCATGTATATTAACCATTTTGACCTTTTTTTTTTTTTCCTCCTCGCATTGAAGTGTTTCTGAGAATGCCTCACTTCAGAAGCCTAATAGTGATGCTGGTTACATTCCTTCCAGAGACATAACACACAGAACATGCAGGATACAAGCACTTTTGAGCTGTATGCAATCTCAACAAAATGACTATATTTTTCATCTGTGGTCAAAATGACCTAATTAAACATGTTAGCAGTCACAGGGGGTTTGAATGGCTAGTAAAACAGCTTTATGCTCATTTTCAGTAATTTAGTTGGAATAATTATTTGTCTGATCAGTAGAATGGACGCAGGGAGAGAAAGTAAATGTCAAGTGTTGTTCTACTTTTTCTATGTATTTCCACAGTTAAAGCATGCTGCATTTTTAAAAACATCTTTGGTTTTATCACAATAAGCAGGCAGATGGCAGCTGGTCCATGTTAACTTGAGAGGGGAGCAGCAGAGGTCAGATTCCAATGACTAGAATCTTCCTTTCTGAGTAAAAATAAAAAAGGGATGGAGGAAGGAAGGAAGGAAGGAAGGAAGGAAGGAAGGAAGGAAGGAAGGAAGGAAGGAAGGAAGGAAGGAAGGAAGGAAGGAAGGAAGGAAGGAAGGAAGGAAGGAAGGAAGGACAAGCTAGCTACTATTTTTAAACAGGCTTTTTCAGTGATGCTAATGTTTGTTTTGCTGGCAATGGCAAATTAAAAAAAAAAAGGGGGGAGATACTTGTACTATGGGAACCATGACATGCAAATTAACTTTGGCATTGTTCCTGCCAGATTTTCTAAAGAATTGTCTATCAGAGTGGAGAAGATAGATTTTTTTGATTGCAGTTTCAAACAAAAGTTTAGAAAAAAGCTTCACATAGAAGTTCACTAAGGGCATGTTCATAAAAGTCATCATTTTATGTCAGGGAAAGAGAAACAGTTATGTACTTCTTTTTGTTGTCTCACTATTGATACTTTTCTCTTGAGCAGTAGGAGATATCTCTTTTTCTTTCCTGGATGACTTCTGAATTTCTGCTACATATTGGTTGCACCTTGCTTTTACAGACATGATTGTCTTTCCTGGGGAGCTTAGTCATAGTAGCTGAACCTGAACTGGGGGAATCTATGCACTTGTACAGTTCAGTTACAATTACTGCTGAAATTTGTATGGGACAAGCCCTTTCTAATGTAGAGTGTATGACCTGTTGATTTAATAATGGTGCCAAATCTCTCATTCATAGCACTTGTTGTACTCTGTGTCATCCATTAATGATATAGAAACTTTTTACAGTAGTCAGAGCAAACTGTGCTTATTTACATATGTATGTGTGTGTGAGTGCCTGTGTTTCTGACAAACTGTTTTCCAGTCTTAGTTTTTTCCTTGCTTTATTGATAGTTCTGCTGTCAACAGTGTGTTTACATTTCACTTGGTAATTGCTGCGATCATTTCATGACTGAGATGCACAAATGTGCTTTTTTCTAAGTGAAGGAGTTGGACACATAATCAGTTTGGGTTTTATTTAATTTTTTTCCAATGTTGTATTTAAGTAACAAACTTGTCTTTTTACATAGTACAATACAGCAATAACCTGGAATTTTCTTTATGTCTGATATGAGGTAGCTATTAAAAGTATAAATATGATAAAAAAACATTTTTTCCTCAGACTTCTTTGTAATCTTTGTATCAGCTAATATTTTCTTGCCTTGGCTTGCTGGTGTTCCCAGTGCAAACATCTTCCACAAATGGAACCAGGCATTCCACTGCCACTCAGTTTGATAGGAGAACAAAATGATCAACTCATGACAGCAGTCATCCCTGGAAAAATGAAGCAAACAGACATGGCTCCTTGGCTGGTACAACCTTGCAATTTCATCTCTTGTCAAGAGCTTACTGCACTATGTCAGCTTTAGATTTGGACCTTAATAAAGTACAGAAACAGATATTCTCTCTACAGCTGCTGTCATTTAATTCCTGAAATGGCAGCAAATGTCCTGAATTTCATGTCCTTATTGAGGGGATTGCATGTTAAGAAAGCTGCTGAAGTTTCATAAAATGAAAACCTCGGTTTTGTCAGTTGCCCACAAGTGTAATTCATGTAGGCTTTTTCATCTTTCTTTCTAAATGTGGAAAGGTCACTGAAATTAACCATTTTGATGTGAAATGCTGCTTTTTAATCTATCAACATCTAGGTAAGGCTGAATGCCACTTTTCATATTTCTCAAGGCACAACATAGCTGTCATATCTTATGCAGACACACTCCTTTCCTTACTTTTTACAGAAATGATCAGAATATCTTGGAAGGAGTTTAGTGATATTCATTTTGCTTTTTTTTGTGTGTGTTTTTAATATGATATAATTGGACTTACTATTGAATCCTGAATCTCTTTAATGAAGAGGTTTAGGAGCTCATTGTCCTTGAAAAACCATGTCCTATATAGGCCATGCATATGTATTGCTTTGGCTTTGGTGACTCTGGATGGGAAACTGAATAAAAACTTCAACTTCATGAATGATTCATCCACTTGAAATGTGTGAGCCTTCTTTCATAAGACAGGAAAGAGTCAAGGCAAGATGGCAGGCAAAAAAGCTAGAGACAATACTCTGATCCTCTTAATTTGGAGGGATAAGTGTGCACTTACTCAGTGAAGTGTTGATGAGGCTGTGGAAGGCAATTAGGAGAACTAGATGATGATGATGATGATGATGATGTAGACAGTTTTTGAAAAACTTTGCAGAAGAAGAGCTGCACTATTTCCATGCACTAACATGAAAAAGCCTACATGAAGTTAGAGAAAGAGGCATTTGCTGACTCTAGAAAACTCAATGCTTGTGTCTGTGGATGCTCCTTTTAGGATGCTAAAAGGTAACTTCTAACATGTATTCTAATGGGATTTAGTTATCTCTTAAACTAACACTATAATTTTTACAAAAGAGTGTTTTTTAGAGGATAGGTGAAGATTTTCTGTCTTTTGAGTTGGATGCAGTTGGTGACTTTGTGTATGTGACTTTTAGGAAGGTGATTTTGCAGGAGTAGATAGAAGCCTGTTGTTTTTATGAGTGAAAGCTTTAAAGTAAGCCTGCAAATGGTACAAAAGGACTGTCTAATATAAAAATAGTAAAAGGATACTTGTCCCATTTGAGATTTTAATTTCCCAAGAATTTCATAGAAACACCAGAAAAGTACAGTGCATATGGATAGTCATATATCACTCTGTATCCAGAAAGGCTCACTTGAAATGACTTTTTTCTCAGAAAGGTACGTAATTTCTAACAATTCTAGTAATCTGCAGAACTCAAAAGCTTTGTGCATGTGTTTGACTGGAAATTACTTCATTTGTTATATTTGATGTCAAAAAAGGTTTCGCCAGGGAGAAGTTTCTGTTAACTTCTATCTTTGAAGTAATTCACATACATCTGCTTGTTAGATGAATCTCCTTACACACTGTTTGCTCTTTTGTCACCTTCTACCAAAGTTGCAAAAGAGAAGAGAAAAGAAAAGAAAAGAAAAGAAAAGAAAAGAAAAGAAAAGAAAAGAAAAGAAAAGAAAAGAAAAGAAAAGAAAAGAAAAGAAAAGAAAAGAAAAGAAAAGAAAAGAAAAGAAAAGAAAAGAAAAGAAAAGAATCTACAACTGATTTGTAAATGCAGTTACAAATGATCCTGGGTTTCCTTCCCACGTACATACATGCAGAAACTTGCATATAATGAAAAGGTATTTCGTAAAGATGCATAGTCATTCTCAATTTTTCTTCCTCTACTGACAATTCTCCCAGACCTGTTTTTAACTCTTTTTTTCCACTTGAATAACAGCCTTGCAGTAATATAAATATTGCAAGACTGCTTCATAACTACCAAGCTTTTGAATGAACAGATTTTGACAAGAGCTCTTTAATTTCTGAGGACTGAATGGTAGACTGGTAATCTTAAATCAAATTTTATTCTGGTGGTTCCCAAGGACGTTTGAACATGAAAACCTTTGTCTATCTGCTTAGATTGAATAAAAAAACTAGCCAAAGTGTCCTAATATTCCAAAGTGGTGTAATACCAAAGGTGGCACATTAATATCAGGGGATTGTGTAGATGCCCTTTGCACATATTTTGACATGAGTAGATCCTTGGGGTTTTTTGCTTTTTTCCTTCTGCCTTGTGCCATCCTAATGCAAAATTTCTAGTGGCAGTTTAGGATGTAACAAAGTGTTTAATCTTGGTCTTCTCACTAAGGACTTCTTTTTTTGACTGTTGTAAAAGCCATTGACATGTAAAGATAGAGCTTATGATATGGAGACAGGCATGTTCTTTCCATTGGCAGAAGACAGGTGTATTTTTACAGGAAATTCTTTTTCAGTAATATTGCTGTAGTTCTTTAATGACTCAGACAAGAACCATAGTCAATAAGATTATAATGTTTATATCTCTGTATATTTTGAAAACACTTAAACATTTAAAAGTAATTTATTTTAGGAAAATATAAGGGACTATGTATTGCACAGTAGTTTTCCTGAAGTGTGAGGAATATTAAGTACAATTTCATGGATGAGATTTAGTTCTTTGCTTAGGGGGGTTATTCTATCTAAGACAGACATAGTTAAAGTAATTTCTGTTCTTTCCTTTCCCATGTGCTTCTGTTTTTCTCTGTGCTACACTGGAGAAAGTATCCTTTCAATATTTTTGGTTTTCCTATCTTTAACCTTCGTCTACCAGTTCTCAGCTTCATTTCTCTGAAATAAAGTGATTGGAAGAAAAAACAAACCATAAGAGAGCCCTCTGTCAAGAGAATGGTGAAACAGATATGATGGAGCAGCCACCACCAGTGCTGTGGAGAGATATCCAGGGTGGTAATAGTTTAACACAGATTTGCTGTGACCACAGTCCAGGCAACCATGCCCTTGGGCAGGATTATCCATTTGGTTTAAAGTGGCTGGAAGGTAGCTTTCCAGAGATACTTCAGCAGCATTACTCTTGCTGTGAGGCCCTTTTCTCCCCAGTGGCATCATCTGCTTCCTAAATGTCAGTGCAGTGTTTGACTGCTGCCTGTACTTTGATTCTCTACAGCATTACTCTAAAAAAGCTAAAGGTTACTGTTCTGCTGGTGCAAAGTGTGGGAATGATTTGCAAGAGCAAAGCTGAAATCATAAAAGGAAGGAACTCAATAGATCAGGGCATGCCCTAAGACATGCTGGTATAAAATTAATCAAAAAAGCCATTCCAGCCTCTGCTCCCTTTCTCCACCAACTTAAATGTTGGGGGAAAATAGATGAAACAACAAAGAAGCCATTTCTGTAGGAGACAGATGGCATCTTGTTTTCAAGATACAATTAAACATTCTTATAGCTGGATATCACTTTCTGCAACTCTTCCAAGTCTTATAGTTAAATTACTGAAGATTAGGTTTGTGTAGATAGATAAAGATTTTGGGGTGTGTGTGAGTGTTTGTTTATTAGAATGAATCCTTTAGGCTATTGCACAGGAAATGCAAGTCCTTTGTATCTGGTCAACTAGCTATTTACAGAACTGAACAGCAAACTTTATAGCCAAAATTTGCTGAGGTACTGAAAACAGTTTTAACAGTAATTTTAGTACATGCATGTCTGATTATGGAACAAGCAACCATATGGAATAATAGCTGTAGGGGTCTGCAAGAGAAATGGTGATACATATCTGAAGTTTTCTTTTAAGCTTTTCAGCTCATTTAAGCTGTAATTCCTTGTGGAATTGAGAACTAGAGCAGGGATGTCTGATATAGAACTGAGGCAAAGTTGCTGCAGGCCTCAGGGAAGAACAGTTGTTTCTTGTGAAAGGTAGTTAAGTATCAATATTGAATATTCAAATTTCAATATTGGATGAATAGAAAGAAGTTGGCTTCCTTGCCTCTGGTCATCTGTGTCAGTAGCAGTTAAGATATTATACTAACTTGTACTAATATATCCATAAATACTGCCTTAAAAGTGTTACTAGAGAGCCATTTTTTAACCACCAAATTATTGAAAGAAGAATAAAATAAATCCTTTAACTACTTGAGTTTAGAGCAATTTAATTGGCAGCTTCAAACATGAGGTATTTTCTGAATATACTCTTGCAATTAAATACTAAAAGAGATAAAATAGCGATATCCTTTCGACTGCTGCATTATCTTCCACTGATTTTATTTGTAGGCAAATGTTTATAGCATACAAAAGTACTATATCACCTTTCATTCTGTAAATGTATAAATGGATGTGGACTGTCAGGCCTTGGCATCACTAATACAAGAAATTATATATAAGAAACAATTTTTTATTCCAAGTTCTCTATTCTACTGAGGATTTAGGTGGCATTTTTTTCAGGTAGTGTGTGCAGATTGTCTGTCCAACTGAGTTTTCTTCCACCAAGTCCCCCAACATCCTTTAATGAATACTTGATAAGGCAAATCATCCCGTGTCTGACAGGCTATGTGTGCTGTGGTAATCTGTGTGAGCCAGTTCCATGTTTCTCTTCTTTTGCTCATTTACTATTCTGTCTCTGTGGCTGAACAGAACCCTCTTCTATCACTGCAGCTTATATATAGCCAATTGCTTTGACAATCTGACTAATGCTCAGGTACAACAAACATGAAGATAAACATCTTCTGCAAGAGAATCTCCATCAGCAGCTATTGTGCTGGGATGTGGGCTAAACAATAACTGATTTCTCTGTTGCCCAGCACTCTGCACCAGCAGAATCATGCTTGTGACAGCCAATGTGCACCCTGTGACTTTTAATGCCATGCTAAAATCAGAGGCAAGACCATTTAGACTAACCAACATCTGATTATCACAGTCTTCGCATATTTTAAGATGGTTTTGCCTTTTCCCTTCCTTTTGAATTGTAGACTTCCTAGAAATATCTTTGCAGCAGAAACAGTACCAGTACCAGACTGACAGCTAAAGAAGAAATGTAGTGTTTGATTTCTCCCAACATCTGACATTCTGTGCAAATGCCACTGTGTCTGAGTTCACTTCAGAATGTACATTCTCTTTCCCCCTTCCCCCACAGAATATGCAGGATGATATTTAAGAAAGCATAGTTCTGATATTAAATGAAGTATAGGTGATTAAGAGCAAACAGAATGTCAAGAAAAGGTTATGAGTTAAAATGTTCCTCATTGTAATTCCAAATCTTTTCAGTGAACTCATCCACCATACTCTAATAAAAGCAGCTTACAGCATAAAACTAGCTTTCTGAAAATCTTTGTGCCAGATCTTTCCTGAAAACAATAAAAATATTCATTCTTGGGTTTTTTAAAGATAAATTAATAGCATTTTGCCCTAGATCTTCATCAGCATCAACATCAGCATCAGTCAGAGCAATGTGTGTCAGCGCTCTGCTGAAGCAATGCTTCATCTTCTGTCACCAGGCTGAAAATCTCTAGAGTCATAGAATATCTTGGATTGGAAGGGACTCATGAGGATTCTTGAATTCAATTTGTGGCCCTGCACAGGTCATCCCCAAGAGTCACACCATGTCCCTACGAACATTGTCCAAATTCTTCTTGAACTCTGTCAGGCTTGGTGCTGTCACCACTTCCCTGGTGAGCCTGTTCTAGTGCCCAACCACCCTCTGGGAGAAGACTGTTTTTTCCTAATGCTCATCTTAAATTTCCCATAACACAGCTTCATGCTGTTCCCTCAGGTCCTGTCACTGGTCACCACAGAGAAGAGACCAGTGCCTGCCCCTCCTCATCCCCTCATGAGGAAGTTGTAAATGTAATGAAGTCTCCCTTCAGCCTCCTGTTCTCCAGACTGAACAGACCGTGTGCCCTTAGACACTCCTCATGCAGCTTCCCCTCAGTGTCCTTCACCATCTTTGCTGCCCTCCTTTGGCTGCTCTCTAAGATCTTAATGTAATTTTTATATTGTAGCACCCAAACCTGCCCCCAGCACTTGAGGTGAGGCTGCCCCAGAGCAGAGCAGAGCAGGACAATCCCCTCCCTTGCCTGGGTGGTGATGCTGTGCCTGATGCTCCCCAGGACAGGGTTGGCCCTCCTGGCTGCCAGGGCACTGCTGCCTCATGTTCAACCTGCCACTGACCAGGATTGCCCAGGTCCCTCTCTGCAGTGCTGCTCTCCAGCTTCTTGTTCTTTTGTCCATATATCCAGGGTTGTCCCATTCCAGGTACAGAATCTGGCACTTTGTTAAACTTCCTATGGTTGGTGATTGCCTATCTCTCTAATTGGTTGAGGTCTCTCTGCAGGGCTTTGCTGCCTGTAAGGGAGTCAACAGTTCTGCCCAAATTTGTATTGTTGGCGAACTTTGCATTGTGACCAATTATTGTGTTTACCTTCAGGTTTTTTCAATGATTCCCAGAATAATCTTCCCCCCAGTCTTACCAAGCACTGAAGTGAGACTGAAACAGGCTTGTATTTTCCAGGGTCAGCTTTCTTGCTTCTCTTGAAAACTGGGGCATTTGCTTCCAGTCAACTGGGACCTGTCTGTATTCCTAAGCCCGTTGAAAAATCATGTGACAACCTGGAACAATCTTTCCAGAAGTTACAAAGGCAATATGTAGCAAATAATGTAACCATTATTTTCCGAAGAGATTGTTTCTCAGATTTTATTTTTCGTTTTATTTGAGTTTTTTTGTTGTTGTTTTTTTCTCTTAAGATCAGTTTTTCATAATTTAGCTCCCAGGATTGTCTTCCCATACAATCAACTGTATGTATTTACCTATGTAAATATGAGGAAAATGGGGTGTTCTCCTGGTGGGAGTGTGGGACAGTGAGAGGGCAGGACTACTAGCAGCTGCTTACTAGATTGGTTTAATTGTCCTGTGAGACAACACCTCCATGTAGAGCCTTTCTCCTGACCTTTTTTAATGACAGTATCTTTCAGCATATATTTCCTTTGATTGATCCACAAATTCTTTTTGGTCTTTTTCCTCAATGTTTTGCTATTGCTGTACTCTTAAGTTGTTAACTTAATGTGGATCAATCACCAGAGTTATCTGGGTTGATACATGAAGACCTTTCCTCAACAGTCAAATGTAAGAATTTACATCTCCTGAAGTTAATCAGAATACTAAGCAGAAGAGTAGCAGCATTTCTGTTTCATTTTCTTCCCTAGCTAAATCAACATAACTTGAGTTTTGTTTTAAAATTTAAAAATATCCTTTTAGCAGTGGTACTGTATCTTGTCCGCCCCACTTTTAGGAATTCAAACTGATGAGGCTAATATCCTGGCAGAAATAAAACAACCAACACCTGAAACTGCAGAGTAATACTGTGGAAAATTGAGAATTTTAATAAACCATATTTGGAGACTAAAAAGAAACATATTCCTACTTATTGCCAGAAAAGAATAATATATTCAAAGATAGTACTAGAGAGGGAATGTAATTACCTGATGATCCCACATTGAAGCCTCTCATAGAGGGGAATTTGATGACATGGAAATAACAGGATGTACAGACTTAGAGGTTGTGATAAACTCCTCTGCCATGTTCATAGACATAAATTGCCATATATTGTGCTGCTGACATTAGAGCACCTATTATTCCATTTGCTGCTCTACAAATGGTCCTTTTATAACATATTTGGAAGGGACTGTCCAGGGAAGTGCTTGAGTCACCATGCCTGGATGTATTTAAAAGACACATAGATAAATGAGAGTCATAGTTTAGTGTTGTACTTGGAAATATTAGGTTTGTAGTTAGACTTGATGATATTAGAAGTTCCTTCAACCTAAATAATTCTTTGATCTGCATCAACTTTGTTGTCTCTGCTTTCAGAGCAGTGAATCTCTTCTGTATTTGTATAACTTTTGCCATGTGTTAAACTCTAAATTAAAAGGCAAAGATCCTTATACATCTAGGGGGTTTAAGGGGTTTAGGTATGGAACTGGACCCTTGGACTTTCACAGAGTCCTATTCTTAAACATGGTGACTCTAGGAACATCATAACAAAAAAAACTATAGGCAGTTGTCCAGACCTTGATGCCTGCACAGATTATATATGCAAATACATGCTGGTTTTAGCCAATGGCTTCTTGGATAGCCAGCTCCGAAAAAGAACTTTCTAGAACCTCAACTGAGAGACATAAACATATTTTTTTTCTTTCTAAGATACAAAAGACTTGCAAAATCTTCACATAAAATGCTAGATTTTTGTTTTATTGAAAAATTTCAGCATTTATTCCTGCTTCCCTGTTTTGCCAGATATCTAGTTTACTTCTTGCAAACAATAATTACTCGAGCAAAAATGCTATGTGCTACTCCAAAGAAAATAGAAGCCATAAAAATGCCCCTCAAATATCAGCTTCTAATGAACCACAAATCACAGAGATTTTTGTCTCTTGCTCCTTTTTCTTAAAATAATTTAAATGTGTGTTTGCTTACTTAATTGTTTACTTAAAATTTTCTTTCAATAACCAAGGTAAAGGTAGCAAGTCTGTTTTCTTTTACTTTGATCAAATGTTAGACTTAATTGCTTGCTGTGTTGACTGATATGACATTGCAATTTAAAAGGAAAATTAGAAATGTGGCTTTGCCTGATGTCTTCTGGGAAATGGTCTGAAACAATAAGCATCATAATTTGTGTCAAATGTTAACGATTTGTTTTTAATAGCAACTTCTGTGAACCCCTGTGATTAAAGTAGGGCTAGATAGAGGCAATGCCGCTAATAGAGACCAGCTGGGCTTGCTATAAATGTGGCCTTCTTCTTGTGGATTGGTTACAAACTTTGCCCTGTGGCTGGTTCTGCTCCAGTAAATGCAGACACTTCAGTTAGAAATGGAATTTTCATCTTCTCTTTAGATACCAGCTGAAGCCCATATATTCTGATGAGAGAAGGAACTTGTTTTGTGGCTGTATATTGCATAGAACAGTTGGAGTTTTATGCAAAAGATAATGGTAAATTTTCCCAAGGGAAGAGAGGGAAGGAGAGGTATGGGGAAGGAGAGGAAATGCTCCTTTATGGCCGTCTGGCATTGCACGGTTTGCTCAATGATGTAATTATTCCATCCCGTACTGTTTTCCAATATTGCAGGTGCACGATGGCTCAGAATCCTGTGACACACGCTGCAATATAACTTCGTGTCCCCATTGCTTTGTTCAGCACTTGTTGGCTCTCAAACTTTTTATGGCAGCATATGGCTGTCTGATGTTAGCATTTCACTGTGGACAACATAATGAAGTTCCAACAGTCTATTGCTCCCCTAAGCCCCGTGTCAGCTAAGTGGTGGTGAACTTGTCTGGCAGGTGTAGTGCTGCTTCAGAAGAGCTTGACATGAATGTCTGGAATGAGAACAAGGACCCTCTCCACCTTCCCATCCCTAATTAAAATTCCAGAGTCTTAGGTTTTGTTCCAACTCTATTTAGGTTCTGGTTTATTTTGATTTTAAAATACTATTGTTTTTAAATATGTAGACTTTGATTGTTTTGTTGTCCCTTCATAACATCTCCATGGTTTTGGTTTCTATTAGCTCAGTTGGTGAGGAATTGGATCAAAAAGGAAAATTTTGAAGTTGTGGTCTAATGCCTTAATAATAACTAATCCTATTACCTTTTAATTTAGTTTAGCCCTGTATTTTTCTAGCTTTTGTGGGAAATGTTAGACTGTTCTTACTTTTTTCTCTTCTGCTTCCTCAACTTCCAATATTTATAGTCTAAATATTTTGACAAATTGATAGTCTTTAAAACTGTTGACAGATGCAGACAAACACTAAATATTTTGAAAGTTTAATAAAATACTGTGCAACCTGCACAGCTACAAGGGGAAAATACTGCATTGACTAGGAGCATCATTTTTAAACTTCATCATCTATTCTTGCGAAAAGGAGCAGAAATTTCAATGGAGGAATGGAGATATATCTAAGTAGAAATGTTCATATAGGTTTTGTAAGAATGTATATGTTTATGGAAATAGGCTGGAACATACACATTGGTTATCTAATTTGAGCAACAGGTGAATTGGACAAAGGTTATTGCATTCAGCCTGGATTAGGAAACTGGCCTGAAATTTTCATTTTTTTTCAGACTTGCTGTTATACTTTAAAGCCAATAGTGCTGTGGTGATGTGTGTTTTGATAATATTAGAGTCAAGGGTAAATAACAGTTGCTTTCATATTGATTACAACTTTCAGCCATTCCTTTAAAATGATAGAAATTTAAAAATGAACTTATCAGAAGTATTTTAATACATGCAAAAGGAAGGGTCAGCATTAGCCACTTAGATTAAATATTTAGAAGACAAGCCCCCTCCGTCCTTGCCTGGAATTTTCTTAGGACCCAATTCTTCAGAACTATTGTCAGAAATTGGGAAGAGTGTTATGTGATATTTTAATCGGACAGGACTCAAAATTTTCACCTGTCAGTTAAGTCTAGTATTTATTATGCAGTCATCAGGTTTTATATGTTTGTTTAAATAAATTAATTTATGATCTTCTCAAAAACAATGGGGTATTTTTGTATTGCCTCTTCCCCTGCAAGTTTGTTCTGGTACCTGAGTGTTCTGATTGTTAGCTGTATGACATGTTCTATATTAAATTAATTCTTGGCTATTTTTTCTTGCTTGTTTGTTGTTTGATGGAGTAGCTTCATTTCTAGATGCATTTAGAGACAATATTTACACCCTCTTTAATTTCATCTTTGGTAGTGCTTATAAAGCTTACATGGCATTGAGGTTTCTACTGTGGAGCAAATTTAAACTCAGGGAAAAAAAAAGAGTCTATCCAGACTCTAAACATTGAATTAAATCAAATCCTTGATAGTTGGTTTCAGCTGTATAACTCTGAATTCATGAAAATCACTAACTGCCATGTGAATGCTGGGGGAAATCTAAGGCTGCAGTACAATGATGTCAAAATTTTAAAGCATAACAGCCTGAGTAGTGGATATGAAATGGTCAAAGAGCTGCAAGCAGTATGAGTGAATAGATCATGAGTGGACGACTCTGGACAATTTATACTGTGTAGCTAATAAAAAGACAGTGGAAACTACGGCTTATGAGGAGCTTCATAGGTTGGCAGAATCCCTACTCAAGGGTCAATATTAATATTGATTCCAGTGGCAGAAGAAAAAGAATCAAAGTTATTGTTTTGTCATCATCTTGCTATCTTGTGGTATGTATGAGCTTAAGTGGGAGGTTTCTACTGTAATAAAAAATATTTGGTTTTATGTTAATTACATGCTAATATTGACTATCAGTAGTGCTGGTCTGAGGAACAACTGAGAAACCATAGCTGCTGGTCTTGCTTTCTAGTGTCTTGAAGTGTTGAATAGAACATTTGAATCAACTGGAGCCTGCAGAGCTGTTATGTTTCTTCTTTCTGTTAGGTAAACAGTTGCTGGAATGACTAGAAATACTGTGTCCTGCTCAATCTACAGCACCTGTTTCTCAGCAGATAGTCTAGGATTTTTTAATAAAGACCAGAGTGATGGAAATGCTTTGTTGTCACTTCTGCCCTATAGCAAAAGCAGTTTATAAAAGACAAAAGTATTTTAAATGGGTAATGTACTATAGTTTTTAGCCTATTGTCATAGTCTGTTAAGCTTAAAAGAGAGACAACTGGGAAAATAACAGCACTATGTTACTCTTGACTGTACCTGTCAGGACAGTGAACATCCTTCTTCCATATCCTTCTGTTCTGACTGCCTGATCTACAGAAAAAAATTGATGTGCCATCTGGCATTGAGTTAGCTACAAATCTGAGCAAGGGGTTTCCAAAGCTTTGTGTCCCCTTCACTTGTGCAATGCTTTTACACTCAGGCTCTCCCCACTGGATCTGTCTGAGCAATGCTTCAGCTGTGCCTTTGTCTGGCCTTGGTCCTGCTGCACCCTGGTTTCCTGGATGACCTTAGACTTGCCTCATCACCATGGGCTTCTCTGGAGATCACTGGCCTTCAGCTGAGCTTCATCACCATCCTCAGGCTCACTCTGCTCAGCTTTCGTGGGTACCATGTGGTACCGGTACCATTTTTCTGTGCCTGTGCCAATGAGGGTACTCTCCTTTCAGGCTTGCTGTCACACTCAGATGCCAGGTCACCTCTCTTTACTGAGCAACCCACTCCTACTACTCCCTTCTGATAGATGCCAAAATACTTTTTAGCATAAAGATTCCCAGTTTGTGATCATGTTGGGGTGATTTCCAAAACAAAGGATTTTTTTATAGCGTAGATTTTTTTCAGTGTTTTACAGTTGCATGACAGAATTTTTATGATAAAATAAATCTCTTCCATCCCCTGATATTCAAGGTCAAAGTTTGTGATGTTTGATTCTCTTCCAGTTTTTGAATCAAAGTATTTGAGGGATACAGCAGTGTCCTCTTTTTCTTAAATCTTCTGAAGAATATTTCTATAGTGAGGGAATGCACTCTAGAATATTAATGTGCTTCCAATTATCCTGATGGACTACAGTGCTCCACAGAATCATTAAGGTAATCATGCATGCTGATGACTGTGCCCTTGAAATGGACATAGCAAAACATGCATCTAATTAGGGATAAATTGGCATAACCTGGAGATAGCCAGCACTAAATTTATACAATGGCCTTTGTGAAATACATTACATATACATCCATAATTGTAGCTGGACCACAGAGGGTTAAAGGCACCTGCAGATTAGCCCATCTTTTCAACACCTTATCCAGCACTGTCCTCTCAAAAAAGACATTGGCAAATCCAGATTCAATGCCTCTTTAGTTAATGCTCAGACAAAATTTGGACTCAGTGTTACCTGAAAATGAGTCCTCTGTTTGGGTGCCAATATTGCCTTTGGTGTTGATGGATATTTGTGGCTTCGGGCTTTGTTTAGATGCAAGCTGCCTTGCTGTCTGATGTGCAATGCAGCAAGGTATGATCTGTAACAATAACATTTTGGAGTGCTGAAGGATTCTCAGGACTGAAATATTGACAGTCATGGGGTATTTTAGTTGAGCTAGGAATGTATTGGGAATGAAAGACATTAAAGTGCTGAAGCAACTTTTCTCATGCTGAGGTTGAAGTATTGCACTGAGTAGCATGAGACTGAAACAAATAGCTGGGAAACTGTAGACAGCAAAGGAGCACACAGTCATTTAGGTTAGTGGGCTCAGCTGAGGAAATAGAAGATGGGTAAGGTTATACTATGGTGATCAGAGTTTTCTGGGTATGGGATTAGGATAATCTATTTCATATTTAGTTGCTAAAAGCTCTCCTTTTCCTGTTTGCAGATTGGACATGAGATTGAGTTAGTCACATTTCTTAGATGAAAGATAGAGTGTTCTGAGTCAGGTTATTTCTGATTAATGTAATTCTACAGCAACAATCTCTACACTAAGCGGTGCAGAGAGTATCTGATGGCAGTGATAATAGTACAGCCCTGTAAATCACTGCACTGTTCTGAGCCTGTTTTAATTAGACCTAATTTGTGGCTTTCTCTAGCATTCAACCTTATGACATCTTGATATTCCTACTTCCCTCTGTTTTGGCATGTATACTAGTCACTTGCCCTTGCTTTTGAACAATAAGGCAAACCTTATTGCTCTGTATTACCTCCATGTCTTGTTTCACATCCTTGTACAAAACACTGTTCTAGTGCAGAAGATACCTGTAGAAAAGAATGCTATTGCATTGTAAGTCAGTGTGTCATATCAAATCACAAACTTTGAGTTCACAAAGGCCTAGGAAAACTTCATGGCATCTGACAACAAACCTGGAATGGGTATTTAAAGATTATGTGTCAAACCTGAGATGTCACTAGAGTGAGAGATGTTACCAAAGCCTCCTTAGTGTTGTTAAGCACATTTTTCAGGTGACACTAAGAAGCTTATGGATATTCAGATTACAAGGCATATGTAGATACTTGGAATATAAGAATATCTGGTTTATGGACATATATGATTAATAGATAGTCAAGATAAAACAAACCACCACAAACAGAAGGACTAATAAACCCCACCTAGATACACAGACACAGGAGATAAGGGAGATCAAGGAGCATATCTCAGATGAGGGATTGAGGGAGCAACTCAAAGTCTTGGAGATGAATATTTTGTAAATGATAAGTGAGGGAAGTTTATACCTGAGATATTTGAGAAGACTTGTGGGATTATATGAAATTTATGGTGGGAGGTTATAGGGGCTGTGGTGGTTTGACAGGAAATGTGTTTTTTGGGATGCTGTGTTTTGTGCCAATGGATATTCAGGCTTTAATATTGGCATTTAACCTGGCCATTTAGGACATGGACATGCCTCTGAGAACACGGGGTTAAAAGCAGAGCTCTCCCCTGGGAGGGCCCTTTTGGGTTTCCGGCGGGAAAGAGTTCGGGTCTCTCCCCCGGCCCAGCTGCTGGCTGGACAGGGGAAAAGCCATGTGGCCGGGTAGGCCTGAGCCCCGGGGTGGAAGAGAGAGAGAGAGAGAGAGAGAGAGAGAGAGAGAGAGAGAGAGAGAGAGAGAGAGAGAGAGAGAGAGAGAGACACCGGGAGCCATCGGGCAGCCCCGCTGAGAGTCACAGAGAGAGAGAGAGAGAGAGGGAGAGAGCCGCTGCCTGGGACTGTAACCTTGAGACTGGATAAACATGGGCCTGTGCCGGCAGCACGGCTGGGACGGAGAAGAAGAGGGGGGGGGTTCAGCCGGCCGCTTGTAGGAGCTTTTAACCCCTTTTTGGAGAATGAGAACTTTACAGATCATTGACCTCTCCTGGAAGATAGAGTGGAAGATGAGGAAGGAATGTGCAAGTGTGAGAGAGGTCTGGGCGAGCGAGAGATAGTAGAAGAGTAGAGAAGAATCCTAGTGGGAAGAGATGATGGAGTGGCTTTTGCTGGACTCTTTTTGTATAGCCATGGACAGAACCATGTTCCTTGTGACACAGAGACTGCATTCTAGGGGGAGGCAATGCCTCAGAACCAAGAGGGTTCAGTGTTGGTGCCCCTCGGCCCCAGGGGGTGAAAAAATATGGGGGGGACAGGTGTCCCAAAGGAGAGATTGTGGGGACAGGTGTTCCAAAGGAGAGACTGTGCCTTTTTTAGATCGGGACAGAGCATCCTTAAAAAAGACACCCCTAGAAGCAGCTCTGGTCCGTGTTCAGTGGTGAGAGCACTGGACATGAAAGGAAGAGGTCACGACGGCAGATGTACTCCGGGCGGTGCCACGAGTGACACGGAAACACACGAGGCTTCAGCTGTGTTTCCAGGGGAAGCCCATGGTACAAGAAGGACTCGTCTCCTCTTGATGAACTGAGGACTGATTGTCTAAAAGGTGCTGCTGGACCGAGAGTTGGTGATTTGAGGAATAGATGTATTGTGTTGGAAATTTGGTGGGGGGAGGAGGAAATGCATTTGTGAAGTTTTCATTTTCCCTGTGTGTGTGTTCCTTTTTATTTATAGTTGTAGAGTAGTTAATAAAGTTCTGTTTTCTTTTCTTTCCTAAGTAGGAGCCTGCTTTGCTTATTCCTGGTCACATCTCACAGCAGCTACCAGGGAGAGGGTATCTTCATGGGGGCACTGGCATTGTGCCAGTGTCAAACCATGACAGGGCAGTGTGGGAATGTACAAAATTATTCTATGATATTGGGGTGGAACAAAAGGCAGGGGAAGGGAGAGATCAAGGTGGGTTGGAGGAGGAACAAACATGGGAAAATGGAAATAAAGAGGACAAAAGTGCACAGTCCCATTTTAACTTGCTTGCTGGTTCCCATATATGTTAGTCCGAGCTGTGTTCATGATCACTGTAGTCTGTCCTATGTTCTTAAACTCTGTTCCTCTGTTCTTTGTGATCTTGCTGTCTGTGTCGTGGTGCCTCACTAGCATACCCAAAGTGGACTAGCTGACAATGGGGAGAGCACCAGAGCCTTGAAAGACCCAGTTAGACCTGGTCAGGGACCAGGTCTGTGACCAAATTTATACAAGGTTGTGGGCTTGGGCTCAGACTTTGACTGCTACCCTTTTTCCAAACTTTCATTTGTCTTTAACACTCCAGAAGATTCAAAGGTGAGAGGAAAGCTCTAATGCTCAGAAAGCACTTTAAAAAATCTAGATATATGGTCTGAGGTACAAATGGCTCCAAAATTCAGGGTTGATGGTAACACACAAGGGAGCTATCAAATGTGTTCAAAAGTAAGGAGAACTCACTAATACTGCAGCTGTAACAGGCTGTTACAATATCATCAACAGGTGGCACTTGTCACTTGCACTGGTCATTAGTAGTGGTCTTAAACATTGGCTGCCCTCACAAATGAAGGCATAGGAAAAACAAACCAAACCAAACAAACAAACCAAAAACCACTCCTCTCCACCCCCAACACTCATCAAGAGAGAAAAAATATATTTTAATTTATCTATCCAGTCTGTTTGCTTTTTCTTCCTTACTGTAGGCACATTCAAGGAATTCAGAAGTTTTGTAAACCAGTCAAGGCTTCCTGGGGATCAACTAGCATTTAATGAGCTCCACAAACTTTTGCAATTATTTTCTTTCTAAAGAAAGGTAATTATTCCATTTTCTTGCACTGTCAGTGATACAAGACAGTGGAGATTTCAGATTTTCTCATTTAAACTGTTAAAACATGACTTGTGCCAATAGCTTCTGTCACTTTGTATTTCCTAGTAGATTCTCATGCCATGAACCATCAGCATACTCATGTTAATTACTAAGCCTCTTCCTCTGCTATCTCTTATATATTCAAGTTTCTGGATGCAGTTTTTGTTCTGAAAGCAATATGTTTTCTTTCCACTATTGAAGATGGGGAAGAAAAGCATCTTCTAGATGAATTGGCTAGTGGAAGTAGGGATAAAAAAAAAAATCATTTGAACTATCATGGACCTCTGTGCCTCCTGACCCCTAAGTAAGTAAAGCTTTTTTGGTGCCTTGCTGTGTTGAGAATCAAAGTCCTTTCCCTTCCTGCAAATTGAAGTGCTGTAACTCTCTGTTGCTAAATGATCCATGTCAATTACATTTTGCTCAGTTCAATTGCAGGATACTGTAGCTCATATGGTTTTCAAAATTCAGCTTTTGACTGGGCAAATAAGTCTGACTTACTTGCAGTCAATATTGTCAATAAGTAACAGCTATCAATTATAGCCTTGCTGTACTTGACAGAATTTTCTCCATTATTTCCCTTTCATGAAATATTCATGAAATATTCATGAAAGGGAAATGAAAGTTTGTGGAATAAAACTAATGTTAGATGAAGAAGACAAATATGTCAACCTTTCCTAAAGGCTGAACATAATTGCATTTCCATATGATAATAGTTAAAGAGAGGAGGAATGCCCAAGACACATCAGAATTTAGTCTCTCTCAACAAAAGTACTTGTTCTTCCTGCTATGATATGCATTATATCTGGAGTCAAAAGAGCTGCATGCAGCTTCTTACAGAATATGACATTACTGAGGAGATTAGGGACTAGTAGAATCTATGTGTAGTATAGTATATATGTGTAGTATAATTGCATTAAAGCTTTGTATAAAACACACATTTTATGTATAAAATCTTAAGTCTTGAGAGGGACTGTAAACACACAGTATTTCAGATTTGAGAAAAGTTGGAAAATCTGTATTTAACTCCTTGTGACAATGAAAACCATTGCAGAAAAAGGAGCATGAAGCATCAAAATTTGAGAAATAGGTTATTGTAGGTGAGGAACTGTCTTCACCTGTTTTTGCACTACAGCTCTGTGCATCTGATTGTCAAGATGATTGAGACTAGTGGCCTACCACAGGAAAGTATGGATAACTCAGATAAACACAATTTACATGATCTTGTGATTACTGCTGCAGTTGCTGTGACTAAAATGACAACTTTCTGCAACAGGACAAAGTAATTGGTGCAATTTTTGCCATCTTAATGATGAACAAATGAGTTTACTCTTGAAGAGGTCATCACTCTTGTTAGGAGGTTATTGCACTTTTTCTTCTTTGCAGAAAATGATTGTGTCTGAGCAAATGCTACCTCGGGCTACTTTTCAAAGCCAACACCAATGGGTCTCTGAGTCACAGAATTTTCTTTACTGTTGTTATGAACTCTCTAATGATGATGGCACAACAAGTTTCGAGCTAATGGAGCTTTAATTGCTAGCTCTATTTTGGGCTCATTTCTCCATTTGGAAATAGCTATCTCTGCCCCACTTACTGCTGAATTCTTCTCTGTGAAAATTCGCCTCCAGAAATCCACACTAATTTGGGGATCAGAATTGAGCTTTGTGGCTTCAGCACGGAAGCACACTAACATCAGAAATAAAACTGAATATACCATTTCTGTCAGACATCTGCAATCCTGAAAACACTATTAAAGGTGAAATCAGAACACTGAAAGTAATTTTACAGGTAATATAACAGTTCTATTAGTCCATGAGATTTATTTCTTAAAAGAGGAAGAAATGAAGTTAATATAGATGTATAAATATGTGTGCATATGAAACATAGTTATTGAGTGGTGGTTAATTAGCTAGCTTTTTTAAATTTGTGAAAGAAATAAAGAAAAGCATTTGTATATAAAGTTAAACAGTATGAAGAGTTTTAACTCAAATTATTTGTATATGAATTTAAAGTATATTAGCTAAACAACTAATTCATGGATGGATGCTTTTAAGAAAAATTAAAGAGATTCAAATTTTGTCCACACTGAGTGATATTGTATGTAAATAAAGCTAAACATCATTTTAGCTCTTAGTGACTGTTCAAACAAGATTTTAATGCAGTTTAAAGATTCAGTGGTATTTTTTTTCCATGTATCTGAAGTATTTGAGTGGTTTCTTGCACTTGGCTGAATTTACTTGAGCTATAGGATCAAATCTTAAAAAAAATATAAAAAATCCAGCCTCAGAATGGAAGTATTTCACATCACAGTTTGCTTGTACTATGAGTATAAACTGTCAGGTACAGTGTAAGGTTTTACAGATGTGTCTGTATGGTGCCATACTAGTACATCTCAAAGAAAAGGAGTTGAGCTTTTTGATGGGTGATCATGAATTGCCTATAAATATGATGATATTTGTGTTAGCCTGAGCCAAGAGTCATAGTTGTTCAACTTGAATTCAGTCATAGAATATTTATGCACATTGCATCTTTCTATGCCTTTAGAAATGGACACCAAAAATTGCTGTGAAAGCACCAGAATGAAACTGAGTTCATTATTTCTTAGAACTGCTGTAAAGAAGGCAGTAAGAGCTCCCTGTGGCATGGACCTGATAAGCCAGTAGAATTTTCTGGAGCTTTATGAATGCCAACTGACTTAATAACTGTACTCTCATCATCAGTTGTCAAAGGGGTGACAGCTCCCAGTAGACATCTTGGCTGTAATGAGCTCTTGGTTAAAATTTGATTTTTGAATTGGGAATATAACTGTGCAGCTTGCTGCTCTGTTGCTTGGACACCTTTTCATTTCTTCTCTCATGCATTTTTCCCTCCACAACCATTTGCTCACAAGCCAGCAAAGTCTTCTGTCTCAGTTCTACTTTTCTCCCTTTTTTTTAGATCCACACCTGTTTCAGCATTTGTGCTGTCAGTCAGAGCAAGTTGTGCTGCTTTTGGTCATTCCTCTACGGTAACAAGGAGAAGCACAGAGTGATGACATCCAATTTAGTGCCAAGCAAGGGTCTCTGCCACAGTATCTCATTGACAGGGGGCTACAGGTACTAAATACTAGTAGGTACATCTTTCTACTGCTGTGACTATTTTGCTTCTGGTTTGAGGTTTCATAATTTGGATTTCTCCACAGTGCAAGAAACCAAAGATTTAAGATTCATCTTATCTGCTAACCTTACCCTGTTGCTAACCTTATCCTTTTTCTAAATAACTATTTTATTAAATAAATTCTAATAATTTATAATTATTATAAGGAAAAAGGAGGGATTCTGTAGTATGCGACACTGGCCAAAGTAGAGCTCTGCAAGAACTGTTTGCTCACATCTTGTTACCTACCTAAGGTCTGCCTTCAGTGAGGTCAAACATTCTGGGAAGAACCCAAAATTAATATTGCAAAATTATTAGCTTTTCAGTTTTACTCCAAAGCTTTTAAATAATGAATAAACCAGTTGTTTTTGTTTTTTTTTTTTTTTTTTTTTTTTTTCACGAATTTAGATTACTGATTTATGAAAGTGACAATGGCTGGAGTAAAGTAATAAAATTCTGTTAAACTCTTCATAATATATGGGAAGGATATTATATACCTTCATGCATATCATCCCTTGAAAGGAAACAATTTTTACTTTCTGAAGTCTCTGCTTTCATTCAGACAGAAGATAAAGTTGTTCCCTCATTTTCCCTGACTTAATCATTCATTATATTTTTGGACTTACATGGCAATATTAAACACAGACACTAATAGCTTATGAGGGTTATTGCTGTTTCCTAGATAAAACAGATTAATTAATTCCCTGAGGGGACTAATGAGGCTGTGCTTTTGGCATAATCATGTTAATTTTATGATTGTGAAGGTACAAACAAGTGAAAAAATAAAATGATAGATCCTCTTAAAAAGCTGATTGATTCTGTAAAGTGCAATGTTTGTTAATTAAATGGTCAATTTCATGCTGGCATTCTCTGTTCAGAAGATATAAACTAAAATTAATTTACCTGGGTGAATTCATATCAGTACTGACTCCTATTCAAAAGAATGTGTTGACACTCCTTAATGACAAATGAATACTCTATTTTAATGGAAAGTTTGAATCAATCTATTTTGTTTCCATGGACTATTAAATTATCTTTTTCTGATGGACTAATAGAAACCATAGCAGAATTCCATTAATTCACACTGACAGACCTAAGAAAATATATCCTGATTGGTTTTACCTTCCAGTGCTGTCCTACAAAGTTAACAGATTTAGTGGTATTGCTCTCTAACATTTAAGTTTTTATGCATCTATGACAATCAACCAAGTTAAATTTTTCTTCAGAAGAACTAAATCCTGTCTAACACCAGTCTGAGGATTGAAATACATCTTCTAAGTTTTTTTTTTTTCAGGCTGGCTAGATCTTTAGGTACTTTGAGTGCTTTGATGAAGAACTTAATTTAAAGCAGCCTCCAATACTTTAAGTGCTACCTGACTTGAGAAGCACACTACTACATCTTCAATTCTTCTGATTTTGAGCAAGATCATAGTTTACATTTACTCACATAGTATCCTGGTTCAGGGCAAATTTGGGAGAATAAAAGAAGCTTTTATAGAATAAAGAAATAAAACATCTAGGTTAAAATCAATGCTGTAGCCCAAGAGTCAGCTTGTAATAAATAACACATAATAAACATTTAAATGAATTAAATTCTGATGAAAATTCATGTTCTGTCCTGTAGATAACAGATGTTTGCAAATTAATTTTGCTTCTAAGACAGTCCTCCAAGGCAGGAGGGTATTTTAGCATTAAAATTAAGATATAATTGCTGTCTATATGATTGCTTATGTTTTGCTCCCCCTGTAGCCTCAGTTTCTTGCTTCTGGTGGAACTTTTTGAACTACAAGGATCAGTTTAACACTACTACAGAGCATTTGCTGCTCTGATTTAAATGAAAAAAGTGGAAATATTGTAGTTAAGAAGTACTCCAGTCTTTAGAAAGAAGGGTATTTTAATCTGGACAACCATAAATCCTGCTTAAAGCTAATGAATAAATTTAAATTAGGGAAAAAAATCTTGAAACCCTAACAAAAATAACATATCAAGTTTTAAACCACAAGTTTTATAATACAGTTTTTCTTCCTTTTGTTTTTTTTTTCTTCCTTTTGGCTTTTTTGTCTTTTTGATTTTCAAGTCTCCTTACTCTGACATAGCTCCTTGCAAAGTGCATCACTTAATATTATAAGGTTTTCCAATAGCTGGTGTTTATATGCATTCTGCTGATATCATAAATAATCTCATGTTCTCATTCTAGACACTCTTTGGTTGCAGAATTCAACACAGTTCAGTGGCTTACTGTGTTCTTTGTATTTTCTTGGAATGCAATTACCCAAGACAAGATTTTGCTTCTTCTTTTCATTTGTTTAGCAAGACGCCAGTTTCAGTGAAATCTAGTAGGATTAACTAAAAATCTATTTGGATTTTTTGGATTGAAAAGAAAGAAGTTGCACTATCTGAATTTTAAATAGAAATTCAGTGAAATCTCAGAGTAAATAGTGTGAAAGTATGATACTTGTTTAGGGAGGTAGAAAATTAAATGGCTCTTAAGGGAATCTCAAGAGGCAGAACCATGCAAGAAGTATTTGTCCATACTTACAAAAGCCCCAGTTAACACAGTCAGGAGAAAGCTGAAGAAAAAGAAGGCAGTTCTTCTAAGACTGTTGATTGCACTTCTACAAGGAAGGACTCTGAAAGAGGTGACTGGGTTCCCACCCAGGGGGGAGACAGAGCTTTTCCTCTCTGACTGCTGTGCTTTGCACCCTCTGGAGGTGACATAAAAGCTCAACCGGCTCTGGCTCATCAGGGTGAATACCAAGCTGCTCTATGAAGCTGAAGCCCTTCAAATCCATTTTTTGCTATGTATTTTTGTGATCCATGGCTGTCTCTTTCAGTTCAGTATGAAATTTGCATTTATTAAGTTTTGTTTACTTAGTGTCTCCAAAGAAGAATATTTAATTTTCTTAATATGGGGATGATAGAATAGTGTACAAGTGTGCTCATATGCTTAATTTTTGATTCTTACCCATATAAACTAAGACATATAATATTATTAATTCTTCAAATTTAACCAACTTTAACTTACTGCTCTACTAATATTTTAAATTTTTTACTGTTCTTTCAAATGAAAGATAAGAATCTGAACTTCTGGTATCACTTGTGCTGCAAATCCTTTTATTTTCTTATTCTACTGTACTATTGTCTACTGCATCAATATTTCCCACAGCGATCAATTTTCATTTCCATATTTATTCTTTTGTAATCTTCCAATCTCTGACTGGCATTTCTTTTTATGAATAGGTATCTTCTGTTTGAATATTTCATATTTTATGTATATTACATGATTTAAATAAATTCCTGAGTAAATGTCTGAATTTCAAATATAATTGCAAGTTTATAATGCAAGTTTATTTGTTCCAACATTGTTATAGCTTAATACCCTTAGAGCCAGTTAAATCTTCTGTTAATTTGAAATGAGAGGTAATTCTCATATTGATCAACTTCACAGGACATGTATGGTATAAGAAGACTCATCTAAGTTCTTGCTTATGGAAAATATTCAGCATATGATTAGCTGTTTTTCTTAATGGTGCATATGTTCACCTGGTTATTCTCACAGTAAATTTTAAATTCTCTTGGACATCGTGAAGCAAATACCTTTATGTGTAACAATAGCAAATTGTGTTGGATTACATTTGGAGGTGTGATACTGTGATTTCACAGAGATTCCATGTCATTTCTGTATTCTTTGCCTGTTAGTTTCCTAATCAGTAATAGGTTTTATGTAAAAGGATAAAGTAAAAGAGACCAGGAGGGATTTCAGTTTTAACCTGCATGTGTTTCAACATGCCATTTAATAACAAGTTTTCATCCTAATGTTAACCTCTTGGAATATAGCTTTTATAGTTGCACCTCATGATAGAGAAGAAAATTTTTGCATAACCTCTTGAATTTTAATGACAGATAAATATATTCTGGAGTAAAAAGAGAAGTCAAATTGGAAATGTCAACACTCTAGGCTATGTCTTTAAGTTTGATGTTTCCAGCAAAGCTCCTTTGATTCCTTAGCAAAGAGAAAAGCAGCATATTTACACCAGAAAGAAAATGAAAGCAGCAACGATTTACACCCTCAAGAAGCATTGTAATATTTTGTAAAAATTTAATTAGGCTCCTGGCAATTCTTGTTAAAGTGCAACAGAAGAGTTTTGAGGTTTTTGAGATATCACAATGGGTTTGAACTTTCCAGCTGACTTTTCTTTGTAATATAATATTTCTTTTCCTACATGGATCACTTTATTGAACTTACCATTGGAATGCTCTGAAATAAACAATTCTTTATTGTTTGTCTGGATCTTTAATTACTTTCTTCTTTCACTACAGCACTATCTGTTCCTGGAAAAACAGGAAATCAGCAAATCCCAGAAAATCGTGAAACCTTGAAGCAAAACCCAGACTTATATTATGTGACAATTAAAGGTCAATAATATCTCAGTGGGGAATTACCCAGAGTGGTGTCAAGAGTTACTCCAAGAACCAGGCAAAATAGCAATATTAGATTTGTATCCTTGCTTCATGAGCAAAGGAGTTTATGCTTTCCTAAGTTTCTTTTGGAAATTGATTGTGTAAGTGTAAAGTTAAGAGTCTTGATGCTGAAATTTATCAACTAGAATTATGTGGTTGTGTCAATATGAAGCTTCCTAAGTACAATTTGAACTTAGGTGCTTTCATTAGTCAACTTGAAGAATGTTGAGACCTGATGTTCTATAAATCAATGGCAAATTTTCTGTTAAATGTCATAGATTTAATTACAAATTGTGCATTTTTAGTACCACTTCAGATTTTCTGATATTCACAAATGTATGGAATGTCATGGCTTCTGTTCTTGAATCATTTGGGAAAAATAGTGATGTTGGTTAATAAAGTGGAAAGATAGTTTGTTCTCAGGGGGAAACCTTTTTTGGCTCACCAAAGATAATTGCAAGTCATGCTATCAGGATTTATTGACTTGAAGTCCACAAAAAATACAGGTTTGAATTATCTCTGCTGGGAATTGCTTTAAAGGGATATTATTGTTATTAAAAGTTGACAGATTTAGTCTGAGAACTGTACCCAAACAGAAAATTGTGGAATTACATTGTTCAGACCTGCTGAGGGCTATTCAGTTGTGATGACACTGATCATTAGATCTTCCTGTTCCTTTTCTATGGTAAACCGCACACAGTAAATTATACTGCAGGAAATTTGTAATGTTTTTCAAGATATCCAAAGTACTGTTAAAAGTATATATCATTTGCTGTATGTATTGTGGAGTTATTTTTCTAGATTACTTGTTTCTACTGCAGAATGAGTGTGTCTTGCTCACTTTTACTCCTGAAATCCCAAGTTTTAAATGTTTTAATTTTTATTATAGAATTGCAGGCCTAAATAAATTAATGTTTTTTTAAAAGGAAACTAGATACAGTTACTAGTGGCTGTATTTTGTTCTCAATGTTAAATTCAGCAGTTGAAAGCAATATATTTTTATGTAAAAGACAAAAATACAAAAAATAAATCCCTCAGAATCCATCAGTATGTGCTCTTGTGCTACAACAATACTACATCAAATTGCTTTGCAGACAAATGCAAAATAAGTATATTTGAAAAATGCTTCAAAAATAGTTATCCTACAGAATTGCAAATGTAAGCACTGCAGTTATTATTAATGAAAAATATGTGTCATTGCAAAGATAATAATTTATCTAAACTCAGGGTTCATTAAAAAAAAAAGAGGATTGAGGATTTAGACTATTTTTTCCCATAATTAAGAGGGATACAGTTATATTTGCTACAGTGTTTCAAAAGTATCAGCACTTACAGACATTTCTCAGTTGATTGTGGTCACATAGAAAGAGAGCAAAAATGAAATTATTCGCAGAAAGGAAAAAAAAATTGTTGTTGCTAAGATATGATAAAAACCCCTGTAACACCCCGCAAGATTAAAAATAATGGAAGGGATCTTACTAAAAGGTTTTTCACTTATACTGTGAAATTAGTCCTAGTTTTTCATATGGATCATCTGATCATAATAGCAAATGAAGTAGTGTTTGTGAGATTATTTGATGGGTAATTGATAGAATGTGTTTTGTCAGAGAAATGTTATCTTCTGCAGCTTGGAAAATGAAATTTTGGATGAAAATGGTGTGTCTGAGGTCTCCAATTACTACTGAAGAACAAATGAAGTAGCAGAATTTAGGGCCTCAATGTCCAGACGGAAATCAGCCACAAGTGGGGCCAGTACTGTCATCAGTGACATAGGCAATGGGAGCAAGTGCGCCCTCAGCACATTTGGAGGTGGCATCAGGCTGAGTGGTTCAGCTGACACACCTGAAGGACTGGATGCCATCCAAAATGATCTTGGCAAGTTCTAGAAACAGCTTGTGTGCAATTCATGGGGTTCACTAACCCCAACTCCCACAACCTTTACTCACAGGAGAGGTGCTCCAGACCTCTGATTATCTCCATGGTCCTCCTCTGGACTCACTCCAACAGGTCCATGTCCTTCTCATGTCGGGGCACACGGAGCTGGATGCAGCACTGCAGGTGAGGTCTCACCAGAGCAGAGGGACAGAATCCCATCTCTCCCCTGCTGTCCACACTGCTTTAATGCAGCCCAGGACAGGATTGGCTCTTTGGACTACAGTGCACATGGTTGGGTCATGTCCAACCTCTCATCCACCAGCAGCCCCAGGTCCTTCTCAGCAGGGCTGTTCTTGATTTGTTAATCCCCCAGCCCCTCTTGATACCAGGAGTTTTCCCAACCCAGGTAGCACATTGCACTTGGTCTGGTTAAACCTCATAAGATTTCCATGGACCCACTCATCAAGCTTGTTGAGATGTGGTTAGTAAGAAATAGGAAAAGGAGAACAAAACATGCCCTGTTAAGGGAAATGATGTACCTCTGGGAAATACTTGAAATTAAAAATTCCACACAGGTAGGTTCTTTTTGTGTTGCATATGTTGGGGCTTTGCCTGAGGCGTAGAAGAACCACTAATATATTAAATGAAAAATAACCCCAGTATATTTAATCTTAAAAAAATCAAGATCACAGGAAATGCTCGTGATTCCCTTTGTTTGTCTGTTACCTGTGTCATGGTTTCAGGACAGAATTTGAAGACAACCTACAAGACCATGCTCTGGCCATGTGCTTGCTCTCAGTGGTCTGTTTATGACTCATTAACATAATATATTGAAATCACTTAAGAAAGAAACACAAGCACTGGAAATTGTAAAAAAACCTGACATATTTGCTATCATAAAAACTGGTTATTGGACACTATCTTCAACAACTGTCTCATGTACATCCCCCTGGATTTATTCTCGCTAGTACCCTTCAAACAACTAAGCATGCTAAAACTCCTGAATTCCTGAAGCATATGTTTCAAATAGCACATAACCCAGAAAGAGTAGCAATTTTTATCTTTGTTTAGAAGGAGCTGGTTATAATATTTATTTGTTGTACTTCACATAAGGCCCATTATCAACATAAAATGCCTGTAAGAGCAAGAGGAAAGGAGCAGACAAGCATTTTTCATTTTTCTATGATAACCTGGTATTTAACTTTATGTACCAAATCTTTATTGGATAGAAATCAGCAGAGTCCTATTACAGTCTGTTGAACTACATGCCTTTCAACAATTATAGTTTTAAGACATAACCCATAACTCTGAATTAAATGTTTTTGTGTTTCTCTCTTTAATTTCAGTTTCTTTTCAATTAATATTTTCTTCCAGATGGAAAGTGTGCCACTCCATAATCAGTTTTCTTTTAAATCTTCTCCTTCATTTTAATCTTGTATACTTTGCTAGAAAATTATTTATTGCATTGTATAAATGAAATAACATCTTCAGGATTTCACTTCCTCTAACTTTTAAATGTAGCAATAAAAAAAATTCTTATGGTGTGGTTTGACATTTGTGTGTTTACTACTTAGAATTAAACATTTGTAGGTTTACTACTTAGAATTCTATTACACTCCCAAAATGTGTTGTACACATATTCTTCTCTTAGTAGTAATCTACTTTTCTGTTACTACAGTCCTTGTTGCAGTCACTCATACATTGTACTTTTTTTTTTGAGCATTGGCAATACCAAACCCAGAAAAATGTGAGAGCTAAAATCACTAAGCAATACATTAATTTGCTGTATTTGTCTTTATTTATGTTTTTCAGCAATTTGGTGAGCTACTTAACAGTAAAACTCTAAGCACTTCTACATGCATGTGAGAGTTGTCTGATTTAAAATTTTAATACAGCACCTTAAAATCAATTCTCTACCATGCTGAGATTTTAAAGTTTTTTGGAAGAGTAGCTAAGGGCTCAATAGATGAAAGATGATGGTGAGTGTTTAGAAATCCCCATAACAGCAAGATGCTGGTGAGCCAAAATATATTTTTATCACCTGCAGCTTGTTTATTCCAAATTCTCTAGTTACACCCACATTAAGGAGGGTCTTGTAAAGACTGGATGTTTTCCTCTGGATTTTTTTTGGTCTGTATTCTCATGCAAAACTGATAGTCAGCTGTGGCATTTATTAAAAGAAATTCTTATTCTTATCTCTTGAGAAGAATCATTTCCATTCCTGGAGTTTTGTGCATCTACCTACAGGCTTGGTGATTTTTCTTTTCCTCACATAGAGCCTTTAAAATGTAGATTGAGTTATAAAATTAAAATAGATTTTGTGGCTATGTACAGAAGGGGAAAAAAAAACCCAAACAAAACCCAACACCTGCAGGATGTCTAATTTACTCATCCTTTTGCTGATGTCTATTTTCATTTCCATGTCTGATGCAGAAAATACACATGGTGTATAACTAAACATTTTCTATTAATCTAGAGATGGCACTTGCAACTTTTTGACTCATCATGTAAGAATAACTGCAGGAAAAAAAGTCCTTTTACTCAACTGAATTCAGAAGACAGCTCAGAACTGAGTTCATCTGAATTGAAAAACACAGAGTTAATATCACTTCAATTTTAATGCTGAGTACATCTCTGCCTATCTGTTTTGTTTACTTTTGTGCTACTCTCAGATTAGTGAATATAGGGAAGGGAAAGAGGACCCACCTAAACTCATCGGTCACATAGTAACAAATGCACTTGTGGCTGATGAGCATTAATTTTAGAAAGTAAAAGGAAATTTATACAGTAGTGTGCCAGTGCAGCAGGTGGTAATCTCGGTATCCCTGGGTGATGTGCACATTTGGAATGGGAATAGCATTGTACTGCTGCCATATTGTGCTCCTACTCGAAGGAAGTAGTAAGGATTTGTCATGTGTGTCTTGAAGTGTTGTCCCATTCATAATAGAATTCTCAGTCCTAAACACTGATTTCCTGTACCTACTGTGATAAATAAAAATGTTTGGGTTTTTTTATTTGGTTTGTATTTTTTTTGAGGTAGGAAATATTGATGTGATTTAAACAAAAAAGTAGTCTACAAATAACTGAAAAAAACTTGGAACATAATATGACCAAGTTGTCTATCTTGTGTCTAAGAACCTCACTGAGCCAGTTAAACCCAGTCTTAAGAGAATTAAAAAAGGCACAGTAAATATATATATACACTTTTACCTGTGATTTTCAAGATTTGAACTCTGTGTTTATATATGAGAAGTAATTGGTTGTTCTATACTTTAATTGCTATACCTTGCAATAATGGAGTAGATCTGAGCATATTAGCAAATAAACATAATTGATTTAATAATTTTAAACCCAGAGAAAAAACACCGCAACAATGTTCCTCTATTCAGATGGTTCTTATGAATGCAATCAGGGAATAATACTAAGTTTTCACACCACGTTTCATGTCCTTTTCATCAGCCATTTTCTCACCTTTTTAAAAAACAAAACAAACCAAATACCAATCATGCAACAGAAGTATTCCAGTTCATTCACAAGCTACATTCAACTAGTCCTGATTTATTCCTGGCAGATGTTTTTAACAAGCAGGCCAAAACTGCAAACATTCCTCATTCTTATGGTATTATTTCCTTTTAAATTTTGTTTGTGGTACAGTATTGCCCCAATATATAAATTTTGAATATTATCTCCAACAGATTACAAGACTATGATCCCAAATGGAATTTAAATATAAATATTTGAAACAGAAAGTCTGGTCAAGAGCATGTTTTTTTCAAAATATTCTACAATGGATAAAAGGAATTCATTTTCCCAGACACATGCAAAATGTCGGTATTGCAATTGATGTTTGAACATTTATGCTTTATACTTCCTTAAATAAGGTAAATGCGAATAAATTAGTTGTAAAATGGGAGTAAATGAGCACATGGAAAATCATTTTTCTTAGCAACACAACCCTAAAGTAAAAGTCAGGCTCTTTAAACTTCTTATTCAAATTATCTTAATGACTCAAAAATCAAAAACAAATATTAAACATTGTCTCACGTAGCATTTGAATCTTAAGTTTAATGAAAAGAAATATTGTTACATTTTTGAAATGGATGCCTTGTGAAGGCTCACCTAGAAGAGAGGCTAGACAGAGCTGAAGAATAAAGTAGGATTTATTAGAAGACCTCAATGGATCCACCTTGGGCAGCACAAAAGCCCAGACAGGGCTATACCCAAAATGAACCCAAAATGGTCGACCAGTCACGGGGTCTCACAATTTTATAGGTTCTGATCCATTTGTATATTGGAGTTAATTGTCCAATTACAGCTTTGGGTTATGAAGTCCCATTCTTGTTTTTCTCTTTTCAGTCCACCATTGTTTATGCTTTTGGGTCTGAGATTTGGATCATTTGTCCTTGGTCCCCAGGTAGAGAAGGAATTGTTTTGTCTACCTACTTTATGAAGAGAGCTTACTATCCCCCAATATGAAGCTCAGAAGTACACACCAAAGCAGTACAGAATCTGAAAAATATAAAAGCTAAAACTTGAGGCATCACTACCACTACAAAGATGGATGAGCATTTTCAGAGTAACCTAAAACTAATCACAGAAATTCTCGGATGAATCTTTTTCATAAAGCATGAGATTGTGCTTTCTGAAGCAGGGGGTAATTTATAATGCATTATTTTCAACAACCCTTTGAAATGACAGAGTGCTGAGTCATTTTATTTTGGCTATTTTGTAGGTGATTTTATGGGGCAAAAATGTTGACCTTTAATTGATGTTTACACTTCCAATTATTGATAGAGGGTCTTAAATTGTTCACTAACAGTGTTTCTTCCTCCGCTCATACAGCTGGAGCTAGAAGATTGCCTGGTTTGCTAGTTAGAGGTGTTATTATCAAAAAGAGATGAACAGAGTGAAGACACTATAAATGTGATTACAGGTGATAGATTACAGTGTCTGTTGCAGTGTGATTTCCTGTTTCACCTATCCCAACCCCCCCAGGTGTGCCAACCTTCCCCCTCCCCCTTTTGCCCTCGTGCCTAAGAGCTGTCCGTCAATCTTAACATTCCAGCAAGGTGTCATGTGGTTGGCAGAAGTTCAAAATATGCTACTCTGGATTGGGTTCATTGGCCCGTCCTAGTGTCTATATCCCTTGACCCTTCCCCTCCTCCCACCTGGTTGGCTATTACCTGTCCCTTCCCCTCCCCCTGTCCCCGGGGCTTAAAAGGGGATGAGACCATGCAGTCCGGTCGTCTATCGGTGAGCTGTTACCACATTCAGAGGTCTACCATGCTGAAATAAAACTCTGGATTAAGACTCTACGATAGAACCCGCTGCTTTTCTGTTCACTGTTGCCTGAACCTTTTCCACCAGAGGTAAACTGAGTTCCTACTTTGCCTGGATTTGTTCCGAGTGCCCAGCTGCAGCACCCAGCGGGCCAAAGGTATCTCTGGGGTGAAAACACCACAGCTGCCGCCTTTGGTCCAGCAGCGAGAGCTAGACGAAGCCAGGCACCCCACACCCGGAAACATCGGGATTAATACTCTATAAGTGTCCGCAAATAAGGCTGTGAAATGCTTCCAAGTGTAGCCAAAATGGTTTGCTGCTTTAAGGCTAAGTATACAAAAAATTGTTCTCCTATTGTGAAACTGCTGTCTTTTTTTATGCACTGTTGCAGTCCAAGGAGAAACTTGAAAGCCTGCCAGGAGTTGGCCTTTGCATCTTTTGCTAACCTTGTTAAAGCACCATAGTCATTAATAAAATTTGCAATGATAAACAGATCACCATTCTGAATGTCTTCCTGGACCTTAACAGTTCAAATATTGGACTGCTGTGTCGATACTGACCCAGTAAAAGATTTCTTAGTTCTAGCACTGTGCTAAAAGCTCCAAAGAGTCCAGAGTTCTCTACTGTTCTATAAGGTGACAGCAGGAAAACCTTTCCTGAGAAGAAAACCAGCAAGTTCTGAACCTCAGTGTTCAGATAGGGTTAATTGACTCCAATTAACCAGAGGCCAGATACTTCAGGTGAGTTAGTGTTTCTCAATTGGTGACAGGCACTAAAGTGGCAGAAGGTACTTCGTAAAATGATTGGTAACTTCTGACACAAAGAAAAAAATAAACAAAAAAACCACATTGCTGTGCTCACACTTAGGGACTTCAAAAATGGAAAGAAAATAAAAAAATAAACACTCCATAAGGCAATCCTTCCTGATATTTTAGCAACTGACTCAGCCTAATTCAAAGATTGAACCAAGTTCAAATCTTAAAGATGGGTGTGGTCAGGACAGGACCCAGGAATAGAGGGAGGGGGTTGAGAGGTGCTGCAGTGTCTATCATGCATGTTCATGATGGAGGGGTTAGGCTACCTAAAGAATCATCATCACAGGTATTGACAAAAGAAACAGGTTTTAATATGAATTTGCAGAAGTGCAACTTTGTGACAGAGCTAGATGCTGAGGTTCACTTTATTAATTACTACTTGGATGAATTACTTAGGAAAATCAGATTACAATCAATTTAGAATCATTTACACAGACACCAGAGATGCAAAAGGGCAAGGGTACAGAGGATACAGACACAAAAAAGTTGAGGGTGCAAAAGGGTTTAGTAGCACTTAATCATTGAACAGTTTACTATTTGTAATGTGATTCAATGGGATTTGCTATAACAGTGACTTAATTTCAGATTCATGATTACAAAACTCATACCATTATCAATTCACAAACACACACAGAGGAACAGAGATGTTCAAAAAACATGTAGATGTGGTGCTTAGGTTGCACAGGTTGACACAAATGAGACTATGAATGGCTCCCACAGGAGGCATCTGCAAGTAGCAAAACCACAGTCCCAGAAGTGAGGAACTAAACCTTGCCTGTGAGGGAGAAGTGATTTACCATCATTCTGCATGTGCCTGAGATTAGAATTTTTGAAAATAATTATGGAAGCACGTTTTGCAAATTTGTAGGTGTTTATTGACCCTTTGCAATCCCTCGGATCATCTTGCTAAGTTGATGTTGATCCTCATCCACTGTCTGTAGGTTAATTACGTATCATTAAGAAATCAATAAAACACTTCACTTCTAATTTTGTTTAAGCTGCATGAACCAAACACTTTTCCCATAATTGGAATCTCTTAAGTGTCTTCAACAGTGGTGCAAAAGTCAGGTAACAGCTTAGTTTGCACAGTAGCAAGGGTGGATGCTCCTAGAAAATGACATGGTTTTGATGGAAGGTATTTTGATGTCAATCCATGGAATTACTTATTGTCAGGCAGCTTTTCTTAAAATATGGGAAATAATACACAAATAAGAATCTTCAAAGAATATTAATCCAAATTACAAATCCAAACACTCAAAAATTACCATATGATAAAAATTAGATAATACATTCTAAATAATAAAGTAATAAGGACTTAAATAAGTAAAATAACAGAAAGTATTTTCAGCATTTTCTAATATAATGACCTTAACTTGATCCACTTCACTATTTTTCTTATGGAAGGAATTCTATTGCCTTATAGCTATTAACTACCATTTTAAAAAATCTATCATAACATGAAAAGAAAATTCCCTCTAAAAAATAGTTATACACAACCAGAAGAACATTTATGAAAGTCTAGTCAGGTCAGTGCCTTGAATCTCAACTTGAATGTGATCAGTCTTTGCAGTGAGCTAAATTAAGGCAAAGTCAATTAAAATATTTTCCAAAATCATAGCTGAGACAAAAAAATATAACAGAGAATCATTATGCCTCAGATTTTTTTTCCAGTAATGTTTCTATTATATTTGCAGAATATCTCCTAAGAAATCTATAGAGATTCGGTAAACAGTGAAACATGTTGAAGATCCTTCACTTATATCAGTTTCTAGATAAAGTGTGTCAAGGACAATGGAATTTTCCATTCTTTTTTCTGATCTTTTTATAGAATACTCAAACTCTGTTTCTGTTCACTCTTGTTTTCTAAAGTTGGTTGTTGTTTTTTGAATGTGCTTTCAACTATGTACTTTTTGAACAAGAATGAAGGCAATAAGAAAAAGTATTTCCTCAACTGGTACATCTGAACCACACTCACTGGACTTCTTCAAACTTTAGCTGTCATGTCCAAAAGCATGATCTCCAAAAATCCTGTTAGCTTTTATAGCGTGCTTTGAGCTCTACTCACCTCTTAATTTACTTTGCTCATGGAGCCTCCAACATAATATTCCTCTTCAGGAGGCAATCTCTGAACCTGCTTCCAAATGAAAATAATTTGAAACAGAGATATATTTGCCTATGCTGTCTACAGAATTTAGCTTTTTCTACTTTTTTTTTTCTTTTTTTTTAAACTTCTGTGGTTTATACAGGAATAAATATCTCACAGCCTCTTACACTTGTCCAATGAAAGTGTGACTTCCTCATCATCTCTCTTTACTCCACACCTTCTTGCAATACGCTGATGAACACGATCAATGATTGTATCCTCAACAGAAGAGCTCATGAAGATGGTCCCAAGAAATTATTCTTATTAAGTCCAAGAATCAGCTGTTTAACAATGAATGTCTGCAGAATATGGATATGTAGCATAGTTTACATAATAAACTAAATCACAGGTTTGAAAGCCCATAAAGTTTGTTCTAATTTCTTGGGAGTAATAAAAGGGAAAAGTGCAGTAATAAACTAAGCAAATGATGGTTGAGCAAATTTGGACTGAACAAGTTCTCTTTCTAATAACTTATATTATTAACATTTTGCTTTGTAGCATATTTATTTAAATTTTTATCACACTGCATAATTGTGCAGAAGAAATTGAATTACTGCATACACTTACATGAAATCTAAGCTAAAGCACAAATATAATTACATAACTGACTGTTGTAATTATATGGTCATTATTGCATGAAGAAAATATTATACAACTTTAATAACTTTGATTCTATTTCTCTTTATTCAAGAACATTTAAGTAAACAGATTATGTGAGATACCCATGCAGACATCATTTATACCACAGAAATATTGTTCTCACAATTTGACAGCAAGAACAGAAAATTAATAAAATTTTGTCATGATTCTTATTATAAATATTCATTTTACTTGCTGACAGGTATTTAATGTAATGGAAAAAATAAGAAAATATTTCTAGTATTAATATTTATTTGTCTCTACTTCATCTTTCTCCTATTTCATCTCATATACACTACACGTTGATACTTCGATTTTAGAGTCAGGAAAAGAGCTGAAGAGCCAAATTGCTATTATGCCTCTGAAATAGCTAAATTTTGGGTTTAAAGAATGAAATTTAGACAATAAAATTGGTGCCCCTACTTTTTCAGGAAAGAACAGATTGCATATGAAACTTCTGTTCTTCCTTTTACTTTTGAAAGTACAGACTATTTTTATTAACTAACCAAAACATACATTCAGTGCTAATATAGAGACAGATTTCTGAAGGTAGGATCTGCTTCTCCTGTCTCTATCCCTACTATGAAAATTTGAGATTTGTAAAATGATCATTGGCATTGAGCTCTCAAAATTGTGTTGAAAGGCTCAGATATACGCATGAACCTCATCATCAATTGCTTATCACAAATCACAGAAAGCAACTAATTAAAACATAAACATACTGCAAACATGTCACTACAGATTCACACAGCAAGTCCACATTTCTGTAAAGATTTCTTTGGAAGATATTTTCCCTCTGAGTTCCTGTTTGTTGTATTAAATGGGTTTTTTTTTCCATAAGAATCTTCCTCTCCATTCTATACTATGTAAGTGGAAAAATGGCTTAGCAGAGGTGTCTCTAAAACACATTATATTTACTCAAGAGCTTTGAGTCTTGAAAATAACTCGAGTATTAAGAGATCTTCTCTTGTCTGTGTGAGCTCTTTCATGGCTCTATGGAGGCAGAAAACTGGTTCATAAAAAGATGAAGTGATGCGACAACAGCTCTAAAGGAAGCTTCATGGAGCATATAACTCAGATTCCTGCAAGTCTCATTTAATGCAAGCACAGAGTAATAGGTTCAGCATATAGTCACAGCAAGTGGAAAAATAATGCCTATAAAAATTTCCCAAAATGAAGGATCATTTACCATCCTATAATTTTGAGTATTTACATTGTGAAAGACATTGCTATAAAACTTCTTTCTACGTCTTTGAAGATAATTTTCTTTTCACAGTTTTTTACATACATCACATGATTTATTTGACTTACACTATATTGTTTCTATATGAATATCTCACTGTTGTCAGACAAGGAAATCTTAAAAGCTGTTCTTTTAAGTAAAAGAAAAATAGTATTTCATCATGCTAATTGGATATTTGAATAACTTTAGCTGGTAAGGACTCGAAAAGCTGTTATCTCCCAAGATTTCAAGATTTCACTGAATCCTTTCACAACAAGATCTACTCTTTCTAATAGTACTTACATAATCATTTGCTATAACTATCTAAATTCCTTTTGTGAGGTTCTAAAAATGAAATATAGCATCTTTTATACGTGAAGTTAAAGAACAAACAGACAAAAAATAATTTCCAGTCCTTTTAAACTCTGAAGGTAAAGATAAAATGCCATCAGAGGAAGTATTAACCAATTGCCACAATTTATAATTGAAAAATGAAGATGAAGAGGAGGAAAATGAGGTAGTCTTTCCAACTACTGTGTTGTGGATTCTGTTTTGTGATATTGATTCTCAATCACAAATCTTCTCACCAAATATTATTTAAATGCCTCTTGCTACTAAACTAATTGGCAAAAATATTAACAAGATTTTTAGACAGTAACAATTAAAAAATTAAGCATTGGTTTACATACCAAATGAAATATGGCAAGCAAGATGGCACAATGGAAAATACTTTTTGCCATTACAACACCTACTGATTTTCAAAAAAGCACTAGAACTGAAAAATCAGGCCCAGTTCTGAGTTATGTCCACTTTGAAAATAATCCTTGGTAATAGTTGAGCCATAGAATGGTTTGGGTTGGAAGAGACCTTAAAAAGTATCTAATTGCACCCCTGCCATGTGCAGGGATACCTTCTGCTCGATCAGGTTACTCAGAGGCCCATCCAACCTGGCCTTGAATTCTTCCAGGGATGGAATAATCATCCACAACCTCTCCGGGCAAGCTGTTCCAGTGCCTCATCATCCTCATAGTGAAGGATTTACTCCAAATAGCTGATTTAAACCTATCTTCTTTGTGGGGCCTGACCTTCATTTTTTTTCTGAGAAATTTAAGTATGGATATGTTAATCCTTGGTAAATGATAAAATTACATGTAACAAATACAGGACTAAAGGAGCAAATAGGGAGTGAGGTAGTTCAGAATAGGTCAGAAGGACAAGGGAATTAAAAATTGTTAGGCTCTTCACACTGTGAAAGATTCTATTAAAAAGTACCAGGAAGTATAGTGATTTTTTATTCTTATTCTCAGCTATAATGGTGGGTTACAGCTAGGCCAAAACATTTCACACTCAAATTAAGTCAGATCCATTAAATGAAAGAAATTGACCTAGTAAATTTATGATAGTCGGAAGATACTTATGACAGAAGGTTTGTGACACTTACTGCACAAATTAATATTCTGATCTTACAGAAGTCAAACTACAGACCATCACAAGCACAATAATCCCTAAATATAAAATGAAAAGTATTCTAATCTCAAGAACTGAAAAGAAGAACTTATCTGATTATAATCAGATAACTGATTATCTGAATTATACTAATTCAGGGAGTTATGAGAAATCAGTTTTCTCTATTGCTTTCTAACTATACATAGAGGTGCAAGAAAAACATTAGGATATGAGTTAAGATGTGTGCACAAAGAGGAGACAGTTTCTGTCAAACAGAATTTGTTAAGATTCAACTTACACTCCCCATGTTAGAACAAAGCAAATTTCTTTGAAAAAAGCAGCTTGCTTGTCATTGCCAAAAGGAAAATTGCTCTTGTCCAAAAACAGACATTGAAGTATAATTATCTAATCCAAATTATAATTTTAAGTCCAAGTGACCTGTAGAGTGGATTAAAGTCCCATGTATGTGTCCTAATTATCTGTTAGTATCAATTGAACATCATATTTCAATATGACTATAATGATATATATTAAATATTTAAAAGTCATTAACAAATTAATTTCCTGCTTTCTTACTCTTTAAAGAATAAATATCAACTATTTAAAAGCAGCATGGAACAATGTATTGCTGGTTGGCATTGGAAGACACAGTATTGGTTTTACAACTTTGCTTTTGAGAAGATGCTTAATTGAATTAGGACTAAGGTCTATTTGAATTCTTGTTTTTCGGAAATTCTCTGCTGTTCTCCTGTGATACCTCAATTCCCAAATGTGTACATCTTATTTCATTGTCTAAGGCAAAGCCACCAAGGAGTTCCTGGAGTGAGGAAGTTCAGATGCAGGCAAAAGGGAGGCTGCTGGAACCTTAGAAGTACAGACAGCATGGACATGAGTGTCACCAGGATTTGCAGCAGGATTTGCTCTCTCACACACTGCCCATTCACAGAGTAAAAAAGGAGAGTTAATTGTTCCTGGGAACAGTCCTTATTATACATATACCCAACATTTTCATCCATCACTGATATAAGAACAACAGAGTCCTCAGGCTTCTTTACATGTGGGATTGATTGCCCAGGGGACATCTGAGCAACTGTTTTCTGGTGGATCAGCACTGAGCAATAACATACAAAATTGAAAATGTTAGGGTGGCTCCAGTACCTAAGCCCACAGCTCAAGGTGTTCTGCTGCACATGGACACAAGCATCTCTGTCAGACTGACCTGCCCCAAAAAACTTTGAATGTGATACGATGAGAGTAAAAGGACTTCTACAGTCCTGGGTCAGAAACAGCCTCCACAAAATCCCTAACAATCCAAAGCCTTCTTTAGATCTCAGAAACCTGACATTAATCCTTTTCCTCCTTTTCCCATAGGTCTCATAAGTTCCATGGAGGAGGAACATTCAAAATCTATTTCACACTTTCTCGTTTACTAAAAGAGCAAATTACTCATGTCAGTGACTTAGACAGAAAATACACATGACCATCTCTTTGGCAACTTAAATGAGACAACAGGAATTGATATTTTCAGGTATCTCTGTAGCTGTAAAGATATATTGTTTTATCTTGAAACTAGTGTTTGAGTGTTTTAAAGAAGATAGACTCATAAGCATTTTGATTATTTTTCTTTTACGGATGTGTCATCACCCAAAATAACAGAATAATGTCATGCTTGAACAGTCTTTCTACATTTTTCCCAGAAGACCATTAGATGAATTTGTTTTCCACAGCTCCTTACAGAAAGTTGCCCTAAAATTTTGCTTTAAAACAGAAAACAAATAAATCTTGTTAAAATCCATTGTTAAACACTGTCAGTTTTATAACTATGATTATGTAGCTGAGTCACTTACTCCTAATGTGGTTTTTTTTGTATACGTTGTTTTTTCTAGACCTGATTCTTTAGTGAAATCAGATATTCTATGCAGTATCTATTGACAATGAACGTAAAGTCGGAATCAGTCACCTCTCCTCCACACACGTGTGAAGGCTTCTTTTATGTGACAGACATGAGGATTGCTTTCTCAGAAGAGAGGGCCAGAGCTCTGGCACAGCTGAGGAGGTGGGTCTGTAGGGAAGGGGTGAGACCTGCTGCCCCTCTCCATCCTCCTCCACAGCTTCCAAGCCAAGCTCACTGACTACAATGACAGTACCCTCTATATATGGTCATAAACTGGCCAGGAATCACATGCAGACCAAGATAGTCTGAATAATTTCAGGACCAGCTTTAGCTTCAGTAACAACCAGTCCCCACTGGCTTGAGATGTGCTGTACATTGCCTTAGGCTTTGCCTTTTGTGTTGTAAGGGTCTTTGCCCATTCATGGGCTGTTTCCCAGGTGCAGCTCCATAACCCTTCACTCATGCTTCCTCTTCACCAAGAGGAGTTTTTCCCCTGCTCTCTCATGCAGTTGCTCTTGTGTTGCTACTCCCCTGTTCTTCCACCTGCCATCTCCACCAATGCTGCTGTAAGAGATCTCCTTGTCAGCAGCGCCAGCATGCAGAACCTGCCCTTGATTTGATCATGCTCCAGACAGCAGTAACAGCATCTCCCTCCTCTCTCTCCCTTTACCTTCTCACCCAGTTCTTGTTTTTAATTTTCCTTCAACACAGCTTCCCTATTAATAAATCTTCATGTATGTGAACTTGTCTCAAGCCACTTTTCTTAACTATGAGTCAGCATCATGTGTCTAAACAGCATTAAACTGAAATTTGCTAACTTGCCATATCGTAATGAAATCAAGAAATTTGAGTACAGACACGGTGAATTGTTTCAGATGTTTTGTGGTACTCCAAATTATGACAGTCAACAATTTATCATATCAATACATGAAATAAAGTTAGAATATTTATTGAATTTTTTTAATTTTTGAAGGGGTAGATTATGTCATATGATACAAATAGACATCAGATAATTTTACTGTGCATTTCAAAAATAAACCTATGCATATTATAATTCAAATAATATTTTATAATATTATATTAATTATATGCATATATATACTTCTACCTGCCAATAATAATATTTTTGTTACTCATATAGAAAGTTATAAATGTATTGAGAAGATTATGTAATTAAATAATTTACTAATTCAGAACCAGATTAAATTTAAGATACCACTTTAAATATAGAATAAAACAAATTCTCAGTTATTGGTGTAACTAAGTGATAAATTTTATAATGTTAATTTGTTCAATTAGTGCTCCAAGAAGGTAAATTAACTTAATTGACTGTATCTTTTAAAGACATATTTGAGCTTGAGATGTGTCGATATACATTTTACGATACTTGGAAAGAGGAATTAATGCCACCTTCATGTCACTAGCTCTTAAGTTTGTACATGTTGTTTAACTTGATGGAAAGTATATTGTGTGAAATATTACACCATTTATTTAAAATATGGGAATAGAACCAAAATACAGTCTGCATATCAACTTCTTTGAAAAAGAATCTGACATGCCACCTTATTCCTGCCAAAGTAATGAGCTGTGAGTTTGATATGTACATACATCCTATGGTAGATTGTATAAAAAATAAAAATTTAGCTGGAAAATTTTCACGTAGCAATCAACATTTCAACCACCAGTCACTTTAGCTTTCATGAAAGCCTAAGCTCACCATGCTCAGTTGATCCAAATACATTTTATAGACTAATAATCATATTTAGGAAAGAGAAATTCTACTCCTTCAGGTATTCATTAAGAACTAATAAATAGTTTTCTACCACCAAATCAAATCAAATATTTACCTGTAAAGGTAAACGAAAAAAAAAGCTTAGTGTTTTTATAAAATTAGAAATTATTTGGAAGTTTCTAGTAATTTTACTTATAGTAGTAATATAGCATGAATAATAATGTGTATATTAGTAATAATTAATTATAGTAACTATTATAATTTGATAATAATCTATAAAAAATTTACAATTCCTTTGAAACTGCATATCAAAGGAATTTCTGGAAAGGAGAAAGTAATACTCTGGTTGTATAACAATAGTAGGAACAATTTTTAATATCTACATGACATGAGGATTATTTCTACAATGTAACTAAATAATAAAGAATGATAATGCTTAATAAAGTAATTTATATTTATACACCTATTATAGAGGTATCTATTAAAATGTCATCCGTTCCAATATTTTTTCATCAGAAGTTGCTTTAAGTCTCTTTGTCATTTACTTAATCAATTCTCATTTATATTCCCAGTACCATTATTTTACTCACAGCATTATAAATCCTAGAAATAAGTTTAATTCTTTTCTTTTTTAAAGAATGCTAGTAATCTGGAGTTTTTTTCTCTCCAAAACTAATTTTCTAGCAGAATTTCATGTTTTATTTCATGCATCATTTACAGCATGCTTCATTTCAACTCGAAAGGCAATAGGTATGCTATAATGAAAAAAAATCACAACTGAAAAGCAAGGTCCTTTTATAATTGTGGTCATGGTTTTGTTGAGAATGAAACAGGTTACATAATAAAAATTAATAATTTCTGCCTTAAAATCATCTCTAGGATTTTAGTAGGGTGTTTCACAATGGAATTGTTATTCTGTGAACAGCTCACTGGCATACATCAGAAAAGGAAAGAAATGATCAAGTCGACATCCTAATTTAATATTGCATGTTGGTACATTGAAGCCACACAAAGCTCACAAGAATGCAGACACAATACCTGTGGAAAGGTCAATTAAGAATCAAAGCAGTGTCTTGGTAACAAGAAAGGATATTTGCAGTAGTGTGAGAAGGACTTAATTCCTCTAAAGATAAAACACTCCTGTATCATCTCTGTGACTGACATTGTTTCTTAAAGTGAGTAATACCTGATGTCAAAAGTCAGGAAATAATTGAATTATGTTAGCCCAATGGTATGCCAAAAGATTTCTTGAAGGAATTTATTTTTATATTGCAGTAATCTGTGTATACACATCTAAAGATCAAATTGATACTGCATTCAAAATACCAGGTATTCCATGACTCCTCAACAGAAATCCCGTTCTTACTAGTTTCCATGAGCTAATGGTTAAGCACAGTTTTGCCTAATACACCTCACTATTTTATCAGTTTGGGTTTTTCTCATTATAAGTGGAAACAGTAGCTCTTTGCAAATTCAGCCTGGTTACAAGTACAAGATAGAGAGAACTGGCTGTCATTTTAGCTGTTGTCTGCTATAGGGCTCCTTTTTTTACATAGTTACAGTCAGATATAAACAATAATTTGCAATTCCAATAATTTTAACCTAGCATTAAATGTCATAAATGGTTAAAGATTCCTAATTAATTCTTAGTGATAGGTACTGACACACACACTGATATTTTCTGTTTCCTCATACTGAATACCATTTTGCTAAGTAGCTAAGAACCAGCAAAAAAATATTTCAGCATTTTTTAAACTGAAAAGGATTGGGTGAATTAACGATCTGAAGACATTGAATAAAATGTCATTCTGTACCCTTAGATATGGTTAGTCTTTGATTGCTTTTGATACTGATGAAATATAGATAAGATATTTTTACTAGGAATTCAGCTTTATGGGTCTAGAATAAACCAACTGTGCTCTTGTTAATATTTCCTGGTAATGTACAGTTCAGCAGCTCCTGTGCATCACATCCTCAGTCAAGAGACAAAATTGCTGGACAGCAATGGCATTGAACAAGGATCCATTATGCTGTTGCATCTGTTTTGTCTCTACTGGGGTAGTAAACCACATTCTTCTGGACAGATAATAGTTGAATTTAAATTGGTGGAAGCAGCTGGTAAAATTTTGCGTGTTTTGATGCTACTCTTATTGCAAAGTCAGAATCATCACTTCAGGCATCAATCAGGCATTAAAAAAAAGACAAAAAAAAAGAAAGCTGAATAAATGCGTTTCTTTTTTGTCACCTTATAAATAAATATGGGAGTCTTTTAAATGCAGATCCCAGGAAAGTTACTAATATCATTCTAGATTATTTGATAATATCTGTATGCAACTTTGGGTAGTCAAACACTTTTCCAGAAGTAATGAGAAATGGCAATTTACCAGCCTTTAGAGAAATATCTTGTGAAGAGGATGCATGCTAAAAACAGCCATTGTTATTTGTGGTAACCTTCATTGTATATGACTGGAAAAAAAAGGTGTTAAATACAAACCATTACCAAAATCCTAGTAGAGGAACAGAGAAGTAAACAGTAAATGTCACGAATTTAGAGAAAAAAACTGTCTTTGTAACCCCAGTTAAGAAGTTTATGATAGAGATGTTATTGAACAGTACATTATAACGGCAGCTTTATGAAGTGGAAAAGTCTGCAGATAATCATAGTAATGTGCACCTGCTCTATAGCTTTAACTTTTTCCTGTGTGATGCTCATTTGCTAAGGTGTTCATGGCCTACTACCACTTCTATTGTAAACAGTAGCTCTGATGCAATCACCTCTTTGCACCCTAATCTACATTATTTTTTTCTGATGCCTTTTATGTTTTGCCTAAAAATAAACCTGATTTCTCTCCTATGAATGAAGCCAATTTCCATTTAAAGGCTTTTATTTCTCCATCTCTGATCTATTTCAAATCTCTTGTGCTGACTGAGTTTTTCACTTTCCTTTCCTTCTAAACACTTCTGTGTTTTAGGGTTGCTCTCATATTGACCTTTGGAATAAAAGCAAATGACTCTTTATTCTCCATTTGCTATTATCCAAATCCCTCATCAATTAACAATTCCTACCTAAAACAAACTGAATGATAGAATGCAAACTCACTGATCACTGCAGTTCCCTCCCACTTTGAAGAAGTGACTACAGTTTTTCAGTTGATTCAGTATTTCTTATACTGTTTGGTTTTCAAAATATGAAAAGTGCCATCCTGAGCAAAATGAAGAAATCTCTGGTAGTGTGGAAAAGCATAAAATAAATATAGCTTAACATAAATTAAATGGTAAAATTCACTTAAAGTAACAATTACTGCATGTCGTGATTTAGGAATGCTACTCCCCTATTTAGTTCTCCCACTCAGACTTTCCAAACCATGCTGCCACTTGCTCACTCCCTTTTCTGCCTCTTCTGCCCCCTTTCTCCTACCAGGAGGGTGACCAGAGAGAACTGTTGGCACAAAAGACAAAAATCAGAGATTGAGGTAAGAACAATTTACTGGAAACATCAATGAGATAAGAAAATCAACAGTGGCAACAACAATATTAATAACAAGAATATCCAAAAAAGAGAATGTTTTATGAGCAAAAATGCTCACCAACACAATGAGTAATGATCAACAGGTTTCTCACCGTACCATGCTTTTGTTCCACCACAAAAAGAAACGCCTCCTTCCCAGAAAGGAGAAACAGAGTTCCTTTTCCCTGCCTCTGGCAGTGACTTAAAGCAGTATTGAATAACAGGATACCATCCCACACTCCCTCCTGCTGATATGGGCCAGAATCAGGCCACTGCTGCAGTGGCTACAGATTTTGAATATCTAGCTTGCAGCAGTGTCATACCCACAAAAAATATAAAATAATTTCATACTGAGTTAGCAGTTTGCCTACCACACATGATTTCTAAGTGGTTTTCCAATGCATTTATTTAAATAACTGTTTTGTTGAAAACAGGATTCCTGTGTCTCTCATTCTCTGTGTGTATACTCCTCATGCAACAAGACTCTTATAAAGGAATTTGTGTTCCTCATCATCAAATAAATAAAATAATGAAACCAACCTAAATTTCATTTATTTAAGGATTCATGATATTGTAAATTATTTAAGGATTCAAATGTATTGTATGTGATTCTCATTCAAATAATTTAAGGAACTGTTGAAAATCGCCAGCATGCCATTCAAATGAGGATGTTAGTGTAGATAATCTCTCAAAATAAAAATTCTCTTTCAAATGATTTCCCTTCTGAATATACACAAACAGACCAAAATGAACTCATCTGCTCAGAAACAATCACTTTTAGTTCATCAGAGGCCGAGACACTGATACAGAGAAACTTTGCATAAAGGTAAACAACATTCAGTGTTTTGCTGAATTCACCCATACACAGAAATATTCCAGTTAGAAATCTTTATGCTTCTATTTCTTTCCCCAGCCAATTTATGGAAGCTTAATCTTTAGTAAAGTCAATATTAGGTCAATACACAGGAGTCAATGAGTCATTTTAATGCTGTATTTGCAATTGCTCCTTGGAGGCATTACTGCATTCTGAATTGTAGATTTCAAATCTTGGTTTTTTGTTTATTCAGTCACTGTGAACAACTCTGAATTCATTATGATCAAAAACATCTCTTGGTCTACTTCTCTCTGTTCTAATATTACCAGAATATTTTGTATGTTGCTGCTTTTTTTTTTCTCTTGTAGCTCATCTACCATTTTGAGTATACCTAGACAATCCACAAATCATAGCAAATTTAATCTGATATAAAGCAATAACACTCAGACAACACTTATGGATTTTTTTCAGAATCTTCACAATTTTGTTGGTCACAAAACCCAGCAGGAAGTTGCAGCCAGCATGAAGTACAATTGCTTGAAGAGTAACAGATGATGCCTCATCACAGTAAAGGAAGCTGTGTGGTAAATCATCTGGAAATATGTCATGCAACCCAGCAGGAAAACCACTGAACTAAAACTTTTTAGTCTGCCAAAGGCTGTTGCATAGACAAATGGACACAAATACACCAGAGGGATTCAGTTATGGTGTTCAGAGGAAGTCAATTCCATCAAATGCAAAGCAGCATGTTAGAGGTGAAAGTCAATTGCTTGCTTGTATTATTAAAAAAGGGGAGCACAGAAAAGAAGTTTACATACAACCTGTTTTCTTCCTGTGTGGATCATGGCAAGGATGGAGAGGTGGTGGGTAAGCCTGTATGTTAGGGAGTGATTTAATTGTCTAGAGCTTAATGATGGTCATGACAGGGTTGGCTATTTATGGGTAAGAATCAGGGGGAAGACCCACAAAGTGGGAGTCTGTTATAGATCAGCCAACCAAAATAATGAGGTAGGTACATCTGGGAGAAGTCTTGTGGGAGACTAAACTTACAGAATGTTTGTTGTAAATACAACACAACAGAGATGAAACTGCCTAGGAGGCTCCTGGAGCGTGTGGGAGATAACTTCCTGATGCAGCTGCTGAACGAGCCAGCTAGGGAAGGTGGTCCACTGCACCTGTTTTTGTGAACAGAGGACTTGAGGATGATGTGGGGGTCAGAGAAAATCTTGGGCACAGTGATTGCTAAATGATAGAGCTTTTGATTCTCAGAGGAGTAAGGAGATGGGTCAATTGAACTGCTACCCTAGACTTATGGAGAGTTTAGACTTTGGCCTCTTTAGAAGACAGATAGGCAGAGTCCCTTGGAAGGCAGTCCTGAATGGCAGGGGAGTCCAGGAAGACTGGACATTCCTCAGGAAAGAAATCTTGAAGGTGCAGGAGCCAGGTGTCCGCATGTGCTAAAAGACATGTCAGCATGGAGGAAGATCAGCCAGGCTGTGCAAAGGGCTGTGACCAGAGATCAGGAAAACAGATGGAGAGTTATGGCCATTAGAAGAAGGGACTGGCAACTCAGGAGGGCTAAAAGTGTGTAGTGGGGCTATGCAGGGAGAAATCAGGGCCAAAGCCCTTCTTTGACTCAGTTTTTAACAGTAAGCCCAGTTTTCCCCAGGCCCTGAGCTAGAAGACAGGGACAGGGAGTAGCATGAAGCCCCCACAGGCCAAACAGAAATGGTCAGTGACTGACTGCACCACTTAGACACACACAGGTTTATAGGGCCAGAGGGGATCCACACAAGGGTACTGAGAGTGCTGCCAGAAGGGCTCACCAACATGCTTTCCATCATTTCCCAACAGTCCTGTCTAACTGCGGATGTCCCAGATGACTGGACATGAGCAAACATGCTGACTATCTGCAAGAAAGGCCAGGGGGATCTGGGGAACTACAGGCCTGTCAGCCTGACCTTGGTGCAGGGCAATGTCATGGAGCAGGTCATCTTGAGTGCCATCCCATGGCATGTACAGGACAGCCAGAGGATCAGGCCCAGTCAGCATGGGTTTAGGAAAGGCAGGTCCTGCTTGACCAATGTGATCCCCTCCCATGGCAGGGTAGCCTGCTTAATGGATGAGGGAAAGGCTGTGAATGTTGTCTCCCTGGATTTTATTAAAGCCTTTAACACCATTTACCACAGCATTCTCTTGGAGAAACTGCCTGCTCATGGTACACTTTGGTAAGGTAAAAAGCTGGCTGGATGGCTGGGCCCAGAGAGTGGTGATGAAGGGAGCTAAATCTGTTTGGCAGCTGATTACAGGGTTAAGAGCTAAGTTTTGGGGCGAGTCCTGTTTAATATCTTTATCAATGATCTGGAGAAGGGTATCCAGTACACTCTTAGCCAGATGAAGACAAGAGGGGCAGGAGTGGTGATCTGCTGGAAGGTACAGAACCTCTGCAGAGAGATCTAGACCAGCTGATGGGTTTAGGCCAGTTGTATGAGGTTCCATAAGGCCAAGTGCTGATTCCTGCACTGGGATCACAAGAAAATCAAACCCCAGGCAGTTCTACAGGCTGGGGGAAGAGTATCTGGAAAGCTGCCTGCTAGAAAAGGACCTGAAAGTGCTGGTCAACAGCAGCTTAACATGATCCAACATGTGCCCATGTGGCCAAGTAGGCCAAGGGCATCCTGGCCCATATCAGCAGCAGCGCACTCAGCAGAACCAGAGAAGTGATTGTTCCCCTCTACTCGGTGAGGCTATACCTCACATCCTGTGATCCAGTTCTGGACCCCTTAACTCAGGAAGGACATTGAGTTGGTGGAGTGTGTCCAGAGAAGTGCAACAGAGCTGGTGGAGGGTCTGGAACACAAGTCCCATGAGGAGCAGCTGAGGGAGCTGGGGTTTTTTAGTCTGAAGGGAGATGCTGTTGTACTCTATAACTACCTGAAAGGAGGTTGTAGCCAGGTGAAGGTTGATCTCTTCTCCCAGGGAACAAGAGAGACAAGAGGGAATGGCCTCAAGTTGCATCAGAGGAGGTTTGATTTGGCTATTAGGAAGTTTCTTCACTGAAAGAGTTGTCAAGTATTGGAATAAGTTACTTAAGGAAGTGGTAGAGTGGAGTCACTTTTAAACCTCCGAGGAGATGTTTAAAAGATGTCTAGATTTGCACTAAGGAACATGGTTTCTTGTTGGGTTAATGGTTGATCTTAGAGTTTATTTTCAATGTAAGTGAGTCTGTAATTCTATGGCAAGCCAAAACACTGCACTGGTCACTTCAGTATGTACACAGGGCACTGTAGTAGATTTTTATGAGTGCTCCCATTTTTCTGGTGTTCTGAGAGAACACTTGTGCAAGTACACTATTCCTAACATATACAATTTTCTCAATTAAATAAAAAGAAGTGAAAAGCGCAGTCTACAGAAGGATAATTTTTGAGCTGTTAAATCTCTACACCACTTACTGGTCAGGCCCACTGAAAAACACAGACTTGTCTGCAGCTGTCATAGACTCCTTTTTTAACTTTGTTAAGGGTGGTCTATGGAAACTATTCATTAGAGTCACAAACAGCTTTGCTCTGACTGAATCTTCTTCTGAGATGAAAGGATTGAAGCTGTCTTGAAGAGATAGGAAAGAAAAAGATCTCACAGATAATGTCAGAGTCATGGTTTCTAAGGGACCATCCAGAAATCGTGGCTTAAAATAATTTTATCAAATTGGAAGGTGGTATCTTGTCATGGTGGTGGCCCATCAAGATCTTGTAAGATTTCTTCTTCCATAGGATTATTTTGCCCTCCCATTTTCAGGCAGTTGTAATTGGACCATATAAAGGCTGCTTCAATTTGTTTCTTGTTGCCATTGAAGCACATAGAATTTCACAATGCTCAGGATGGCCTTTATAGATGTTGCGCATTCACAGAGTTACGATGGATCAAGGTGTGTCTCCTGACAGGGAAGATTTTGATTTAAAGCATGCTCCATAGGAATGAAGATATTGCACAATAGAGAGGTGAATATAAATGCCAAAAGTTATATGTAATTAATATATTTACATAATTATATACACATGAATAACTAGAATTATTTATGTAGACACTATAATGTAAGAAATACTAAATCACCATTAGATTTCAGGTAAAAAATTGTCCAGTAAGGTTAAAAAATGCAACTACATGGACAACCTGAGCTTGATTTTCAGAAGGTCCATTGCCATCTATGCCAAAAACCATAATTTTTGTGAAGGTACAGGTCTTATGCATTCAGAAGCTCCCACTCCTATAAACATTCAAATATGGGCAAAACAGAGTTCATCCATACATGGAAATGGACAAATCTCTCTGCTAAAATGTGGCAGGCCATTGCTCAGTGAGAACAATGTCTCCTCATTTTGTGGTATTTCTTACTGAAAATGAATTAATATTACATAGTCAGGAGAAGATATTCTATTCAGGACATATTGGGTCTCCCAATACCTGTCCAGAAATCATCCTTGTCAGAAGCAACAGAAGTGAACAAAGCATACAGTAGTGACAGCAGTAAAAAATTTGTGAATTGCTAGTCTTCCTGAAATTATGTTTCACTCAAATGGTTTGAATTTTTTAGTATTTATTCATTGTATTGAAAAATGTAAAACTGTAATCTGCCATATTTTTGCATAATACACAATATTCCTGTCAGTTCTGGAGTGTGTGTTAGTTTTCTCAAAGCCAGTTTTATAATGCAATTAGCAATAATGACAAAATTACTTCATAAAAAAATGAGGGGAGTAAACCCCAACAGCACCTGGTTAATAGAAAGAGGAAACTGGGCTAGAATGACAATTACTAACAATTGCTTCCTTGAGTAGAAAAAGGTACAACAACAGGCAAGGACGTAGTTTCTTTCTACAATTAAAAAATATAACTAAAACACAATGTAACTGCAAAACCAGGAAGATAAATACGTTTGTATGTCTTGTGCAGACTTTTTATCCACCACGATGTTATTCAAATTCAGAAGTCTGTCTAAAATGCCATTTTCACTAATGATGAACTTCAACATTTCAGGAATCAATAGAACTATTTAGCAAACACTTAATCCACTGTATCCCACTACTTTCAGTGGGACTTGGATCAAGCTTAAAGGAAAGTACTGCACTTCAGAACATGGAGTAGGTAATGAATTTCCTTAGGATATTAAAATATTATTTTTGTTGAATCTTAATTTGCAGATTAATTAAATAAAAAGGGAGACATTTTATGAGTAAATGTTTTCAATCATGACAAAAGATGGCAATTGAGATCATTCTAAGGACATTCTAAGATTACTCTTTTATTCATGTCAAAGGAAGTTTGTTTTAATACAGTAAAATTTATACACATTATTCAGGAGTAGACTTTCAAATTTTACATATAGACAGGAAATTAATAAAACAGCGTTTTTTCATATTTGCAAGGTATTTTTTAATCCTTAATGCATTACTGTGAGAAAAGTGCACAATACAGAATGGTCCAGTAAGTGTTGTTTTGAGCCTGCATAGAAGACTTATACCTTCATCTATCATTGCCTATCCATATATCCTTAGAGACTGAGGCAAATATAATATCTCAAATACCTAAAGTCAACAGCAAACCATGGTAATGAACATAGCCACTAAGTAAATAATTTCTCATTTACAGTGTGAACACTGCTCTTCATTATAATTCCCTGCTAATTCTAAAACAGGCCATGAGGCAATTCAATTTTTTGTATTAGAATGTAACAAAATATCTAAAGTCAGAGACATTTTTTCTTTCTTCCCTTAGTGAGGAAAATGAAACTTTTCCATCTTGAGAGACTGCACAAGATCTTCTGGCTATTTGCTGTTGCCATGTCAACTACTTTGCTCTTAGTTATTGCTACGTCCTTACATTCTTGTGCTGGAAATTTAGTTGGAGGCATATAATCTTTTCATGGCTTGTATTATCAGCAAAGAGAGGGAGAGAACTTGAGTTCTTGTGCAAATGTGGATGATAGCAATAATTAAAGGGGAAGATAGAATATAAATTCCTTACATTTATATTTTTTATTGAGTTATTTCTTTCCTGTTTACTTATTTTCTGTCTTTTGAAAGCCAATATTGCTTTCTTTCCTATAAGGCAGGAACCTAGGAAATAAATCTTTTTGTACTGGTTTAGTTGTGCTAGGGGTAGTTTTCTTCACAGTAGCTTTTATGGGGAAATATTTAGGATTTGTGATGAAAACAGCATCGAAATCACAGGGATGTTTTAGTCACAGCTGAGAAGCACTTATGCAGAGAAAAGGCCTTTTCTGCTCCTCACTCCACTCACCAATGAGGGGTCTGGGGCTGCACAAGGAACTGGGAGGGGGCACAGCTGGGACAGCTGACACCAACCCACCATATTCCACATCATATCATATCATATCAATCATATCATATCATATCATATCATATCATATCATATCATATCATATCATATCATATCATATCAATCATATCATATCATATCATATCATATATTATCATATCATATATTATCATATCATATCATACCATAATCATAATAATAACATCATATTATATCATCATATATATCATCACACTTGGCAATAAAACATGGGAGGGAAATTTTGCTGCAGTTGCCCTTGCTTTGGAACTGGTTGGATCTCAGATAATAAATATCAGTTAAATGATGGTAAGTAAGAGTTTAAGGTTTTTTTGCATCCTCTCCTCTCCTCTCCTCTCCTCTCCTCTCCTCTCCTCTCCTCTCCTCTCCTCTCCTCTCCTCTCCTCTCCTCTCCTCTCCTCTCCTCTCCTCTCCTCTCCTCTCCTCTCCTCTCCTCTCCTCTCCTCTCCTCTCCTCTCCTCTCCTCTCCTCTCCTCTCCTCTCCTCTCCTCTCCTCTCCTCTCCTCTCCTCTCCTCTCCTCTCCTCCATTCCTTTGTTTATGTATGTCATGTCATGTCATGTCCTCTCCCTGCCCTTCCCCTCTTTCATTTTCTTTCCTTTTCCCTCCTGTACTTAGTCTTATATTAACTTACAAACTTTCTCAGCATTGCTCATTCTAAAGGGTGATTCAGGTCATATGTCCTTTGTTCCAATATTGTATCTTGGACAAATATGTAACTTGGTGGTTGAGGAAAGAAATCAGAACACAAGATAGAAAAAAATAATCTACAGCTGGACCATGTAATCTGGTTTCTGTACATCTAATGTTCAGTCTGATAACAACTGCTAGCAAGCATCTGTTCTCACTTGTCTTTATTCCATAAAAGCTGCTAGGGGGCATTGAAGAAAAGGTTTCACACATATTTTAAAATATACTTGTATATTGCTATAATACATATTAATATTATGCATATTATGTATATTCTTATGATTCAGGTTTCAAAGCAGCAACCTATGCTGCCAAGCTTAAATTTTATTAATTGCTCTTGCAATTAATTCAAGACTTTGCCTATTTAGTTTCTGAAGATGCAAATCTGGTATACATTGCATTCTTAGTATCCCTGGGAAAAAGTATAAAGTAAAAGGTAAAAATATGAAGAAAATTTGAGCACATATTTTCTCAGTCTTTTACTGTTAAAAACTTTCTGGATGAGAACAGTACAAAAAAGAGCCAGGCTCCTGTGGTGCTGATAACTTCTTAGTCTTGCGTGAAAGATGAAGCATAGAGGTTTAGTTGTGCAGGCTGGGATCTGATGGCATTATGCTTTAAAAATATTACCTAACTCCACCACATTTCTTCTTATCCATATATGCCACAACATTTTCTAAAGATTCTCAGTGTCATTATTCCCATTTCAAAGGCAAAAGGACAAATGGGAAGAGAGAAATGAAAAGACCACAGCTAAGATTAAGTGTCAGGCAAGTTGTAAAACTAGAAACAAAGTTATCAAGTCCACAACCAGGTCTCTCCTGATTAGTAAATACCATGAATTATTTAAGTCTTAAAATTATTAGAAATCTCTTCATTCACTGAAGACATTTTCAACAAAAAAATAAAGGTGGGCAAAAAAGGAAAAATAAACAGCACAGTTTCTTTTTTATATAATCATTTTTTTAATGAGTAGGAAGAGTGTGGAAATAAAATTTTAAAGAAGGCAGGAGAAAACCAATTTAATAAAAAAAAAATCACTCTTTGGTGACAAACCATGGGTTCATTTAATTAATCAAGCTTTCAAATCACCTTCTCTCCAGGATATCTAAATCTAATCCACAATAATCAATTCCAGGGTGAACACCTCATATTTCAGACCATTAAAATGCAGCACAATACCATGTTTCTTATCTTTTGAAGAAATAGGGCTGTTATATTCATCAATATGCATCTCCAAGGGCAAAAAGTTTTCATGTTGGTTTAAGCAACAGGTCTTTCATTGAATTTTTGAGATGAAGATGAAAAAGAATGTCTTATAGGCATTGTGGGGCATGGTATTAAAACATAAATACCTATATACATTTTTCCATTAGTTCTCTAGATTTATATTTTCCTACTTAAAAAGATCTTTAAAACATGTAAATTTTAAAGTTTGCAATTACAAAAATTCAACATTTCATGATACCATGACAATACCTAAAGTCTTGAATAATAACTGTGCAAGCAGTTATTCCTGCTCTCACTTGGTTAGACTGAGTCAAGGAGTCACTAACAAAGATGTGTTTCAGGAATATTGCTCAATGTCCTTTCTCTTAATCTTTCTCTAGATAATAAAAATAATTTGTCATAACTAAGAAATATTTCCAGCCAATATGAGTTGATCTGTTACAAGCTCTTTGTGAAAAACTAGTAAGCATCTCTCTTTTTGCTAACTGTATACACGTAAGTAGATGTGTAGGCAAGGCATTTATTTTCTAGTCCTGGCTTCCTCTCTCTGCTGATAAACCAGAGCAACATCTTCACAGATGCCTTAAGGCTATGTTCAAAGGTGGTGCACTGCAGACAATAAAAATAATTCAGAAATACTTCAGAGGTACTGCCTTTGTAGACAAAGTCAGAAGTGACAGAGTTGGGTAACTGAATGGTGCCTTTCCCCCTTCCTTTACATGTGGATATCAGCTGAGTCCTTCTGTAGGAGGACTGTATCAGTCTGACTGTAGGAATGCCTCAGGGGTTCAGTCCTACAACAAACTGAAGGGTCATTTTCCCCACAGGGTAAACAACAGTCTAAACACAAATTGTAGAATCCACTTAATTAGGTCACAGAACTTTCCTTGAAAAGGTCAGCCATTGTCTTTCTCTTCTCATTTATTTCTCAATTATTTGACATTCTGCTTTTCTGCATTTTATACCCTCCGTACGATTTTCTTTTCCTTTCTGAAAAGTTTATTTTTCTCTCACTAGGTAGAATCACAAGAAGAGTCTTTGTGTATTCAAATCAGTTGCCAGTGCAAAGCCATCTAACTGCTTAAATAATATATGCTTCCTTCTCAGAATGTCTTAATTTCTACTCCAAAAGTATTAACAATGAGAATGACAGGTACAGTCCATCTTCAATACAGATTTAGAAAGGGCAGAAATCCCTCCAGTGAGATCTTTTTCCTTCAGGGGACATCAACTGAGGTGTCTTATGCAATTGTGGCAGATCAAAACAATGCAGTTTCTAAAAAGTGAGAAATTAATGTAGTTTGGAAGACAGAAATGGCATGATAAAAGCTGGAAACTTCTTTTTACTCAAGTTAATGCATACGACAGTGCTTGGAGACCCCTGTTTTTCTGGTTTTGTCCTTAATATTAAAAGGCAACTGTTACTCCAGAGAATCTGAACCAGCAGGAGCAGGAGACTCCCTTTCTGTCAAGAATATAAGAAAATATAAAGGGTCTTGGAGGTAAGACTGCCTGAATTTAACTTTTACACTTTCAGCTGTCTTATTGCTGTGATACTGAGAAAGAAGATACTTGGCAAGAGTGGGCTATGAGAAATTTAGGAGAACATTTGGAAAAGTTTGGTTATTCTTTTGTCCACAAATGCTCACATTCTGGCTGCACTACAGTTCAAGTCCTCTCACAATCTTGCTTTTCATTTTTAATCAGTCTCTGCATGCCATAGTTTTAATTTTTTCTAGGAACTAAGCTTTTCAGTACTTCCCGAGTAGAATCATTAGATTTTTCTCATTTTTTCAAGAGTCATCACACTGCACTATACAGCACAGCAAGGAGTCACTCCAAGTGAAAAGTTAACCCACAAAACTTCCATAAAGATCAATCACTCAGGGGTGATGATTGAGAATGGTTTCCAAGCACTGCATGTGGGAAACAGAATGGTAACAAAAGGGCATGAGACAAGACATATGATACAAGTAAACTACAATAGCAAGAAAACTTCTATTCTTCTCCTCAGACTTGTCCCTTCTGTTCCTTATTCTGTCTTTAGAGAAATCTCTAACACTGTACTAAAGTTTTTGTGCTAAGCTTCAGTTTATTCTTTTCCCATATTATGCTCACAGTCACAGAACTGACTGCTATTTCAGCAGGACAGTTTGCTGTGCCTTGAGATGCCCAGATAACCTGTTGACAGTTTCAGTATCCTGCCACCATGCTCTGCCTCTATGACCTCTTGGGGCCCATCATAGCCTTGGATGAAAGTGTAACATGTCTTAGGTGAGCTGTCTATGAGAGTGCCTTCACTTTTGCTATGGAATCTCAGAAAAAAAGCTGGTTAAAGAAGAAGGGATGATTAAGACGTTTTGCCACAATATTCTTAGAAGCCAATGTCCAAATCTCTGCTCCAAGTACTGGAGATTTGATGGAGCAGAAAATAGGTAACTGTTCAGATCAGGAAATTGACCCAAAGAAATTTTAGTCATTACATCTTTAAGAGAAGACAGCTATTTATTTGCTTGTTTTTCCTTCTCTTCATTGGTTTTACAAGAATCACCTATAACTCTTATTCTTATGAGGTGTTTTAATCCTTCCAATATCTTCCAAAGGGAATACATGGTGGAATGCCAACAATCAAGAATACTGAGAGTGTGAGAAATAACTCCATACCTAGAAAGGAAGAACTAGTTGGGGATGTGATATTTGATTACACCCTTGGTGGCAGTGGCCAGGAAACAGCAGAGATGAAGAAGGGAATGAGAAAAGTAAATAGCAGAATGCAGTCTTTGTGGGAGCTCATGGCTTCCCATGGGAACTGTCTCTCTCTGGATAAGGCAGAGTAATGTGGGGTCTTCTGGCAATGTCATACCAAGTATTGACCAGTGCTGTTTCCACTCTGAAGGCTCTATTTCCTGATATAAATTTTTATACTTTTCCATCTGAGTATTTTTTTTAATTAAAAAGCTTCTTTGTAATTTCCAAGTTACTGTTGGATGATGATTTAATTGATTTTAACATGATCTATTTGGGGTAAATGCCGTTCAGGCTGTCTTGTGCATTGATGCATACAAACAGACCTGCAAAATTTACACTCACACTCTTTACTTCTGATCTGATATACATTTTTCATCATACAGAAACATGTCTTCCTTGTCTTTTTCCTGACTTTCTTTGAAGAATTACCACAAATTTTTGTCTGAATTTCAGTATTTCAGTGATTTTTTATCAATAAAGGGAAGTGTAAATTCAAGTTATTTTTTCAGTAAAGCAAATTGCATGAAGCCTAATGCATCAGAATAACCAGAATATTTTCAAAAGACTTCATGATTCAGGTCAGCACTGCTTCTGGAACACATAAGGCCTTATTTTCAAAAACTATGAGTGACCTTACTGTCTCAATATGGACACCAATATTTAAAGAAGACTTCTAAAAGTTGAACTCTGATTCAACTTCTAAAGTAAGAACTCTGGTTTCTTCTGAGTCACATCAGGGGCCAAATCAGAAAAGAAAAAGGTGGTTTGAACCTGTACTTTCTACTTCTCCCCTAAAGCATATAGGTTTTCCTTCTTCTTCCTACTCTCATCCTTGTCACTTAAACTTTGTGTTTCAGCTTCCTCTTCTACAAGAAAGAAAATATTTCTGGAAGGATTTTCTTTTATCTGAGTACGTTTCAAATCCATATCCTAATAGTGGAGAAAACACACTGTCATGCTGACAGAAAATAGGTAAGGTTTGCAATTATCAAGTTTAAGACAGACTTTACATGTATATATGTATATTGCTGCAGAAAAAGCTGTGTTAAACAAATGTAAATAAAAGTAGATTTGTGCTCCACCAAGAAAAGTTATGCATTTTTTCTCCAAATTTTGGAGTGTGTGAATAATGCCTACACAATAGGTTATATCATCACTCAGATTTCATTCAAAATAATGAAGTTCTTTTTTTATGTGACAATTCCACAGTTTTAGGGAGACTACTTCAAGTAGCATTCTGGTCAAAAACAACAAAAGTGACAGAAATATTAAAAAGCTCTCAGAATATAATTAACCTTTTGGAGAAGATGCTTTAAAATGTCAGTAATGATGATATGGATATAACTGTAAATATTCTCAGATAATCAAGCTACAATCTATTTTACCAAGAGAAAAACACATAAAGATAATTAATAACTTCACAAAGATTTAAAAAAGAAATTATTTTCACTCTGGTTTTGATACTTAATATATATATTCTGGATAAAAAAGTGCATTCCCAACTTTCATAGACATTATAGGGAGATACTTATCTGCCTCTAGCATACCATCAATTAAAATGAGAGATTTTTTTCATACCCAAAACTTATATACTTTTTGCAATCTTAGGCCCACTGATACTATTGCAAATTGATCACCACTGAGTCTGTTTAGTGCTATTAAAATACACAAAATTATCTTGTCAGTGGTGGTTAATTTGGTCATGATGTTTTGGGACTGAAAAAAAGTGCCAGGAAAGCAGAAACACTACCAATAGCCTGTAGAGGTGGGATACTCTCTGATGTGTGCTTAGAAACAAATCTCTTCGTTATAAGCACTATAATAGATCTAAACTGTCTCTAAGTTGCTCCTGGGGTTAAAAAAATGATGCAAAAATGATTGTTAATCTTTGAGTATAAATATGTCAAGGAAACTAAGTTACCTGCTTCAAATCCCATGGAAGACTTCATTGCAAACCTAGCATACATGCAGGAAAACATGAATTTTAGACCTTTTATTTTGAAAAGAGTATTTAATCTTTTACAGTCAAAGCTATTCTAGAAAGACGTTTTCTATGCTATATATCATCACTTAATAAAACTAGTTGTTTCTGATATAAACTCTTGTCATAGTTCTGCTGATAATGTAGTTACATATAACTACATCTATTTAAAACCACCAAGATAGCAATTTTGCACCTTAAAAAGGACTTTTTAATACAGAATTCTTAGGGTGTAAATCTGAATTTGCTTTAAGTGCAGCTACACTGCTATTTTAAACAACAGTGAGAGTAAAATTTATATAATAATGTTTTCTGATGAGTACAAATGAAGATTTCTTTTTTCCCTGTCTCTCAAAAAAGTGGAATCAAAACTAGAGTTCCTCAAGCAGAAATCAATGCTTTTATAATGTCAGAGTTTTCATGTAAGAATTTTCTTAGAAAAAAATTTTTTAAAAGTGATTTTTTCTTTGTCTTTGGGACATTTAAACAGTTTCTCTTGTTTTGAGAAGATAAAGTAATTTTCTGTCTTTTAAATGTATTTTTGTGCACAGACTGGGATACTTATTGACTTTTATTCATTATTCAAAAACTATTCCTCTTTTTCTTTAAAAAAAATTGATTGGAAACAAATCAGAGAGCATAAAATCATCTTAACTTCAAAAATTATTATCATGTAAATGTAGAAGTCACTCAGTTCAACAGTTATACAATAGGCATTTTTTTGCTTGTAGTTTAAATCAGCAGGCAATGTGGCTGCACAAAACCTAGCATCAGATGCCTAACCTCTTGAAAAGTCTTTATCTTTATTAAATATCAACTGCAAGCACTAGTGTGAAGCTAAAAGGCATTATTTATGATTCAAAACAGCACAACTGAAACACAATAATCACAGGGAATGTAAAGAGTCACAGAATCACAGAATCAACTAGATTGGAAAAGGTCTTTAATGTGGTTGAGTACAACCTATGATCAAACACTGCCCTTGTCAATCACTGAGTGCTACATCCAGCCTTTTCTTAAAAACCCCCAGTGACAGTGACTCCACCACCTCCCTGGGCAGCCCATCCCAAAGCCCAGTCATCCTTTCTGTGAAGAAATTCTTCCTAATGTCCAACCTAAAAGGACTCAGTTGAACACACATACCTTGCCCAGGTGATCATCTCTGGTGCAGGTACATTCCACCTGTGGGAGGATTGCAGTGTACTGGGTGAGGGAAGCTCTGAGACCTGCCAGGAGCTGGCAACATGAGGCTGATGAAGCATGGGCTGGGTAAGGAATAATGGTGGCCAACCCCCCCCCCCCACCAATAGGATCATCCCTGGGGCAGTGAGAATGACCAGAAGCAGCATGACCAGCGTGGGCAAACAGGGTGTTGGGAGCTTTTCATGAGCATTAGCATCAATGTATTCTATTACATAAAGCTTTCATCTGTGTGATAATATTACACTGAAATTCACTTGACACTAGGGAAAATACTCGTGAAAAACGTATATAAACTTGCAAAGATTAAGGAGATACTTTGATTTTACAATTCCTTCAAGCCTTCAAATTTTAGAAACAATGTTTGAGCTACAATAATCCAGAAAAAGCTTGTGTTTGATTTAAGACCTTCTAAAACCAATGTCTTTCCAAACTGCCAAACTTAAAATTGTCACTGTACAAGCTCATGGTAAACCACCTTTTGTATTTGGAATGGTACCTTAAAAAATATTGAAATCTGCTATCACAACGTAAAAAAATACTGATTTTATATTCTGGCCTCAGCTTCTTTTTAAAGCAACATTTTAATTGCTAGTGTATGAAATGTTGTCTGTCTCTGTAATAGGAAAAAGTTTGTACTAAAGAATTTTATTTATATTACAATAAATCGCAGAATACCATGATGCCATTTTTTAACTAGATAAAATATATTAAGTAACCACAAGAACATTTGGTAGTCAATTAGAACAAATGCTCAAATTTCTATAAATCATTTGCCAGCTTGTAAACTCCTACTGTTTTTACCTATGTAGACTTTAGCAGTTATTATTTTAACATCATGTCTCACAAAGAAATTAAGTTCAACTAAAAATACACCTACAACAGGGTGAAAACCAACTACATATTCGACAGGTTTTAAAAAAAAAAATTCACTGCGGTGATTTATGTAAGATAATCAATAAGGAAAACAATTTGAAAATAACATGGAGACTTATGGGAATGATTTAAAGAATCATTGGTCCTCTTTTCTAGACAAATAAAATTGGGACGGTAGCTTTCAAGTGGCTATGTTTATAACCCAGCAATTCTGCTGTAATTGTTCTATTCATTCCCTCCTTCTCTTCAGTAATTCATGTCTTTTTACCTTATATATTCAGGAGTGTGCTGGCAAAGGCTAAGAAACAGCAGGAATCACACAATTAGTACAACAGACATGTTGGTATTTCTTTTCAGAACAGATACAGCTAAAGAGGACACTGTTCCCTTCAGTGTCCATCAAATCAATTGAGGCTAAGTGTTAAAATCTTTATAAGTCCTAGATATACCAGTTTAATTTCCCTCTCCTTGTCACAATGATTGTTCATGTACAGTGTACAATATTATGTAACTTTCAATCTATATCAAGTACCAGGTTGAAGTTTTCGAGGCTATCAGGACCAGCTGAAATAAGTGCCTCCTATTATAAACTAGATTTTAAATTTCCTCCTATTACTATGTCAAGGCTTTTTCCTCAAACAATCCTCTGCAAGAATTCCTGACTTATGTTAAAAAGAAAGCCACAAGCAATTATGATATTCAGATTGAAATATCATGCTAGAAGTCTCTGTCCATTTCACCTTTATCTTTCCTTCCCCTGTGTTATGAGAAACACTTAATTTGCATTGTAGTTAAAAAAAGAGGTAGAATATCTATCAGAGATGTCTCAAATTATTTGATTAAAATTGACAATTCCTCTGAAGGAAAGATAAATTTATTGAGATGGTTAGGTCTGATACATAAATTTTATAGGCAAATCATTATCTCCTCTCTTTCCTGAAGGGAAAATGCTTCCATCTAGGTTTCTTTGTGATTTGTTATTGATAAATGTGGATCTAAAGATAGAGGAGGTCAATGTACAGCCTACTTAACACTAGTAAGTTGTTTTTCAGGGAGCTTTTATTTGCAAATGTGATTACTGCTGATCACAAAAACAATTGAAAGTCCTTGCAAGTTCAATATTCACCAACAGAGAAGGTGCAGGGAAAAGCACTCATTTCTTCTTTTCCCCCATCTCCACAAGCAGAAGTAAAAAAGACCATTTATCAGCCAAGCAAATATAGTACATATAATGGGTATAAATTAAATATCTATGGGGAAATGTATTAAAAATATAAGAGAAGGGAAAGATTGAATGAGGGCAGGGAAAGAGGGAGGGAGAGTGGAGGAAAGTGAGAAACTGAAGAAGAAAGGAGTGGAGAAAGGAGAGAGAAGAAGTGAAATGACTAAAGTTATAAAAAGTAATGATATAATGCAGAATAGGATATAGTTACTAATAGTTAAAATATATCCCATGTATCTGTAAGCCACAGTCAGAGCCTTTAAAGTCAATGCAGAAACAAGAAAACATTGTTGACTTATATCTTGATCTTTCTAATTAGCTGTCCAGAACACAAATAAGATTGTCTGTAATTATTTTATTTTCAGTAATTAATTTTAGTTCTATAGTGATTGCCTTCGGAGAAAAAGCTATTGATCTTTCTTCCTGTTAGACACATAAATATTAATGGAAATTGAAGAACTCGACATTTTCAGATATTGCAACACCTCCATCTAACTTAAACAATGTCTATCACCTCAGGAGATATTCTCTGTCAGCCAGCATGACTACTCTTATGGTATGAAAGGTCAATCAAGTATTTGTCCTATCCAGATCTGACTAACAGCACATTTTAATTGTTTAAGCTATTTTTGTGTAGCAAACATGCCCGTGCAATATCTCTGAAATTAGTTTCAGGTCTTCCTAATGAGAAATAAAAATAGTAAGAAAAAAGTCAAAGAACCACCTCCACCCCCCTCCCCCCACCTGCACCCCTTATTCCAGTTTGATTTGAGAGATAGCTTTCATATACTATTTTTTTTTTTTCAAGGGAATTGAGGCTGAGGACAATGGAGATGATAAAGTTGAAGGTGATGGAAGGTGAAGGACTTGGCTATGATCAACTCCAGAAGGAGTTCCAGCAACAGAACAGAACATCCCCAGCTGAGAGGCATGAGGACAGGGCACCTAAAAGTGATTATTGCTGGTGTTTCCACTGGGTCAAATATGCTTCAGATGTATAGTTCATACCTTTACTCTTTCCACTCCATCAAATTCTCAGCATGGTTCTCAGCTTGGGTGATATAGTTCATATACAGCAAAGGCTGAGATCCTGGCCGTTGTCACAAGGAAATGGAAAAGCTTAGCAATGGGGTCAGATGCAGCACAGTATTTAATAGAAGAGAGACATAGGACCTGTGAAAAAGTAAAAATATCAGAGAATAGATGGTTAAAAAATCTGTATGAAATATTGTTCTATGTAGACCATAAATGATCTGTATGCCTTAGTGCAAAAGTAAATTTATGCAGGAAAATGTTCTACCAAGCTGTGCATAAATTTCAAATGGAAAAAGGTGTTAACAAGAAGAAAAATTTGGTGACATGAATTGAAATTGAGAGAAATGGTGTGGTATATATAGAAAGAAGAGATCAACTATGCACATTTATTTCTTACCCATGAAAAGCAAATGTAGAAATACAAAGAATAATGACTCCTTGGAAAATGTCACATATTCACAGCTACAAGAAGTAGCAAATTTTAAGAAAAGGTATTCTAGATTTTGCTTGTTTCAACACACATGTTCTTTGGGGTTTTTTTCTGCTTTCTGAGTCTGGTACTTCAAACTAAGTTTATAAGGCACTAGAGACTCAGTATGTATTCTGTTTTCAAAGTCCTCACTTCCAGCACCTCCTTTGTCTTTAAAGATCTAAAAAATCACTTATTTTACAACTGAAACCTGAAATCTATTTTCTCTCTATCTCTGTCTAGACTAATATTAAAATATTCAAAGTGGGTTAGCTTGAAGAAAAGTTACAAATTGAATTTTGGAATTTATTTATAGTACTGTACTACCTTGAGATAGGAATGTTGTGGGTTCACTATGCTTTGGACACAGAAGGCATACATGAACAGGCATATTTAGCTGATCATCTGTTGGCTAAATAAGAGATTACACTTCTCAAGCTCTTCTCTTGCCAGATAAGACACCAGTTTCAAAAGAGAGGGAGATTCTATACCTTGGAACCCTGGAGGTGGAATACTTAGATCCTGGTGGAGGGTAAAACTGAGAGATCTCTATTTTAGAGAAGTGAATGGCAGCTTTATAGTATAAATATATGTAATGGAAACCTGTGGGTGGTGGGATGGCAGAAATCAGCATTACTATGATTAACCCCTTTTTTGATGTAATATGTTATGAAAGCAATTCACTTTATAGTTGTTTGGGTTTGGATTTTTTTATTTATTTTCTAGAAGAAACAGATGAAAGTCTTAATTCATTGTAGCAGGATTTTCTGTACAACGCCTGATATAGTGCAGACAGCAGTAAACAAGAAGCTTCTTTTTGGCATTTTAAATATGATTAATCTAATATTCAATGGCAAAACTAGCAGAGACAGTTTCAGGAACTGCAAGGATCAACTTTTCTTTTAGCTGCTCTCACGGCAATTGCAATTTCCCACAGTCAACAGCTAGGGACTCATGTGCCAGCTCCAGGCAGTCACATGCCATCAGTGCAGCTGGTTCTGCTACAAGACAACAGGCTGGGAGCTGCAGAGGCCATGGCTCAAGTCTCAGTTAGGTCTTGGCAACTCTGACAGAGGGCCAAGTCAACCAGCTAACAGCAGTAAGTAATATCTTAACCCACTGCATGCAGACTTCCCATGTCACACCATTAAATTATCTGTAAGGGTGACAAAATTCATTACTTTATAAGAGTAGCTGGTAATTATGGGACTCCTAGATCAGTTTATTAAGTTCAACCAGACTAATACTAGTAATTCAGATCCATAAAAAGAAAGACACCCAAAGAAATATCTTTCCCTGGTATGCTTTTAAATCAAAAGGGAAATTTATGGGGTCCATTGTTGAGAATGGCCTTAGGACCAAGCTTTTCATTTTCAGAGTATGACATTACTTGGGCAGTACATCTTGGCAAGGCAGCAATATAGATGCTTAGAAACAGAAAGTTTCAGCAGAATTAGAGACAGAATTATTAATTTATCCTGAGTGCAGCTATATTGCTAAAAAGCACCTTACTCAAACACAGTTTGATGAGTAATGTCAAATAGCGCATTTTAGTAGTGATGTCTATGAAATCCTTCAAGCAATACATCTATCCTGTGCATTGTACACCAGTGCTGGACTACTGTGTTAATGTTTAAATATAATGGTATAATACATGCTTTCATTCTGTTTTGTAGCTCCTGTGGACCACTAGCACAGATTCAAAAGAGTTTAGTCTCTTTATTGAGCTTCTTAGCAGGGCATGTATATATACAAGCTCAGGAGAAGCAGACCCCTGAGAATGTATTCAGAGCATTGCAAGCAAGCCCGAGCCTTTGAGAAATCTGAAATTAATAGCAGAGTATAATTTCCAAGATGTAATAAATCTAGAACGAAACATTACTTACAAATAGGTAGTGTGAGATTCTACAGACAGATTACACATTTCTACAGTAGTTCTAGGTGTGATTTGACAATTGAGAAAAGAAAGATTTTGATGTAGATAAAACAGCCAAGTGTTTTGTGTTCTACTGCTCAGTGTGTGTGTACATGGCTTACATGGACTATCCTTTCTGTCTTCTTCTAAAACAAAAATCAAATATGTAAAGAACCACAGAAGATAAGAAAAACTGGGCTAGAAGACTAATTTGATGTGGACTCACTGTCTTTGAGAAAGCATTTATTTATTCTCTAAATTTCTATATTCTTTGCAGTTACATTACCAGAAAGGATCTAGCTGAGGATCTTGAATTCCTGTTTTCATGGATCATGATTATTGCCATATAGTTTTTAAGTGGAACTGAGACTACTGAAATTCTGGTGGGAAAACAGGCAAACAGTCCAAAGGCATTTTCAGGACCCACATGCTGGGCATGGTAAACATAAAAGCTCCAGCAGGATGCTCCCTGACTTTCCATTGGAATTTTATGGGGCTTTTGCAGTTTCACAGATAATGTGGATACAGCTGAGTATTGTCTTGGAGATTACCAAAGGCAGAGAACCAAGCTTTCAGTCTTTCTTTAGTGAGAAATATGTGGCCAAAGAGCTATCTTAAAATGCCTGCACCTGTAGAAATAAACCAAAATTTTCTTTTTGACTTTGAGTGAGAAATGCTGCATCACATCTAAAAGAATGAGACACTGAGAAATAAACAGAAAGGTTAATTATCTCTTAATCTAGCAACAGGCCAGGATGAAAGTCTGATACAGCTTTAGGAGTAATGGGAAGTGACTGTTGAAGCAGTCTGTTGAGTGAAAATCCCAAGGACCTTGCTTTCTCCTAATTGTTCAAGTGACAGTACTGACTAGAAAAAAATTCCCTCTTCAAAAACCGGAAAGAAACAAGGACAAGAGTTATCCAGGGAAAGTTTGTTGAATACCAAAGACTGCTGTTACATGATAGTTGCCCAAGAAAAAGAACACATATCCATTCCATAGTATCTATTCCTGTAGCTGTCATCATCAGAAGAAGCAGCACTAGAGGAAACGACCAAGCATAAAACAATTTGGTATAACTGGGCATGTTGATCTGCACCCACACATATTGATCTGTGCCATCTATCATCAAATAGCTTGGCTCCAAATAGGTTCCACTGGTAAACAAGAGAGTACTGGATGGGACCAACTAGTCAGTATCTATTAAGCTATGGTAGCATTCAGCCTTTTCATACTGGAGGCAGACTAGAGATCTCGACAGGGTTTTGAAATATCCTATTCACACAATTGCATCCAACTTCTTTTTGAGTCCAGAGAGAAGATGCATCATCCATGGGAAACCTGTCCTTAAAGTCCTTTAGGATAACCCAAAAAACTCAAGCTAAAAGAACTGTGCTGATTGCGGATCACATGGCCAAAGGCTCTTTAACTTGGCTGCAGGAACCTGATCCCTGTACATAACACAACCAAAGAGAGGAAGAGGGCAACCAGACTGATGCACCACAGGACCTTTAAGGAAAGGCAGGTGCTCTCCTGGCCTCTGGATGGTGATGCCGATGTGTGGCTACACATCATTGTAAGAAGACAGAAAACAAGATGCCCTCCATGATTGTCACAGATTTAGCTACATGATCCAGCAAAGAGACAAAACCAGATATTCTTGGATAATGTCAAATCCCATCCTAAGCTAGTAGATTTATTCACTCCAGCTTCTTTACAGATGTGATCCCTGCTGATGTTGCCTAATAATGATAGTGGCATATGTTTTGCTCATTAAAGCAATTGAGGCAGGAGGAAAAGAAGTCTTGAAAACCTGACAACATGCTGACCCTTTTCTTCAGTTCTCAGCCCTTTCTCTTTCCCCTGTCTTCCTTGTAAGAGCTCTTGTAGGACATCACATGACTGGGACTGAATTTTATAATGACATATGTCTTTTTATTCACTTTTTTGTAAACTTTTTAAAATTTGTGGATATGCATATTCCCTATTACACAGAGGATTCAGAAAAATACTAACACAGATTTCTAGCAAAGCATTTGTAAAATGTGCTGTCGTAACACCTTTTTTTTTCCTGGCTATAACAAGCATATATATTAGTAATTTTTAGATTCTAATATCCAATTATTGCAATAATTGTGGATTAAAAGTAAAACACTTGGCTTTACTAGTAACTTGCATTACATATTGGTAATTACAAATCCACTACTACTAATCTACAATCATAATTGTAGACTATGAATTAGTGTGGATTAATCTGGAAGTTATAATTATATTTATGTTTTATACAAAGCAACAAGATGTTTCCCTTAAAAGAGACTTTTGCAACAAACAGAATTTCCGATATAATCAGTTGCTGAAACAATCCTTAAATTTCTGATGTAAGAAACATTCAAAAGGCTGCCTTGCTCTCAATGCCTTTGAGCTGGACACAAGGAGAAGAAACCGTATCAGCACACTGTATGAATGTTGATTTTTTAAGTAAAATAAATGAAGACGGAAATCAATTGAACAGTGACTACAAATGAAAAATACAATAAGGTAAATTGACAAACCAGTTAAAATATAAAGTGCTAATTGAAACATTGGCTGCTATAAAACTTTTGCTCTAATTCACTTTGAATATGCACCAGTGAGGAAAGCCATTGCTTTTCTCAGAAATCCATATATTTCACAAATGTTTTGTAGCTAAATAGAGTAGGTTGAAAAATACAAACTGTTATTTTTTGCAATAAAGCTGATTTTAATTTTGTTAGGTACTTCTTTCTGATGAAGTGTACATTTTGTTAAGGTTGATTCAGTTAGTATTCAGTTCTGGCACTGTTTTCAGGACTGATATTCCTTCTCATCAGCTGAGAAAAAAAATTACGCTAGATATTCTTTAATAATTGTCATGATTAACATCACTAAATAGCTCAACACCACACAATTGCTTGCTCACTCCCCCCCGCCCCCCCCCCCCCCCCAGCAGGATGAGCAGAGAATTGGAAGGGTAAAAGTGAGAAAGCTTGTGGGTTCAGACAAAGACAGTTTGTTATGGAAAGCAAAGGCTGTGCACAAATGCAAAGCAGAACAAGGAATTTATTCACACCTTCACATGGGCAGACAGTTGTTCAGCCGTCCCCAGGAAACCAAGGCTTCATTACGCAGAAGGATGTCTTGGATGACAAACACCACCACCTTGAACGTCCCCCCTTCCCTTTTCTTCCCCCAGATTTATATGCTGATCATGATGCCATACGGTACGGAATGTTCCTTTGTTCCTCAGGGGTCATCTGTTCTGGCTGTATTCCCTCCCAACCCTTTGTACACCCTTAGCCTCCTCACTGGTAGGGTGATGTGAGAAGATAAAAAGGGCTTGGTGTTGTGTAACCACTGCTCAGCTGTGACTTAAACAGCCCTGACTTATTGACACTGTTTCCAGCGCAAGTCCAAAACATTGTTCATACTAGATTCTGTGAAGAAAATTACCTCTATCTAAGCCCAAACCAGTACAATAATATTGTTCTATCTCAGTCAACATCCTACCATGTCTCATGCACCACCCAGGTTAAACATTGGACAGAAAAGGAGATATACAGATTGATTAATCTGCAAATTGGTGGTCCCTCTTTGGAAAGGGACCAAACCAATTCTGCCCTCAAAGTGCTCTGTGCATGTAGAGCATAATTACTCCTTCCCTTTTGGTGTACTGAGGTATACAATATGAGTACACTTACAAGGACATGCTTCTGGGCAAGGGATTGAGTGCACCTTCAGTCAATTTTCAAATGATACCAAGTTGAGCATGAGTACCTCCCATCTGCTGGAGGCAGGCAGGCTCTAAAGACTGATCTGGATAGGCTGCCTGGATGAGCTGAGTCCAGTTATGCTTATGAACTTCCAGCATGAAGTTCAACAAGACAATTGCCAAGTCCTTCACTTTTGTCACACTAACCCCATGCAATGCTACAGGCTGAAGGAAGAGCGGCTGCAAGGCCTGGGGTGCTGCTCAACAGCAGCTGAACATGAGCCAGCATGTGCCCAGGTGGCCAAGAAGGCCAATGACAACCTTGGCCTGTATCAGCAATGATGTGGCCAGCAGGACCAGGGTGCTGGTGAGACTGCACCTAAAGCCTTGTATTGAGGTGGGAGCAGTGTCTTCTACCATGCCTGCAGCAAGAGGAAATGGCCTTAAGCTGAGGCGGAGGAGACCCATAATAGATATTAGGGAAAAAAAATCACTGTTACAGTTGTCAGGCATTGATAAAAGTTATCCAGGGCTGAGGTGAGATCACCATCCTCAAAGATATTTTAGAGGCATCTGTTTCTGGTCCTGGGTGATATGGTTTAGTAGGGGTAGCAGTGGTAGTGCTGCATGGTTGGACTGAATGATCTTGAAGGTCTCTTCCAACCCTAAAGATTCTGTGATTCAGTTTTGGGTCCCTCACTGAAAGGTCCCTCCCTTTCACAAGAAAGATATGGAGGTGCTGAAGTGAGAAGGGCAACAAAGTTGGTAAAGGGTCTAGAGCACAAGTCTGATGAAGAGAACCTGAGGGAACCTGAGGGATTGATTAGAGTGGGAAAAAAGGAGGCTTGGGGAACCTTTTTGCTCTTTACAACTACCTGTAACGAGGTTGCAGCCAGATGGTGGGGGTTGGTCTCTTCTACTAGATCTCAAAGGAAAGAACAAGATTAAATTGCCTCAGGTCTAACCAAGGGAGATTTAGTTTGGATATTAAGAACAATTTCTCAATGTAAAGAGTTGTCAAACATTGGAAAGGCTGCCAAGGGAAGTTGTGGAATCACCATCCCTGAAGGTATTTAATAAACATGTAGATGCAACAGCTGGGGACATGGTTAATGGTGGACTGGGCAGTGCTGGGTTAAAGGCTGGACTTCACAATCTTATAGGTATTTTCCAACATAAATGATTCTATGATTCTATGAAAAATCCAGAAGAACCAAAAGACCCAGAAAAAGAGGTGTGGTCCATGTGAATATATTATTCCATCACTGAGTCTCATCACAATGGAAGTAAAAGCCAGTGTAGTTGTTTGACATGATGGTTTTCTGTTCAAGTGAGCAAGGTCAATACAGCTGGTTGGGCCAGGGAATTCTTTTGAAAAGTATTGAAAGTACAAAATGAAAAGGATTTCTTCCAATGAACTTCTGTCTTGTGCTACTGGTGTCAGACTTAGACAAATAGAGGCAGACAAATAAAGAGGGAGGAAAGACAGCAATGAAGAGATGAACAGTCTAGTAGAAGTTATTGATATTAGTGCTTGGTCCATGTCATCAGCCATCTGTCCTGCCTCCTTTATCAGCTTCTTTGGGATACAAGTATGCTGTCACATGCACTGTCATAAAAGTGCTAGTCTCTGTGTTAAAGAATTGAGAAAAATCAATGAACTTTGTCACTGTACTACTTCTAGAGCACAGTGACTGACATAAATGACTGACAAAAACTACTTCACTTGACATGAAACAGCTGCTTTCTTGCAAAATGCAGGCCACTCCCCAGAATACCCACCAGTTAATGGAAATTGCTGGCAGTCATCAATTTGTCATCTATTGGGTGAAGAAAAAACAACAATACCTCCCATCTGTAGTGGAGAGATGCAGCATCACTTTAAGGAGGGCTTGTGTAGGGCAACCAGATTCCCAAATGTGCATGTGGTAAAAGGAGTTCACCTGCATCTTTAGGTGGAGGTACGTACCTCTACCATTGAACTCCTGACTGGTAGAAATAATCAGGAGTTAAACCTCTGCACATTTAAAATGAACCCTTCTACAAGATTAGTAGAATGATATGAACCTATTAACGGTGTTAATAAGACGCTGATTTCTTCTTGAGACACAACTACCAGAGCCTAGCACTCTCTGAGACACAGCAACTGATGCCTATTGGCACTCTCAGGGCCTTGACACAAATCAGCCACAGAGAAATAGGGCCTCAAATTGCAGGAACAATCCATCATCAATTCTGTGGCCTTGATCACTCTATTTAGGTAAAAATAAATCTACTTTATTAACTCAGGAGATTCTTTCCTTTCTGCTAAAACATAATGAGTTTTCTTTGCATTTTACAGCTTGATGTAGACATTTATGTATCCTCCTATCATCCTCTCACCTTCTGAGACAGTGATTTAAGTGCCAGCCTTACCCTAAATACATGCTCAAGTCTCAATAGTTGTGTTGAAGATGGCTTAACTGGTGACTGGGAAACAAAAATGGGGAAAAATTATAATGGCCACAAAATCTGATAGTGAAAGCAATGCTTTAGCAGCTAAGGAAACCTGTGTTCCTCTATATCACCAAATATTTTTATTTTGCACAAATATTCCAACCACCAAGCTACTGAATGAAAGCAGATAATGCAAAACACAGCATTTGTGGTTCTAGAAAGGTGTCAGACCTCTCAGGTGAGAAGAATTTCTAGTCATAGTTGGGAATTTGTGTTTAAATGTTGAGCTGCTTTTAACTGAGCCCACACATCAGCTGAAAAGTTTCTGTCAATCCAGCTTTTAGGCTCAGACACCTAGACAAATAAACATATATGTAGACTATTTGAAGGACCCAAAGGACAGAAAAGAAAGGTACTTAAAAGGCCTAGAGGTTTGTATGAAAAAAAATGTGAGATATATTAAAGACCTGAAGAAGTCAAAGACCATTGACATTAACATAAAGAAGTAAGAAGAGGACCAAATAGCAGGCAATAAAATGCTTTAATTCACGCCTTGTTGGAAAAGTACAGATTTTCCAAAATCTAAAGAAATCCAAACTTTGGCTTCAATCAGTTCCTTGACTTGTTGTTTCTTGTTCCTCATTCCTTACCTACACTATATAGTATGACATGAAGTGGGAATGACAGGGCATTGCTACTGTTTACTGTAAAGGATCACAGCAAGCTCTAACTCTTCCTCTGCATACAAGACACCTTTTGTAACCTTTCCTCTTGAAATCTCATTCAGATCACATCACTCAATAGATTTCTCTTTAGAGAGAATAAAAAAAAGATTTATGATATTGTGCCAAAATGCTGAAGACTAAGAGGTTCCAGAGCCACTGTTCTTGCAGTTATTAGCTCTCAGATAATGTCTGATATTAAAAAAAAGTTATTGTATACAATTGAAATAATAATCTGAAGAAGAATTGTAACTTTATGTTGTTAACAGCTATAGTAATGATTAAAGATGAGTGACAGGTCATCTGTCATCATATAAAAATTCATTAAATTTCTTTTTCACTTCATACCCCTGAAAAAGAAATAAAGGAAAAAATGTTCTTTGAGAAACTACCTAAGAATCCAAATACAAATCTAACACCATTTCTCTATAATTTATAAACATGAGAAAGGTTATTGATAGTTCTTTACAATAAACATAGATCTGAAAAATAAAAAATTCATATTGAGCAATATTATCTACATTAACTTGTCCTAGAATGACACAATAAAAGTAATTATACAATTAAGTAAGGTGCTTGTGTACAACTGTAATGAACTTACAACGTAATTGAAGAACTTCACACTGAGAAAAATAATTTTATCCATTCTACTGTTTATTTCACTGCTCAGAATGAAGCACATGAATAACAAGTAGAGCTGATTGGAAGGGATGTGTTAGGTCATATTGTGGTAGGGTAAATTTAAAGTTTCTTGACATAAAAAAGGGGTTTAGGTCACAAAACCCAGTACCTATTCAGTGTATGTATTCTTTGGTATTAATTTGTGTCTCAGTTGCTGTGAGATGCAGATCAAGGCCAAATTTTATTTATACTCACTAGGCAATCACCAGGATTAGCAAAATGGAAGATAGGCTTCAGTAATGTACTACAGCTGTTGGAGACTCTGTTGTCATAGGACTGATGAGGCTGGGAATAATTTGAGTCTATTAACAAAATGATATAGCAGCTGCTACAAACCCTGACATAATCTTTTTCCCCAGGTTTGTTGCTCTGGACTGTCATTCCAGAAGCCCTATAGCCTATATCCCAGATAACCGCATATCTAATCTCAAGGAAATTCACGTTTACTCCTGTTTTTAAATTTTGATTGCAAAAAAAATTACTTGATATATTTATTTGCTAAATCTGTTTTAATTTCCGTGACTAGTTGAAGTATTCCTTCTAGTTTGCTGAAAATGTTGAAAAAATTCTGCTTTTGGTTTGTTTCAAATCAAAGCAAAATCAAAGATAGAATCCCCAGCTTTCATGTGAATTACTAACTCTGGGTTTTGTCTGCTTCTCGTTGCTAGACATCTCAACTGCAATGCTGAGAGAAGTGGGAAGCATCTGATTACAGAAATGAATTTCAGGCAGCACTAAACCTTCAAAATCAAAATGAACTTGACATATTTGGGCATTTTGTTCCGTGTAAATCCTATGAATCCTGAACACGACTGAAGCATAAAAAGTTTAGTAAAGGCTATAATTTCATATCAAGGTTTCATTGTCATTTCATGTGCTTTTTGAGGAGTCCTTCAGAATACCTTTAAACTGGGAGAGCAGTTCACATAACATGGTTTTCATACCTTTACCACAACCCAATTTATTAGCAGTGTATATTTTGATGTTCACACAGACAGTCTTTTAAACAGAAAACTAATTATTGTAATTTATTTTTTAACTAGTTAAAAAAAGTGCTGTCTTGAGAGTATTAGGAAGACACTTCATAGGTTTTTTGTTAGCCATGAAGAAGGAAGAAAAATACTCCTTTATTTTTTTTATATACTGCTCCGGTAATTCTTGAGCTACTTCAGAAGATATCATTAAAGCTTCACGGGTTTTGTCTAAGTTCTGCTGTAAATCTGACATAGCTCAGTTTGGGTTTTCTGAGTTTTTTGATATTTCAGTATGAGCTAGAGGTATATATTAAATTACAGCATGTTTCTATATGACTCAGAGGACATAACTCTTTCTTTTAGAATTTCTGCCGAGTAAGAAACAGCAATAACTGAAATAGGATTCTGCAGTATACTTCATCATTTTACCTCAGTTAAGTTTTCTGTCAACTAAGGCAGTTAAAGACAACACATTGGTAGAAGTGCATCTGATCTATCATTATCCACAAGTATATTTGGTTCTGATTCATCATTCACTTTTTTTATGCATTATCTGAAGAAATATTTTTAGACTTACTTTGAAACTTTCAACTTACCATGTCCCACCTATTCAGAGGATGTGAGAGGCATAATAATAAATGCTTAGGTCTTCTATAAAATTGATATCTCAAAAAAAAAATCCTGCAATATTACTGCTGGTTTTGAGGAATAGGACACTGACATCTGTGGAGGACGTGGATATGATGAAAATGTGAGAGCACAAGTTTGATCTTGTGCTTTGAACTCATGTGTAAAGTATTGCTCTAAGAGGTTTCCTAAACTAACTTCCACAGGCTGCTGCTGTATGATCTTTCACCAATTTTCTTGGCAGAAGAAAAGTCACTACCCTAGAGAAGAAAGAGAATGATTTTTCTTCATTATAGTGTGCTGTTGTGCAGCAACAGAGCAGAGGTAGATACTGCTCAGGTCATTCTGGAAAAAAACCACCTCAGAGGAAGGGAAAGGAGACTGCCATGATATATGGCAAAGACCTGGAAACAGGATGCATACAAAAGCATTTTCACAGATTCTGGATTTTGGGGGGAGGGGGGGAAACCCCAACAAATAACCATGTGTCTGTTCTCATCCATTAATCCATACTTATGAAAAAAACCAAGAACATCAAGTGAAATGCTTTCTTTGGAGCCTAATACTGTAGGTTCAGACTGGCTAAATCCTAAGTGGATCAGCCATTTTTAGGCTCAAACTAGGTCTTCTCTGAGTTCCTTTGATCACTTGAAACCTTACTGTTTATTTTTTTAAATTATTACTACATTTCAATGGGAAAATGATTAATCATAAAATACTGAGGGATTTACATAAAATGCAAGACATTATGTTATTATATTCCTAGATGCATGCCAAATTTATCAACAATTTTTAGAAAAGTTAACTAGATAGATAATGTTTTTTAAGCACATGTTAATAAATTATTCTCTTAGCTAGCCATAAGTAGTGAATCATTATATATATATTTTTGGTAGACATCATTACAGTGTTAATCAAGCTATTTTGTTAGTCACATAAATAGAATGACTTTACAGGAAAATTGTTTTCTAGACAAAATTGTTTAATCAGTGAAATACAGTAATTCAACTGTATTGTTATATGGATCTTCACTGAGTCCTAATCACAAAAACATTATGAAGTAAATTTAGACCATGATTCCTAGCTGTGGAGAGGAACAGTGACTGTCCTTCAGAAAATTTTCAGCCTTAAAGAAGCATAAAAAAGAAAGAAAAATCCCTACCACTCCCATGTTTTTCTTCTATGAAGACAATCTGTAACTAATGACAGACTATAAGCTAGGGCTTTTTTCCAGAAGAAAGACTGCCTTTACAACTGCCTGTGATATTGGTTGGTGATAATCTAGGGAAGAGATTCTTCTTTCTGTTGAAGGACATTGTTTTGCCAAGCTTTACAAGAATGGTTTCATAATGAATTCTTTGCTTCTTTTCTGCCAAGGTAGGGACAAAATGCTGAGATGGTATTTCTTGTTCAGACTCAGAGGTTTATTAGTTCTTATCTATGTTACAGTCTCACAAGCTGTGAGTTCTACAGTACTTTACCCTAACAAGGTAAAAAATGGCAACGTATCTCTCTCTATGAGGTCTTTTAAGGATAAACTGTCCAATTAAGAAATGACATGTAATTTTTTTTTTACTTTTAACCCAATAACCAATCATGTATGCCTGCAATGTGGACTTTTTTACCCAATTACACAATACCACCCAAACCCATGAAGAAGGTGAAGAAGAAGGTAAAGAAGAAGGATCAGCCTCCACCCTAAAACCTCCACCTTGCTTTATATATATTGCTATATTCTAAAGTCTTAAACTCTGAATTTTCCATCCTGTGACATTACATGCTTCTATTCAAACTACACACCCATAATCCCAGTTCTGTCATTCAATTTTGGAAGCCTTCTCCATGGCCTCAAGTCAAATGTAGTTTTTTCTTGGGGGTCGGTGCCTGACAGCACAGAAAATCTAAAATTCTCAGCATTCATGATTCCAACAGTTTCATACCTAAGAAGAAACTTCCAATTCTAAAAAGTGAGGGAAGCAGAAGCCATAGGCTAGTACTATTAAATACTCAACTACCAGTGTATCAATAGGTAGTAGGAGAAGGAAATCTTGTCTCCTCACTAAAAATTTTGCAAGGCTTTGTTCTCTGCTTTTCAAAAACACAGTGCTGTCTAAACATTAATAAAAAAATAGTCTAAATTGCATGTATCTGTATCCTTTTAATTCATCCAAGAATAAAACACCAGATAGTCTGGAACTAGAGGCAGTTTGGTTTCTTAGTGTTAAAAAACCTTGAAGAGGTTCTGTTCAAACACACCTGATGTGAACAGCAATCTGAAATTATAAAGAACAATAACAAAGTAATATTAGAGGCAAGAAAGATATTGGTGAAAACTGTGATTTGTCCCCAAAACAAAGCAGAGGTACTAGAGGCATTTTGATCTTCATAAAATATTGATTTGGCATTGTTGAATAATGTGTGGTAGCTTATGAACTAAAAGATAAAATGGGTAGTAGGTATGAGAAGAAAAGCTTTTTCGTAATTATTATTCTTGCTATGTATGCAGTCCATACCTATGAAGATTAGTGTTGCCATTGTTAAGGTAGGAGTATGAACCTTGTAATAAGCAGCTCTCCAGGAAAAATAGGTAAAGGAGAGACCTATGTTTCTTATCATAGGCATATCACAGACTCCATTTACAAAAAAAAATAATATGCAACAAAATTATCTGAGTGATCACATTCCTTATTGGGACAGCCCCAAATTCTTTATCATTCAATTAAAGGCTCAGTTTCAGGAAAAGGCAGTGTGCCTACCACTGTCTGTTTCTCTTAGACCACACATCATCTGTCTCTGTGCTGAGAGAGGGCTGGTGCTCAAGCTCCAGGCTGTTGCTGTCTGCATCGTGTGCTTGCTGCACTCCTCGCCTGTGAGTGTCTGAAATGACTTGTAAGAGTGGTGCTGTACTGTGCATCCTTGGAACTGACTCCAACAGGCAGAATGGTCCACATTGCACCAGGAGTGGCAGTCCCCACCTCCCACACTCCTGCAGCACTATCCTCACCAGGCTTCACACCTCAAAGCACCTCTCTACAGACTTGCATCATAAGTGAGGATGTACAGACCACCCTGTGAAAACAAGACTTGGACAGGCTATGAAAAAACTGCTGTTAACTTTGAATAGAAAAAGAAAATTCATTAAAAAAGGTTTTGGGGTCACATAAGGATGCGAGTGAAGTTACAATGCATTTCATTATTAAGTATTAAGAGTGAGGGTGTGCCTCATCTTCTGTGCTCAGTTTGGTTTGTTTGTCACTAATGAAGTAGGCAGTGGCTGTCATTGGATGAATCAATAACGAGATCTGTATAGGAAAGGCCTTCTGAGTCACACCAAATGCTTATTTCTATTTTTTCCAAAATAAAATACGTCATAAATGGAAATCTAGGGAAGAATGAAAAAATTAAGAAGTATCTGTGACAATTTTGCCTCATGTGCTTTCCAATGTTTTTTGGTTCTGGAGTTAGAAAATGTACATGTGCATTAAATAGGTATTCTTGGTCTCCTTTTCCATGAGTTTTCTCCATCTCTCCTTCAGTCCATGTTCTTTTTAGTATTTCCAACATTCTTTAGAGCAATTTTACTAGCCTACAGCTACTGAGTGAAGAACTAAATTCCCTAAAATTGTTTTGAAGCTGACTCCTATTAAATTGATCTATCCCTCCTTTTATTTTGGAAAATTTATATCCCCAACTGACTATTAGTCCTTATCCAACCTCTTTTTAAAAGAGATCTATTGTAATCTCTTTTTTTTTTTTTGTCATTTTCCCCCCAAGTTTTACAGTCTACTCTTAGTTCATTATTTGATACAAAGAAGCAGTGCAGTTTGATACATCTGTTAATCCTTGCTCTTCTTTCCTGAATTTTTCCCAGTTTTCATCAATTCTATTTAAAAGGGAAGAGAAAGGGGTGATTCCAGAGAATTATACAACGAGCTATGACATTCCGTTTTTTTATTCTTCATTTTTTTTGAAATGATTCTTACCTTTGATTTGCCTGTCTTACCAATATTGGGCTGACATTTTCATAGAGCCTTTTATGATGACCCAAGATTTTGTTCCTGAGTGATAATGACCAATTCAGGGCCCATTGTGCTGTGCGTGTAGGACTGCTCATTCCCCTATACATGGCTTGACATTTATCTATACCAAATTTCATCTGCCATTTTATTGGCTGCTCATTCATCTTCCTCAGGTCCTCCTGCAATTCTTCATAGTCTGCCTTCATTTTTACTGTCTTGAATAACTTGTTATCAGCAGTAAACTTTACCACTTCACTAATGGCTTTCAGTTCCAGGTCATCTATTATTATATTGAACTGCACAAGTCCCAGAACATACCTGTGTGGAATTCACTGCTGATTACTGTAAAAAATATTAATTCCTACCCTAACAGATTTCATCATTTCACCAAATCATGAAATAAAGTGAAAGGCTTTATCTCATGCTATAACTGATTAAACTCTTTAAAGCTTTAGATGACAAATTAAACCAGAAACTTAGTGGGAATCCAAGAGGGATATACCAGTCAGAATACCCTTACCCACATGCTGAGCTTTCAAATATCTATAGTATATTAATGGCACAGGATTTCCGTTCAAGAATCTGCATTGTCTCTTCCCCAGTGTATGGTCAGATTTATGTTTGTGATTATTAATTTGTGCATTATTATAGGCCATACTATTCTCCCTTGTTGAGATAGTAGGTTTATGTACCCTGAATTTCTTGGAATCTCAATTTAAATCTCACACTTTAAATTGATTGATTTAAATCTCAATCAATTTAAAAGCTATCTTCATATCTCCCAAGTACTTCAAGTACCAGGAGAATTTTAAGTAAATCTTGGGTGCATATAATTTGATCCTGCCAAATGTGGACCATTCTGCCAAATAGTCAGCATTCTTTTGATCATTGTTGCTAATTTTCCACTGAATGATGCTTAGCAGATTTTTCTCTTTCCACCAAGTCTCTGGTATGTCTACCGTTGCTTTATTCATGTTCCTTCATTTGACAACTTATACTTTATATTGTTACTGTACAGGTTTGATTCTCTTCCCAGCATCCAATTTGAATCATACTCTCTGTTTGACTAATTCCATTCTGTGTTCTAGTCTTCACAGAGACTAAAAAAATTTCCATACTATCATCCGTAATAAATATGTCATCTCCACCTCTCTGCTGTTCTGGACATGTCTGCTTACTCTTATTCCTTCATTTAAAAGTTTACTCTCAACTTCCTTGATATTAAATGGTAGCAGCTTGACCCACTTGTCATTCAGAGGAAGTACATCTCTTCTGCATGACCATCCATTATGCTAGAAGCTTCTGATGCCTCTTAATCCTTACTACTGGATTCTCAGCCCAGCATTAAAAGTTTGCCTCTCTTTCTCCATCTCCAGCACCACTGAAATTGCAGAGAACATTACAGAGAAAACTACTTTGAGGGTTTTGGTACTCTTAAAACATTCTTCAAACCCTAAAATCATTTCTCTCTTTCACTCTGCTATTTTTGTTCCCGTGCACACCAGCTACAGACCCCCTCTGCTGGTTCCTAGCAGTTGGTAGAGACATTTCATAAGGTCTGACACATTTGTGCACTTGGCAAGCAAGTCACCATGAAATTCTCTCTGCAGTCACAAGCCCAGCTTGCTATTTTTCTGGTAGCAATTGCCCACTACTGCAATCTGCCTCTTGCTTCCAGCAGAGCCTCTGCTTAAGGAGGCATTTCCTTGGCACAGGATGGCAGATGAGCAAGGCAGACTGGGATCCTTTACCCTTCACCCATCTGATGCCTCCCACCCTGCCACCAGCCCCCAGCTGGGGCCTCTTCTTTGGTCTCAGTGCCTCTATGCCAATCCAAAGTGCAAATATGATCCTCTCTGTGCATCTGTGCTGTTTCTCAGCAGTACTGGGTTTGCTGCCTTGAAGAAGAAATGATTAAGTACCTCTAAAAGCTCTTGAAGAATCTCTCCAGACTCTGAGATAATTCAGATCACTCTCTCTAGCCTCAAAAAAGTTTTAGGTTTTGTTAATGTTAGAGTTGCAATCTACCTACAGTATACACATCTGCTACTTGCCCTGAGAATATATACAGTCATGGGGAACTTGGCATAGTAAAATGATCCCTCCCCTCCAGCTTCATGCTGGTGAACACCACCACTATTTCTCTCTAAAAGGGTGAAATTAATTAATTAGAAATTAATTCCTAATGTACGTATTCAAGTCTGATTTAACAATTAACTTAAAGAAATCCCAACTAACTTTTAATTTTCCCCATGTTTATAGATATTTTTGAAAGTTTTATCCTTACTATAACTATTTTTCAATGCTAAATCTTCACACAACAGACTAAAAAACCCCAAAAAGTTATTGATCTCTACACCAGCACAGACAATGCAGAGTTCACTCAAGTATTTTCCCAGAAATATTGATCATTTTTGCAATATGCAATAAACTTTTAAACTTTTATTAGTACAGCCATATTTTGATCAAATTCAAATTCAAAAACTCCAATACAATGGAAAATAGAGAATTTAAATTTTAAATTGAATATAGATAGAACAGTCAGTTTACCATGCTTCACGAAACACACAGTATCTAAACTGTATCTTCTCTGCCTCACATACCCATACTTCTGTTCAGTGTTAAAGATATTGAGGTTTAAAACAAAGGCATATATTCATTTACTGCCAAAAAATGAAGCTGCAGTTACATGAAGCCAGACAACACACTTTTCAGAGCTGATAAGAAAACAAAAGAGACCCTGTTATTTTCACACAATGCCAAATGCTGCTTGCAATATATTCATATTTTATTTCCTTACAATTTTGTTTTCAGTAATGTTTATTATTTATTTTTATCTCAGTTCATGTACTGTGCAATTTATTGCTTCAACCACTGAATAAAGAAAATATTTGAAATGGCATTTCTTTGCTGGCACCCTAGATGTATCACTTGCTTCCTGTAAATATTAATTTTTTTCATATCTGGAATATTTTTACAAGTACAGTGACACCAAGTCTTTTCAAAATGGTTTTCTTTGAGATGGATTACTTTTCCTTCCTGTATCTCTGTATGATTTGTTTGTGAAGAACTGTGGGAAACTCATATAAAGCTTACTATATAAATTAGGATTGTAGCTATTAAGATTTTATTTTATTATAGACATTTTTCCATTCTTTTTGTAAATCATAAATAGTTTCAACGAATATTAATTAAATAAAAGATTCACATTATTTACTGTAAGCAGTTACATCAAACAAAGAAAAAAATTACATTGCGTATCATCAGGATTTAAATGCTGATTAAAATGCTGAAAGTTTCCAGGGATAACATTTTTTTGTCACATGTTGTGTACAGAGAACTATGTCTTCAAACTACACATATTTATATCTTTTCTCCCCATCATACAATGATTTTCCCTGAAAGATGATTATATCACCTGTATTGCCTTTTTAGTTGAGCATTTGACATGAAGACCTGCATTGTAAAATAGTACTTTTCCCCTTTTACAGATTGGGAATGAGGCATTAAGAAGAAAACCAATTTTTAGATCAATGAGAAGGAAGTGATTTGAAGGTAAATTTAAGTATAGTGATTTAATCACAGTTGTCTCCTATGGAAATAGATCTACTTTCTATGGGTAGATATAGTAAAAAAAAAAAGAGAATATCCTGTTTCTGTCAAAATAAAGCAGCACAATTTTACATGTGAAGTACTGAAACCTTGTTCCTTTGTTTTGTTGTAAACTTGTGTGGAAATGAGAGGTGATATCTAGATTTTCCATAATTTATACGAATATATTTTTTTAACAACTCTCTAAATCCCTTTCCAGTAGTTCAAGGACCAGTACTTATTATATGAGAACATAACAAAAGCTAGAATAGTTGTTATTCCCTTCTCATTACTATTCTTGCTTGGTAAAAGAACTTCAACATTACAGTGAAAACAAGTGAAAAGTAGTCTGTAGAAGAGAAATAGACAAAATAATTATCAGCCACTAAAAGGGAAAAATGCTATAGACAGCAACAGTGATAAGCCTTTAAGCTTGGGCAGTTTCAGTTCTTGCCTAATAATACACAGTTTATTTGTCTGGATGCATCCTGAATATTGAGGTAGCATGCCTTTGCCACCAGTCAGCTGTAAACAAAGCCCACCTTTGCCATTTGATAACACACAGCCTTTGTTACTGGTAAGCATCTCAGGTGTGCTTGCTCACCCAGAAGCCTTTACTCAGAACAAAAGGAACAGATGGTTCTGATGTCTTGCTGTGGTCACCTCTTCTTCTTCACATTTCTTTGTCTAACATGCAGACATCACTCTGTTGTTTGTGTTGTTCCTTTGTTTTCTGAAATAGCCCTTAAGCAGTACATCTGTGAGCCTTACAGATACAAAATCATAGTTTTTCTTATGTGTGATCATCTACTCCAAGACAGGAGTTCTAGTCAGTCTGAAGTATTAGGAATTATCTGTTGTTTATATTTTGTGTCTTTTTAAAGTGTGATCTCCCCCTTTTTTGTTGGCATCATGACATAGCTGATGGCAGATGCCATTTCAAAATGAGAGCTTGGTGTGTCTACAGGGAAATGTAATGAGAAGGGCAGCCTAATGTAGCACCATCTATGCTACTGTGATTGCTCTTGAAAAGCAGAGAAAGATGGTGATTGATTATGAAAATACAGATGAATATGGTAGAAAACCAGTCCTCTGAGCAGGGACAAAGGAAAAAAGGAGGCCTGTGGCAACCTGGGAAAATCACCAATTTCCTCATGCACCACTAGGAACCCTTGCTGAGGAGACATAAGCCTAGACAGTTTTGCATTCAAGAGTTTATATGCTCCTTTTATTCCAGTCTGCCACTTTTCCCCAGTAAAACTTACATTAAGCTGAAATAGGGAATTGTCTATAATATATTCTTCTACTACTCATTAAAAATCACATCAACATCTTGACAATGTTTCTGTACCTGCTTTTCAGGGAAGGGTGAGAAGCGAAATTTAGTGTGCTGCTGGTTTCCTCCACCTCTCTCATCCTCAAGAGAGCTTTTGGTTTAACTGAGTTAAAAGATGTTCAGGTTATATCTGACCCATCCCATGCATGACTACATAATGCATGACATATACAGATTTTGGACAAATAGACCATTTTTTGAGTTAGCTAATTATTAAGCTTTTCTGAAACATTGTATACAAATACACATTGGGATACAAATTGGTAGAAATTTCAGTTTCATTAAATCATCTGTCAAATCACAGATTCTCTAAGGAGAAATGAAGAAATAGCAGTAAAGAATGAGGACATATTAAGAGAGAATTTCTATGATAATTTAAAATAAAGATACCTCCAATGCAGAATTCTTAAAAAAATTTAGGCTTCCTTTTTCTCCTGCATATCTGACCCCTTTTCCTGAAGATTTTTCTTCAAGCAGCCTTTTATTCCTCTTACTCAATAACCTCTCAATCTGCTTCCAAGTATTCTCTGGTTTTGTGTATTTAAATATGATAAATTTAGATGGAATTTCTTAGAGAACATTGGAGGTAAGAGATTCTGACCCTTTTTCTCCCCCATTTTTTATTCCTTTTCTTTTTCTTTTTCTTTCTTTTTTTTTTTTATATGGTTTGATGTTCAGTTATGAACAGAGTTTCACTTTTTTTCTCATATAACTGAAATGATTCACACTTTATTGCAATGTGTGGAGCTGGAATATTTTGTGAATTAATTTCACATGCCATGCAAGAAATTTTATGTTCTTTCAAAACCTATAGTTGGATCCTTTTCGTCAGGAAAACTTCAAAGAATTTGGACCCTATATATATGTTCTTCAAAATTTTATGAGTTCAACAAAGATCAACTTCACCGTAAGAGGCTGTAGAGGGGGAGGACACAGGGTTGGGCCAGTTCACATGCAAGTTCTTGATTTTTTTTAGTAATTGAGGATAAAAATATTTGTGGTTTGTGTCAATACCTCATTCTGTTTGCTTTAATATTTTTGTATTGCCTACAATCAGCTTCTACTACACGATACCAAATACAGACATCTTTACTTCTAGCATTTTGTGATTCTTATAATGCAGTGATACTAAACATTTATTTTAAAATTTGACTTTCACCCTTGATAATTTGAATGCTATAAAACATACAAAACACCCAATATGGTTCAAATTATATTAGTTCTCAAGGTAAATACTCTCTGTCTCAAAAGCCCTGACCAGCCTTGCATGGGAACCTTCATTCAAACCTTTTGCCCTTGGGCTCAGGAGTTCCACTAAAATTGGTTCTGGGCTCCCACTTTTGGCCTGATTTGTGCTGTGATTGTGCCATCTCCAGTCCTGTGTCTGGCCCTGCCTCCCTGGTGAGTCCTGGTGAACTTGTTGCTCTCTGACATGTATCTATTATGGTATGCTGGTGTTTGAATATAGCACTTTTGGACTTGAGCGAGATGGGCAATGGGGTAGTTCTCTGGTCAGGTCATGTAACAACCTTACATGAGCATCTTTTGCACAGGACCGTGGATCACATACTGTCAAACTGAACCATTTCCAAAGAAAAAAATACTTTATTAATCATTATTGCTAATGTGTTTTTCTTTTCCAATCAAACAAGGAAACTATATTTGTCACTTTGTCATTTGGATACCAGCATTTGACTTCCATTAGGTCTTTGCAGTATCTGAAATGACCTTAGGTAACCATTTGTTCTGATTTCTGTCTCAAGCATTTGTTTACAGGTGAATGCACTTCAGTCACATCAGCAATAAAATTTTTCACATTCTTTTTGACAAAATTCAATGTAATGATTGACAGCAAAGGAGGCCATCAGTCAATAAAGGTGGAAGCCAGTATAAATGATGCATTACGCTACTTTCCAACCTGTGAGCAAAGTCACACAGGGCACTAGGAAATGGAAACAGCACTGAATGAAAAATAAGATACTGTACTTATGTGCAGAGCAATTTCAGCTCATGAATTTGTAAAGGTGTCAAGTTGTTACACAAACAAGAGAGGCGAAGCATTCTGGTATTCTCTCATTAACTCTTCAGGAACTGTAAACCACAGTCACTAAAATTTTAAGCTAGATCCAAATTAGTCCCCAGTAACAACTGAAACTCTTTGATTGGGTGGAATCTCATAGTATATTGGTATATTGATTGGGTGGAATCTCATAGTAGGATCTTAAATACATTCCATTAAAAACGCCCCAAACACCAAAACCAGACAAATAGAATAGAGCCAAGAAGTGCATTATCTATGACTAATAGCAAAATGACTGATAGTAAAGTGCACACCTATGCAGAGCTCACAAGGTGGATTCACAGTTTTGAGCAGGCATTAATGAGCTTTTAAACACAAAAACTTCTCTAAATCCCGCATTATTCTTAATATCCCTCAATTTGATGCATACACCAAATTAGTGTAGTGCAGTCAACACGCTGGAGGAAAGGGAATGCCATCCAGTGGGATCTTGACAGGCTTGAGAGGTGGGCCTGGGTGATCCTCATGAGGTTTAACAAGGCCAAATGCAAGGTTCTGCACCTGGGCCAGGTCAAGTAGGAATACAGACTGGGCAGAGAGCGGACTGAGAGCAGCCCTGAGGAGAAGGACTTTGGGGCTCTGGTGGACAAAAAGCTGGACATCACTTAGCAATGTGTTCTCACAGCCATCTGTTTCCTGTACTGCATCAAAACCAACCTGGCCAACAGGTTGAGGGAGAGGGTTCTTTCTTTCCACTCTGTTCTTGTGAGACCCTACCTGAAGTGCTGCATCCACCTCTGTGGTCCCCAGCCCAAGAACAATGTGGATGTGCTGGAGTGAGTGCAGAGGAGGGGCACAAAATGGTCAGGGAGCTGAAGTACCTCTCCTGTGAAGAAAGGCTGTTCAGTCTGGAGAAGAGAAGATTTTGGGAGACCTCATAGCAGCCTTCCAGCACCTAAAGGGGGCCTACAAGAGAGCTGAAGGGGGATTTTTCGCAAGGGCATGTAGTGACAGGATTAAATGGCTGCAACCTGAATGAAGGAAGATTTAGATTAGATAATAGAAAGAAATTATTCACTGTGGTGGTGGTGAGGTACTGGAAGAGGTTGCTTAGGGAAGTTGTTGACACATCACCCCTGGAAGTGCTCAGGGCCAGAGCAATCTGATCTTGTGGAAGGTGTCCCTAGGGGCTGTTGGAACCAGGGGAGCCTTAAAATACCTCCCAGCCCAGACCGTTCTATGAGTCTGTGGAAGAAGATTTTTATTTTGACTTATCAGAGACATACTTAGGAAGGGTTACTAAGGAGAAGGAAAATGAAATACTGAGATATTTTAAACACTGTCTAGGCCTGAAACAGAAATGTAGTCACCATATTTCTACATATTTCTCGTGCAACAGTGGCATTTGCTAACCTCAGACTTGAGTAAATCAGATTTATTATACTACACTGGGAGGATGAGAGATCTCAGACACATAATTAAAATGCCTTCCTAATATGTCTGCATTTAGAAAATGTTCCCTTTGAGAGCATGTGGAATTCCTTGCCAGATGAGATCAGACTTGAAAGCTATGATTAGGTGAATTCAAGTACAATATCATTTTATTTTGGTAAACATGAAAACAAATTCAAATGATGCTTCATGACGAATACAATTTAAAAATTGCACGCATATTCTCAACAGTTTTATGGAAAAATAAAACTGTTTTTTCAAACATAAGAATAGAGGAAAGTTTTTTTATTTACGAATTACTCTATGTCCGCATTTTTTCCAGTATGTCAAATTCACCCTTGTTTGAAGGCAGTTGGTGATGTGAGGCTAATATTTTTTTTCCAGAAAACAAAATGTTCCCTCAAAAACTCCCAGATGGATTTTGAAATATGTTCCTGAGCTGTAAGTTAAGGTAAAAACTGGAAGAGCAATTCTGTAATATAGTATTATTCCATATTACTAAAAGCTTAACACTACTGAGTAGATGTAAAAGATCCATAAGAGAATTTAGTTTTAAATTAAGTATTTTCCTTGTTAGAGGGACATTTTTTAAGCTATTAATTACTATTTCAGGCATCCCAAATATAACTGAATGTACAGAAGAGATAAATTCTAAAATGAACTTTTACTTAAGAGATGTATTATTTCCTGTTTATATTTACTATTTTAAAGTACAATTTCAGTGACAACTAAATCCCAAGATTTGAATCATAAAAGAGATTTTTAGCATGTGTCTTTTATTTTATGATTTACAGTGTAAGTTGCATGAAGGTTTGGATTGTTTTGGTGATCCACCTGAAAATTGTCTCTGGTTTCTTTCTTTTCTAGCAGAGATACTCCTTAGACCAACAAGCCTGTAAGATTCACTTTTGCAGTAACAGCACCAGAGCTGCTGGAATACAGGGGCTGTGTCTCATGAAAGTATCAAGGTTTTAGAGCAGTTTGAACAAGTCATGAAATAAGGATAATCATTGACATAATGCAAAGACCAGTAACTGTAAACAACCAAAAGTCATGACAAAAACCACTGGTAGACAGGACTGAAGAGTTATTCCTAGAAAGGAATGGGAATCAGCTGGCCGAGATGAGGAAGAAGCAGCGGTTCTTCAACCACTGCTAAAAGGTCACCAAAGAGCCGCCCTCTTGACACCCAAGCCAGCTCAGGCCTCCCTGAGAACAAGACATCTAGCAGTTTGACCCCTTTTTTTCTTTTTCTTTAAGCTGTGGTGCAAAAAAGGATGTTCTTACTTAAATACCCTTAAGGAGAAAGAATGCAGTATCAGAGAATAAAATAGATATATCATTTCAGGAGTGAAGCAACTAGAAAAACACATTAGATTATATGTGTAATATCTTTGAAGAGAATGGAGAAAAAGCTTATGCAAAAATAGGGCTTTGTGATATTGCTTAGACTGCATACCTTTTTGCTTTTACTTTGCTAAGTTATATGTTTTTATTTGTCTTAAGTACACTTTTTCCAAAAAAACCCCAACAGGTTAAGTCATATGAAATGTAACAAATCTGCATCTCAGTTAAAGTAAAATTGCAGAGTTTTTCTAAAATCTTTATTTCATTGATTTCTGTAATGTACAAGCATCTTCAAACACTGCATTGAAGGGTATATTGCTTAATATGAGATGCAATCTGAACTCCTCAGAAAGTTGGAATTTGTTTTACTACTTCATTTTACTACTTTCATTTTTTATTCTTTTTAAGGTAAGTTTCTATTTATGAAGGTATGAAATGAACTGGAAACTAGTAACTTCTGTGATAATTGTTAATTCTTCTGAACATTTGTTTCCTAATACAGAAAAATGAAAATATTTTTGCAGACAGGGGATTTAGTACCAATGAGTTAACAGACAATTAGCAGGCAGTTAATTACATGTCTGCTCAGAAAATGAGCAATGAATAAAGCTCTGCATGAACCAGCAATATCACATGTGCTAATGATCTGGCACTGCCTCACCAGGAACTCAACAAACATTTACCAATACTATTATACACACACACACACATATGTGTGTGTATATATATATGTGTGTGTGTGTCTGTGTGTGTCTGTGTGTGTCTGTGTGTCTGTATGTGTGTATTTATTTTTAAGCTATGTAATTCTCTAAACCAATAGAAAAGTTAGAAGTTATATCTAGATTCTTGTCTTCTACCACAAATTAAGAATTTGGGAAATAAAATTACCTATTTATAAATATTTTAACTTTCTTATGCCTAATCAATGGCTTTTTAGCAACCAGTTTTTGAGGCATTGCTGAAGAGAAAATTATGCCACAGTGTACCAAAAGTCACTTGTGCACTTTAAGTTAATTCTTACTATCTGACAAAGAAGGAGATAAACCATCAAAAAAGAGTTTACGGCAGTTGAAAGCAAAACCTTGTAATTGGAGTTTGATGCATCTAATTTCATTCCCTTTCTCTGGTCTTTTAAGAGTGCAGAATTATACTGAGATAAGTTTGAAAACCTGAAGAAAGCAAGTAAGTGCCTAATCACCAGATTACAGGATGACTCTTTTTCTTCTTTTGACTTAAAATGCAAATACTCATGAAAGTTGCAGCAGCTTTACCAGAAAAAAAAGATCAGGCACTTCTTTCAAGACTATCCCAGGAATCTAAACAGTATATACTGATGTCTGCTCAGACAGAGAAATAAAAATAGTGTTTGGGTTTCTTGTAGTTCTTCAGTAGCAGCCTTAGCTACCAGAGTGTTTGTTAAAATAACAGTGAAATCAACTATGTATCCTTACTTATATCCAGAGTTCTGTGAAATTTGCTTCCTCTTTTACTTAAAAGTACCTCGAATTGGAAGTAAAGTTTTACCTCAGGATGAATATTGAGTATAAACTCTGGTCCATGTGTAAATACTTTTGATGCTCCTTATTTGCAAAAGATTATGCCCATTTTGTGTCAGACACCAAAGGGAGTACGCAGGACATCAGGGGAAAGCTATCCAGGTAACCTTAGGTAACAGAGTAAAAGACAGAAATGGCAATGAATATGCCCATAACTGTTATGGCAATGAGGAAATATGTCAATATCTCATCACTGGACAATTTAGTACAATTCAAGGGTTCTGAGTTTTTATGACATGAGTTGAAGCCTCCACTTAAGTTCCTATCCCAGACATTCTCTGCTTGAAGTAGAAGCCACTGATGAAAGATTGCTGAGTCAGAATCTATCTTTTGAGCCAATCTGCAGACAAAACCATTTATTGCCATCACTCAGTAGGAAGACACACACGGGTTGAGCTGGTTTCTTTATGTTAGCCTTCACCTGTTGAACATCAAATATTTCCAAAGACTGATTGGACACATTTCACAGTATGTCTGTTGTCATTTTTTCAGTATTACAAACATGAAGTTAGTTTCACTTCTTCAGTAAGAATGTTCTCTTTGTGCATGCAGAGCACACATGTGACAACTCTATAAACCTATAAATAGGTTTGAGGATCTATAATACAACATTTGTTTCCATTCAAGCAATTTTCTTGAGTCTGCTAGCTTTCTGCTGTCCATTAATATGAATTGTACTGGGTCATATTCCATGTCAGATCATCTAAATGTTAACTGTTTAAGAAGATACTCCAGTTCATTCACTCCCAACTTTGGAAATGTTACAATTTATTGCCTAACTTAATTTTCCAAATCACAAACAAAAGAAAGCACAAGAGAAGTATGGCTTATTTCATAAATATATACAAGGATGTATGTGACATGGTATATTAATACTTCTTTTTAAAATTGTTTGTGTTTTATTCCATTTTAGTAAGACCTGCAGTCACTCCTGGATAAAGATGTACATTCATTAAGAAAGTTTAATTGCTTTCTTCATAATTTATCCAACAACAACAACAAAAAAAGTGTTTTAGAGATAACTTTGAGGACTTTTATTCATATGTTACAGGTCCATGTATAATACAGGGAACAGGTTCACCACAGAATGGTAACAGATATGAGAGTTCCTTTCAAGACTTCTCTTTGTGGAAGAAACTTCATCTGGAGCAGATGAATACTCTATTAAACCTTGATTTACAAAGACTTGATGGAGGGTTCATAATCCTCATCTTAGATTTATTTCTTGTAAAACGCTGTTTCTGTTTATTGGACTATCCTGTTTACATACCTCCATGCCAAGATTTTGAGTTTTTTTTCCCTAGGATTTAAATTGATTAACTTCTCAAATGCAGTTTTACCATAAATTGTTTTAACAATAGAGGATTATTTACTCAGTTAAGATTTTTTTTCTCAATCTCCCCTGAAAAGTATAATTTTATGATTAAATTAGTTTAAATTTCTGAGATAATGCTTGAGATGATGTCAAGGTATCAAACCTCAGATAAGCACTCCTTCCATGTTATGAGTCTTTCCTGCATGTATAAAAAAGACACATCTTTATTTTGCAAGACTAATAGCTCCTTATGCTATACCTCAAGGCAGTTACTCACTTCCTGTGAATATAACCAAAATGTACATGAGAACAATTGTAAACATTGTATCTATGAAATCAAATTTCTTTGTCATCCTAATATTTTACCACAAGAACTTTCATTCTTTTATTCTGTGATTGCTTTTATTTGCATAAATATATATTGATCTTCTGCTTTTAAACTGGCCATCAACAGTTAGGAATTTATATTTTGTTAATTTTTATTTATAAAACCTCTGCACATTTATTGCTTATGTTATTGCTTGAAAGGTAAAGTATTAGCAATACATTTGAGTCTATGTGTTTGTCACTACAAAGCCAGTTCTTCCCAATTAACTTTAAGAAACAGTGTTGTTTAATAAAAAAAGGAATAGTAACATTGCAACAGAAAAAAGACAAGTGTGCTGGAACCTTCAGAAGAGTGATGGAAACCAAAATTCAGACCTTATCCTGTCCTCCCAGAGAAAGTGAAATAAATATTTCATGGAAAGCTTTGCACCACTCAAAATAATAATTGTCAGTCTAGAACAAAGAAAATGGTTTCCAGGCTTCCATGGTGATGAAGTAAAATGTGACTTTATGTTAGGTGTATAGGAGCCAACTTCATTAATTTTTAAAGAGTAGGTGAGTGCATTCAGCATTATCACTGCAGATGTTAATGCTAAAAAATACCATTGTTCCCTACAAGTCACTACTGGTTATTCACATTTGCCAAGCAATGAACTTTTTATTCATGTAATACATATAAATGTTTATGTGCTGATACTTGTCCATTGCAAGTTGTCCCTATGGTAAGAGGGCAAAACAGATCACTTTAGTTAACTGCAGAGTAAAACACAGCTCTCTGGTGGCCTCAGTAGCCACTCCCTCTTAGTTTGATGACCAAGTTTCCTCTATCTGTGCTTCCCTGCATGTGTAATCAACACATGCACAAAGTGAACATTCTTCTCAAAAATTATGCCAAAAAAGCCAAAGCTGCTGCTTGATGAACTGGTGCTGGTGGAGAGCTGCGAGGCTCTGATTTCACAGACCATCATCTAAAATTTAGCAAAGTTTAGTAGCAACAGAAAGGATTTCAGGCTGAGCTTGAACAGCTAAGAAAACTTAAAGACAGCTGTGGAGAGACAGGAAGTCTCATTGTTACTGGTGATATCCGAAAAAGGCAAGAGGAAAATATCTTTTGCCAAGGACCCTGGAGCTGATGTTCCCAAGGATTCTAGAGTTCTTTGGAAGAGTTAAACTCGGTAAAGGGCTTCCTCTGTTGCTCAAGCATGGGTCTTGAGAAGCTAAGTTTTCACTTTTGCTTTCATTTGAGAGGATATGAGGCAGAGGCAGCTGTTAAACTTTGCAGGCATGTGACCCTCTCCAAGCAGCTCTGAACCACAAGAACAGGAATTGGAAAATGAAAAGTGACCTTGATGGTGACATAAGATTGAAGTGAGTGTTCAGAGAAGGCACTGAAATCTAAACAGGCACAGCACAAAAATCTCTATGCAGCAAGAATAATCAGCAGTGTGCTCTGACTCAGCAGGCGGCTCGGGCAGTACTGAAATGGAAATGGCTGTGCTGCTTCTTTATAGTACAAACACTGAGCAGCAGTAGACAGGGATTATAACATAAAGGGAAAACTTACTGCCTCGTACAATAGGACCCAAGCATGGAGGCTATTCAATTTCAAAAATGTTTTATTATTATATCTAATGAAAGATTGGATCTTGCAAACTGCTGGAACCAGAGAGGACAGAGAAGACTTTTGCTGCACATCTGCAAGGTTAGACATAAAGACGAGGCACTTTGGTAAATGTTGGTAATACCCTATCAGCTGTATTCAATTTCTACCGAGATAAATTTGTTTCAATGATAATCTAAGGTCTTCATTACCTTTGAAAATAAGTATTCATCTTCCAAGTAGCTCCCCAAATACAGTTGATCAGATTTTTGGAAACCTTCCCAGTAACATACATAGGAAATGCACAATACTTGTGAAAGAACTGTTCCATACAACACTAAATAATAATCATGTAGGAAGTCTGGTTCCTTGCCTGTGGGTATTCAACATCTGAATTGATGTAAACAGACAAGGGAAAAGAAAAGGTTCTCCAGAGAAGCAAACTGGAGCAATTACATTCAAGGTGCATACACTACAAGGAATTCACCTAGAAACATGACATAAAGCATAAACATCATATTGATAAAATTCCAGAAATACCAACAAAACATGCCTGCAGCAGTGTGTCCATCTGATTTGTATATCCTGATGAAATCATATAGTGATTCACATAGTGATTAGGGGATTCGAACCTATGCTTTGAATTTTTTTATATTTCAGGAATGAGAATTTTCAATTATGCATCCATCTGTATCTTACAGTACTAGACAATGAATACATAGTCTCAAAATGCTTTTTACAGACAAAAGTGAACAGCTAGATTTGCAATGTTTGCGTAAGGATGAAATTCACTCCTAGGCAATGAGCCAGACAAAAAAGTTAAAAATCATTTAACTCTTGTTTAAGACTGTGAAATTTTATGCAGTTTATGGGAGTTTTTGTCACTGGATAATTGCCTGGACAAGCTACTCTAACACATGTTCAGGGGCATAATTTCTTTGATTGTGCCCATTTTTTCTTTGTACTCTACTTTTCCTCCACTTTTTCTTACAAAATTACCCTGTATTAAAGTAATGATTGGGATGGCTTTAGAGCACCATTCAGGACAGGGCATAATGTCCATTTCTACATAGAGTGGTGGCATCTCAATTGCCTGACAGCCCAATGAATAGAATTTAACCATCCCTTTTTGAGCGCTACAAAGGTTTCTTTTTTAGAGTTCTAAAATGTCCTGACATTCCATGATCAGGACACCATATAAAAGGATTATACAATCCCAAATATAGAATTACAAACATAGTAAATAAAGGCTCTTCAGTTGAGTAACAGAATTACAAACATAGTAAATAAAGGCTCTTCAGTTGAGTAACTTGACTTGCTTAGGAGAAATGCACTTTTATGTAATATATTAGATAGCAAAAAAAAAAAACCCCAAACTCAAATATTTCTAGATGGCAGAAGAAAAAAAAAAACCTATTTTAAAAGGAATTAAGAATGGGATATGAGTTTAAAGAGAAATATATTCAAGGATTGGCACTGACTGCACAATAAAGACTTTTGAAGGAAAAAAAAAATAAAACAGAAAAAAAATCAAACCCAGGAAGTACTTACACTTAGTGTCTTATGGAAAATGGAACCAGTAGAGAACACGGGGTAATTCCAGAAGTATAAAGTAATAGAAAAGGTCCAAAAAAGGCCATCTAGACCCATCTAATCATTGGAGGTATTTCTTTTCCAGCATGACATTTTAGTTGCAAATGACAAGACAGGCTCTTATGCTATTTTAGCATCAGACTCTTCCCACAAGCCAGTGTTTGGCATTCCCAGCAATGACACTGAGTAGCAAGTCACTTAATGAAAAAAAAATAGCAAGAAGACATAGAGATCAATATTTTACTATGCAATATTCACTGTCCCCCAACATGTGGGATCACAGTCATGGAAAATAGAAATTAAATATACAGAGTTGCACATTCGCCTACAAAATTTAAAGTGGTTGCCTTTGTGTATTAGAAATAAAAAGATGGAGACCATTTCTAATTTTAAAACATCTTGCTTTGTGCACAAAGAAAATATTTTAACGTCATCAAGGGCATGCAGAACTGTTTTGCTTTTAGTTAATGCCCATCACCCTCAAAGTTCAGGCTGGCTTAACTGGGGCAGTAGAACACCACAGGAATGGCAAAAGTCATAGGCTCTAATTTTTTTACCCAAAAAGCTCAGAAAAGAAAAGTGTCTGTTCATGTATACTCTTAAAAACAATGTGAGAAGAGAGTACCTTATGGGGGCTTCAAGAATGACTTAAGCATTAAACTAAACTGTTCCACTGCAGAAAAAAATGCTCTTCTGTTTGCAGATCAGTTGTGTCATGCCACGAAAGAACTAAGCTACAAATTTTCTATAAAATTGCAAAATTCTACCTCAAGTTGAGAGCTTGAAAAGTTATGTACTTTAGAGGAACTTGCAAAGCAGGACTTTAAAAGTGTTACAGTAAGTCAAAAAAAGCAAAATTATTTGTGTTGCTTTAAATAACTGTGAATGACTTACGCTGAAGCATGTTGCCATTTCAGTGGTGCCAAATAAAAGTTTCATTTAGGTGTGTCACTTACTGAGTTGCCTGTAAGGGATTTCATTGATTTTTTTTAGATCTTAGTAGAGAAACAGGCAAATTCATTAGCCATTATTATGGTGTATAATTTAGTAATGTTTCACTGACATCACACAGATTCATCTGTTCACCCAAAGCAGCTAAATCTATCAACAGCTGGTTTTGTTATAAGTGGAGGTTTGAGGCTTTTCCTCTTCTTTTAAAGTTATTTCCTCTGTCTTAAAAATAAAAACCTCTAGAAGTGCAGCACTGATTACACTTTTGATAAGTTTCATTTTCTTTTCTTAGGTCTGATTAGAGATAGAGAACTCTAACTCCTTCCTACTTTTCACATCTGGTCCTATTAGGTTGTTGCAGTTTAACCCAGCCAACAAATAAATACCACTCAGCTGCTCTTTTACATCTTCCTCCTGACCTCAGTGCAGATGAGAATCAAAGTAAAAAAAGTAAATCTTGAGACAAGAACAGATTAATAATGGGGAAAAAAAATCACACCACCACCACCAATGATAATATGAAAACAATAATAATAGTAAGTGCTAAAGATAATATTTAGAATAATAATAATTTTTATGAAAATGAGAGATAGAAAATAACACCTGAGACAAACATACAATGTACAATACCATTGCTCACCATATGCCGACTGATGCCCTGCCTGTCTCCAGGCAGCAACCAACAGCTGAAACCAGCAGCCCAGTTTATATCCAGTGGCATGACATCCTGTGGTTTGGAATATCCCTTTGGCCACTTTGGGTCAGCTGTCCTGGCCATCCTCCCTCCAAGCTTCTTGTGTACCTGCTCACTGGCAGAGCATATCAAACTGAAAAGTCCCTGACTCAAGGTAAACACTGCTCAGCAACAACCCAAACATCAGTGTGTTATCAACATTGTTCTCATAATAAATCCAAAATGCAACGTATTAGGTACTAAGAAGAATTTTTACATTTTTTGAACATGAAATCAATACACAGAGCTTTAATATGAGATATAATTGTTTTGCCTATCATGACTCACTGCAGACTACACAAGGGTCTTCAAAAATCAGCACCAAAGCCCTAAACCCCGCACACACATTCAAAGAGTCAGAGAATCCCTACCAATGACAACAGCTTCCAGCAACAATGAATCAAACTAAGGAGGGAATGTGATGATATCTTAGTGAGCTTAAGCATTTCTTTGAAGTCTAATTTTACCTGGAAATTCCATATTCTATTTGATTCACTTATTAGTTCATTGGAAAAAGCCTCAGGTTTGAAATTATATCTTCCTACAATTATTGCTTTTTTTTGTTTGATCTGAAAAGCTTCTATATATTTGCTGTGAACTGCAATTCCTGACAGCCAGAATTATAATTTTAGTTATTTCAAAGTGGATATAATGATTCATCATCAAACATTCTCTTAAAAATATAACTACTTAATTTTTTAATGCATATCCTGTACATATATTTTAAATGAAATAATTTACATTGTAATTGAATGACATTTTATCACAGCAATAACTATAAGGAAGAAGAACTTAACTCCTGAAGATGTGGTAAACCAATTTATATACCAGAACAACCTGAAGGTTCCTACCAGGGCAGTTCAATAAAAATTAAGGAATTCACTTCTCTCACATAATTCAGATATGATGAGAAAATGAATTAGAAGACATGTATGTGCCAAGAACAATAGTTCTTAACAGTCTGGAGGTGACTAATCTGAAAACCCACTATTTTTCTTTTGTTGCTAATAATGTAAAAGGCTGTGCTTCGAAGAAATGCTACAATTATTCTATACTCGTATATCCCTTCTGCTACACAAAACTGTAGTTGGTAATCACAAAGAAGCTAAAAAGAAGTTTGAAACTTCATTCTTCCAAATATGCTTCACAGAATCACAGAACTCTAAGGGTTGGAAGGGACCTTGGAGTTCATCTAGTCCAACCCCCCTGCCAAGACAGTGGGTTACACAGGACCATGTTGGGTTTTAAATGTCTCCAGAGAGGGAGAATCCATGACCTCCCTGACCAGCCTGTTCTAGGGCTCTGCCACCCTCAATGTAAAGAATGTTTCCCTCATGATGATTTATTCTGTTTGAATTTATGGCCATTGCTCCTCATCCTGTCACTGGGCACCACTGAAAAGAGCCTGGCACCACATTCCTGACTGGGGATGGTGAGCTGCCTTTGAGATATTTATATGTATTGAAGTGATCCCCTCTCAGTCTTTTCTCCGGACTCAACAGGCCCAGCTCCCACAGTCTCTCCTCATAGACTCCAGATCCCAAACCATCTTTGTGGACCCCACTGGATCCTCTCCTTTAGCTCCTTGTTTCTCTTGAAATGTGGAGACCAAAACTGGACCCCGTATTCCAGATAGGACACCTTAAGGGTCAGGGTGACCTTCCTTGACCTGTTGGCCACACTTTTCCTGATGCACCCCAGGATACTGTTGGCCCTCCTGGCCACGGATGGCTCATGCTCATCCACCAAGACTCCCAGCTCCTTCTCCATGGAGCTGTTCTCCAGTAGGTCAGCCCCAACTTGCATTTGTTCTTGAGGTTATTCCTCCCCAGGTGTAGGATCTCATTAGGTTTCTCTCTGCCCAACTATCCAGCCTATCAAGGTTCTGGTGAATGTCAGCACAGGCTTCAGGTGTATCAGTCATCCTCCTCAGTTTTGTAACCATCAGCAAACCTGCTCAGGGTGTATTCTATTCCCTTGGTCAGATTGTTGGTAAACAAGTTGAATAAGAATGGACCCAATAAGTGTCGACCCCTGGGGAATGCCACTGACTTCAGGCCTCCTATTGGGTTCTTCTCCACTGATCACGACCCTCTGAGTTCTGCCATTGAGCCAGTTCTTTATCCACCCCACTTCATTAATCTAAAACGCATCTCCAGAGTTTACCTCTGAGGATGTTAGGAGAAACATTGTGAAAAGTCTTGCAGAAATCAAGGTAGATTTCTCTGATTTCTATACTTCTTACAGTAGACTGCCCATCCCATCTGAGAAGTTTATCAAATGATCCAACACAATTGCACACAAATTAGTGCATGTATTAGTGCATGTATTCTCATGTGCTCACACAATACTTTTGCAGAACAACATGCAAGATATCAGTCTCAATTCTAAAAATATTTAGCAAGTTTTAAGAACTGGAAGGTCAAGCTATAAGTGACCTGATATTCTTCAGTAATGTCACTAGAAAAAGAGATCTGTTTACAAAATCAATTTATCTGTGAAACAGGAGGAAAATTAAAACATCATTTATATTTGTTAATTTTTGGGTTTTTTGCAGTATAGGGTCCCAAAGGTTTTTCCTTTGGAAAAGTGGAAAGAGAGACAGGGAGGAAAGAAATGTAACTGTCTTTTGATGCATTTTTCCCAAAAATAGTACCTGCAATTAATCATTAACAGATTATTCCTATTAAATATTGCTATGCATCTTGTATAAAGATTGAGTTTTTGAAAAGAATATTTCTTGATTGGTGAAAGCTTGATAAAAGCTCTTTGATTTTTTTTCTTTTTCTTCCTCTGATTCTTCCTGTACTATGACAGAAATAGAAGCAGACAGATATAGGAAGGTATGTAAATATACAAGATATATATCTTCTTTTCAATCTGAATTACAGAGAAAATATACTATGTGCATATTAAAATATTCCCCTGTGGAATAATTCAAAGAGTGTCTGTTTACATCTGTACTATCCTGTCGTTAAATCATATGGGAAAATCACTTGTATATATTAATATAAGAAGGATCAAATACTGTGTCATACTTAACTTCAATCATAAAAAGATCTTCAAAAAGCCAGTGTAGTCTAAAATAACACCCAAAATAATGAAGTTCTCCTGGGAAAAACTTATTTTCTTAACAAGGCCAGCAAACGAAGCTGATTTGTAATAAAATCTTAATCAAGCACTGATTGCTTTCTTCTACCACACTGGGAGAGTTATTTTCCGGACAGTACTGCCTCCTGCACACTGAGAAAGATATTTTTTACATATTATAAAAAGCTAAGTTAGGAATCAGGACTCCCTTTCCAATAATAAGTCAGATAATCAGAAACAGAGATGGAAAAATGCTAAAAAGAAAAGGTGGGGGGAGGAAGGTTCTCATTTATATTTGCCTTTTATCTAGTAGAAATGACAAAAAAGTTTCAATGTGCTTTTTCAATAGTGGATAAAAAATTATACCTGAAACCATAGCTCCAAATACTCAAATGTCTGTCTTCTACCTGCCACATAAAGCTTTTTAAGAAAGAAAAGTTCTACCAACTCCTCTTCTTCCATCATAGCAGTTATGCATCCAGTCCCAAACTTCCTCTCTTTCTTTACTTAGAAAGTCAGTTACAGTAGGACTGACATTTCAATAAAACACCAGGCTCCTCCACTTTTCTACATGTTCTTTAGAAGAACAAGCATCATCTCTATTTGTTACTATTACTGTCCTAATCATCCAAGAAAGAAGACAAATTCTATGTTCTTTTCTTTATGTTGAATAACCAGTCAGTACCAGAAGGTCATGAGTGAAGAATTTATCTTCCTTCATGACTAAAGCCTTATTTCCCCAGGCCATTGAATAACCTGTTTTTTTTTTCCCCGAAGAATGGATCAGCCTACAAATGATTCAGTCCAGACCATGTGACATCATTGGAAAGCAAAACACGGGGCAATAATCCTGCAACATGCACCCTGCATATATATTCCTTAGTAAATAGGATTTACAATTCAAATAAATGTTTTCAGGCAACTGCTGCAGCTATTTTTGAACATCAGGCCCACAATGGTTAAAATCTCCACAATATGTTACTTGCTCTGAAGAAGGGGTTTCTTCAAAATAGATGCTATGGCTGGATTTATAGCCAAACAACCCCACAAAATACTACAGGCTTTTCCACACCCATGACATTAACTTCTACAGTATATACAGTAAATTCATTATACTGTGCCAGACAATATATGTGCACTGCTACATTTATATCTCAGTTGTTACCATAGATATGAAAGAGTCAAACATTGGTTTTACTATGAATTATGTATTCACAATAAAGAAAAAACATTTCCTCAGTGGTGTCTGTGAATGTTCCATATCTATTAGTGCCTAACCAAAATGTTTCCTTATGCTGTTTCTTTATTTTATCTTATCAAAAATATGTTCCATTGTATAACTTGAATGCTTTTTTACTACAAACCACATGTTGGCCTGATTTATGCCCCTGAGGAAAGCCATAATAGTGACTTTTCCATCACTTTAAAGCATTATTTTTTCTGTTAGTGGGTTTCTTGACATATATTTAATTTGTTTGTCTTTTCCTGAACATTGGTTGCTGCAGTACTTTATATATTTCTATGGGTTTAACAGGCAATAACAGGCAGTACCATCAACTGTATTGATGCTACTGTCAAGCCAAAAAAAATCCACAAAACTTTCTGTAGTAGCATTCCAATATCCAAACGAAACCATGGCTTAAAGGTGCTGTCTGCCTTCACAAAGCATGCCAAGAAATAGCAATTGGATCATTAGAGCACTAAGGCATAGACATAAAATTGTCTCTTCAGCTACAGAATATCAGGAAAGATAAAAGGGAAAGACCACTGGCAATCTGTAAGGCCCAAAGAAATATCAGTGCATGATACAAAGAGCAAATCTACCTGTTGCATAGATTATACACAACGGTGAGTTGAGTTCCTACTAGCAGTTGGGCAAAATGAAATTTGTGTTCCTCAATTACTCTTCTGTCTCAGTTAACAACAAAATATTTAAAGCATAGAAAGGAGTTGGTGTTTTTTAAATCCCAATTTCTGATGAACATCTTGTATAGTCTAACAAATTACATTTAACTGCTTATTTATAGATCTTTGTTCCCTGTTCCCCAGAGCACAACCAGAGCACCTGGCATGCATAAGAAAATAAATCTACTGAATTGAAACAGACAAAATCATTCTCATTTGGGGAGATAAAGTATAAACTAATACAGCAAGAATCCATTGCTTATACAGACTCCTGAGAAGAGGTCTCTTGAAGTTCAGTTCAACACATAAAGCATTAGATCTCTTCCCACAGACATACTTGTTTTAATTTGGTGGTCAAAAGCTTTTGGTCTTGCTACAAGTTTTTTTTTGTGATCCTCCAAAAGCTTCTCCATTGTCACTGAAATAGTTCCTAATAGCAGTCTACCTGTAAAAGCTGTGAAAAGTTTGGAAAGTGTATATGATACAGATGTTTGTCTGAGAAAATGATTTTACATTTTGTATGATCCAGCATAAACACACATAAGTAAGTACTATAAATGCTGTGGTAAAATACAAATACAGGATAATCTTTCTACAGAATAGACACCAAACATGGTAGATCAGTTACATTCTCCATAGCTTTGAAATTAAATAGTCTGAAATTGTGTTACTGAAATTTTCTTTAAAACAGAATTTTGGTATCTCAAGAGATTGCTTCCATACCTGTGTTCTTCTTTTGTTTCCTTTTTAAATCCAGATGTCTTACTTTAATTCCACACAGACAATTTCATTTTTTTAGGTTTCTAATTCCTTCCATTATTGCTTAGTGGGAAGTAGTATATCAGATTTATGTATGATTTTCTGCACGTTAGATTCTGATCTGACATTAGTACGACCTCACTATAGTGGTCAATTGTAATATTCTACAATGATAATATGCATTAAAAAGAAGCTTGATTTTTATTTTGTTTCTTTCCCCAACCATGCAGACATATCCTTCTATTATCCAATAGTACCCTTGATATTATCATAGCAAAATATTAGGTATAAGTCGGTCTAACAGAGTTGAGACAAAATTATGAAAAGTTACCTGTTATGTAAAGCTAAATTGCAGCTTGAACACAACCAAGTTTAACCACTGAGATCTACTCAATTATTCAAAATTAGAGAGAAGTAAGAGAAATCATATAGATCAACCTTGCACTGTACCCTTGCAATTTGGTCTTAGGTGACTGAGATTTTTTAAAAATCAATTTCTTTCAAACAGTTAAAAAAAAACCCAACGCAGTTATATTTTGGAGGAAGGATTACAACACATAGAAATTCCTTATGGTAGCTACAGAAGATCAACAGCATAGAATAGTATAAGGAATACCAGAAGTTAGCCCACATATTACACTTAAGAATGTATGAATGTACCAAAGAATTTTCATTTTCACAGATGCTAACTAGTTGTGTTATGTAATGTTTTGATAGTGTGACATACTAAAATAACAATTAGTATTTAATTTGAATGAGGAAGCATGTGTGTCCCCTGAACAGATTAATTATGTTTAGGAGGCCTGAAAATATCAAATGAACTTTAATCTGAGACAGATTGATTTTATTGGCAGTTAAAAAGGACAGAAAGTTGAGGCTGATAAAGAAGGTCCAACAGCAGAATGGTGGAAAATTTCTATAAATAATGCTAGAATTGAAAGGCAAACTCCTGTATTCATTATTTTCCTATATTTATATTTTATTTTATTTTATTTTAGTTAATACAAAAATTTTTAAGAAAACTATCAAGATTCCAAGAACCATAATTCTGTCACTGAAGAGAAACTAAGCACAAAACATTTTCTTTTCCAGTTTAGAAATGCTGGGGAGAGAAAAAAAAAATTAATCTAAACAAATTTTCATCTTGTCTTGATTAATCCCTATTTTCTTATCAAAGGAGGGGAAAACCTTTTTTTCTTATGACCTGAAAACCAGAAAGTTTGAAACTATTTTGAAATACCTGAATTTGAGAGCTTCCAGGATAAGAATCTAGCTCCTGCTTGAAAGTGCAATTTCTGGCAATATCTGTAGCGGTGTAATACAGGGTAAAAAAGTGCAGAGAATGCAAGTGAAAAACTTACGGATTCAAGATAAAAGCTGTAAAATGACCATGCCATCCAGTATCACCTTCTTCTGGAAGTGCACAATGTCTCACCAAACTGAAAAAAAACCCCCAAAATATCCCTCTTATTGGGTGGAAATTCTTATTTCCCTATATTTTATTTTGCCTTTAATCTGAATTTATAAACAATGATGGCCTTGATCAGGTGACTTAATTTTCTTGTTTATAGCAAAGTCTTCAATTTGTCAAAGCAATTAAATGTATACAAGTGTGTTCAATTAGCTCTTAAGTTAGTGCAAGTTGTATTTTTAAGAAAAATCTTTGAAAAATAAAAATTATTTCTTTTTACTACTTATATTTATTACCTAATAATCAGAAACGTGATGAAACATAAATTTAGTTAATTTTTACAAAATGTGACAACTTCAGAGATGCTTCTTTAACAGTGCATTCCCCTGTAATTAAGGGCTTATTATGTATTTTGTAGTTCATCCAAATAAAATGCAGAACAGGTATGGAAAAAAGTAAATAGTATTCAGCTCCTCCTGTTCCATCTATGTCAGATTTTCATTCCAAATTAGGCCAAAGCACATTATACATAAAAGAACCAAATCATATTTGCTTTACTGAGGCGAATAATCCAATTTACTTCAACAGGTCTACTTAAACATAATGTAATGCACCATTGCTCATTCTATACTTAACTTACTTAACTGCTGAGTTTCCTACTTGGAGTCTCTCCATTCTTTGGGATTTTTCTGATTGATTTTTTTTTGGTTGTTGTTGTTTGTTTATTTGTTTGTTTGTTGTTTATTTTTGGTGGGGTTTTTTTCTTTTTTTTGTTGTTTGGTTTTTTTCCCACATCCACCTTGGTCTTTAATTGTTTTATTGGCTACATGGTCTACTATTAATATTTCTGTATTCAAGAAGACAATATCACAAATTATATGTGAAAACCATATCTGTGTATCACTTACAAGAATAAATCTTGGAAGTGAGCATCTGAGAAACATATTAAAAACACACATCAAAACATACAAAGGCAACAGAAAGATTGAAACAAAGCTGTTATTAAATATTATTAGTTTCTAGTATTTTTAAGGAATATTTCAAAGGAAAGAAGTATGGAAGATAGGACATACTTAAGAGACCAGTATACTAATTTTTTCTTTTTTTTGGTAGCAGCTTGATTCTATGTTTCTAGAAGAATGTGAAAACTCTGAAAGCCCACTTTATTAAAATCTTACATAGCTTAAACAACTTTATAAATGGTGAAATGTGCAATCTTATTTTCTGGTGGGGTTATAACTCTCAGGCCTTAGGTAATAAGTGATTTGCAGATGCAGAAGATTTACTTTACTGCAAAGTGTGACTGTTAATTGTGAGACAAAAGAAAACCAAAATCCCCATACAAAACCATTGCACAGAATTAAACATCTCCCCACCCTAGCTTGGTACCACTCCAACTGACCTTGAAGCAAGATTCAAATTTGCCCATGACAGCAAGAGATCATAATATTTGCACACAAATTTTATGTTTCATTTCTGTCTTGAAATAATTTGATCATGGTATTCTAAGGAAAAAATGTTTAACAGAACTTCTACAGTAAATTTTGTCCCTGGACTGTACATTTTCCCTGAATAATGTCTCAGTAAATAATCTAATTTTGTTATCTAGATTACTATCTAAATTATGTCAGTATTTAAGCTTGATAATATGAACTAGAATCCAAACCGAGGATATCTTTCTTTGCCAAGTTTTTTTAGGAATACTAGAACTGTGTAAAACTTAACCAACAGGGCTTCAATATTCAGCCTGTACCTGTCCAGTGCTTTTTAACAACAATTTGATTTAAAAAAAAAGACAAAATTCTGTTTCAGAAGCAAAACACTCTAAGAGTGTTTACAAAATATATTTTACAGAATTATTTAGTAACGTGAATTAAGTAGATCTTTTTTACCACTGGTTTCAAAAAAGCACCCACAGATACCATTACTAGGCTGCAACTCCTGATTTATTTAGCATAAGAGAACATTCCATATTTATCTGAGCAAATAGAAAAAAACTACAAAGAAGTGTACGGGAGCAGTTTATGAAGATGTAGATCTTCATGTAATTAGGAAAGTGAAAACACATTTTAAGTCTTGAACAAAGTATTTGATGTGTATATTTTCATCAGGATTTTTTCCTTTTTTTTAACTTTAAAATCATCTTAATCTTTCTTGGGAACATATGTAAAGGCAGAAATCCAACTTCATCAACCTCAAATTCTGGCAGAATCAATATTTTTTAGAGCTTAAGAGGGGAAAAACGTTCTGAATGCTCAGGTGATCATTGGAGACATATGGTCCCTCTACCATGTTCTGAGCTGGTGAGAGGCAGGCTGCTGCCAGGTCAGAAACCATGGGAGAGAAGGTCACATACATCCTCACAGGAGTTGTCTTTCCCAAATTTCAGCACTGTAATACAGCTCTCCAACTTTATGAGAGATTGTAGTACTGTTTGGACTTTTTACAAGGCTCCAGACACACAAACCATGACTCTTGCTGGTCTGCCTTTCATTTACTTGGCACCCTTTACCATCCTGCTGCACATTGCTTTGTGTTATATTGCTACACCTGAGACCTCTCTTCAATTTTCTTAGGGACATGCCAGGTGACTTTGCCTGTGGAGTACTGGATGATAGCCACCAACCATGGAGAATGCTGCAGGGCAGCTCAGGGGTTGGCAGTGACCTGGGGCTGGGTGCTGGCACAACAAGGGCTCCCTCGAGTACGTTCAGGTGGGGTGTGGTACCCAGGGACTATCTGCTGCCCCAGCCAGGAGCAGGGCAGCCAGGAGGGATGGGGGCAGCCCCAGCCCTGGATAGGCAGAGACTGGGCTCAGATCTGGTCCTGTGGCAAGGCAGGGCAGGGCTGTGGGGAGCTGGAGACTAGTCCTGATGCTCTGTGGTCATTGGGGAAGGGGCTGCTGGCCCCAGGGCTCTGACATGGTTGGGCTGTGGGCATGGTGAGGAAGCCCAGGGGCTGGACATGGCTGGCCAGAGCTGGCAGTACCCTTAGGGCCCTTAAAATTGCACAGACACATAAATGCATTGCTGACATAAGCCATTAACAAAAATACATTGCTGGAAATAGTAAAAGAGCCCATGCAGTGCCTTTCACCTTGCTGAACCGCTTAGTGAATGATTTAATTCCTGTTTGCATTTTTGGTTCCTTCTATGTTAGCTAATTCTGTTTATAGAATAATTAGGCAATTACTTAATTGAAATAGAAACAAAATTTAGTGTATTTCTAAATGTGCAAATTATAATTAGTCTGCTTATTAAACTGCATTTGCACAAATTATACCTCTTTATGTATAAAAGGAAACATGGCTAAACGATTTAGTGTGCTAAAACAGCTGTGAGTGAGTATGTCAGAGGCTGTGTGTGCCAGGTACATGATTACCATTCAGGGGAAAAAGAATAAGTTCAAAAATGTAGTCTTTTAAGAGGACTAAAAATAAGTAGACAGTTCAGAGACTTGCAACTTTGAAAATATCTGGACAATTTTTCCATATCCCATGCTCTGAAGACAGGCAGACTTTACTGTGTTTAAGCCATTTTAATAAAATAAAACCCAAAGTTGAGGGGTTTTGGATAAGAATTCACTTCCATATATCCAGTCATTATTATTCTTGTATCATATAAGACAAATTCAAATGATACAGTTGCAAAAGAAAAGCAGTTGGCAATGATCCTTTGCAGGTCAGATCTTATGATTCAGTATCAGTCATTTTAATTTTAACCATGAATTTGAGCGAACTAAGGATCACACTCAATGATCCCTGAAAATCCTCATGGTACTGTGAAACATTAGATTTTCTATACAATTTTGACTGAAAGAACTTTACAGTGTGCAAAACCTTAAAGCTGACCTTTGGTTATACGTATAAAGAGATCTGCATGCATTGTATTGCCGAATAAATTTTTTCATTAAGTATGCCCACAGTATTCTTGCTTCCAGAAAGACTATCTGAATGAGTCACATAGAATTTAAAGTCTTGCCCTTTTGGAATATCTACAATCTGTTGATAAAATATTACACAAACTCAATAGCCACGCAAAGTTAAAATGAAGAAATCAGATTTGGGAATTAATATTTAAAAACCCTCCCTAAAGCTGGAGATTTCTTGTAGCATATTTCTCAGACTAGCATAGCAATATTTAGTTAAAAATGTGAAGATTTAGAAACATTTCTCATCTGTTTCAGAACATTCAGTATGTGTAAAGTTCTATTGATAACTTGCCCTCACAATTGTAAAGCTGCTCTTTATTTTAATTTCCCTCAAATCACTTCACAGCTATTGGACACTGCTCCATCTTTCCTGTTTGATGTATTAACTCTGGTTGTTGGTGGCTTCTACCTATAGCTTATCTATAGCAGTAATTATAGGATCAAGTCAAAGCGTTACTGGACAACAGGAAGGAATAAGTAGTTCTCATCTTGGAGATCACGGCATAGCTCATTATTTTAAAATATGCTCTTTTCACATTTGAGCCTTGTATGGAGATACCAAACTAAATCAGCTAAGTCATGTTAGAACACAGTTAATTTTCCCCTGCCCTTTATTTCTGTGCCAAAAGAAATACTTGTAGCATGTCTGAATGGGGCAGCCACCCAACAGAAGGTTTCACAAGAACAGCACTTAAAAAAATTACATTATGGACAGATACACACAAAACTTGTAAACTGATATTACATTTTGACATCAGTGTGATAATTAAATTGTTTTGGGAACTGCCCATAAGACTTATCTTAGTTTAATAATAATATGCAATTTTCTATTATGAAATCTCATGACAACCACTACGCCTTTACTTGTAAGTCAGATAGTGTATTAGATAGACCTTAAGACAAAATGGTGCATCTTTTACCTTTGAGTAATATAAAAGCAAAATAAACCAAATTCTTTTATAAAACAGTAGGTGACCAAAGCCCTAGTTGTTTCATGTCTTGCTTCTAAGTTAAAGCTCTACATAGAAGTTGTCAAACTGGGCATCAAATAAAACAAATCAGAATTACTAGCATTTTACAAACTCCCTGTACAAGAGTGAGAAAGTGGGGTGGGGTAAAGGAGTGGAATAATGGTGACATTTTTATCTCTGCATCCTTGTTCTTTTAACAAAATGTCACAAGAATCACATCTCCTGATTTTTTATAAATGTCTAAGCAATTTTTTTTCATTAGCACTTTTATACAACACCAACACTTGTGAAGGATTGTCACTTACACAAAAACTACCCTGACTTTTACATCTAAAATGTCTTAAGATGAAATGAGTTACACATTTTTTGTTACCAGCTTGAATTCCAAGTCACAAAATTAGTTTAAAAATACAATCAGTCATAGTTCTCAGTAATTGCTAAAAAAAGTGGTTTTCTATATAAAAGTTTAAAAGTAGTCCACTCACCTAGGTAAAATAATTAAAATTAATAATTGAATAATATGTTTTGGAGCAATTTATATATTATCTATTGTATTACCAGAAAAAGTTTTCAACGTAATAGATAAATTAGGTTTTATCCTCCAGATTTTTAGTAAAAACAGATCAGTTCAAGCTTAAGATTGTACTCTTTTTACATGTTGAAGACAGAATTCTTTCTGTCTTCATCTAAATTTAGTTCTAGAGGTTGTGACATTACAGCAAATCTAGTTTAATCATACTGGTAGTTTTACATGTAAATTAATGCATGTACTCATACAGAATTATAGTGTTAGAGAATCATTAACAAAACCAATGATGGGCATTCCCCCCAGAATATGGGATCCCTAATGAGCTATAATTTAGATTTTAAATGAGAATAAATTACCATGCCAACAGTTCTTTGAACACAGATTGTTTTTTGAATATATCTTCACTAAGCAGAGTGTAACTGGAAGTGAATTAATCATTTCAGTCCAGAAAAAATCAAATGCATTAAAATGAAACTTGCATGACTGATCCTTTAAATTTTAATTCATTAGGATGTTTTTTGGACAGAAATATTTAGAATGAAGATGACAAATGACAATTGATTTTAAAACTTTTTGTACATTTACCTGAGAAAGAAGATAAGTTTTACTTGGCCACCAACAAATCAGATATCGATTTACTTGGGAACTTTAGCATATATCATGAGGATAGTTACATTCAAAAGTGTACATCACGGACACATGAAAGTGGCACAAAAAAGCCACTTGATACCAATGAGATACCATGTACTATAAAGCAAAAGTAGTAAAAAGCAGCGTGAAACCTGATCTTTCAATCTGGTATTACAGGACATTCAAGGAAAGTGGCTACATTTTTTGTGTTTTGTTCATTTATTTTCTTGCTGTATTCTATCATCATCTTATTAAGTGTAATGATACAAAATCTGGTTGAATTTTTGAAGCTGATTGAATGAAGTACATGGAGTACTTCAACATACTAAAGCACAATGATTGTGAAAAATCACTGTTCATGCAATAGTCAAGAGAACCTCCAGTAGAGCCCAGGTTCTCTTTAAGAACAAAGTTAATAATTTCCCATACCGGAAAAAACCAAACTTATATAATACGACTCTCTTTTTATCAAGTATTGGAAGAAATGCAGTGTTGCAGACAGCAAAGGAAGAGGTATAGCAGAAAAAAGGTAATAACTTAAGCAAAATTTTTGAAACATTTCTGTTCTCATGTGATGAATGTTTGGAACATGGGTATAACAGACAATAGGGCAAAGTGTTTCTAGTCTTGCCCATCTACATCTTTCATTATTTGTTTAGAAGAAATGAAACTAGACACTCTGTGAAGGCAGACACTACTTATTCATAGTTCTGCACCTGACATCCAGCTCCTCATGTTTCTGGGCATTTCTTGCACAGAGATGAATTGGGATACTTCATATGCTCATGGTAGATATGCCTTTTAATGCTTCCCCTTCCCTTCCCTTCCCTTCCCTTCCCTTCCCTTCCCTTCCCTTCCCTTCCCTTCCCTTCCCTTCCCTTCCCTTCCCTTCCCTTCCCTTCCCGTTCCATTTTGTTTGGTGGACTTAGTCAAACTCTAAAGCTGAAACAGAGTAGATGTACATTAGGGCTATAAATTTGCACCAGGAATGTGCTTTTCAAGTAAAAGTCCTAAACATTCCTGCTTCTCATGCCTTCATTTATCACAGAGTAGTTGCAGATTACACAAACGGGATTAATTCCAGATGAAAATAAATTGAAAAATGTGCCCTAGGAGTCCTCTTAATGCTCTTCAATCAGCTATGAGCTTTCAGTCCTGGTTGCAGTCTACACCTTTCTCCCATTCTTAACAAACATGCACAGCACATACACTGACTGCTCTATCAATTGTTTTACTACATAGATCTGTTTTTGCTCTGCTGTCCTATTTGCTAATGCACCACAGTCACATTAACCCATATTCCTTGATGGGAAGTGACCCTGGATCTAATAAATCAGTCTTGATTTTACCTTTTATTTCAGGAGTAAACACATGATACATCAAGAATTTTAGAACTTCACAGCAACCAGTGTAAAAAAGTGGTACCTTATTGTATCAGCAGATAACCATGCTTTAGTAACCTGGCAAGTATTTATACAAATATACTAAAATGGAAAGCAGGTAAAATGAAGATCATACACTGAAAAAAACCTAACACCAATGCCTGATGATATTGGGAATTTCTAGCTAAGGCTTCCCTTAGAGAGATTTCTTTTTTCTTTAGTTCTTCATGATTGTAGGAAGACATTTTGGCTATTGACTTTGAAACAGTCACTTTGAAAAGGTCAACCGCCCCTCTTAATAAAATGTTTGCCAAATATTTTGGATCTGACTTGGGAGTTGAGATACATCGTTAACAGGAGATATTTTAGTAAATGGACATTGGCATCCCAAATTTGTGGACATAACATATGAAAACTTTTAAACAAAAAAAGATGATTCTGTGGGTAATAACTTTTCAGTACCATTACTTGAAATTACCTCATATTATCTACAAAGCTTGCTATACCTCTGACTAGACTTCTACATTGTCAGTGTTTTTAATTCATGGCCTAGGCATTTGCTGCCTACTGCATGATATATGGTTCTATTGTTTCATGTCTCAAGTGCACAGCCTTAGAAATTTTATTTACTTCTTTACTGGCTTGCATAAACCTTTCGTCATGGGTTACCTGTTGATAACATGTGGAAAGTGTCAGTATATGATTCTTCCTAGCACTCTTTTTGCTTGAGTTAGTATTTGTAAGTAATTTACAACACAGTCAGATCCAGTCTTGAAATCTGAAAGCGACAGAATGATTAAGATTATTGTTTCCAACGATAAAGGTGACAGACTTTTGTACTTCTTACGGTCTTGAATACAATATGAAAAAATCGATACTTCTTCCCTTTGAAATTAATTATCTAATACATTTTAAAGCTTTTTTTTTAAGCTTGCCCATGTACTCAGAAGTATGAATCTGATTTGATTCAGAACTGCATTAAATCCTGATGTCTGTATACATAACTATCATTTTTAAATCCATTTACTCTGAGCATCTGAAGGATTGTTTTCCTTGAGAAAAGCAACGTGTACATAAACTAATAAAATAATCTCTGGGTATTCAGACCCGGACTTGGAATGGCAAGATAAAGTGACTGGAGACTTCTATCTATGTTTGCACAAGGTTCTCATGTTAATATGTGTGGCAGTCTACTCCTGATCATCAAGCATTCCAGTTAGCATCAAATCCCAAGAGAAGACACAGTGTAATTCTAATATGTTCTTTACAGAGGTGTTACAGAGGTGTTATCCACAACATTAGTCAAAAGATATTCAGTAATGTGTCCTAGAAGAAGTGACATGTAATAGCAATTATGCAGCTGCATTGTCCTAGGGGCAAAAGGATGACTGAGAGGAAATGCATCATCATCCCTGGGTGGGAACAGTGTTGTCTGTGCCCCACAGGGGTTGTTTCCGTGTGACAGATTCTCATCAAGCCAGGGGTTGCCCTGACAGTCTGAAAAAACACAGCAGTGGAAAACAGTAATGCCCCCTCAAACACTGAGTGTTGTAATGAGATCAAAATAGCTGTCCTTATATGCAGAAAAAGTTCATTGAATCCACAAATAGGATAGAACAAAACAGAATAAAAAGACTCTTATTGAAAACTACATATGAATATATATCTGAATAAAAGTACATTTATGAGATGTGCTGTACATTTTTATGCCATTACAAGAGTTATGTTCATCTTAGTTCAATTTCTATATACTTCTGAAAGAAATCCACCAGGCATAATTCTTTCAGAAGTGGACTAAGAAGAAACTTGTATAAGGAAAGTATAATGAGTGAAAGACAAAAGATATTGTCTTGAAATGAACCTACAACAAAGGAAACAGATATAAACATTTGAAAATATACCTTGTGGGATAGCCTGTAAGAGAATTTAAATATTTTGATTCTGAAATAGACATAAATTATATTTATGCAGATACTGGTAGGGTAACCAAACAAGCTCTGAATTAAATTTTTGCTGATTTCTGAATGTGCTTAATTCCTAAGCCCCCAGAAAAACTTTATACAAACATGTCAATGATTAATTTATTATTATCCACCAATTTTTCTGTGCAAAATTTTGTAATTTTTCTAGCTGTTATTTCTAGTTCTAAGAATCTATTCTCTTTGATTTCTGAAGACTGTCTTTTTGCAATAATACTAGATGAGTCATATATGAGTTTTTCAAATCAAGACTTTATCTTCCCTTTAAAAGATTTCTAGCTTCCCTAAAATATTTAAGCCTCTGTATGAGGACAATGTTTGACCTATTAAGCAGTATTCTTCAGTTTCTTGATGCTGGGAATTTGACTGAAGATAATAACCTTCTTTTTTCACTTTGGATCTTTTGTAATTGTGTCTATCAGAGATTTCATTTGTGGCCATACAACATATCGTGCTACTTAAATCTGTTATTTCATGTTCACAGTGCACTTGATTTCTTTGATTTTCAAGAAAGAGATGGTTGAAATATTTCTGGGTTTATAAATCTCAGGAAGTTTCATTTTTCCTTGAAGCAAGCCCTTAAAGGCTTGAAAACTTATGAACAGATGTATTTTCTTTAAAAGAAATTAGAAGTTTCATAGTACTATTAGGGTAAAACTTCTGCTCTAATGTAAGAATCTTTAAGTGTGCTAATCACATCAGAAAATTTAACCAAGTAAAATGCCTTCCATTTTTGTTTATTACAATTTTTACATTTATATTTTGTTGTCAGTGAAAACTACCTACGGATCTGTGTTAATCTATATTACTTGTTTACAATTTTTTCCTGGTAATTAATTTTTTTGACCAGTCATCTTTCTTGTAATGTATTAGTCTCTTCCTTAATTTTACAGAATTTTCTCTAACTTACGAAGTCCTTATTGGACACTTTATTTTCACATATTTTTACTCTCTTTCTCATACCCCTCCCCATTTTCTCTAATTATATATTGTTTCCAGTATCAAGAAACACCTTCTCAGGTCCCTAAAAACTCAGTTTAAATAGAACCCAACAATGTTAAAACTTCTTCCATCATTATGTTTGCTGCCCAAATAATGAAAACATAGCCATGTAGACTTAAAAAACTTCCATTCTTCAGAAGAAAAGCAAGAAATGCAAGAAAAGCAAGAATTATGTCAAGGGAATTGTTCTTTGTCTGTTGTTTTTTTTTGACTAAAAAGGATTCTTCTTCTGTAATTGTTTGGACTGTTAATCATGCCTTATTTACCTATTAGTCAGAAATATCCATAATTTAAAAAGTATAAAGAACCTGTTCAGATTAATGATTTGATGACTATTCCTTACTTATTTCAATGAGATAAACATATGCACACCAACCTAAATACCAAAGGAAAAACAATATCTCTGCTTGGAATATCACCAAAGAAAATTTCTCAGTTATGGTTATATTCTTCAAAGATGCATAGGCTTGAATGATCACAAAACAGCCATTCTTTCTCCAGGGATGAAAATTAATTTCATCACAATTATGCAAAAATAGATTATGGGAAAAAGGAAGCATTGCTTTTGTCTCAAGAACTACATACTGGAATTAAGTTGAAAATACTAAATCCTAAATTCTCCAGAATGGGCAAGTGCACTAAGTGAAAGTCTAATACATAGGAAAGAACCTGCACAGTGTTATCAAGTACCTTTCTTTCCTTTCTTTCTTCACAAATGAATACATCTTCAAAAGGAGAAAATGTAAAATGGCCTTTTATATCTGATATTGTCTTCATGAGTGGCAGAATGACTAAGGTTAATCCAAAAAAAGCAAAGCTTGTGTCATCTCTTTAATTCTACTTTAGTTTTTCTCCTCTAGGATTAGCAGCTCAACACTCACTATCGTTCCTGCTATCTGATTACATCATGTTATTTATCCACTATTTAAACTAAGGCCAAAAATGGTCATATATCAAAAACTGAACTCTGAGCTCAGAAATTCCTCTTTCATCAGCCAGTCCAGGTCCATTAATGTTTACACAAACTATGCTTTTCTGTTAGTACAAAAAGCTTGCTAAAATAGCCGAATTTTAAAGTACTCTGTATGTATATAATGTGGTGCACAAAAATTGACAGTATTTGTTATTGATAATGTTTCTTACTTGCAGTTAGTAGTGTTTTCAAGTAAAAGCAAGCCACAGCTTCACTGCTTGGCAAAGTGAGTTGTTGGACTTTGCTACAAATTAAGAGACATAAAACCTTACTAGCTTCTATTTGTCTGTGTTTTTTAGTGCTCTCCTTGATTGCTGCAATACCATACTTAATTAAAATTTTCAAACAAAGTATCAGCAATTTTTTAAGAAAGAATAAAATGACTTCTAAAAATGGAAGCTTGCAGTAAACACAGGCTTTCATTTTAAAGTTATTTTACACATTAAAAAATCCAGTTTTAGAAGTTCATATGGCAACATAAAAAAAGGCACACAAATAAAATAAAATGACATAGAAAAGCCCAAGTCACCAGACTTTGTGTTCTTCTTTTAGGGGTCTAACTGCTCAAAATAGTTAAGCAAAGCATTTATTTGTTTCTTTATTGTCTTTTAGCTAAGGCAAATGAACTTGATTGAACATATTGCCATATCTGCTTCTTCCTTTCATTTATTTGGGCTCTTTATTGTCTCTGTCCTTTTTGCTTCCACTCAGGTATGTCTCCACAAAATAGCAATTTCCCTGTTCATGTTTCACTCATTTTTTAATCTGAGAGATGCTTTCCTTTGATCTTCTAATTTGCTAATTCTCGAAAGTGTAATATATAAAATTAAAGACAAAAACCTGCAAAAAACTACCAAACATAATTTTACAGTTACCTGGCTATTATAAGTTTTTGGTTCTGATTTGATGAACATTTTCCCCCTTAATGAAAGTTTAATTGATTACTTTTATATTTTCATAAGCTTTACAAATAATACTGAGGTTGATATAGAGAAGAATTTACAGTGAGTAGCAAATTATGTGCTGCCAGACACAGATTCTGAATATTTTACTCCAGAGATTTTATTTAGGTTCTTTCTTATATTAGAGCTGCCTGTTCACTAGGAGATAAATGAAGACTGCTTAAAACATGGACAGATTAATTTGTACCCTGAACTAGGTGTTTAAAAAGTAATTAATGGCATTGAGGTGTGTTAAAAGCAAGCAACCAAGCACCAAAAACCAACAAAACAAAACCCCCAAGTGGTTTTGAAGATGTGATCTCAGTCCTCTCTCCAATGCAGACATTTCTTAAGATTCCAGTAAATTGCAACAGAATTTAGTATTGCACAGATTGACTACAATGAATGGCAATAGAACTGATTTGGTTTCTAAAATTTTATTCTTTTATAGTTAAACCTTATGTCATTAAATGTTCTATTCTTATTGGAATGAATTTATACCTGAAAATAATTGCTTGTACTTCTGGTGTGAGGAGGTTTTTGAAAGGTCTTTTTGCTTAGATGCTTTATTTCTGAAAAAAAAGATGCAGGAAAGAGGCACCATAAATGCTACAGGAAAATCATCAACAAAAAAGACAAAAAACCCAGGCAGAAGAAAATTGGGGAAAATTTTGCACTTATGGAAAAGATTATTTTTGGATCTGAATATTTTTGACAGTGAAGGAGAAAAAAGAGCTAAATGTGATTGCATAAAAGATTAAATGCTCCAAATCAGCATCAGATCCTCTGTACCAGAATATGATTTCCTAAAAGATTAGGAAAGCAGCTAATAATTTGAGAGTTTTTGGCCATTCAAATTAAAACAATGATGAAGCATAAATAAAAGCATGCTGTCCCCTGACTCATTGTTGAAGATAGAGGGAACAGAAAGACAGATTACTCTAAGTAGAGATTTGAAATCTTTTTCTCATTGTGTAGAAAGTTCTTAAGTTAGCTGGCCTTATGATATTCATTTGTTCATTATGCTAGCACAAAATAATTTGGGGTTTGAACTAGCACAAAGTTTTTAGTTGAACACAGAGATACCTCAACTTGTTTTATATTGTTAGATTTTAAAGTTATAAATTTTTTAAAACTGCCCATTCAAGCAGAAACCCACATACTGGGATAGAATATTTCAGTTTCTGCTTCCTAGAAATTACTTTCCCTCACCCCCTGCTTTTTGTAGTTTTGGAGGAAGTGAAGGCCTCATAATGTTTAACAAGCTACACTTTTTGCTAGTATTCAAATATGGAATAACATATTAGAAATATAGAATCTGTACTTTTAGGCAAAAATGTTGCTTCTAACAAGCCACACTCTTCTCTTGAGATATGATGCACAAATACAGAAAACCAGCAGAACAGCTAGCCATCTAAAAAGCTGAGGATATTGCATTAGAGAAATGTTCTCAATTTGTTTTGGTACTCTTTCCCATTTTTGAAAACAGCCGTTAATTGGCTTATGGAACTTCACTTTAAGACACAAACGTTGACATAAACATACAGCCTTACCTATAGAGATGCCCTGAGAACATGAACAGTACATTAGTGTTTTCTCTTGTTGCTTTTAGAGGAAATTGGATGTCAATTTTCACTACTATAAAATAGTCCACAAGCTCTTGGTTCTCAAATTTCTCATTTTATCCACTTGCTCTCATTTTCATGTTGTGTTTGCAGTTATGAACCTATGTGCAACATACAATTAAGTCTTTCACATGTTTCCAAAGGTTTCAGTTTTATTGTGGAATGCTTATTCTCCTCAGTCCTTAACAACACAGTGTGCCTCTTCCATGTCATGCACCTTTTACGAGCTATCCAGTCATGGGCTACTTTATCTGCTGAAATTAATCGTAGCACACACTATTATCTATATGTTCTTTGCTTCTTCACAGTCTCAGCATTCTTGGTCAAAGAAGAACCTAGAATTTTCTTTAAAATGATTTAAAATTCATTCAGTCATATAATTGTATCTTTTTCAATGATAGATCTGAATAAATATTTTGTCTTATAAAATTATTTTAAAGACTAATACTTTATTTTTTTTTCTGTGTTATTACTATCTATCTCCTTTCTTCCTTTCATCAGGTGGTAACTTTAATCTATGTCAATGTTCAAGAACTCAAAGGAAATATGCAGCTTTTATGTGTCCCAAGTCAGGTCCAAATTAAGAGGAAACAGATGAAACAGGTACATTTTCAGAAAGTAAAATTTCAAATACACTTTGAAGCTAAGTCCTCTTAAAGAAAATCAACTAAGAACCCAAATAATAACAAAATGCTGGTCACTAGTTATGTTAAAAAAATCTTATCTGTTTGTATTATTTATTATACATCATATATTGATTTAAGAACTGCAATTGTATGCTAACAGTATTTTAATTTATATATGTTGATGTGTAAGATGTATTTTCAAAACTGCACTTGGTACTTCTAATAAAAAGGTATTTTGGAGAAAAATAAATGAATATTTTTTAAATTGTAATTATCAAACCCAATTCCAAACAAAAGTTAAATTTCCTAAAATCATTGCTGGACATTGGATATACAACTACCTTTGAAGTTTTCACTCTTTCATCATCTTAAACACTGATGATTGTCTATAGCAATAAAAATAACAAGGTAATGTAATAAAAAACAATTTTATGTACAATTTTTTTTCCAAATAAATAATTTCAGAAAACAAATTGAAATCTATTACATAATAAGTTTCACAACACATTTCACACATTGATAACAGCCTAGAATATGTTATTTTCTCATCATGTTTTAGAATCAAATAGGGCTTTTCATTATTAATTGGACTGCATTATTTTTTTCTCTATGCTATGTAATTAAATGTCAACATGGCCAACAATTAATTTTAAAATAGTCTATCAGGGGAAGCTATCATATGCAAAAACTATTTCAGAGCAGGAAAAATACCTTTGCAACTATTTTCAAGGCCAGCTGTTATACGAATAATTATGCATGGCTAATGAAGAAAAAATACCTTGTGAATGTTTTGACCCCTTTTCTGATATCAAGCTGTAATAGTCAAGACTTTTCCTTATGGATTTTGAACTGTTTTATTGCACATCTCTCATTAGTAATTGCACTTTTGGTATAAATTTTGAGCAATTTTTGGTTATAGTTTTCTTAACTTATTTGTTGTGGTTTGAGAATGAGCTGATGAGTGGAGGGTAACTGGGTAGTTCATCCTGATTAATTCTATGAATTCCTTTCCAAATCTTTACATTCATTATTGTACACTTCCTCCTTGAGGTCCAGACCATAGAGTTAATATTACAAATAGAATATACACCCCTTTGGAGAGCCAGATTGCTAATTTAATGCTGTATTTATTATGATTGCACTCCTATCCATACCTCCTGTGGCCTGGTTATTTGTAAAGTGTTTGTTCACCACACTAATAACAAGACTTGGCTGTGTTCGGTGGGCAGCTTTACATCTCCTGCTCAGATGGGTCTATCTCAATGTTTCCCCTGTGGTTTTTTCCACTCTTTTTTCTGCTCCCACAACACAAGGGCTACTGACTCCTTACTCCTTAAGACAACACTTCTGTGTTCAGATGGGAATTCCAGTGTCCTAGCTGATTTGACACTGGTTCTGGTTGCCAGTCTTTGTTGTCATTAAAGGGCTTTGCAACAAACATCTGACCGTCCTGTCCTGCTCTCCCAGCTACAAAGCTGGGGCAGTTCCTTGTGTGGACTCATCTCGACAAACTGTCCCCTTACCCTTCCCTGACAATAATCAGGGCTTTTTCTTTCTGCAGGGTGAGCCACTCCTCCTTACCCTTGGGAGAGAAAGGAAACCAGATGTCCCCACCCCTATGCTCCAGGCCCAGGTAAGGACATTTGCTGCAATGACCTCAGATATCAGGATGGCAACACTTTTCAGTCACCAGTGCAGACATTTCATTTTTTCAGCAAGCTAGCTTCACTGCTGATCTCTCTGTACTTTTCTGCACTTAGATCAGTATGAAGGAAAAGTACAATAAAAGTCTTAACAACTTACTAAATCAAAAGTAAATATGAGCTTTGGAGTAGGCTTCACCTCTTCTTAACAGTAGCAGAAGCATTTCTTCATTAAAATGACACTCATGGAGTTCTTATTTATTTCATCAAAATACATTTTTTTGGAAACCTGCATTAGAGAAGCAGTAGTCTCTTACAGTAGGGAATCTACTAGTTAATTAAAACATTCCCTTTTAAATCTCTGGATGACACTAGTATCATATTCCTGCTCAGCATAAACATACACAGTTTAAGAATTATTATAATCATTAGTATAAGTGTTGAAAAAGTGTTCTTTCACAGACAGTCCTGAATCACACTTATCTGAGACATACAATACGTACATCGTGGACTTTTTTCAATTGTAAATCATGCCAGCTTTGTCAAGGGAAACTTGCATGAGGCTATCTTAAGGCAGATGCCTCTGGAGTGCTGCTTTTCTTTTTCTCAGCTAGTAGTTGCATAAACTGCTTTAGAGGAAAATGCCTCTGAGTAGAAACATAATACATAATCAGCCCAAATAATTACAACAAAAATGCTAACTTGCTGTTTTCACAACATGGATAATAGGCTTGCTTAAGGGCATGGAATGCAAAATCAGTTTTGCATGTCTTCTTGTATTTCAGAGTCATTAAAATGTGCTACACTCTGAGTATGGAAATAAATGCCTCTGCTGATAACAGAAGTGACAACTGACACACTGGGAATTCAGCTGTTTCAAACAGTGGCAGAGCTATCAGCCAGGGAGTAATGTGGATAATTTTCACAGTGTCTATCTCTGTTGAAATATTTCAATATATTCAGTTTTAAATTCAGGAAGCATAACATGACAGCCCAATATTTTAATTTAGAGATTCAGAGAAATGAAACAGGAAAGATATATGCTATCATTGCCTAAATTTATGTTGAACTTTATCATACGAAATCAAGGGATTTCCATTTCAAAGCATGTAAGAATATTATCCAACAGAATGAATTCTATCTAAGTTGTATTTCACATACTGGAAGAGCTTCTACACTCCTAATAAAGGTCTATGTATTCACAGACCTTGTTTTGACTTGGATAGAATTATTTTTATTCTTAGTAGCTGGTATGAGGCTACATTTTTAATTTGTGATTAAACCAGTATTGGTAATGCAAGGATGTTTTTGTTGTTGCAGGCCAATACTTATACAGCATCATGAAATTTTCTTTTGCTCGCCCCACCCCACCAGTGAGGAAGCTGGGAATGCACAGGGAGTTCGGAGGGGACACAGCCAGGAGAATTGACCTCAACTGACCAAAAGGACATTACATAGCCTCTGGCATCACACTCAGCATATAAAGCTGGGGGAAGAAAGAAATAGGGAAGGATGTTCAGAGTGATCACATGTGTCTTTCCAAGTCACAGTTACCTGTGATGAAGCCCTGCTTTCTTGAGGAAAACTGAACAACAGGCTGCCGATGGGAGCTGTTGAAAGAATTTCTTCATTTGCTCTGCTTGCATGAGTTGCTTTTGCTTTCCATATTGAACTGATGTTATTGCAACCCATGAGCTTTCTCACTTTTAGCTTTCTGGTTCTCTCCCCCATCCCACAATGAGAGAGAGAATCAGTAGCTGTGTGGGGATTAGTTGCTGAACGGGGTTTAATCACTAAAAGATTAGTATTCTACATCCAAAATTAGTAAAATCATGTTCAAAGAACACAGGCATTTTGTACTGAAAAAGTCTTAATAAGTAATCACAACACTCTTTAGTATGGAAAAAATTCTGATCTCATGCTTTTTTAAATAGTAAGTAACCATGTCTATTCTGCCAGCAATTTAGTAGCTATTGAATGTGTTAAATCTGGATGTTTGTAAATATTCAATAGAAACAACTCAAAAATGCCAAATATGTACATTGATGCACATACATATGTATCACCATATGTAAGAGGTTGCTTGTAACATCGATGAGGAAAGGTATTTACAGAATATTTCCAGTCTCCTGTCCTTATTAAGTTTGTCAAAATGCCCCCATACTATTGATGACTAAACATTAATTAGCATACCCTGATGCTCAGATTACACCAAAGATTTTTAAATTGTCCAGTTTCAGTTTAGTTTCCTCTCAATGTATATACTCTTTCTATATCCAAAAGAAACACTCACACTCCCAGAGCTGTTTTCTCATCTCCCAGCTAAAGTTAATTCTTTTGCTCTGCTAAAGCAGCTCTCCAAGTCATTCCTCTGCTCCTTTAGTTTTATTGGAAAAATAAGGCAAACCTACTGATGTTCTCTTCTTTCTTTCTTCAGTTATCTCTTTCGCCCTCTTTCTTAGTATATTTAATAGAGTACATTAGTTAGATAAAATATATAGAGGTATATGCAACCAGGATATGAGGGGGCTGTGCTGTCATTGATCTTCACTGAAATCAGTAAACCCAAAACAGAGAGAAAGCTGATGTCTCCTTTGTTCAAAGATCATTCTCTTTTTTAGGACTGATTTCCCAAATACCAGTGCTTGTCATGTACTGCAGTTAAGCTTGTTTACAATACACAAGTGTGCAAAATCATCTCTCCGTGAGCTCTTTTTGACCTGACATACACAGGTTTTTCCATCAGACTGAACACTTTTTAACTTGCACAAATTGTCATAGTCCTATTAACTTTGATGGCTTAGTGACTCTAAACCAATTGAGGATCTGACCCAAAGCAAATAGCTCAAATATTTAGTTAATTGTTATATGTTGAATTGAATAATTTAGTGATAGAACAGGGGGTAGCAACTTTAAAAGGAAAGAGTCTTTGAAATAATTCCTTCTTAAGAAGAAATTCTTGACTGAGAAATTGGAACAGGCTGCCCAGAGAAGTTGTGGACATCACATCTGTGGAAGTCTTCATGGCCAGGTTTGATAGAATCTGGAGCAATCTGGTCTAGTAGTAGGAAGCAATCTAGCCCATGACAGAGGGGTTGGCAATAAATTGTCTTAAGGTCCCTTCCAGGCTAAACCATTCTATCATTCTCTAAGTCTTTGAAAGCAGACATGCTCAAAAGGTCTGGTAAACTGCTGAAAACTCATTGAGTGAGATTTGTCACTCAAAAAATTCCCCCTGCTGAGGATATCAGATGTCATTTGACAGTGTATTATCTTGTTCCTGCTAGGTGCTTTAATGTAAAATTTCCCCTAGGTTATATAGGGACTTGTCCAGATTATGATAGGAAAGACTGGAGACAAACATAACATAGCAATAGTTCACAATGCCTTCGTTGTAGTACTAAGTTTTTTGGAAAATTATTTAGTTACAGGTATGGTTAATTAAATCTGACATCATAGATGAGGTACATTGCAGTGAAGAGTTAGACAGATTTGTCTCTGTACTGTGTTTGTGGCTATAAGAGAAGATCAAACCTGGCAAATTCAGCAGTCTGAGATTTCTCAAGGTACATTTCACACGGGCCTGTCAAGACCAATAGAAAGTGCTTACATGAACTGAAGAAAGCTTGATCACTAAGATTTCCCTGCTGTAATTGGAACCTTGGAAATATGGAGTCCTCTGTGTATTTTCAAGAGTATTTAGATGGACAGTTGCAGAGTAGCTCCTACGGAATTGTAGCTGCATTGTAGTATAGCTATAATGGAAATGCAAACAAACTTATGGTAGACAAGGACATAAATGCATTTACAAGTGTCATTCTAAATTCTAGGAAAGCAGATACATTTTATGGTAGCTGAAATGTTAAAACAAGGCAGACTGGAATTTTATATAAAATTGTGATAAAAATTTGAAAAGGACCTGAGGATCAAAAAGTTCCTTCCAGGAACCCCACAGGGCCAATAAATAAGTTACAAGAGTAGGAGAGAAGGCCACAGGAAAAAACACTTTCCACCCCTGTGTGCACTTATTTCAGGATGGGTTGGGGAGACTCCCATGGCAGAAACCTGGATCTAGCTCCTGACACACTGAATAATTTTCCATCTTCCACTGTCTATGTGTTGGCAAGTCCTGTATAATTTGCCATACTTCAATTACTCATCTCTTTCACCCTGTGTTCTCTCCTCAGTACTTATAGCTACTGATGTATGTCACTTGGAACATTAGTCACTTGATTAAGGCCCTGTCTATAAATAGGTATTCTTACTCATTATTCGTTAACAGATGTGGATCATTTTTTTTTTACCCTTGTAATGGGAATTTTTTATAAGCACATTTGTTTGATGCAAATGCAGCCTATATAATAGAATAAGTATGATATTCTTCAGACTGATGCCTTTAACAGTAGCATTTAGAGGCAGGAGTTTTAAAACACAATTTTTATTGTTATGTAGAAAGATCACACTTCCTTTTTCTAAATGTATGACATTTATTTATACAAATCCTCCGTCATTTGCATTTCCTGCTTCTTAATTACCTGATATTTTATTCTGTTAGGCTCTGTGCTGCAAAAAGAAGAGATTTTCTCAAACACTTTGTGTTTGATCACAAACCAGCACCCTAGGAAAGCCAAGACCCTTGTGCCTCATAAGTCTGTCAGTATCCCATTATAGGGACCCTTCAGTGAACAGTCCCACTGGATTGGACAGCAGTTCAAATGTCTTGTTCAGGGTCACATACCAAATAGAAAAACCCCTCCTGGGTCTCCACATCTTTACCCACTGCCAGTGACTGCCAGCACCCCTGAAGTACTCACATTAACTGTTTACAGAATGACTATTTATTAGTGAAATTGTGAGAATTTAAGGTTCAAGAATTGCCAGTGATAGTATCTGACTGCAAATATATATTAAAAGTAATAATAATCAAAAGCAGTATACCAAGAAACTACTCTCCAATAAAAGCTGTCTTGAGAGAATCATTCAGCATGCAGAGAACACAGTTCTTTACCCCAAAGGCATCTCTGTGGGGGAGAAGAAGGTTCAGCCCCTCAAATGATCCGAGAAATTATGCTGGAGTCTTCCCCCACTATTCTTAGCTTACTTTTACACTATTTCTTTACATTTATGTGGAGCTTGGGTGACTTTTGTGATACATCTTAATAGTAAGTGGTGGTCATATCTTGGGGCTAGATATCTCAGGATAGTACCTGAGACAACCTTGGGAGGGGGACATGGGTCAGTCCAAGATTTTGCCATTGTTGCTGATGCAACTGCAGGACATCTTCTTTTATCTCCCTTGGTTTTCAGCTGCTGTGTGGTTTATCAGCTGGAAAGTGCCCCTGAGTTCTCTCCTCTGCAAGGGTTTTGGCAGAGCCTGGTCATGGTGGCTCCACTCTGCTCCATCATCTGTTTAGTGCCCCTTGGACTGCATTGTGTGGGGGAGGTCGGACATGCTGACTGCATTCCATATGGAGAGTAGCAACTGCATGTTTCCCTAGAACTTCCATGTCATTATCTTTCTACCCTCAGTCATGCTCCCACACTGGTTATACTTTCCCTTTAAACAAGTACTAGTGCTTTGGAAACACATTATTCCCTGTGTTCTACAAAACCTCTATGCACTCACTGAATTTTGGGACAGAGAGAAGATGCCATTAAAGGAAAATGCAGGGCAGCCCAGAAGATATTGCATTCTTTTTACATGACTTGTTAATCATGATCCATATAACACTGTTGCATCTGTGGTTGCGTGCAGAACATGAAGTTGAAATGTACAAATAAAACACTATTCAAGAGTGCGTATAGTAACAGAGTAGATATACTTACTCTTATACAATAAAGAAGGCTCTCGAAGAAACCTTTTCCTTGCTGTTCAAAAGAGGCAGCATTTTGTTTTCCCAGTAGAATTACATACTGGGCTTCTGATTATGTACAGTCAAAATATGCTTAATTATCTTTATCTTGAAAAGTAAGTAGCATGTTTCTCATGCTCAAGCTTCTTTTGAGGACTTCAAGAAAATTTAGAACTCAGAAATATTAAAATGTTAATGAAATGCTTTATTAGTTGAAAGAAAAGAAAAACTATAAGCTATATAGAGAAAAAAATAAGAGAAAAACTGCTATGCATCTAATTTGAATAGTTTTGAGTGACATATTAATTATTTATGAAAAGTAAGACTTCAAAAGGAAAATGGCTGTAGTACTCAGAAACACACAGTCTCTGAGACTTTCTAATTGTAGGAATACACAATTACTGTGTTTGCTTACCAAGAGCTAAAATGAATCTTACCTAGAAAATTACTATCTTTTTTCTCTGCCTACTGAAACAGTGAACAGCAAAGTACTGCAATATTTATACATTGCAATTCGAAATTTTTCTACCCATGTCAATAGAAAAATATAAAGAGATTTAACAAACCTCATGTTTCACAAAGTTTCCCTTGAAAAGTGACATATCAATCCAAAATTTTATTTGGAGATTTTGAGTTAAGCACCATGTAAGAAGTATATTAACATGAAAGATCTGAACAGAGTTCATCAAATATAGAAGATGAAATATAAATTGCTTAAATATTCAGTCAACGTCCATTAATGAAAAAAAATATAGTATTCTGTCTCCAAAGCTTACATTTACTTCCAAATCCATATATCAGTTGGAATACATTTGCTGAATTCCTATTTAAGTGGGTATTGCTCTGGTATTTGAAGACTCATTAATTTCTCCCATGAGCTAATATGAACACAACAGAAAACAATCCTGGGAAAAAAGGTACACAAACACTTCTCACCTTGAAATGTCAACTGAAATAATTCCTACAGACATTTATGCTGGATTATAACACTGATGCACTTTCTGAAATACCATAAATTTTGAAAGCTTGCTTACGGCACGCTTTTTTAAATCAAGTGTACATTCTTCCTTTCCTAGGGCTCAGTGTGCCAAAAGTTTAAAAGAGAATATTAGTTGACCTGACACAGTCACACACACCTCTTAGTCAGTCCAACACCTTTGGGGAAAATAAATATCTAATTTTTTGTCTTTGGGGAGAGGAGAACACTCTATGGCAAGGTGATACTAGCAAGTAACCTAGAGATTATACAGAAGAGTTTCAGTAATCAAAGTGCATAGGAAAATTTAATGTACTGTAAAATATTTTAGACCTGAAAAGAAAAAAGGGCAGAAGAAGCTGAGAGACGCTTAAGAGGTCATTTTATCTATCCTTCTGTCCCAAGAGAGAATCAGGCATTGCTCCATCACTTTTGTTGTATACTCACCATCTGTTCTAAAGGGCTTTAATGACAGAGAAATCCACAGCCTCCCCAGGCGATTTATTACATTTCTTGCTATCCTTAATGATAAAAAAATTTCTCTAGTGTCTAACCTGACATCCTGGCTGCAATTTATGTCCAGTTTTTTACTTTTTCTATACCTCACAGAACATGGGAAAAAAAAAACAAACCGTAAAACCTACTCCATTTTGCTTGGCAAAATATTGCTAAAAATTTGATTCATTCAGTCTTCACTTTCTCCTACTCAAGAGTCTCTTCATATCTATCCCAATCTTTCTGGACTTTTTCACTAATCAATGCTTCTGGAGAATTTTTTGTGATGTTGAGTACATCAGAAGGATAATGTGGATAATGTTAGTGAATATTACTGCCTATTCTTCTATTCATGCAACAAAATATGAGGCCTACTACTGCTTTAAGCATTATGGTGGTTTTGATTCATGCTTAGCTCTCAGAAACCCTTTCTGCAGAACTCCTACACAGTTGTTCACTTCCTTTATAGTCTGACCACAGTTTAATATTCCTCCATTCAAATGGTGTAGCTGTTCTAAATGAAATAAGGGAGTTTGTTTGTTGTTTTGAACCTTATCTCTGACACCTTTTTTTAGTATTGTGGATTTCTAAACTTCTATTTCAGACTGTACAAATGGTCCTGAAGTTTGATATCATCCAAATTTAGCCCAGAACTGTTTTATTGGCCAGATTGTTTAAAAAATAATCTATTACCAGACTAAGAACCAACCCATAGATCCTTCAGTTTTTGTGAACCTCCAGTAAATCCTTCAATATGGTTCCAAAGAGCTGCACTATAGTTTCTCTTAAATGGCTCTCAAAATTATTACCTGAATATCAAAAGTAGTATTCAAGACAAGACTGGGCATCTTTTACTTTCCTTTGGCATACAAGGCCAGTAAAATGTCAAAAATGAATGAAACTTATTTGTCAAAAACTGTTCCTGACATATCTGTGCACACCATTTTCTGTTGTCTTCCATGTGTTTTTCAAATTCTTTGGGCTTTTTAATGTTTTTTAATTTTCTGTTTTTGTTTTCTGTTGCCTGTTTTTTGGCATAATATATAAAATTATAAATTCACATGAAACTTCAATGAAAGGAAGATACATATATGAAACTACTTACAAGAAAGCAAACAGAATACCTATGGAAATATATGGAAGATTTAATATTTATGCAATTGTGTAATTGCATAACTCTGCATGTTAATTATTGTAACTTTAGGGCTTTCCCTATAAATTAGCTAGATGTTTGCTTTATTTAGACATTGGAATTATGTCTTGCAAAATCTGAGAAAGTCCAATAAAAGTTCAAGATTTTTTTTTCAGCCATTCAAATACCTTGTGAATTAATTTCTACCAAGTTCAAAGAGAAGCAAATAGCTTTTGAAGTCACATAAAATTTCTTTCTCAGTCCTTTGCCATAATATTGAGCAAGTTGCCAATCCATTACATTCTAGATATGACTTTCTTCTCCTTATCAAAATGGTGATTTTTTTCAACCTCAGTTTTAGGCATTTGATCTGATTTGGAAAAGTTCAATTTGAAAATATTTCAATTGCTAGTACTTTTTTCTGTTCACCTTGAAATTTTCATAGGTATGTTGATAAGTCATGGAAAAGTTCAGCAAGTTTTTATGTAAACAGGTAACACGTACGTGTGTGGGTATTCTGTTCATGAAAAAAAATCTGTATTTTTTCCTATCTACCTAAAGTTTAAATAGTTTAAATTCACACATTCAGTGTAAAGGAGGAGATACCTGTCAATTTTTACTTTAACTTGAAATAAAATGAATTAAATATGATCCTATATTTTGGTTGTTTCACTGACAGATTTCTTTGACAGAAACCTTTAGCAGAACAACAACATGCTTTGACTATCATCGCATTCTTACCCTGACTTTTATGTCATTCTTAGTACAGTATCCTCTAAGTCTTATTTCATGCTGCCTCTGACAGTTCCTAGTAACAGCTTCTGGCCATCATAGGGGGCAACTCCACTGTAAACAGCAAGGAAACAGCCAATTCTCTGAGAAAGTGGGCAGTGCTTCCTTACCAGGCAAGAAATACGAAAATATTTGAATAGTCGTTTCATTGATCTAGGAAAGCAGGGTTTAAACATAATCATGCAAATTAGAGTTTACAAGAAAAGAGCTTGTTAAGAATGTTGCTAATGAAAAGGAAATTATACATGAATTTTCTCTCATTCTTGAGATTCTGATCATATAGAAATAAACCCTTATAAGAAAAGAACAGAAACTTTTGTGCCATTCATTAACATCTTAAATGAAAATGCAGTGAGTACAATTTTTCTGGTACATTTAAGAACAAACAATTGTTTACATTTATAAATAAATACATTATACAGGAAAAAGAATAATAGTAAAACCTGAACACAGTGGATTTAAATAAAAGGAGAGAGAGCAAAAGTAAGATTTTTACATTATTTCATTTTTATTACATTTTCTAGTACCAGGCTGATCACTTCAGTAAAAAATGCTTCTTTACTCGTGTCTTCGTGTCTTTTGGGGTTTTCTGGGGTTTTTTTTGTTGGTTTGTGATTTTTTTTTTTTTAATTATCCCACTGTTCCTCTTCTATGCTACTGAATGTGTGAAAAAAAAAAGATCAAACAACCCAAACTGCCCCCCCAAAAAATCATATAATCTTGACCATAGTGATTATGAATAAGTAACACTATGAAATATACATCACTTGTGTGAACCTATGGAAAGATATATGAATCAATTCAATATGAAAAGAAAAATGAATCAATTCAATATGAAAAAAGGAAAATTATTATTTATGCCTAATTACTTTGACACTACCAAAGTAGTCAGATTTTTATTCTGTGGATTGTTTTTTGTGAAATCCAGTGAAAGTAAAGCTCAAACTACAAAAGGGAGTCAGCGAAGTCAGTAGAACAGTATTTGGCTTTATGATTCTGGATAAGAGATTAGCCCAATTTAGTACTTGGAGTTTACACTTAAATTCAATTTCCAGGTGCCCTCTCCAGTTTCTAGGGGAAGGAGGGTGGGGAATAAAAATTTCAAATGTGTATTAGAGACTTAGTTTTCAATATTCTTTTGCTCCTATGTGTCTCTGAAATACTGTGGGGCTGTATTTCACATGGAATTTGTCTCCAAATCAAAAGGAACTGCTAGTGTATATGACTGTAATAACTAAAATAAGTCACTAGAGGTAGTGTCAAAACTTCTGCTTATCCTAGTAAACGAAAAACCCACACATAACAAAAAATGCACAAAAACCCCAATAGCTTTAAAAGACCTTTAATATAATTTTTAAATACCAAATTTTTTTATCTGTGTTCTCATTGCACTCTGTCATTTTTGATGTGTACATATGTTAGACACTAAAAAGACAGATATTCTCAAAGTCTGCATAACCATATTATTAAACTTTTCATCCAGCTTTCTCACTCACACTACTATTAATGATAATTTGCAGACCTAGATACTAAAATGTCTTTGTCCTAAGTTAATTTTGCTTGTGGAAATGTTGACATTTCTCTCTGGCCCTGCCACATACCTTAGATACATAATCACGGTGTCTCTTCGGTTATGCTATGCTGTTTAGAGGATTACTATCTTAAACGCTTATTAATTCTCTGTGGTCAGTTAGTTAGAAACACTTGGTACCTTGGCTTGCACTGCATTGAATCTGGGGCATCCCAAGCCAGTCAAAATTGGAAGACAGACCTGTCAATGGGAAACACTGCACTGTCATGTAAGATAAATTCAATGCCAGGCTACTTTTACATGGGCAAGAAATAGAGACATTGTCTCCTACATTCACACAAGAGTGGCCCAGGCTCTTGGGTAGAAATAGCTACCAGGAGACCTTGAGGCCTATAACAAACTTTATTTCTTTTCAACAACTTGACTTTGAACGTTTTCTCTGCATCAGATGGGCCAATATACTTTGAACTCAGGTGTGAATCTTGCTTCAGGCTCCCAAAGGACTGCTTTTACATCCCTGCCTGCCTTGGTCTACAAGGAAGCTGCTCCAGTATTCACATGCTTGGTGGCTCCTAAGGAAACATTATCTTCCCCTTCAAATTCCTCACCTCAAATGGAATAAAACAGTAGAAATAGTTTTTGATTTGGAGATGCTGTAAATAAAGTATTGTTAATTAATATTTAATTATTTGAAATTCTTTGCCTTACAAGTTTGTTTAAGATAAGAGAGAACCATTCTTATAATTATGTCAGTATAGTTATAATTTTGAATCACCATTTATAATCTCTGCTTTAGGAAGTGAAGGGTAAAGGTGGTTTTGTGAATCTGTAACCCTCTGCACTGGCATTTTTAATGTATGTAATACATTTGAAAACAAGCTAAAAAATTGAAATTGTAGATATGTAGACTTTACTTCAGTTTACTTCAGTTTATCTTTTGCTTCAGTTGTTATCTGAAATTATATTTTGACGTGTTGGAGCTTCAAGAAAAATAAAGCTATCACTTCATCTCCTCTTTTGTCTGCATTTTAAAAATAGCATTAGACAAAACAATACCCCGAAAAACTTAAGAATATTAGTTACCAAAGAATCCATTCTGTAACAGAATGAAAGACACCATTGATTTTTAATGGAAAGGGAAATGAAAAACTGATGCTGTTAAAATCAATATGTTAATTTGATTATATTGTATGCAAAAGACTTATTAAAAGCCTAGCTTTATTGTATTTAGAAAATATATTATGCTAAATCATTACACAGATCTACTTGAAAAACATGAGATGTCTCTCAATTTTCTTTATGACACTCATATAAGAGCCACTAAATATATCAAAGAAGACATAATCAAATTTCTTACTCTCCTGTGTTCTCTCTGAAAAATTGAAGTAAAAATGCACATTCAATTTTTACAATTTTATTGTACATTTAGAAGCTATTCAAGGGATACTGTGAAAATGCTTTGTATAGAAAATTTCATAAAGTAGTCTGTAATGGCAATTTATAAATGGATTTCAATTGTGCAGTAATAAATCTAGGAAGTACAGCTTCACCAGAAGCTACAAATGAGAAGTTTCCTGAAAGAGGATGCGAACACAATTTTTCTTTAATTTAAGCACCTTCATATTCACAAAAAGATAATAGAAATTTTTTAAAAACCCACAAAACTAATTGGATTAAAGAATGTAAATTACTTGAGGCATGAGGTGTTATAACAATCAGTCTGCAGGGGGTTTTAATCATTTTCCTGTGACATTATAACAAGCAAGACTAGAGTAAATTAAGCCTTGATAGGAGATACAGTGATTGAAAATACTGGCCCACGGCAGGGTCTTCCTAGAAGTTAGTTTTGTTGTCCTGAATGCAGATCTGTCTAAATTAAGTCTCGTGCCTCAGAGAAGTTCGAGTCTCTTGTGCTTTTGTTTGTCTTTCTTCCTTTAAGTAAGGACCATGCCATATTTTTCTTTGTTGCCCTATTCTTCCCTTTCACCTTTAAGGTCTTCTTACATCTACAATGCAGCTATAAATCTGTCAATATTCTTTGCAGGCAAGTATCAGGAGCTCCTGATTGAACCCATTATTAAAAAAAATAATTTGAAAAAAGTGAGAACTTACAGTGTTTAGTATTTCTATGCAAGTTTTATAGAAAGCAAGGTAGTGGAACTTTTTACATTTCAATCTAAACCACATTAGCTGAATGAAATGAAATATCCATTTTTAGGGAAATCCATGTTGTCTTTGAGAACTCATGAACAGTGAGCCCTTTCTGATCTTTCCAGGGTGCTGGATTTAAGTGAAATGGTTTTGCTGTTGCTATCAATTCAGTTATATATTATATTTCAGTTATATTTCTTCCATAAAAGAAGAAATCCAGACACGTCAGAGTCTGCATCAAGAGGGACCATAAACAGGGGCAAGCACAGGATGTGACTGGACTGAAGACTTGCGTTCTGATAAGGTATCCCAGGGAGAGACTCAGGGCAAAATGCTGAACTGAAAAGGGACTTCTCAGCCCATGGATATGAGACCCCAGGGGTGTGGTCTCCAGAGGGTGAAGACCCCAGGTGAGGCAGGTCAGGGCCATTAAGGCCTGTTCAAGCACTCAAGACCCTCACAGTTCTAATGGATATTTGCTTTAGTACATAGTGCAGAATATCCCACAAGTATTTTATCGTCTATCCAATTTCAAATCAAATATAATGGGCTCCGTCCTGTATGGCAAAATTGATATTTTGCAAAGTTTTAGTGGTGCTTGTTAATTTTTAGTGCCATTCAATATCTTGTTTCTCTGTTCCAAGAGAGAGAAGAAAACCTTTCAGAATATTCTGTCTGTGTGATGACACATTGCGTGTGACCTTTCATTTGTTCCAGACACTGGAGTGTTTAGTCTGTTCATCTGTCACCTAAAGGCCTTGAGTTTCACCTAGTTAGCTCCTACCAGGACTCCAAACTTTAGTGGTTATAGTTTCCAGGAAATCAAATGGTCCTGTTTTTTTGGCAGAAAACCCAGTCTATGACTTATACTAGAGAGAGAGATGTTCAAAAGCTGGAATTTTAAATGCTCACAGCAGGGAGTGCGTTCTCATTTTCCTTAGACATCACAGTAGTTCACAGAAGAGCAAAATACATTTAAACATGCATAAAAATAATATAGTAAGCACAGAACAGTCTAATTTGACTAGTTAGAGAAATCAAATAAAATGTGATATGTACCTCCTCAGAATTCACCCATAGGCAGCAACAGCCATGAAGTGGTCCAGGTCAAGCCCATTAGAATATATTTTGGCCCGTCTTCCACATGCCACAGTAAAGTAATTAGAAAAACAAGCTAATGCATAGAGGGCCTAGGTTCAAATTCTTCCTCTCCCAAAGGCAATTTTCAGATCCTGGGTCCCTACTTTCCAGAAGATTCAGCAAAGTATTGAGTTTTAGGACATTTTTAGTAGGACCTTCCTATCACTCACATTGAAATTCTTTTGCTTTTATTTGAGCAATTTAAATTATTTTATGTATGTAAATAGACTCATTTTTGAGATTAAGGCAAATTTACAAGGGGAGAGTCAAGCTCTATCTAGTGAAGATATAAATCTCCAAACAGAAGCACACCAGTGTTAAAAAATTGTTTAAATATTGAACTGTCTTCAAAGGAAAAGCTAAACAGGACTTAAAGTATGATGTCTGATTGTTACAGATGTGCAAAAGAAGAAATAAGAACTTGAATATCGTTCTGGCTTGGTAGTGGCCAAATGCCAGGCACCCATGAAAGTCATTTGCTCACCTTCTCTTGCTCTCAGCTGGGCAGAGGAGAGGGAAAAAGAAATAATTAAATGCTTAGGAGTTGAGATAAGGACTAGGAGCAAAAACATGTTCAAATTTAAGGGGCAAAACACATTTCAAATTGTTCAAATTTAAAGGTATAAGGTAATTTTATTATCAACAAGGTCAGAGGAAGATAATGGGAAGTAAAATAACCCTCTAAAACACCTTTTTCCCCCAGCCCCAGGGCCTCCCTCCTTCCCACTAACAGCGCAGGGAGACAGAGGATGGGGGTTTGGTCAGTTCATCACCAGAGACTTTTTTCTGTGTGCTCAGAGAGAGGAGTCTTTCCTCTGCTATGCTGTGAGTCCCTCCCATGGGCAATCAGTCTTCCCAAAAGTGGGTCACTCTTCCATGGGGTCCAGCCCTCACAGGGTGGCTGCTCTAGTTTGTAGGAAAGGGCCCTCTCTCCCTATCTCTGGAGGTAGAGGCCCTGTTTCTCTGTTTGGGTCTCCCACTAGATTACAGCTTTCCCTGGAATCCACCCGCTCTGATATGAGCACTTTTTCCAAAGGCTGAGTGGGTCTCTGCATACCCTGTGGATTTCATACATTACAGGGGGAGAGTTTCTTTCACCATAGTCCCCACTATGGCTTACAGAGGAATCTTGGCTCTGACACTTGAAGCACCTCCTCCCCCTCTTCTTTTTTCCCACTGACCTTTGTGCTGCCATGTTGTTTTCCCTAACATGTCCTCACTTCCTCCTCTTCTCTGTCTAGAAGAAAAACTGCTGCTCGTTGGCACCATTGTCAGCAAGTTACACTAATTCAAAGATTCCTGCGGGATCCCATAGCGTTGAGAGGTTGATTATATCCAGGTCCCACATCGGGGAATTGCTCACCACATCTCCATTGCCAGCCAGGTGGCCCCTCCGTCATCGCGCGTGCAGTGGTGGCTGCTGTGGCACTATTCAATGCCTCTCTTCATGCAAGGCACTGGGAAGGAGAAGCCACCACTGCCACCCCTTCCCTTCTGCCTGTAGCAGAACTGGCTAGGGGTGGCCAGGCAGGCAAGGCTTGCTGCTGGCCACACTGAGATGGCGGCTGTGGTGGTGCATCGCTGCTTGCTGTGCTGGGATGGCCCCTGGTGGCAGCGCCTCACCAGCCCTAGAAGAAAAACCTGCCTCTGAGTTGTTTTTGATTTCCTTAAATATATCATCACAGAGGCATTGCCAACTTCTCTAATTGGGCCAGCAGCGTGTCCATTTTTAGAACCATGAGAGACTGGCTCTGTTGGACATGTTGGACATGGAAGCTTCTAGCAACTCCTCACAGAAGTCACTTTTGTGGTCTTATTCTGCTACTGAAAACCAGGCCATGCCAAATCAACACAAGCATATGTCTGGTCAGTAGCAAGACAAACAGCTAATGACCAAGATGTTCGTACTTCAAAGGATGAATGACAACATCTAGTTACTCTGGTATCAAAAAGTCCCAAACCACCTTTCAAAGGATACAGAATATGAGCTAGTAAGAACAGAATATTTACCACAACTACTAAGAGAAGCTGAGTTCTGTGCTTAGAACATGATTATATGTAATTATTTATATTTTCTTGGCAGAAAATTATATGCAGTATGTAATGGCACAGCAGAGTGCACGAGGCAATAGAGTAGAGGATAAAGAGCAGAATTACAGTTTGAATTCCTGGATTGATGTTTCTAGACTGTTGACTTCACTGTGTAATTTTCTGATGAGTGTGAAAAAAGTCATGTTTCCTACTGCTTTACAACACAAAAAACGAATGCCAAAGCTTGAAGATCAAACTCAGCATCAAGCCAACTTTCATGCTGGCAAAAACATAAGTGGCTTTAGTTCTTCTGAAATATTCAGGAACAGGAGCAAACAGTGAAATCTTCTGAATCCATTTGCCAAAAGTGAACCAGGAGTCTATGGAGATACAACAGCACATGAATCATCAAAACCCAACACTAGCAGGAAAGAGATTAAGGGCAACCAAAATACAAAAAGAAAGGAAGTTATTTTAAGGCTGTAGTGGTCTAAATTATAACTTCACACTCTTGCAAATGATCATGCTTTTGATGGGTGTCTTTCCCATATTTTTATTTAGAGAACATATCGTTCTCCTACTCTTTTTTCAGTCTTGTTTTACAGCTTCTGTGTCACTGGGGTGTGCTTTCTTTTCAACCTTGACAATTCTGAGTATTCTTTAAAAGCAAAAAGAAGTATCACAGAGACAATATTTTTATGGCTTTGACAATGCCATTTACAGAAATAAGATCACCTTAATATCTGTCTTTTCAAAGAATCAAGGAACTATTTTTCCCTTTTTTTTTTCATAATTATATTTAGAATTCATAATGAGAAAGCTACCTCTGATATCCTCACCATTTTTTTAGATATTTTGGCATGAATAAAGAAAGACTGCTTGCATTCTTGGTTCACATTGTACTACGCTGCATATGACTGTGTTGGAAATACGTTGTCTTAATATCTCTTAATTATAGGAAATTCTGTAGTAGTGTTCTATTTTACTTGTAAATTATTGTCTCACCAATCATCGGCAATCAATTCATATCAGCAATTAATTGATACAATTAGTTAGATGAATGATAGTCATTTCTACTTTTTTGCATGTTCCTTACAAGAAAATAAAGGAGACCTGTCTGTCTCCCCTCTATCTTTTTAATTTCTCTACCTCACATTTATTGTTAAATAAAATCCATATTATTGGCTGCAGCATATGAACTCATTTGAACTTAAATTTGGGCAGAGGCATAATAATAATAGGGTCATAACAACCTCATAAACAATTTATTGGTTTATACTTAACAGGAAACCTCCTACTCTTTGTCTACTTCGTATCTCTTTACCACATTAACCAAAGACATTTGCAAATTCTTGTCCCTCACAAAGCTGAATCCATTTAAAAGTTGCTTTAGAATTGGGTGTAAGCAGTATCCATATCCCTTACACAGAATATGTCATTAGGGAACAATCTCTAGTGGGGAACACAGCCCACTTAGGTTCCAGGCAAGGCATTCCAGCCTGTAGCTTGGTTATGGTTACCCTTTCTCCTATTTTAGTGCTAATTTGAAATTTTATTTTTCCTCAGAAATGTAGATGAAGATTCACTTGTTTAGTTAAACTTCTTTGTTCAACAAGTGGCAGCAAGAAGTTTTTTTCTCTTTGAAAAATCCAACATCCCTATTACCTCTCCTCCATATACACATTTAGACGCATTTCTATTCTCATTGGTAAAGAGCAAGAGAAATGCAGAGAAATCTGTTGGTCTCAAAGAACTTGACTTCAAAATATTGGATAGGCTGAACTGAGGATTAATGCCAGAGAATCAGTTACATTAAATCTCATTTTCTGTAAGAACCAGCTTAGGCTAACTGATATACAGATGATTCTTCTTTCATTTTCTAAATTTTGTAACTACAGCAGACTTTTAGAATATCTTCATTTTTCAAGAGTTACAGGAGACAGAGAATCACAGAATATTCTGAGTTGGAAGGGACCCACAAGTATCATCAAAGTCTAACTCCTGGTTCTGCGCAGGTCAGTCCCAAGAAACCCACCCTGTGCCTAAGAGCATTGCCCAAATGCTTCTATAAATGCTCCTTGAACTCCAGTGCTGTGATTCCTCCTCATTCCTGCATAGCATCTGTAATTTTCTGAAATATCTTCAACTGTGGTCTGTCTTGGAAGTGCAATATCCCTACAGTCCTTGTGTTTGCTTAATCCAGAATTCACTATCTGTCTCTAATGAGTTTTGCCTGGGTATTAGTTGCAAAATTTTACATCATGGAATAACAGAGGTACAGCCCAATCATCCAGAAGGACACAGAAACACAGCCTTCACCCTGCAGCAACACTATGCAAAGTGTTTTTGCTCATGTCACAGCCTAACAAACTGAAGGTAACTCAATGCAAAACACAGTGCAAAACACTTTCTCCAGAGAAAGCTTTATCTTCTAATTGTATATAAACAGATAATAAACATTTAAACACAATAAGGTAAAACTATCCAATGCCCAGTACCCTCTCCTACAGACTTCAATTTAAGAATCCCAAACAACAGACAATTTTCTTCTGATACCTCCTGGTCCACCTCTGGGTGACCTGACTGAGACTGTTAATATCTTTTTTCCTAGAGTCAGGACAAAGCAAATCTTTATTCTTAGCTTTCCCCAATGCTTTAATTGGTTTTGAGTTGCTGCCCAAGACAAATTACTCTTCCCACTATACCTAATGAACAACAAAAGAGAAGCAAAATGTTGAGCAAATATCTTAACAAGGCTGTCGTACTTCAGTGGATGGTGTCCAAGGCCAGGCTGAGGTGGATGCAGCAGAGCCACCAGAGGTCCTGAGCAGCTGCAGGCCCCAGCCTTGGGAGCATAAGCCTTTTTCAATAAGTTCAGCAACCCCTGTCCCTACAAATTTCAACTGGAAAGGTATGATTTCCTTTTATAAAGTGTGTTCCTACATCCTGTTTTGTTAAGATTTTAGAAAGTGACTGAAATTGACTTTTTGGATAAAGATTATTTTATCCAGGTGTTTTGATGGGTATTATTAGTGGTACATGCTGGTTTGGGTCTTGGTGTTTGATTTCTGTTTGTTTGGTCTTTTCCCCCAGGGCACTGTCTGTAGAACAAAATGTTCCTATTAATTATGGAAGTCAGGGAAGTACATTTTTGCTCTCACCCTGGAGGACACAACTAAGGGAAGTCCAAATTCTTGCGCTGAAATTCTCTAACAGAGCACCTCTGAAAACTTCACTGCCTTTTCTTCAGGATGGTACTCAAAGTCAGGTCTGAATAGGTAAGAGCTCCTGTCATGGGTACTTGTCCTCCTCATGTGTTCAATAATAGAATATAATGAGCTGTGGCTGAGAGAACAATAGACACAAGCCCTGGGTATAATAAACCAGGTCCAACGGGGCAAAAAAAGAAAGAACAGACCATGGGGAGCCTAGATGCTGTCCACAGATCAACAAGTGGCTAGAGAATGATGCCTTAGCATTTTGGAAGAATATACTGGGATATCATCCTGGACTGATTTGATTGGCAGCTTGTGTTGACATCTGCCTAAAAGCCCTCAGTAGTAAAAATTGACGGAATATCATTGCTTGGCCACCCAGCACCCTGTAGAAGCAAATTGCCTGGTGCCAAGCCACTGTCTAGAGGCTGACACTGAGACTGGCTGCAGCAAGTGTTGCAGTTTCCCTAGATTCAACAATGCCAAGTCATTGGAGACATGTATAGAGCAGTTCTCAGTTACTGCAGGTGCATTGTGCAGGGGGAGTGCAAAGATTTTTCCTAATACAGGTGGTCACTTGGACCACTTTATAAGTTCAGCTTAACAGTGTCATGTTTGACTAATATTCATGTTTCTCCGTATTTAGTTTTACTATATATGCTTAAGGAAAAAAGCAGTTTTTAAAACCTGTACCCGTTCCCTTTAAAAAGAACCTCCTGTGATAGAGATGGTGTCTTCTAACCAAGTTGGGGATAAAATTACTATTGTTCTTCATGGTTTGCTAGTTTGCTGCTTCAAGGCTTCTTTTTAAAGTTAGACTACCTTTTCAATATACTTCTATTTTATCTCATCATCCTTTCCACTCTCTTCAGCAGGTCATAAATATTTATGATTTGTGACTCCTGAGGAAGAAATAGACAAAATCCCTAGCATCTAAAAATGGATTTCAGTCAAGCTACACACTCAGGATACTTCCTATTTAGTCTATGGGGAACTGGGTTGTTATTAAGACTTGAAAACATATATCATCAAATGGCTTAATCATCTCTGTGTATTCTATTTTTAATTAATCCAGGTATCAACAAAAGTTGGGGGAAGAAAAATTTCCTTTCTATACATTCTGCTGGTAATCTTCCCAGCTTTAAGAAACCTTTCCAATTAAATTCTCTCTTCTTTAAACCACCCCCCCCCCGCCCCCGACTGTAATAAAACAAACAATAAAATTCTCTTGGGAAAATCAGAGCTGCATCATAAATCCTGAATGAGTTGGAAGGAATAGAGCTCTTTTTTACTCTAGACATGGTCTAAGTCAACACACTGCCAAAGGTATTTTTACATCATAAAATATGCTCCTGAAAGGCCCTGTCTCAAAAATTTGTGGAGAACAGTTTTTCAAGTGGTAGACAGTTTCATCTTTTCTGAGACTTCTAAAACGTGTCCCCCTGGATTTGCGAATTCCTTTACCTCAAAGGAACTTATGTGAGGAAAAGGAAAAAGTATTTGAGATTAAATTAGGTAAATTACAAAGGGTAAGGAGAGTTCATTGTTTGTCTAAAAGGGAAAGCAATAGCTTCATGTAATCTTAATCATCTCCCAGACAGTAAGAAAGTAATGCCAGTAGTTAACAATGGAATAGTGAAAGGTCATAGATACAATTTTACAGTGCTTCCTTGGAAGAATAGCCCAGTTTTGCAATAGTTTTTAACTCACAGGTCTAGTTATCCTATATTTTATAATTTTCTCCACATGCTTCACAGAAAGAAAGCCTGTTCAATCATTTCTGAAATCATCTTAGTCAGGCACATGTTTATGATTCTTGGCTTTGTCTTGTCCAAGCTCAGAAGCTTCAGTCAACAGTCTTTTTAGGTCCCTTCCAAAATAGAATATTCTATGATTCTGTGTTTGCCAATGCCACTATTGAGTTCATAAACCTGTTCAATAATCTTTATTTTTGTTTCAAATTTTTGGCTTAAAACCTTTTTTAGTTGTTCTTCCCAGACATTCCATACATCTGAGAACATTTATCACACCTCTGTCATTTGCTGTTTTACCTGTAGCTGGTTCCTTAATAGAGAAGAGAAAAAATTATGAAACAAAATGGTTTTATGGGAAATATTACATATACAATATATCACAATAAATAACAAAAACACCATAGTAAAAATGAAGACACAAGTTATAGATATTGAAATCAAGGCAATTTTTTCCAAAGAAGTAAAATTCTTTAGTGCTATTTCATATTTACAATATGAGTTTATAATCTTAAATTTAGCATTGAAATTCCAGAGTGCACAGATATCAAAACTACTTGTAGAGCAGAATATGAAACCACTTCCTCAAAGACGCCTTTTGCACAATATGAACCTCATATTATTTTTTTTCCTGTCACTTCTTAACTCTTACATGGCTAATGCATGTTAGAATATTGAATTGTGTTGGCTCTAAACTAAGATTTCCAGTGGTACAAAAATAATATTAGCCCTTACTCTTATTAGTATTATTGTGTCTATTATTTTGATTAACATTTTCTTGTGGCTTACTAAACCAAAAATAAAACTAGCAACAACACTAATACCTTTTTTTTTTCTGACAGTAGCTTACTGTAGCTTCATGAGTAAAACCAGAAGCTTTATACTTAGTAGAATTTTCTTACCTTACAAAAGATTCTCAGATTAATTTTTTTTTTTACAGATTTTTTGTACATATCTGAAGGTCTAAAATATAATGGAGACCATCTTCTTAAACAACACACACCCTAATAATTGGCAGCTGGACTGGGGAAAGCACATAAATACAAGTCTTTTGGAAAGACAGGTCTGTATTAATGAGATAGTCCAGGATGTACTGTTCTGGGAAGGATGGGCTTAGGAAAAATGCACAGATTTTCATGTTTTGGACCAACCCTGGAACCCATTACTTTCACCACACACTAATTTCTCATTCAATTAGAACATTACTGAAAAGTGTTACAATTTCAAGGCCATTGTGAATCAGTTACTTACATTCCTTCCTGAATGTGCAGTTGTTTCCAGTACCCTATCACCACTGAGCCAGGCTTACCATGGTAGTTAATGCCACAAAAGTAGAGTACAAGTACCAAACTGGTACCTTGGAGTAACAGCATGACATGGTGCTTTCTGCTGGAAACCAAATGAGTTTAATTAATTTCCCTTCAAGGGTATCAGGTTAGGCTGCCACATGCTGGATTAAGAGATCCTATTAAACATGGCCAGTATTGGAATTCGAAAGTTTTTCAGAAGATGTACAGATGTACACTGTTTAGTGAGCTAATAAAACACAAATTGCAAGAGATAGCCTGAAGCTTCTATACCATTGAAAAAAAAAGTTTTGCTCATATTGTGTTAATGGTGTTTGTTGATGATAAAATAGAGGAATCAAACTATGAAAGATTCATGGATTCAGTGATTGCCAGCAAAGAGCAAAAGCTCCCCCTTATTTCCATTCATAACTAGTCAAATAAACAGTGTTTGTTTCTTTCACTTTTGCAGAAGAGTTAAATATTGATCCAGCTATAAGCACGGCATCAGAAAAGATGTGATGAATGGCTTTAAACAATTTAGTCTATATAACTCATGATAGTAGTAGGTTTTGCCTCTTAGGTTTCAGAATTAGACCAAGACTTTAAAGATGTTTCCCTGACATCAGGGAGGCCAGCATAAATCATGTGGGCTCACCCCATTATTCACTTCCTGCCCATTCAGGAATTCAAGATGCAGGTGGCTTCTTTGCCCTCCACACCTTTGGTTTGGGTTTTGGTTTCTTTTTTGTTTTTTGTTTTTTGGTGGTTTTTTTTTTTTTTGGGTGTTTTTTGTTTTTGGGTTTTTTTGTTTGTTTGTTTTGGTGGGTTTTTTTCCTATTATTCCTCCTGCATCACCTGAAAACTCCTAATTTTAATAGGTGTTTGCTGCCACTATCAAACTTGATTTATTGTTCTATTGTACTTAGGTCTGCTGAGTATCTGAGATTATTTTACAGGTAGGATTCAAGTGTCAATCTTTCTCTGAAAAATGTTTTATTAAAGGACAATGACAAAACCTTTTTCAACAAGAAGAAAAAAGGAAAACAGTAATAAAAGATGAAATTTTTTTGACTACACCAAAACTGAATGGAAAATGAAGAGTATAAAAAACCACTTTGCACTATCACATAGGGGGAATTTGTTGTGAACATGAAAAGACAAAGCAAGTCCTGAACTGGGAAGAAATGCTATACAGATGGATTCCATTGGGATAGAGGTTTTACTGGTGGATTTAACAGAAAGTTCAGGAGAATTTGATGTATGGAAAGAGTTGTTTATAAGCCTCCTGTTTCATGGCAAAACAAAAAGATACAATGGTTGCAGTTAAAACATTTGGGTGTTAAATTTCAAGCAGAGTCTAAGAGTGCTTTGTGGTGAAGGCAGTCAGCAAGGGATATCAGAACTATAGAATTCAGGGCCTGGGAGATGCAAATTTAATAAATTAGTTCAGTAAATTTTCTGTCCACTGTACAGTGAGGATTTCTTGGATGTCTGAGTATGATATCAGTCATCTAGAAGGAACAAGTTTGGAATGGCACTTCATTTCTAAAAAGTCCCAAAGAACTTAGTAAGCCCCATAGAGGTAGTAGTGAGATGGAGTCATGAGACCGTATTATCTGTCCCACTGTGTACAAAGAGAAGAGGAGAACATCTATTAAAAGAAAAGTATGTGTTATTGCCATGCTTTATTGGACAGTTGAAATAGACAGTTTCCCAGGAGTCTTTAAGACTCAGTAGGACCTGTTACAAATTCTCCTCCAGGGGTTCCTAGAGGAGAATTCGTAACAGGTCCTACTGAATAAGAAAAATTTAGTAGTTTAGAGATAAGAATAATTTAGCAGTTTAAAGATTAACTTCTACTTGGAAGCTGAATTTTCTGTTTCTGCAATCTTACTCGGACACATTCTAGGTACTTTTCCTGGAGGGGGGTTGATTAGCCTATGCTCACTGACCATGTGGTTCACGCCTTTCAGAATTATATGCGCTGATCTTTTGACAAATACAAGAATCTACCATATACAATCTAAAGTTAGAAACCCTAAAGCCCTTCCTATTTCCTGTACTGTAGAAAACAAAAGCATTAATGAAAAATGAAAGTGCTGTGGCACTAAATCAAAAAGGCAAAGTAATGACCTCTCAAATATAGAAATAAAATTAATACATGAAGAAAAATAACTTTGCCTTCCACATTTGTATTAAAAATTGTGAGGCTCTAAAGAAATGTAAACTTAAGGAAAAATGAAGGTTGGAAAATGTGGCCTAAAGAGTTTTCTAATTCATAAGCAGAACTGCCCTGAGTTCAATATCACATTTGCCAAGACAGACATGAAGCCAGCCTTTCCACCCCTACAATGCCATTGTGACAACATCACGCTTCAATTTTTGTAAACACTCTAAATATTTGCAGGTTTAGACAATATTTGTCTAAATATTGTCCAATTGAATTTATTCCTTTCTCCTTCACAAGCCTGATTTATCTAAATATACATTAAATTCTACAAAAAGGTTTTTTTAATCTGTCTAAAACGTTTCAGCTTCCGTCATTTAAGAAAAGAAAGAAAACTACATGGTTTTGAGCCCAACTTTCACTCTTTTTAATGGTCATTTATATTAGGCATATCTTCTAGCATCATTGTGTTAATTTGATAAGTTTCATATGCCCCAAATTATAGTCTCCTACAAGTAACGATGAACACAAAGCTTGTTTTGTTTTCAGAACACAGCACTGTCTTTCAAAGCATCAGGCAGGCTCAACAATTCCTTGCGGAATTATTCTCTGAAGGGAAGGTAGCAGAAGTGGAAAAAAGCTAAAGAATGAAAATAGGATGTGTAAGAGAGATGTAAGCTGTTCCATAAATAATCCCATGGAAAAAAATACGTAATGAAAAACTGTTTTTTAGACCTAGCAAAAGCAAAAGGTCTTAAAAAATGGTGTAAGACTTGAAAATGGGAAATTAGGCTGACAAAGAACTGTTGATGAGAGAAGATTCAAGCAGAATCTTGGCAATGCACAAGGTTAAGACATTTCAAAAAATGTGCTGTAAAAGCACAAGCTAAATGCTGAAGGTGTAAAAATCCCTACTGTGACTGTAGACTAATGGACTTTGGACTTGTTTTGCTGAGAAAATAAATATTGTATGCCATATTTGTTACTCTGTCCCACTTAATTGACTATGAACATAATCATTAAGTAGCTTCCAGACTGTATGTCCATTATATAATACATGTGCACACATATAGACATGCTTTGATTTAGGATTAACAGCTTTCCATTTAACTCTTCTCCACTTCACCCAAAATAGTGCTAGAATAACGCACTTCTACATGAAAAAATGTTAGCAAGAACCAGTGTCTCAAAGTTTATGTGTGTAGCATCCAAGTACATATATTGTACATTTTAAACACAATTATTCTAATAGCTAAAAGCCAACTTTGAACTTCATTTCTTTTGTTTCAAAATAAGGTTCAATGCTTATATTTAGATGCAGATAAATATAAATGCAGATATTAAACGTCTGATTTTAAAAAAATCTCTTTTTAAATTTTTATTTCATGACAATTCCAACCTAACCTCAAACAGATAAAAAACCATCTGTCCATTTCAACAGGAAGAAGAACCAGAACTTGTTTCCCTTAATCAGTGTGCTATAAGAAAATACTAATTTTCATGCACATACTGTTTTAGAGGCAATGCAAGATGAATGACAAGGAAATAATTTTATACTACCTGTATGGAATAATCACATGTAAAACAAGACTTTCTTAGAGTCAAAGAACAAAATGCTAGTTAACAAATGGCTATACTATGATAAAAATTGAAAAATTACCATTACTACCATGATAACACTTTTAATATCTGATTAAATCTCCTCTCTTGAATGAAGCTTTAAAATCATTTTTTTTACTTGAGAAAGTATAGCAGACTCCCTTGAATACCTAATTTGGTGTGTTTTCCAATACAAGAATATTTTAAGGCAAAAAATCATTTTAATTTAAAAGGAAAAGAAGTAAGAGGCCTATATTTTTGTCTTTCATCCCATTCCTACTGCCAGCCCTGACTGTGAGATGAAATTTGTGTTTGTTTCCAAAACACATCCAATATTAATTGGAAATAAAGTTGTCTGAAAATGGTTTATATCTGGAGTCCTACTCCACAACTGGAAAGTACACAGAATTGTGAGCACTTGTTCTCCAGCTGTACAGTTAGGAAAGTGAACATATGTAGTTTGCTATTAAATAGAATTCAAAGGTCTTCCTCTTAGTGACATCAGTTCTTAGTTCTACCAAATTCCTTCTGAAGAAGCAAGTACTTACATGTTGTATAAACAGGTCTTAGATGACAAAAATGAGAAGCCATTCAGAATAGAAAAAAAATTGATGAAAAGAAAACACAAGAACACTTCAAAGATTCTTCTGCTTACTTTTTTTCTCCCATTGAAAAATGTGTCAACTGAACAGGGATGTTGCTTTGAAAAATGTGTAATCTATATCTATTCCTTTCATTTTTCTTTTCTACTACTTTTGGGAAAAAATATGATCTCTTTTTGATCATCCCATTTGACTCTTTAAGCACTTATAAATATCATTTAATGGCAAGTCAAAGATTACCCCTCTGTATATAGAATTGATTTTCCTTATTCATCTTGTGGTTTTGTTTGCTTTGAAGTTTTTTTTCCCCCTTCACTTATAAGAGAAAATCTAGGGAATTGTTATTTCCCCGTTTTATTACTAAGAAAAGGTTAAGAAAGTATTCTTCAATATATTTGTGCAGAGGAGTCTTGGTTGAAGTTTATCTCCAATGTAACCAATTAGAATGAAATGAGATTTTTTTCCTTCTGCACCAAAGACCTGACATTTTATCTATGTGCACAGGGGGTTTAATGCACATTCTTCTCTTTTATAAGCACTGAGTTCCACTCAGATCCTCTGCATTTTCCCAGTGATATAAACTGTCCTTCTGTTTCTTTTTCAGTCTCAGTAGTAATGAAGTGAATCTTAACAAACAATCAGTCCCACTCTTACAGAAACAGTACAACAAAGACAAAACTCTCCCAGCACAGCAGAAACTACCACAGAAGAAAGCCCCCCTCAGCTCTTACATGATATTATTGGTCCACTAAAAAGCTTGGGGCTCTAACTGATAACTTGGAATCCACGGAATCCACGTTTCTGTGTCCTATGCAGAGCTTCCAGCCCTTGTAACTGAGAACTTTTTAGTGTGTCAAGAGAATGGTATAGTACTATAATGAAATAATAATAATTAATACAATAACAATAATAATAATATCAATATAAAGTTCAATTATATGAAATTGGCTTTATGTTAAGCAGCTGTGTCTTAATGGAAAGAATGACAATGGAGGTGTACCTTTTTTTTTGCTCAATGTCCAATTACCTTGTCATTAATCTGGTATACTCATAGTAGATAGAATTACTATTTTCTACATTTTTTTGAATCTTTGCTCAACCTTTACATTTGGAGTGAAAAGTGAGGTGTCTCTCATTATTGTTTTGATTAGCCTGACACTCTGGACAACTAATAACTAATTTCTCATAACTAATTTGCCATAGAAATGGAAAAAAAAAATCATCTGCAATCATCACCCTAAAGAAAAATCTTGTCATGAAGCTGGCCACTCACATTAATGTCCTGCTACTAAAAACCCAAAAAAAGGGAATGAAGTTGTCACAGTAATAACCAAAACTTAACTTTTGCACAGAGAGTTAATATATGTGAGCTGGATATTTGATTTTAGTTATAACAGATAAGTTTAGTCAAAGAGGGGTGGACCTAGTAGAGAAATTCTGAAAACACATTTAAATCAGTGAGGAATGGATTATGAAAATAATTGTGGACAATATTTGCTTTATTTTTTTCTATATTCACTGGCTGTAGTAAATATTTGAGTGTATTCCTCTTGAAGCTCCTAATTGCTCTTTTTCCTAGATTTGGTTGAGAAAGCTTAAGAAAAGAAAGTTCAGAGATATGTCAGAAGGGGTCAAACAGAAACAAAGGGGTCAGAAAGTCACAGAAAAAACAACTGAGAACCAGTGCAGAGTAGTTACCTCTGCACTTTGGGAAGCTTTTACAGAGTTTGCTCCAATTCAGTGAATCGCTGAGACCTCTGACAGTCTGAATACAAGGGCACACTTGAAGAAATGTTTATAAACTTTATCTTACTTGTATTCATCTGGCAGAGTTTATTCAGGATTTCTCTGTTTAGAATCCTTAAATATCCTAGTTTGGATTCCAAGTCATGCTGTTTTACTTGGAAACATTTTTGGTTTGCTTTGTGATGCTTAGGGTGAGGAAAGTAGTTGGATAAACCTCAACTCGGGCCTAATAGTAATAGTATTGGTGATGAAAAAACACCAGCAGAAACAATAACCTGCTTCCTAGGTGGTGATAAACAATTAAAACACACTAGTAAACATTTCCTCATATGTAAGCTGTAGATGATCTATTTTTCTGGTTTCTATAACTATTCTTTTTGGTTTGTGGGATCACCCTAGGAAACCAAAATCCCTAAGGAATTTATGCATAAGTAAGCTTCAGATAAAACATTTAGAAGCCACTGGTGACAATCAAAGAATATTGCTCCAAAGACAAAGAGTTCCAAAATTTGTCTTTATGTCTGGTTGAATCTGTGTTCACTGCAAATAAACCCAATGTCACTATAGCCCAGCAAGAAGATTTAAAACAATTTTTTAATTGGTATTACCAACCAATTGAATATAACGAGATTTCCAGTAACAGTTTAGTAAAACTTTCAAGAATGTATGGCTGACCTTTGAGGGGTATATTTCTTCACTGAGTATGCTCTGTGGTGTTTTACAAAGAGGTTGGGTCAGTCTAACATATAAGTTGTTACAAGTCATATTCTTTCTCCATGCTACTATATTTTATAAAGTCTGTGTAACACTTATTTAAATATTAGATATTTGAAATGGAGTAAATATAGTATCAGGATTATAAACAAAATCAAAAATCATTTTTCAATAATTTCACATAATAAATGCTTGGTAAAAAAGGAAAATATTTTGGAAATATTAAAAAAAAAAACCAAGCAATTTCTATATTTTTCTTAATTTTTCATTACTTATTTCAATATAGAATTCGTTTTATGTCTACTAGGTCAGAATAATTGAGCCTGTTTTCCTTAGATATTATCTTGGGAGTTCATTGTGAAAAAATTCCAATTTTAAAATTTTTTTCCTATTTTTTGAATTGTGGTTTGGATTCAATCAAAACACATGCAGGGAAATTTAAATGAAGTTATTTTCATTATTTTTGCTATATCGTGCAAAACCAGAAAAAGCCTATTCTTTTGTAGGAATTGAGCTTATGGAAAAAAGGAGGAAATTGTTTTATGTGAAGGTTCATTAGTGACCAAAAATCCATTAGATTTGATTCTTGCATGCCTAATTTTACTGCTTTTACTGAACTAGACTGTGTTTGCTTTGAGGTGAGAGGGACTATTTGAGAACTTTAATGTGAAGCAGAACTGCAGCATGAAAGCAAAGAAAACCAAATTCACTTGTACAGGAATATTGATTTTACAGGCAACATAAGTGCACATAGTAAATACTTAACTGTGTGCATTATATTTCTTCAGTATCTCATAGTTAATTTAATTGTGGTCTATGAAGTGATTTCTCTTCAGTTAATAAAAGGAGAAAAAAGTAGGGGCAGGTGGGGGGGGCGCAGTTTAAAAAAATCTTAATTGCTTTAAGACATGTAAAAAAACATGGCAGATCTCAAAGGGAACATTTAGCTTAAGTGTTATGAGAGAATTATTCTTTTTGGTCCCATTAATACAAAAGAAACCTGAGTGGTTTACATAGGACTCCTCTTGCACAGTTGTCTATCAGGTTCAAAGAATTGTAGTAATTTCTAATAATTGATGACACATGGAGCAGTTCCCTGGTGTAAACAGACACAATGCTGAGGAGCTAACACTTTTTCTCACTTTCTCCTGGAAAATTATTTCCACCACAGACAAAAAACAGAATTTTCAACCTTTTTTAGGATCTGGGAAAAACTTGTTAGTACAAAGTCACCACAAGATCAGCAAGGCTATCTCCATATTACTTTTATAGAGTTTGAATCCTAGGAGTCTGAAGTCTCTCTTGGTCCATAAGTGTTTTGAAATTGCATATAAATTATTTTATAAAACAAAAATACTATGAGTCAAGCTGTAAGCTACTAAAGTAAAAACAATTAAAAAGATTTTTAATTGTGTATTTTAAACTAGTATATTTACATTTGGAAATATACAGTTGAAAATAAAGTAGTAAATGTCCTGTAAGTTATCACCAGCATTTCAAAGTAGATAACCACTTTTTAAAATTTTAACATCCACTCCCAGAGGCAGTTTTCTGAAAAAAAAAAATATGGAAGACTGATTTTTGCACCCCCAGAATTTTAGTAATATTCAAAAGTTCAAAAGTGGATTTTCTTCATGTGGATTCAAAGTCTATCAACTTACATAGAATACTTCTTGTTCATTATTATTTAATTAATCATCTAAATTGGAAGTTCTTGCTTGTCACTATGTAGACAACAATAAAACACTAATGAAGCAGCTTCCATTTCGCAAAGGTCCTGCACTGATCAATAGTTGAGCATTTTTCAGGTTCATAATTCTGAGGAGGAATTTGTGGTTGCAAAATAGCTGGAGTGTGAATAAGGTTTAGCTTATCTGCCATCTGAGGATATATTTCATAGAAGTTTTAATTAAAGAATTCTTCAGACCAATTCAAATGACATCTTTCCTCCAAGTCCTACACTTTCCTTTTGCTGTTTTTAGTGTTGATGTTACTGCAATGATATCCAACACACAAGTTCCCTATCAATGTTTTCTTGAATTATCTGCATTTTGTCTGGCCAAAATCAGTTTTTTGGCAGGGGTTCCAGCTTGTTTGGTGTGTGCCAGCTCTTCTCAGTAGTGGGCAATATCCAGCACTACAGTGGTTACTACACAAGTGGAGCTACACAAGTAACAATGCAACACAGGAAATGAAGTGTGGTCAGAAACTGCTCTTGAGACAGTTGGGTCTGGCACTATTTCAGTTATAAGAATTCAAACTGTAGCTGAATAGAGGCAGTAAACTTACATTTCAAAACTTGACATAAGGCAATATTGAAAGTTCTCAAATAAAGATGGAGATAACCTATCAGTTCTCAGGCTCTTTGTTAAGCTAGAGGGATTCTAAGAAGCATTCAAGTATCAGAGCTCTTGTTCTGTATTGCATAAAATGATTCAGCATTCGAGACAGTGATTGAGATTAGAGAGTTTTCCTGTAGTGAAGATTAAAGGCTGTTTTATGTAGCTTTAAATAGTTTAGTAGTACCCCATTTGAGATCTGTCACAGTTTTTAACTGAGTTTTGTAAGAAACTTCATTTTCTTTTCAATTTAATTTTCACTGCTGTCTGAAAATAGTGTGGGAGAAAATTGAAACCAAATATGGGTATTCATGTAACAGCTACAAGGTATACAATGAAGTACGAAGAGCCTATTTAATCTTAGCCTTCAATTTTTGGGAGGGAGGAAATATTCACATTTCACTTTGAAAATGTCCATTGCCTTTCTGTTACTCTTAGTTTTGAAATGTTTCATAGAAGAATATCAAACCCTTCTATCCTCTAATTCAATTTCTTGATTTAACTAGCTCATAACATTATTTTCATTAATCCAAAGTGGATGGCCCTGTTTTACTGTTGGTAGTTTCCTCTGATTACCTTATTCTTGCTAATTTCTTCATGTACTATGTTTCTCTAAGAGAAGTGTTATATATAATTTTTAAACGGCCAATGTAAATTTTAGACAAGTCTTTGATATGTTTGTCAAACAACAGTATTTTTGTAGATTTTATTTTAGATAAATCAGGTTCTGAAAACAGTTTCCTACCTTCGTGGACTTGAATATTTCCCTAGCTGTAACTACAAAAGATTTCACATAGTTTCAAGTATTTTACTGTGTCAACAAGAAATTAAAATACCATTTGTTAGCTAAAAAAATTCCTAATATTGTCAGTCTTAAAAATGTGTGTGCTTTAGAAAAATACACTGTTATTATTAGTACACTCTATTTAATGGAATTTTATGAAAAGCTGAATGTCTATAGTGCTAGGTCTTGTTAATATTTATTATTATTATTGATGAAAAAAAAATAAATTCTGGTTTTGTAATTATACTCTGACCACTACTGGAAAACACAAAGAATAAATACATTATAGCTACTTATAATGTCTAGAATGGGAGCACATTAATTCAGTTGAAAAAACATATTTGAAAGAACTCTGAAAAGAGTAGTCTAAAATTGGTCTTAGTAGATTGATAGTTAAAATCAGTTTACTTTTGCCTAGAGACAGCATATGTAGATGCAGCTAAATTAAAACTGTTGAAATATTAGGGTGAAGACCTTGTTGAAAGCACAGGGTTGGAAGTAGATGATCTTCAAGGTCCCCTTCCAACCCCAACCCAATTATTAAATATAATTCTACCATTAATTCTATGATTCTATGACCAAAGATTAAATAAATGGGATGCAGAGAGGCCTCCCTATTCTCATTTTATTAGTTTACATTAAAATCCAGCTTCTCTGAAGCTTGAAAGTTCATGTTTTTGCAAGACAGCAGAGGTCTCGGTGTCCACCTGCCTCCTGGCCTGCAGTGTGGCCAGCCCCCTGCCTTTCTGCCTTATCAGATATGCACAGGAAGGAGATCTGGAGCAAAACATTCTCCTTTCTGGTCTCTGCACAATTTTTATTGACTTTGTTGAGTGCAGAATTTGCTGGACGTTTAAGACTAATGGGTGTATAATGTCACAAATTTTAGAATGACTGCATTTGTAAAATCTCATACAGAATGAGCATCATGCTCTGATGCAAAAGAAAGTGACAGATCAAGACAGCTAGTTCTGCATCAAGAAGAAGGGCTATGTGGGATTATGAAATCCTTGGGAAAGGAGTATGCTTCAAGGAGGTAGAAAGACATATTTTCTGAGTGTGAGCTTCTTATCTGAAGACATTATTTTAAAAATTATTCCTCTTTGTAAGCTATTTTAAAAAATTCACTGGCTACTCCAGAAATGTAAACAGGTGTTGCTGAAGTTGATTTTAATTTGAAGGCAAAAATATCAATGAACTGTCATTTCTAGTTTATTGTTCTCATTTTTGAGAAGACCTCTCTACCCCTACCCTGCTAAGGTAAAAAACTCTTTCTTTGCTTTAGTAGCTGCTTTATAAGATAAATCTCATGCTTTTAATAAGCTCAGTAAGCATAATTCTCTGTTTTAGTTAATGGCATTGGTCTAAAACTCTTCAATCTTGTTATTTTCATTCTGAAATAATGTAATTTGGCTGAATCTCACTCAGGTTTAGGCCTAAAGAAAGAAGGAATTTATACAATGTCTAATGTTGAAAATCTATGACAGATATTAGCAGGGTAAAAAACTAAATCCCTTCTGCATGTTTTGTTTATTGACAGACAAATATTCAGCATTTTTTTTTAATTTTAAATTTCAGTTTCAATTGTCATATCTCTCATCAGTGGATAGCTACCACTAATGGAAATTATAAGGTACTCATAATAAAGGAGATTAAATTAAATGGTATTTATTACGTTAGTCATTGTACCAGAACACAAAAACCAAGTGATCTTCTGTAGCCCCAGTGTGCTTTACATCAGAATTCTACGTTCCAGGATGTGAGAGAAAATGGTATTAGCTGGTTTTTACTGATATTAACCCTTATGGTTTTTTATGATTCACAAGGAGCCCTGATTAAACAGAACTGAAGGTTTGGTAGTTTTTTGGGAGGTTCCATTTTTTTAGCAGTCCATGCCAATTTCTCTTTAATTACTGAAGAGGTTAAAACAACAAAATCTGACAGACTGTTAGCTGAACTCAATCCAGACAGATGGCACCATTCTATTCAAGCCAGTTTTGTGAAGGTTCTGCTGCACCATATGCTAGAATCAGTTCAACAGCTAATTAGTGCTTTTTACAAGACAATCATTCTCCCAAGGAAATTTCTTACGGACAGGTCACTAAAACAGAATGAGAAACCCCGAACTGCATATTGTCTCACTGGCTTGTCTGTTCCAGGCATAAATAAAGGTTAGCATGGTAAGGCATCTTGAATAACCTTTCAGTTCAATCCCAGTAGTACTGACATTCCTAGGCTGTATTTGGAAAATAAATATTGAATGCTGTAGTTACTTAGAGCTTTTTCCCTCCTTTTTCTTAACAGCTGTGTGGTAAAAAATGGAATAAAGTTGATTATGCAACTGAGTTCCCATCTATTAAAATAATCTAATTAAAAGAAAAGAAATTGCAAGAGAGAGTTATAAAAATTTGGAACTACCACCTCAAGAAGAAAAGTGAATATTAAAATCATGAAGCACAGCTAACTTAGATATTAACTTTAGTTTACCAGGCGAAAAAAAAAATAAAATCCAAGAACAAACCAGAAACAGAACGCCAATATTTTCCTGGGGCAAAAGCAAGAGCAAGGTGAAGAAAGGTGTGATGATATGGTAATATTATTCTATATGCTACCCCCTTTCTGTGATTTAATATGATTCTCTGAAGTCAGATTTTTTAAGACTTATACATTCAATTAGACTGTTGAGGTTCAGGCTTTACAATTTGACTCTCTGAGGCATGCCTTCTGCATAACTAAATGGATATATAAAACAGTAGTCTTGATGTTCAGAGAAATTGTTAGAATGAGAACTCTGTAATTACAAAGTCTGGGAATAAAAGAATTTTATGTGCAACAGATGTAGAAGAGACCTACCAGAATGATTGGAAGAAAGAGTTCGTTATTACAGGAACAAGTATCTATCTGTGGTATTTCATAGCCATTTATAAGCAAGCTCTCTTTGCAGATTTTGTGGGATTGGAAACTATGCTGTGATGCTATGTAAATAAAACTGTTTATACCCTAGATCGTTCATGCCAAGAAGAGGCAGAGAAAACACTCATGACCCCACAGAACTTCAAAAAAAGACATTCTAGGGAATCTTGGCCCTTTTTTCAATCATTTTCTCATAGCAAAAAAAAAAAAAAAAGCCCAAAGAAGAGTTGAAGAGTTTACTTTGTATTAGAAACAAAAAAGAGGGAAGTTTCAAAACAGTTGTCTGATAGAACATCAGAGCCAAAAACCTACAAATTTTTCAGAGAAATTTCATCATCTTTTCAAAAGAACAGGAAAGTAAGTAATTTGGTTGAATTAGCTGTGTGGTTTTTGGTTTTTTTCACAATGTGGTTTCCCCAAATATCCTAATATGGCTTTCTGGAACTAGTCATAAGGTTTTTTCTAGTTGATTATTCTAGACATATTAAAGTGATTTTTAAGTACAGTCCATTATGACCTGGAAAATTTCCTTAGATGCTCAACTGTGATCAAGTAGAACTCAAATAATAGAGTCTACTACTGCTTAAGCTGCCTCTGTTCAACCAATAAAAGCACTTAATTTTCCTGAGCAGATTAAAAAAACTCCTACCCTCTAAAACAACTCTATCTGGCAACATATTTGAATGCATTCCACCTCTGCAGTAAGTCCCACAGTTCAGAAAACCAAATGAACATTTACAAGCATGCATCTTGAAGAATATGCACCATGTGATCTCTGCATGCACATTATGTTCAAGTCCTTCTTGGAATACTGGTCACACTTGGGACACAGGTATTTTTCCAACAAGCTACCTCCTGCTGGGAAAAGTCAAGAGCCACCTACCATTGGAACAAACAGTATAGCTGACTTCCATCTTTCTGAACCATTTCCTTACCTTGTAATGGACGAAATGCTTTGTTGACAAGGAATTTTATTTTGAGCAGTTGCCATTCCCAAACGCACCCTTATTTAAATAACTCAAAATGTGTCAGTAAAATGTGGAAGCCAAGAGAAGATTTTCCTCCTATAAGAATGATTCAGTGGTTTATTTTATACTTATGAACACCCTGAGAACAGATGTCTCAGGTTAATCTATGTGTATGCCACCAGAAGAATATGAAGCTAGATTTTTAATAAACTCGAATTAGCATTGTTGACCTTGGCTAAGGTTCGAATTCCCATCCAAACACTCTCTCATTCCCCCTCCTTAACAAGACGGAAGGAGAAAGGATGAAAACTTCCTGGGTTGAGATAAAGACAATTACTAATTACTGTCTTTGGAAAAACAGCCTTACTAGATTTGGGGGAAAAATAATTTAACTTGTTGCAAATAAAAATAGATTTGGGAAGTACATTCTAGTTGTTGAAATGCTGGTTTGAAACTGGGACTTCTGTGAAACTAGGGAGAAGTAGATGCACAGAAGATATGGAGGGTGACTGTATGACTCTTTTCTGAGTGATTATAGAGAGCAGGTATTCTCTTCAGTGCTTCTCCTCACTTCACAGTCATCACTAGAATTCTCAGCTGGTCTTCCATCAAAGAAGGGAAATGCAGCTCTCGTGACTATAAGGAATTTTTTACTTTTTTTTTGAAGGAAGAGAGACTTAAGAAAGAGATGGAAGGAATATTACCTCAGAAAGTATGTTGCATGAGATTAGATATCTGTTGCTGTGGAGGAAACAGGCATTGCAGTGAAAAGTAAACCCTTCACCAAATATGTGCTTATGCCTGTTTGATAGCACAGCCCGGCAATGAGGCTGAAATATGTTTGCAGGGCAATTGTTGTCAGTAAATTGCAGCAAATCACTACAAAGAAGAGAGTTGCAGGTCTCAGTAAAGAATTTTTATGACAACTAAATATGTTTATGCATGTATATTTGATTTTCTACATGAAAAAAAGGACATTAACTACTTTCAAAACTGATGCCATACATAGTCTTGGCAGGAGATTGCTGTGGGTGTGCAACTTTTGCCAGTTGTCCCAGGTCATTGTCATGCACACCAACATAAGGGACACCTGCCAGCACTTTGGAAGTCATGCTATCTTCTCAGTCCTCCAGGGATATGGCCCTCAAAAGCATGAGTTGCCATCCCACCTGCTCTGCAAGCTGTCATCTTGTGATGCCTGTGAAAAAGATGTGGGAGTGTGCATTGCATTACGTGCTCACCAGACACTGCACTGCATAGGCTGCCTTGATTCTTTTTCTTTTGCAGCATATCTAAAGGGGGCAGACTGAGATCCTGGCTTCAGCCTTGGGACCATGGTGTGAAGAAATCGTAACATTACAAAAAAAGCCCAAGAGTGCTACCCAGAGGCTAAGGAACTTAAACTTCAGTATCAGGGGACAGAATCTGTCCTAACTTGCAAGCAGGAGAACTTGCACAGCAGCAGTGGAACAGTCAATTTCTCCATGTCATGCATCATATATGAAAGAGCCTACACTAATGCCTAAGAACTCCTGAATACCACTGCACAAACTTGGGTCCTAAAAGCATGCAAGATGGATAAAATTAGCTTAAATTTTTGAATATCTTTAGGATCTCTGTTGCAGTGCATGCAGGAGTTGAAGTAAAAATACAAATAAATATCCATGCTTACACTTTCCCCCAATAATTATATTTAAAATAACAAATGAAATTATCTTTTTGAACCATTTATGACCCAACTGTCATCTCTGGTTCAAAATCTAACTATCTTTTTCCTGAACATTGATGCATTTATTTTGCCTTTTCTTTGAGAACTACAATAAATACTGCAGATCTAAGTGATTGTAATTAATTAAATAAAAATGAATGTAAAATTAAGCTTCTGGACTTCCACTTCCAAAAAAATGTTTTGTCCTATCAGTGCTGAAATATGATGATGTTATCATTTGGCAAGTGAATGAAAGCAAGCACAATAAACAGTTTCAAATAATCACTTATTTTTATAAGGTTGATTTAATAGTTTCCACTTTGAAACATTCCAATCATTTTGAAAAAATTAAAGCTGGTTGTAAATATCCCTTTCTAAATTTTGTCAATTCATCAACTGAATTACAACTCCCTACTCACAGAAAAAGAACACATTACTTTATATATTGTCTGCTTATGGTTTAAGATGTTTGCAATTGTTATGCAGTTAATGTTGTGCAGTATAAAGAAATGTCACTCTATTGATAAGTGTATATATATATATATATATATATTTGTTTCAAATTTCAGCATAATAGCATAACGTGCTATTACCTGTAGGAAATTTGTATGTGTGTCCCTGGAATTCGCATTTAAATAGCTTCTTATCATGCTTTACATGTCAGACTTGATGAAATTAACTTTTTTTTTCACAGCATCAACCATTTCAAGATAAAAATTGTAATGGTGTTTTATTGCTAAGATATGTGGTTTTATAAAATTAAAACACACTGTTCTGACCTTGAAAATGGAATTCACTGAAGTTTCAGGTGTCCTTAATATTCCTGTGACTGATTATTCTCAAAATGCTTTTACTGAATGTTGCCCTGTCTTTATATCTGTTCCACTAGTGGAGTGATCTGAGAACATCCTTTCCTTTTTTCTCTTCTTTCTTTTAATGTCTCTCAAGAGCAGTCACTCAAAAGCAGGCTAATTTCTCCCTGCTCTCAAAACCATAGAAATCCTTTTCATAACAGAAAGAACTACATCAGCTCTGGATGGTCAGAGTGCAATATCAGATCTTCCCTTGGTTTGATTTTAAGCAAATTTAGGACGTGCATCCTTTTTTATTATAGACCCACACAAAAATAACAGGTAGGGAAACCACAAGTCACATAGTTATGCTGTATAAAAACTAATCCATGCAAATCTTCTGCCCATTTTTCATCAATTCTCATTTAGAGTAGACAAATTATCTGATTAAATTGGTAGAAGAGTAGATTAATCTCATGTGCCATGCCCTACATGCCTTTCTCTCCATAAGGCTGAAATGATATTTGGATTATGTATGCATTAGTTTGTGTGTGCACGGGGTGGTATTTTTATGCACAGTCTTACACAATGTTGAGATTGTCTGAGAACCCTCATGATACACGACTGAACCTAAAGCTAAAACATCTTTTACAATGGAATAGTTGGGCTAGTACATTATATTATTTTATTCTGTACACTCTGATTGCTGTATATAAGTGCAAATCTTTTTATGGGCGATGATGTCTCCAGGCAGTGGATGTCAAGATGCTTAATGGCTGCAGAAAGCCCTATGAAAACTAATTGAGTAGGAGTTACCATAATAGAGCTATAACTGCAAACATCAGCAAGGCAAAAATATATGAAAATTTTGAGTTGCAGATTTGACTGGGCATTTGTGGAAAGAAACATGAAATAAAGCCTGGTAGGTAACTGGTAGGTGAATGACCCTCTTTTCCTTAAGCATTTTTCGAAAATTGTTATCCCCTGCACTTAACTATGATCAGTAATGCTAACACAGAAACTCCTGATGTTTGATTGATGTAATGTACTCTGATACATTTAAATCAAACTTTTAGCTTTGATCTGTAATCCAATTTAGTGAAGTGACACCTTTTTCATCATTTTCCAAACTGGCACCAATGATCCACATAATCATACCAATTAAGATCCTGAAGCACTGTATGTTCATAAAATATCATACTTTGGGGATAATAAAAAGAACCTCAATTACAATAGATTTTAGAAGTGGAGATTCATGAGTCCAGTGAAAAGAAATAAATATTTGAAACAAAAATCAGAAAAGAAATACAAAAAAGGACTTGAAAACAACATCTTTCTGTTTTCCAAATATAATACCTGTAAGTAATGAGTCATACAATCATAGAATGTACTGAGCAGCAAAGGACCCTGGCCCTGAACAGGACAACCCTAAGAATCACACCATGTGACTAAAAGTGTTGTCCAAATGCTTCTTGAGCCCTGTTGATCTTGGTGCTGTGACCACTGCCCTGGGGAGCCTGTTCCAGTGCCCAGCCACCTTCTAGGAGAGGAACCTTTTCCCAATATCTAACCTAAATCTCCCCAGACATTTCTTTATGCCGTTCCTTTGGGTCCTGTCACTAGTCACCACAGAGAAGGTATCAGTGTCTCTGTCTCCACTTCCCCTCACAAGGAAATTGTGACTGCAATGATGTCTCCCCTCAGTCTCCTCCAGGCTGAACAGACCAAGTGACCTCATACACTCCTCATGCAGCTTCCCCTCAAGGCCCTTCACCATCCTCATGGCTCTCATTTGGATGCTCTCTAAGAGCTTAATGTCATTCATATCCTAACTCCCAAAACTAGCGAGGTGAGGCCACACCAGCACAGAATAGAGTGGGACCATCTCCTACATTGACCAGCTGATGATCCTGCTCCTGATATACCCCAGGACATGGTTGGCTCTCAAAAAAGTGGGAGTACTCTTCTATCAGGTAGCTTGGTGGCAACTATAGTAAAGAGAAACATTAAATATTCATTTCAGAACCTGTCCCCAGAGGAATATGAGGTACAAACTGAACTGTAGACACAAATCTAAAGACAGTTATTGTCAGCAAAACTCTGTGTGTAGAAAAGAAATACAGGATAGGAAAGAAAGGCCATTTTTTTGTTTTCCATGTTATGACTTACCTCTGTATCTATCTGTTATCTGGCTATTCTGACCTATAAAAAGTTGAAAAAACAGTATTAGGATCTTACTAAAGAAAAGTATGTTTTTCAAAGCACATTATTTACTATAGAGAACAGGTAGGAATTTCTAGATGAATTAATCTGTAATAGAAATTACCACCAGGTTTACTGCTTTCTCTGTTTAGTAGACTGCCCACAGCGCATTGTTTGTAGGAATAATTTGGCATTTATATGCTTTTATCTTAGTCTGCAGTCCTTTCCTTATAAAATCCTGCTTTGTGTTTTTTACTGAGGCTCTACTCTAGAAGGGAATTAATTTTGCTCTTACACACTGTGCTATCACTTTGAATCCAAGACAACCGCTCCTCAAAATTCTCATCCCACAATCTTTCTAAAAATGTTATGCTCACTTACGCAGAGAAAGAAATTTCGGTGTATTTTCTGTCTTACATGCCAGATATTGTGCAATAAAGGGTAAGTTCCTTGAGTGACCAAAAAATAGAACTTTCATTAATGTAAGCTACATAGCAAGAAAATTAATTATACAGATTATCATTTTTATCTTTACATTGAGTCAGGCATGATGTGAATGAAATTTCAGAGGAATTCTACAACTTTTTATTAATTGCAATCCTTTTTAACCACCTTATCTATCCATACACATATTTGTGCATATAATCCCAGCTGGTTATGGCTGGGATAGAGTAAGTTTTCCCCACAGTACCTGGTAGAGTGCTGTGTTTTAGATTTAGTATGATTCCTATTGGCCTACTTCTTGTCAAAGAATCACAGAATTGATTCCTAGAATCATGTGTGTTGGAAGAAGTCCTCAAGATCATCCTGTCCAACCATCCACCAGTACTGTAAAGCATAAACCACTAAACCACATCACCCCATGTCAGGTTCAGATGCCTCTTGAACTCCACAAGGGATGATGACTCCACTACTTCCTCAGGCAAATTATTTTAGTCCCTGACCACACTAACAGTGAAAAAAAATTTTCTAATATTTAATGTGCACCTCCCCTGCACAGTTTAAGGCCATTTCACTCTGGTCACTGTAGGCATGGCAGAAGAAACCAGTCTTCACCTCACTTTTTTATTACTATAATTTGTTTTTGAATTATTGTATGTACTTGTTTTCAATTATTAAACTGTTTCTGCCTCAACTCATGAGTTGCAGGGTTTTTTTCCCTTATTCTTTTCCCCATCCCACTGCATTCAGTGTCTTCTAACAGTTCTTTACTCAATAAAAATGGAGACAACTTAGGGCATTTCAGAAAAGTAACAGACAAAAAGACATCTTTAGTTTTAAAAGATACTTAAGAAAAATACCCTAGGGAATGTAAACACATTGTAAAATCTGCACAGGAAGAGATTACCACACAGAGTAGTAATAGGTGAAAAAAGAAATATATTATGTATATTCTTTTTGAACTTGCATTAAGGACATGATAAGATCCCAGTAACTGACTGGTTAAACCAGCAGAACACAGCATATTGTGATGAGCACAGCATGGCAGTTACCTGCTTAACCCAGTGATATTACATGTGTATCTGTGCTTAAAGATCCAGAATGAAACAAAATGTAGGCCTGCCTTAGTCATCACAACCATGAGAGAAGCAAAAGTCAGAAAAGGTAGTTTCTGGGTACAAATATATTATTCCGTCTTCCTCCCACAAAAGCTCTTGGGGTTGCCTTCTTCACTGAAGGGATAGAATGCCACAGAAGCTTTAGACTGGCTCATAATTAGGCAAAAGAGAAATCCCTATCCAACATACTCCACACAACATAGTTGGTTCAACTGCAGATTTTCTTATTACAAAAAAATGCAAAATAGTGTGTTTAACTGAATTTTCTACTGCTACACAATGAGAGCTTATACCTTTGTAGAACTGGTAGCCAAAATAGCTTTTCATGAGTCACAATTACCTCAGCCACAATAACTGACTCTGAAGGCCCCATGTCACAACCACTGCTTGAGTGCACGGGCAACCTGATATCCAGAAACTCACCACTTATATAGAAAATCTGTTTTCTAATTTTTCTAATTTTTTGTTCTCTCAGATGACATCACATTTGGGAAGATAAGATTATTTACCTGTTTTGAATATTTATTTTCCAGAAACCCAGTCATGGCAATAGCTGTGTCAAACTATTCTCCTTTTTTTGCAGCATAGGGGGGACAGTTTTACCCCAGTCTGACCCATCACTCCTTTTCTGCTTCCTCCAGTTTGTGCCTGCAATGGGAAGGGGTATTAACACTCTACCTGTGACAGCAGCTCAGCAGACTGTCATGTTCAGAGGCAGATTTTGAAAGCAGTTCATGCAAATTACATGCCAGCTTTTCGTCTTCAGTAGAAGAGAAAAATAAAGAGTATAAAAGTCTTCAGCAATGACAGTTGAAACAGTAAATATGAAAAGTTCTCTGTCAAGATAGAAAAGATAAGCAAGGTGACAAAATGTAGAAGAAAGTAGTTTAATTTTCATGAACAAGGTACAGCCAGCAGCAATGGTTAATAAGTGAAAACCTCTGAATACCTTGGAGGAAAAATATGCAAAGATAAAGAACACAGTGAATCTTAGAAATTAGTAATACTAATGAGACTACAGAAACAGAAAGAAACATGATGCCATATCAAGAAAAAAATAGACAAATGAAATTTGATGGTGGGAGAAAATTAAATTCTCTTGTTAAAATCTAAAAAGACTGCATTTAGCATGGGGAAGCAAATATTGAACACTTATCGATATTTTCTGAGATTTTCTTGTATGCATTTTTCAAGAAACAAAACGTCATTACCCTGGTAAACCTACATAGGTTGATCATGATTAGATATTGCATAAGCTTGTTGAATGAGGGAGCACAGAAAAACCTCTCAGACATTTTCCATACCTTCTGAGAGGAAAAGAGAAAGCACCAAGGCACAGCCTTTGCATCAGCTGGGGGAAGAACACATTCTGTCTCCAGGAGCAATGTGTGGTTCTCCTTAAGAAAACTGTCTCTGGAATTAGGCTGTGGTGCTCAATTTACCACAGCTAAACCTAAGAGACCATTTTTAAAAAGATGATAAAAACTTCTTGCTCCATTTAGATGATGGAATAATAGATAGCCAAGTAATTTCATGCAATAGTCTTTTTCCTCAGAAATACTACCTCCAGAAAGTCTTTGTGTCTAGTTAAGAAAAGGACTGCGAGGAAGACTTCTTTGGTTTAAAAATTTCCTTCTCTCCTACACTTTTTTAATTAATTTCTTTGTTTCTCATGGTGAGTTAGTAAAAAACCTTCTGATATCAGTCTTTACCTATCCTCCTACAGAAGAAGAAGGAATCAACACACTTCTTTATTTTTTATACCAAGTACAAGTAAATTTCTCAAACCTGTGAGGTCACTCAGATTTGTGAGGCACTCACGATTAAGTGCTTCTCTTCTACACACAAACATTATTTCCCTTATCTCAGTAACTTATCCCTAACAAGGGAAGAAAGAAATTCTATAAATTCTTTTAATTTGTTCAAATACTTCACATCTCAGCAAAATTAATCAATAAAAAGGACCCAAGAAATAGCATTAACTTATCTTCCTCCTTCTTCCCGCTTCACTATACTTTTCTTTTTTATTATTAATATTTAATTCTTCCTTATTGAAAATAAGAGAATGGAAGGATAACTGCAGTTCATGTTTAGTCCTAAAAATTGCTGAAATTATAACTCTGTGGAAAACATTAGCAAACTTAATGTGGTTTTTTTTATCATGCAGAATGCTTAATTTATTTCAGTGGTTAATTTTCCCACTAGGTATTTTGCAACACTCCAACACAAATATAATATTTAATAAATTCAAAATCTTTACAGGCTGATATCCATCAGACTTCAAATTATTACTCTTTCCTCTGGTTAAATATGCTATAAACCTTATTGCTTTCTTAAAGAAAAAGTCAAGCTATGATAAAAGGAATGTATTTACAAATTTATATGTGTGTGTGCATGCAAATTAATTATGGCAGAATTTTTTAAACATTAAAATCTTTAATGTATCCTTTAGAAATGTTGCAGCTGGAATACATTCATGGGAGGTAAACACATAAATTTAAGTTGAAGTTGTTATTATTTAAGGTAGCTAAATTTAAGAGTAAAAAAAAATTAATCAAAAGTTAATTAAACCTCACATTATAAGAACAATGATTTTTTCCTCCACACTGAGATAATTTCATGCTGTATCAGCTGAAGTATCTTAGTCTCCAAGCTGAGTGTTTTAATGCTTTCTCCCACACCAGAGAGTTTTCACTTTACAGAGGACAGAATTCCTTATTCGCTTGCCTGTATAGGTGGTTTGGTATCATTTGTATTATCACCCAGCAGGATAATCTAGTCAATCCAGCACTGACTGCTTTTAGTACATTTTCACCCTCTTTTTAAAAGATATCCTGAATTTAAGATATATATGTGTGAGAAAATGATGCATACTCTCAACCTAGCAGTGCATTCTTCATGATTTCATTGGTTTGCCACATTCACATGAGTGCTTGGAGGTAGGCAGTTTGAAGCAGCCTTTACTTCTACACAAGTTGCTGTAGAATTAAGAGTGAAGAAATGAGCTCAAATGCAAAAAGAGACCTGTTTTTTCAAGTATAGCCAATGCTAAAGGGAGAATTAAAAATGAGTTTACAAACTACTCAAGATCAGAGAAAGATGAAAGCTGCAGATTTTTGCATCTGATTTTTATTCTGAAATGGCTCCCTGCAATCTCCACCACTGTGTTCCAAAACTGAAAAAATGGAGATTCCAAAACTTGTGTTTTACTATAGGATAATGTCACAACAGTTCCTTGGTAGTTTTAAGGTTTTTTTCCTAAATGAACTAGATATAGCTAACTAAAAAAACAAGGCACATTCTGTATCTAAAATATATGTTGTTAATTGCAGAAAACGTGTTTACCTACAGAAAGTTTTCAAGGGCATAAAAAAATTTTAAGAATTGTAGCATTCACTTCATGATAGTTGGAAATAGTTGCTGTTCATGAGTGAATACATCTCTGTCTTAGAAATAATGATTAGTGTGAAAGCAAATTCTTCTACTCTGCTTGTATGTCTTTTAGTACTGGAAATACTCAATTTCAGGTAAAATAAATGAAAAAATACAGGTGACATTAAAATCACTTGAAGGACAAGTTAATCTAGGATGAATTGTCCTGGTTTTGAAATATTCAAGGCTTGTTACTTTACTGTGATGACTTTTATGGAAGGAGTGGTATGAACATGATTGTAAATGTTCTCTAGGAAGTTAATACATTTTTTAGGTTAGGATTTCTGAATCTTAATAGCTTAGATAAATATTCTTTTGTTTAGCATGCTAAGCAGAAGATATAACAGAAAACTTAATATTTGGCTCTTTTTCCTGAATTGCATTTAGTTCTGTAACAGGCTTTGTGCTGCCTCCCAAAAATGAAGCTTTCCTTTAATTTTCAGTTTGTTTGGACTGGGTAGTAGCATCAGTAGTAAGGCCATTATGAATCTGTTGCAAAGTAAGAGAGAAAATAAATATATTTTTTTTTTCCTTCATGGACCCAAGTTTTGAATATTTAAAAAAGCACCATCAATCAGAGAAAAGAAAAGAAAAAATCAACATAAATTCTTCTCTTTGAACATCAGTCTCCTCCAGAGTTATATGAATTTCCAAGGGAGGTCAGATGGTCTGACTCAGACTGTAGGCAAAATGTAAATATTCCAGTGAGGCCAAACCATCCAAAAATCCTAACCCATAAGAAATTGGTGTATTGAACAGCATATTTCTCAAATTTAATAGTGTTTGTATTCAAAATTATATTAAAAATTTTATCTCTGACCATCATCCTAGGCCTCAGACTCACCATCAGAAATGCTGCTGTCTCAATCAGTGTAATTTGGCCCATTTTATCGACAGCTCTCCAAACAGACTTGGGTTTTGGGTTTACCTTATGATCTGCAGTTACTCACTAGTATGAATATACATTTCAGTCTAGCTGTGTGCTAACTCTGCCTGAACAAATGAATGGCAAATACTGAGCACTGACCAGTCACAAGCATTCAGCAAACTGCTAGGTCACAATGAGGAAACATTAGAATGCAGCATAAATATTTCTATGTACTGATTGTACAGTATATGCAATCAGTGCATAAAAATCTCCTTTAACATGCATCTAGTAAATTGCTCATATTAATTCCCACCAAATGTGATATAAAACCTGAGTAACCTCTCACCACTGTGACTGACATGCATTAAACAGGGTGTACATGATCGTAAATTATCTTCCTATTAATCTGCCCTGTAAAGTTTAAACTATAACATTTCTATCTTCCTCTTATAATGCAAAAGAGTAAAAAATTATGGAATATTAAGAACTTTTCGTAAAGAAAACAAACCAAACTGAAAATTTTCAATCACGCTTTAAAACTTCCCATCCTCAAAAGTTACAGCAGAAAAAGAACAACTGTATAAAAGGGCAACAAGGAGAAACCAAGGTCCCTATTAAAGCTCTTTCTCCAAACAGCTCCTGAAGGGATGAGGGCTTTTACCAACTAAAAAGATGACAAAGGAAATGCAATAATTTATTTTAAAGTCATTATAGACAGGACAATAAGCTGAAGAGGAGTGGATTACAGATTGCCCCTCAGAATATAAGGAAAGTGGGGATCAAAACAAGGTAACAGGAGGCACATTAAAAATAAAAAGGTGTATTTCCTTTAACATATAACTAAATGGTACCAGAGAGGTATATGGTGACAAAAATGTGCATGAATTCAGAAAATAAGAAAACTAATGGTTAAAAAATAACTATTGTGAGCTATTCAATACAAAGAGATGACATCCAATTCATGAAGCACTTGGTTTACAGCACTGGCTGGGAGCTGGGAGATCATAAAAAGGGAATGATCACTACATTCATGTCTCATTTGCTTTCATTGTTAGTCTGAATCTGTGTAGGCATACTATTTATTTTTCTGGTACATGTCATGTCCTACAATGTTTCTGTTCAAACATGTCAAAAAATAGCAGTCAACAGAACTTTATATCCTCCCATGTACATGATCCTCCAGAATTAGGTGACTGCAGTAAACTCTGCCTGGGGCCTTTTTCAGATTCTTTATCATTTCAGTTGCAGTTCTGTGCTGTACCCATTAGATAGACATTCAAGTTTCAGAAATTCTGTCAGGATACAATTGTGGATCTCTGTGTTGACATAAATATAAAGATACTAAAAAAGAAATTGAATTGTTGTTCACCTTACTTTGCATGACCTAAGTGAAAAAAAAATTAAATTAAGAAATAAATCAAAAGTAGATACAAGAATCAGTATCTGAAGTTATTTACTGAAAATAAACTCATTGGGGATTTTAAAGCATAATCATTAAGCAGAGTCCAACATAGAGTATTCTAATGGCAAAAATTTGGTTTTTTTACTCCAGGCAGATGACCAAACCCAACTGTCTAACACAAGAATTTAATAGCAGCACCCTGCTAAGTCAAAACCAAAAATCACTTCAACAATGGTGTGAATTCACTAACTCATAAGATTACCAAAGGGGACAAGGTCTTGCAACTGACTACAGGATTTTTACTTTTGAGTTTTGCAAATCCTTTGACCTTTATAGTTATGGGTACTAAGCCATCAAAAAAAAAAAAATCCTGAGTGGTTTTGCTTCCCTGGGAATATCTGACATGCACCTCTTTTTCTCTATTTTGGTTTTGTTGTTTGTTGTTGTTTCTTATTTTGTTTTTAACTTATAATTTGCAGATAACACAAGTGAGTTAAAATTAGCAGAATCAGACAATGAGAACAAGAGCTGCCATCTCTCACAAGATCAGACCGTTATAGGTAGCATTGTGACTTTCATTCAAAAGCTATAACAATTCAAATATAATGAAATGCTTTAGCAGCATGATGGCATTTTCAGTTTCCAATCTGACAAAGCTACTGTCCAGGACATTCCAAGGTTTCAATATTACTGAAAGCACTTCACAATTCAAAATGCTTTCAAAAGCTTTCTGCAGAGACTCTGGCTAGATGTGAAGCAGTGAACTGTTAAAGAACAGGGAAAAGAAATATGCAAAATCATTTGGCAGATAATTTTCTTCTCTCAGTGTACCCAAGTCTTTTTAGGAACAGCACAGGTATTAGCTGCTGCCTACTCATTCTTCCACCATGGAATTCTGCTTCTGCAAACTGAATTACCATATAGGGGAGGATGGCTTTCTCTTGGAAAAGTAAAAAAATTCAAGAAGCAACAAAATATAATTGGTTTATAATACCCAAAATTTTGCAGTTTTAATTTACTGTATGTGAATGATAAAGATAAGAGGCAAGTATAAAATAGACAGGAAAATGTAAGCAATACATTATAAAATTATACAAAGCTATAGGGAAACTGTGATTTCTCTCATGGTCCATTTCCAAATTAAGGTCATGTTCTCTCTTCTTTTTTTTTTTACTATCAAAAATATTGAATTTTGGTTAAATGTATCACTAAAATGTATTTCTAACCCTTAAAGTTGTTGAATAATATGAAATAAAGAAAAATTGAGCAGCAATTAATCAAGGTGAATTCTCTTCTTCACAGTACCATAGTCATCTAATGGCTATATCAATAAATGCACTGTAAGCAATCTCACCTTTCTGGTGTAAGGTAGTGGGTTTAAAAACCTGAAAAAATATTTTGTTTCCAGTAGTTAAAAGTTTATTGTACACTACTTTAAAATAGAATAGAATTAAAAGATATCACCGACTAATTCAGTGTTGACTCTCTCTGGGAAACAGCAGAAAATTATTGCCATTTCTGAGTGCAAAGAGCACAATGACTGCATCAAATGATCTTTTAAAAATGATGGGCAATCTATAATGCTGTAAAGCAATGGGACAGAATTGTATAACAGGAGGACCTTCAATATAAGGCAAAAATCTGTTTTCAGCAAGGGTAGGCACTGCTTCCATCTATTTGTCTTGCACTTCAGGAGTATGTAGCAGAAGGATAAATGTGTTTCAAGACCAGCCATATAATACTCAAGGCTCATTTGAGCATTTAATTAGCTTTTTGAGTGAGTTTATAGGAGTCATATGAATGACAGATTTTTGGTGTTCCACAACAGTGGATTGTCAAAAGCTATTTCTTTTCACTTTAGAGCACCCTGCCTTTTTATTTCCTCAGTCAGATGAGCAGCTGATGACCCAGTGCTGGTGATCCAGAGACTGTTTGACTGCCTTTCTGCTCACTGCACAGAACAGAAACCCCTGCAGATGTACAGAGCCTGTAATAAAGAATTGCAAAGCAGAGCCTTGCTGCTTTACAGACAGTTTTTAGAAAACAGCACACGATAGTCTTGTAAACCACCATCAATTTATCTGCCATTCATGCCACATGCCACTGACCAGCAGTTTTATTAGGAATGTAATGTTGTAAGTTTATACTTGCAGGGAGAAATCACACACTTGAGCACTTAGCATATCTGATTTGCACTGCAGGAGATGCACTGGCAGGTGGTACTGGTGAGACTAACTGTACGAACCCATTTTTTTCTATTAGCTAATTCAAGTATGCAACAACTATACTTCACTAACAAATCAAGCAGCACGGAGGAAGTATAAATTGATTTTTATGCTTCCAAACTTGGGTATTATAAACAAAATGCAAGCATAATTGGAAAATCAAATTTATACTTGAAATAAAATACATTAATCTGGAGTATGTATCATACTCTGTTTCTTTTCAGTATTAATAGAGCAGAGGAGACAGAAAAATGAAATGAGTATAGCCTCATTTAGCTGCGGTGGCAGCACAAAGTTTTAAGAGATGATGCAACTTTCTGGTCTTATAAAGCTGCCCACCCACTCTTTAAGGGAGGTGTGGAAACAGATGCAAAGTCAAAATCACAAGAGATGTAAGCTTTCCATGTTTAGTAATTTTCTTTTCAATGACCTACGACCCTGATGCAGACTCCCACCTCTAGTGATTTGACAGTCCACTAAAACCTTTGGATTACCAGTGCTGGACAGTACAATGCTCTCTCTATTACCTCTCTGTCCATATATTTTCCTTAAATTAGTCTTGTCAGCAAAAGAGCACAATTGCTGTTTGTTGGTTACAACCAGGAGGTACATATGCCTACCTGACCGTGCCCTGTAAACTCTAGGAGATTGAAAAAAGCTAGTATCTCTTTTTTTTTCACTACAGAACCAAAAAGATGGCTTGCTTAGGCTGTGTGAGCTATGATACTTTATAGGTCTAAGTTTGCATCCGTGATGCTTTATTTCCTGCAACCTTTAAAAGCAGGAAAGATGTTTTATAATTGCTTCATCACCCATTAATCCTAGAATGGAGATGAAAAAGCATTATTTCTGTGGATATGGTAGTAAGAACATGGTGTGAATGGAAGATATCCTCATACTTGAATTCAGAATAAGTTTCTTATGTGCTCTATTATATCTGTTCGGACCTGAATTCATGAAGATATTTACAAATCTGGGTTTAGACCAAGAGAACTGAGGTGAACCTCAGTCAATCTCTCTCTGCTGTTACATTTAAAATCAAAATGAAGCAGATCATGTTAAATTACACTTATTTGCTAAAAAAGATATAAACTTTTAGAGGAAAAGTGCTGCAATACACCATTCAAACAATGGGTGCTTGAGCTAAGTGCAAGCAAACAAATCAAGCTGTAAATGAACTGATTTATCTTGAAAAGAAATCTTTGATCAGAGAACTTGTCCTTCCTCTAGTAAAGTTGCTGTATGAAATTTTGTGTAAGCATTCCGTCTGGTATCAAATGTAATAAAATTGGAATCTGCAAGACTTTGAATGTCTGGTCAAACGTTACAGCATTATTTGAACCATTGTCAAACTGAGGCAATTTTTTGATGATTTTACAGATATTGCAAAGTGATAAAAAGTTTTTAATGCAAATGGCAGTGTAATGAGTTCTTTTGTAGGTGTCATCAAAGTTCCTATGTAGAAGTTGTCTTTCACAAACATCTAACACTGATTACAGAACTTGATAGTTGAATCCATTCACTATGCAAGTTTTACAAGAATATTGTGTAAGAACAGATAGGGTTTGTTTTTGTCCTAACACACTTTAAAAAAACAGCCTCTTGTTCATAAACAAGGCATTAACTTAAAGAAATAGACAAGACTTTTATTTCCCACCTGGATCTTAGGAAGGCTTTTGGGGAATGAAAATATTTCAGATAGAACATTTAAATGCGGACATATTAAAAGAGAAGTCACACAAAAAGATTTTTTTGCAAAGTTAAAAAATTTCAGAGTTCCGGGTGAAGGAATCCGCCTGGACGAGTCAAAATAAATCATGTCTGCATAAAAAGTCTGTCTCCTAAGACTGCCAAGGGAATGTAGAAGTAGACTTCATCCCACATGGACACCAGATATCAGTTACCTTATAACCACGCTGTATAAACACACCTATAAACATTTAAGCAAGAACATCTTGAACAATACATCTTCAGTTGCAGTTACTCACACCTTCCTGACACTTGAAAAGTACAAGTGTAGACAAGGAACAAAAAGATGGAATTATAAAAATGAGCTAAATCATAGATTATGGAAGTAAGACATATACACTGGGCTAAAATTCTCAGATTCACAAGCAGCGAACTAGAATAATGTTTATTGATCACAAAAAGGTCATGACTTACACTCAATGTATATTCAAACATAAGAAACTGAACATTTCAACAGAATAAGGAATACACTGACAAGAAGGCGTCAAGAAATTGTGGTAGAGTGCTCTTTCTGCCCATTTGGCTACAGGCCTTTCTATCTTCAAGGAAATATTTAAAAAGATCTATTAGGTCTTCTCATCTTTGATTCAGCATTGTTTTCTCAGCTTTATGGAGTTCTGCAGCACACTGAAAGTTATTTTAAAATTTAAGGAGAAAAATCCCACTGAAAGCTGACATGGGTTTAGTGAGCAAACAACTCAAGTGCAGAACAATTATATATATTTTTGAACATATTAAAATAGTTAGGCACTTAGAAACAAACAGTGTAACAATATGGTTATTGTGATCCAGAGGCTGAAAGAAAAAGGAAACACTAGCACATTTCATAAGTAACTTTTTGGGTACGTTATAGGAAAACCACTATCTATATTGCAATAAATAATTTTTTTTAACATTTAATAAGCAGGCACTCAAGCCACACTTCATCTTACAACTGTTGAGGTTGCACTAAATGCCACTCAGTACTATAGGTGTGCTTCCCAGTACCTGTTGAATTGTGTTTGTATAAGTTGGTCCGTTCCGTTCTCCCCTGCGTTATAATGGTTCTGCCCTGGTTCTCCTCCCCTCCCTGTTTCTGTCAGTCTTCCTAGCTCCTCCCCAGTTGCCCTGACAGCGAATGTATCCGCTGCTGAACTCCTCCCCGGTTTCCTTAGAAACCAATGTATCTCCTTCTGCCAGTTTCACTGACTCCTCCCCGGTCTCCCTGGAGACCAATGTATCTTCTTCCAAACCCCACCCCAGTTGCCTGCCAGTCACTCTACACCCCCACCTTTTTCTCTGGAACATTCTAGCTAGGGCATTGAGTGATTGGTTCAGGGGCCGGGGCCCCTCCCTTAGTTTGTCACTATTGGTGATTCTTTTATGTCAATCCCTTGTACCCCACTCCCCCCTGGATTCCCATTCATTCCTGAACGGTTTCCACCTCTGCCTCCCACTCCCGTTATAAACTCATGTAACCCCTCCCCTCTTCCTTTTCGGTTCCTGGCCTTCCACGGACTTCAATAAATCTAGACTAGCCACAACTGAAGAGCACTCTCTTCTTTCCTGCGGGCTGAAGCTTTAACGCGGCCACGTCCTCACTCAAGGCGGCACTGCTACTATAACGTAGGGTGCTGACCTTAGGTGGTGTGCCTGACATTAAGGTCGGGATAGTGCCCCCTTGGCTGCAAGCGGTGCTGCCCTGCTTGCCGGGACGTCTCTAGCCGACGCCACTTCAAGTGCCAAAGTCAAATTAACTTTGAGTCAGTTTAATTATATCATATAAGATCCTTATCAGGAGGAGTATTATTTTGCTCATGTTACAGATTTTTTGTGTGTGTGTGTGTAAGCATGAGATAACTATTAAACAAGTCAAATATGATGGTAAGGAAAAACATTTGTGAAAAGTACAGAATTTTTGACATTATGGTAAAAATAATAATGGAATGGTTGTGATGAGGGGAGCAGCTGTGCTGAATACACTTCTGTAGTATTGTAAACACTTTGAGAAGTGCCTTACACAATAATAAAATATTTTGTTCTGCTTGCTTTTCTGAAAATGAGCTATACTGTGCTAAAGACCGTGAACCCTTTTGTTTGTTCCAAGTCTGATGAAAATTTTAGCTCTGCATTTCTAATTTTACAAGGTGAGGCATATGGATTCCCAAGTTTTCAAATGAATACTTCAATTTCCAAAGATCGAAAAATCTATTAACAGGACAGATCTTCCATCCCATCCAGCAGAAAGTAGCTAGAACACCCACTATGGAGCCTTCCTGAGCTTTTGCTACTCTGTAATTTTGGCATGGGATTTCAGGGAAATCAGTTCCATTGTAGTAGCCCTGATAATTCTACTAATTTTTTTTACTAGAAGAACAGTAAGTTCTTTTTAATGCAGAAATATAATTTTATAGTAATTAAAATACAGTTGTAAATTTAACCTTTATGCACAATACTAATTCAGATAAACACTCTGCAATTTAAAAAAAAATCCCTGAAATAGTTTAAACTACAGTATTCTTAGTCATTACTAAACTTATTAGCTAGAAACAATGGATTTGGTGAAAGGATGAAGGAGAAATAATGGACAGTTTGAGAATTTTTTGTGATATTCTAGATGCAATCAGCTTCATAAGTTCGCCATTTTCTTCCCCGATAAAAAATGGTCTTTTTTTCTGAACTTAGGATTCATAAATGCTACATTTTTATGTAGAGCCAACTGAGATTTTCCAAAAAGCAAAGTCTCTTTAAGGTCAGAAAGTTTTAATAATTATTATTATTTCACTCAATTCTTTTCCCCTGCTTTTTATTGCCACATTTAGAACTAAACATTAACCAAATGAAGAAAGAAAAACTTTAATTTGCTCTCTTAGACTGAAAAATTTGAATTTTGATCACATGAAAAAGAGTGTTTTAAAAATTACGGTAATTTGCAGCCAAAATCTGAGTATGAATTCACAGGAATTTATTTAATGAAACAGATTGTCATAACTAAACACTATTTTAAACTACATATCCTGATACAAGACCTGAAGACTCCAGAATTCAGTGTCCAGAGAATGACCTTGTCAAATTAACAGCATTATCTGATATTATATTGGCTTTTGAATCACAGTGAATTTTTATCTAAAGCTTTCACATTACACTTGCAGTTATCTTCCAGTTTAGACACATTTAACACACTGGAGTGACACTTTTCTGACCTTTAGATTATTCATGAAGTGTAACACCATGGAAATGTCAAAAAAAAACCCCATCAAAACTGCTTCCAAATCTTAATTGATGTTGTGATGCAATTAATATGAATCAACACATTCAACACCTCTTAAAGGCACAGAGATTCCAATATTATTGCAACAACATTTATTAGGAAGAGATTGAAAATGTTATGTCCCCTTCAAATTGCTATTAACATATTCCCTAACATTACTCAAGTAGTTTCCACAATGACTGATTTTATCCCAGAATGTAAAACATCTTTTGCATCTGCCTTATTTCTGTTGGAGTTTAATATTTAAGAGCACTAAGAAGAATGTGTAGAGCACTGAAGTGGTAGCACAGGTATACACTTATTGCCACTGAGGATAACATTCATTTAAATTTCTTTTTTAGAGATCCTCAATATCAAATATTATCTAAACTGAGTTACCTTCAAAAAAGTGAACTTTGCAGTTACCTGTACTTTTGCTCCACAGGGATGGTCCAGTATTAGTTTTTTCAGGCCAAGATATAGTGTTGTACCAATGTCTCTGTTCCTGAAACATCACTGAAGACTATTTTTGTTTTATCTCATTACCCACAAAGTACGGGTGTGCAGTTCGGTGCTTAGTTCTCCACCTTCTTCCTCAGGTATAAACATTTAAGCAATAACATCTTGGATAGGTTTTGGATAAGTCTCCTTGCATCATTGCACTTGCATGGTTCTTCCTTACCCTCTTAAATTTATATATAAGGCAAATTCAAGGCACATCCTTTCAGATGTTCTTTTTAAATGTGTAAGTCTCAAAACACTTCACTGCACATGACTGGCTTCACTATCAACACCTTACTTTCAGACACTTTTGATATCCTTTAAGTCAGTTGTTGAATTATTTAGTAAATGTTTGATCTTCTGTGGCATGAGATATGAAACTGTGGCATCAGAGGAAGGGCTAACTGAAGTACAAGGGACTCTTCTGCTCAAAATGTTTCCTGTACTCTGGCTCAGCCCAGAAAAGGCTCTGTTTTCTGCTCAGCTAGTTCATAATTCCTCAAGGTGAACTAATGACTGTATAATACTGTGACTAAATCAGAATTCCTCAAAAGTGCTTGATGAGAAGTTTGATGTGTTCTATTCCCTCCAGCAATTAAGCAAAAATTACTAGCATCTACATTCTCTGTTGCAAGGCTTTCCAAGTAGGAAAGATAACACTTTTTCAGAATCATTTACATTTGTGAAATATACTTGATTTTTGTTAAACTATACAATGTCCTTTGAAACAACAGGCTGTCCTCAGCATCAGAGCATTTTGATGGATTGAAAGCTGCCATAATGACAAGTAGGTAGATATCTATGGTTTGTGTTCTAGTTCAAAAAATGTTTCAGAAAATAAACTCTCAAATTAACTCATATCCACCAACCCCAAACTCATAATCTTATGGATGTAATTTTTTCTTAGAGGTACTTCTGATCCATTATGACTGGCATTATAGCACTCATGTCAGAGATATTTCTATACTAGTAATGCTTTTTCCATCATTAAAATAATTTCTTTTCAATAGAGAATTTTCTCTTATAACTACTATGAAATCAGGAGAGAGGGTCTTTTTATAAGGGCATGTAGTGATAGCAGAAAGGGGGATGGTTTTAAGCTGAAACAGACTATGCTTGGATTGGATATTAGGAAAAAAATTCTATAGTGTGAGGCTGGTGAGGCACTGGAACAGGTTGCCCAAAGAAGTTGTGCATAGCCCCTCCCTGGAAGTGTTCAAGGCCAGGCTGGATAGGGCTTGGAACAATCTGGTCTAGTGAAAGGTGTCCCGGCCCATGGCAGAGGGGCTGGAACCAGATGATCTCCACATCCAACAACCAGGCCCCGATACTAGCCTGGGCCCAAGTCTTGGGGCAAGAGAAACCGCGCATAACTTGTCAGCTTTCAAAAGGGGGGGAGCAGAAGCCACTTCGAGGCTTGTTGGACACGGGGGCAGATATGACGATCATTCCTTCCCGGGAATGGCCGTCACATTGGGAATTGCAGGACGCGTCGGGTCATGTCCGAGGTGTCGGGGGTTTACAATTGGCTTGACAATCCAGGAGCACCGTACAAATTATGGGGCCAGATAGGCAATTGGCTTCCATACGCCCATTCGTATTAGACTATACGGAACCCCTGTGGGGGAGAGACCTCCTTGCCCAGTGGGGAGCCCGAATTGACCTTCCAGCGGCTCCCCAGGTTCTTCGGGCAGCGGTCACTGAAGAGCACCCTACCTGGAAGCTGAATTGGAAATCTGATAAACCAGTACAGGTAGTGCAGTGGCCGCTCAACAAGCAAAAACTAGCGGCGCTCAACGAGCTCGTCAAGGAGCAGCTACTGAAGGGCAACCTGGTGAGAACCATGTCAGAGTGGAACTCCCCAGTGTTTGTCATCAAGAAACCCAACAAGGACAAGTGGCGGCTCCTTCACGACCTCCGTCAAATTAACAATATTATTGTTGATATGGGGCCTCTCCAGCCAGGGATGCCGTCCCCAACGATGCTCCCCCGAAATTGGAATTTGGCTGTTATTGATATTAAAGATTGTTTCTTTCAAATTCCCTTACACCCGGATGATGCTCCGCGTTTTGCCTTCAAGGTTCCTGCCATCAACCGTGAAGCCCCAAGCAAGCGCTACCATTGGCGGGTCCTTCCACAAGGCATGAAGAACAGCTCAGTGATCTGCCAATGGTACGTCGCTTCCTTGCTGTCCCCAATCCATACAGTCGCAGGGGATGCCATCATCCACCACTATATGGACGATATTTTGATTTGTGCTCTGACCGACGACCTACTTACCCATGTGCTTGACCTGACAATCAATGCATTGGTTGCTGCAGGGTTCGAGCTACAGCAGGACAAGATTCAGCGGATGCCACCTTGGAAGTACCTGGGTCTGGAAATAACAAAGCGGACCATTGTGCCACAAAAATTGGCTATTAAAACTAATAATAAAGAACCTGGTGGATGTCCACCAACTGTGTGGGTCCTTAAATTGGGTAAGGCCTTGGCTAGGTATCCCAACCGAGGACCTAGCCCCCCTTTTCAATTTATTGGAAGGGGGAGAGGAGCTTAGTTCTCCAAGGTCCCTTACCCCAGAGGCCCAGACAGCGCTGGAGAAAATCTGAGATTCCATCTCAGTCAGGCAGGCCCACAGATGTCAGCCGGGCCTGCCATTCAAGTTCATCATTTTGGGTAAGCTGCCACACCTCCCGGGGTGATTTTCCAGTTGGCCATACCATCAAAGGCAAGGACCGAGGCTCGGGGGATCCCCTCTTAATCATAGAGTGGATTTTCCTCAGTCATCACAGGTCCAAAAGGATGACGCAGCCATCTGAGCTGGTGGCAGAATTGATCCGAAAAGCGAGATCCCGGATCAGGGAGCTGGCAGGTTGTGACTTTGAATGCATACACATTCCTATTAAATTTGACTCGGGCCATCTTAAAAGAAAAATGTTTGACGACCTTTTTGAGATTAACGAGATGCTCCAACTAGCTTTGGATAGCTACACCAGCCAAATTGCTGTAGATCAGCCAGCCCAAAAATTATTTAATCAGGATGTTCAATTTACACTAACAACAAAATGGATTCAGAGTAGAACCCCTCTAAATGCTCTGACAGTTTTTACGGATGAATCTGGAGCATCCCACAAGTCAGTCATGACTTGGAAGGATCCTCAAACTCAGCGGTGGGAGGCAGATGTCACTGAAGTAGAAGGATCGCCTCAGGTTGCTGAGTTGGACGCTGTCGTCAGAGCTTTTGAGAGGTTCTCTGAACCATTTAATCTAGCTACTGATTCGGCGTATGTAGCAGGTGTAGTATCCAGAGCCGAAAATGCTGTCTTGCAAGAGGTGTCAAACGTACCTTTGTTTAACTTGCTCTCTAAGTTAGTAACTTTAATCTCCCACCGAGAGCAACCTTTTTATGTGATGCATGTCAGGTCACATACCGATTTGCCGGGGTTTATTGCGGAGGGCAACAGGCGTGCTGACGCCCTTGCCACTCCAGTTCAGGTAGCCCCGCTCGCTGATCTGTTCGGTCAGGCAAAGATCAGCCACCAGCAGTTCCATCAGAACGCCCCTGGCCTTGTTCGGCAATTCCACCTTACGCGCGAACAGGCCAAGGCGATTGTGGCTACATGTCCCCAGTGCCAGTCCCACCAGCTCCCATCAATACCTCTGGGAGCTAACCCCCGAGGATTATCCAGCTGTGAGGTGTGGCAGATGGATATGACTGACGCACATCCCATCATTTGGCCGACTTCAGTTTGTTCATGTCTCCGTGGATACTTTCTCCAGCGCAGTCTATGCCTCTGCCCACACAGGGGAAAGGGCAGTGGACTGTGAGAAACACCTGATACAGGCGTTCACTGTCCTGGGCATCCCCAAGGTGATTAAAACGGACAACGGCCCAGCGTATAAATCCAGGGAGCTGCGTAGCTTCCTGTAGCAATGGGGAATAGAGCATAAGAACGGCATCCCCTATTTCCTGACAGGCCAAGCCGTGGTGGAGAGGGCCCACCAGAGCCTTAAAAGAGTATTAGACCAACAACGCACGGCAGTGAAGGTGGAGTTCCCCCACATCTGTCTCTCAAGGGCGTTGTTTACCATCAATTTTCTAAACTGCTCTTTTGAAAATCTTAACCTGCCTATCACGAGACACTTCGGGAGACACGAGCAGCTGCAGCCGAGGGCCAGGCCTCCGGTCCTAATTAAGGATCCGGAGACCTGGAAAACAGAGGAGCCTTTTGACCTCATCACGTGGGGGAGGGGATACGCTTGCATGTCCACTCCCTCAGGGCCGAAATGGATACCGGCAAAGTGGGTCAGGCCCTTCCGCCCTGAGAAGGTGCAGATGGCCGAAGAGGTGAAACAGGTCAAGGAGGCTTGTTGGCGGCGGCAGCGGAAGTCCTTGGAGTTGGAGCCGGACCATCCCTAACTCCTTCCCCATCCCAGGCAGGACCATGTTCAGAATTATTTCTCATACTTGCCTCTTTTGTTTGTTTCAGTTGCTCTCCATCAAAAATGGACCTGACCCTCACCACAGCCATCTTGACAGCCATCCTCCTCCGGACGCTCGCTCCATCGGTGGGCCCATGGATCATCCCCCAGCCCAAGGCCAACTTATGGTGCACCCTCGCGAGCGCCCTCGGTCAAGAGAACATCTGCTTGGACATGGGGTCAACAGAAGACCTGATGTCGTCTTGCCTCATGGGGATCCCTCTTTCCCCTAATGAGCTTCCCTCCCCTTTCAACTCTACCCTCGCCCCAGTTGTATCCCGAACCCTTTCCCCTTCCATAGATATTAGAGATGTCTGGAGGGACGGGATCAAGGGGCTGGTCCCTTTGAGTTCCAAACCTCCAGAACTCGACTTGCTCGGCTCCACCAACGCCCCTGTTTGCTTCTTGTTTCAGTTCACCCCACTCCCCTGGGATAGAAGGTTCAACTGGCTGAGGCCATCAAAAGGCAAATATGAGGCTGCCCAGTGGTGCAAAACAGTCGTTAAAATACCTCTTGCGTCCACCCTGGGCAGCAAGTCGTTGTCCCTACCCCATGGAGATCTTTTTCATTTGTGGAGACCGAGCATGGGCAGGCATCCCCGCTTGCCTGGTCAGAGGTCCGTGTGCTCTAGGGCGGCTGTCGCTGCTGGCTCCCAACATGACTCAAATTCGCAATTGGAAACTGAAAGGAGTCCATCCGAATTCGACCCGGCCCAAAAGAGATCTTAAAGATCTCGATCTGGATTGTGACTCCCAAACTGAACATTGGTCGAAGCCTAAAACTGTAGCCATCACCCTGTTTTTACCCTGGGTGTCAGTGGCCAAGTCTCTAGGCGAATTGGCCTGCCTAGAGTGTTGGGTGGTCAAGCAAGCCAACTTAACATCAGCTACGCTTTCGGACCTCCTCACAGACGAGGAAATAACGAGGAAAGCGACTTTGCAAAATCGCGCAGTGATTGATTTTCTGTTATTACTGCATCACCATCACTGCGAAACTTCGAAGACCTCTGCTGCCTGAACCTGTCGTCACGGGCTGAGGACGCGAGGGTGGCCATCGATAAGATGCAGGGCCTGGTTCATGAAATAAAACAGCAGACGTCAGACTGGCTGGGAGACCTCTTCGCGGGATGGGGACTGTCAAGTTGGGCAGGGTCCATTTTAAAAACAGTTCTTTCATCCCTCCTGGTTTTGTTTGTTGTTTTGGTCACCTGCTCCGTCGTCTGGGGACTGGTCAAAAGGCTCATCGCCAAAGTGACCGCAATCCCAGATGTGAGCTGGGTAGAAGCCCCAGAAGAAGGCGGCAAGGAAGACATCATGCAGGACTGGGACTCAGTCTCCTCTGACCATCAGGACTCTGAGGACTTCTACCCCGGCTCAGACAATATGGAGCCGGCCCACTCTTCAGTTTGAACTGTTTTATGTACCCTCATTTTCTTTTCTTTTGAAACAAAAAAGGGGGAGATGTTGATGTTCGTTTTGGGTTTGTTCTGTTCTTCCCTGTTGTCATGCTAAAGGGTTCTGCCCTGGTTCAGTTAAATGTCAATCTCCAAACCCCTCCCCAGTTTCTATGGTTGCAGTATGTATCCTTTTAGTTCTCCACCCCCGGTTGCCTGCCTGTCACTTGGCACCCCTGCCTCTTTTCCAGAAATTTCTGGCCAGGGTGTTGGGTGATTGGCTCAGGGACCAGGGCCCCTCCCTTAGTTATGTATGATTGGTTTTGCCCTTGTGTCAGTCTTCAATGTATCCTTCCCTTCTCGCTCCTGATTTGTTACCACCCTCCCCTCCCACTTTCTTTATAAACCAAGGTTTTCCCCTCCTTGGGGCTCTCAGCCTCGGGATTCGTTGGGAGTGTTTGGTCCCTCTGGGGCCTAATAAACCCGATTGCACCAAGAGACTGAGAGACGCCTCTTCTTTCTCCTGTGGGTTGGAGTTTCTGCTGCCAACGTCCACAAGGCAGTTCATTGCCTTAGGCATGGTACCTGACCACGAGTTGGGGAAGCGCCCCACCGGCTCGAGACGGGCTGGTCACCTAGCCTGGGCGTGCTCTACTGGCCACACCGCTCCAGTCCCTTTAGACCCAGACCTTTCTATGTTCAATGATTAAACTTGTTGTCTAAAAGCTACCAAAAGGCACACCATTCCTGATATTGGATATGCTGGTTAATAAAGTGATGTAGTTACCAACAGTAGCAAGAAAGTAGATACTCTGATGCTATAGTTTTAGTATTAGAGAATGGGCATTCTTATTATGGTGCTGGATTATATGGGGGATAGTTTTGCCTATTGAATGTGTTGAGTACAGAAAAAGCTCCTTTTAATATGCTATATTTTACACACATATTCATGGTTTCCCCAGGAGAAACATAAATATGACAATCATTTCCCTCCAACTCTTTTACGTATATTTCTTCTCATTGGTGCATGTGCTCTTCTGTCCTGGGGGTCTCTTTGGTTGTCTCTGGTGGTTGGCAACCCCACAGTCATGAGTGACTGCCCAAGGATCTGGTGCTATGTTCCAAAGGAGGGGAAAAGTTGGAGCAATTGGCTTGGTTCATTAATTTGTGAGTCCTTAGATAATGAAGAGTTCTTTTTTATTCCTTTGCTTGGATGTTTCTAGCCTAATGGTTTTACAAAATGATAATTGTATTAACCCTCCAGTACAAACAATTCTTCATCTGACAGCAATGCCAACAGAGCTCTATGACCTGGAATGACTACTCATGTTATTCAGTGGATGGAACAGGGCACCAGCACTGTCTTAGAGGTTCAGAGGTGCAGGGCTACTTGAGGCTTTCTGGTTGCATGTCTAAATACTGCTAGAATATTTTTAAGGAGAAGCATGGGAGCAGATCATAAAGACGCAGAGGTGATGATAATATGTTATTTAGTTACTTCTTTATAAATCTCATCTTTGCAGTGCCAGGTCAAAAGCAATTTCTGCCCTTAGATTTTCATTGCATAGTCTCCTCTATGTGGGTTAATGTTCATAGATTTGCCAAGTTGCCTCTAAGTGCAACTTAGAAAGACAATTTGTTGGTTCTTCAAAGTGTTATGATGCTTTCTTTATCTCTTTTGAGTAAAAAATTCTTATGGTAACATCTGGTGAGCAAGAATTACGATCTTTGCTACATCCTTAAAAATATACCTGTATGTTGCAAGGAATACTTATGTCCTGGAAAATAAAATAAATATCTAGGTAGGCTGCTGCATTTTTAATACCCAGTTCAATATTCTTTAAAGTCAACAAAAGATTTTATGCTGAGCTCCATTGCTTCAAGATAGAGTAAGAATGATAACAAAATATAGGAGTAGATCTAAAAGGGGACTGAAAATTACCACTGCATTTCTCTAATATGTCCAGAAAAATTAATGAAACCAAGCAGAGATAGTAGCATAACCAATAAAATGTGTAAAAGCTTAAAATCATGTTGTTATTATATATATAAAGTGTAACAGAGTAAGTTTTCATAATTTAATATTTTGTTTGTCAGACAGGAATAGAGGAAAAAAAAAATGGTCAAACACAAAAACTATTATACTTTTCCTTTTATGCAAGTTCAATACATAATGAAAGTCAGCTCTGGAAACATTAGTTATAGCTCTTTTTGCAAAACCACTTTTGTTAAGGCTTCACCTACTACTTATCTCACTGTTTCAAGTATATTCTTAAAAAATCTAATTGAAGTTTTTAATATCTTCTATTCTTCAAAATAACAAGAAGAGTTCAAACTTTGAGAAGAGTAGAACAATTACTCATTTCATCACTAAATTTTAGAAAAGGGTGAATCAAAAAGATTTACATAAGTTTTGTTTTCAAGGAGAAGAATCACTTTTAAGATTTAAAAATAATGCAAATTAAACTTTATAGATAATTTTTCAAAGGAAGTTATGAATCTAGTTTGTCAACCTGTTGTTTGTTCAGTCAGCTCAGTATTTTGTGATGCTTCTCAATGTACAGAGTAACTCCAACTAACAGTTTACTAATGTTGGGAATTATGTCTGCTGTGGGGAATGAATGCTGCAAATGAGAGAAAATGTTATTATTACCATGAAAAATGCATTGATTTCAAGATTTCATCTACATATCCTAAGTTTTCTCCTTGTCCTTTAGTTTCCTTTTTAAATTTTTCTCCTTGCATCCTTCCTCTATTTCACTTTGTAATTTTTTTCATGTTCATTGTGCTTAATCTTCTTTTATGTATAACACATATAACCTGTGTTTCATGTTTAATGGAGAACTTTTGAGCTATCCTTATTTTACTAGACAGAGGAGAGAAACTATATTGCAAAATATGACTTCACAACAGTTAAGACAAGAATTTATAATTCAGGCGCTAGGAAAGAAAACATGAAAGAACTGAGCTGAGTGAATAAGTAACATTTTTGTAACTGTACCAATTTATTGTAGCTAAATATTAAATCCAAACCTGATCTGTATAGAATCCTGGTTTATATCATCATTTAGTTTCCCCAGAAGTAAGCAAATATTGTCATGTACAATTAAAAAACATATCACAAGTTTTTTTTTTACAGGTATTCACCTCTCTTCTGGAGAGTTGATATTGGACAGTGGATTAAACATCTACAATTTTAGCTAATTTCAATATCTTTAGACATAGCCTGGGTATATCTCTGGACCAGATTACTTCTAGTGCTGGCCTAGCACTGTGATGCAGACAGACTAACAGATGACCTTAGATCCAAAGTAAAACCCTAGTGATTCTGAAACTTGCTTGGGAGGTGATATATACTAGTCCATCCCTGAGCAGCCTTTGACTGCCATATTCCCCCTAAGAAATGAGCAGCTATTACTCTGAAATATCTGTGTGCATCCCATTCTTGGCAACCTGCAATAAGTCAAGAAGCAAATAACAGGAAAAAAACCCCTATTTCTTGTATTGGGACATAAATCTTTTGTAGTGATTTAACAGGGAAGAGACTTCTTGGTACTGTCTGGAGAAGTGATAGTCATGTTTTGCTGAAGTACCATTAGCCCGCTTGCACACAACAGCAAAACCCAAGAGGAGCAGAAAACTCTCAGGTACACAGGGGTTGCAGTGCTCACTCTTTAAAAGACTGGAAAGTACATTACTGCCAATATATTGATATTTTCAAAGTATCCAGTAGACTTATCCTGTATAAATTCTGGTTAGTTACTTGGCCAAGATTTTCACTTAAAAGTATTCTTTTGTCCCTAGGGCATCTCTCTCCAAGGTATTTGTGACAGCTGTTACTGTTTATTTGCCAGAAAAGCGTGCAATGGAATTTAGCATATAGTCCATATAGAAATTGAATTTCTGTTTCATTTGTGTGCAGTGTGTAACTGGTTGAATATGTGACAGTTACTTTGCAGTGTCTATATTTACTTTAGTGAAAGTTTTTCACTACTGCAGTTAAAAATAAAATAATGAGCACCCTTCTAAACATTTTCAAGTGGGTAGGAGCATTGCCAAGTGTCTGCTTGTTCAAAGAAAATCTATCTACTACTGCAGTAATACAACCTTGCTAATTTATCTAGAATAATAGGAGTTTAGCAAGACTAAGACATTAAAATAATTTTTAAGAACCTGGCAAAACAAATAAGAATTTTTTGACTATGAAATTTCAGTTCACTAAAGATTTTTCAAGTCTGGCAGAAGCTGACACTTTGAATTGCATTAAAAAATTCTAATTGGATAGACCATATTGTTTGTCTTTGAGAAGTGTGACAGCCTCAGAGAGATAATGGCAATTAAACAAGAAAGACCATTCAAGGAGCACATCTTAGGGCAATGCAAAAGATAAAAGTAGACATTAGAAATCACCTTCTCATAGTAACATTCTCCTTTGATAAAAATATAGAAATTCATGCCCTTTCAGTAGAGGGGACTGAGAAGAGATCAGTGCACTGCATTAAAACACTTGAAAAGCCACCCTGTAAATATTTGCCAAAGTATTTAAGGGAGAGTAACCAATTAACAGTTTATGTAGAACTTATGTGGTGAGTGAACAGTTATTTTTCATCTCTTTGCTTTGTCATAATTAATGCTTTCATTAACTATTTTGTCATAAAAGGAGAAGCTTGCTGATTACATCTGATAAAAATGCTAGGAGGTGTCATCACTGTGACAGGCAATGGATTATCATGCAGGAACAACTAGATAACTGGAAAAAAGGAACTGAAATTGGACACGCTCATGATTCTGATATTAAGTAATTGGAGTGTGACGTAGGAAGTAAAAGGAAAGGGACTAATGAGTCCATGTTTTTATCACACAGAATCTGCGTGATAAGGTACTAGCACCATAAAATCGAAAGTATAAGCCCCTGTTGTACCAGGAATTTGTTTCTGTGCAAAATCAGATTACACATAGAAGGAGAAAGATGGAATTAAATACACACAAGTACAGAGAAAGGCAACTAAATTAGACAGATTCCCTAATGGCCCACAGCAGATCAGAAGAATTTCTCTTGTCTAACTAGTGCGTTTAAAACAAAATGAAAGAAAATGGATAGTTGAACTGAAATACACTGTAACCAGATCAATATAATCAAGACAGCCATAGATACATTCAAACTGAAAATTAGAAAACAAGCTCCAGCTGGCAGTAGTGAGAAATCATTAAAAGAAATAGAAAGAACCCAGGCCTAACTCATTTCTGGGATATTTTAAATTGCAGTCAGCACAGAACAAACATTAAAAAAGAAAAAAAAATGGGCTTCTCTTCTAGTTCTATGTAAAAGTATTCCTTCAGCCTTTTAGCCTCAGACATTTAACCTCAGGTAAGGGCAAAAAATTGAAACAAAACGATAGCTGCTGTGAGGGCATATTTTCCATAATCATTCTAGTGAAACCTGGGAGATAGTATGGCAAAAGTTCTTCCATTTCTTGTTTTAGAAAGAAGAACTTAGAGAAGGATCATGGATGTTTACAGTCTTTTTTTTTTTATGCAGCAACATTGGCCTTTAGAGGTAATAGAATGCTAGATTTTATCTGGTAATTAAAAAACAAAGTAAAGAAAAGCATCCTATTTGGAAGTCACATGAACTTCACATAGCAGTTTGTCAGTCACATATTTGAATATGCATATATGTATACTGACCAGTTATAAACTACCTTCTAGCAGTGTTGAAATTTCAGAAAAAAAAAAAATCCTACCTCTCCCAGCAATTTCTTAAAAAAAGATAGGAGCAGTATTTACATTTTTAACTTCTGTCTGAATCTTATTTACGGAACTGATTTATGATTCTAGAAACTGTCTACAATCAATATTAATGCAGAATAAGTTACTAAATAAAATTTTGTAAAAGTAGCTTTCTTTTATCAAGTATTTTCAGAAGACCTAACTTTCCCTACAGTTCAGAACAATAACTTAAACCTCTCTTTCCCTTTAAACTACAACTTACCCTGTATTCCAGGAAAAAAATTTAGTTCAGCAAGACCATTCTTCCTTCTGTTTCTAAAGGGGAAGCATGCACAGCAATCACACAGTACCCCAAAGAATAAATTTCAAACATTCTGAGTGGGGTGCTGGGCTGAACTTGAAATATTCTGAAGGAAACCTGATTCTAGCATTACTAAATTGCTAAATTCTCTATCAGAATGATTGACTGAAATACTCATGTCAATGTTGTATATGTATATGAACTGGGTTTTATGAAGAAATACCATTACACAATACTGTAAAAATTTATCTGATCTACTGAATAATGAAGATAAGAAATATTGAGGTTCATTACTCAAAGGCTAAATAATTACAATGTTTTAATGAGAATTGGCCTCACTTTTGTTTCTTTTTCCACAAGAAAATCATGGGATCACATTTAATCAGAAGATGATCTATAAAGAAATTTTAATTTATATAATTATTTTTACCCTTTGATGTAGTTTTCTACATCATGGCTGTATCATTGGCAAGACTTTCTAATGGAAATCTAAGCAACTGCAAGTAAAACTTTAGTATGTTCCACACAGTAGGAAATTACTCAGGAAGAACCTGCATTAAAGGAATGTGAAGAATGAAAAGTGAAAATGCCTCTGAGCTGCCTTAAATCATCATCTTAGATTTATGTAGTACAACAAAGAATGGAATTTTATTCTTGCACATATTGCCAGAACATTAGTGTATTGATTAATGCCAAGATTTTTTTCAGAAAGAGAAAAGGATTTCTCAAAAAAGAAGGTTTTTGTACTTTATACCTTTATACACCGATCTTACACAGGATTTCAAAATGGCTTATAAGGGAAAATGAGCATTATTATTTCCTATTTCACACCTAGGAACTACTTAAAAAGGAAGTTTCTTGCCTAATTTCATCCTATCAGAATTTCTCAGTAATCTTCTGTGCTTGATCATATTTTATACTGCAGTGATATGCCATATCTATGTGAATGATTTATTTTTTTTAAGGAAAAATTTTAAAACTGTAATAATAATTTTCATGGGTAAGAAGACCATCTCAGAGAACCAGGTCTTGTTCCTCATAAGTATAGGGATATGTATGCTGGCAATTCACTCAACAAGAATTCCTATATTCCACACTTCAAGTGTTCATTGAATGACTTCCACAGCTAATTTCAAGAAGGAGATGAACATTTACCTATACAAGCACTTGCTGGCAGTCTTTACTTTGTAAATTTGCAGTTGTTTCACTGCCAGTGTTCTAAGATATGTATTTCTTCTGTCAGGCACTCTCAGTTTTAAGAGACATAACAGTCCCTGTGACAAAGCAAAATGCAGACACTTCAGAAATACCAAGGTCAACAAACAAACAAATTAAATAATTAATTAATATGCCACTCTTCTTTATTAGATACTGGTCTACACTTACTTGCAAAGTAATTCCCCTCAAATTCTGTCTTCACCTTTTATTGTTTCAACTGTTTAACATTAGAGGATACACAAGGATTTGTTTGGAATTTGTTCTGTGAAGAAGTTCTGGAGGGGGGATGAGCAAAGTAAATGCTTTGCCCACAACAGCAGGCCTTTGAAAGAAACTGGCCCTTGATTTCCATGCATGTGCCTTAATCACTACCCGTGCACACAGCTCTCTTATTTCAGTACCTTGCTGATTGCTATAGGTGGATAATGAGATGATTTGCTCTCACAATTAAAAGATAACTATTGTGTGAATATCAAGAAAAGCTTTAATGATGTTGTCATAGTTTAGATGTCCTCTGTACTCCCCATAGCTCCATTCCCCCCCTGTATTGTGACCATCAGACAGCCAGGGTTGTCTAGGACAGGTAAAAAGAAGGCTGCACACGTGTCCCTTGCATGGGGCAGTTGGGAATGGCAAAGCTTGGTGCTTAGGGGGTGCAGCATGGCAACACCTGACCTCCAATCAAGTTACAAGAAAGCAGTCTCCACTGATAAATGGCAAAGAAGAGCTGACTGACAGACTTTGGGAAGGGCCAGGGCTGGCTGATGCAAACCCCAGGGGTATAAAAGACTGAGCATCCATCTTGAAGATGAACTGGCCATGTGGTATGCATGAGGGGCAGTTCCCAGTGCCAGCAGCTTTTTCTCTATGTAGTCTTTTGTTGTATATTTGTTAAGGTTTAATAAACTTCTTTAAATTTGCAAAGTAAGCAGTTTCTCTCACTTATGGCACTGATACGTACTTCCTTTCTTTTAAAGCAGCTCTCCTGATTCAACTTCTACCACAAAAAACAGCATTCCTGGCATTACTCAATACCTTTGCAAGATCAATAGCAGCAATTGCCCAGTTTTTCTTGTATGACCAGATGTCACTTTCCTGCAATATTCATAATGCTAAGAATGTTTTCCTTGGTCCTAGAGGACTATGTTTGATGCACAGGTGAAAATCTTGGTTCCCAATTCTAAAATCAGACTACAGAAGACAGCAGTTAAGAGAAATCTGAACTTTTTAACAGCAATACTAAAAAATAACCCTTAGCCATACTTGCCTCACAGCCTCTCCCATTCCTTTTCAGTATCAGTAATAGTTTAGCTGAAGTTGACATCTATGTTTCAAATATCCATGAGAATCTTTTTGCTATGAGATAAACTGTTTCTATTACTTAACATTGTACATCTCTTCATAAAAAGAGCTATAAATTCTGCTTGTCACAAAGGAGCATTTGAATTGTCAGCGTCAGTGAAAAATCAGAGGAAAGTTACTGCAGATGTGTATGCATGAAAATTAAGTTGGGTAACTTTTAATGTCCTACTCTAAGCCTTTTTCCATTTTAAACATTCTTCAACAATAAAAAGGGCTGAACTGGTACAGTAAAATCTGCTTTAATTAATTAATTTACAAAAACAATTCCTTTTCTTTAAAGGAATAGTTTAACTTCATATAAAGTTTTGCACATATTTTTCAAAACTGCTACTCTGAAATTAATAAATGTTTCTTCCTTGAGAATATCTTTTGCATAATTGAAAAGTGAAGATGCAGAAAGAAGTTCTAGTTTTTGATAAGGGTGAGGAAAATATTCTAGAGTGAAATCTAATCTAGCAATGTTTTAAAACATAAAACCAGAGCTTTGCTTGTTGCATTTTTTTTTAGTTTCTTTTCAGTCCCTTGGAGAAATGCAAATGCAACAATCACTTTACAGCCAAAGCCATATTATAATAATCAAGGCCACTGAATCATCAATTATTATTCACCCTAAATTTACTCATTTGTAAGCTTAAACATATCTACACAGATTTTAAAATACACACGCTTTAAAAGTTACAAATACATTTTTAAAAATCCAAACAGATATGAAATTTCTCATCATCATATCAGAATAGCCCATTAAGAAAAAATAAAAAAAAGCATTCCTCTTTATAATGTCTCTGCAAGGTTACAGAAAATGTCCTCCATCATATGAAAGGAGATTCCAAATTCTCAAATGATAAAGAGGGGACCAGAATAAAATTTACTGGGACAGTATTTCTGCAACATTCATTTTGTAATCCTTTCTTCACTTAAAATACAAGTGCTTCACAACATTTTGCCTATAGCCACTTTTAGTCCTCCAGTCTGCTTTCAGATTTTTACAAGGAATTATCTTTCTCTCTCATTCTCATCTCAACCCAGCAGCCCAAACAGCTCTGCTGAAAGGACTAATCAGGATAAAACCAGCTCATTCTGCATATGATGAGTTAGGACATGAAAAGTAGAAGAAAGGTGAATAAAAAATGCACCAAATGCCAATGAGAATAATCTTCTACCATCAATTACCAAACCAGAAACATTACCAAGAAGATGACTTGTCATAAATTTCTGGCTATTTCTTTAAATTTGAAGGCAATTAATTCTCTCTGAATGTGAAAGCCCTTGAAAAAAAAAATTCTGACAATTAAAAGAATTTAAGAATGTGGATTTTTGCTTTCTTCTTCATGTATATTTAGCTCTCAGGAAAAAAATTATGGTAGACTTAGGAAAAATAAGTTTTAGTTCAAGAGTTTTGGGAAAAAATTACAAGGAATAAAACCTGGGTCTTCTAAAGGCAATTTCCAGAAATCTTCCACTTAACACACCTAGCTCTTTCTTATATTGTATCTTACTAGTTACATTTACTGAGATTTTGAACATCCAATCTGAATTCACTTCAGTCTGTCACAAAAAAATTTTGTGCAGACATAAATGTAACCCCTCCTTGTGAAGAGCACAGTCAAGTCTCTCTAATATCTTCTGTCACAAATCCACTTGAGGCAACAGGGAGCATTTTATCATGTCTATCAAACTGTCAAAATAATTAGGCATTGAATTAATTTTACCAATCTCCAGTAATTATAAACATATACAAGTGAATATCTCCAAGAGTTAAAACAAAAATGATACGTAAAAAATATATTCAGACCTTGTGCTAACTCTGGCGCACCTCCTGGAAAATGTATGTCATAAAGTGGGATATAATTGTGGCCCTTATCTGTTTAAACATTTTCCCTTTCCACATAAGAGTTACAGCCTCGAGAAGAGGTCTCTAAGATGGTCCTAAGACATGCTCCCCTCCTTATCCAGAGCTGGGGTCTGGAGAGTGCATTGCTCTCTGCAATGAATTGAACATGGGCAAGAGAGAGACATTTCAGAAGTGCAAAGGCAGAGCAGGGGTGAGTGGCCAGCAAGCAGTGAGCTTGCAGCACAGGTGAAACCCTGAAATGCAGGGCAAGGTAGGCACAGTCAGAGCCTTACAGATTACTGTTGGAAGAGACTTTGCTTGGAGATACAGAGGAGACTGCAGAGTTTGCCGAAGCTGGAAAGTCTTGGCAACTCTGTGTAAACTTGAAATAAAAGTCTATCCTACAGGAACAGTGATAAGGAAAATTTTATGTATAAACAATTTATTTCTTAGGTACTTCTAGTCATTCATTTTGAGTTCAATTTCTAAAAAGTTGCCTATTTATGTTTAAGTTTGAAACCAAAACAAACAAAAAAAAAAAGCCCAACCAACCACAAAAACCCACAAAAATCCCCAAAATCCCAAACACACACATAAAAAGAAACCTGGCTTTTTACTTTAAAATTTTTGCAGTCTTTTGCTTTGGCAGTACAAAACTACCTTGGCAGATTGAACTGAAAGTTTGGGCCATCCTGGAAGAGCTCTGTTATAAGACTGGTGAATTGCTTCCTTTCCCTGAAAAAAATCCTCCCTCTTGAAAAATGCCCTTCCATTCCCAGGACCTGCCTATCTCCATCCATCCACTTCTGGTCATCAAGTTTGCAAAAAAAACAGACTATGGAACAGATAAGGAGCAAGAAGGAGCATGAGTCTTTAACATGTTTTCAGATCTTCCAAAAAGCAAAAGGAAAATTGAGGACTGAGCCCTTTTTGGGAAAAGTAATTTCAATGTTCATTATTTAAGAATTCTACTATTAAAGGAGTGGGGGGGCGGGGGGGGGGGAGGAAATGAAGAAGCAGTTTTGTTGAAAACAATTGAATTTCTGTCTGACATGATAGATTTAAGGTTTTCATTTCTTCCAGCTTCTCTCAATGCAGCAAGACATTGAAACCAGCATTACATTCCATAAATCTACCGTACACTTAAATAAGTAAATTTCTCTTCAAAGAGTAAATATTTATACTTTTTGGATAGGGAGGGAGATACATTTGCAGAAGGAACAAACATAGAGGTAATATGAGCTTGTAATTTTCTTTGGACCAAAAATGGGTGGTAACAGAGTAACTTTTTTTCCTCTAAAGGGTTACCAGCAGCAGCTAGTCATTTTCTGAAGGGGAACATTTAGCTGTAATTGAAAGGAGTTTATATTTTTTTTAAATTGAAGAGGGAACAAATGATAAAAAAATTACCTTAAAATATAGAACTAAAGTTAAGAAAATTTTCATTAATAAATTAAGAAATTTTAACATTAAATTTAGTGTTTGCAGCTGCCTGATCATTCAGACTATGAACTTTTTGATGTCTGCAGTAAAACTTCAGTCCTTGTCCCTGAAGTTCCCTTTGGTGTTTCTCCAGGACCAAATGGACACAATTTATCATATTCAGCAAAGCAGTTACCCATGGAGCTCTGTTGGTGCTGTGCTGCGTTCTAGCCCTCTCAGTATTGCTGCTTACAGTAGAAAAACCCCTACCTATCCTTCTCACATTTCTCTCTCTACAGTCCCATGATAGGAACACTGCTGTAGTTCCGTGTGCTTTTTCTGATCTCTCTTGGACAAAGCAGTGTGCAAGGAACAGATGTTAGCTTACACAGTGCCTGTAAAGGTATTTCAATATGTCAGGAATCCAGTTCATGCAGACCTCCATTTTAGCCAGTGTAGTACCAAAGGATCTAAACAGAATGCATGTCCAAACAGAAATAATATCACTAATTTTACCAGGTGAAAATTTGTAGTTAAAATCTATGAATACTGTTATCCTGGCTGAAGGAAGGAATAAGGCTATTATCAAGTGGGAGCAGAGGTTCTGTAAGGAACATCTAGCTCAGAATTCTTATATTTAGACAAGTGTCAGAGGACCACAGAGCTGGTCAGAGGGCTGGAGCACGTCTCCTGTGAGGACAGCCTGAGAGACTGGGGGGTGCTAAACCTGGAGAAAAGAAGACTCCAGAGAGCCCTCCAGAGAGTGTTTTCCAGTACCTTGGGGCCTACCAGAAAGCTAGAAAGTGACATTTCACAAGGGCAGGTAGTGATAGGATAGAAGGGAATGGCCTTAAGTTTAGACACAGATATCAGGAGGAAATTCTTTGCACTGAGGGTGGTGAGGCACTGAAAGACTGTCCACAGAAGTTGTGGATGCTCTATCCCTGTGAGTGTTTAAGGCCAGGCTGGGTGGGACTCTGAGCAACATGGTCTAGTGAAAGGTGCTTCTGCCCATGGCAGAGGGGCTGGAGCTAGATGATGTTTAAGGTCCCTTCCAATCCAAGCCATTCTTTGTTTCTGTGATTCTATGACATGATCAGCCTGGGACCAGTAAATAACAGCCACAGAGAGAGAACTGTCCATTGCATTTGAGCAGGTCAGGGGATGACCATGTATATTGAGGATTATTGTTTTCCAGAATTCTTTGTCCCACAGTGGGACCCTTTGTCTCACTACCTCAACATTTACATGCAATAAATCAGAGTTTGCTCTGAATAATTTTGCTGAAACACGAAATGTTTCTCAACTGAAAGAAAAAAGCACTTCTACATCCTGTCATATTACATAGGGGGTCCTGATCAGTCACTGTGACTGTTTGCTATTATATAAAGCTAGGAATGTTGTACAGAAAGATTAATTAAGCACCTGGTATCAGTGCATCAGCATTTTGGGAAAAGTGCTGGAACCAACCACCACTCTGCAAATAAAGCTTAACATTAATTTCTTGAAATGAGCATATATCTAAGAGACTCTGAACATACTGGGGCTTCTCATGTCAGTCTCTCTCCTACTCATACAAAAGAACAAGTTAAATACCTTTGTCATATACTGAAAATTATGCGTTTTCCTCAAAAACACATAAATGAAGTTTGTCTTTGGAAGCCGATGGCAACAGAGGTTTCTTTGCTTCCCTAGAATTACAATTTTGAATCTTCAACTCAAAGAAAACTGAGAGTGTGCATCCCATTGTTATTGGAAAACACAGCTCTGCCAAGTCTGTTCACACTGTACTCCTTGTGAACCAGCTGCCAACAAGCTGCAATTAGCACCATGTACTCTCTCTTGAAGGCTCAAAAATGATGGCAAACAAATGAGTGTTTGGCAGACACACAGGTTTGCAATTTGTGGCCAACAGAGCATTCCCTTCTGTATCTAATTATAGGATGGAATAGTCAAATTCTCACTTTTATCAGTGTATGATAAGCAGGGCCTAGCACACTCGCTCCAGTATTACTTAAATTAAATATAAAGCCACAGAACCAAAGATGGATGTACCATATTCTCCTAATATATTCTTTATGTATATATTTATATTCTATATAATCTTTAACTGCTGTCAGTGGCTTGTAATGATATCTGGGAAATGAAGGAAAGATTGAGACAGGTTTTTCCCTTGTAATACAATTAATTGAAAGAGCAAACACACAAGATTGAGTATTTCAGCCATTTGATTTCTTATTTTGTCACCTAAACCAGAGGCACTTGCCTGGATGTAATTTTTGTTTGTTTTTGCTGGATGCTGTTTTGTTTTCTCCATCCTTCATTTGGACACATGATTCAAAACAATGTTATTTACATCTAAGAAGGGCAAAATTTAGAGGGCAAAATATGGAATCAATACCCTATTAACAGGATTTACAGATGCAGGAAATTAATTTAGTGGCTGTTCATAACAACAAGCTTATTGGAGCCATTTATACTAGATTTCTCTGTAATATCTTTCTGTGAATCCACCTTCCCAAAAACATTGTTCTTTACCAAAATAATTTGGCCTTTTTCAACCTTAACTATGCATTACCTGCGTTTCGATAGTGTGTACTTATGTTTAGCTATTTCTTCTAGTTTGTGCAAAGTTTTATTCCCTCCTGTTCTCTCCCTCTGCTGTCTGTTTTACATTCACTTTTACACCCTTTGGCAGTCTTCTTTCCCTTCTGCACCTCATCCTGTTTTCATCCTGGTAAGGTTTTATTTGTTGTTATTTTGTTGTGGGTTTTTTTCTAGTCTTTCCTGCTAACTCTTTTCCTTCCTTCTTTAAAGGCAGGTGATTATCTCTCCTTTATCCTGCCTTTTTCAGCTCCTTGGACTCTTTCTTCAGGGCAACTGAGACACCATAGGAAAGAAGCAGCCACCCTTCTGAATGCTGCTAAGCAAATACTGCACATGTCATTACAGATTCACAGGCAATAGTCTGATGCTAGAATGCCATTACTGCAGCCTGCTTTATTTGTTGTCAAGCCTAAATAACTTTATGAAAATCAATGTAAGACATTTTTTAAAATGCAAGTAGCCAACTCATTGTGTTATTTAAACCTGATATAAAGCCTGCTGCTTCACACAACTAAATGTCTCTTCAAATATGAACTGATAACTGGCTTTACAGAATTGTGGAAGCATGTTAGTTTTCTTTCTGTAAATGGTGCAGGTGTCCCGGTGTTGGCTCTGCGAGCGGCCGGCGCTGCCCGGGCCGGCCCCAGGCGGTGCCAGCGGCTGCAGCGGCCCCAGCGCAGGGCACGGCTGAACCCCTCAGCCCCGGGGAAAGCCTGGGCAAGGGAGGGCAAAACGCTGCCCGGCAGCCAGGGCTGAGCCAGGGGAAGCGAGCGAGAAACAGCCCTGCGAGCCCTGAGGGGACAGCGGGAGCAGGGCCGGGGGCAGGAGAGACCCGGCAGGGACGGCCCTGCGGCCTGGGAGAGAGCCCGGCCGGAATGGGCTGGCCCTGCCCTCAGTGGAGGGGACTCTCATTCTGCACTTACGCTGCTCTACTCGGAGATCTCAGCACCTCCAAGCGCAGCCATCATCAACAGAGGCACAGTCCTGTAGTCTTAGCTTTGCCTAAGTGGAGTGACAGCATTCCTTCCCTATCCCACTTCACACCGGACATAATTAACATGTAAAGTTATGTAAAACTAAATCAACATTTGGCAGGAAACATGCAGATATGATGTGTGTAACAGGTGTTAAGAGCAATCTTTGTAATCCCCATGTCGTATATCAAATTCCCCGTTCATTACTGTCCATGATGATAAAAGGGAATTAGTGTTCCCTGATTAGTTTTGAGCTGTGGAGATGTGTGCTTCAGTTTGCCTTAAAGCTGGATAATTGATTAGTCACACTGTTGAAAGTTCCAAGTCTATTATATCCCATAAGATATTTTCCCAGAGAAATTTCTATCCTCCTAGTTTGTAATACTTGTAGTCAAAATGATCAATATTCTCTAGTGTATAGCATGTTGAGTCTATTTATTTCTTTTTTGTTTGCTTTGTAAATGTTCCGTTTTCAGCTAGAACGGAGTTAATTTTCTCCTTAGTAGTTGGTACAGCACTGTGTTCTGGATTTAGGATGATAATAATGCTGATAAAACACTAATGTTTTAGTTGATGTTGAACAGTGCTTAAACTTAATCAGGGACTTTTCAGTTTCCCATGCTCTCCCAGTGAGCAGGTGCACAAGAAGCCATGAGGGAACAGCTGGCCCAAACAGGCCAAAAGGATATTCCTCACCATAGTACATCATACCCAGTATCTAAACTGGGGAGAATTGTCCAGGAGAGGTCAATCCCTTCTCAGCATCAGTCAGTGCACAGTGTGCTGGCACAGTCAGGGGGTGATGAGCATGGATATTCTGCATCACTCATTTCTCTTGGGATTTACTTGTCTCTCTCATATGTTTATCTCCCATGTTGTCGCTGCTATAATTGCTATTATTATATTCTCATTTATTTCAAATATTAAACTGTTCTTATCTCAACCCATAGATTTTACCTTTTCCTGATTCTCTTTTCCATCCCAGGTGGATGGGTTTGGGAGAAAGTGAGCAGCTGCATGGTCTTCTGCTTGCTGTGGTTAAAATGCAGTAGTAAGTACTATTTATAAAAACTTATTGTATTTGTATTTTTAGAATGATAAACATTTCTTCTATGATTTTTTTTAACCTATGTTCATGAAGTAAATGTTGGGATGAAGTTCTTGAACACCACATAGGGTCAAACGGTAACCATTAGACATCTCAGATAGGAAATATGGACCTAGTCTCAAGTTTCATTTCTAATTTCTTAAGTTGTTATTCTAAGTGGTCTACCTTAATTAGCTCAATCCCTTGGAGACAACTCAGACATTAAGAATCACTGTATATTATAGAATATATATATGTATATATAATAATTCTCGTGTTCACCCAACTAGAAAAAATAATAATCAAATCCCCTTATTTGTAACTTCAATTGGTTTATAGTGAAAACAATATCAGATTACTAAGTAAATTCATCCTGATGTTTCCAGAATGACTTGCTTTTTGGATTTAAAGAATTACTACAATACTATGGCTTCCACTGTCATGTAGTATAAACCACAGAAATAATTAATCCAGTGAAGGTGCATTCTTCTTATTATAAATTTTATTACTGTTATTGTCATTGTTATTATAATTGCTGTTATTATGTTATAAGACCTAAAATAATGATGACTCTGCTCTATTGATATGTTTGATAGGAACATCTGCACATTTGCTATCCCTGCATGGCTCCTCTGCATGGTGCCAGAACAGAGGATGGGACTAGAGCAGGAGATCCACTGCAAACAACCTTCCCTAACCTGAGACACGTATCAGAAACTACAAGACATCACTTGCATGTACCATTACTAAACTACAGCACAATTCATCCTAAGAAATTGACTATTAGGAAAACAGTGTGTAGAAATAAAAAGTAAAACCTTGCAACCCCAGGGCCAAAGAACTTCTGGCCCAAAGATTTCCCTGATTCTATGAAACGCCTCTTCACATATACAGAATATATGCTTTGAGAATCAAGACATGCAGAGATATTGACTGAGATATGCCAGAATAAAATTGCTATTTATGACTTAGGATATCTCTGAGCCCCAAATGTTGGAGGCTAGGAGAGGGTTTTCAAGAAAAATCACCATATTTTCATATTCTTCCTTAAGCATCTGCTGTTGGCACCTGCTGCCAATGACCATTGGTCTCAACTGATATCAGCATTCTTATACTTTTGTAAGCCAACATAAAGCAGGGCTGTGATGACATTGATAACAGTGCACGTAACTAAAGAATTATATTAAGAGCTCATGGCAGGGGTAGCAAAATTCTGGCAGGTGTGCCTGAACTAGGAACAGGGCTATTATCAGTGACAAAAACATCACAAGAGATTAACTTGCATAGTCCCAGCTCTGTGCTAAATGCCTGGATGGCAGCAGTTGGAAACACAGCATTTGGAAACACAAGTGTGCGTTTGAGTGGACCATCCAAAACTGCCCCCAGGAGGGCATTTTAGTGACACTAAAAAGGAAGAAACCCATCAACATGAAAACAATTTAAATGGTAAAAAGGGGAGTATTGTAAACTTTTGGAGACACATGAAGACTTTACTTGAGATGTACAAAATGAGCATAATAATTTGCAGTGGTGGAGACAAAGGAGAAGACAACAGAACAGCACTGAAAATCTGATTTGATGTTGCTAGCAGTCACCTTGCTGGCACTTGTCCATGTCTGACAGAGTCACTTCCTGTTGGAGGCACGAATGTGCCAGAGTGCAACAGGGAGGGAGGCACACCTCAGTATGAATGATCCACATATATCTCTGTATGTGTATCACCTCATGGGCTGTGCTCGTGTGTGTGCTGGAGGGCTGCAGGAGGTAGGGCAGAGACCTAGAGCTTGTGCACACATCCTCTGACATAGGGTGGGCATGTGTGTGTGATTACAGAACTGTTAAAGATTAGCTAGAGAAGGTTGTTTCAAAATGAGTAGCTAAGTGCAGACATTTTGTAAGTGTCTAAGACAATGGTGTATCTGTTGCAATTATGATGCTGACCCACAACATATAGTTCACTAATTACCAATTAACTATGTGGCAATAAACCTCTTCACTGCTGATTCAATTTAAACTATGAAATTGAACAAATTTCCCCTGTGAAATCACCTGCTCCAGCTGCTGTACTTCTCAACAGTAAAGGATGACAGACCATAGAAAGCGATAGTGGAGCAATATTATGACATGAAGTGAGTTCCGTTTCTGATATAGAGCAAGTTACAAGCATTTGGGATTCTACTCTTGAAAGAATGCAAAAAAATCCATGTATGATCTGCCTTTCTCATGAGCAGAGATGACAACCCTTGGAAAGATTTTAGATATTCATGTCAGGGATGACATCAGTGTTCTCAGTGTTGAGTGTGAGGATAAACATCCCTTCCAGTGCAGATGGCTGTATCAAAAGGGGTATCCACTGCATTTAAAACATAATGCAGTGAACACTGCTGACAATATTATTCCTCTCCTTGAAGGTTACACAGGAATCACAGGATTCAGCTTCATGGAAGACACATGGTCAAACTGCAGTTTTAACTGTAGCGAAAATGCTTGAATATTGAGGTCAGCCTAAGAAAACCTAATAAATAAGCAATTGTTTTAAACCCAGTTTCAGAACTCATCCAATACAGTGCCAGTCTCATTTCCTCTATACAGACAGGTACAGATTTACTGATGAGGAGGAGGGGGATGGAAAAGCTCATATCCTTACTTACTAAAAGCCAATACAGCATGTAACCTGTCACACAGGAGGGAGAGAGAGACTGCACCATCTTCATGACTACATCCACAGGATTACACAACTCAATAAAGCCAGTGGAAAAAAAATTCTTTGTTATTTTAGGGTTTTTTTATGCTGTTCTGTTTTAGTTATAGCATAATACTCAATACCAGACATTATAAGTAGTTCTACATAGACGTTTGAATATTTCTAATGTGATAGGATCAATAAGGCTAGTATTGTAAGAATGTGATCCTAAGTGGTTTCAGATTGAATTTAGATTTTTTGACTCTGTGGATTTTATAACATAAGCCAACTGAATTTCAAACTGAATATGTCATGCAATCAACACTTGTTAAATTCTCCCACAGGATTTCACTATACCTCCAATGCACTTCATTGTAATAGAGACCTTAAAAAAACCTGTTTATTGTGAATTGTAAGAACTAAATACAGCACCTGAAATCCTTACCCTTAGTAAAACAGAAGAGGAAAAGCTGGAAGAATGACCCAACACTGGACTTTTAGCTTTTCTCTTGAACACTTATTTATTGTAGTAGACATTAATTATCACTTGTAAATTCTTTACACAATTTCTTATCAGTTTGTTAAGTTTTATTAGGTAGGACCCTTATTTATGCCATTCATACAATCAATCAGTAAGACTCATTATTCAACAGCATATTGCAGTTTGCATGGCAAAAAATTATCAGTAAAATTGTGTTCTGGTGAACATGTATTACAAGTTAAATTATGATGCACATTAATGTGGGAGAGTTTCCTGGTGAATTTTATATGTCTGTGGGTAATTTAATTTTATTAAACATAAAATCATATAATCAAATATATATTATCATATAATTATATAAAACTTGTTTCATAAGAATAGGTAATCATCATAATTGCATCATAATTGCAATTTGGATCTTTTTCAGTTTAGCTGTACTTCTGTGCTACAGATCAGATTCTAAATAATGAAAGAACACTAGAATCAACATTATTTTCTCCTGTCAAATATTAGGTATCATTCAAATTTAAAGTTAGCAAATTAGTTTGATTTGTTGGGATGCATTATTGTAATTTAATTTACAACTGAAGAGGAAGTGATAAGCCTGTCAAGGCTTAGCTAACACTGGCAGCTTAGACCTGCCATTTTTTCTCACTGGTTATATCTTATTCTGACAGTAACCATAATAATTTCAGTGGAAGTACTCAGAACACTTACAAGTCAGCATGAGCAACTGGAGCAGAATCATCAGCTTCTGTTTGAGAGGTGACATTTATAACAGAACTTCCTGGCATCTGTTGCTTCTCACTTCTTGAAATATTCTAGGAATATAGAACATTCAATGCTTTGCAAAAGACTTTGAATTTTCCTGGGATGTTTCTAGATGGAACAAATCTCAGAAAGGCTTTAGTTCAGCATTTTATTCAAAGAAGGTCAGGTCTGAGTAGGTAACAGAGGTCTCAAATCAATCGGGGTTTGAAAAACTTCAGAACAAGAGACTGTCTAGCCCTACTGGGCAGGTTATCTCTGGTATTGACAGGTTATCTCAGTGTTTGACTGTACTAGTGGTGAAAAGTTTTTCCTCATACCCAGTTAGAACTCACTGTGTCATGTGTCTGTCATCCTCACATGACACAGTGCAGTGAAGTTCCAGGCTCTCTCTTCTTGAGAGCACTCTGTAGATCCTGGCACACTGCTGTTAGTTTCCCTCAAAGTAATATCTTCTCCAGGCCAAACAAAAGTTTCCAGGCCTCTCTTCACAGGATACATGCCCCAGTCCCTGACCATCCTAGAAACCCAGGGTGATTAGGAACCACCAATATCAGGAACTTGTTGGTAACTTTCTTGTAGTTGAGTCCCAACATTGGATGTGGCATGCTAGATGTGCTGGGTGTAAGAGGAAAATCCCTCTGCTCCACATCCTGGCTGTGCCCCAGTGAGTGCCTCCCATGGCACTGTTGGCTGTCTCTACAACCAGGGCACATTACTACATTCAGTGTGTATCTACCAAGATCCCCAGGTCTCTCCCTGCAGAGCTGCCCTCAGCCAGGCAGGTACCATCCTGCACAGCTGCACAGGTTGCTTCCTGCCTGTGGCAGGACTTTGCCTTTTTCTATCCCCATTGAATTTGAAATACTCCTTTTGGCCTACTCCTCCAGCTTATACAGATACCCAAGAATGGCAGCACAATGTCATTCCTCTGCTAGTTATAATACATATGCAATCACTTAAACAGCTTTCCTCACATTTCTAAATAGAATTCTTTGTCATGAATGCCCAGTAAGACAATAAATGCTATTAAGTTGATTGGGAATGCAGCCACTATGAACCAGTTGAAGCAGCATTGGCTTTACTGTATTCAGTAGCATTTTTGGTCTCTGTCATGCATATTCTTAGCTTAGTTATGAGCAGTTAGCAGAAAGCCAGAAGCAACCTTAGCTCCCTCCTGGGTTTCATAGTAGTCTGCAAAAGTGAGAGTTACTTAGCATAGAGCTCATACCAGCTGTTGTCTGGAGCATTTTCTAGAACATAGCACTTCCACATGGAGTGTTAAATATGTCTAATGCACTTGCTTGGTGAAAGCTGGACAGTGCATCTAACAGAACCATATGTACCTGAGGGTGTTTAGTTTTTGTCATTGTGAAAAGACACTGTGCATAAGTTATTTCCTTGCTACATTTGAGAATCACTAATTTAGGATCTTCCACACATTCTGTTTTTAACTTATGAAAAGTACTAAACAAGAAATTACTAAAAGGAGAGACAGGAAGAGGAGAGAAATGTTTTCTGCCAGCTATTGATAACCTATTTAAGAGTATTTTACTTGAAGCATGTTTTAGGCAAAAATTAAAAATGTAATATTATAATTCTCAGACTGTATTAAGTAGTTTTAGCACACATATATGTATGCATTCCTTTACATTTAAACAATAACACCATATATTTGCCATTATTTTAAAATAGATAGGAATACTAAATTGTTAACTTTTGAAATTTATTATTTTTGCAGCTTAATAGTGACTGGACTTCTTTACTGATATTTATGGGAATTTAAAAAGTTTTAATAACCACAGTCATCATCTTGACATTGTTTTGGATTCAACAAATGCCTTCAGAGTTGTTCATGCTTTCGCAAAAGATGTGACAACTTTGATTTATGCTTTTGAGAAAAACTTTTTATTCAGCATGCCAATCAGAATTTTGAATACAGAGAAACTACAAGAGCCAGCTAAAACAGTATGACTTTTATTTCTTTTCAGTAATGTTGTAATAGAATTAAAATAAACAGCTTCTCTGTATCAGGTGGTAAATTTAGCACTTGATGTATGACAGATGTTCCTGAATACAAAAAAGAAAGCCAAAATTAAAAAGCAGCTCTCAGGCACTGAATGCAAAAGAACCTCTTTCTGATGCACTGCAGCAGCAAACAGATTTTGGATGACCAGCTGGACACTGAGTAGGATTCCCTAATGGCCTTGCCTTGAGGACTTTTCTTAACAATTAAAACCATTTGCTTTTATTGCTTTTGACAAGCACAACAGTCTAGTAACAGGTGTGAGATCTGCTTAGAAGGAGAAAACAAGGGAATGAAGATGCCAAATAATCTGGCAGACTGGTCAGTATAATTTTCTTCATCATTTTGCTCACATTTCTGCAGGTGCCAAATATAGTATAAAAGTGGAGACATACTTTTTATGTAAAAATAATGCCTTCTTTGTGATTTCAGTCAAGGTAATCTGTTACCAAATGCTGGCTGGATTTATGACCATCTGCCATGCAACAATGAGACAATGGTCAGAATTAATAACACTTTAAGAAAACAAATCTAGCGAGTTTTGGGGTTTAGATCTTTCACCTGCAAACGCAACACACACCACTTAGTATTGACATAAACCTTTGTATTAGCACAAACAGAAAAAAACCAAACAAAACCAATGACTAGCCAAGACAGAATAATGTCCTGGCAGTCTAAATCAGAAATTATTATGTCAAGTTTTTATATTTTCAAGGATAGTTCTGTATTATTCTATACAAATACCTGCTGAGTTTTCAGTTATTTGATAAAATGAAACTTAGTCCTTCCAATTATAAAGTATGGCCCCTTTTCAAACAGGCCAAGAGAGCAGCTTGACAATACTCATCCTTGGATGTGTCAGGTCCAATTTTATTTTCATTTTAAAAAAGTGAATTTTTTCTCTTAAATCCCTCATCTGTGTACACAATCATACATACATAATTGAATGCCTTTTGCTTCACATTTTTAACAGGGGCATAATTTTAACTGGCTGCTGTATGATTTATGCTAATACTGCATTATTCATGTATTCTGCAGCTGCAGTGAAGAAAATAAACAGTGGATTTCTAGGTAAACATTCATTTCAAAAATCAGAGGTTATTCTGATTTCAGCAATTTCACTAGAAAGCTGAGAAAGAATAGGACCCTTTTAGGGAATCAGCAAAGCAAGCTAACCCTCAGTGAGTTTCACAATGTGCTCAGCATCATCTTAATCTTCCCATTATCGAATAGGCTCATGAGATGAATTCAGATTATTGGTATTTTCAGGGAATTATTTTTCCAGTAGTGCTATTAGCATATATATTTTTAACAAGTGTAATTCTGAATGATTCACCTTTCAAAGGTGTGTCAGTCTTTGGTCCCTAAGAAATTAACAGGACTGCATGTAATACTATAAGATTCACCTTCCAGAGAATTCAGATGAACTTTAGTGCACTTTCTAATGGCATTCCTTGGCTTCAGAAATCTACTCTTCTCTCATAAAAACTCTTTCCTTCCTCCTCTGTGAATGCTGATGTTAGCAGCAGCAGTAACTAAAATGCAACACTACTTTTGCTGAGGAAGGCAAGAAGAGAGACATCTGGCTCACAGAAGCAATTTGAGTGGATTTGTCAGAAAGTACTTTTACTGGGATATTGAAAGGCCCTTGAGGTACACTTACTGAAGAATGGGAGAAGTTTGCATATATGATAAGTGTCCAGAATCCTTGTTGGTTTTTAATGACCTCTTTGAGCCTTCAAAGCAATAAATGATCCAAACTTTTTAGATTAAATTAGATTTTGCAAGGTCCTCTAGTGTTCTTGTTGAATTTCTAGTATGACAAAATAAATGCAGGAAACTGCCACATTAGCCTTAACCCGCCAAGTGTAATTTTTTTAAAGGAAAATTATGATTTGATGTAAGCTGTAGACTTCATTTAATACAGACACATATCAAATTGCAGGCTTAAATCTACTTGCACCCTGAAAATTCTCAACACCTTTATGAATAATAATATCTTCCACACTTCTCAGTCTCAGAGTAAAGGCATGAATCAAAGAGTTCTTAAAAGACAATTCTTTAGTAGAGTTAACATTTTTAGATTAATAAAAAGGAGATGGTTTCAATCCTATCATCAGAATAGCTTTTGTAAAACAAGTAAATTTTTCATTCAGTAGATAACAAGAAACTAAATTTATCCTATTTAAAAAAGAATAAGTTAAAAGAAAAAGTATATCACCTAAAACTAAAAGGATTTCTAGTTTGGTGCAGGTCAGAATAAATAAATATCCAGAAAAATTTAGAATCACCCAGGTCATGGTTATATAGAAAAGAGGTGGAATTTCTAGCACTGTTTTATTCCATATCACCTGCACCATGGCAGGAGGAATTTGATGACTGGAAGCAGAAGGGATACCATCTTTCGATGGGCTTGCAGAGGGGGTGTGCGGGACTGAGGTTGGAACCCCCAGACCTGCTGCTAGTGCTGCCATGACTGCCATTGCAGAGGGAGACAGCCCCCTTTGGGAAGTATTTTTGGATTTTGAGTGGTGAATACCCTTTTTGGGGTTAAAACAGTCTCTCTTCTGTACATACTCTGGTTAATATTGTTATGGTTATTGTAATTTTTCAGTGAACTGTGACTCCATCTTATAATTTCTCCTGGTCTTTTCTCCACTAGAAAGGGGGAAGCTTGAGTGAGTTTAATTCTGCTGCGGGATTTTAATACAGCACAGTCTTGGTCTACAAAGTCAGGCTAGGTGTCCAACAGGAACAGACTTGAATGATTGCAACAAGTGCTGGGATTAGCGGCAATAGGAGGAAGATTCTCCACATGGGTTTTCTGTAATAATTTTGTTAGTTTTTCGTTGAGTCATAGAACCATAGATCAAGCAGACATTATGCATGAGTCAAAAAGCTACTTACATCTGCATATATTGGAGATACACACCAATTCCTACATCCTATACATGGACAATTGTACTGGATATTTCCTAGTGGCCTGGTATGTACAAGAAATCGCTGGTGTTCAGAACACAAATCATATCATTATAGGATGGTTTGGGTTAGAAGGGACTGTAAAGATCATCCAGTTCCAACCCCCTGCCATGGGCAGGAAGACCTCCCGCTAGACCAGGTTGCTCCAAGTCCCATCCAACCTGACTTTGAGCACTTCCAGGGATAGGGCATCCACAGCCTTCTCCAGGAAACCCATTCCAGTGCCTTGCCAACCTCACAGTAAAGAATTTCTTCCTAATATATAATATTGTTCTCGGTCCTAGTTCAAGGAAAAAAATTAGTTTTCCAAATAGACATAAGAATGAGATAAAAGAGATTTCTGCTCTTGCAACACTGGACTTTTGCAAGTGCATCAGCTTCAAAGAAGTCTGATGGAGAGGAGAAAGTATAGAAAACAGACACAGCAAACAAAGGTAATTGGTAAACAATGGTTTTTGAGTTTCTTTTTACAAAAAGGATGAAATCAAGATTTAGCCACTGTTATCACAAATTTAGCAAGCAGATGCCAGAATCTTCCATGAAGAGAGCTACATCTCAAAAAAACAGGGCAAATATACATTGCATGTAATGACTAGCAAGAAAATTTTTAAAGTGTACAGTCATCCCCAGTGAACTCTATTGTTTTCAAATTTGTGGTTTGGCTTTCAAACATTGACCTGGAAAATAAGAGCTAAAAGAGCAATATGTAAGTCTGTGTTCTTTAACTCTGATACTAACTACAACCCGTACTGCTAAATCTTTAAGGTTAAGGAAGTAATACTTGTGTTCTGTTAAGAAGCAGTTACTGCGAATACCCTAGTGATGGTTCAGGTGATATAGATATAGACAGACCTAAGTAGTACTGACCCCATCCAGTGAAATAAAGTTATGTTGAAACCTCTGTGAAGATATGTACATTAAAGGTTAGGAGTTGTGAACCTGGATTTTGACTGGGGGATGAAAGGCAGCACGTTGTTAGAATAGCTTGCAATGAGCATCATACATACAAATCATCATCATTTTCTCCATAAATACTGTGTGCTGGGAATCCCACAGCAATATGGATAACTCATAAACATTAGTTTATTGCTTGAATAGTGTTACTACATCATGAAGATTAGATGGGTTTCAGTTGTAATGTAATCAGCCTGCAGAAATACACAGAAAAAAGTGAGGGAACTCTTAAAATTTTATATTCTTCGCCCATTGGAATTTCTTCCCCCAATTACTATTAACAGCAAAAAATTTACTGTTTGTAAGTGAATATTTTAATTTTCATGGAGAGAGATGTCTATATATTGACTGATTTTTTTCCTACATGATTATATGATAGAATAATAGAAAGACAGAATAAAAATTACTGTGTTTCAGTTACACTCTGCAGTGCAAATCTGCAATTTCAAAATCTGTGCTCAAAGCACTGGCCCCTATCCCTATCTATTTTCTATTTCCACATTACATATTTAATATAAAAATGTATTTTATATTTTTAAATCTTTTAAATTAAATTTTTGGGGCTGTACTTTTTTCTGTTTTTGTTTTGGTTTTGTTGGTTTGGTTTGTAGATGTTTATATCAAACTAATAGATAAAGTAGCCCAAGTGGTAAGTAATGCTCATTAGTAGGAACCAAGCGACATGGAAGCATATCCATTTTAAAAGTTTACTTAAAATTTGATTATATGAGAAATTATTCTTGTATGTACCTTTTGAGACTTTTTTCCTTCCTACCAACACAGTTATCTACAGTGAATTGATTGGAAGAATCAATTTTAAGAATTGTTTATATTTCAATTAAATTTTCTATATTTTTGTTGAAAATTTCTTGACAACAAACAACTAGAAAATTATTTCTGCAAAATCCAAATGACACAGGGTGGCATTTTATGTTGGGAGAAAAAGTGTTATTTGTTCTCATGGACTGGAAATCACTACTTTTTGTTATCGTTACCTTCTATTTTGACTTATTAGGTTTTCATCCACAGAGCTTACTCTGTAATCTAGTTCACAGTGTATAACTGTTGTGTATGAAAATCCTTATGCATTGTCAGTTTTAGGGGGAAGCTGGTTCAAACCATTCTTGTTTCCCTGGAAAGATGCAGTTTCAGGGTTGCTTACACACCTTGCTCATAACACTTGTCAATGAATTGTTCAGGCAATTACACACTTGGTCTATGTTGCCTCCATGAATTCATTAAGACAACTTTCTGCAATATTCTAGACCTGCTGAAAATATTAGCAACAGAGCAATTCTGAGGCAACCTAAACCTTATTGAAGTACAAGCTACTGTTCCAAGACCAATTTAAATAGCTACTTACAGTTATAAGGCATATTTTAAGTCCTGTAATCCCACAGGCTTCCATTTTAAATTCCAGACTAATTATTTGACAAATTCATAGGGTCCGAATACATTTTTCCTTAAAAGAGGAAATTTTGAAGCTGTCACTTCAAAGAAAGATGACAATTGGAAGCAGAGATGTTCTGCTTACACAGAAATCTTCTATAATTCCCCAGTTTCAGCACCTGGTAACAAAAACAGATATTGAGGTACTGCATAATAAAGAGCATGCCATAGAAGAAAGTTAACATAAAGACGCACATACATCTCAGGATTTCAGGAATGGCAGTCCAAGAAAGATTTTGTTACCATGTTATCCCTTCTGTGTAATATTTTTGTATTTTTTTCTAAGTGCCTTGCATTCTAAATGCAACATGAAGCATTGCAGGCACTTGTTTGATAAGGTGTGCATGAGTGAAAGCCCTTTGTGACACACTTCTATTTCTTTTCCATTTGGAATTGAGTTGGATATAAGTGAATTATCAGAATAGCAAGAGACTTTCTGCTACACACTGATTTCAGTGAAGAATGTTTCTAGAATTTCTGAATTTCATTGGCTTGAACTACATGAAAAATATCTGTTGCTTGATTGCCTACTACCCAAGACAGATACACAAATACAAATGAAGCAGGTTGCTTAGAACACTCTTATTACTTTATCTGTAGTTTTCTCCACAGGAGGCTCATAAAACTATTCCATATGCACAAACATTCATCTCAGAAACAAAATATCAACTGGTATTTACTTAACAAAACCCTGGTTATATAATCTTTATCAAGAGATTGAGTTTGCAGATTTTCAGCTCTTCTGACATATGGAAAGGCATAATATATAGGTATGCTCAGTGTTCCAATTTATATCCAAATTGTATCCAAATTATGGCTCATTTGCCAGGCAATTTCCAACCCAGGAAAGCCTTTATTAAGACAACTGTTAAGCCTTTCAAGCTGGGACTGAGAAAATGCTCCTGAGCAGTGATGTTCAGCTGAAAGGAAGCAGGAATGGATTCACTGTCCTTCTGATCTGCCTGTGTTGCTGTACACTGAACAAGTCTCCAAACCAACCAGCAGAAGTTCATATCCCTGAAGGTGTGGATTCAGCACATGAATTAAATGCAATCACTTTCTGCTCTGTACCTCATGGATTTATCTTGAAAATCATGATTTACCATTTTATTATCCTGAAAATTTACTAGATTTGAGTTCTACTTGGGTTTTTGCTACAGTGATCTCTACACTGATAAAACAATACTCAATTTTGTAGTTTGAGTTGGATATTTAAGATCTGAGCATATAATAATCACACATTATTTGTTTTAAAAATTCATTAGATGAAAGAAAAGTAGTTAATACATTCTGGTTTTCTCAATCATATAATTTTATAACAACTAAAGACTGCTCCTTTTTGCACATATCTAATTCAGTGAAAATAGGCAAAGTTCTAAATATATATTACTTTGAAGTAAAAACAGCAAAAGTCCAATGAGGATTGAAGGCAATATTGGAGTATCAATGGCAACAAAAAGATTGTTCTAAACTTAATGCATACATTTTCATGAAGAGTTATTTTTAGTTTATGGAAGGACAACAAATATTTTTAAGTCCTTTACCATGAGCCTATACTGTGGGGCAGCCTATACTGTGAGCCTTTACTGTAAGCCTATACTATAGTGGGCAGGAATTTTTTCAGACTCTACTTTTGCTGGATCCTATCCAGTCTCCTACAACAAAGCTACTCTGTGATTTTTGCTTTTGATTCAATATTTTTATTCTTGGTCTTGTTGGAAAAATCTCACATGTTGAGGTGAGATTATAAAACTATTATAAAACCATAAGAAAACATCCTCCATTTCTCCCTAAGACAAAAACACATAATTCTGGCAATTTAATAGAGCTGGAAAAGAGCAAATTTTTTTCCAGTAAGTCAGAAGAAAATAATACACCAGCTTTTAGCTTACACTTAACCATTTAAATTAAATAATGAATATGAAGACTTTGTAATTTAATCACCATTTAATAACTAAGCAAAATCAATTTAGAGGTAAACCTATTGAACAAAAATAATAGAAACACAGAGATACCCTGCACTCCAAAAGGTGTAGGGATTAATATACTTACCCTGTAAAAAGGAAAAAAAAAACCAACAAGACAATCCAACCCCACAGCAAGATTGAAATTGTCTTTTAGCAAAGCAGGCAAAAAAATCAAAATGAGAATATGGATTTAATGGGAATCACCGATACGATTTTAACCAGTTGCACCCAATCCCACAATAAAAGTGATTTGCCTTTTCACAAATGTTATTTGAAAGACTAAAACAGGGTTGAATGAATAGATCTTTTAAAGAGTTTCAGCTAGTTGGCCTGTGAATATCAACAAGCGTAGGCAATGATTTTTCTAATTCACAGAATCACAGGGTCAGGCTGGAAGGGACCACAGTGGCTCATCTGTGCTGCTCAAGCAGAGCCATCTGAGAGCACATTGCACAAAGCTTTGTCCAGATGGTTCCTGAATATCTCCAGTGAGGGAGATTCCACAATCTCTCTGGGCAATCTGTTGTAGTGTTTGCTCATCCTCACAGTAAAGAAGATCTTCCTCATATTTAGGTGAAACTTCCTGTGCATCTGTTTCTGCCTGTTCCCTCATGTCCTGTTGCTTGGCACCACCAAGCAGAGCCTGGCTCCATCCTCTGACACTCTCCCTTCAGATACTGACAGTCACTGATGAGGTGTCCCTCAGTCATCTCCTCTTGAGGTTGATAGGCCCAGCTCTTGTGGCTTGTCTTAAGAGAGATATTCCAGTATTCTCATCATCTCTGTTGCCCTCCACTGGATCTGCTCCAGGAGCTCTTGTGCTGAGGAGTCCACAAGTGGACACAGGGCTCCAGATGTGGCCTCACCAGGGCTGAGCAGAGGTGTAGGGTCGCCTCCCTTGACCTGCTGGAAACGCTTTTCCTAATGCATCCCAGGATACCTTTGGCCTTCTGGGCCACAAGGGCACTTCTGGTTCATGGACATCTTGTTATACACCAGGACCCCCAGGTCATCCTGGTTTTAGGAATTGCATCGTTTCTGTTCAAGTTCAGTCATTGTATGAGTTTAATGGTGAGGTTTTCTTCCCTCGTTGTTCTTATTTATATACACAAATAATTCCGTTTTTCATTAAGGTAACCAACACAAAGGCAAAGTATTGAAAGAAAATGTATGAGGCTGAACAATAAATAAGGCAGAAGCACCATCTTATTCTGCACTTCTTCCAAACTGGTATGTTAGGTAAATGTTCTTTCCCATTTCAAAACTATCTTTTCACTATCTTTCCAGCTGTTATTTTACATTGGGTTCTTTCTTTTCCCATCATTTAATTTGAACAGGAAGAAAGAATAATTTTTTGTTTTATTTATGAGAGACAGAGTTTTCTTGAATTTCAAACTTTCATCGGGACACAACTTTAAACCACTTATTACTGTTGCAACTTCAGTCAATGAAAGAAGATAATTTTTAGTAACTTTTACATGTATAAATAATGATACAAATATATTAGCTAAAATTATTTTTATTAGTGCCTAAATATATTTACCAAGGAATAAGAATCTCTTTTTTTTTTCAGTAGCTGGGTGGTCTTACCTACCTTAAAAGTATGGAAGTCCATCCTTGTAGGTATGCAGGGATATTGTAATTCTCAGCATTCAAGGCTGTACAGAGAAATGTACAAGTTTATTTTTCACACATCATTTGGGTGGTGGTCATAGCCAAAGCTGGGTCATGAGAGTAAATGAATGCATTTCATAGTACTGAACTGAGCCACTGACCTGCTTGGTGAAATTCCTAGCACTTGCAGAAAGGTAGGGAAAAAAACAGTGCACAGATATCCATACTTTTCCCCCCTTTATTATCCCCTTCCTTCATGTCTACTTTTGTTTGAAGGAATCTACAGTAATGTGTCATGTTTTTCAGGCTTGAGGGCTGCTGCCTGTGAGATATCAATAAGGACACATTCTTAGTAGACATCTCAGAGTTCATCTATCTGAACATTTCAGTTCAGATCAAATGTGATGTGAATGTCCAGCCTATCCCCTCTTCCTATATTAGTCTACACATCAAAGAGTATGATCTTTAAGAACATGACCTGGATTCTTCTTAAATAAAATGAAATCTAAAGATGTGCTTCAGTAGTGCATGAGAAGTACATTTAAATTGCTAATAGACTCAGCCTGTGGGACAGGACTAGAGCAAGTCCTTCGTACCCCTGTGAAATGCAGCATTCACCAACAGGTATTTTTCTTGTAGTTAAATAAATTGGGCAAACAGGCTTCCAAGAAGGCCCTGGTAGAGCCTTCAAGAGCACACCTATTGGAGGTGGGAGAGGAGCTCCAGAACTCATCAGCACGTACAGCTGTGATCAGTGTCAACCATGTGAGATACTGCTGACCTTCAGAGAGGAGTTGTAGGTATGAACACTGTGTATGTGGGGCTTTCTGGGTACTGCTACTCCAGCCCTGCTTGATCAGCACAGGCTGTATCAGGACAATAAACAAAACCAACCATACCCTGAGATTTACACCAACTACTAAAAGCAGGAAACTGAGGTGCATTTTCCCCAATTACCATGCTGTTCCAGGTCTACTCTATCCAACCACAGATTTAAGCATACAGCAAACAGAGAATTGCCATGCTGGAAGCACCACATGTTTTAAACTCTTACTAAGACCTCCTCACATTCAGATAGATTATTAAGGGTTTGTTCTTTCAGTGAAATCTTTGCTTTTGTTATTCATGTTTTACTTTCTTTCTTCCCCGCTGAAGTAGTCAGTCATTGAATTCCAATATTATTACTTTATACATTTATGTACACTGAACTTTTTCTTCTACTGTAATAACTAGGAATTTACATCACTTGGGATTTTTCTCTTGATTTTATATGCTTGCCTCCTACACCAATTATTTAATTACTGTAAAGAAATGTTATGACACAAACTTGTCTTCTAAATACTTTAGTTTAATACCTGGTAAGGAAAAAGGAAAAAAAAAAAAGGGGGGGGGGGGGGGGAGGAAAAAGGGAGTTTGAAGGAACTAGCCAGACTTTAAATTAAAAACCCTACTGAAAATCATGTGAGTACCAATATTCAGGAATTTAGCAATTTTTTACCAGTGAACTGTCCTTTAGAAGACACAGCTATTCTATTATGATAGGTTGTAACTGTTGTCTCACACAAAGAAATTTGTGGGGCAAATATTTTAGTGAGTGATATCACTAACAATGAGAAAATATTTGGTATCATCATTATTGCATTAATTTTAAGGCATCCATGAAAAAAAGCAACTGCCTAAATCTCACATGATCTTTCTAATGGAAAATAATGTCTGATATTACTCAACAGAAATTAATAATTCTTTTTAAAAAACATTTAAACATTACATGGGTTCATATCCTATAGAATCTTTTCTTCCAAGGTTGTTTCTTATGCAGCAGAATGTCTTTTCCTGTCTGTAACATTCTTTCAATGATATCTACTAGCTTATTTCTGAAATTCTCAGATTCATGGATGCATGTTTCCTATTGTTATTAAGTAACACAAATAAGCAAAAGATTTTTCTAGAAATTGCAATAGTTTAACACTATGGTGGATTTCTACATATATCAAAAACCAGAATTGTTAAAAATAGTATTTTATGGTACGTGATTTTCATCTAAGAACTCTATTTAAATGTCTTTTACTTATCTTTAATGACAAGACTTTTCTATTACAAAAATATTCTATTTTAAATATTTGAATAAAGAATATTTATATATTCACTTGTTCTCTGAAAAATTTCCATAAGTAGACCATTTTTTAGACACAATTATCCAACAGCAGCAAATTAATTGCAAAGACATAAAGAAAAGCATATTGCTATGCATATTGCTATGCATAGAAGTGTATTACTTTTCAGCTTAATAATAGCTATATACTAAAGAGATTGCTAAAAGGAAACACAGATTGAAGATAAATTATCTACTTGAAACATTAGGAAAAATGTTTTGAAACAGCTTCTTCAATCTTTAACCTGTTACTTGAAGTAGCATTAAAGCTTATTTTAATTGAAAGAATTAAAATAAGTTATTTTAATTTGAAGGAATTTGTGATTAATTTTTACCCATGCTAAACATATGACACAGTTTGATTGGATTATTATGTGGGTATTTAATCTCCTTTTGTCTTTTTTTTTCTTTTTATAACAATAATATGTAAGTTAAAGAAAAAGAAGATAAAGTACTAAAAAAACAAAATATTTGCCTTTAAAATCAGATTGCATCACTCCTGTGAGCTGCAACTGTACATTCACATACTTAAAAGTTACTAAATTGAGATTTTTAATCCCTTTCATGAGAAGAAATGTTAGAAGAGAGCCAAAATTATGCCTTTACACAGTGTCTTTACTGATTTTTTAGACCTTAGTTGCATTAGAAACTATTTTCTTTTCTTTATCCTGTGAAAATAAAATTGCTTGATTTTTTTTCTGTTGATAACAAAGTGTTGATTTGCCTTGATGGGAACACTTCATGGATATTGAACAGTAAATTAAAGAAAAGGTTTCATAATATTTGATAAGAAAGCTGAAGAAATCTGACTTTAAAACTTGCTAAGTACTGTTTTTGATGTTTCCATGAGAAGAAGAAAACAACTAAATGTATTTCCTTAGTAAATAGGAAAGGGATGAGAATAAAAACAAGTTCAGAACATTTTTCTTGATACATTTCACCCTGGAAATAGGACAAAGATAGTTGATTACCAGAAAAGCTGTAATTACTTGGCCATGAAGGAAAGTACACTTTTCAGAAAACTTGTCAAAGCAGAATGTTACTACATGCAATTTTCTAAGGAAAGGTTACTATTTATAAGGCTTGAGATGGGGAAACAAAGTATTTTAATAGGAATCACATTAAAGGTAGGGCTCAGATAACTTGATTTAACTTTGAAACGAATTCTCTTCACTTGAGTGAATCACACATTTAAGGGATGATGGCTCTGATTGTTCTTAGAGATATTGTGGTAGAGTTTCTTATGAATTTTTTTAGTTACCTCTTGAAAAAGAAGATGCAGCATAATGCAACCTGTCACATCTTATATACTGCTATTCACATACTTGTTTTTCCTTGTTTCTACTTAGACTCTGTTATTTCTTTGAATTGTTTATTCCCATGTGTATACACATAAAGAAAATTCTGGAGCTGTTACAGAAGAAATTCCAGTACTCAAATCAAGTATGTAGACATTCACATATACCCCAAAATGAGACAACATATTGTCTGCTAGAACAGGCACCTTCTGCTAATGGATATTGGTAGTCTAACCAAAGCTACAGATAAGTAGCCCCTGCATGAACTCTTCTGCATGAGACAGCTTGGAAACTCAAATTAACAAAAATTGTTAACAATATAGGAGATGGGGAGGGGAGGTGATGGCATAAACCATTCCAAATGGCTGGAATATTTCTCTTGTCAGGAATAGAGATTGTAGAAACCCACACAGGTGATTTTACAATCAATAATAAGGGATGTTCCAAGGCAGATCAATGCCTCTTTAAAAGAAGACAAGATTAGATGTCAGGGGCTTCTCAGAAGAGAACTTGACCCTACAGAGCTGATAGAAACACCTTGACATTTCATTTTCCCAAAGAGAACAAAGGAACCATTCTGAAGCCGAACAGCTGGCTGTAAGTTCTGCTTGAAGTTCTCTTCTTTGTGTTTGAGTATACCAACAATTTTATTAGCCTCTTGAAGCAAGGAACATGTCAATGGAAGAAGGCAGCTATGACAGTGGAATATGAACCTGTGTCTTCTGCACTAAGAGTAGTTTACAGTGCTAGCCAAGAATTTGTCACTTCTGTGACTGGCTGTGAAAGCTTTGTGATTTCAAGTGGGAAGAACTGAGAATTTAAAATATGATTCTAAAATCTGATTCCCTTGAGAGGGGAGCCAGTCCTTGCAAATATAAAATGTTCAACAAAAGTAAATACTAGTGGTGGATTAGAAGAGCTAAAAAAACCCATTGGTGTTCTTTAAAATCTCAAGCTGCAAATTTGGATATGACATTGGAAAACAATTTTAAATTGTTCTGCCAGGCACTGAAATACAATTTTCTTTAAAGAGAGAACTGTCTTTAGAGATTGATCTAGTTTATTTTTCAGGGAAAAAAATCCTGGTTCTTAATTACTTATTAATAATTTAGCTGATATATGCTTGCAATGCATTTCAGATGGTCAATTTTAATATTTATGTATAAGATTCTCACAAGAAAACAATGGACTATAACTACAATTTTAGCCCTTCTATTTTGAAGACACATTAGATTTTAATCTAAGGCATATTCTCATGGCGTATGCTTCCATAATTCAATCAGATAGTAAATGTTGAGGTAGCAGGGGGTTCACCATTAGATGAAAGTGATTCAGTAATTATTAACAGATAAATGCTGTAATCCTGTCCTCTTGAGCACTGCATAAACTTCTAAAATTTCCAGAACCTTAAAACTAGATATGAACATTTTTTTCTGTTTCACCATTTTTTGGCTAATCTTTCTATTCCTGAAGGTCCCTCATTTGATCTCTTTTCCATTCCCATTCACACGAGAGTATTCCACAATATTAAAAGCTAGCAGAAAGTTTGTTCTTCAAATGTGCTTCTGGATTGGAAAGGAATACCTGCTTATGTCTGAAGAGGAACCTGTCATTATAATCCAAATCAATCTTCTGAACCTAAGAAATGTCATATTGCTTTAAACCAGAGATCAACATGATCTGTATCCCATTTTCAACTGTACTAAAAGCAGATACTTGTGAAAGGGTAAATAACAAAGGAAGCACAGAAATATTGTCTGTGAAATATATTTCCTATCTTCAACAACCTGCAATTCAGTCTGAAGTATTTGTCACCATGAATTTCTAGGTAAAAGTGTCTCGCTGGATTTCTCTTCCATCAATTTACTTGTCCAGTTATTTCAAGTCCATGTAAATAAATGTGATACACACAACAGTGGTGGCAAATAATTTAACTGCTTAATTACAGATCAACTTATTTTACTTGCTTTGCATCTGTCACTTGATAGATTAATTTGATTTTACCTCTTCCTTTTGCTGGAATGGAGAGCGAATAGCTAACACCTTTTTTTTTTGCTTAGCCCCATTTATCTCCCTTTAATGACTTTCAAGCTAAATTAAAACTAAGTTTATTTAGATACTTCTTTATATAGTAAACAACTACATTAATTTAATCAGTCTTGCTGACTTTCTGACAACCTTTATGTATTTGATTTAAGGTTCAACCAGACTGCACATGTCATTCTAAGTGTGAAGTCAGCAACAGTGCGATAGTTCCCTCAGTTTCATTCTCCTTCTTTGTACTTCCTAAGATTAAATTTGCCTTTTACCTACAATCTTAAAAAAGGGGAAACAGTAATTTCTCATTCATCTGAGATAAATGTATAGTTAACATACCCAAAGGATCCTTATTTGCTAATAAGTAATCTTACACAGCATGGGATCCATAAATTATTCAATGGAATCATCATCAGTGGAACATCCTAAGTTCTTTTTGGTCAACCAAGAGTACTAAGCTGCTCTATTGTACTCAGACAACTTATACTTCTGACTTAAGGCACAAGTAGATATATTGAGGAATGATATCCTAGCGGCTCTGTCATGACCCAGTTAGCCGCACAAAAAAATTTCCAGCTTAGGAGACAAGGAAAGGAAGCACCTCTAGATTTCTGCTGCTAATTTTCAGAAGAGGTTAATAACTCACTGAAAAAAGTTAAACTTCTCTTAACTCTGTTTGCTACAGCCATGTTTTGGAAGATACTCAATATCATTGGTCCAGTTTCCTCTGGTCCATACCCTAAAGAGGTACAGAGAGCTCTATCTCAGCACCCCAGAGTTAGTGAGCCATCTAAAGAAACAATATATGTGATTAAAGATAGTGAGAGAAGCATCAGCCAGATGTGTCTATCTCACATTTAACCCCAGTTTGCAGCTCTCAACCTGAAATACATTCTGGGTGTATAGCCAACCCCACTGAGCACCTAAGCATGCAACTATTAACTGTTGCACAAAAACAAGCTGGAAGCTCTAATTGTGAAACATAATGGAAAGCTTTTACTGTTTTATAATAATTCTGAGTACAGAACTATCAAAATAAGCAGAATTTATTTTTTGACTGATGAATAAAAATTAATCAATGAGCCAACTCAGTTGTAACAATAAGATATTTTTAAATGATCAAGCTTAAAACCAGTTGCTAAACATGACATCTGGTATTTTCCTCTGTTAATCAGTACATTAGAATTTAATCTGGTTTTAATCTCATTAATTCAGAGAACATCCTTCTACTTAAAATCATGGTCTTACGAGCATTTTATATGCAATACTTTTACCACATCTCTTCCAGTCTGTCTTATCACAGTAGAAGTTCATAAGAGAGCTGATGGTTAACTACTCTTCTATACCCTGCGAATCAACACTATGGTGAGAAATATAAAGTACTGGGTCACACCTGGCAACTGAGAAAATCAAAACTTGCTATTATGTAACTTTGTGACAAATGTGGTTTGTCCTCCAAGAATTCATCCATCAATAGAAACAATTTATTTCTTTTGAGATAGTTATCTATTTTATATCTAGCAAAAGTCTTGGGAAGTGCATCAGTAGTTTTAGCTTGTGGAGAAGCATTTACAAATAGATTTAATTTCTCCTCCCATTACTTCATCACATTAGACTTGATAAAAAATTTGCTGAGAATAAAAGGATTGCCCAAATTGAGGTGGAATGCAGGATTTTGTGCAGGAAAAACATTCCATTCCTTCAGCCTTTGAAACCATAAACAAAGTGAACAACAGAAGATGGAATAGGGCCTTACACCCACAGTTGCCACGAGCTAATTCTCTCAACCCTTATCAAGACTCTTGCACAATCAAATAATAAAATAATTGCAGTTTATTTTTTTCACCTGTAGTGAAACTGTAGTTTCAATCTAGCAGTATGAAAGATGAAAGAGAAAAATTTTGTTCTTGGGCATCTCCCTGCTGAATATCCTGAGCTATCATTGGTGGTAAGGATTTCATCTGCTCTTTGTTCTCTTCCTCTGGGGTTTCTTCTGCCTTTCCATGGATTAGCTTTCCACCTTGTATGAGCTACCAAGTCACAAGATTTACTCGCCTCTTTTCTTGTAGTGGATAATGTGCTAGTTCAGGGATCCAGGAGTTACTTGTACAGCCAATATAGAGGCTTGTTATACCCATAAATTCAAAGTGTACTTGGCAGGCTGTAACCAATATTTGCTTTTTCTTGAAGACCTAAAAATAACATACTGAAATAGTTAAACAGTGACAATGTATAACAAAAGGTTAAATAGAGGTTCGTGGTACAATTTCACAAACAGGGTACAGAATAAGATGTGAGTGTAGCAAAATTTGCAAGATATGACCAAAGGATGTAGAAGACACATGAGACACACCTTGTGAAATAGAGGTCCTCCTCTAGCAGCAGCTGGAAAGATATCTGATGGACACAAAAGAAGCCTTTCTTAAAGTCTTAAAATGATGGTAGTGTCTATGGGGACCTGATGAGATCACACCCTTATTTTTTGTGGAAGGGGACAGGACTATAGAAAAGCCAACATTAAATGAGAAAGGATGGGGAAGAAAGATGATGCCCACTCTGCTTCACATTTCCCTCAAACCTGATCAAGGACCACAGCCATCAGTGCTCAACTACACAGCATGAGCTCAAAGGCACTGTAGATTCACAGCTGTTAAATCTCCATATTCTCTCCAGCCTTCTAGACCTGTTTTGACTCAGAGAAACACAACTGTCCTCTGTAATTAAGCTACATTCAAAATTTGAATTTGTACAGTAGTGTAACAATATCCTTTAAGTTTATTCTATGTTCATTTTCCAATAACTTCTAACGTACACTTGGAATCGTTGCTGATTATTATCCTTGTATAACAGGCCTTTCTATTATAGCCCTAGAACTCACTCTTGAGTGAGAATGACAAACTCAGAGAGAATAATTTAATAAATGAATTTGGAATGTTACCCCCTTGTGTGCATTACTTGACATTTATTGATACAAAATATCACTTGCTATTTTACTGTCCAATCACACAGTCTCTTAAATGACCTTTTGGGATTCTCAACCATTAACCCCTTTTTTACCACCTTAATTAGCATAATGTCTTTGTGAAAACCACTTCAGTGCTTTCTCTTTTTCCTAATAATATTTAATATGTTGAACATTACATCTGCCAGCCAAAGTTCCTGTGCACTGCTTAGGATGACCTCCTTTTACTTGAAAGAAACTTCATCCTGTTCTCTGCTCTAAACTACTTTTCAGCTGTGCCAAGATTTTCCATCTGAAAAAATAATTGCCTTGACAGAGAAATCGGAAAGATATGGTCTGGAAAAATTCAGGTAAGTATATCATAGCATTGTTAACATTGGAAAATATCTGTCAGATCAAGTCCAACCATCAGCCTAGTACCACCTCCACGTTCCCCACTAAACTATGTACTCAAGTGTCATGGCCACACGTGTTTTCTATGCTTCCATGGATGGTCACCACTTCTCTTTGAGTACTCTGTTTCAGTGCTCACAATCTATTCCATGAAGAAATTTTTCCTAATATCTAATCTAAACTTCCCCTGGAGCCATTTGATGCCATTTTCTCTTCTCCTGTCACATGTTACTTGGGAGAAAAGACTGTCTCCCACCTGACTACAACCTTCTTTCAGGTAGTTGTAGAGAACAATAGGGTTTAGTGGTGGGCTTGGCATTGCTGGGTCAATTCCCTCTGTGAGACATCATCACAGAGGCTTAAAGAGTCAGAAACTATTAAGCTGGAGTGTTGGACCCTTACAAAAATGGGAATCTTTTTGTAAAATAGAAAAAAATGTTGTGACTTGGTAATATCTACTATTATACAGAGGCTTTACTCCAACCTTATTTCCAATGGTTTTCCCCCTTCTCTTTTGCTCATATTTCCCTCTACTTTTCTTTAAAGTCAGAGCTTATAATGGCCTGTCAGGACCAAAAGTCCTGTTTATACAAAGTTTGGAAAGAGGATAACAGAACAGATGACCATGTTGAAACAAGCATAAAGAGAATGAGGGGAAGTGCAGTGTTCTTCAAAATGGCAAGGCAGACAAACACTGGTGACCTTCAGGCCAACTGTCTCCAAAGTCGGTGCAGTTACACCAGAATGTTTATTTTTAATTTTGTTCTCTAATAAAGCAGCAGCATTTTCCAATCTCAAAAAAGTCATCTCTATTTACTCAGCTGTATCATTGCTATTAATCATTGATAGATTCATACAATGTTTTACAACTAGAGACATATTCTGTACCTAAAAGTGTTCAGGAACAGAAGAAAAATTATATTCTGATAAAGGAACACCTGAGAGATTCAGGAGATATTACAACAGAAGAAACAAAAGATGTTTCCAATGAAGTATTTCCAAGAAGGATTAAAAGAGAAGGAAGTTTTTCAGTAGAGCAAGGCTTTACTTAGTAATAATTACCTATAGTAGAGGTGGCCTTTGAGTCCTAGCAAAATAGAAGTATTGTACTTGAATATCTGTATAGAGGCTTTGCCCCAGGAGGTCCTGGTTGTCCTTGGTGGGCTGCAGCTGCGATGTCCTTAACTGGGCTGCAGCTGTGACCAGTGAAGATAACTGGGATGAAAGGGGGCGGGTTAGCCAGTCAGGGAGAGCCTTGGAGGAGCCCTGAATTAAGAAAGGATAACATGCATAAGAAGGAGTCTGTGCTGTGATGATCTGCAGCTGTAAGAATACACCGAGGAGGTATGGGCTTCAGAAATCTGATAACAACAGTATGGGACTCTAGAAATAGAACAACAATACAACAGTATGGGACTCTAGAAATAGAACAACAACAATTACCTATCTATTTCTGTAATTGACTGGAAAAGTTTGCTCAGGTCAAACAAAAATGCTGACAATTATAAGTCCAACAAAATCATTTTGTTGCATTAACTCAAAAGGGAAAAAATATTCCCATTCAATCTTATTTCTCAATTTTTTTCTCATTCTCAATTTTGTCTTATAAATACCAGTGAATACTATTCTGACAGTCTCAATGGCATATTATGAAATTAATTATTTCTACTTCAATTTATGTCTTTTTCATTCCACCATGAAAAATTGTCACCACAAAAATGCTGACCTAGCAATTTCATGAAAGTGTGAAAGTTTTTGTTTGTTTATTTCCTTGAATTGTATCAGAGTCTTTCTAATTTTCCATTTTGCCAAGTCTTTCTAATCGTCATTCTAATTTTATTATATAGGGGGAAAAAAGATTATTAAGTTGGTTGAGGGTTTTTTTCTTCTTGTTAATTAGAAGAGATGTGAAGCAAACTCAGAGGTAAAGTGCAAGGGCTTTTTAGTTTGGAATTTCTGTGACACAAACAGAATTCAGGACAAGAAGAACAGAAAACTAAGGGTTTCTATTTGAAATGAAGAAATATAAGAAGCTTGTAGTACCATTGAGATCTGAAATGCAATATAGCACAGACATCTAGAAAAAAAGGTTGTTGGCAGATATACTTTTGCTGATTTGTTACCCAGACATTTCATGCATATTAAAAATTACAGCCATTTCTTAAATACAGGAAGTCATCACCCATTCCTAAAGCAGAATATTTTTTTCTCCACTATTTCCTTTTCACTTACCTTTCAGGTCACCTGTTCTTTGGAGAAACTTCAAAACCACTTATCTTCTGAGAGTTCTGAAGTCTCCACAGATTTTGAACATAAGTTCTCACAAAACCTTACTTGCTCAAAAACAAACAAAAAAAAATATCAACACAAAGCAAAGACCAAGAGGCAATATATATCTCTGAATAAAAACAGAGACATAAATATAGATTTTAGAGACATACACAATGCAGTTCCCTTAAGGAATCCATCATTCAGTATAGGAAAAAACTATAATCAAACAGAGTGGGCTATGGATTGATTTCTTCACTTGTGATTTTTTGCAACACATGGTGCAAAGTTTGTAAAAAACAGAGTTTCTTATATAGCATATTTCAAGTTCATTTTCTATGGAGACCTATCCTTTCCACTAATGTAAGCATGGATCTTCAGTGAAAAGTCTGAATATTACAGTAAGACAATGATTTTTTTATTTGATCAGCTCAATACTATGCTGCCTGAAAACTGAATACTGGAATCTCCCCCCCTGATATTTTTTTATTAGTATAATTTAAGAACAGCTTCATTACAGCACGTGTACCTATAAGCATCTTTAATTTTGCAATCAAAAGGCAATGGTTGTAAGATTTAAGGTAATTACACTATCATAAGAGAAGAAGAGAATAAGTTTAGCCATCCCTCCTCCATGTTGGTCCTAAGAGTGAAGAAGATAAAAAAAATTAACAATAGATTTTCCTTTCTTTAAAATTCTGTGGATAATACCGATTGTTAAAAAGAACACATCCTGTATCAATTAACATAGACATTACTAAATAGAAGCATATCCCTGGTAAACTGAAACAGATAAAATGATTTTTCTGAGTATTTTTGGTTTGTTTTGCTTTTTGTTGTTGTTGTTGTTTGGGGGGGGGGTTTAAGAAAGTATTCATGTATTAGAACAGCCCTTGTTTTCCTAAAAAAAAAAAAAAAATTAGCCAGTTTCAACTATAGTTGAACTTTGGCCTTTTTTTTGTCTTCTGTCTGCATATATGAAGCACAGCTCAGTGCTTTTCCTGCAAAGTTTGACCTCGCTTCCAGAGATCATACAGTTTCTTTTACTGTTGATCTCCACGTTCAGCCAAATTGGTCTTCTTTCCTACTTACTTAGGACACAAGGGAATTACTGGCTCATGTGATTCTCCAAGGTTGTTCTGTGATATTGACCAATATTTGAGGATCCTAAGCACTCAAATGCAGATTCCCAGAGTACTCTGCTATAAAGCTCTCTGAATAGCTTAAGATTTGCTCTCATGAAGTCCAAGACAGTAATTACTTTGTCTTTTTTTTCTCATTACCTTGAAAATTTTAGACTCAAGCGTTTCATGATCACTGTGGCTAAGACAGATGGCTACCATCACATACCTCCTTATTCTCAGGCAGAAAATCTCAGAGGGCATCATTTCTAGCTGGTACTTCAGTTGCCTCAGACAAGAAATTATCTGCTACAAGCCTGAAATATTTCCAATATCTGTTTATCAAAGCAGTGTGATATTTCCAGTTGTGTCTGGGAAGTTGAAATTTCACACAGGGACAAGAGCTGCTGATCCTGAAATTTCTCCAGACTAGCTGTAAAATAACTCATCAGTGCTTACATCCTGACTGAGTGATCAGTACTGCTTCTACCCTACTACTTCTCCTTTGTTCTCCACCCCCCTAATACTTACCCAGAGTCTCTCAACCACATCAGTGTTAACTGTAAGAAATCTATTATCAAACCTGTCCCTTACTTAGAGTACGATACCTCTAACTCACCTGCCCTGCCCATCCCTCCATCCCAGTACTCCTGCTGTGAGACTCATGACACCACCTCTTTTATATATGTAAATACACAGACCAAGATTACAACTGAGATGAAATATTCTTGATGTTCTGACAGAGAAATATTCTTGATGTTCAACACAGAGTGTTGAGGAAAGACCCAAGAGGAGGAGAAATATGTATCCAAATATACATTCCATGAAAATAATTGAGACTGAAGTCGCTTGTCATGCCTTGGGTTTTTTCCCTTCTGTCTATAATATTCCCATAATTACAGTTTTCTGAGTATTCCCTTTTTAGCACCAATTGTTCATTTTGTCAGATATTTCAACTTAAAAATAATTAGACTTATAAAGTGTAAAAGCCCCAAGTGTTTTAATGAAAACTTTAGCTATTCAGCTTTCACTTGCATGGAAGTGAACTATATATTCCTTGACTAAGTTTCTTATCAATTTCTACAATTTTTACTTCCTATAATTTTTTCTTTCTACAATTTTTAAATTAATATATGATTAAAATTACTCTATGAAGTATCCAACTATTTCTATATTGAAAAAGAGTTTTTGTAATCTTACCTATACTATTTTTTGCTCTATTTACTTTTCTCGAACTTCTTCAGGTTCCAGTAACTGAATTTAGACTGTGAATGTTGAACTGCCAATTGCATTAAGTAGAAAAATTTTAAAAATTCTCAAAACCATCATAGTGTGCTGATACTAGTCTTGACAGATTCATTACACTTCTCCAGCAAAAGGAGTAGAAGTCTATCAGTATATTAAAACAATCTTGATTGAATGAATGACAGTTAGTACCTGCTGTACAGCTAAAAATAACACAACAAGAAAGAGAAGGGAGAAAAAAGAACATTTGAGTTTTACCCTGAGAGAGTTCCTTAAAAGCCTGGTTGCTGGGAAAAGTGGTGGGTGCTGTGAATGCATTTTGTGAATCTGCCTCTGACCTTCAGCAGAAAAGTCTTTGGAATAATACTTCTAACAGAAGTTTTAAGATAGCTGATGCTATCCCTCCACACAACACAGAAAATGTATCACCCAGTTTTCCAATAAACTGTGAGTCTCTTGTCACTGAATTATAATATTGGAGGAGATCACATCATAGCCACACACATAGGTTGTGTAAAAAGTGGGGTTAAAAGTTTAACTGCTCTGGGCATTGAAAGGGGAACTATCTTCCTATTTATTAAGTATAATTGCACAACTGGTAAATCCTTTCATTCTGGTGAAAGTTCAGATGGAAGACTATATATTGTTTTTCTTACAAAGACTTCAAAAAACCCTCTGCATATTTCCTAAAACTCACAGATACAACTTTTACCATTCTATCATCCCTAGGCTTTGTACTGACGTGATAGTGTAAAGTTGCAGGACATGGTCAAGTCTATATTGTCCAGAGCCAGTTTTAAGGTGCTTTAATGGTCCTTTAACAATCAAATGACTTTCATCTTGCCTGCTTCAGCTTAGGTCTGTGGATACCTCATGGGGTAAGTTCTGCTTTAGGTTGCATAGCAAAGGATAAGAAGTTGTATTAGTCAGGGTACACTATTATATAGAGGTATTGGACTTTAGCTGGAAGTCAAAGAGAAGGAAGCAGAATACATCAGGTAACGTAAGAAATAAATCCAAACAAATGCAAAATTGAAGAGGGGGAATGTATCATTGTGAACCCAATGTACCCTCATGTAAAGGACTTGGCAGGGTTACAATCAGTCATTGTTGTCCCATCACCCTTATTCTTCTTTGGAAGGACAGATGTTGTCAAACTTAGTATTCAGAGGGACAATGGAAAGGTGTAGAATTAGCAGGCAACCCCAAAAAGGGAAAACAGAAATGATGGATCTGACTACATCTAATTAATTACTTTATTATACTATTCTTTATTATATTATTCTATACTATATAACATTACATCTAAACTGAATCTGCCAAGCACTCAACTCTGCACACAACTGCACAGAATCTTGTGACTGTCAGCCAGCAGTCCTGACACACACACACACACACTTGGCCACTTGGCCCTGATAGGCCAAGGAAACAAAACACCATCACCTTGGGTAAACAGTCTCCATATTGCATTCTACTTTGGAACAAACACAGGCACAGCAAATGAGACAAGAATTGTTTTCTTTCTCTGAGGTTCAGAGAATGTGAAACCCAGAAATATTCTTGGGAAGAATTTTGACTTGCATTTCTCTGTGAAGAGAAATATGGTGACAGAAAGGCAGTTATAAAACTGGGGGAAAAGGGGTAGATAATAAAAACTGTACCTAAACCAATTGTACATTTATAATTCAGGAGGCTTTTCTGTACAAACTTGGACCGTGCTCAAATTATTGTACTGAGATTTGTATTGACTGTTATATTATGATAAGGCTGTTGAAATTTTAATTGAACTAAGAGAAAATTTTTATTTGATTTACAATGTGTGGGGTTTCTTTGCCCCTTTCGGGATTTTGGGGAATTTTTGTAGAAATTGAAATAATTCATTCATGTGCAAATGGAACACTAAAAATGTCACGTAGTTAATCTGATATTATTTATGCGCACCGTGAGGGTCATATAATATGCCATTATGTACAAGATCATGGAATACCAAATATGTAAAATAATTGCTTTACTTGCTGTATACTATTCAATAGTAATACATAAGGCTGCAAGAGTACTGAATTTTTTTAATAATGCTTTCTAAGGATGGGAAAGCTTGTTCTAATGTGGAGGGGAAAAAAATTAGGACCCAAAATCATACATTCTAATTTTATGGTAGCATTGTAGATTAAAGAAGAATAAGATTCTTTCACAGGTCTTGCACAATACAGACTGCAAGACATTACCGTCATCTGGAAAACATGTAATGCTTGATTTAGCTGTGGGAAAACTATACAAAAGACCAAAATATCTATAGAGGAAACATTGCTCATAACCTTAATTTGACATGGCAGGAGTCAAAAATATTTAACAAAATCTTAAGAATCTTTTCAGCATTTTTATGATTTAGCATTGTCATTAGTCTCACCATCAAACCCAAGAGTTTGCAAAGATAATTTTTCAGGCGTATTTCAAGTCTAGCCTTAAGTGTTATGTGGCTACAGTTCCAACATCTCATACTTGGAGAAACAGTGAAGGCTGCATTGCTACTTTGACCTTTTCAGCTTTCTGTGATTCGGACAGGCACCTCTGTTCTTTACAATTGCATGACCTTGTGAGTAACAGCAAAAATCTCAAAAAGGTCAAGTCAGCATAGCTATGTTCAGTTTGACAGAATAGGCTAGGCATTCAAACCTAGATAGAATCTCTACCATAAAAACATTTGAAAGAACGTCTGACTACAAGTAGCATCACAATATGTCCCCTGGAGTGTTAAACAAGTTTTGGTTGAAAACAAGAGAAAAATTTCAAGCCCTAGTAAGTGATTTGCATTCCCACAGAGAACCTGTGGTGCTGACCCAGGTAGTGGTATTGTGCCCATGGGTTACACTTTTATAAACAGTTCTTCACCCTGCAAAGGCTTCCTGAATAATAAATGGGAAGAGTAAGTTATAAAAAAAATTGAACACAGTGTAATACAGTACCTTTGGGATGAATTTATGTTATGCTGAGATCTAAGCATCGATATTGTAGTACTATTTTTTTTAATATTTACTATTAAGTCCATTCTTAGACATTGAATTTATCTTTTTTTTCTTTTTAATGGATCTGCCCCTGAACTCTGAGAGCATACATATCAAGATTCTTATTCTTCCATATAATGCATTACAAATATATGTTTAGTCCAGAAGTAAAGATACAGATACTCCAATTAGTGAAATGTGACTAATACAACTAATACAAAACCAACTTTGTTTAAGATTCTGTCAAAATTTGAATATCAGTGCTAGAAACTAAGGTTGAAGAAGCTTTATGAACACATTTATGATTCCTGCTATCCAGAATGTCTATGTGGACCTTGTGGGTCCAAAAGGCAAATCCACTGCTATACAAATTTCGTTTTATTTAATAATTGGAGGCAGGAGAGATACAGCTGGTATCTGAGTCAAAGAATGAGCCTGAACACTGCCTATGGATGATTTTCCATGAGAGGAGTCTTTCAAATTACCTCAAAATTTTTTTGGGGGACAAAAAAAACATTGGTAAGAATGTGCAGTGTTGAAGTAGAATATACATTTCTTCCTGGTTCCATCTTAGCACAAATATGAGGCAATGTTAGTTGCTTTCTGCATCAAGTCCCTTAAATCTTTGGACAAGATTTCTTTGGGCAGGCCTTGTACATGGAAACTCTGTGCCATGGCAGAGTGTGAAAAGAACTTTTATCCCTTTTTGTGGTACTAGTGAGGCCAGGTAAAAAACAATGTAATATTTTATAGTTACATTTTTTCTCTTTTTTTTCTCAATGTGGAGCATAATTATCATAGTAAAAGTTGATACAAAGCATTTAAGAATAAAATTTTTCCAGCTACACTTCCCATATTCTGAAGTTTGACATCTGCATGGCTTAGGCAATAGGAGATTTCTCAGGGTGCCATCTTGGAAGAAATGTGTACCAGGGTTATCCTTCAATTACATCTATAAGTACATGGGCTCAGATCCTAAAGGAATAGCCCAACCAAACCTTTAAAATAGCACATTGAACCCAGAGATGTGGGCTAAAACTAGAATTCAGAGACTTTTAAAATCAAGTATAAACAGGCTTTTATGCTAGGTGTTGCAAGTTCTAGCTAACAAAGCTGAGTGGCCTTCTTTCTAGCGTGCAAGCTTTTTCTCATTAGGCATTCTCTTACCCCTTAAAGGCATCCTTATTAGATATTAATGCTGGTGCGTGTTTGTTTGTCTGTTTTCACTTATGGTACATCTATTATATGTTCTGTTTTTTAAAAATGTATGGCTAACCAACAGAGAAAAGAGCTGTCTATTTTGATTTCTTGGATCATACAGATTTCTCTGCAGGGAAGGGACACTAATTTATATATGAGGCATCAAGCAAGTACATCTGGGAGAAGTTTCTGGAAAGCAGTTAATAGAGAAAGAGGGGAAGAAAAAAAGCTCCCACGGCAACAGAAGAATAGAGCAAGAACAAGAAGCAGACACAAAGAAAGAGCTGTGAGGCTAACAGATGCACAAGACTAGGCTTTTAAAAACCCTCCAGGGGCAAGCACTTGAAAGTTTATTTCTAATATTTACAAGATGGATAGCAGTGTTCCATCAATTATGGCATTAAAAAGAAGAAACTTCTGTTCAGCAGATGTTTCTGCTCTTGATACTCGAAGAAAATAAAATCAATGTTTCACATTACTGCAAACTAATTAAATGTAAAATTAGAACACAGGTTTAAGACTGAACTAAGCAGTAGCTAATCTAGAAGACAACTAAGGCTTTTAATGATCCTAAAGCTAAAAATTCCTCTTCTATGACTTGGAAAAAACACCATGTTGAACTGTTGGCCTCTCAGAGTCATGTCCAATGGTATGTTAATGGTAACATATACTTGAAAAAACTCCAACAGCAGAATTTCTCTCAGCCTTGTGAGAATTGGTGTTTTCATAGTTTCTGTAAATGGTCCCTTTAGAGACTAATTTATCCTATCAGGTTCTTCAGGAAGTAATGTATTACTTAAAGCATTTAGCGTGAAACTTGAACCAGTTTTCCTTTACAAGGACTTGCATGCTTGTAATTCCTTTTTATTGAAAACAAAGAGAACTATCTTCTAAGAGCATCTGTCATGCTGGTCAGTTAAAGTCTGTTGAGAAAATAGAGCATGTTGCAGGATGATAGAAATTAATCATAAGCAGATATATTAAGACTGGATTTCAACAGTTAAGATTTAGATATTTGAAGGTTTTTCTTTTACACATAAAAGTCTTCATTTATCATTCAAAAAATTAATCAATGGTTTATGGGAGAAAAATTTACCTTTGAAGGGCCAATTTAGAAATATGTTATTTATTTATAACTGGTAAGGTGATTATAACAAGAATCACAATTTTTACTGCTGAGTAGAAAACTCAGTATGAAATAAAATATCTCCAGAATTTTGAAGAAGTTTTTTTCTTTAGTAAAAGATCTCAATAATGCTTTGTCCAAGTTAGTAATTTCCAACAAAACAAAAATAATATATTGATCCAATGAATTCCTGTAGATCCGCTCCATTGCCCCACATATGAACACCCACATCTACAACTGTATACCAGAGAAACAGTAGATATATTTTGTTTACAAGCTGTCTAAGCAATCCCACATAGTCACTGCTTGTGGGAGTAAACTTCTACACTCGATGGAAACATACAAGTAACAATGCAGCATAAACACTCTAAAATTCATGCAGAAAACCCCCCAAATCCATAGTGAGAAGTAAACATCTGAGTCTGACAGGTAACAAAACAGTTTTTATATAGGCCTTGATATGATAGAAGTGGAATGTGAGCAGAGCTTAAAATATATGCATAGTTATAGACATTCACAATGCATACAGTTTAGAGGACAAATGGGCAAAACCAGAACATTTTGAGTTGCCAGCCAGAGGAGATGTTGACCTTTCTGGAGCAGATCTCTATTTTTAAAAGTTCTGGCTTATAAGCAAAGATCTGGTTGGGGATATGAAGGTTGAAGGCAGCCTCAACTGCAGTGACCTTGAGTTAGTAGATTTCAGAATCCTGGTAAGAGAGGGGAGGGCAAAAAGCAAGATCACAACACTGGACTTGAAGAGAACAGATTCTGGCCTCTTTAAAGATGTACTGGAAAATGTCATGTGAGAAAAAGCCCTGGAGGGAAGAAGGGTGCAAGGTAACTGTGTAAAATTCAAGGATTGGCTCTTGCAGGTTCATGAGAAGTCCACTCCAATGAGCAAAAATAAAAACTGCCAGAAGACCTGCATGAATAAGCAAGGGGCTCCTAGCAAAACTCAGATATAGGAAGGAATAATACAGAAGGTAGAAGCAGTAAAAATTATAGAATATAGAGATTCTGTTTGAGTATGGAGAGACAGAGTTAGGAAAGCCAGCACCCACCTGGGGTTGAATCTGGTGAAAGATGGCAAAGGCAGAAAGAAAGAATTCTGTATATATAGACAAGTAACAAAAAGAAGACTAGGGAAAGCATGAACAAATTGCTAAATGGGTCAAAAATCCTGTTGAGCCGAGACACAGGAAAAGCTGAAATACCAAAGGTCTTCCTCACCTCAGTTTTTAGTAGCAGAACCTGCCTTCAGAAATCCAAGGACCTAGAGACAATGAGTGATTAACTTGATTAATTTCTATGACTGGCTTGGTAGATGAAGCATTTCCTATACAGAGAAGCTGATGAAGAATGGGCTGGATGAGAAGACAATGAGATTAAAAATCTGCCCAGACATAGTCTTGGCCAGCCTGCATTGGGTCACTCTGAGTAGGGTTTTTTACCAAATGACTTCCAACTGTCCCTACAAAACTTAATCATTCTGCATGCTGTGAGCTGCCTGATGTGAAAACTGAAGACCTCACCTGCGTCTTCTGCTGTGAGCAGTGCTGTTGCTCTTCTTCCTTATCATTGTCGTCATCATCGTCATCATCATCATCATCATCATTTTTTCAGATGAATCAAAGAGATCAAGAATCTCAGATTAAAACCAGAAAAAATACCCAGGTCACTACCTGTCTGTTTGGACTCCTAAATAAAGAATCTGAGATCTTTCAGTACAGTATATGTTCCCAAAAGCTGCCCTGTAAGAAACAGTAGGTTTTTCCTTGTTTTTGGGTTTTTTTTTTCCTTAGAATATTTTTCCTGTTGACAACTACATTCTTCACTCACACATAAATGTGTGTTTTAACTAAAGCATGAAAGAGTCTTTTGTCATACCGTGACTTCTTGATGAAACTATATTAAGAACTCATGCTGTGTGTGTTTGCAATTAAATATTTATTCTGGCTTAATAGCTCTTATAGCAGAAAAATTGCTATGATAGCAGAATGATCTGATGGAGATTAGGAGTTTAAAACAGAAATCTGCCATATCAAATCTGGATCAAGAAACTAGCAAGAAGCAGTTAGGTCAGTTCAGGTAAGGAAATTTACAGTGTTGGATCCACAGATAACATGGCTCTTATTAATACTGGGAAATTATAGAAACTTCCAGATTTCTAATTACATATTTATATAATATATAACATATATAATAAAAAATATATATATACACATAGAATATAAAATATATATACAGTGCATATATATATAAAAGATGTGAGCCAATGTTGCTAAAAAAGTTTTCTTATCAAGATATGTTAAAAATAGGAAAATTTGTAGCAGAGTATTGTGAGGTCCCTAACCACTGGTGATATTCTACTCAAAGAGCATGACACAAGGCTGTTACCCTTCAAAACAAAAGAAAAACAAAGAAGCAAATTTTCATTTGGAAATAGAAATGAAGACTTACTGAATTTTTCCTCTTATAGCAAACTCATTATTTCACAGCTCTCTGGAGAGACACACCCAAATAAAGGCTTCTGCTTTGTCTTCAGTCTGGTGGGTATTTTCTCTGCAGAATGTGCCAGTTCTGTATCACTTCTCCCTGGAAGAATAGTTATTTTGTCCTGAAACTGGACAATGAAATGTGCCATTTTTTCTCCCTCATTTTTCCTTATTCAAAGCTTCAGGAAGATTCAGTGTCAGCTGTTAGGAAACATGCTCAATGGTTCAGAGTCCTACTGTGTCCAGAAAGTCATGTGATCTCCATTGAGGTTTTTTTTTTTTTCAGCTAAGACTTCACAACAGGTAGGAAACTGGATTTTTTTTCTGTTTTCCGAGCAAAAGAACTAGGTAAACAAAAGCTTTTAAAAAAGAACATTATCAGTATTTTAATTAAACATTTTTAAAATTTCTTCACAGCTTAACAAATTTGCAATTGAATGCAAACAAGCATATATCTTTTTATTAAAAGTACTAAGCCTTTGTAAAACACCATTTTTCTTACTTAAAAAAGAACAAACAAACTACCTAATTTTTTATTAACTTGAGCAATGATGACATTCAGAGTTTAAAAACTTCCCATTTTGCCTGGAAGAGCCTCTTACATGCTTAGCCATCTTTTAAAGGAAGGTACAAGAAAAGGTATTTCTGGAGTGTTAAGTTAAACAAAAGCTCAAAGTGTGTAAAAAAAATTGTACATCTTATATATCTAGCTGCACCTTCACTTTAATATTATTCATAAAGCTGGAAAAATCTCATGTAATCCAAGACTCTCCAACAATTAAGTAGGCTTAAATTGCTTTTACTTACAAGTATCACTGAGAGCTGTTTGACATTTTTTGTACATTTGGGTTTTTTATTTTGTTTAGCTTATTCATGTGTCCTGAACAGAGAGAAAACAGTCATAAAATCTAAGTTTGCCTTGCCATTGTCGGTGGTAAGTTTTTTCTGCACCAAGAAGACAGACACTATTAATCCTGTATTCTTTTCTGCAATGGTCTCCCAGAAGCCCTTTCATTTGCCAGTAGCACAGAGTTTTTCCTTGTAGAGAGCAGCCTCTCACTACTGTGTAGCTCAGATCCTCTGTCTCTGTGTGGCAGCATCTTCAATTCATGGTCAAATAACCGTTTACCTTGTAAATTAAATTTCCACAGTCCATGTGGTTCACATTATAGCTTATTAGTCAAGAAACAATTATGTCATCGTGTGCACCACCGAGCTAGCACAAACAGAGGCACTTATACCCATGGGCTCAGAGCCAGCTCATGAAAAGCAGTTGTGTGAATAACACAACTGTATTAAAGATTCAGTACTTTGTGAAGAGCTGGACACCTACCAGCAGCACTAAAGTGATGGAACAACGTGTGCCGTAAGGAAGGCTCACTCTTAAAAAGCACACACTACTTGAATTGCTTGAAAAATATGGGGGTGAGGGAGGCATAGATAGAAGTAACCATATTTTTCTTTGTATGTAGGAAATATTCTTATGCTCAACTAATTCTTGTAGAGATTCTTAAATGAAATTCAATCAAGATCTTTATGAGTAAGTAATTATGGATATACTTAGAAATTATTTAAAACTGGGTAGTTTTGTCCTGCTCTTTTTTTTTTTTTTTCAGTATCTACTCTTTCTGCAGGACAAGCTCAGCAAATCTACACATATATGTGTATATATGTGTATATGTTTAGACAGAGACATACATGTATATGTGCATATATGCACACACACATATAAATACACACATCCCACGTTTTTAAACCCTCCAGGCACAGCTGCATTTGCTTTTTCTTTTGGTCCATCTTACTGACATTCAGGTCACTGTACATATGGAATGTACATATACCATGTATCTATTCAGATGGGTATATATTCCTATGCATGTATTCACCCAGAATATATATGAAAATGCATAGCCACACCATGGTAGGGTGAGAAAATGCTGTTTCCTTCTTACAAATAGGGTTTAAAACTTTCAGAAAGAACAGTAAAATTATCCAGTATTGGCAAAAAACTTCAACAAATCTTGAAAATATACATGGGGATTCCCAAGCTTGACAGAGGAGACCTACAGGCAAGTAAACTTTGTTCCTAAACCCCATACTCAAAGATCCTGAAAATGTACTTGTTCCTGGGCTTCCCATAGCAGAAAAATCATTTTACAAAGTGCAAGATTAGTAAGATATCTCCGGGCCAGGTAGAAAAATGCCTAAGTGATCCCCTTAGTTAAGAATCAACCACAGTTGCAATTGATTGAGTTTTCAAGAACTGGTTTTGAAAAAAAAATAATTTTAAGAATTTCTGACACCACTGGTGCCATCCTATCTGAGTGCCAGAAAACGCCTGACAGATTGGGCATGTCTGGCCATGTCAGCAGCCATTATTGTGAGACCCAGGATTAAGAAATTTTGATATATCTATGCTGGCACCGTCGGTTGTTTTACACATACAGTTTACCAGCACAAAAAGACTTCAGAAAGTGCCAAAAATATCAATAGTTTCTTTGGCAGAGTCAAACTATCATAGTTACTTAAATAACTTCTCAATGGAATAAAGCATTATAACATTGTCAGGTATCATTTTAGTGCTAGGCTTAATTTGAAGTCTTTGCAACACTTTAGTCTTTCAGATAGTCTATAGAATGATGTATAGGAGGAAAGAAGAACCCCAAACCAACCAAATAAAAGCAAAACTCAGGTAAACAAAAACAAAAACCCAATGACTTCTTTTTGTGCAAATTTAACTATTGATCTGCAAAATTTTAAATCTGTATTGCAATACTTGTATATTAAACTCAGCTCTTCCAGGAAGTCTTTTGATAGTATAATTCAAAGGTTTCTCAGAAATATACAGGTTTGACCATTTCTCAGGAAGAACTTTGAGCAGAAAAACATCACAAAATCTTGTTTCAGTGTCCTGAGTTTATCTTTTTCCTTCAACATTAAGTAACTGTACTGCAGGCTTTATGCTTTCTAAGAACATGCTGAAATCTGAGCACAGGAGCCCTATAACTATGCATAGGAAGCCTCAGTAACTCAAGGAACAGAGAAGGTTTGATTTTTTGCATACTAAAAAAATGAATTTCTCATACTATCTTTTTCAATCACAAATTTGGTCGAGGCAGAAAATATTTATCTATGTGTCAAAGACTTATGAATACCCAGAAGCCCAACACATGCTTTCTTTAGTGAGATCATTATAATTTTTTTCCCAAGAAATAGCAGTTCACTCTGAAGAATTATTTAGATCAGGCTAGAATTTGTCATAGCAAGCATGTTTTCTCTGCTTCATGGACTGAGCTATCAAAGTCTAAACTGAAAATATTCAAAAGGATTTTCAAGGGTTTTTCAATCCCCACTGTTTTTGTTGTTGTTGTTTTTTGTTGTTGTTTGTTGTTTTGCTTTTTGGGTTTTTTAAAAAGTTATTTATACACATTGAGTACGAGATGCATTTAAGCACAGTGGCCTTCACACTTCCAGAGAACCTATCCATGGCAGATTCTGGAGCTGGTGTAATCCCAGGTATTTTAATGGAGTTTTAGGAAGAGACACCTCAGTGCTGGGTGGAATACTTCTGGCTTTTGACACAACAGCTATTAAAAATCTAGAATAACCTTTCCTCACTCACAATGCATGAAAGGACAAGCCCTAGCTTCTGGAAAATCCTGTCAAGGGACTCCCAGTCACCAGATTTCACCTAGAATATTTAATTTTACTGCAATTTGCTGACAGCAGCTGTGATTCTTATACAAAAAAAGGTTTTCTACAATATTTCTCCATAGATTGAAAGGAAACAAAAAGATATTTTATCTTAAATTAGTGTTACTGAAACATGAAGCAGTAAAGCAAGTACTTTTAAAGTGAAAGTTTCTTAAGTTTTAGTGCAACTAGTTCACAGCACTGTTATACTTTAGAGATATTGATTGCTTTGCTATTTTGTAAGGAGAGTTAAGGTTTTGAGGAATTAGGAATGTGGTTTTTCCAAGATCAGCTTCTTACTTTTCTCTTTTAATAGAGGCCTAGATCCTTGGGAGGCAGAGACTTGACTTTCCCTTTTTTGGTCTCTAAGATACAGCTGCTTTTGATTCCAAATAATTTGAAGCAACAGGAAAAACAAATAGCAATGTATCATAAAAAGTTCAGTGAGCACTTCATCCACTGTCTTTCCTGGGCAACTCTGTCACTGTGTGTTCAAACATCTCAACCAGGGAGGTGTCTGAATTTTAAAAATGCCACTGTTTAAGTTTTTTGGGGTTTTGTTTTGTTTTGTTTTTTTTTAATGTAATGTTAGATTACTTGATACACTTGATTTCACAAAGTAGGTAAGAGTGCTACATATAGATGAGCAAGTCTTTAAGCCTGTAAGCTGTGGAATCAGAGTAAGCAAACTAGTCACAGGGCTTGCCTTCTATTCGAGGACAGGTAGGGTATAGAAGACAAAACAAGAAATGTAGTTACATTTAAGAAAATGATTGTGCCACATGATACTTTCTAACTGAAGTGATTTTTACTTGTTTCTCCCAAGTTATTTTTCTTCCCCACATCTGTTCATTTAACACTGTTAGATTTATTACTGGTGATGCTTCCAGAAGACAGATTTCTTGGAGATTACATGACCAGTAGTATTGCAGCTTATCTCAAAACATATTTGTCAAGATGGTGAGAGGACGTCTGACAATAGCATGGAACTAGACTCACTGACTCCAACAACACATTTACTTAAAGTAGATCCCAGGGTGAGGTAATTAAAAAAAAATTAAAAAATCTTAAAACTGTAAGTTTGGATGGGAAAAAAAAAAGCAGTGAAAATTATGCCTGCAGCAAATTCTTATAAAAACATCTTGGCTGTAGCTACTCAAGGTACTAACATACATTGGCACTTCTTGTAATACTCTTCTAATGCCAAGTTAAAATCACACTCTTGAAATATTCTGCTACGGCAAAATGCTTTCATATTAGTACATCTCTAAACCAGACTTCAGCATAAACTGCACACTATAGCCACTGAGATTTATACAAAGCATATATCTATATAGATATAAATACTTCCAGGTTGACATAAAAAATGAATTTAAGCTTTAAAAGAAAGACAAGCCTTACATTGTAGATAAAAGAAACTTTTCCTCATAGAAAGAAATAATAAGCAAACTGTTAATTTAAATATTTAGATGATGACTATCAGGTACTCCTCACACTCTGAGAAGGTGGTGTTATACCTGGGCATACTCAAAGGCTATAAGCATTTTTAACGGTAGTAGGAAGAGGACATAGCACTTAAGGAAGAAATGAAAACCAACTAGTCAAGCAAACCAAAACCCCTCGTGCATTTAATAGCCTATCTGAAAAGTCTTTTTGCTAGATTTTCATTTTGAATGGAAATGCAGTTCATATGAAAAAAACCCTCCTGTGACCAGCTTTCACAAGCTGTCTGGCATGTGTGAAATTTTGAGGTGTCTCAGTAGCTTTAACACTTCAAAGACCCGTTCAGTTTTCTCCAAACAAAAACCTAACCCAACTTAAACCAAACAAACACAGGTGTATTTGCCAAGCAGCTAAGCTATGTTGTTCAGCTTATTTCTATAGTCTGACAGTAGGACTGACACCTTCCCTATCTCAGTTCTCTTGGCTCAATCCATACAGTCTGCATAATTCAACATCTTAGTAAGTCTCCAGGCAGCTTTGCAAGTTATCAAGCCTCTCCTTCCAACAAGCTTTATTGAGTAGATTGAAAACAGCAGTATTGCTGCATGAAGGTTAAATTTACTAGCAAGTGAACAAAAAAAAGGACTACTGAGACATCTGTTTGTTTATAGAAAAAGAGTGTCAGGTTTTGCCTACAATGCTATGAACAGCATGTCAAAACTTTGAAATACAAAGATATATTTAGATATGTAGCAGCATACAAAATCTAAATTAACTGTAAGCCTTCAGAAAACTATTGAAAAAAAAATTAATTGATTGCAAAGATCATCTTCATGATTTTCAGTTTGGACTCACTCTCTGACAATAATTCACCTATCTAAGCAAACAAACAAGAGAATCCTTCCATTGGGAAAGATTATCTCAATCTTAAATTAGACATCGTTTTTCTTTACTACAAGGTATTGGAAAGCATTGAAAGACTGTAAATTGGTGTCTTAAATAATTACTTATATAGTACTTGTCATCTCTCATGGAAATGTGAAATATAAAAGGCCTTAGTTTGAGCTCCATCATCTTTAACTTCTGCTCTGGCATTAATGTTATGCTCAGGGTTGGTTTTCTTTTTCCTCATTTGTATACTTTCTCTTAGAGAAAAGTAAATTTAAAATCCAGATTACATGGTATTCATCATGAGATATTCAGCTGCACTCACCCACTTTCATGGCTATACACATATATGTGTATGGAACACATCTAGGTACTGTTTTCATCTTAATAGGTTCCCAGACAATGTTACTTTTTGTATTAAATACCTTCTGTTAATGGAATGATGAAAAACTACAATCAAGCGCTTACACATCCTGTCTGTCCTGAACTTATACATGCTGATATATTGAATGAATCCTTTAAAATCCCAGGAATATTAGAAATAACTTTAAAAACTAGATATTTCTAATGATCCTTAGTTGGCCTACACAACCCTTGTGAGCTAAACCATGTAGAAACAAGAAAAGAAGGGACAAAAAGTGAACAGTAAGATTTGTGAAACATACTTCTTTACTCAATATTTCTTAAGTATTGTTTAGAGGGGATGAATACATCAGCAAAATCCCTACAGAACCATTTCATTTTTAAACATGTATGTATTGCTTTGGTGCAACTTCAATGGCCCATAGACTTGGAATCAACCACTGTTTTGTCTCACTAGCAAGCTAAGCTATACCCTTGCTCTTGCTTGAAAATTTGTTTTACTTCTAGTTCCATTCTGAAAACCTGCCCAGCACAAACAGGTGTGCAGACACCACAGATCCACACAGGTACTGCTCTATCAAGCAGCTTTATTGCTGCTGAGAAAATAAGATTGTGAAAATCTCTAAACACGAAAATTTTGATTAATATAGAGTGTATTAAGTTAGAAGGCACTGTCTGCAGCTAGACATCAAGTAAAATAAAGATCTTGGAATGTACCATTGTTCTGGGCTTCAGTACATTTTTTAGTGTGGCAAACAGTGCTCAACAAATTTCCTTCATAGATACAATATGTGCCTGTAAAGTCTGGGGAAGAAAAACCTCTATAGCCATTACAAGTAGTGGCTGTACAAATGTGGAATGCTGTCCAAATTATAGAATTATTTTTCTGAAATTTAGTAACTTTAGAAAGTTCATAATTTAGCAAAATTTTGGTTAAATTGTTGAAGTTTGTGTACTAAAGCAAACACATAAATAATTAACCATTCTTAGAGCTCCTGAAGCTTTAAGAAGTTTAAGAAAAAACTCATTAGTCTTTTTTCCTTTAAAACAATGACTGCAAAAAGTAGAGAGCACATACTTGTAATTACATCTTGCAGCAGAGTCATGTATCTGATGGTCTTACTCTCAAAAGACACTGGAGTAACAAAGCAAAAATCCAGAAGTGGTGTTTTTTTTGTTTGAGCAATTGGTTCTTCTCAATGTAAATTGTCATTAGGAAGTCAAATCCACAGAGAATATAGAGCAGTTGATATTGAAATTTCTATAATCTTCATCTTTGTAAATATTTTGAGGACTTTTACAGTTCAAAACATCAAGGGAAGTAATGTATAAATAGGGAGAAAAGAAAGGGCAGCATTTTAACTAGATGAAAAGACAAGGAATACAGACAGTGCCCAAGTGCAGTAATATAATTTTAAATGCAAAAACCTTTATTTTAGAATTGGTGTGAGATGTTGTCATGAATGCAATCATAGCTTTTCTGTCAATCCTACAAATTCTAAGCAAGATCATTCTATTCACACTATGTAATTCATAATTATTGCTTCATAAAAGATTTTCCAGAAGTTGTTCATACCTCTTCCAAGAAGTGTAGAGATTTGCAATGAAATTCCCGGATTGGTAGACAGGCCAGTATGAGGTTCTTCAAAGTAAAGCGTTTAGAGGTTCATGTAACAAATGATAAATTTAATTTGCATATGAAAAGAAAGTGTGTTTGTTTCTTTTTTTCATTTGTTTTCTTGTCTTGTTTTGTTTTGGATTGGGTTGCTTTGTTTTGGTATTGAGCTCAAAGGCATGTAGGGATGAGAAATTAAAGATGATTAGTGTAATTATACATACAGTATCTATCCTTAAACTTTCAGTCTTCTGAAGGCAAATGTTGCGTCAAAACTTTCTTGATCAAATAGAGGGTGAAGGAGAAGAGGGTAAGCTCTAAAGGAATTCACAATAGAATGAGATTACTGTCAAGTTCTTTAAATATATTTAAATATTAATGTGTTATAATCAAGATGTCCTGACATATGATAAAAAATCTGCATAAGAGGCTATTTGAGAAAAATAACAAATTTCCTGATGAAAGAATGACACAAAATAAAAACAACAGCTTCACTGCTGATATTTCAAGTTGCAGCTATCCATGAAAATGCATCTTGCCCTTTCAGTTATTACGCTAGGATTTTGCATTACCATTATTATGATTTTTTCCATAGTCAGGCAGCATTATTCACACATAACATTTCCATAGTGATTTTTATTTATGAGGAAATCTTTAGTATAAACATGGTACACAGCTGTCATGGTACTAGTGCAAAAATTCAATCAGCAATATTTCAGAGATTTTGCTTTGCTGATACCACTATAATTACTATCAAAAGAGCATTTCTTCAGTGGAAAGTTTCTGCCACCTGGATACAAGCTCCATAGGAGATATGTAGCAAAAAATGGAGGCAGGAAGCTAATACAACTAGCAAGACATAAAGTCAGATAGCATTACAAATAACCCACTATCAGCCTCAAACAAAGCTTTTCAGTCTCTTCATGCCTAGAGATGGGATCCAATAACCACTTTTGGCCCCTATGTTCAGGATTATCAACAAACTGCAGAGTTCAGAGTTCTCTTCATGCCTAGAGATGGGATCCAATAACCACTTTTGGCCCCTATGTTCAGGATTATCAACAAACTGCAGAGTTCAGAGGAAGGTCATGGATGGGTATGTAACTTGAACATGCAACATAATAGGAGAAACTGAGGGAACTGGATTTATTTAAGCTGTGGAAGAGAAAGCTGGGGAAAGATCTGACTGCAATCCTCTTCTACCTAAGAGAAGCTAAAAGGAAGGCAGAACTGTGCTCTCCTCCAGCATATATCTTATTAACACACGGGCAACAATCAAAAGCTGCAACAGGGAGATTTCAAAGTAAATGTAAGCCAAAAATTCTACATGAAAGGAGCACACGACTGTTGGGAAACATTGCCTTGGGGAAGTTGTGAAAATTCTATTTCTGCAGGGTCTCAATACTCACCTGGAGAACATCCTGAGCAATGAGATATGCTACTGAAGCTAGCCCTGGTTTGAGCAAAGGGTGGACCAGATGACCTGTGGAGGTCCCTCCACTTCTTTTTTTGTTTAGATTTTACTTGAATGTAAGATAGTGCATCTGATTGATGAGACAACTGAAATAAAAACCATTTTCCTAACAGAAGTTCACAGGATAGAAGCTGGTGAGACACCAAAAAAAAAAGTATATCTTTTTTGCCACACTACACAGTCCCATTAAAATAGGGAATGTACAAAAAAATGTCAAGTATTTTCAACCATTCTTCAGATTTAATTTTTTCAATTCAACGTCATGCTACAATAACACTTGCAAAGCTTTACTATGTTGAGGCTGCCAGAGTGAATGCAAGTGTTTTGAGGGTCAAAGGGAATATTATACTATAAACATGAATGGGGTAAAAGCTGAAAGACTGAAAAGGTCTTACTGAAAAGTCTTCAACAGATCAAGCACTATCTTTCCCTTTTGTCTGATGTTTTGATAATTCAAACATCTACTACTGGTGAGGAATATAACTAGGTTGGAGATCTTTGATTTGTTAAGAAATTTTTTGTTTCAATGATTCTTTTGATTCAAAGAGCACACAAATTAGTGTGATTATTATCCTCTGCATGACTAAGGCAGTTTAAACATGGAGTAGAAATTAATTTAAAGAAGTTCTAAGTGGTTAGAGAATGACTTCACAGCCACAGCACTTTGATACATATTTTAAGAAATACTGACCTTCTGCCAAAGTATCCCATGAACAGGAAGAAAGGATCCATGGTTGGCAGCCACCTTCTAATGCCACACTAAACTGTTGGTGGTCTTACGAGTAGATAGTGCCATACTCGATAAAAGAAAGCATTTAAGATTGCCTTTGTTTTTCCACGAGCAATCCTGATGATGAACTTTCATTGTTCACTACAGTGTGCTGAATAATATTTGAAACTTTATGCCACAAAAGCTGTTTTATTCTTAGTAAGAATTCACTAATATTCTTAATGAATAAGATTTTGAATGCTTTTTTGCTGGCACAGGATGATACTTTATTACATAAATATTAACAGCCAGTTTTTGCCATGTAGCATTAGTAGAAGAAAAAAACTTGTCTCTAAAAAATTCTGACTGATTTGATTATACTTGAATCAAACCATTGCTCATTAGCCACTTTCAGCACCTTTTAAATCCCTTGGAATGGTTACAGATAAATACTAATATTTTAGGAATCTTTGAGAAAATAAATTCTTTGTCATTTCAAAGGTACTTTGGTAGTTTTGTACAAAAATCCCACATATCCTTCATGATATTTCAACTCTATGGTTTATGCAGCTATCCTATTTCACATCACCAATACCTGGAATGAGTTAATGAAAGAGAGGTTTAAGAGAGGTGTCCAAGGGAGAATTTCTCACTGTAGACCTGACTATCTTTACTTTCATATTCCTTGTGAGTCTTTTAAGGATTTATAACTACTTGTTATTCCCTTTCGCACTCCAAAATAGTTAAATATGTAAAAGCTTGTATGAGCCCTGTTAAAGATTGAAAATTATTGATGTTTTCTGAAATAATGGTTGTCTTGTTAACATCTTCCTCATACTTAAATCAATATTTTTATAAAAAATTCTAAGTCTTGATCTAATGGATTAAATTATTGAAGAAAATAATATTGATTTTTTTCAAGTTTATTCTAAAGCTGAATGGTGAGGGAAAAGCTCTTTAATATAAAAAGTAAAAAAGTAATACGTCTAGGAAGCTGTCAGATAATTTAGTCTCTGAAATATATTTGTATATTGATAGGTTTAAATCAACTAATTGTATTATACAGAAAAATATTTCACAAATGAAGGAAACATCATTCCTCAAACTTAAAAAAGAAAAAGCAATTTTGTTTACAGGATTTTTTTAATGTTAGCTATTTAAAATTATTAATATTTAGAATCAGAATGCCCAACAGCAAAATACCAGAAAAGCCTGGCAAAAATTTATCATGTTGGCCTTTACTTCTTTACCTTTATCACTTTCAGTCTACATATGTATCACAATGACTCTGGCTGGAATAAAGTTAATTCTCATCATAGCAGTCAGAATGGTGCCATGTTTTGCATTTGCAGCAAAAACAGCGTTGACAACAAAGCAGTATTTGTGCTATTTTTGAGCAGAATTTGTTCAACATCAAGATTTTATCTACTGCCCACCTCCCTAGGCAAACAGGATGGGAACACACAAAGAGTTGGGAGGGAATAGCTGACCAGAGTTGATCAAAGGAATATTCAATACTATACAAATTTGTGCTCAGTAATACAAGCTGAAATGGAATGAAAGAGGAAGAAGAAATAATTTGCCTCCTGGTGGGAAGTAGTAAATAAATTGTTTATTTTGCTTTCTTGCCCACACAGCTTTTCTTCACTTATTAGACTGTTTCTGTCTCAACTCACAAGTTTTCTCACCTTTTCTTCTCTGACTCTCTTCCCCGTCTCACCTGCAGTGGGGAGAGACCAAGTGACTAGAGGGGTACTTATCAGTCTCTGGGTCCAGAAAAAAATAAAAGCGTATATAAATATATATATATATACACATGAAGACCTCTCTGGATACTTCCATGAGGTAAGACGGGATGTGGCACTTATTGCCATGGTCTATAGTTTACATGGTGGGGTTTGGTCACAGGTTGGACTTGATGATCTCAAAGTCTTTTCCAACCTTAATGATTTTGTGATTCTCTGATAAGCTTTGCACTTCCATATTTGTACTTTGCTCTCTGAGCCAGCAGAGTGAAGACTGTTCACCTTCTAAACTTATTCTTCTAAAGATCCATATTCTAGGAAATTTTAATATTTGTGGATCGATATTCCACTCACTTGTTTTGTTTTAGCTGCCATTAAACTTTCTCTGAGAAGCTTTAAGGATGGCACAGGAATCATAATTGGAGTTGCAGTGTAAAAACATTCCAGATCCATCAGCATCAGGATATGCTGATGACATAACTAGAGAAGAAGTAAAATGAAGTTATTCAGACCTCTTTAATGGCTGAATCACTTCTCTGTTGTAATTAAAGGCAGCTTCAATTAACAGCGCCTAAATACCTGAAGAGTTTCAACTTTGTCAGTTTACAGTTTTGCAAGAAGATACTCACTTTTTCAACATGCAAAAAGTGTTTGTGAAGACAATTGAGTTTTCAACACAATGTCTATAGTTCTTTTAACCAAATTCTCACAGTTCTGCTCCTCTTTTAACTGTTCCTGGTTCTGATGCAATGGTGAAAAGGAGCATGCAGAGCTGGTCCCACTAGAATTGTATGGGTAAGTACATAAAATTTTATTCTGACATCCCAATCAAATAAAGGTAAAACTACATCTGGTTTTGAAATTCCCAGAGAAGCCACACTAGTGCTTGAGAGAAGCCTGAGGTTAGTTTGAATGAGAATTCAAAACAAATCTTTTATCTAGATAAGATATATTTGGCAGTGGATTATTATATTTTACTTCAAATTTACCATATAGTAATATTTCAGAGTTAAATATTTGTTTCAAAATATTTAAGAGGCTTACATTATGTCACATATCTCAGTATTGAATCTCAATGTTTCATTGATACTGAAAAAACCATATATTTTGATCTCCAAAAAAGCTATTACTATAGAGAACCTTTCTTTTTTAACAAATAAAGTTAAGCTGATAACAGTAATTTGCATCTATTTTTCAGATGCAAGATTTTGTTTGTTTTCTTTATATATTTTCAGCTTAATATCACATCTTTTGGTTAAAAAGCTTATATGTTCAATGCAAATAGTTTATACAACATCCTAAATTTTCCTTTATTATATTAGATTTTATTTGAAATTATGTTTCTGTAGTTCTGTTGTAACTATTGAATGTATCAGATGGATATCTCATAATTTCTAGAAATCCTTCCTTTAAAACCAATTTCTGCCCTCTAAGATTTTTTGCCATAAATACTAAGCTTTATACTGGGAACTGTGCTGCATGTCCTAAAAGGACACTAATGTTTTCTGTATAACTCTTTGTTATAATTTATTTTGAATCAGCTCTCGGTGAACTTTACTGAGAATGGGACATTCTCAGGCTTATGTGGGCAACAAAAATTCAATGTCTTGAATTCTTTAATTTAGTTTTATTCTCAGTGTGCTTCACTGCACAGAGTGATGAAGTACATCTGGAGTTAGTGATGTGCAATCCCAATACCTTAGGATGGATGAAGCATGAAATATTCAGCAAGCCATCGTCTACTTTCCCCCCTGACACACAAGCACTCTACATGTTTAAATCTTGGCTATCAGAAAGAAATCTTTATATTATCCAGAAGGAATGTTATTTTTAGGTTCTTACTGAGATGAAGAATATGTCTGCTCTATGTTGTTGCCTTCAGAAAAGTAAATAGAATAAATGGCAAGAGATTATAGACCAGGCAGCAGAGAAAGGGAAACAAATAGAAGCAGTTCTAAAACTGCTATTATATTCAGAAAAACATAGACTGTCAACACCTTTAAAAGGTACTCCTGGGAGTGTTTTTGCTTACAATCTGAGAAGAGCTTTGTTAAAACATCTTGTCCATCATGCAAGCTGAGCTCAGAATTACCCTCTCAACAGGGATCACAGGGCCTGCAGCATCACTGAAACTCTGCCAGGTTCAGCTATGGTGCTTACAGGAAGACTGGTGCTTTATCCTGAAACAAGTTTGAGACCCTTCATTCTGATGTGTCACTGCTAGGTCTCTGAAAAACTCATGGATGAGTTTTTCAGACACCATGAGTAGGTGGAACCAGGACCCTAAAGATAGTAGAGTAAGCTGACCTGGGCTCTCTCCCATACCACTCTCCTCTGATTCTCTGCCATAAGTCACATGCAAATATTTAGTGGGAAAATTTTCTCCTTTCCTCCCACATAAACACACAGAATTATCTTTTCCAATTGCTTGTATCATCTTTGTGAGACAAATTCTTTAGTGCAAATCAAATTACTAAGGTAAATAAAAGGCACCTACATTTCTTTGCAGTATACTGAGAGTTGTAAGAATTATCTAAAATAATATAAACAAGCCGAGAAACATTTTCCCTATTTAAAATTTAGTATTTCATTAGAAAGAGACATTACATTCTATTGGGATATTTTTCTATTATTCCATTGGCTTTTTAGGCAGGGTCTCCAGGGAGCTAGACCTGCAATCCCAACAGCCTGTGGAATAGTTAATTTGTGTGCAGTGACTTGACCTGAAACAGCAGGTCACGCTAACACAAGTAGCAAACTCCAGGTTTGAGAGTTACATACTCCAGAACTGCAGTTACAAATCACACAGGTAAGCAGGTGTCAAACTCCTAGCTTATGCACTGATGGGGGAGCCCTTGTCTTCTGCAGTTGATCAGCCACAATACTAAAGCACAAATTGGTTGCAGTAAAACTACAGTGCAAATAAGCAACAGGAAAGAGTAAAAAAAAAAAAATTCTGCTACATTTTTGAGATTATAGTAAATTGTCCCCCTGAACACTCTTCTCCCAGACTTAATAGTCCACCTTTCAGATGATTCCTATCCTGCTATTAAATTCCTTCCTGAATAGGCAAATAGTATCTTGAAAAACTAAGCTCTTTCCTTTTATAATTTCATTCAGATGATTATTCTTGCAGTCAGCTTACTCATAGGTTGAAAATTTTTGTTCTTATTTTCTGTTGAAATCTATTACAAATAAACAGACTGCTATACTCTGCTTACTGTGATTTGGGCTCATATTGTTATTTAAGTATATTAAGTGTATAATTTTGCTCAATCAAAACCCCATGCAATATCAGATAATTTCAAATAAGTAAATTTGGTATTAAACACTGTACTTTTCAATTGTGGAAAATCGAAAAGAACGCCGACAGTGAGTATTGCATTCTTGACAACCTGTTTCTAGTAATTTCCACTGGACTCTTTGAGTGCATCTTATCACATTTGAGTAGTCATATGATTCCTGCCCCCATCCTTCTTATTACTCACAAACACATCTAAAGAGACATAATATCTTTCTTGGTCATTTTTGTGCTGAACTACGTAAAGTGTTAAGGCCAGGATGGATGGGCCTCTCAGTAACCTGGTCTAGTGGAAGGTTTCCTTCCCATGGCAGGGAAGGAAAGGTGATGATCTTTAAGGTCTCTTCCAACCCAAACCGTTCTATTATGCAGTGATTTTAATTTTATTTTTTTTTTTAAATAGGTGCTCCTTTTCTGATCACCCTAATATCCAGTTACTATTCTTGTTTCAAGTTAACCTGGTTTTGAACACAGATATCCAGAATCATACAGTCTGTACTAATTAAGGTCATCTCTGTGTTTTTTGTAGTGATGATGTTATGTCTTCCTGTCCTGGAGATGCTTTTTCTTACAGATCATAGCATTATTTTTTCTAAGTTGTTGCTTATAATGATTCTATAACAAAAAATGTACTCAAATCTCTCTCATCTTCTAAAGGCTTCAACTAATGATATATTTCTTTATAGTAGAACTCATTATTATTTCATTGCATACTGAAATTTTGTACTAAGACTTTTTACTTCTTTTCCTACTAGGAAGGAGGATCTAATTATTCTTGTAGTATTACTTCATGCTTCACAGCACCACCAATACCTACACATATAAGTATATGCACTGTTCAGAATATTACTGAGTTCAACTGTACATATTTCAGAAAATTTAATTTGGTGTAAACTCATTAAGAAAATAAAACAAAAATATGTACATTTATTCGAAACTGGGACCTTCGAGGATGAACTTTGGCTTAGAAATTTTCAAGAGACAGTGGCTTCAGTTTCAAACTTTTAGATGTGTTTACTTTAGCCAACAAATACCCTGTGGCCTTTATTATAGTTTATATTATTTTTCATTACTTTGCTGTGAACAATTACAGGATGGAATTTTCTTCTGAGAGAATTTGTATTGCTACCCATAGTTCACTGATACAGCATTATTAGTATGGAAGTTTGAAAAATTTTGGAAACAATTTTATGCAAATAGGACATGCTTATGGCCTGGTTGTCTGATAGCCTCCTTTTTCAGTAATTGCTAGATAAAGGTTTTTTAGATACTTACCTAAAAAATTATGTTACAAGAGATCCTTTATAGTAATTCTGTGAGGTTGTTTTTTTTTTTTTCAAAGCCATGTCATTTTTAATCGTGTTTTGTCTGTCAACAGTCAAAAGTTATCAATAGAACAGAACTGCATTACTAAGAGAACTCTGGTTCTTAGAAAGTTGCAGTATTTCCTAATGCTCAGAAGTGACCAATGATAGTGTCAGTTTGTGTCAGGCTTAAAGAGATGTTTCTCAGGAAAGGATCACCACATTTCCTCAGATATTATGCCCACAGATGAGAACTCAGAGAGGAAATCCATAACACTGTACTTTCTGAAAATATTGGATTTCATTTCATATCTAGAAAAATGGCCTAAGCCTCAAGTCTGTCTGTATGATTTATAATGACAGTATTAGTCTAGTGTCTAAGCAGTTCAACTTCAAGTTCTCACAGCACTTCTATTATTTTTATTTCATAGTATAGTCCTTAATCCAAGCATTCTTTAAAGCCATAGATTTTTCCCTTTTTTTTTTACTACAAAACCATTGTTTCAATCCCTTTGAAAAGCAGGTTTTAAATCTCATAACTTAGAAGTCATAATGTAGAGAGAATTGTGATTGTTACTTTATCTTTAATCCATAATACTGTGAGGTTTCTTTCTTTATTTCTCCTTTGAATTTATTTCAAATGGAACATTAGTTCAATCACTAAGAGTTACGAATAGCTGCCTGTTAGGAAAATTAATAAAATTTTCTTGTTCCTTTGTCTTCAAAATCTTATTATGAAGTGCAGAGAGAATGACAAAAAAGTTTTAATAATGGACAACATCTTAGTTTACAATTACTATGCTGTGTAAACAGCACAATGCAAGGTTCATGATCATTAGGACATCACTGTTCTTCTGTATAATGAAATTTAGATTCTGTCAAAGCACTGTTAATGGTGATAAATAACAAGACAGGAACTAGGAACTCTGAAGAAGACAGAGTTCACAATTTGTAAACTGCCCTAGAACTTAAGAGTGGCTTTTGACAAATTATAAACACTGGCAAAAGCCACAGGGCTGAAATTCTCCAACTGTAGTCTGGAGGATTCACTCCTGGTCAAGGAATAAATTGTTTTTTGTATGCTAAATTGAATTAAGACTGAAAGATATCTTTAAGCTGGCACAGAACTATTTCAAACCAAGCCACCTAAAGAATGAGAATGCTATTTAAACAAAAGCATCTCTTGTAATTTTTAATATTTTGGAATTTATGTAGTTTCGAAAAATTAGTCCGGCTATCATTGTATTAGAGTAATGCAGCCTTTATTTTCACATGGATTCAGCATTTATTTATGAGCAAAATTACATTTATGTTGCTTACAAATCAATAACTTTCAGAACAACCTCCTTTTTGTGAGGAAATGTAGGGAGAAAATTGCCACTAGTTGACAGTTATGCCCAGAGTGAACTCCCATACTGAAATGACCCATTAAACTTTTTATATTAGTATGCTTCTACCATTCCTCCAAGTGACATTACTATGTGACCACAACAGTGCTGGTTCTGCCACAAGGAAAAAAGAAAATCTTATTCTGCACTTCTTCTACCTTTCCTTTCTTATACAGTTTGAAAAATGGTATGGTTTAAAGTAGTAATAGTGCTGTAGCACTATAAGGATATAAAAGTTCACAATACAGTTTCTCCTCACAAACCTTGCTACAGTTTTTTATTGAAACAATTTTTTTTCTGCATTGTTTTCCTGGTAGAATTCTTGGTCATTTTCTCACAACGTAGAGTGAGAAATGCTGGTTAGAATTTTTGTGGAGACTGCAGAGTGGGTAGAAAGTCCACTTGCTGCAGAAGCACATTGGTCAAATAATTTGACTTTGGGCAATATATTTCACTGTACCCAGAAACCCCACCTGTGAACCAGTCTCCCTTTTTCTTGAAACAACGAACAGGAAGGTTAGCAAAAAATTATATATCTATGCATTTTGGAATGGTTCTGACACAAGCTAATTTAGACCAGCACAACAAAATATTTGTCATTGCTGCTTTAATAACCAGGTATTTGCCTTTTTACTTCACACAGCTTCACTATGTCTAACTGTGGATTTGTTGCTCAGTTTGCATGGCCATTCTAGGCTGAAGTCTCCAAAAATGTGTAGCAAAGATATGTATGAAATGGGAAAGTAGTAAATACAAGAAATATAGAGGTATAGGCACAAATACATACACACATAACTGTAAATAAGTATATATATTAGCAGAAGTGTATAATTATAGATAAGTATATATAGACTTATGTAAGTGTGTCGAACAAATATTGTATAGTGACATAAATAGTAGTTTCATATTTTTATAGAGAACATGTTCCACATAAAGAAAATTCAGGTGAATTTTCACATTAAATATAAATTAACCCAGCCATACTAATATATACAAGTATTTATGAATTTTTATTGAGGATGGGAGAGTTTGGAAAGGGGGAATTTTCAGATTAAATAGACACATACAAAAATATTTAGCAGGTAGGTTTAACATATTCAATTTGATGCTTGAAAGTAATGTCACAAAGAGAATAGCAAAAGCTACTGCTTGACTCTAGAGACAGAGGAGAAGATTTAGGGGTTTATCTTTCAAACAGGATTTTGAGAGCTTAGCACAGGCTTGCTTTTAGGTCTAATATAGAAGCAGGTTTTTGTACATAGGGATTTGAAAACAAACTTTATTTGATCTCTGTGAGGAGCTTAAAGAAGACTCTAAGACAAAGTAGTGGAGAACTACCATTTATAGAATAAGAAATGCTTGAAGTGTCACTCTAATCACTGGCCAGGAGCTCTCTCTAAATTTTATTCCATTCAGTCACAGTAACCCTACTGGTTTTGTTTGATTTTCTCCTTTTAAGTCCAGTATTGCTTCAGAGTGTTAGAAAAACCATGTTGAATGCAGCATGGTCAGTCTCCCACAGTGCTTCCACAGCAGATGTGTGGTGGTGATGGAGTAGCAACAAACAGCATCAGGGAAACTGGGATTTCCTGGGGCAGCTGGGCCCTCCAGTCCATGGATCCATCATTCCTCAGCTCCCAGGCTGAGGTTCTGGTTACATTGTGTACCAGACATCCCACTGAAAATGGTAGCTGTATGTCCATGCTACTACAATGATGCTCTCTGATGCACAGTGGAAAATAATTCCAACTTTGCAAAGCTGAGCCCAGAAACTAGTGTCCATTTCTTGTATAGGATGAGAAAAATGGGGAAATTACTATTCTTCCTATTTTCCTCTCTGAAAGCAAAATCTGAGTAAAGAAATAATTCGAATTCTCTCCATCTCTCAATATTATTAGTCTAACATTTGCATCAACTTTCAAAGAAATCAGTTTCTTAAAAAGATAATGTGAGTTATTTTTACCAGTTCTTTATCTATCCAACACTGTATTATTGCAGTGTTAAGTTTAACCTTTATCACTATAAGAGATCCTGTATCTTATTTTTCAAAGTTTAATGAGATGAAATACCCAAAGTTAAATGAGATGAGTACTAGGAAGATTGCTCTTTCTAGTGGATGGATGCTATTAGGAAGAGATGCTATTTTGGTTTTTTTGGAAACAAAATTTCAGTTTAAGAAAAATTACATACTTTGCAGCACAGAAATGTGCATGATAACACAAAATTTCTATTTCAATTATTTAGCTAGGACACATATATTCTTAATTTTAACTAAAAATATATGGGTTTATATTCTATGTGTTTCTCTGTAACCAGGGTTATACAGTGACAGGGTAAAGCAAGCTTCCAATTATCTTTCTCTGTTTGACAAACAACTTTCTTAGCCCACAGTATTTTGTTTGAAAATAATACATCTTTCAAAAGAAGAGCCTAACGGGACTTTTAGTCTGAGGCAGTAACACAGTTTGAATGTAATCTCAAATGCAATCAGCATCTTTCTCTTTTTCTGAACAAGATGCAAATGTCTAAAATGTAGGCTGGCTTGACAGAACTCAGACAGCTGTATCGACATATCAATTATATGTTGTGATTTTCCAGTTAGTCCAATACAATTCAATAACATTCTTTGTTTTTATTTGCTTGTAGCTTCGGAATAAAACTGGAGTCATGATTTAATTTATAATAATGTATTTTTTATGAGTTTATTTCTAAAATAATGGTTATAGGAAAAAGCATTTGCTATGCAATGAGAATCTGGCTGTTTTTTAAAAGACTTGTTATCCGAGCATGATTGCAACAGTCATGACAAAACCATTTAGGAATTAACCTCATGGCGGCATGATTACATAATTTGGCAGCACATGCTCAGGATTAAAATGGATATGAGTCTGTGGTCATATACAGCACTACAGCTTCACTGCTGAACTTGCATTTTTTTTCTGCTCAGGATCTCTTATTTCTACTCTGATTTTCTAAAGGGTGTATAACTGTTACTGGAGATAAAGGGACAGTAGAAACCAGAGAAATAAGTAGGCTTCTAAAGAAAGAAAATTTCAAGCAGACATTTCTCAGAGTATTTCATACTCTTGGATGTGCCCTTCTGAACTTGGGGTCCAGGATCTCCCACAGCAGGACATCCTACTGGAGTGGTGGCTCTGTGGCCTGGAGGTGACAACCTTTCTCACAAAGCTTTCATAGGATCCAGACTTAGTTCATGCAGTTCATTCCACTTAGGTCACACAAGTATGAAACAAATTTTTCAGAGGCAGATTATGCAACTGAATCCTTCAGAAAAGTCCACCTTTTGAAATATACACAAGTACAAATTCACTCAGTTTTGTTTGTGGTGTGTGCAGAGATGTGGGCTAAATGCACTGTCAAAACGTTGTAAACACGCTACAGATTATTCTATTATAGATATTCCTACTATTACTTAGGAATTTAGAATTTAATGGACTTTATTGCCTTTATGTTGCTCATTTTTTAATCAATAATAGTTTGGGCGATTGTAAACTCATATATGTATTATACATAGTCTAAGCAAATCCGTCTGTCCTTTGGACTGATATTTCCACTATCTTCACTACATTTTAATGCTTTCTTTTGTGAGTGTTTGTTTTACCATTTCAAAAAAACAGTTGCAGGACAAGTTTTTTGCAGGGAATGATAGGTCTGAGGTGCTGAATATGCAGTGGGGGATGAGAAATAATTTGTGGACCTTATAATGTTTCTGTAAGCCAGCTGGTTCTCCCTTTTGCTAGTGGCTTAAAACTATTTAATCTCAAAAGATATCTTGATGAAAGAGGAGCCAAAAAATCTTTGCATGACACCTTGACTTTAAAGACATCACTGCAGTGCTGCTTCTCTATCTCCTGTGTATATAAAAATGTTGGGTAACTGAAGATCTTCACTTCAGTTATAGATTAGTACACACCTGTGATCACAGATGCACTGATTTCTACAGAAGTGAAAATTATTGTTGTTTATTATAGGTTTGCTTCTGATGCATGTCTCAATAGTATGAAAATTAATTAAACTGTTGTACATTGCTCCCCTAGATACAGTGTATTCACAACTAAAATTTTCTGAAATTTTGTAACAGAAAACAAGAGCTATTGTGGTTTAAGGAAAAAAGAACTAATTTGTCCTTGGGCTGGATCATCTGGGCCAAGAAAAATTAAGCAAAGTTTGTTCTTTACATGCAACTATGTCTTCTGAAATAAGAACAAAGTTGGTATTTTGAAACATATAAACCTAATGTACATTTTTCTTCCTGAAACATGCTCAGAAAGGAATTCATAGAAATGTACCATTCATACAAGACAAGGACATACAGATATTCTGTGACCACATCTCTACAATTTTCTAGTTTTGCCATTAGCATTTTAAGCAATTAAAAGGTGAATTTATTGTTCTGTGTATGGTGCTCGGAGTCCCTTGTTCCACAAATGCAGCTATGCATGATAAAGTCATCCCCAGTGAAGGGGATCATCCCCTGGCAACTTCACAATGAATGATTTTGTCCTGTGAGATGAGGCCATTATATTTAGATATATTTCGTCCACTTTAGAGCAAAGGAATGTGAGATGCAAAATGATGTGCTCAAGGTTATGCACAAAAACAGGAATAAGCAAAAATTGAGTTTTCTAAGTTGCTTCCAAAAGTTTTAAGTTTAGATGCATTTGGAAAATCTCACAAGGCATCCTATTTTCAAGCTAAGCTGCTTGAATGCATTTGCAATCTGTCCCTTATCACTGTGAAAAAAAAGTTGGTCCTGTAGCTCAATGATAGCTCATGCCACTCAAGATTTTCAAAATTGTGCTGCAAAGTAGAAGGTGTCCCATTCCATATAATTTCAACTGCTTGCAGAAAATAACAATACTGAAAGAAAATAACCTGGAAGCTAAGAACCTGAGGGCTCGCTGGGAAAATAGACAGGTATATTTAAAAATAGCAAGCACCATACATATTTGGAGGTTTATGTTTACTAAAAAAAAAAAAGAAATACTGAATGGTTACTGAAAATAAAGAGTGGATTCAAATATCATATGATATAAAGTGAATTTGCATTATGTGAAACTATAAGTGGAAAAGAAAGATAAGAAATTGTCATAGTATTTTTTTCCATTGTGTATCTGCTGGCCTTTGATCTCAGGTTTAAAATTTTCTCCTCAGGGAACAGAAGCAGTCCTATGTGATTTACAATTCAAAGCGCACAATGAATAAAAAATAGTCAACATTTGATGAAAACTGTTTAGAAATTATCTACCACACGATTACTGTTGGTCCAAGCTCTTCTGTAAAATCATTTTAGTAATAGACATCTTTTCAGAAACCAGTGTGTTTTTTCTTTTGATTAGTTAGCAATTGAATACAGGCCAAATTTTAATAACTTACTAACCCAAGGACCAGTTGATCAATTTAAGAAGGCATTCCAGCAATATGTAGTCTTCTGTTCAGTTAAGAAGCCAAATTTAATAAAATAAACAAAGTACGTATTTTTCATATATCCCAAGACAAAAATGCAAAAACCTGTCTAAATCAGCTGTATATCTTTCATCTCTATATGAAATAGTGTGAATTGTAAATGTATAGATATTTGTAGACATAGTTATGGAACAATACATCTAAGAAACAAAAAGAAACAGGCTGTATTTCATCATGCTATTTTTAATGTTCACATCAGAGTTTTTGTTCTTGTGTTCTCTGCTCAGTTTATTGTGCTGTGGCTGTCACATGCTAAAAATGTATAATTGGTTTTTGCTTTTCATGTCTTTGCTGTTCCTGTGACATGAGAAGCACCAAAGGAAGCAGTTCCCAGTTTGCCCTTCCTTATCTTCACTTTTTTTTTCCTGCTCTGGAACAATGAAATGTGAACCTCTTCAGAACCTTTGGGCCAGAACAGAAGGCAATAGTTGGGTCTCCTACTGGTTTTGCTGCTAGTTGTCTTCCTGCTGGAAGTCTTTAAAGCTTCTGAAGGCTTGTTCTCAGAGCTCATGAAACGGAGTCCTGAGTATTAATACCAGCAGTGTCCCTGAAATGCTTTTGTTTTTCAAGTCAGCCTCACTGGCAAGAGTGTGCTGACTGAGCTGCTGCAAAATCCCTCTGGTAATCATACCTGTCACCTGTCTGGATTTAGGCCAGAACAATAACACAAATATACATAAGTGCTAACAACAAATATGAAGCATGATTTTTGACTACAGGATGTAACAGTGAATTTTGAGGGGTTTTTTTAAAAAATGCAGACTACTGCCTGGGAAGCCTCTTAACCTCCTCTGGAGTACAGTAAATTTAGAGCTATGTAATAGGCATATTTCAAGCCTAGACAATTATGAACCCTCAATACCAGAAATACCAGAAATACCAGTGCTGAACAGCACTGTTAGAATTTTAAATAAAGAGAATGCCAAAAAAAATCCAAGTAAGAATGGATCCATTGCATAAAATGGACTTTGAGCTGGTTAATAACAATTGTAGTCTAATTCATTAAGATTGAAGTTATCGTGATAGAAAAATGTGGGGTAGCACAGAGAATATGAAGCGGTCCAGCTGGAGAAAGATTGTCCTTCTCAGATGTCCCGGCTAGCTATCCAGCACCACTAGCAGTAGTGGGGCACTATCCCGATCTCCGTGGTTCAGGACAGCACCTAAGGCAAACGCTCTGTGCTGTGACAGCAGCGTGACCTTGTGGTAAGACGTGGCTTGGCTTATGGCTACAGTCAGCAGAAATAAGAGAGCAAGCGCCAGCTGTGGGGAATCCAGGTTTACGGGGTCCCAAGGGAAACCAATGACTGAAGAGTATGAGGGGGGGGGGGCGGGGGGGCGGGGGGGGGTGGGGTGCAGCAGCTTATAAGGAGGGAGGGACACAGGGGCGGAGTCAGTCCTTGGACGAATAGGGTTTCAGAGGGGAGTGGGATACAAAAGATTGACTTAGGGAGAACACCAATAGGGATAACTTGAGGGTTAACCTGAGCCAATCACTCGATGCTCTAGCTGGAAGTTTCTAGAGAATTCTAGAGAGAAGGGTGGGAGCGCCGAGTGACAGACAGGGCACCGGGGAGGGATTTGAGAAAGGGCGCATTAGTCTCCAAGGCAACTGGGGAGGAGTTGGGATAACTGGCAGCACAAGGGAGGGAAGGGAGAACCAGGGCAGAACCATTGCATGATAGGAGGGAACAGATCAGTCCAACTTATACAGACACAACACAACAGACTACACTCCCTGAATGGCAGTGGGGGCAATCAGGCTTCAGCTGGGGAAGGAGCTGCGCATGGTGAGATGTGAAAGTTTAGGCAGGTGTCTTACAAACTTTGAACCTCACAGATACATCAGGTTTTAGAAGGTATGTGTAGAGCTTAGGCAGGAGAAGCTATGGGTTCTTCTGACACATGGTGTTGGAGGTCAAGACTGATACAAGGTGAGTGTACTTTTTATGTGTATTGTGTTTTGATGTCAGAAAAGAGGGAAAAATGCTATAACAGCTGAAATAGAGTTGATCACATAGGCTTTGTAAGGGTATTTTGAATTTATCTAAAGGGGTTTTTCTCCTTTTGCTTTTCTTTTAGAAGATGACACTTTGATATGGGGGCATGGAGTTTATTCAACTGAATCACTTGATGTTCTGAAGTACTTTCACCTGAAAGATCCTTGTGGGTTCCTTCAAACTCAGAGTATTCTGTGGGTAAAGAGTGAAACCTTTCAATAATGGGGAAAAGAACCTTCTATTTTACTAAATGTTCTAAAACTTTAGGTATTTTCTTATTAAAAACTTGTCAATAACAAGCATTGAAGTAAATAGAGGGCTTTTTCAAGGACCTGCCTTTACATAATTGGGTTTTAATTTCCTGTCCAATGTCAATTTATGTTTTAAGACTTTAAGAACTTCCATAGTAGAGTTTTTGTAATGATTATTTTCCTCCTTTTAAAACTCTGGTGTTATGGAGGGGAGGAACATAACAGGATGACAACAGGTCAAGAAAGGTTATGGTGAGGGCAACCCTGACATCTTTCTGAAAAAGACAATGTGTCAAGTTATGTGTGGCAGGGAGATTTCTATGACATGTGATTAATGTTGCTGCTGTGACCACTGCCTGCTTCTTCAACTTTCTCATTTACCTTGTATAGCTGGTAAATCACAACTGTCTTTGAGAAAAGTAAACTCCCTCATTAAACAGAGAAGCAGCTAAAATGTAAACATTTACTATTAATAAAATGGTATTTCTAGCAATATCCAATGCTTTGGTCAGAGACTCAGCTGCAATAAACAGGATAATAAATTAGTCCAAGTACAAAATGGTGAACTATATTCTTTATTCCTCAGAGACTGATTATGCATATTCAGATATGAATGAGCTAATAGGTTGGTAAGAGTCATTTTTCATGTCTAGGTTGTTTTCCATTCCAACAAGATGCTAAAGTTTCTGCAGAATATGTGAAATAGTCACAAGTACACAATGGTGGAAACTGAAGAGTATCTGATTTCCACTGTTGAAAGTAAGATCAATATTCAGTGGATTTCAAGGATACTCTAATATTGTGGTCAAAATTGTGAAAGTGACAGCCACAGAGTTTTATGAATAGCAATAATTTTACTCCTGTCTCAAGAGTTTAGATTTTTTAACTTTTAAAATTATATTTTTAAGTCTAATGATATAGGAAAAGAATGGTGGTTTTTAATATATTCAGAGATCTGCTACTATGGCCACAATTTTTTAAAATTACTTTGGTGCATATGTGTTTTCAGTTCTTTAGGATTTTACTTATCTGAGTTGAAACTATTATGCAATTAATTTTTATGGCATCTCTATCTGAAAAATAGTAATTTTCTATGTCTTAACATCTAAACATTTGTTTTAAAGCAATGCAGAAATGTTGAGAGGTTCATATTTAAGATTCTATGGGTGCATATATGCATTTAATTTTTATTAACAACTTTGTAAGTTAATGGTCATTCTGGAACCATTAGTTTAGTTTAGCTTCAGACCAAGATAATTAGTTCGCTGATGATTAAACTGAACCTTCACTGTGGCTACATAAAAGACAAAGTTTCTCAGAAAGAAAGTTTTATCACTCCTATAATTTACTTAAATTAATACTTTTACAACAGAAGATGATGACAAGGAAATCCCATGAACACTTGCAAAGAATCATACACAAGTATGAGGTTAATGTCAGGTGAATACAAGACATGACAGACCCGAGGAAGGAATCCCTAGTATTGTTACTTTGTTTTCTTCATGAAAGAATTTTCTAAACTCCTTATCTACACTGTCAGTTCGGAAATGTGTGTTAGGAAAAGAGAAAATCTTAGAAAAGTATAGCATGATATCTGGTAGGACATGGTATCTGATTTATAGTGACTTCTAAGTAAATCCTTGTTTCATTGATACTGAAAAAGAGGGAAGAAATTTGATTAATGGCCTTAAAGAAGGATTTGGGTCTTATCATGGGATAAAAAGAAATCAAATTTATTTACATCAAGCTGGAATATGTCACATAACAGGAATTCTTTTTTTTTAGGCATTAATTCACTGAATTCAGACTTTCTATCACTTAAAACAAATTGATATTGCTATTATAACCTGGGATTGTGAATATATAAAGTATTTTGTGTCTCTTAGTGATCCTGTTGTATAAAAATTTTACTATATGACTATTTCAACTTTTTTAATTACTGGAGTTATCCTCTAATTTGTGTGTATAAGTGTTTAAATTATAATTATTTTTTTATTTCTTACTACATGCCTCACTCAAAATTACTTCAGCAAGACCTGCAAGTCAATGCAGTTTTAAAGACAACTGGTGTATTTTGACAAAAAATATAAATCTAAGTTTACCTATTTCAACATTTTCCCCTCTAAACTCTTTTAAAAAAAACATTTCTTAAAATTTTGGTTTCTATTAGTTAAATATGCTATTGAAGATCTTCAAATTATATATATTATATTCCAATACAATGTTCTGTGTAATTTTTACCTCTACATGCATGTGCATATTTGATAATAGAATTTTATGCTCACACAATTTAACTGAACGGAATAACAGTTAGCCAAAAAACATTTTTTGAGAAAAAGTATTCTGGATGTAAACCACAATAAAAGTTTTTTTGAACAAGGAAGGTTAAAACCATATGTTCTTCCTAGCTTATTACTGGTAGTTGTGTAAAAATATTTTAAAAAGTTACTGTAAGGCTTTGCCAGTTTATGAGTAAGAAGAATAGGAGCTAATTCTACTGCAGGAGTATAGTGTTCTAAGAGTAAGCATTGCAAATGTCTTAAAAGTTGCGCAGTTGAAATGCACATATTTTTATTATTAGAGTTCCTGGGAATATTTATTGCATCTTTGAAGGTGAAAAGAATGGTTTATATATCAAGCTTAGGAATAAAATCCAAGAAACCTTATATGCAACATGACTTCCTCTTTTTATGTGTTTTGCAATTCATAATTCTCAAGATTATATCTTTCTCTTCATCTTAAAAGGGAGAGAGCCTGAAAGTAGGTCATTGACCATGAACAGTTTCTGGTCTGTAGAGGATGAGGGTTGGGGGACAGGTGGGTCTTTTTACAAAGTTAGTCTTAGGAACTCATTAAGTTAAGGTAGGAGCAGGTGAATTTTGTAGCAGCCTTGCAGACAGCACAACTCAGGCTTCTGGAGCTAATTTGATCCTAACAGAGGAACAAAGCTGCCTTCAGGCCATGGGTTGGCAAGATGTGCTGTATGGCTCAGAAGTCTCTCAAAATACAAGACTACAAAGGGAGCCAAAATTCAATTGTTAAGCTTAGCCAGAGCATCTAGGTTTCAGTCATTTCACCTAATTGACATATCCTGAAGTTACAGAGACTAGAGTGCCATCAGATCTGCTTTTCACTGTACAATTTCAAGCTGTCACAGTTTAAGACATGCTGGAAACAGTGAAGCTTAGAAATTGTAGTCTTTGTGTTTATATGTAGTCTGATCAATGTAACCCTGTGCAAGTATCTTGAATTATCTGTAAATGTAGAGCTTGATCATAGTATATTCGTATATTCATAGTGCTTAATTACATCACTTTTCTTAGAATTTACCAGTGTGACAGTGATCCTGGTGTTTAGGTTTATTTAATAGAGTTTTGGCCTCTACTCAAATTCAAATAAACTTTTGAAAGAAAGCAAACTTGTGAATTGTCACACTGCATTGGGACCTCAAATAATGAAACAAATCAATTATGGAGTATTAATAGTGCTGTGTCCTGGGATGACTTACTTTACAAGAGTTGTTTTGTGGTGTACATTGAAGTGGATTATTAAAATGGTACTTACACTGGCCAGTTGCAAGATGCAGTCACAGTCTATTTTGGTGATAGGTACAATTTATTGCAAGTGGCCCAAACAAAATTTATTCTTTCTGTTATCTATTTTAACCTTCTTTCTGTGAATAAAATGTTTAGGATTACTTGTTTTCAAACAGGCATATCAATTTTCAACTCCTCAATACCATATATGGTGGCATATGGTTTTTATATAATCCTGAATTGACCTTTTGTAATTTTAGGACTCCTTCCTACAGATACGTAGTCAATATCTCCATGTCCTCAAAGAAAATTACCATGAGAAAAAAGCTTCTAGTAGTCAGGAAGCTTGTTTCTATTCAAACATTTTGTTTCTCTTGAAGAAATATTTTTCCTTTCAAAAATAAACCACCTGAAGTAAACACACTTAGTGTGACAGATGCAGATGTTCATGTATCTATCCCTTTGAAATAGGTTTTGTAGAATCAGTTTGGTAATAATGTTGAAAAAGTGCAGCTTATTTGCTAGAGATATAGAGTAATGGTGTTCTTTATCTCATTGGCAAGTGAGTATTTTCCATCTTTGAGTCCACTCAACCTGGAACAAAGAAATAATCTTGTGGCTGCTGGGGAATGCAAAGCCAGGCAGAGTGCAAGTACTGAGCCACCAGCCAAAGGTCTTATTTTCACTCCTGCCCTTACCAAGTTTCAAGATGTGATTGATGTCCTGGCAGTAGATAATTTTTTTTTTTTTTTTTTTTTTTTTAATCATAGCACTTTTATTGTTTGATACTGATCTTTTTAAATTCAGAAACTCTCCACTGAAGTGCTGCTCCACACAGCTGGATGTTTTCATGGACATAGTGGAATTTTGTGGCTTGTGTGAAGATGAGGGTAGCAGTAATTCCTGATGAATATTCATAGGTTAATTTTGAAATGTTAAGGGTGGCTAGCAAGCAATGTTTGAAGTAATCTGCAAATCCTCTGTCGAGCTTGTGAATTAACTAGTCAAATGTTTGACACGTTGACAAAAATAAATCCCTGTTTACCTGTTGTCTACCTTGCTCTAAAGACTTCATAACTTTGATTTATGTCTTAGAGCAGTACTGAGAGATGATTGGTTTTGAAAGGGTAACTGCTAACAACAGAAGTAAATATCCCAAATACCTTGTTTGTCTTGAAAGTAGGGGGAAGAAGCCTGCCTTCAGGGATGGAATTACTTTAGGCTGTCTTATGGAAGAGAGTGCCAATGATCTTATCTGTTCATAGCAAAAATAAGTTTTAAGAGTCTCATGAATTTCAACATGGAATGCAGCCTGGTAGGAGGAATTGCTCTTTGCAACAGTTTAGTCTGAGAACTGAATGGCTGTGGAGAAATTCTGTTGGAAAGGACCTTGGTGCCTTGGCAGAGAGAGGATGAAATGAACGAGCAGTTCAGCGGTCAGAAAATGAACCTGGCAGCATCAGTGGTCAGAGGTATGCTGGGCTGCCTTAAAAGAAACCAGCTACTAAGTGGGAAAAACTATTATTCCCCTCTGCTTTGGCACTCAATAGACTCTATCCAGAACAGTATCCAGGTTTGGTGCTGCATCAAAACAATTATATTAAGAAAGAAAATTTTAGTTTTACACTAAATGAAAACTACAATTAAACAGACAAATTATTCTAAGTCCTAGTTGAAGCAGTCTGGGGTAGGGAGGCCTATCATCAGGCATCAGTGCTGTGAGGAAGACCATGACACTCCTGGTGATATTCCTCAGCCTTGTAAATTTTTATGGCTTAATTTATCAGTTAAGGCAAGAGGGTTTTAAACTTAGTTAAACAAAAAAGCAATAAATATTAGAGGAAAACTGTTTCCATTTATTTTGAAATGTCTGGATAGTTCTTGAATATGTATTTTTTTGTCCCATTTGCTAATTATAAATTACAGGTAAAAGGTGGAGAGGGATATAACAGTGAAGGATATAACAGTATTTTTCCTGTTAAATGAATCTATAACAATGTCTCTGTCTAGAATGCCAGTGGTGAAGTAATAGAACTTTAAAAGTTGTGAAATCCTTTTAGTAATTATGAACCAAGTAAGTTTGCTTGTCAGGCTTTTCAAATCCAACTATTTATTCAAATTGAGTGCATTCTTCTGAAGTTGATATATCTGGAACATGCCTTTTAGATGGAAAAATCACACTTCAGAAGTGTATCAGTAGGTATTTCAGGATTCAATGAGATAAACAAAATCATTCTACATAATTTCAGTTAAGAGCTTAAGATGCCTTTCTCATCTGGGCACATGAGTACTGAATTCTAATAGAGTCTCTCACTTAAAAGATCCTGTGTAAGGGATTAATGCCTTCTATAGATGTACCTCAGTCAGCTTTGGAAAGAAACAATTATTCTGTAAGCAAAACTTAAAAAACACACAAAAAACCCCTTCCTTGCTTGTTTTCCAGGGAATCATAGTCTTCCTAGCAAGTTCAAGCAAGTTAAAAAACCTGATTTTTCCTCTATGGTTACATAAAATAAAAATGGGAACTTATCTGTAGTGTAACACTTGATCAGTGAATAACACTGCTTAAAATTAATTCATGGCCACCCGTTGGAGCTGCTTTGTGTGGGAAAAATCAGTGCTGGAAGCCATGGTTAATAATCCTTTCAGTTCTTGGAAAGGAGAGCAAAGGACATTTTACTTCCAATCAGTTATCCACTATCTTGTAGTCCCATTGTGAGGGCGAAAGTCAGCATGACACACTTGTCTCCAGACACAGGACGGTCTGCAGGAACTGACAGTTGAAACTTTTCCTTTCTTAAATTAGAGTAGTACCAAGCACAGAACATATTAAGAAGCAAACCACTATACTCCTAAATTTAGGTACAGTTTATCTGTAAGACTTCAAATTTTGCTTCTCCTGTAACTGTTTTCTTTTAATGACAAAACCTCACCTATTAAATCCTAGGCTGTACATAAAATGGTTTTTGTTTGTAAATTTGCGTTTGAATACTCTTAGAAACTATTTTCATTTGGAAGGGGAAGAATATAAATTCTGAATTATGCTTCCTGGCTTATTTGTACCATAATCTTCATTACAGCTTGACATACTCTTTCATGTTACAGTAAGTAGGATATGTTCCAGGATGTGCCTAAGGATGTGCTTTAAAATTAATTCAAGTTAAGGACTGAAAATAAGAAAGAGTTGTAGCCAGCACAAAGTGCTGTGTGGGCAGTGAAAAGAATATGCAATAACCCTGCTGGAACACCCTGAAAACCGTCAGTGCTTCTTAAGTCTGCAGTAGGATAAGTGCTGTGTGGGCAGTGAAAAGAATATGCAATAACCCTGCTGGAACACTCTGAAAACTGTCAGTGCCTCTTAAGTCTGCAGTAGGATACTATCTCAGTTGCTTAAGACATTAATAACCGTTTTTTCTTCAATAAGTACTTTGCTAAAAATTAAGTAGCTGCCTCCTTAGATGAAAGGTAACAAATTGGAGAAAATTTAATCCACAGACTGTCTACTAATTTTTGGGTAAAACTGAATTTCTATAGAGTGAGAAAATGCTGAAATATTCTGAAGTGTTTCACCAATCATCTGATATTGTCTTCTAATATTTTTAATGTGTAATATATCTTGGAAGCTATAACTGCTGTTTTCTCCTTTTTAGCCATTCATAGCTTGGACTTTGCAGAAAGATAATATAAAGTCCTATTTCCCTAATAAGAGAATAAATGCTGGGGAGTCACAGACCCCAAACAATATTTCTTAGACTGAGTTTAAATATCCTCAGCTCATAATTTTTACTTCCTTATGAAAAATTTCAATAAAATACAGTTTTTATCTTCCAGGATGTCTTTAGTCAATTTGATTCAGCTGGATCCTTATGGTGTTTGAAATTCTGCTGTTCTAGTTTCCTTTGCGTCTTAAAGGAAAATCATGTATATATGAAAAGCCAATTGACTTCAGAATGATTTCTAATTTTACATCTGAGAGAAGATGTACTTACTGCTCCCTAATTGTAAGAAGATTTTTTGATACCACTTTCATGCTTTCTGTCAAACACATCATTCTGTTTTCTCTCCATAGAAGATTAAGTGCAATTGCCAGGCTTTTAGTTTCAGGAAATTGGATGAAAAGAAAAAACACAGTCATTTGTTGCTCCAGATGATTACTTTCTTCCCTGTACAGATGTTTGATATAAACTTATGCTATGACTTATTTTTGGACTTTGACTCCTCAGTAGTTACATAAAGTTCGCTCAGTTCAGTCTCTGTAATCTGACAAATAAGTATGAAAACCAATTTTCGTTAATCATGTACAAACTTTTCCAGAAATTGCTGATTTCCCTGGAAGTGTTTGGATACTCCTTTATGAATTTAGGCACCTATTTAAGAAAAAAGAGCCATTTTTAACATTTTTACAGCTTTTCAGATGTTAAAATTATAGTTGTAACCCAAGTAATCTGAAAAATAATCTGAAATTTCACAATTTAAGATCTGTATAGAGTTAATAGTGCTAAAAAACTTGTTTATTGGTATATATGCAAAAAAATATTTTGAAACACTTTGAGGCTTTAATTAGCTATTTTAACTCTTTTAACACTTTTAACTGTTTAATTAGCTATTTTAACTATTCAGCTCTAACTTTCTTCTGATTTTTCATTTTCTGTGTGTTATTTTGGAATGTCCCTGCATTGCCATCCTTATCTTACAGTTGCTTCTTTAACTTTGTTACTAAATTTTATGACAATTATCTCATTATTGGATTTTGGTGACTATATATTCCAGCAGTGAAATATTTAGAACACAAACACTAATCTGCTTCAAGAATAAATGATTTTCTCCCCTGAATCCGTAGCTGGATGAATAGCCAGTGCTTCAAGGGAGCAAGGTCCTTTGAATACTTTCCACAATAATAGATCTCATAACTTAGGCCAATTCATGTGAATTGGTACAACTCTTAAATCAACTGTAGTTCACTTTGTTGTGCTGTTGACTGCCAAACATATACATACACCTAGAGATACATACACACATATTCCAGAAAAAGGTTAGGTTTCTTGCCTGAAGTCTTGTGCACCTCATTCGCAGCTAACAGCAGATTTTTGACATGTGGATTTTAAATCTTAAAGCCAAAAAGGCATGAATACCCTTGTAGAGCCAGGACTGTGACAATGGTCAAAATAATTTCCCTGATTATAAAGTCACTTCCCAGGGAAAAGAAAATAATCTGTGACACATCTGTCTCTCACTTGGAAGAAATTATTTTTTGAGATGGTGCAGTTTAAGATTTAGGAAGAGTAGAGCAAGTAATTCTGACATGATAAAACAGCATAAAGTTGCTCTCTTTGTAATCTGTATTTTAGAAGTATTATGAATGTGCAAAAATATATTTTTTTTAAATTCAGCATTTAGAACAAAGAAAACAATATTTTTACTAAGAAGTAGTAGTTCCAGTTCATCTGTCATAATCCTGAAGAATCTCATGGTTACCTTAGAATTGTGCTAGCTGTACAAACAAGAGAGAGAAAGATAGTAAGAATAATAGTTTAAAAATAATTTTTCCATGTTCTTCTGTCAAAAAATTGAGTTTTTAAGTTTTTCCCCTTGCTTCCTATTTCTACGTGTGTGCTAAACATATAAAAGAAAAAAAACAACAAAACAACCTCATAATCATCCTGTGGAATAGAAGTACTAAATATTGCAAACTATTTGTTAGTAATAACTGAATGACTTCCTACATTTTGCTAGAAAATGCCCAGCTCTTGGAAGCATTTTCCCACATCTTCCTAATCTACAGTATGTGCACACAGACACACACAGAATTACATTTAATGCTTTCCATTAGAACAAGCCTAGCATATATTTGTGACAAAAGCAAAGGAAAACCACAGTGGTTTGTGACGTACTTGCCTGACAAAAGGTTAGTCATTTTAATGGAGCAGGTGAAAGTCCTTCAAATATAGCCTGTCATGGTTGCAGAAGCCATATCAGAGGATCTAAACATTAACATAAAAGGTGTAATGATGTGAGACTTTATCTTGTTGACGTGGAAAAGCATACGTCTCTATTGCAACAATTCAACTAATTTTAAAATATAATTTAATTGTAGTATTTCCTCTCCTCTAGTTTGTTTTTTTTTTTAACATTTCGGGTTACTCTGTGAACTAAGTAATTTAAAATGTTGAGTATATAAATTGAAACCCATAACATTGTTATGGTTTTCCTTAGTATATCTTCAAAAGTGATTCAGAGAGTTATTTTTATCTTGCTTCCTGAAATTACTGGTGGCAGGTTTATCAGGGTTCCTTAATTAAGTCCAAGTAGAAGAAGAAGATTCCTGAGAGCCACAAAGCCCCAAGGTCCACTAATAGGATGTTACTTCATTCCTGGCTTCATTAGTATGAAATGTGCATTTGTGCATCTCATAATACAAGGTAACGTGAGCTGTTTAAATACTTTAGCCATTTCATACAAAAAGTCAATTCAAAATTGAATGCAACTGAATTCTGAACATGTTGCCAAGTGTAAATACATATTATAGTTCCTAATTTAAGCTCTAAGCAAGACTATTAGACATCTACTGGAAGAAGTAGATGCTTTTTCTTTTAAAGGTTTGATTTCTATTTGGGTTTCTTGTGTTTTTTTTTTTTTTTTTTTTTTTGGCTCTTTGCTGATTCTGAAAACTGAAGAACATTTCTACAAAGTACCAAAATGCTGAAGGTGGTTTGCAGATAATTTAGCATTGTACCTAAAGGGGTTTTATGGAATACAGTTGTTTATTAATTCTTGCATTATCACAGAATGGGTCAAGTTGGATAGGGCCACAGAGGTAATTTGGTCCAACCTCTCTACTCGAGCAGGGTTAACCCAGAGCACATGGTACAGGATTGTATCCAGACAGTTCTTGAATATCTGCCATTGAGGCAGGTTCCACAGCCCTTCTGGAAAATCTGTTCCAGTGCTTGGTTACCCGCACAGAGAAGAATTTCTTCCCCAGATTCAGGTGGGACCTCTGTGCCTCTGTGTCTGCCCATTGCCTCATGTTCTTTGGGTTAGCACCACTGAGAAGAGCCTCTTGACACTGTTCCTTCAGATAGTTACAGACGCTGATGAGGCCCCCTCTCTGTCTTCTCCTCTTCAGGCTGAACAGGCCCAGTTGTCTCCATTTCTCCTTGTAGGAGAGATGATTCTGTGACCTCATCGTCTTCGTTGCCTTCCACTGGACTCATTACAGGGGCTTCATGTGCCTCTTATACTGAGGAGCCCAGAAGTGGACACAGCATTCCAGATGTGGCCTCACCAGAGCTGAGTAGAGGGGCAGGATCACCTCCCTTGAGCTGTTGGCCACACGCTTCTCAATGTCCCCCAGGATACCATTGGCTTTCTGGGCCACAAGGGTACAGGGCAGGCTCAAGGAAAGCTTGTTGACCACCAAGAACCCCAAGTGCTTTTCTGCAGTGTTCTTTTCACCAGGTCAAAGTTACATTTATTTAACGGGGTGATAGACAGAAATACATGTACAGGCATAAACCTTTTCTTTGTTAGTGATTTTTTGTTTCCATTTTGGTTTCAGTATTTCTCTCAGTTTAGAGAAATTAATATTAACAGACATGCATTTTTTAGGACACTGTTGAGATAACATAAAAAGGGAAAGAATCTATACAGATACTAGTGTATTCTTTTTTAAAATATTAACATCACACTAAACTCAAAAAGTACTTCAGTGAGCAATTTCACGAGCATGAGCCTAAAACTATTTATCCTTTTCTCTCGTGCACAGCTCACTACATGATTGTGTGCTGCTCTGTTACTTATAGACTTGTTAATGTTTCCTTTGAATAAACTTGCTCAAAGTAGCTCTGGTCACTTTGATATGCTACCCTTTACTGCTCCTCTGGCAGCTTCTCCAACCTAAGCCTTGCAGTTTTGTGTACATGTCATCTGTGATTCAGAGGAACACTGACACATTCCAGAGTGAAAGAGAGTTCTTTGTCATCCAGATAAATTTTGATGCTTCTCTATATTTCAAGATATGGCACAGATATTGACTTAGTGGTACTCATTTTCAGTTGTACTCTTAGCCTGCTCTTACAGAGAAAGTAAAGCTATATAGATGTTGTAATTTTCTCAGCTTATCTACATTTCATAATTCTTCTTCAACTATGGGAAAGCACAAGAAGGCAGAAGTACTTGTATTTTACCTTTAGATACCTCCCTCTGATATATTTCAGTCTGTTTGTGGTGATTTTTGTTTTCCTGGAGTCTGCTGTGAGGCAGGTCTGTATTTGTAGCTTTGAGACAGAGATTTTTAATGCTCTGCATTTATAAGAAACACAGGGACATCCATACAAATTACAAATCTCAATGATACCTTTATCAGCTTTCTTTGAGGTACCTAAACAAAAAACAACCCAAAAAGCCCTAAAAAAACACATGCACAAAGAAAACTTGCTGAATTTATCTTGTTTATTCAATTTGGAGATCCACAGTAAAAATCTGATTTCATGTAATGCTTCGAACACTCCTTTGAAAGTAGTTGTCATGCCTTATGACATGAGACATCGTCTTGGTATTCTGAGTATTCCAGCTCAAACACACTTCTTTCACTACTAGCCTTGATTACTGCCAGCTACTAAAGGTTTTGCTTGAGTGAAAAAGGGATATATTGCATACATGAGTAAAAGTAGACTTGAGCAGGAGTTCAAAGGATGGCTTATAGGAGGTAAAAATGCAAAAATGGCATCAAAGTACAATTGTATGAGTGATGGCTGACAGGAAATCTTATTGAAATTGTTGCAGTCCCCAGTTCCCTGTTGCTGTTGAAAGTTAGGTTTTCAATTATAAAAATGAGGAACTGCTTTGGTTTTCTGTCTGGCTTCTGAATGTCTTGGACCATTGTGAAGCCAGTTAATACAGAGTTATGAAACAATTTGTACAAAAATCTCTTCAAGTAATGGAATTTTGCATATTGTAGGTCTTCTAAGTGAACTAACAAAGCTTAGCCCACCAGATAGTACAGAAAAAACTGTCATACAAAAACTGAAAAGTTCATCAGTGCTCTGTTCCAGCAGGCATAACAAAACAGTTCTCTTCTGAAAGAGTTTACAGTGGGCATTATCAAGCTTCCTCTGAGAAGACTGAGCCACTGAGGCTATTTAGACAAAATCTTAGCCACTGTAAAAAACTTGACCTCCTTTATTCTGCACCTGTTATAACAGTATGATTAAAATCTTGTTTGATAACTTTTTTGAAAATTAAGTTTTATAGTACTGCATCCCCATTTTCATGCACGGCAATATCTTGAACAATTTATTAAAAGAAAAAGAAGAGGCAGAAGGGAGAGACATCTTTAATACTTATTTACTTTAATACTTATTAGGTTTTTAACTTATTTATCCAGGTGAAGTCTGGTAGAGAGTTATTCTGTTAGGCAGCCTCTTTGTAAGTTAAATTACTTTAATATGTGAATTAGTTGGGTTAATCTTTCAGATTAGTCTAGATACAACCATGGAAGACATTGCTTATTGATCTTTTTAGGAAATATCTCAGTGAAAACATTCAGTTTCTCAAAGTAATGCAATAAATTGTGCAAGGTTACTCTGGTAAATAGCTGCACATTATCTGTAGAATTGTGAAATAAATTTCTGCTGTTCTTAATAATTGATTTTGTGGGGTTTTTAAAGAAAAAGGTTGCCACAGAGATTTGGACTCTTCCTTCTTACAGCCCCTGATGCGGAGATTTTTGAAGGATGTTGCTGTATCTCTCTGTTCTTGAAATCTTTTTGGCAGCAACATGAGCAATTCAGCTGCAAATGAAGTCAGCAGAGACTTTGTCAAGGAAATGGCTACTTTGCTAACAGTAAATTATTATTCTGGTATTAGAAAGCATACTAGTCTCAATTTGGTCATCTAAAATGGACTATATTTGCTTTTTCTATTCCAATGTCACAATTTAATGTTTGGTTGGAAGGTTTTTTTGTTGTGTTTGGGTTTTGGGGATTTTTTTTGAGGGTTTTTTTTGTTTGGTTTTGTTTTTGTGGGGGTTTTTGTTTTGGTTTGGTTTGGTTTTTTTGTGGTATTTAGTGATTTACTGTATGGAAATACTGATAAGCCAAGCCATTTATTAAATTTGAATTTACAGATATTATACAAAGCTATATATCCTACAATAAACAATGGAAAATTAAATGAATGCTGATGCTTCTAAGAAATGAAATGAGTGCTGACGCTTTTAAGATGAGCTATGTGTAAGTACAGTGGGAGACAAATTGTAACAGATGGGGGTTGGAAAGCATGCCAAGTTAACCAAATCTTAATTCTGATACTAAGTGATGAATAAATCTAGAGAAAGCAATCTGAACATGCATCTAATCAGAAAAATCTATATAATTTGCTTGTAGTGCTGCACTTTATTCCCCACGATTTTATGCTCTACAACATTTTAGGTTAAATTATTTCCTCTATTTGTTGTTTATCCATTCTAAGATAAAAGGCCAGTATGCAGGACTTCAAATGTTCATATTGTTTGCCATATGGTGAATGTCTTTAATTCCCCATATAAGGCACTTACACTGACATAAATTTCTGTGTTGTTTGAAAAATTCATTTTTTGCTCTGAATGCTTCTGGATGTTGATACATTTTTCAGATACATGTTTCTTCAAATTTCCTTAAGATTTTTGCAATTTCATTCCAAAGAATTGCATTTGTAAATATGGCAGACTGTATTTTCTTATAAACATGCTTATTATAGCTATATTATATTAACAAGATTAACATAAAATTGTAATTCATTTTCCTCTTTTACCTGACAATGCTGTGTTTTGATAAATGCTAAACTCTTTTGGTAGGTTAGTAGAGCTACAAACAAAGGAAGGAATCAAATTGCTGGCCAATTAAATATAGAGCATAAAGAGCCAAGTAGAATAATTCAGGACTCTTTAATAAATGAGTCATTTAAAATTGCAATATCTCATTTTCTTGACAAATATTCTAATGTGAAGAGAAAATGGCTAAATATTAATCCTTTCTTGTGACAGATAGTAAGAAATGGGGAAAGGATATTAAATTAATCTTCTTATTATACGCTTAATGTAAGTCTTTCCCTTCTTCTTAACTTGTATTCTCAGCCCTCAAAATTTACAGAGACTTTGTCCATGTCCATTTAGCTTGTATGAAGAAAGGACTTAGTATTTTTAGTGTGTCCATACTTCTATTTTTCCTTTTGGTAAGGCCCTTTACTGGGAGTTAAAATTAAGCTGTCCTTCAGATATACAACTGCTGTGTAATACCTTAACCCCCAGTGTTCATGAGTCTCTTTCCCCTTAAATTTAGAATGTAATAGATTGCAGCAGGAACAGATTCTCAGCAAAATTTGCATCAGTCCTTCCAGCTTATTTCCCAGGAAGGTGGAACCCCTCCTCACAAACTGGTGGGTGTCACAATTGTCAAAGTAGAAACAACTTGTATCGGCTTCTACAGATTTTTGGCTTATTTAGTGGCGCCAAATGTAGCCACAGATGTAGGAGTTTCTTGGATTAAATAAATATATTATTCTTTGAACCATCCTGGTACTTTCAAAAATCTGACAGATTCAACAGAAGAAAAATAATCTAGAAAAGGACAGTCAGTCACTGGTGTACATTTTCTGATCATATTGGATACTAACCATAAATATTAAAATATGTGGAATAGGTTATTAACAAGAGCACTTTTCTGTAGTGAATTTTTAAATTATCTTCTGTACAACATTGAATAGCTTTAAGTCTCTCCTGAACTCTCAGCTTCTTCCCTAGAGAAACAAGTCACTTCATGTGTTTCTCTAACTGTCAAAACTCTTGGGCCATTTCTGCCAAATCAAAAAAAAAAAAGTATCAGTCTCTAAATGTTGAACTTATATAAAAATTGAAGTTTCACTTACAGTTGCAGCCAGGGAGGTATGAGAAATAATTTATTACAAGTAAAACTGTTGCATGGTCAAATTTAAGTATGTGCCCATAGAAAAAAGTAATTGGTAATCCCAGAGCTCACAGAATTACAATTTCTGTACATCCAGGAAGAAGATGCTATGGTTATATTATGACTTGGTAAGACTATCTCCAACAGATCACTGCCATAACTTCAAAGCTGCTGTTTTAAAGAATTGTTTTGATGAGGACTTCTCCTCTAATGGTGTTAGTTTGGAATGCTCCCTCACTTTTTCCTCTCAAAAGAGACACTTAGAAGTTGCTGTATCTTGAAAATTATCTCCCATTCAGGAATCTTGTCACTCATAAAGCAGGCTTAACTGCTCTTAAGTCCTCTGTCTGCTGATGTCCTTCAAAAAATATAAAAATATATTCTCATATCACTAAGGCAGTTTTAATATGCTTATATAAAAAACTTTCTCCTTTATATTAGGGGAGGATAACACAGTTGATGAAGCCAGGTCCATGCATGTTGTTTTGAAGGGCTCTTGGGAACACTTCTTTGTCACCCTGGACTTATGACAATGGTACTGCTAAAGTTTCCAAATTTGTCTTTCATTTAATGAAAAATATCTGCATTTCTCCACCCTTTGATGAGTAGTCATTTCTTGGAGTTCTCTGCTGAGTGTAAGGATGGCTGCCTTGGGAACTATCAAGCATTAAGTATAACCTGTTTATTTCTAGAAACTGCATAATATGCTCCATCAATCTATCTATGCTTGCTTCCCCTACAAGTAGTTTGCAACTTGTTCAAATAGGACAACCAGAAATTACCTGTCTCAATGGATTTTTCAAGAGTTTGAAATTACACCTATGCTCCTTTTAAAATTTCCAGATTCACCTGATTGGGAGTAAGAAAATGTTTTTTATTTGGATTAACTGTAAAGGATGGAGGTGGAATCTCTTCCATATTGTCTCACTTGACTACATAGGGATTCATTTAGCTGCCTCCTATTTCTTACCTAGTCTTTTAGTAGGGTCAGTTTCAGTGGATGTATAAATTTGCATGCAACTAAGACAGAAAAATTCTACATGGAAGCCCTCAGTGAGTAACTTTGGCATCACTGCCCAAATAATTTTTAGATCTCATGCCCTTTTTTCATCATATTGTTGGGTTTTTTGGTGGTGTTGTGTGCAGGTTTTTTTTTGGTTTTTTGATGATCTTTGTTGGTTGTGGGTTTTGGGGTTTTTTTGCAGGGGGTGATTTTTGGGATTTTTTTTTGTTTGTTTTGGTTTTTTTTTTTGTTGATGGTGATGTGTGTTTTACTGAAGAGCAATAAATCTAATCCAAAAATGACATTCTTCTCTACATGATGGAGAAATACCTTGTAGGTATGTTTGCTCTCATTTTTAAAAAGTTGACACTTCCAAAAATATTTGCTAAAAAAATAAAAGATCCAACTAAAATTGAGTAACAGAACACTAAGTTTCCTGGGGGGGTGGGGGCATTGCTTTCAACCCTTCCAAATAAGGAGGCCTGCAATGTGATTATAGTTAAGTCCTTTATGCATTTGTACTTATTTCAATAATACAAATACTACAATATTCCAGTCCCTTCTGCTTTATTGTGTAATTGTGGCATGCCAAGTAATAAATCTTGAAAAGAGTAGTTTTCTTCCATAAATTTGATTACCCATAATTCTTGGGTATAGGAACACATAGGCTGAAATACAAGCTTTAATTAATGACTAAACTTTTTTTTCCTGGGACCTGGTATTCAGGATCAGCTCTACTTACCTGACTGCTGGAAACAAGCCTATCCAGAAATACAAGACCATAATGAAAAAATGAGGTCAAATACTCCATGGATTCTTATATTAAAATAATTTACTTAGCAAATTACTATTTTTTTCTTGCAAGCATTTGTTTCTTTTGCAATGATATGGACTATTTGGCCATGTAGATGATAATATTGAGTGCATGTTTGAGCCAGTACACAGAACTACATGGGTTTTTTAATTTATTTTCTGAATTAATTGACAATATTAATTCACAGAAATTCTCTAATTCTAGAGATCAGTATTAGCTTTTAGCCTGAGTAAGATATTTCAAATTTATGGCACTGGAAACCTGTCTAGAAACACAAATGGATTGGACAGACAGGATTGGGGCCATAGTGTGGCTAAATAATTCTCTGTATAGCAAAGCTATAGGAGAAACCTGAACACCAATGGAAGGATGCAGAGACTTAAACTAAGGCAGACTAGGGAAAATGAGAAAGTGTTATGGCTAAAAAAAATTCACTAAAAAAAAAAAGACTAATTTCTACTGACATTGTGTGATTCAAACTTTCTTTAAAGAAACTAAAGTGGAAGTGCCACTGGATGTCAAATGCTGAGGTGACTCAGAAATAAAACTTTTTTTCTAAGGTGTTAAAATTTTAAGGCAATCAGATAGACTCTACTGAAATAAATTTTGAGCAATAAAATCTGTCATATACATCGAAGTGCTGTCCCTGGTGATTCCACGTCTGTGGCTCTGCCATTTGATTTATACAGTATTAGCTGGACATTGCTAATGCTGTATGCTAGTTACACAAAAGCAGTTCTGTGATAGAAAGGTTTTAATGTTGGAGTGACTTATGTGATCTGCTCATGACTAGTGTTAGGTTTTGCTACACCTGAATTGATCCACCTCTTCTGAGAGAATCCAAAAGCTCTTCCTGAAAAGAATGAGGGTGAAAATTTACTATGAGGAGTAGCTAAAAAACCAAAATGAACAAACCAAACCAAAAAAACCCTAACCAAACAACAAAAAAACCCACCATTAAAGGATTAAGTGGTTAAAAGTATAAGGAAGAATGCCAGTGGAAAACAGAGGGAAACACTCTTGGCAGCATGTGTTGCTGCCTATAAGTAGCAAAAGAAGGATGAAATTCAAGAAATGGTTTTTTTTTCCAAAGATATGACAAGCCGAGTGACTGTAAATAATCGTCCTCCCACCCCCACATCATCTTCTTCCCACAGTGTTCCAGACAGTTGGACTGGAGGGGATCAGGATGAATCTGGCAAGGGAATTCTGTAACTTTGGTAGCACACCGAGAGAGGAATAAAATGAGGGGTATGTGTACACACAATACAGACTATGTGGGGTTTTTTCCTATATCACAGACGTTCCCTTCACCAGGAAAATGAATACCAGCTTCCCAGGAATTGGACCCAGGCAGTGACAATGTCCAGACTGAGTCTGTCCGGGAGTGTAGTTGTGCACACTGCTAGCACCAGCTGTGTGAGTGGGTTCTGAGTGGGGGATTTCCCAGAGCTCTTGGGGGGCATTGTTCCATTCTGCTGACTTTGCCTTATCTTGGACTTCATCTGCCAGCCTTTTTGTGAGGGAGCAGCAATGGGTCAAGGCCAACCTACAGTGATAGTGTGGAGAAAATCTTGTGAAGAAAGGAAATTCTGGGCCTGCACATTACATCTGCCACTTTAGAAAAGGCCTGACTCGTATTGTACATGTTATTGCCAGAGTTTGAATTTGGAATGAGATTAATCACTCACCAGTGATGCTGAGACCTCTGTTCCTTTTCACGGAAAAACAGCACCAAAAGAAAATGTGCTGACTATTCCCACTTAAATAGTTGTTATAGTTTTAATGAATATGATTTGATATATAAATAAGCATTCTGATTTTCTGAGAGGATCTTACAAAAACAACCATTTCTACTGGGGTCCTACTCGAAGGCAATTTAATAGAATATAACAAAGTAATTTTTTAGTGATAAGTTAATAAATCCTGGCATATATGTTAGGATGCTGTCCATGGCTACTTTACCCTGGCACAGTAATGCCATAGCCTTTCTTCCAGTGAAGTGTTTCAGTATAATGTTTTATACGTGAGGTATTTAGTTCAAAATTGTTAATTACAGCAGGAAATAAATAAAATGTTCATGCTAAAAATTGTGCTTCAATATATAGATAGAATTCCAAGTGCCTAGGTGCATAAATACAGTATAAGGGCTTGGATTTTTAAATATCTGAAAGATGAACTTTGGTTTTATATTTTAAGCCAGGGCAAGCATTCAGCCAATATCAACAACTAACTTTTAGTTAGTTTTTTAGCTATCTGAGGCAGAGAAGTTCTCTGGACTGTGGTTTTATTTTTTCTTGGAGCTGTTCAAACCTGCTTTGGACTGAAAAACACTGGGACCTCATACCTGTGGCCCACTGGGGCCTGGGACATGGCATTTTCCAGTGCAGGAGGGAATGGTAACAGACTGAGTCAGCTGAGCTACACCCCACTACAAGGACTTTCTGAATTTGCCATCTCTTCAGAACAGCGAGAGGTTTTATTGTTCAATATTATTCATTTTTTATGCTTGTGAATACTTCACTTGCTAAATAAACAGTTTTTTCCACTTCTCTCCAAGGAAATGTTTTCCCAAACTAGCAGGGGAGGGACCTCTTGAATTTGCTTTTCTACAGGGACCTCTAGAAAATTTCAGAGGTTTCCTCCCAATTTTTGCCCTAAGGCAGAGCATTATTTTAGGATGTTCTGGTTCATTTGGTCCTATAATTGTATGTTGAAGGAGTTATACTGACTCACAGAAGAATGATACTAAGAACTAGAGAAGTTCAGTTGCCTCATTGTAGAAACCACTGATTTTTTCCCCTCTCTGTGCCCAGAGCTACAGTTTCAAAGAAATAGCAAGCTATCCTTCTTAAATGTTTTTCTGAAAACTTCAGCAATGTGAGATTGTGTAGTTTGCCAAGTTAGGCTCTTAAGCAGTTTGGGTTGTTGGTGTTTTTTGGTTTTTTTTTTTTTAATTTGGTTTGTGGAGTTTGTTCCCAAAATACCCTGACATGGCTGAATGTATAGCAAAATCATTAGGAGGATGCTCATTACTTTTAGTGGAACAAAGTGTTCAGTTCAAGTCTTCGTGCAGTGTTTTGATACATTTCATGAACCAGGTGGAAAAGAGCAAGAAGCAGTGAAAAATGAAAAAAAACCCAAACAATTCCCTTTACAGAAACAATGGCTGCAACTTTTAAAATTTGACAGAGGTTATTCTAACCTCTTACTGTTAATAACAAATGCCTGCTAAAAAAACATGGAAGTTAACTGACCACAGACAAGCAGAAGCAGACCATTAAAGGACTCCGCAGAGCAAATAATGGAAGGGAAATTCTGAAACACTGCTGGTGAACTATTGATATTCCTATTATGGAGTGAAAATATTGATGGACAGAAGTTCTAAGACTCAATTCAAATTACACTTTCCTGAATTTAGGAGCTTTTTAACACAGAATAAGTAATCTGTTGTCTGTCAGACATGGTCATGCCATATACAAAAATGAAATGAAGCTATCTAATTATTTTCTACAGGGTTTCAAAATTTTCTGTAACAGTACCCATGAGCAATTAATGTCAGAGACCATTTAACTACCTTAGAAATAAAACATTTACCCTCATGCTGACTCATGATGCTGGAATGCTTGAGCAGAAATCAGTTGCTTGCAGCAAGCACTAAGTGCAAATAATTCATTTAGGTATCACTCATCCTTACAGTCACCTGCTAAGGCAAGCATGAGGCATTAAATTTTTGCAGTCTTTTACTGCCAATGACTTTTTAATTTTTATCCTTTAAAGTATTGGAATTGAGAGATGATTACATCAAGTTAAACTACACCTGAAGAAAATGAAACATATAGAGAGAAAAAAGAGAAGATGCCAATGTTAAAATGTTGATGCAGTTGGTATCTACATTTTAAGAAATCAGTTTTGCAGTTCTGTAGCAGTTCCCTGAAATATGACATAAAACCTGGATAGTTCTAAGAACTAACTCTACTGTTATTATGTGAACAGCCCCCTTTATAAAATCATAGATGAGTATGATTTCCAGACCTGCTGAATTCAGATCTAGTAGGTTTTTGAATCAGTGAAAGGATGTTAACAAGGAATTGTGATGTCCAAATGTCTTTTTTAAAGGATTTTGTCAAGGATATATGCTATACCTGTTCTGCTATTCATGTGGATTTAGCCAAGCTTTTGTTAAAAAAAGATTGGGAGCTTGCCATGCCTTTAGGGGTTCCCAAACAAATCCAAAATAAAGCAAAGGAGGGCTTTTAGATTGTGATAATCTCAAAATTGCCACAGTTATACCTTAATTCCTACAGAAGTTCTTTAGCTGAAAACATGTTTAAGAGGGAAAGAAGACATAAACAACCCACCAGAAGAGTATGAAAAACTGATTTAAAGCATCCTGCTCATCTGGCATTTTGTAGCCCATGGCAGTATGAGATCCATCATCATCCCCTGAGGAACTCCACTCCTGATCAGTTACCAGTTTGCCTTTGAGCCATTAACCACCACCCCCTGAGCTTGACAATTTAGCCAGACACCCACCCATCTCTGATCCATCTGTCCAGATCTTAAAAGCTTATCCGTGAGAAGGCTACCATGGGAGACTGTGTCAAAAGCCTTGCTAAAATCAAGGAAAATGACAATCTCTGTTCCTAGAAAATAATTTTTATAGACAGCAACTAGATTGGTCAAATGGGACTTACCCTTAACAAATTGATGTTGGCTTTTTCCACTGACTTTCTTGTCCTTCACATCCTTTCACAAGTACCTGTTCTTGTTTGTTTTATGGTTCAGAGTGTAAATTGCTTTCCCAAATGTTGAGCTCTAAGGGCTTTGTATTATTATTATGGTATTTTTGGGCACATATGAAAGGGATTCATAAGACTATTGCTGAATTCTCTAACATCATCCCAAAATAAATTTACAGTTAAAAATGAATAGAATATGTTAATGTTTTTAACTGTAGTAAAAACTGTAGTTTTTAACTGTAGTCTTTTATTAGAAATTTGTTTGGTAAATTAATATTTTACATTCTTATGGCTGAATTTGAAGATAAGCTTTGGCTATTTTTCTTTTTAAAACATGAAAAATAGAAAAAAATCTTATTAAGAGAATGCATTTACTGTAACATACTTCCAGATACTTACAGCAAGCCAAATTTCAAAGAAATATTGAGCGCTGTTTGCAAGAATTATGTATTTCTAGCTCTTAATCAGTGTTGAAAATTTTCCTTCGTCCTTTGTTGACTTCTTGAGATGTGCTTTAAGTAGTTTGACTATTTTGATGATCTCTTAAAGTTTTTGTACTTGCTTGGGAGCAGAGAAAGCTGAATGTCACTGTTCTGTCAAATGTGGGTGAGTGATGTCGCATTACGGTCAATGGCTGTTTTGAGCCAGAGGGAGCAATAGACTGGTGAGATATATATATTTCCAAGGCATAGAAACAGGAAAATAAAATAAAGAACAAAATTGCTATTAAAATTATGGAAGCGTCGCTCCCCTCCACTGCAAGTCAAAATGCTGACATTAACAATTTATTTCATCTCCACCTACCCCAGGGCCCTTTACTGTCCTTTTTTATAGCTCTAGAAACTATCACAAACCTTTACAGAACCAGGTTTTGAAGTTTGTGCATGTGAGTTTCGAATCTTAAACATGTGGCTTAACAGGAGAGAGCATACAAAGTTCTACATTTGGGCTTTTTTGTTGCTGTTGTTGTGCCAGTAAAACACTTATTTGGAGAACTTTCTATGTGTATAATTTTACATAAGTAAGGCATGATAAGGGGGAAGGAAATCACTCCTTTGAGGCAGTTGTAGAGAGTGATAAGGTTACCCCTGAGCCTCCTTTTCTCCAGGCTAAATAGGTCTATCTCCCTCAGCTGGTCCTCCTAAGACTTGTGCTCCAGACCCTTTATCAGGTTTATTGCTAATGGGTAACACTATAGTTAAGTTTCCACTATTTAGTTAAAATTATGAAAGAATTTCTCTCAGTATCATTCCTTTCACTTAGAATTCTCTAATACTGCCATTTAAAAAGATAGCGGTTCTTTAAATAGGTCAATTAGAGGAAACAAAGCTGAATTAATATCTTTGATTTTGAAAGATGAAATTTATATTGGCTGATAAAATAATTTAAGTATTAAATCCAGTGAATTTGCCCCATTAGCATTTTCTAAATTGACCTAAAATTGAAAAATAATTGCTACAATAATGATATTTTCTGAGGAGTCAGATGTAAAACATTTGAAGTTGATCAGGAGATACTTGAGTTTAGAGGTACCTGATTTTAGCGACAAGAAGTTCCTAATGATTGATAACAAACTTCTAAATGCATTTTTGTTCAAGACTCTGATGGTCCTTTTCAAAGGCCTTCTTGAATATTTGCATCCTGGTGCTCAGCTGTGGTTTAATGTAAAATGCTGTTTTGTTGTGAATGATGGAAACAGCAGGTATGATTCTGTCAGGAGATGACAAGGCTTTACATTGTGAACTTTTCTGCTTAAACATTAATTCTTGTAGATATTCTTCTCTGTGTGGAAAGTCTCATGTTAATTTCCATTAGTCCATAGCTTGTACAAGCTTAGAAAGTTGAAAGGTGTTTTCAAAATCTTTTAGTATATAAGGTACTCTGTCTAATAGCTTCTTGAGTACTGAGTGAAAAATCTATCAACCCTTTAGCACACCCTTTAGCTTCATGTTTGGGACTGTGTATTTGATGGTTTTATGATTTTGTAGCATGTTTTTGTCGTGAGAATAGGCACATACTTGTCTGACTAAATAAAACCGGCATAGGAAAGGGACTTTTTTTCAGTGAGTGACTGTTATCTCAGATGAGGCATGAAACAACTGTGTTTTGGGAAATAAAGAAATGCACATGGAAGAGCTAAAGGACAAAGAGATTATCTGTTAGACTGACCCAAGATCTACAAGCAAGGAAACTGCCAGCTAAACAGAAGTCCATGAATATACATCACAGCCATGCTGAGCTGAACCATGTCCCCAGTCCTTCTGCCCACATACTCGAACAAGCCAAGCTAGCAGGAGGGCAGGAACCAGCAGAGCAATTTTTACTTTGCTGTGCCTCTGAATGCCTCTGAATGCTGTATCAGACATAATCTTCTCTTTACTCTTAAAGTGATCTAAAATAATTTGAGACATTAGGCCGACTTCCTGGGATGGAACATTAAAAGACAGAATAGAAAAGGAACACCTGCTGTGAGCGACTAGAGAGTCCTAGTTCAAAGTTTGTCTCTACATTAATGACATTTTTGCTCCACCTACTGGTAGGAAGGCTCGGAGCCTTCTGAATTGCCGTCAGGCACTTGCACCTCCTTCTGCAATTAGTCCTCCTGTTGAGGCTAGAAGAATCAATTTCAGTGTGCAGAAAAAAGAAATAATAAAATGTTGATAGCTTTTTCTAAAAATTTGGGAGTGGGAGAGAAATTTTAATTTTAAGGGAGAAATAAGTATCATGGCTCAAAATGTACAAACAGAGAAGTGTTCCCTGTGGTGAGGATGGCTGGTGCTCATAATTTTGGAGGATAAAACAATGAACAAAACAACCCGTCAAAAATAAACAAATTCCTCCTCAAAAAAATTCTAAAACTTTATACCTTAATATTGTAGGTGTTAACTGGTTTATTGTCTAAAATCCATCTTGCTATGACAAAGCACAAAACTGTCCTTATATAATCTTCCTTTCTTGCCTTATGGCATAAGGGAGCTGATAGTCATTCTGAAATGCTGATTTGATAGCAGTGAGCATGTCTCAGTTCTGATTGCTCATTTTGCCACATTTCTTGATTACTGTGTGATGTCAAGGAAAATAGGACTTCTGAGTTTATTTGCACAGCTGTTCTGATTAGTTATGTTTGGTTTTATGCCAGGAGGTTCTCAAAGGTTTACTCTGTTGTTTCTGAAGCTGTCAGCTTACTGCCTCTGTCTTTTTAGAATGATATCCAAACACATTCGTTGGATGTATTGTTTCAGTCTTACTCACTGGACTGAAGTCAATGAATAAGCTTCTTTGAAAATTACTGGTTCAACAGCTGTAGATTTCTCTTCTAATCGCATGCTGAGGTCTTCATGAGGACACTGTGCTGTAATATAATGACAATTCGTTAATAAGGCTTACTTGGTGAAGTTGATAACACCATACAAATCAGATTGTAGTTTTTCAAATGGGAAAAAGTCCCACTAGTAGCTGAGGTTTCATTGACATTTGGTAGATACTTCTAGTTGCAGTGGGTACAATCCCTGCTCTGTTTGGACCAGTGTATCTGAATTCATATTAAATCAGGCCCTTCTAATCACATACAAAATCACAGAACAGGTGAGGTTTGTAGGGAGATTACATAGACTAATATCCTTACTGAAGTAGGATTAGCTAGATCAGGTTGTGCAAGGATGTGCCCTATTGGGTTTTGAATATCATGAAAGATGGAGACTTCACAGCCTCTCTGAGATATTTGCAATGTTTCATCCCTCTTACCATAAAGAAGCTTTTTAGACAAACAAATTTAAGCCCATAAAATTATGTTAGTACTTCATCATATGGGTATCGTAATGAGGTATAAGGTGAAGTACTTGTTTTTCTTCCGCAGGACAGGGTCATTGTGACTAAAATCATAGGAAGAATTGGGCTACCTAGCATAGGACTGGAGATGGAAGTCATATCCATGAGTCTGCAAACAGAATAAAAAAAAAGACCATTATGCTTTTGTCCCACTCTTATTCAGTGAAGAAACTTTCCTGACACTCATACCCCTAGCTGCAGCTGCCAGTCTCTTTGATTCTGTAGGCTCCCTCTACTGTGTTTCTGATCTGCCCATGGTTCCACAAGTGTAACAGCAGAGTTTCTGAACTCTGAACAGAGGCCAAACAAAGAATCAGCCAGACTATTATCCTCTAGATATAATGCAAAAGAAAATGATTAGTACTTTTCAGCAATTTGAACAGGAATACCTGCTCTTACAGTCATCAATGCTCCCCAAATGATTTCCTGCAAACTGAAAATGTGTATATTCCAGAAAACATATGAAATTCTGATGCTGCTGAAAAAAATTCCTGTCAGCTATTTATAGTCATTAAACTTTCAGGGATTAAATTCCTATCAACTACTTTTAGAGATTGGAGGAGAATATATTGAGTAGCCCAGGAGGGAAAACTTGGACGTGTTTGCAGATGAAAATCTCAACGTGCCTTGATAATTACACTCACAGCCCAGAAAGCCAATTGTATCCTGGGCTGCATCCAAAGCAGCGTGGGCAGCAGGGTGAGAGAGGACTCTGTTCTGCTCTGTCCTGGTGAGACCCCACCTGCAGTGCTGCATCCAGCTCTGGGGGTCCCAGCACAAGAAGGACATGGACCTGTTGGAGTGAGTCCAGAGGAGGGACTCAAAGTTGATCAGATGGCTGGAGCACCTCTCCTTTGAAGACAGACTGAGAGAGCAGGGGCTGTTAAGTCTGGGAAAGGCTCCAGGGAGATGTTAGAGAACCTTCCAGTAGGCAAATAGGGATTACAAGAGGGTGGAGAGGGTGATGTGGCCTTGAGAGTGCAAGAACAGGTTTAGATTAGATGTAAGGGAGAGTGTTTTTGCTGTGGGGGTGATGAAACCTGAGAGGTTGCCCAGGGAGATTGTAACTCCCCATTGCTGGAGGTGTTCAGGGCCAGACTCGGTGGGGCCCTGAGCAACCTGGTCTAGGGGTAGGTGTTCCTGCCCATGGCAGGGTGCTTGGAAATGGATGACCTTTAAGGTCCCTTCCAATCAACACCATTCTATGATTCTATGATTCTCTGACTTTATGATTCTATAAATTGACTACAATCTCATCAGTTCTGTCTGGTTTTGACTTCCTATTTACAGTCTCCTTTAAGATATTAACTGCATATATCTGAAAACAGATGCTGTGTTCTTTCAGTAAAGATGGGCTCAAATGAATACTTACATGCCAAATCTAAGGCAGCTGGTGAATATTTAGGGGTATTCATCAGAGAAAATGTCTTTTTATATGTAAACGGACCATTCCAACAAATAGCTATGCTGCATCTGAATTTACTTGGACTTGATGCTGCAGTATTAGACACTTTGTGGGGCTGTGATAGAGCAGGAAATACATATGTATGGACATGTACACAGATGATCTTTTTGTATCTTCTCAATGGTAGCCTCTAATTCCTGTAAGCTGATGGGGATCTCAAAGAGTAAGGACTAGTTACATGTGATTTTATTGTACGCTCGCTGTTCTGGTGTTTGGCTTAGTGCCAGCATTTCTGCCATACATACCTAACACAAGAAAGGAAAAAAGAAAAAAAGATTTCAACAAGCAGTAAAAAGACTTGCTGGGGATAGGCATATTTTAGCTTGTGTCCCTAACTACGTATTTTGTATTTTCATTCTATAAGCATGCTTATGCATGCCAGATACATGGGTTTTATTCTTGTTGCCAAAAAACTGATCATCCCAGCTCTGAGGATTGCATTCAACAAAAAGTAATGCTGACCTTTTTTTTGTTGATGTTTTTAGCCTTGGGGATCTCTGTTACCACCTGCATTTTCAAACCTTTTCTATCTTCTTGTGTTTGTTTCTCAGAGGCCACAGTTACCTAACAAGGGTGACTATTCTGTGTGATTATTCTGTCAGCTGCTAGTTAGAGAAGGAAGGGCTTGTACAAAACAGGCTGATGCTTCTTTTTTTTTTTTTTCTGAAAAGGCATCTGTTATGATATATGGCTTTTATACACAGACATACACTCATAAAACTATCAGCCTTTTTAGAACATCAGAATCTTACCACTGCAATTAAGACAATTGAGATCTGACAAGAACATCAGTAGCGTTAGTAGAGCTCAGGAGATTCAACAAAACTAATTAGAATTACCATAATAGATTTCTTCTCTTTTTACTATTATGATATCAGTGGAATGAATTTGAACATGTATCTCAATGCTATTATATCTATTCTGTTATGGTGAAGTTTTCTTACCAGAGCAATCCAACATGCTATGGAAAAATACCTCAGTGAAAATGTGGCTAGATCTAAGGCCATAGGTATTTTGCTCTTTTGTGCAGAAAAATGAAAGATTTGGACATCTAAAAATAGCATGTATTTGAAAATGAAGCATAAGAATTTAAAATAATTAAGGGCTTTTTTAATTTTGACTAATTGGGGATATTTGAGGTGATGTGAAAAATTTCAGGAATATAGAGTTTTTTTTTTCTGCCTAGAATTTTAACAAGTAACATCAAAAGTACCAATTCTGAATATCTTGGGCTGGCATTAGATAGAAGAGCAGTAGTGATGCAGTAATGTACATAGTTAACATTTTGGTTTTCTGAAGACTGATCAAGGTAAGAAGATATTTTTAAAATCTAACAAGAGCAGTAGTTAAAGAACCTGAAAAATAGGGCTCTGGAATATAAAAGAAGAGTGAAAAGAGCAAAGCAGTGACCCAGACAGAACTTTAAAATAGAGTTTAAAGCTGGTAATACAGGAGTAGAATAGAATTTAAATATGAGCATGCAGAATTTTAAACTCTTTTCTATGGCTAGAGTTATGGATAGAGCAGGAAGTAGATTTAGAGAGTGTGTGTATGAGTTTGAAACCAGAAATGGAATGAAGTATGCCAGTGCTCCTACAAGGTAATTGATGCTCAGATGAAGTCTTAATATGAAATTATTTAACCTTATTTTCCCTGTTTCAATTGAGCATAAGCATAATGGAGCAATCCAGCATAAGAAAGCATATTTTTTAAAACCTGTATTTACTGACATTATTTTGTACATGACTTATGTCAAAAAATATACGATCTTATAAGAACTTTACATTTTGTGATTAAGAGTATTTTAATTGCCTAGAATTCCTCCTATCAGTTCCCATGATCTATAATATTTTTGAAAAATGCCTGTTTATAACTACTGTGCCTTATTCTTAAAGAATAAAGCTACTAGTCAGTCTGTGTTTTATTCTTCCCTGAAAAAAGAGCCTTACTCTTGTTTTTTGTTCATTTTAGCAGAAACTAGAAATACAGCTTTTACATAGCTTTTTATATTCTCTTTCAAATTATAATCAATTAATTTTCCATTTCCCCAATTTCTAGTTGAACTGAAGTATTTTTCTAGAGGTTTACCAAAATAGGCAATCTTTATCTAATAAATTGTTGTAGAGTAGTCTTAACTGCCTTACCCTCATGTAAAATTCTACTGAAGTTAAAGCAACTGTTCTGGCAGAAAGAAGTAAAGCATCTTATTCACACTGTGTACTCTTGGCCAAGAATTTTATATCTTCAACCAACTCTCAGGGAGGAGGAAGGCAGGTTCAAACCTTGTGAAGTGGCATGTGTTAATCTTCTTCAGTTAAAAACTGTATTACATTTTGATTGGCATGTACCTCAGAGCTTACAACTTCTTTTTTCTGCAGATGCTCTATTAAAAACCAATTAACTTTCAGTGTAATCAGGTATTTAACTTATCAGTTATGCAGTGAAAAATGTTGGGGGTGATAGCAATGACAAACAGGCTTACCAACTAATCAGCTGTCTAATTAATTTGAAAGTCTTTCATGTTTGATAAAAATTATGCATAATACGAACTGTTTAAATCCTGGGGATAAATATACCTGTGTGAAGGTTTGTCTTGGGATATATTCAGAAGGCAGCTAAAAAATGAGATGTTATGGTGCAAAACATTTTGGTTTCTTCTTTCTTATTTTACCTTCCTCATATGTTAATAGAAAAATCTAGAAAGAGAAAATGATTTAACTAAGGTTAATTACTAAACGACCTTTTCAATGATGTCAAAACTGATGTTCCAGGGCAGACCTGCATCTGTAATCAGAGAATATTTAATTTCCTGAAAATTTCAGGGCAGACTATTACTTGTCTCCAGTTATTTATAAACATTATGGCCTTTTCATCCCAAACAGGCAATTATTGACAGGGTTTGGGTATTGAGCAGTGCAGAATGCTGTGTGTGGGAAGAGGTCAGGAGCTACCCTGTGACAGTTAAGCTAGATCCAGCTGACCTGGCAACAAACAATCCACAGCGCACCAGAATTTCAGGATGAGGAACATGTGGCAGCACTGCCCAAACATCATTAAGAAATACCAGTAGCTGTGGGGAGTAGGAGAAATGAAAAGAAAGTTGAGGCAGGAGGATGGGGAAGAGGCACAGGAGACAAAAAGGGAAATACACAAGGAGATGTGAAGAGCATATTTTGCAGAAACCAGAGAAGAAAATTCGGGAGACATAGGGAAAAGGACATTGCTAGCAAAACTGCTAGAAAAAAGCTCTTGAAAGGGGACGATCCATAGCAGAGAAGGTCTGAGGACTGCAAGAGCCCTGAAGGACTGCGCAGCATGGAGACCCCTGAGGTACTGCAGGCGATGGTGGAGCCAGCTGCGGAAAACTGTGGGAATGGTGACTAAAAAAGGCAAGGAGAGGTGTTGAGCTGAAGTTGAGCCTATGAGTCCAGGAGCAAGGCTGTTGCCCTATGTGTCTGTAGAATTGTGAGTTTTGTCCCTCAATACCTGAACCAATAAACAAAAATTGTGCTAATTATCAGGAAGTCAAATTAAGTTAAAAAACCCATGGTCAAGGGTTTTTTTTGCTTTTGAAGGTAGTGGAAATAGAAACGTAACCTAACCTCAAATATTTTTTTAATTAAGTTTAGTTTTTTTATCTTTGTATTCTAGCTAAAATAAATTCAATTTTGCAACATTTTGTCAGACGACTCATTTATTGTGGCAGTATAGTCTAAGCATTGTCATTATGGCTTCAGATATTTTATTTTTTAATTATTTTTTTCTCTGTTTTGATGGTGCAAGAATTTTGGGTAGATACCTGTGTATTAATACTTACATCTACAGAACAATTTGAACATACATTGCTCAACTTGAATGTTTCTTGCATACCCCAGGGACCAGAACTATAGTCTGGGTGACCTGACTGTCTAAAAAGTGCATTAAGAATGCATTTGTACTTTGAGAGTACAAATGCAAGTCAGACAACAGAAGCAGGTAACATTATCCTAATCTATCAATCCAGCCTTTCTTTAGGTTTCCTCTTTCAGATGTTGATAGATAATTAAACTGCATAATATTCCCCCCGCTTTCAGTTTTGCTTTACTTCCAAAGGATCTCCAGGAGACTTTTAGAATACCTTTGCAGAGATGGGGAATACTGGTAATTTAGCTACAGGCTCAGTTTACCAGCAAGTGTGGATATGGTTCATAAGTTGCTTCTGAAATTATAACAGGTTCATGGAGAAGGAAGTGGTTTAAAGATTAGCTGGGAGTACAGCAGCTTTCCTCATGTCTTAAACTTACCTGTGAGTCATTCTTTACTTCAGAAAAAGATCTGAACCCACCACTATACTACAGAGGTGTGCCTACAGCTAGCCACTTGGAAATGTAATTATGGATCACTGAAAATTTTCCAGCTGCTCTAGTTATAAAAGAATGGTTTCAGATAGCTACGGTAAAAGTGCTGCTGTCAGACTATTGAGATAAATTAGAAGACATGGGTATCTCTGTTCTGAAGGATTTTAACATGCAGATTTTGTTTTCAAACACCTGTTTTTGAAAACAAAATCTCACTCAGTTTGTACTTCATAAAAAATTCAAAACTCATTAATAGGGACCGGAGCATAACTTTGTTGAGATACTCAGGTGGAAAAGAGGTTTTCACTTTTCTTTTAGTTCCTAGGAATTTCTACACTTCTGTATAACATTAGGCAAATGAAAGAAAAATGTTCCTTTGTGAATATCCCTCCAGCCTGCAGAAGTATATTAGAATTTGAAAAAAAAACCCTTCAAAGATTGCTTACATTATAAATACAACCATTCTTTGGACCAAGATACACATTATTTTATGCCTAAACATATCTATACACAAGCACACACACATCTCATCTCCAGGGACAGTTTTCTCTTGTACTGCTGGTGGTGATTTGATTCAGCAGGCTCCTCATGGAGCTGTGCTCTCTGTGCCCTAGGGAGGTCTGGCAATCCTGACACTCTCAGTGCAGCTTTTGATCTTCTTTCTCTGCTGGGATCCTCTCTGCACCTGGGTATTTCCAAAAACAAATATGAACCATTTGGGTAATAGGGATGTTTCTAGGGGGACACTTCCAAGCAATTTTTCAGCTGTTTCTTTGTCATATCCCCCCATCTTAGTTTAAACAATCAATTCTATATCATTCAATCTCACTGCTCTGTTAAACACCTCATTTCCATGCGAGAGCATGAGAACTTCCCCACTTAGATCATTAGGCAAGTTTTGTCTTTGATTTTGCACCAATCTGGACATCACAGCCCACAGGAAGTATACAATAAAGAGCAAGCATCCAAGTGTTTCTAGGTTTATGCACCACTTGGCAAGGGATTTTCAGGAAGCAGTTTTGAATCTGAGGACCTTTTTTAATTCTAAGTCTTGCACTGGCCATCTATCTGTAGGTCATCTAGTTCTTAACATTTTTATAAACTGGTGACTTGTGAAATTCTTACCAGGGCCCATTTGCTGTGCCTTAGAGATACATAATAAAATAGTTCAGAGTATTTTAGTCTGAATAAACATGACAGATTAAGTGTAACCACTTGTTAGAAACCTCTAATGAATTGTTAAAGGTATAGAATTATATCTTCTAATGTAGTCCCATGCTGCTGGAGGAAGTTGCTTCTGTTCATTTCAGTGAATAAGAAAACATCTTTTAAGTTTATTTTAATATTCATGACAGTCTACTTAATATTCATTGGAGATTTTAGGGAGCAAAAATGTGATGTAATCCTTTTTTTGCTATGCACAATGAGTCTATTTGGATGGATGTGGAGAAGAAGTTTTTATACCTGAATTTGACTGGAAATTGTGCTGTCCAACCAAAATCTCAGTTGATGAAGGAATATCAACCTAGCAGGTTTTGAAAAGGCACAGAACTAACAGAAGGATTTTTGGTTTCATCCCAGGGGAAGAAGGTCATATATATAGGAAAAAGTTCCATAAGAATTCTGACAGAATCTCTATTTACATTGTATGAGGACATTTTAAAAGCTTCAGGGGAAGATAAACAAGCAACACCAAATTAGTTGTCTTGTTTAAAAAGCATTGATTTTAACAAGAGAAAAGTACAATAATAATTTAATTCTTCTCAAACTGTTTCAGTTTTAGGTCATGTGCTACACCAATGTCTCTCCAAGTCTGACATTGCAAAGTTAAAATAAGCATATTTTACTGCAAGAAAATTTGAAATGCTTCAGACAATTCTTCATTAGTCATTAGTTTAAGTACTTAAAGAAAATCTTTTTAACAGTATGATCTTTATTTTTATTCAAGAGAAAAATTTAAATTTGTATTTGGTTACCATAATAAGAATAAATCCAGTGACTATAATTACCCTTTTCTACTAAAATTTATCTTTATAGCTATATTAGGGATGATAAACAAAATCCAGTTGTTTAGGTTTAAAGTTTCTTTACTTTTCTTCCTTAGGCTTTTTGTCACAAACAAAAAAGCATTTGTTGAATACAAGATTTTACTCTTTTCTCTTACTGACAAAATTGGCTGGCTTGAATCTTTCAGCTATGCTAAAAAAGGTGCTGTTTTTCTACTTGGCCCCAGCTGATCTCTTTTCTGGAGAAGTTACTTCCAGTTCACCAGACTTGCATTATAGAGGTCAAAAACTTCACTTAATGACATTGATGCCCTGAGAAGCTACCTAGAACAGAGGCCAGACAGAGTTAAAGGAATAAACTAAGTATTTATTATAAAGGCCTTCAAAGGATACACCTTGGGTGGTACAAGAGTTTAGCCATGGCTTCACCCAAGATGGATGGCGTGCCACAAGTTTTCACACTTTTATAAGTTTTGGTCCATTTACATATTGGGGTTAATTGTCCAATTACAGCTTCAGGTTATGAAGTCCCATCTTCCAGTTTGCGCTCCTCAATTTGCTGTTGTTTATGCCTTTTGGGCCTGAAGCTGTATGGCTGTCCTTGGTTTTCAGGCTGGAAAAGGATTTGTCTAATGAAACTGTGAAGAGAGCTTGCTAACACTCTGTATGAAGTTCAGAGTTATATACTAATGTAGTACAAAATCTGGAAAATATGAAAACTGAAAATTAAGGCATCAACATAAAGAGTGTGACTGAGTGCAAACTCAGCAAGCTTGCAGAATACACCAAGTTGAATACAAAACTGATATGCTAGAGGGGTGGGATACCATCCAGAGGGACCCTGAAAAATTTGAGGAGTGAGTGTCTGGGAACCTCATGCAGTTCAACAACATGATCAGGGCAATCATCAGTATGAACCTCATGCAGTTCAACAACATGATCAGGGCAATCATCAGTATGAACAGAGTCTGTGGAAGGAAGAGATTGAGAGCAGCCCTGCAGGGGTCTTGAGGATGAAAAATTGAACATGAGCCAGCAATGTGCCCTGGCAGCCTAGAAAGCCAGTTGTACCCTGAGCTGCATAAAATGAAGTGTCAACAGCAGTTTTGGGAGGTGGTTCTCCTGCCTCTATTCTGCTCTTGTGATGTTTCACCTGGAGTATTGCAGTTCACTTCTGCAGTCCAGTTCTGGATAAAGAAAGACATGGACCTGTTAGAGCTAGTCCAGAGAGTCATTAAAATGATGCTGGAACACATCTCCTACAAAGGCTGAGATACTCAATGGAAGGCTATTGGGAGAGTTTATTGAGGCCCCTTATATATAAAACAGACCCTATAAGAAAGTCAGTGACATTTTACTGAGATCTGTACAGACAGGGTAAGGGACATTTGTTTTAAACTCAGAGGGCAGATTTATATTTGATATAAGCAACAAATTCTTTACTGTGAGGATGTGAGGCACTGGGACAGATTGTCCTGAGAAGCTATGAACCACCCATCCCTGGAAGTGCTCAAGGCAAGGCTGGATGGGGCTTTGAGCAATCCTAGGTTGTTGAGGACTAGTGGAAAGTGTTTCTGCCCATGGCAATGAGGTTGGGATCAGATGATGTATAAAGTTCTTTCCAACTCAAAACATTCTATGATTCCATGATTTTATAATTCATTCTAGGATTTTTAGTTTAGCTTTTAAAAATTTAAATAGTTGCACATTTAAGTTCTTAATTTCTAATAGATCAAGAGAGCAGTTGTTATAGTAGCTAAACTGAAGTTGCTGCTGCAGACTAACTTTATTCTAATTTTGCTCTGTACTGTATTACAGCTTGCCAAAGTAGGTGTAGGGAAATAGAGGAATTGAAATAATTGTGTGATGTCAAGCATGTTTTACACATAAATCTTTTATAATGAAATTCAGACTTATATTTCTGACATTATTTTGTACATAATATTACTGGAACTGAGCAATGCTTTTACTAATCTTATGTTACTCAGGTTTCTAATCTAGAAACATCTTGAAGTTTCATGCAAAAAAATTATATTTGTTCTGCTTATTCAGGCATATGCTAAAATATTAAGAGGAAAATTACCTTCTCCCTTCACTGTACTCAATAAAACTTGTGACTTTCAGCTTTATTCTCAGATCAGTAATTAGTTCCCAGATCCTTTGATTTGACTGAAGTCAGCAGAGAGATGGAGGAGCAGTGATTATAATCAATAATGTATCTCTCTACAGGTTCTTTAAGAGAATCAACATATAAATATGCTCAATCCCATTGAATGAAACACAAACTATATTTCAGCACTACAAGCTAGGAGACCTAAACCAATATAGTTGCTTAGATCCAAAGATTTGAGGATAGCACTATCCCTCTAGCTGGGATTGAGAAATAAAATAATTTAAAATTGTCTTTTGCTTTGTCAATATGCTTAGGCTGTGCTTTTCTGAAGTAAAGTTTTGTATTTAGTCTTTGTATATATTTTATGAAAATTTGCACTGAATAATAGTGTACTATAGCAGCAGAATGAGATTTCTTTTCCTAAGATACTAGTAAGAAAAATGCAGTCAGAGCAAATGCTGGTCAATGTGAGCATGTTTTCAAAATACCTGTCACCACTAATTGGCAATTCCTCTGCTTGCTCAAGAAAAACTGTATGAGCATCTCAACCTGTTGATTAAAAAATCTTCTGGGTGTCTTGATTTAGTGGGTAGAGGAATTGATGAGGAGGGGGATGGAATGAATGGTCTGCCAAATTAAACTGAGTTCTGATTATCATCAAGAATAAAAATGCACATATTTTATCTAATACTTATTTAAGATACATGCTTTTATTTAGGCATCGATCTTTCTGCCTAGCACCTGTTTGCACATCTAAGTACCAAACATGATAAAATTATCCTAAAATGACCATTTAAAAACCCCCAAATACCTGGAAAATTTAGAATATTTAACTTAAATTTATCAATCAGAACAGGTTTAAAAGTTGTTCCAACTGGTATTCCTGTAAATTAAGTGTTTGGGTAATTTTCATAGGTTCATGGATTTTCCAGTTATCAGTACCTTCAGGTTCTAGAAGTGGCACAGGATGAATGCAGTCTGTTATTGCTGGGTGTAATAGAAAAACACATTTTCTATGCTGCAGAATCTTTAATCAGTATGTGGAAGAGAAAGTAATGGAATTGTTCACTTTAAAAAAATTCTTCCTTCATAATTCAGTGGAAGATGCATTTCCCCCATTGAGTGGTGGCAGCCCTTTCCATGCTCTAACATGTGAACAAGAACTGGGATGAAGCAATTGCAGATTTCGTACATTTGGGCTGCTGGAAAATTAATTTTTCTGGGAGGTGGTAGGTAGATCAACAGTGACACTGGCTTCAAAGACTATAATTTATCAACTTCAGGAAGGTCCAGAGACGGTGAGGAGGAAAGAAAGGTTACTGGTATTGCCTTATAGAGCAGCAACCTCTGGCATCAAGTCCTTTTAGACTTTTGTTCTAGGCTGCCTCATTTCTGAGCCTAATTATAAGACATGGTTCAATTTATTATGAAAAGTAACTTAAAAGAAAACAATGAAATTCATATCAAAGTGTTTCATAAAAAGTGTTTAGAATCAGAAAATTCCCTGTAGCATAGTCTCATTCTTTTTTCTGTGAAATTTAGCTGCAGCCTGAAGAAAATCAGACTGGGATAAATTCAGGTATTGGAAGAAGACAGGAAAAGCACAGCAGGAAGAAGTGAAAAAACAGTAGAATTACAGAATGATTGAGGTTGGAAAGGACCTCTTTAGGTCCTCTGGACCAGCTTCCCTGCTCGAGTAGGGGCAACTTGATAAGACTGCTCCATTCTGTGTTAGTTGGGTTTTGAATATTTTCCAGTATCCCTACCACTTCTCTCGGAAGCTCATCCTTGTCTCTCGCCCCTATCAAAGCATGAATGTTCTCTTACGTTCAGATATAATTTCCAGTATCTCAGTTTGTCCCCATTGACTCTTGTCCTGTGTACCACCACTCTCTCTGTCTGTCTCATCTTCATTCCCTCAAAAGAAGGTATTTGTATACACTGATAAGACACCCCTTGAGCCTCCTCTTTTCCAGGACAAACTGTGACAGCTCTCTTAGCCCTTTCTCATATGAGAAATGCTCCACTTTCTCATCTTTGTGTGTCTTTGTCAGGTTCCCTCCAGAAGGTTCTTATCTTTCTTGTGTGAGAAAACTAGTTATCGTCAAAGATAAATCATTAAATGGCTGAGGGAGAAAGGTATTTCAAACTGACTGCAGGTTATGATGGTGAAATTTTATACATAAACACCTTTAGAATATTATATGACATGAACATAGAATGCAATTTTCCAGGATTCAATGTAAATTTTACATAAAATTTATAGATTATTTTGAAAGTGGGAATTTCAAGGTCACAACTTTTTTTTTGTTGTAGTTGTTCTGTAAAGTAAGAAAACAAAAAAGGAAAGTTATCTAGTCTTAAAGACTTAATTCCTGTTGATTCCAAGAGCTTTTGCCTATTACGTGAATGAGTATAGTACCTTTAGGCTTTTTCTCACAAGAGATAATGAGTGACGTGTTTGTCTCCTGAACAGATAAACTTAAATGAAAATCCAGCACAGACTTAAACCATGAATATGTTCTGGTATGTGTATGGAGATTCTACTTGCAGAAGGGTTTTTTGCTGCTATGTTTTTGGGGATTTTTTTGTGTGTGTTTGTAGTATAGGGAAAGAAACAACTTTCATCAGCAAAGGTTGGGATCAAAACCATAAAGTGAGAAAGTTCTATAAAATTGTTTTATTAGCTGCACAGCATGCTTCAGAAAAGTTGTCTGGTTTTGGAGTAATAACTTTAAGAAATAGTGAGATAGCATAGATGGAGTTGTTTTTTTAAGGTCAGGACATTTCTCTATTTTTACCATCTACATAAGTATGTAAGTGACCTTTGTTCTGTGACCTTTGTTACCTACTGATCACACCACACTCATGGTTTCTGATTACTAGTGTATTCTGAGGAGGACTGAAATATCAGCTGGAAGATCCAATGTATTAGAAGATCAAACAAAATTATCTAAATTGATTAATTTCATAATTATAACTAATATACCATCTTGGGTGAATAGATTAAAAATTAACTGGTGATCTGATTTCATTGAACCTTCACAATGAACCTCACATGGACAGAAACTAAAGTAAAAAGATAAACTTTTCACTACTGAGTGACCTTTTTGAATATTCAGATTGTAACTATTTGAACACTAACTATGCAGTGGCAAGACTTTCATATCTGCACTGGACCTGGCTAGGACAGAGTCATTTGATGAATTTTATATCTGTGACTGAAACAATGCTGATAACACACCAATGTTTTCAATATAAGCATACTAATAGAAGGGAGAATTACTTGACTAGAGTAAGAATCATTTAAAAAATATTATTCATAAGAACACTTATGAGGGAATGAAGCCATTGTAGTGTAGACACCAAGCTTCAGATCTCTTAAAGTCTGCTGATGTGTTTATTCTCTCAAACAGAACTTCAGTGGGACCTAAATTTGTCCTGTGTTTCCATAACTCCTTTCTTCAAAGTGGAAGATAGGTGGGGATATTTTCCCAAATCTCATAGAGAAGGGGCAGAAAGCTTCTAGGTATTTAAAGTATATGCATTCATATAAATACAGAGATTTAGACATAAATATGCATATGCATTTATATTTAATATATACTATATAATAATAGATATGTATATAACTATAAATGTCTGCGAGATAAAAATATATTATATGTACAATAAATATATAACTTCAGACAGTATAACTGCTAGTTTAAACAACCTTTCTTTTCCCATTTAGCAGAGTAAATGGTATGGTAAGTATGGTAAGTAAGGGATGCCATATTTGAACAGTAATATTTTACAATTCTGTTCAAAAGTGTTTCTCAAAGTGACATTTTTCAATAAAGGCCTTTTTTTCCTGTGTCTGTAAGCTCCATTAAATAAAGAAAAGAAAATTACAATCCTATATCTTTTTCCTTTATATATTCCCAATCAATGAATAACATGATGAGAAGAAATCAAAATTTGGAATACACTCTCTTAAGCCACCTATTTTTTTTCCTTACTTTTCTTTTTTGTCTGCTTCATAACACTGTGCCTTCAATAAGGGAAAATCTATGAAAGGTAATATTTTGAGTATTAGAAGCAGAGGAGAAAAGTTGAAGTTAGTTCCAGCATAGCTACCAGTAAGTATGGTCCACAATAATGTCTAAAATCTTAAAATTTAGAGTCATTAGAAATTCAGAGCAAAACTCATCTATCTTATATGCTGAACCCTATTTTCCAGGTCTACTCTTAGCCCATATATTTTGACCAAGTCAGCTTTGGACACTTTTTTGCCTCCAGATATTTTCTTTGCCATTTGAATTACACAAAGATTGGTGTTTTTTTCCTTCACTAAAATTGCTGAATAAGTAGGTGTTTCAGAGACACTAAGTAAGGATTACTACAGACATACAGGTTATAGACAGCCTTAAATTTTTAATAGCAAAATATATTTTTTATAGTTTGAAGACTAAAATTACATTCAGAATATTCTGTATTGCTTGAAGTCTGTTAGAAAATGCTGAGCATTAGTTGCTTTCAGTAACTTTCTTAGAATGCTGTTTGTTTCATTTTGGAAATAAAAACTTGGGTCATCATTGATTGAAAATCTAAGGGCAGAAATAACTATTTCTTACAGGATTACTTCACGTCAGTGGCTGATAATGGTAATAGCCTAAAGAGTATTTGCCAGCCTGCTCCAGTTAGTGTGGTCTGAAAATACCATCTTAGAAATCCTACTAGTTTTCAAAACTTAATAATACATTTTCAAGCACTTTTTCTATTCCATATCTCATTTTAATGACAGGTTCAGTACAGTGAAATATCATGATATAAAACAAAAGAGAAGTGGATTCCAAATGAAAAGGCTCCATAAAATCATGGAATGTAGAAAAGATGCATTTTTTTAATGAAACAATGTGTGTTTTAGGGTTGCCAGATGTAGGAAAAAGTCCTGCTTTTTTTTTCCTTTTTCTAATTTATTATAATAAATTCCAAATACCATTGTATTTGGTAATGGAATACCAAGGTTCATATTGAAAAATGTATGCTTACATTTAGAACCTCTTGGGTACTCTGACTTCTGAGTACCTACTCAGGTAAAAATTGTGATCTTAAGATGACCTCAGATTCTGTTTAGAATAAGTTTATTTCCATTTTGTAAAGTTCAGTTTAACAGAAGTTTGTTTTTCGTTGCACAATCAATGTTCTTTTCTTTCCAGGCTGTGAGGTAAAAGTGCATTGGCCTCCTAGTAAAAGGTGAAAAATTGATCACAGTCAATTTCTATGATGCCTAGGAAAAAGCAGGTGCCTTTCTTATGTCCTCAGTTTTCAAAGTTCTCAGTTTTCAAAGCTGAATGACTACAGCCAATTTTGTCAGTCTTAAAGCAGAAGCCATTTCCTAAACTTGAAATTTCTCACAGGTTTTTTTCTAATTTTCTCATTTCTGCTAGTTCTACTGCACCCTTTCTGCGATGTCAACCTGAACTGTGAAAAAACACCAGCATTGCATGGACTGATGCAATAAGAAAATAAAGTTTCCCTTTTGTCCTTATGTCTTTCTCCTTAATTGTATTTTTCTGGATGTGTTAAGACCTTTAGACAAAAAATGGACAGCAGATCACATAACTTCAAGTCTGTTTGAGTAGCTATGGTCAGCTCACCATTGCTCTGTTGCACATAATTTTGCTGCTGTTTTGCTGCCTGGCTACTGAATAAAATTGGCATATCCCAACAGCTGAGCAAGTATTCATTTATCTTTATCAGGATTTGCAAAAAGCCTTTAGATTTCAATTTGCATGACCTAAGTGATGGATTTGTATTCTTTTAGTAGTACTGACTTAGCTCTTACCTTATTGGAAGAATATAATATAAGTCATTATAGATTTATAAGTCTACTTATTATCTACTATATATTTATTGCACCCACTGTAATGTCTTCTTGCTCCCTTTGCTATCATTTCTCTGAGAGAAATGGTCATACAGAAAATTTTTGGTAGATCCTTATTTAAATGTTCATATGAAACATATTTAGAATAGCTAAATTACAAATTAAGGCTGCAAAGGAAAATTCATCAAGCAGAAAAAGAAAAAAGATACTAAGTTTTGAATGCCATAAAAACTGCAAAACAAAAGCTTCTAAGGGATAGAAAGGTTCTTGGAAGAAAAACAATGTTTGTTTTGGTTCAATGAACATTTTTTTCTTCTACTTGAAATGGAACATTCCTTTTTTGGACATCTGTAATGCAGTCTGAGGAAAAGAAGAGCTTAAGCTACAAAATTGTTAATAAAGATGCTGAAATCCCAACTTGGTAAGATACAGCAGAACAGGACTCCACAGTTCAAATCCCCCATCTTTTTATTTAGAGAGATTAAACTTCAGTCACATTATAGGTACTGAGCACTTTTTCTCTCAGAAATCTTGAGGCTGGTATGAACTTTTTCTAGAATTTATTATTTGTGTTGGAACAAAATCTTAATTTTAGACAATGACTGTTTATGACTGGGTACCTTAACCTCTTTGAGAACATATTATATTTTTTATTTCAAATATTGATGTCTTAATTCAAAGAAATAAATCTAGATTTAGAGAGACATAACAGAAATTATATTCCAACAAACCATACTGTTTGTGAAATATTTCATGCTCCTGACAAAACATTGTACTTGTTTAGGTCTGCAATTCTGCCTTTTTTTTTTTTTTGGTTGTTGTTGTTGTTGAAGTTCCCAATACTTCCAGGTTTCAAACATTACAGTGTACACTCTCATTGTCCTTGAAATTCAGTCTGGAAACCAATTTACTGGGATCATTTTATTTCCCACCAAGAAAAAAAAAAAAAAAATAGAGTGTACTTTCCTATCAGGATTTTTTCAAGTAGTATATCCAGTGTTTTTCAAAATATTCTCATTGCAGCCACAATTTTCCTCAAGAGAGAACATCAAAATAACACATAAAAGTGGATACCCAAAGCTAAGAAATTAGTCTGAGCAAGATTATTCAGAATTTGTCTCACTAAAATTTTATCCCTTTGCCATTGTTATAATTTCCACAATTATACCCAAAGCATCAGAAAGAAGCATTTATTTGCTTTAATTTAGAAAAGCAAAATGAAGTGATGATTTCAGCATGATTGTTGCAGCCACTGCTACTTATGCATAACTTCTTAACCTAGCATGTAAGCAGTTCAGCACTAAGGACATAGAAATATTTATATAGTGTACCTTATAAATACTTGTATTCTAAAACTACATTTTCAAAGCAGAGAGAGTTTCTATAGGGAACAATCTCAATTATTATTCCAAAAGAGCACCAAAAACTAACAATTTACAGTAAGAATCTCAAATCTTCTTTCTACTTTTAAGCATATCATTTTAATGAAGCAAAATATTTCTGAGAATTATTTGCTTCATGAGCATTGTAGGATGAAATTATATACAGAGGGAACAAAAGAATATGGAAAAAGAAGGGATCAAGGTGGTTTGGACAGTCAAAAATTTGGCAAATAAAGGGATTAGGAGATAAAAATAACAAGTTTTTTAGGAGATAAAAAATAACTTTTTAAAAATTAGCCCTCAAATAAGTATGTTTAGAGACTAAAAGGCTGCATCTGTTATCTGTATTTGCAGAGCAAATAAAGAAGGCAAAATAATTTTAAAATCTAGAAAAAATGAATAAAACCTCAATTATCTGCCTCATTTTAAAATTTGCTAAGACAGCAATATTTCTTTATTGAAAAAGCATTTTTCTCTCTTAAGCTATACCTTTTCTTGCCAAACTTTGTATTTTCAGTCCCATTGTAAATAATTTTTTTTGTTTATTATAGAAATAATATGAGAAGTTATAGATGCTATGGAAGGAGTTTTCAAAAGTTCCCTAGATTATGACACCTATTTGAAAAATCTCTTCTCCCATTTTTATTTTTCATTTCACTATGTAAAAGGAAAGTGTATTCTTAGCACATAATATGATTTGTTCTTATAGTCATGTTTCATTTCTTTTTTTAATTAAGGTGTTATTTCATCCCAATAAGATTTATTTTACTTGTATGAAAAACAAAATTCTTTGGAGAGTTATCTCCTAAAAGTCTGACGAGCACTTGTAAAAACAAAACAATGTTTTTCTTTTTGTGAATAAAGGGCTTGGAGATATACTTGCTCAGTTTCCCAGATAACTTTCACAAACTTTTATAAAATTTAATATATATTATTTAATCATTACTAATGAAAATTATGAATGGCACTCTTAACAATCACCTTCTATACTCCATTTTATGTTTTCCAGACCAGAGGTCTCTTAGCTCTCAGCTTTTTCCAAGAATTTAAAAATATAAACAAGATAGCTAATTTGTCAAGAAATGTCTGAAGTCTGATTGAGTATCAAGTTTCTCAGACTATCTTATACAGACAGAGATTTTATATTTCAAATGCAGCTGTGCCTCCCTTAACTAATGCAAACTGTTAGAGGTAAATGTTCTTGATTCCAATTTCCACAGCATTCTGGTGATTTTACCTTGTATATGCTTTTACAGTATTATAAGATTCATGTCTTGCACCACTACTATACATAATTTTCTGTGATACCATCACTTTAGAATTGCAGATTTTCTCCAAATAAATTGTTAGGTTTTTATTTCAGGATACATCAAAGGTATATTTAAATTAAAAATGAAAGCAAAAAGTGTCAGTTCATGAAGATATCTCTCTGAATAGACAAATTAGTTTTAAAGTATTCAATTTCAAATAAAAATTCCCATTAAATACCCTGTCACAGACTTGACAACTTAATGGAAAACAGACTAACAAAGTACATCTGTGAGCTACTAGAAAATAAAATAGTTGCATTTCAAAGTGTCTCTTTCAAACAACAAAAGTGTCTTTAATGCAATCAAGTACTGCATCTTGCTTTGTATTTCCCAAATGAATTTGTCTATTTGGCCTTTGACTTAAATTGATCACTCTTCAGAAAGACTTGAAGTGCAACTTTTTGTTGTTTTTTCATTTAGCAGAGTATCAGAAAGCCAGGGGAGATGACAATAATATATTTTTATTATTTTTTACTTTAAAATTATGGGATTTTGTCCAATGCAATCACTTGTACATTATTATAATTTTGTAAAGATCTGAATTAATCTAATACTAGTATTATTTTATTCCTGCTCAGACAACTAAATTAACATAGCCAATACTTTGTCTTAAACCAGTTAGAGTAGGAATATATTTTATTTACTTCTTTCCTTCTTCCAGAGAAAATTTCAGTTTCTACCTAATGCTTTAAACCTAATTATTTCCTCTACTACTATCTCACAACAAATTTTGAGTCTTTACACTACTAAAATAACAGGGACTACTTAAAACTGTACTGCAGTCAGTAGAGTCTGCCAGTGTAACCATAATACAATGACAAGTCATTTACTCATCTCCTGCTACATCTCAACAAGTAGTCAGTCTTACTGAAAAACTGGATGGGATGCTCAGTGCTCTTGATAATTTTTTTTAGTTGTTTTCATCCATCTTTATTCTAAAACTTTTGGAAAAATAGTGAGAAGACTTAGTTGTCCATCTTTCATCTTCCAGTTCGGGAGTATTGACCAAACCTGTTTTATTTTATGGTGTTCTAAACAGGAATGGAACTTGATGTGACGAGATGTCTCAGTGCTTCGAAATGAATGATTGTGTAGGGATGGGGCTGGTTTGAGTTTGGTTTTTTTTTGGACAAGGTTTATATAAATATGTTCATAATCATGAGAGGGAATGGGAATGAAAAGAGTGGTATCTAACCTTGATGGTAACAGTAGAATCAGAGTTAATATTCCCTCCCAAAATCACTGTATATTTAGTTCAAAAAAAGGAGATCTCTAGATTTTTCATGTGTCTTTTTTTTTTTTTGATAACATCATAACTACAGATGTATCAGTCTGATATACATTTTCAACTGAAATTTCTTGCAACAAGAAATTGATACCTCAGAAGACTTGAAATTCATCCAGTGAGCTAAAATCCATTTTAAACACTTAAAAAAAATTATTAGTCAATTAGAACATTGTAAGAAGTTAAAAAATTCCAAATCACATATTCTTACTAAATCAGTTAATCAGTTTTGTTTTAAGAGGTCTAAATTACCTAGAAAGACATAGATGTTAATTTGGTTTAGTCTCTTTTTTCCTGTTCATGTAATGAATTGACTTGATTCATATAATCAATACTATAAAACTCTGCTGTATATTAATATATGCTATGTAGTGCCACACTGTATTTTGAAGAGGAAGTAGAAATATCTAATAATTCATAGGTGATGAACTTCTTTTAAACATTTGTGTACTTAAAATAGTAAAAAAAAAGTTAAAATTCTTTATTGTTTCTGTCTTTCATATTAACTTATGGACAATCTTAACTTCACATGCAAACTATGGTTTAGAGTGGTAATCTTGCAGGCAGTCATCACATATTTCCAGGTCTACATTATGAATTAAAAAAAAACAAAACACCAAACCTCTTCTGATAATTATCAGTTAAATTGTACAGAATTTCTCCAGAAATAAATACATTGCTTTTTTTTTTACCAAGTTTAGCTCCAGACCCAAGCGAAATATTAATTTTCCTATATTGAGAGAAAAAGACTGTTCTTTTGTGTCATTTAAACTGGAATGTGAACTTAAACAAGCCCTGAATCTGGCACAGTAAACAAATCTGAAAAGAAATCTACTTTTGCAACATTTTTAAATACTGTGCTAAACCACTTAGCACAGATCAAGCCAATGCAGATCACAATGAGATGCACATTGTAATGAATGGCTTTTCTATTCCTGGCACTTTCCTTATTGAGTGGTTTTACTCAGGAGTCAAATCCATTAGGAACTGAAATAAAAATATTTTCTCCTGATACTGTCATGGTGTCTCTATGGAGACAGCAAGCAGTAGTTCTGTCTTCTTCATACATTTTGAAAGACCAAGAGAGAAAAGAAAATGAAATTAGACAACACGCATAAACATGGATTTTTTATGCCTTTTAATCACATCATACCATATCATAAAACAAAACATCTTTTGCTTTTAAATCAAATACTAAAAAATGTAACATAGCTGATTAACTGAAGAGAGACGTCAGATCAGAAAAATGTCTCTGCTACGTCTCTGCTAAATGTCTCTCTCTACTCAGTTTTAGACTTTCACCTGGAAAGAGTGAATGATAATAATTAATAGGAAAAGTCAGATTTTTCCTTGTATGATAGACGTGATTGGAAAAATTTTTAAGCCCAGCGTTAATTTTATGACACTCTGAACACTATTTCTAATAGTAACATGTGATCAGTACATTTGTGAATGTTTGGAGAAAAAAAATTAAATTGAAGGACTATAAATGTTTTTCTTTAAGGGCAGGAGGCTTTGTTCAAGTAAATAAATAAATGTAGAAACGTAAATCTTGATGGTTTATGTCAAATATTTTTATTCTAAGTTCATTCCTATTGCTGCCATGTGTTCTGATGTTAAGCATAAATTAATGGCATGAACTAAGTTCTCATATTCTCTTTTAAGTGCAACAATTTCATTCATAACTTTTGTTTATAGAAGATAAAAACATGGAAGAAATTCTGTTTAATTCCAGCTTGTCATTATATTGAAAGTTTTTACTGGCAATTGCTAGACTTTCAATATTTGAACTTCTCATAGATGGATTAATTTCTATAATTTCTTCTCATAAATAAATTTTCTCAGCTTTCCCTCCTTAATTTCTTAACCTTTTACTCCTTAAGCCTTCGACTGTTGGATTTTACAAGATGGAACAATCTCTTTTTATTGTATCAAATGTATGTTTTCAAAAAAACTTCAAGCAATTTTTAAGTTTCTTCTAAGAGTCATACTGGAAAAATACAGTGAGAGAAAATATTTCTGTACACTGTCAAGTACTCAAAGCAGAAAGAAACAACAGACTGTTCAATAACATGGTGCAGTACTTGATTGGACACAATAAGTTCAAATTGAACACAATAAGTCCAATTTAATATCAGGTATTTACTAACAGAGAGGAAAAATCAACCTGGAAAAACAATCAGCTAAATGAAAAGTAACAAACACAGGTACCAATCACCTGATTGATATCTTGAAACTTATTCTTTAATTCACATTAAATATCAGACTTCTATCTTACCTTTCAGGTGGGTAAACCAAAACTGTCTTCACATTTTATAAAAAATAAACCTAAAACCTGAAAAAATAAACCTAAAGTCCCTTATGAGGAGATCAGAGCTCTTTAACAAAAGTTCATCTTGGAAGTTCATCAAATAACTTTAGGAGCGCAGAGGTTACCTTGCCATTTCACTTTCAAATCTATTACAGTCATTGAAAATTGTCAAGATGTAACACTTGTCTTTTTGCCCTTATTGTCAGGTTAGAGGGGTAACAGACCTCTTGATTAAGTGCTTTTTCAGCTTATAAATTCACAATAGAAAAACAATTGAAACGAAATCCATTAGTGTAAAACACATGATGTGCGGAACTTTGTAGCGTAAGGTACACAAAGAACAGAACAAGAGATTGCCTAAATTTAGTAAAAAAAAATCAGTTCAATTTTCTTTATAATAAAGCAAAACAGAGTGTTAGCTAAGACTATGTCATGAAACTGAGACTTCATGCGTGTTCATGCAAAGAATATGAATGAATATATATTGCATGTTCAGATGAAAAGACTTGCTAAAATTTGGTTCTTTGAAGATGTTTTCTCAGTGTGAAAGATATTTATTTATAAAAATAACTATATAATAGAATAAAAGTATGGGGAAACAATATACTCAGCTGTACATAAGAAAGGCCAGACTGAGTGCATTTTCTGGGATGCATTAAAATCTAATTGCATGCCTATCTCTTTAGTTCAGAATTTTTTCCCCTTGTATAGTGATGTGACAGTGACTTCTGTTGATGCATAGGTTACACTTTTTTCCTTCCACAAGGAAGGAAAAGGTAGAGTTGTGGAAAGAAAAAAAGACTTGTTGATGTTCCTGGTCCTGTAAAGGTCTTTTTGGTTCTCAAGGCCATTTGGGCTCATCCGCCCTGTCACACATTCAGCAAGGCCATTTGTCATTTATAAAACAGATTCTATCTGCCATTTTGCTATGAAAACACTATCTTGTTAAAAAGTTTACCTGAAAGATAACACAGTTCCAGAAAATTTATACAGGTAATATGATAATCTGCTGCTGCTAAACAAGGTGTTTCACTCAGCCTTTCTCTATCAACAGCTACCTTTTGGCAGCTCTTTCTTATCTTAGATCCTTTCATAGGCACTTTAAATACTATTATGTAGGGGGAAATTTTCTGACTGTTTCCTGTCAAGATAATGTTAAAGAAGCTTACAGAAGGGCCAGAAATGTGCATAATATGGTTCAATATCAGGAGGAAGATAAAGAAATGTGAGGAAGGTTTCCTCACTACGAAAACTCGGAGTTATTAGTTCACCTCTACTTCCTATAAAAGAAAACCAATCCCCATGCTGCAATACTAGCAATCTGAGCTGAGTATTATGTCCCGCTCATTATAGCATGCTTGAAAGCTTCTATAGCTGAAGTAACAGTTATCTTTGTGATGAAAGTCCCAAAGGTGCTACAGAAAAATAGCTTACTACTGATGAGAAAGATCATGGGTGAACATGGATGGCACTTCAAACATTTTGCCAACTATTACAGATAGTAAAGCACAACAGAAGTCAATGTATTAAAACCTATTAATAAAAAAGGATGGGGTTAACAAGAAAGAATTGAGTCTGTTTATGAGGAGAATACCATAAGCTTAAACACTAGCTATTTCAAGGCATGGATGCAATTGTGCCTCTGGAAAGAGACAGTACCGAACGTGGAATTAGAAAGAAAGTGAAACAACATCTGCCAAAAAACAGACCCAGAATATACTGCCCAGAGCCACAGTTTTAGCTACTATAAACTGAGTTACATTCTATTGAACAGAAAGCTCTGCATGAATAACAAGAGAACCAAAATGGAATAAAACATAGAGCAGCCTCATTTTCTTTATTTGTAAAAAGAAAAAGAAGGAAAGCCACAGTGAAACTGGTTTTTATTCTTATGGTGCCTCAGTTGGTCATAGCTAAATGTAGCAAACTACAAAGGGATCAGTGAGAGCTACAGGGAAAACTGCACAAGGAAGACTAAGTTTGCCCATTGCCTTATACAATATCTGGCACCTGAGAAAATATCTAGGTTGGTATGATTGAGAGCCTTTCATGTGAACAAGGACTAAAGAAATCATTGCATGAGTCAAACATTTCACACATGCACAGAGGAAAGTCTTGTAAGCTTGAACCTGCTACCCAGAGCAGATGGCTGTTTTGTTACCATAACTGTGAAAGTTTCTTTGCTGTAGCAATAGCTGTCATACCAGAATATTTAGTCCTGAGTTTACATGAGAGCTGTACTGATCTTCCATCCTAAATTTTACTCGATTTTTTAGTATTTGTCTAATATATTTATTTTAGATAAATTTAAACTCATCAAATAAATATATCAATTTGTAACACATCCATAAGAATCATTGACTCCACCTTCCTGCTCCTAATGACCTAAACCTAAACCATGGGAATAAAATTATCTAGATATTCTAGAACTCTGGCAGGCTTGGTAGAGCCTTTTCTGGAGACCATGTTCCAGTGATTGATCAACCTCTCAGTGAAGAAACATTTTCTAATACCAAGCCTCAACTTCTCATGATAGAGCTTCACTTCATTTCTTTGTGACTAGTCATCAGAGTTTGGAGCTCAGAACCTTCCCCTCTGCTGGTCCTTTGAGGAAGTTGTAGGCTGTGATGATGCTGCCCTCAGCCTTCTCCAAGCTGAATGAATGAAGTGATCCCAGACTCTCCTCAACAGTTTAACCCTTGAGACCTTTTACCACCTTTGGAGTAGTCCTCCTTTGGATACTTTCTAAAAGCTTCATATCCTTCACTCATTGTCATGCCCAAAACTGCACACAGGCCTTGAGGTGAGGCTGCAGAGAAGCAGAGTGGGACAATCACCTCCTTTAATAAGTCACTTAGCATCTCTGCTTTGTCTTTGTCCCTCTTTGTGGTGGACTAACCTCATCAAGTTAATAAGATGAGGTTAGTGTTACTAACACTAGATCAGCGTTACTTCTAATCTACCTTTTGCTGTTAAAATATGCTAAAAAGCCTTTTTTTGGCCTTCACAGGTTGAACTCTACTCAAGCTATGGCCTTACAAACTTTCTTCCTACAGTGGCAAACAGCATCTCTGTAGTCCTCATGTGTCACCTGTCCTGGCTTCCAATGTCCATAGATTTTCCTTTTCTACCTAAGTTTTAGTCTGGTTTAAGAACGTTTTTACAGCAGCCTGAACCTCTTAAAGTAGAAGGTAGTGTGCTATTTAAAGATGGGAGTGGATATCTAAGTTTGCAAAGGGAAGGAAGGCAAGCAGAGGAAAATCTTTAAGTACTGGATTTAAGTATCACCATGAAGTCATATTCTGCCATGTTCCTTCATGCTGTTTTTTCTTTGTTTCATGAATGGTCTCATTAGCATAATTTAATCTTCATGCATAGCAGCTCACTGACTGCTACGAATAAACATAATGAAATCTAATCCTTGGGGAATGAGTGGCATAAACTGGCACTGTCTATGGAATGTTAAAAACATCTAGGTTAACAGAAAATGAATCATGTCAGTGTAGTATTCACTTAAGAGAGACATTTATTAGTTTAATAAGACAATAAAATTAATTAAACTAGACTTGTTCTTCAAATTTAACTGTAAGCATATTTTCTTATTTAACAATTCACCCGTCTCTTCAGACTAAGTTTTCTTCCTCTCCTCTTTATCCAGGCCACAAATAGGAAACATCTTGGATAGTTTTCCAAGCCCGTGTGGGGCTTTCCAACTCATCTAAAAGAAGTCAAACCAGGAGAAAATGCTTATGATATATGCAGTGATACTGACTCCTGTCTCAATTTTCCTTGCGGTTTAAAATTTTAAGATTGATAGTCTAACCTCATAATATATAAGAAAAAATGACAGTATTCAAGGAAGTTCCAAATGACAATATTCCATTTTCTCAGGCCAGAACAAATTAGAATGCAATTTTTTAAGTGTCCCCTTAGAACTAAGAGAAGAGAACTGCTTGATCTTATTCCAATGTAACTATATATTCTTTTCAAGGACAATATCCATGGGGTATGAAGTGTTTTTCATGAATTTCAGATAGTTCTGGGAGAAGATTTGTCCAGGAACAGTTGCCATAGAAAAACAAATACATTTAGCAAGCAGAACTTTTTTTCTTTTCTCAGATATGATCATTCATTTACCACTTTTATTCCCCCCTCTCACCCCAACTATGGGACACTTTCTGTGGCCTTCAGAATTCAAGCATGCATCGCAGAGCGCATATCAGAATGTGAGGGAAATTCATCCTCTTCTGGTAAACTCTCTGGGCTATAGAGCTCAAACAAGGGCCCATTGGGTCTCTCTTTTGGTATAGTAGTTAATGTGTTAGGTATCCAAAACAAACGGTGTATTTTAGTGTTTCTGTTGTTTGATTGGCTGTGTCATAGACTTTGTTTTCAACAGTTAGTTGCCTCATTTTGCCTCAAGACAGGGTGAAGTAAAATGCAATTAAATATTTATTTATAACATCCTAAGTAGTCTTTGCATCTACTGATATTTACAACAGATATTGATAAAGGCAAAAAGTATTGCTTTACTTTTAGAAAGATATTTATGTATCTTTTCTAGAGTAAGGATCATCCCTGAATATGAACAGTTGGTAGACATCTGGTCTCACTGAAGTTAAAACTCCCTTATTCTTTTTAACTCAATAGGATTTTACAGTTCAAAATATGTTCTTACATTCTACAACCAGTGTATCACAAATAGACAGAATTCCCTAAAGAAGACAAATACACATACCTATTTTCTGGTATTTGACTGTCACCTGAGACAACACTCATTAGTTGATTTCAGATACTGATCCACAACTTTTTTCTCATTCATGCCCTAATATAAATAAACTTCCGCTCTACCCAGATACTTGATTTGATTAATAATGTACTGCTATTTTTATTATTAACTTCAATATTTTACTTCAAATGTATAAATAGGAAATGATGTAACAATTTCTAGTGAAAACAAATTCTTAATCATAACTGTAATTTAACAGTGGACTTGATAATCTTAAAGGTCCTTTACAACTTCAACAATCCCATGATTCTATGATTCCAGTTGAAAACATAAAACCCTAGTGGTTAGAGTAAAATTCTTCAATATCTTTTGAAAATATACAACTTTTTTGGCTTTGGCTTATATGGACCACAGTTCCCAGAGAGAAAATTTGTTCATATTTCACAGCACATTTTTAGTATGTCTGTTGATGAGTGATTTCCAGTCCTGCTGTTGCTGCTCAACTTCTTTCATTTTCTGTGGTGTCTCCCAGTATGACAACTTACTGTAACTCTTAGTGAGATTGATTCTGAGAAAGAGAGAGATGGTTGGCTTCCAGTCACTGAAGTTATTTTCTGCTTCTACCTTTCCCAGCCAACTGTTCTGGTAGCAGAATTCTCTCTCAGCAGGCAGCTGTCAGTGCTGTTGCTTTAGTGTTTTTGCTGGTGTGTGCTCTCATTGAGCCATTGCAAATAAATTTTGTGATGCTTCCTGTTTGGATATTTTGCCCTTTCCAATGCCACTGCACAGCAAAATAGCTAAAAGCTGACCTTTCTTTTTTTACAGAGATTGCAGTATCTTTTTACAGAGAGACTGCAGTACCCCAGGCTAGTGTACAGAGTGGCAGAAACTCCACATGAGTTTCCTGTTGTTCACTCTTTTTTTACTCCATACAGTTTGTAGTCTCTGTTAATTCTGGATTTAATGTAGCACTTTTTTCTGCCACTTCACAACCAAACATACAGACCGTGCATATTTCCCATGTTTCTTTTAAAGAAACAGCCCTTCCTCCTTCTGAAGACTTTAATTTGGAAATTAACGTGAAAGAAGTAGCAAAGTTTTCAGTAGAAAGAAAATTAGAATAAGTGGTGTGACTGTGGGGACTTGTGTATATATATATATATATATATATACACACACATATATGATGACTCCCATGATGAAGAGCTTTTAAATGGTATTCTAGTCCTGTGTTGAGCTCCACCTATGGCTCCAGTTTATACAAAGTAAAATTTCTGTCCTTTTTCAAGTTCCTGGTGTACTGTCTTTCTCATTTGCATTTACATTTTCCTAATAAAGATTGTTTTGTGTGTTTTTTTCTGCAAAATGGAAAGGACTTTCAATGCATATCTGCTGTCATATTTTTTATAAATATGGTTTGCCATTTTCTAGTAGTTATAATCATAAAGCCTGCTCTTTAACTGGAAGGGAAAAAACCCCAGAAAACTAAGTGAATGAAAAAATCCAATAAAAGTTTAGATTTTTTTTATTTTGTTTTTTCATTTGAGAAGCTTAGCTTACACTATCTAAATTTTGAAACTGTTCAAGGATACCATGTCTATTGAGATTTGAAATGTTAAGACCTTTTAACAAGTCTGAGTTGGATCTAGATTCTTATAAAGTTAACCTTATAAAGTTAAAAGAGATTTTTTTCCTGAAACTCAGTTGCATTTTATAGAATCTACTGTAAGCCAAGTAATAGTAGTGATAATATGAATACAGCTGATTATTCATTGTGCTTTTTGTATCTCATATTTAGAAATATGAAAGGGTTGCTTTTTTTCAGAAGATTTGTCTGTTTTTCTTAAAATAAGAACATTGACTCAATGATTCAAGTTATCTCATGCAGATGTAAATGTGTTTCACTTACAACTCTGAGTGACTAGAGTCACTCAAATGTTGATGACATGTTGGTGGAAATAATTCTAAAGTATTTTTTGTTATTAGGATGTTTTTACAGGTCACCAGTATATTTACATAATTTAAAATAATTCCTGGTCAGTTGTTCATCTAGACACTTCCTAAACCATCCCTTTCTCCTAATCACTAAAGCATTAGATTTAACATTACTTATTTCTCAGTCTGGACTCCAGGATTTTTACTATACTTTTTTTTTAACAAATCAGAGTCCCTCTTTTAGGAACTCTGACCAAATATTCTATAACAACTTCACAGTCTTTCTGGAACAAAATCAAAGTGAATTAAAAGACCTTCAAGGTTTGTTCTAAATTCTTGTGTCTAACTTAGCTAAATTCCCTGCTCCATCATTTGCCTGCGCAAACCAAACTTTTTCAGATATTCAGAAAAACATTTTGGCAATTACTTTATTGAATAATTCTGAAAAATTAGCTTTGCCAGGGTAAGAGTGAGGGTCAACTGTTATCCCCTGAGAATTCCTGTATTCCTAAGTATATGGCACTGTCAAACTCACTTTTGTTAGCTCCAGAGGATGCCAAGACCGATGTTATGGTGTCACTCTCAGTGCCCTTTCTTTAAGTACTTGCTACTGTGCAGCTCATCACAGCTTTTTCTGCAATCGCCTGATGAAACTCACCAATGACATGCAAAACAGTGCTTAGCCAGAGTGGCCATGCATTAATTAGCAGCTTGATATAAAGAGTTCTATAAATTTCATGTATTCATTTAAATGTATTTCTTTTGTGTATCTTGTTTGTATCAATTTTGATAAATGTCCAGCATCATACTGTAGACAGGGTCCCTGACAGCCACCAGTTTTTGTTTTTCAGTGTTAGAACTTCAGCCTGGGCATTCTGACATTTGATATGGAGCTGAGATGTGAAGGTCTGATGGGCAATTATGATTGATCAGAGTTCCATAGCAGTGGTACAGAAACTTAGACATTTTTACAACTATTATTAAGTGTTGCAATTTATTTTTCCCCTGTTGCACTATCAATGGAATATGCCGAATTATTTGCAATGGAATTCATATGAAATGTTGTAAGACATATGTATAATACACCTTACATATAGGCAAATGTGAATTTGTTTTAATAGAGGAGGGGCTGGGAATAGAAAGGATTTTATTCTTAGTTTTACAAATAATACACTAATTGCAAATATTTCTCCTACCTTCTCTTTTCTTTTTCTGATGGAAGAATTGGTTTTGACCAGCAACAGTGCAGATTACTGTTGCAGTGTCACAAGGAGAATATATCTCAAAAAACAAGCCAAGAATGGTTTAAATATTTTTCCCCAATATTGGCTAAATAAAGATATTTTTAAAGGGTTATCTACCTTACACTGACTTTTAGACACTTAAGAATTTACAGGGCAATACATTCATCATAAATCTCTACTTTATTTCATCTTCTCCAGATACATAATTTTCAAAATAAATGCTAAGTTTCTTCACTGAAGAGCATTAGAAAAGTTGACTTTTTTTTCCTAACAAGAAGACATTAGACTTCAAGTAATACCCTGGCAAGAAGCTGTCATGTCAATCTGTGCTGTATGTGAGGTGAAGATAGGACTCAATTAGGGAAAATTTAGTAATCAATGACAAGTCAAATACAGAACAAAAATAATCTAATTCCTCATGACATAAATTTATTTCCTGCCAGCTCACATCTGGATTCATCCTGGATCAAATCCATTCATCTCTAACAGAGCTACCACAATTCAGAAATAAAATAAAAATTACATAGATGATGTGTCTTCTGAAATACGGACGCTACAGGATTAGTCATTTTTTGACAGCTTTGAAATATATATTCTGTTGAATACCATATGTTTTTAATGCTTTTAGTCAAATTACTTTTATGAAGTTTTTTCTGGTAAAATCACTTATTTATGTGCAAAATAGTGATGGAAATCAAAATTTTAGGGTTATTTTTAATATTCAGATATTTATTGTGAGAAGGACTAACTGCAGAAAATTAGTAATTTTCCATACACTCACATAAACAATAATCACTATAAATGGAACAGTTACATGTCAAGGCTACTTTTGTAGTTACCAGGACAACAAAGCTGAAGTTACAGATTCGAACAATTAAGTTAGTTCAATTCACAATAGTAAAATTTTTATTCTTTATAATTGAGGTCTTACAGGTAGATGCAACTTTTTATAAATTGTGACAAGCTATTCTGAAAGGTGTGGGATCCATGATCAGTTCTTGGTCAGCTGCTGTTGTATTTTTCTGAAGCTGTTTGGATACCAAAACTTATTATTAATTGTCAAAAATAAAGATAGCTTTTATTTGCTGTGAAAAGTCCATAACAGGAAATATGATTTATAAAAATCCCTATCTTGAAATTAGATTAAAACTCTCGTTAGGCACAAGAGTTCCTATTCATGATAGGAAATGTTTGTTTAATGTTTAAAATCTGTTACAAACTATGTGCTTTAATTTGAACTTAAGTTGCTTTCAGTTCAGTCTATCATGTTCCATAAACTACATCCTGAAGTTGTACATATTTATTTGTGACTGTTCAGTTTCCAAACATTCACTTTACAAACTACCCATATTTAATCCAAAGAAACATTAATGTAAATTTAACCCAAATAATAGTTAATAAAAAAAATACTTCCATTTTAAACCAGTTTGATAAGAGACTATTCAAAGTACTGGGTCTCAGTGATATGTTTGTTATTGACAATATATGCATATAATTATCTAAACCTCTCTCATCAAAGGATACACCTATTTTTCAGAGAAAATTTTATGACTTGTGATCTTGCTGATGGAAAAATCTGACCCAAAGTACTGATATGAGAAGTGCTCTTTCATATTTTTCACTTTGAGAATTAAGAGAAGGTATTGTTCAGTGCAAAATAGTGTAAATATTGTTTTCATGTGAATAAAAGGATATGAGTGCCTGTATGTCCCAAGAAAAAATGTCTATCCTTCTTCCAATTAATTCTTAAACTTCATCTAGATTTTATGGAATTTTTCAATATTATTTCAAAGATTTCTCACAATATTACTATTAAAACATTCAAGTAGAAAACTGGATTTTTTTTGCCAGAGGATTTTTTAGTTTCATACACATTTTCTCTTAATTTTTTCAGGGTAACTAACATAGAACTGTGGTTCACAAAATCTTATACTGATACTGCATTTTCCAACAAAAATTGGCTAAACCCTGACATTTTCTTCCTTCCTCCATTATTTTTCATTTCTTTCCCACTTAGCATGATCCATATAAAATAAGCTAATATCAAAGAAAATCATGAAAATTAAGAGCTCTTTTCACTGCCAGTGGTATCTGCTGAGACAAAAGTTTTTTATCTACATATTTTCTCATGTTTAAGACCATAGGAACTGCAAGAAACCCCACTTCCAATTCAGCTATCTACTCTCTGTCTGCAAGTGGAACTAGTACCATAGCATTGCATAGACATATATTTTAAGGAATTTTAATGATGGACCATCACTGCTCTCCATAGTTTCCCTTCTTTTTTATCCAAAAGGATGAAGCTTCAGATTGCTCAGACTGAAGGGTGCTTTTTACATATAAAGTGCTCATATAGTACCCAAATATGAAAATTAACAGGTGTAGTTTCTACTTTCCACTGTAGCAGTGTAACACACATCCAATACCAGAAAGTATTTTATCCAATACCAGAAACTATTTTTTTCGGGTTTTTTTTCTTCCTCTTTTCTTTCAAGACAATAGAACATGGTTGTGGACTGATTCATAATGATTTCTTATGAAGATGTGGTGTCTGTGCTTCTTGCTTCTTTAAAGTCATTGACTAGACAAAAAAATTTAAAGCTCTTACACAAAAACAAAAGTGTCTCTTCTTGCAGATTCTCCACTACTATTTTTACCTTTCTTCTTAATTTTCCGGTTTCATACTTAGCTTTTCTTTCTTAATGCATTTTGGAATAGCAGGAGATGGAATGAGAATGTGGTTTTAGATGGAAAAAATATTTTCCTATTTTTCTTAAGTCAGCAAACTTGAGTGTGACAGTGGTCAAGCTTAACAAGAATAAACTTGGATAAAATTGAGCTCTTTAAAAGTAATCCTTTTATTTTTTTTCCTATGTGATAAGGAAAAGGAGTCTTAGGAGTCTAACTCAGACTCCTAAGTAGAAGGCAGTGAGCAAATAGGAAGTGGACAGATAAAGATGCCCTTCTATCTCAGCAGACACTTGCTGATGAGGCATGCTTTGTATCTTCTAGCTACTAAATTTTTATGTATATTTATACTTGTGCCTCATCTAATTTCTACAGCATACTGTCAACTCTGTCATATGAAATGAAAAGGAGGTTAGGATACTGAACATTGTTCAGTCCCATACAAAATAGTCTGTCATAGTTACCCTCATGCTGAAGAATTCTTAGAAACTGCAGAAAATATATTTTTGTTGTTAAATTGTTGAAGACAGAAGCTATCTTTCAAAGTATGTATCTACTATATATTGGAAGCCTCAGGGTAGATATACAAGTAGGAAAAAAAAAACCCCACACTAGGAACATGTGGACCTTAATGCTAGATATGTATTTATATATATTTATACTAATTTATTACTTGCATATGGCAATGTGGATAGCTTCAAGACTGTAAGCTTTTCAGAGTTGGGATTATATCTCATATGGTTTGTATATTATAACTATAATCTATAGTCTATAATCCTGGTAAATAATTAAAAGTTATGTAAGTAGTAGAAATTTTTTTGGCACTCTGGTTAATTAAGTTTTCAGCAGTTTATTAGGAAATATCATGTATTTTACTCCAGAAATGTTTACAATTATGCTGATCTCTTAAAAATAGCTTTAATTTATATGTTTATTTGGATTTCTCTGAAAATAACTAAGTAATCATTTTCAAACTGTATCTGTTTTAAATCAAACCTCCTAGCACTGAAACTTTATGAAGACAGGTTTGAAGACACCACATCTTTGACTCTTCACTGTTTGACAAACAAAAGTACCACTGTTCTGGGTTTAGCTGGGAAAGTTCATTTTCTTCCTAGTAGCTGGTGCAGTTCTGTGTTTTGGATTTAGGTTGATAATAATGTTGATAACACACTGATGTTTTAGTTGTTGCTGAGCAGTGCTTGCCCTAAGTCAGGGACTTTTCAATTTCCCTTGCTTGGACAGTGAGCAGGTGCAAAAAAAAGCTGAAAGACAGCATGTCCAGAGCAGCTGACCCAAACTGGTCAAAAGGATGTTCCACACCATAGAACATTATGTCCAATATATAAAATGAGGGAAGTTGGCCAGGAGAGGCAATTCAATTCTCAGGGACAGGCTGGGCATCAGGCTGGTGAGCAGTGGTATTGTGAATCTCTCTTTTTGTTATCTCTCTTTTCATCATAATCATTATTGCTATTATTATTATTATTATTATTATTATTATTATTATTACATTTTTCCTTATTTAAACTGTTAAACTGTTTTTATCTCAACCCACAGGATTTATATTTTTCTGATTCTCATTCCTATCCCACTGGGAGAGGGGAGGGAAGGGGAGGGGAGGAGGGAAGGAGTGAGCAAACATCTGTGTGGTGATTATTTGCTAGCTGTGGTTATACCAAAACACCTGGAAGGCCAAGAGTGAAAAGTATCTTACAACTGACAAATCTTACCCTTTTTGATTAAATAAGCAGTGATACTCTTCAGTCATCTTTGGACCATTTAATTGTAATGAGCACTAAGCTATTTCTGAGTGGTGCAAAAATTACAGTTGATGGAGACTGTTTTGGTATGAACATCTGTAGATACTTCTCCTGGGCTGTAAATTTGTTGCAAAACTTTCCTTTAAACAACACAATAAGGCCTTTGATAGAAATTATGTCCCTAGAAATTTTTCTTTCCAGATTCAATTCCAAAAATTCAACATTTGTATTCCTACAAAGGTTCAAATATTAGAGACACTTATTTTCAAAGCTAAGAACCCTAAGTTTGGTTACTTTGTGCTCTCCATACATGATAAAAGGCTGGATTTAGACTATTTTCTATTTCTTCACCATTAGGGTAAAAGGTATTCTTTTGTTCAGCATTTGACAAAAATTTCTGAATTTTAATGAAATCTTTGTTTCCTTATTGGCTCTTACTTAAAGTGATATCTCCAGCTTAAATTTACAAATAGACTACAAATTTAAACTTTGTGTCAGAGAGCACTCTGCAAACATCTAAGATGTTTTAATCTATTTTTTTTTTCTAACTGAATTTTTGATTTGTCTAGATTTTTGGCTGTTTCTATTGGTTATGATAATTCTGCTGCTTTTTGGAATAAAGCAAATCTCCCCTGTTTATTTTAAGAATGATTCACTTTAAACATATTGCTGATTTCACAAAAAGGTCTTTAGAGTTTTTTAAATAGTGCTTTCCAAGGACATGGTATAGCCTAGCTCTTTTCAGTTCTGTAGCATTTGATATATATTGCAGAAAAATGCCACTCATTCTTTTATGACAGCAGAGTTGGCCAGTGGTGCTTGCCATCTGTTTTTAGAGGTCTCTAAATATGTTGTGCATGTCTTGTGAACCTCTGTGTCACATTTTTCAAGTGACACAGAAGATACTCTTCTGACCTTTGAAATGGAAGTAAAATGGAAACTCTGCCATTTGTTTTCTCATGTTGTCAGTGATAGCCTCAAATATGTAACATTTAAACTTCCAAAATATTCTGTGTGTTGTTTGTTGGGTTTTTTTTTTGGTTTGGTCTTTTTTCTCATTAGAAGTGCCCCATTGTAATGTGGTGTTTTATGAATAAAAGGACACTTTTGAGAAACTGAAGTCCATTTGTATCATAGCAAAATCTAAGCAGTTTCTTTCTAGCATTCAACTTGTTCAGAAGAGTGTTTTTCTTTGGACCTTGTTTTCCTTACTTGATCCTGGCTTGCACCCAGACGCAAACAGGGAAAATGGATATAGGAAAAATTTGGAAATTATCAGGTTATCTGTTCTGAAAACCCCTCTGTTTGATTTTTCAATATAAAAAAATGTACTATTACAGTTCTTCATTATTTTGGACACATTTCACTCTTTTATAAGAAAATGGATATACTAATTTATTTCCTTTTATAACTAAGTAGTCAATGTCAGTCTGATGATTTTGCTAGAAAATGCCACTGGGAACTGAGGCACACTTTATTCTCAAAGGAACTGTGTCAGCTGCCTCCCACAGTATTATTTTTATGTGGCTGCTCACTTTCCTGTGTGTTTCCTATCAAGTGATAATGCCAGGACTGGCAGCTAAATTTCTTCTGGTCTTCTTTAAAATGAATAAAGGCATTATGTTATTCAATCCCCAATCCCCTGCTATCAAGATGCTACTGCACCAGAGTTTTATGTAGAAACTCTTGGACTGACAATTCTGGAGAAAAGCCCAATCCTTCTATGCTCTTCCTACCTCTGGATGAAACTAGTCTCAAAGAGGTGGTGCTGTGATGACACTAACTGAAACAGAGCAGGGTAATATTTCACCTCAGTGCCAAAGGATAATTGTGAGGAAGCTGACTGGAAGGTACAGAGAGCTAAGAACATGAAAACCTGAGCACTAGACGGATGAGGAAAGGAACTGGTCGGTGATGTCTCCTCAATGATCTTGACCACTGCTCACAGGTTGTTTGAGACATAGGAGTTTTTCAAATAAATATGGTTTATTTGTTCTTTCTGCATCACATTCAGGCAGATTATGGAAATAAATACAGAGAAAGAAAACTGAGGGCTCTTCAGCAGTCATAGCACTCCAAGTTTTCCTTACTGCATTTACTGCTATCTTTTCCACCACAATACTGTTCTTGGTAATCAGGGCTGACACAGTACACAGTACTCTGTGTTTCTTAGATATCTTTTTTTGTTTTGTTCATCTTATATTGATTCTTTAGGAAATGATGCTGTTTTCCTACAGATATTTTCTCTATTATGACTTCAGTTTAATATTTAACTGTTGTTAAAGGAAACATTTCTTTCATTGCTTGGAGCCTACCATGGACATCTTGGAGATGGATATTTTAGTAAATATTGCTGTTCTGCAGAAGAAATTCAATATTTGTATTCAAAAGTCTTTGTCTTAGCACCTTTTAGAAAGCTGTTTCAAAGTATACCTGCTGAGAAAAACTTTACTTAAAGGTGTTTTGAATTGTGCTATGTTGGAGAGAACTCAGAGATTTTTTGTTAAAGGTACCACAGGATTGGACTACAGTGTTGCTGTAACTCAGCTGGACTTCTGAATGCCCTTTGCAAGTCCCATTTCAGAATGAAATTATGATTTTTTTCTTCTTTTCTTTTCCTAAAACTTAGACACTTCAGCTTGTATTTTAGTAGGGACTTCAAGCTGCTGTGTACTTATGTGACAAAAGCAGGCAAATTGTGTATATTAAGGACCAAAGAACTATATCTGTAGAAGTGCAAAAACAAGTTTATTTTAAAAGAGACAGAAGACACTAACTACCATGCATCAAGATGTAAGTTTCAATTATCTTTTCATAATTCAAAACTCTCTGAAATGAAGCATTTGTTTCTTTTCTTGAAATTGTTTTTAGGTAAAGAAATCTCCCATCATCTATGTCAAAAATAATGCTTTCAGCTTATTGTGTCCATCTCCTGTCTAAAACAGCTTTTTTTTTTTTTTTAATGTGCAATTTAGATGTGTACTTATCCACTTCTGGAACATAATAAACTACAGACAAACACACTGGGATGAATTTCCTTTCAATCTTCATTTTAGGAGATAAATTTATTTCTTGAGGCTTCTCAGTGGACATGTGATTTTTTTTTTAATCTTGCACAAATAATACTGAAATTAAATCATAAACTACTGTCACTGTTTATATAGACAGATTTTAAAACATATGTATTGATTAATATTTTTTGGAAAATAAGGGAAATCTATAATGCTGTTTTATTTTGAAGGATTTATTAGTGAGCTGAGAAGAAACCTGGAATATTGTAGACATCAATATGAAAGTTTTTGCATCCTAATAAAAATTACAGAGAGGAGTTAGATTTAAGAGCACTGGAACAAAACATTGCCATATTTGTTTCAAAGTATTGAGTGAGATCTCTTTCAGCTCAGTTAATATTTTTTTACCTTGAGCTCTACTGTAAATATTTGCCTTATTCCTAAAACATAATTGTTATCTACACTTTGAAAAAATAATTGTATTGCTTTCTAAGAAATGAGCCTTGGTGACTTTCAAAATATCTAGATGGGACATACCACTTAGTCATCATCTGTATGATGACTCTTCTCACAGTATCACTGACATATTCTGGTATTTCATACCAAAGTAATTTTAATTTAGCAGCTAAAAGCTGAAGGTTTAATAATAAAATACAAGGTATCTATCCATTGCATACAGGTGTTAATGTTGGCAGAGTGCTAGATATCTGGAGCATTGCTTTATCTTGTGACTTTTCTGATTTACTATTAAGAGTACATATTAAATCAGCATATTTAAAATATAAAAATTATGTCCAAAATAATATCAAGAGTTTAGTCTAAAGGCCCATCAACAGAAGAAAGAAAATTTTTCAATAGTATGAAGTCTTGTAAAATGGAAAATTTCTGTTTCCAATATGTGGTCTTTGAAATCCAACCTTAACAGAATTGAAATCTGAATTTTTACAAATGAAGTGTCTTCAGAAATAAATCTCTATTCATTAATCTTATGGTGTGTGAAATCCCTGCCTGGGTGAGTGCACAAAGACTGAGTGGAAAATTTTGAAGTCTCTTTCACTATCCAATATAAAGCATTTCTATTTTGAGCACCTGAATTTCTATTCCAGCACAAAATGCTCTTGCAAATTCTCATACCAAACACGTAGTTTCAGTACCTTTACCACCTCGTGTTTAGCCTTTAACTTGAGCAATTCTTTTAAAATCTCCTTCACCCAGGGTTGCCTTCCCTTCTGCCTTTCCTGATCTCTTTCAAATGCCCTTTATCCACTAGGTTCAGCAGCCAGCTCTGTTGCCCTCACCTCCTGCCTTCATCTGCAGAGACTCAGCTGCAGTGCTTTGTGAAGCTCCCTCTCCCACCTGCAACAGTCAGCAGGAAATGCTGCTGAAAAGGATTGTGAAGTCTCACTTATTTTGCATGCATAACATGAAGATTCCTACTGCTAAGAAAAAAAGTGTTTGTTGATTTTATTTCAACAATATTTTCTTCTCTGAGGTCTCCTGGATAATCTGAATTATTGCACAGTATACAAGGCTAAAAAGAATGGATGGTGGTGTGGTGGCAGTGTTTAGTTGTGAGTTTGGGTCTTGTGTGGGGTTGCTTTGGAAAAGAAAGGAATTTTGCTTTCTAGTTTCAGTTTGTGTAAGTATATCCAAATTAAAGGATAACTGCAATCATATAAGAACTTCTAGATCTCAGTTTTCATATGTGACTACATGTGCTTAGGGTTGTCCATTTGGGTCTTGGTTTACTGTACAAAATCACAGAACTGTAGAATTGTTTAGGTTGGAAAAGACCTTTGGAGCAGTGGCCGGTGAAAAGTGAAACGCCCAGGCTAGATAAGTGTCCAGCCAACCTCCAGCCAGTAAGGCACTTCCCCAACCCGGAGTCAGGGCTTTGTGCCCAAGGCGATGTCAAGCCTTGCGGACGTGTGGCCGCAGTAAAGAGCTCCGAAGTCGCAGGATGAAATGAAGAGGCGACCCTCAGTTTCTTCGGGGGGGTGGTTTTATTGGTAGGGAAACGTGCAGGTTCGGTGGAAGAAGCTGAGAGCCCCGAGGCAGGGAAAAAGCCTCGGTTTTACAGAGGGTGGGAGGGGTGAAAGATAGCAAATCAGAGAGGGATACATTAAGGATTGGCATGATCGGAGAACCCATCAAACACAGTTGCGGGAGGGACCCTGGCCCCTAACCCAATCACTCGACACCCTGGCCCGAACTCTCTAGAAAAAGAGGCAGGGGTGTCGAGTGACAGGCAGGCTGCCAGGGGTGGGGAACAAGAAAGATACATTTGGTAACCAAGACAACTGGGGAGGGGTTTGGGGATTGACACAAACTGGTAACAGGGCAGGACTTTCTGAGAGAACAATGGAGGGAAAACTGAACAAGCATAAAACACACCACAACATCTCCCCCTTTTTCGTTTAAAAATAAAAGAACTGTAAGGGCAAACACCGTCCATTGGGGGAAAACTAAAAACAAACAAGAGACAGACATAAGGAATGACTCTGAATCAGGTCCTGCCCGGGGCAGGGAGAGGGTTAAACTGGGAGTGGCTCCATCCCTGGGAGCTTCCGCCGCCGCCGCCAACATGCCTCCGTGACTTGTTCTACGTTTTCTGCTCTCAGAGTCTTCCCAGGGCGGAAGGGCTTGACCCACTTAGCGGGGATCCATCTCGGACCTGAGGGGGTGGACACGCAAGCGTATCCCCTCCCCCAAGTCACTAGATCGAAAGGCCCCTCCGTTTTCCAGGTCTCCGGATCCTTAATCAGGACAGGAGGCCTGACCCTGGCCTGCAGCTGCTCATGTCTCCCGAAATGTCGCACGATAGGCGGATTGAGATTTTCGAAAGAACAGTTTAGGAAGTTAATGGTAAAAAGCGCCTTCGCGAGACGGATATGGGGGGACTCCACCTTCACAGCCACTCGCTGTTGTTCTAAAACTCTCTTTAGGCTCTGGTGGGTCCTTTCTACCACGGCTTGGCCTGTCGGGGAATAGGGGATGCCGGTCTTATGCTCTATTCCCCATTGTTGCAGGAAGCTTCGCATCTCCCTGGATTTATACGCCGGGCCATTGTCTGTTTTCAGGACCTTGGGGATGCCCAGGACAGCGAACGCTTGAACTAGATGTTTTTCACAATCTGCTGCCTTTTCCCCTGTGTGGGCAGAGGCATAGACTGCGCCGGAGAAGGTATCCACTGAGACATGTACGAATTGCAGACGGCCAAAGGCAGGGATGTGGGTAACATCCATCTGCCACACCTCGCAACTAGACAGACCTCTGGGGTTAGCTCCCAAAGGTATTGTTGGGAGCTGGTGGGACTGGCATTGAGGACATGTAGCCACGATCGCTTTGGCCTGTTCGCGTGTAAGATGGAATTGTCGAACAAGGCCAGGGGCGTTCTGATGAAATTGCTGGTGGCTGATCTTGGCCTGACTGAACAGATCAGGGAGTGGGGCAGCTTGAACAGGAGCGGCAAGGGCGTCAGCACGCCTATTGCCTTCCGCAATAAACCCAGGCAAATCGGTATGTGACCTGACATGCATCACATAAAAGGGTTGCTCTCGGTGGGAGACTAAGTTCACAAGTTTAGAGAGCAAGTTAAACAAAGGGATGTTTGATACCTCCTGTAAAATTGCATTTTCGGCTCTGGAAACTACACCCGCGACATAGGCTGAATCAGTGACCAAATTGAATGGTTCAGAGAACCTCTCAAATGCTCTGACGACTGCGTCCAACTCAGCAACTTGAGGTGAACCTTCCACCTCTGTGACATCTGCTTCCCACCGCTGAGTCTGAGGATCCTTCCAAGTCATCACTGACTTGTGGGATGCTCCAGACGCGTCTGTAAAAACTGTCAAAGCCTTCAGAGGAGTTCTACTCTGAACTGATTTTAGAGACAATGTGAATTCCTGATTGAATAATTTGTGGGCCGGCCGATCTACTGCGATTTGGCCGGTGTAGCTGTCCAAAGCCAGTTGAAGCATCTCATTTGTTTCCAGAAGGTTATCAATCATCTTTCTTTTTAGATGGCCTGAATCGAATTTTAAAGGAATGTGGATGCAGTCAAAGTCACAACCTGCCAACTCTCTGATCCGCGATCTAGCCTTTCTGATCAATTCTGCCACCAGCTCGGCTGGCTGCGTCATCCTTTTGGACCTGTGATGGCTGAGGAACACCCACTCTATGATTAAGAGGGGATCCCCCGAGCCCCGGTCCTTGCCCTTGATGGAATCATCCCACTGGAAAATCACCCCATGGAGGTGTGGCAGCTTACCTAGAACAATGAATTTAAATGGCAGGCCCGGGTGATATCTGTGGGCCTGCCTGGCCGAGATGGAGTTTTGGATCTTCTCCAGCGCTGTCTGGGCCTCTGGGGTAAGGGACCTTGGAGAACTAAGCTCTTCTCCCCCTTTCAATAAATTGAAAAGGGGGGCTAGGTCTTCTGTTGGAATGCCTAGCCAAGGCCTTACCCAATTCAAGGACCCACACAGCTGGTGGACATCCGCCAGGTTTTTGATGTTAGTTTTAATAGCCAATTTTTGCGGAACAATGGTCCGCTTCGTTATTTCCAGGCCCAGGTACTTCCAGGGTGGCATCTGTTGAATCTTATCTTGCTGGAGCTCAAAACCTGCAACAACCAATGCATCGATTGTCAGGTCAAGCGCGTGGGTAAGTAGGTCGTTGGTCGGAGCGCACACTAGGATGTCATCCATATAATGGTAAATGATGGTGTCTTTGGTGGCTGCACGTACTGGGGACAGCAAGGAGGCGACGTACCATTGGCAGATCATTGGGCTGGCCTTCAGGCCTTGCGGAAGGACTCGCCAATGATAGCGCTTGCTTGGGGCTTCACGGTTGATGGCAGGAACCGTGAAGGCGAAACGCGGAGCATCGTCCGGGTGTAAGGGAATTTGGAAAAAGCAATCTTTTATGTCAATTACGACCAAATTCCAATTTTGGGGGAGCATCGTTGGGGACGGCATCCCTGGTTGGAGAGGCCCCATATCTTCAATGATGTTGTTAATTTGGCGGAGGTCGTGAAGGAGCCGCCACTTATCTTTGTTGGGCTTTTTGATAACGAACACTGGGGAGTTCCACTCTGACATGGTCTCCACCAGGTTGCCCTTGAGTAGCTGCTCCTTAACAAGCTCATTGAGCGCCGCTAATTTTTGCTTGTTGAGCGGCCACTGCACTACCTGTACTGGTTTATCAGATTTCCAATTCAGTTTCCAGGTAGGGCGCTCATCAGTGACCGCTGCTCGAAAAACCTGGGGAGCTGCTGGGAGGTCAATTCGGGCTCCCCACTGGGCCAAGAGGTCTCTCCCCCACAGGGGTTCCGTGTAATCTAATACGAATGGGCGCACTGAAGCCAATTGCCCATCCGGCCCCGTAATTTGTACAACGCTCTTTGATTGACGTGCCAATTGTAAACCCCCGACACCTCGGACGTGGCCAGGCGCGTTTTGCAATTCCCAATGTGACGGCCATTCCCGGGAAGGAATGATCGTTACATCTGCTCCTGTGTCCAACAAGCCTTTAAGAGGCTTGCCCTCTCCCCCTTTTGAGATATGACAGGTGACATGAGGCCTTTCCCGCCCCAGGACCTGGGCCCAAGCTACTGTTGGATTTTGGAGTTCAGCCGGAGGAAACCCCAGGGCCCAAGTTATTTCGGGAACAGGGATCGCTTGCGCGATCACCTGTCCCTTGGGCAGGAAAGTGGGGGGTTGGACACAGTGCAGCCCCACGGCGAACAGTCCCGGGTCAGATGGCAGAAGACTTGGAATTATGTTCACCTCTAAAGGTGTGTGCTTAGTGTCTCCGACAACGACGTACTTACACCTTATCTGCCCCCAGTTTCTTGGGCATTCCGGGCTGACTGACACGAGTTGAAAATCGGAGTTCTTAAGATGTAGTGGCTCCGTCAGCTGCAGCCGGAAGGGTCTGAAAGCAGAAAAGGCAGTTAGCACGGGTCTAGGTTGGAGACATGCAACATGTGACAAGTCCGGTGAGAATATGTCTTGTTTGGCAGGCGGCGGTCCCTGAGATCTCCCCTCCCTGCGTGGTGTTAGTTGTCCCGCCCTATTTTTATCATGGCGCAGGGGGGAACTGCGCTCAGATGTTAGTTTTTTGTCTGGGTTTTCCCCAGGAGTCCCTGCCCCCTTTTGAACTCATAAAATTCCCGCCGCAGCGGGCAGTCGGGCATCCAATGCCCAAGCTTTCCGCACAGATGGCAGGGTGATTTGGCGGCGGAAGGACCGGGAGCAGGCGAGCGGCAGGTGGCTTCAGAGAAGGTGTTTTCAGGCACTTCTTCTGCGGCGCTGACTCGGGGTGGCAGCTGTTTTCTCTTCTCTCCCTCCCTAGATGGCATGATTAGGACCTTCCGGGTGCAGACTTCGAGCATATCGTGCAGCGAGGGGGGTGGGTGCACCGGGAGGCTGAGGATGGCATCCCTACACGCAGAGTTTGCATTCGTGGATGCTACTTCTTTCAGGATATGTTCCCGGGCAACTTCGTCCGCCACTTGCTGCTCGACAGCTTTTCGAAGACGCTCGACAAAATCGAGGAAAGATTCCTCGGCGCCCTGAAAGATTCTGGAAAAAGAAAGGAGAGGAGCCGCCCCCGGCAGCGCCAGGAACGCCTTCTCGGCTGCCCGCGCTGACTCCCGGAGTGCTTCCTGGGGGATGGCACTCGCCTGCGAGTGCCCATCTGCCCAGTTGCCGGTCCCAAGGAGTTGATCGATGGCCAGGACATTGCCCGTTAGGTCCAGCCCCGTGTGGGGCCGTTCCCACAGGCTCGGGAGGGCCTCCGTCACTCCCCTCTTCCAGGCTGCCTCCCACATAGCCCGCTCGGTGGGATTGAGCAGACACGTGAAGAGGCGCCGGATGTCAGAGGGGGTGACATCGGCTTCGGTAAGTGTTGCCTGCAACACTCCCCGAAAGTATTCGCTGTCCCGGCCGTAATCTTTCTGTGCCTTGCACAGCTCCTTAATTTGTGAATGGTGTAAGGGGACCCACTGGCGACGCACCCCACCATCTCCCTCTGGATGGTAAACAACCGGGGCTGCGGATGGTATCGCAGCAGACCCCGGTTCCCGGTTCCCAACTGCTGCCCCCCCCCCGGAACCCAAAGCGCGGGAGCCGGCAGGGAGAGCGTGGGAACCGGGAGAGGAGGAGGTAGGGGCGTGGCTGGGAACTTGAGCAGGGCAATCCGATATCGAGGGACCCTCCCAGGAGGCGGAGACAAGGGGTGGAACCTTTTGACTGGCAGGGGGTGGAGAGATGGGAGGTGGTATGGGAGGGACCGAGGGAGGAGCTATGGGCGGGGATGTGGGAGGAGAAAAGGGAGGGACTACTGAAGAGGAGGTTTCTGGAAAGGAGGAGGGACCAGGAGGGGGGAAGGACGAGGGGGTAGAACATTGGGAGTGGCCGACTGGCAGGAAGGGGTTGGAGCTTGGGAAAAAGGGATTCTGGGGAGAAGAAGAGGGCTTTCCCGCCATTTCAGCCATGTGGTTGCCTCCATCTTGGGCCCCATAGGAGCCATTTTGGGGAATTGGAGGCGACTGGGAGCAAACTGGGGACTTAGAAATTAGGGTTTTGGATTTTGGGGTTTTAGAAACTGAGGACCTGGGGGCGGGAACAGGAGAGGTAGGGGAAGACGAGGAGCCCCTAAGAGACTGGCCAGGACTCTTAGGGCGGGGGGGCCGAGGATTTTGAAGGGGGCCAGGGGACGAATGGTCACCCTGCGCGGGGCTGGAGCGCGCTGCACCCTTCAGAATCCCGGTTTTACGTTTATGGGGACGGGAAGAAGGGTTAGGGGTAGAGGGAGAGGTGGAAGAACTGGGGCACGAACTAAAACTGACCGAAGGTTTTTCTGAGTTTCCTCCTGCTTTCAGGATAGATCGAATTTGTGAAATCCAAAAAGCTAACGGAGAAAGCGAGGTGTCTCGTGATCTAATCAAGTTTGATAACTTGGCATTTGCCCTCTGCCAAAAGGCAGGATCTTTAATTTGATCGGGGGAGACTTCGGGAAACTCAGAAAAAAGCCATCGGATTAATTTTTTAACTTCCTTTTTATCAACGGAGCAACCCCCCCCAACTAGGATACCCACAACTTGGTAAAACAGCCCCTTCTGAGCTGCCGAGAGCGAAAACTTTGCACCCATCGCTCGATGTTATAAGTGGCAGCTGCGGTGAAAAGCCCCCCCCCCGTTCCAGTAAACGCGAAAGAAAAAAAAATAAGGGTGCCCACCCCCGGCCCCTGTCTAGAGAAAAAGAAGGGTGGTGACGAAACACCAATAGAGGGGAAGGCGACAGGGAGAGTAGCAGAATACTCACGAAGTCCGGAGGCGACAAACGAAAAGCTGGAACGAGGGGTTTCCTGCGACAGGACGACTCCCAGGTGCAAGGAGCTGCCGTCCAGGGTCCCCGGGGAGCGCTACCTCGCGAACAAGGTCTGCTCGACCACAGGGTAGTTCCGCGACCACTGGGATTCTCGAAATCCCATCCGTGGGGTCCACGAATCCGAGAAAAGGGGGGGCCCCGCGCCGGGCGCCAAAACTGGAGCAGTGGCCGGTGAAAAGTGAAACGCCCAGGCTAGATAAGTGTCCAGCCAACCTCCAGCCAGTCAGGCACTTCCCCAACCCGGAGTCAGGGCTTTGTGCCCAAGGCGATGTCAAGCCTTGCGGACGTGTGGCCGCAGTAAAGAGCTCCGAAGTCGCAGGATGAAATGAAGAGGCGACCCTCAGTTTCTTCGGGGGGGTGGTTTTATTGGTAGGGAAACGTGCAGGTTCGGTGGAAGAAGCTGAGAGCCCCGAGGCAGGGAAAAAGCCTCGGTTTTACAGAGGGTGGGAGGGGTGAAAGATAGCAAATCAGAGAGGGATACATTAAGGATTGGCATGATCGGAGAACCCATCAAACACAGTTGCGGGAGGGACCCTGGCCCCTAACCCAATCACTCGACACCCTGGCCCGAACTCTCTAGAAAAAGAGGCAGGGGTGTCGAGTGACAGGCAGGCTGCCAGGGGTGGGGAACAAGAAAGATACATTTGGTAACCAAGACAACTGGGGAGGGGTTTGGGGATTGACACAAACTGGTAACAGGGCAGGACTTTCTGAGAGAACAATGGAGGGAAAACTGAACAAGCATAAAACACACCACAACAGACCTTCATGATCATTGAGTCCAACTGTTAACCCAGCACAACCAAGTCCAGAACTAAACCATATTCCAAGTGCCACATCTTTGTCTTTTAAATATTTCCAGGGATAGTGATTCCATCCCTTTCCTGGACAGCCTGTTTCAATGCTTGACAGCCCTTCTGGTGAAGAATTTTTTTGTAATATCCAAACTAAACTTTCCCTTGTGCAACTTGAAGCCATCCTTCTTGCTTATTAGTGAGGAGAAGAGACACTTCACTACAATCTTGTTTCACATAGTTGTGGAGGGTGATAAGGTCCTCTTGATTCTTTTTTTCTCCATGTTAAACAACATCAGAACTCTTAGCACTTCTCCTGAGTCTTGTGCTCCAGACCCTTCCTCAACTTTGTTCACCTTCTCTGGACACACTCCAGCACCTCAACATCTCTTTAGTAGTGAAAGGCCCAGAACTGGACACAAGATTCGAGGTGTGGCCTGGTAAAGGGGACAATCACTGCCCTGGTCCTGCTGGCCACACTACTGCTGAAACAGGCCAGGATGCCCCTGGCCTTCTTGGCCATCTGGACACATGCTGGATCGTGTTCAGCCCCTATCACCAGGACTCCCAGGTCCTTTTCCACTGGGCAGCTTTCCAGCCACTCTGCCCCAGCCCATCACGCTTCCTGGGGTTGTTGTGACCTAGCCGCAGGACCCAGCCACTCTGCCCTTTTGAACCTCATCCAATTGACTTTGGCCCATTGGTCCAGCCTGTCCAGATCCCTCCAGAGATCCTTCCTCCATCAGATCAACACTCCTGCCCAACTTGGTGTCATCTGCAAACTGAGAGAGGGGACACTCCATCTGCTCATCCAGGTCATTGATAAAGATATTAATCTTGGTTGGGCCCAACACTGAGCTCTAAGGAAAACCACTTGCAACACGCCACCAGCTGGATTTAACTCCATTTACCACCACCCTCTAAGCCTGGCCGTCCAGCCAGTTTTTTTCTTGTAAACAGTACACATGTCCAGGCCATGAGTAGTTGCTGCTTCCAGGAAAATGCTATTGGATACAGTAACAAAGATTTTATTAAACTCTGGTAGACAATATCCTTAGCTTTTCCCACATCTACTAATGAGTTCATCTTGCTATACAAGGGGTTTAGGTTGGTCAAGCAAGACCTGTCTTTCATAAATTCACCTTGAGTTTATGATCCTGATCCCCAGGGTGTCTTGCATGTGCTGTGTGACGATGCTCTGTGACCTTCCCGAGAACCAAAGGTCAGACTGACAGGACTGTAGTTCCCTGGATCCTCTGCCCAGCTCTTATAGATGTCACTTTCATGAACTTCCAGTCACCTGGGACCTCCTTAGTTAGACAGGACTTCTGGCAAATGATGAAAAATGTCTTGGTGAGCACTTCTTCCAGCTCCCTCAGTACCCCTGGGTAAATCCCATCTGGTCCCATAGACCAAGTGGTGTTAACAGGTGACTAACCATTTGCCCTTGGATTACAGGAGTTTTATTCTGCTCCCTGTCTTCCAGCATAGGGGGCTACTACCTAGAGAACAACTGTTCTTGCTGTTAAAGACTGAGGCAAAGAAGGCATTAAGCACCTCAACCTTTTCCTCATTATTTGCCATTATATTTCCCCCTGCATCCAAAAATGGATGGAAATTTTCCTTAGTCCTCCTTTTGTGACTCATGTATTTATATAAACACTTTTATTTTTATTTTATTAATTTTTATTTATTTTCTTTATTTTATTTTTACAGCAGTAGCTAGATTAATTTCAGATTGGGATTTTGGCTTTCTAATTTTTTTCCCTGAATAACCTAATGAAATCCTAGTAGTCCCCCTGAGTTGTCATCCAATTCTTCCAAAGGTTAAAAACTCTCCAATTTTTCCTGAGTTCCAGACAGAGCTCTCTGTTCAGCTAGGATACTTTTCCTCACCATTGGCTCATCCTTCAGTATCTGGGGATGCCCTGCTTCTGTCCTTTTCATATTACTTTCGTGAAGAGTGCTCAGCCTTACTGGACCCCTCTGCCCCTCAGGACTGCCTCCCGAGGGACTCTCCCAACCAGTCAGCCAAAGTCTGTCCTTCCAAAGGCCAAGGTAGCAGGTCTGCTGACCCTTACTTTTCTGAGAATCAAAAGCTACCAGCTCATTATCACAATTCCCAAGATGGCCTCCACCCACCATCACATCACCCACCAGTCCTTTCTCTGTTCAAAGATGGTCAAGTGGGCACCTCCCCTAGCTGCCTCACTTACCAGCTGTGTCAGGAAGTTATCTTCCAAGCACTTTAGGAAACTTAAACTGCTTCCTCTCTGCTATACTTTATTTCCAGAGGATATCTCATCCTATGAGTTGTAGTTCCCTATGGTGAGGCTTCTCCCAGCTGCTTATAGAATATTTTGTCTGTTTCTTCATTATGGTTGAGTGGTCTATAAGAGACCACCAGGGTATCCATCTCATTGTCCTTCCCTGATTCTTACCCATAAATTCTCAACACTGTGAACAAGTTATCTTACCATATTTCTGTGATGGCAGCTATGTCATAGTCTTCCAGCTGCACAATGGTTTCCAGGTTTCCAGCTCCTCCTGTCTGTTGCCCATACACATGTGTTAGCATAGATGCTTTTCAGCTGGGCTACTAATCCTGCCGCCTTCTTTGTGGGGGTGATGCCTTAAGTTTTAGCTATTGTATTTTTCAGATTCTGTACTGCCTTGGTGTGTAACTCTGAACTTCATATAAAGTGTCAGCAAGTTCTCTGCACAGCTTGGGCAAAACAATCCTTTTCCAGACTCAGAACCAAGGACACAATTGCAGCTTCTGACACAAAAAAGTGTAAACAATGGTGAATTGAAAAAAGCAATCTGGAAGGATGGGACTTCATAACCTGAAGCTGTAATTGGACAATTAACCCCAATATGTAAATGGACAAAAACTTATAAAAGTGTGAAAATTCATGACCAGTTGTCCACCTTGCGTCCATCTTGGGTCCATCTTGGGTAGAGCCATGGCCAGGCTCTTATACTGCCCAAGGTGTATCCTTTGAAGGCCTTGCAATAAATACCTACTTTATTCCTTTAACTCTGTCTATCCTCTGTTCCAGGTAGCCTCTCTTGACATCAGGAGAAATCCTTAATTCTTGGATGGAATTTCCTAGTGATGGATAACACTTTTGCTACAGAATAATTGTTTGCTCCTAAGGTTTAATTTAAATGGCACAGTGCACAGATTTTATACTTATCTCCAGCTATGTGTCTTTACTTCAAAGGAAAATAGTTCACAGGAGTTGAAACCTGACAATCTGAAAACATATTGAGAGAGTTCTGTAGATGAGTAATCTAGCAGGCAGCAGCTGGGCTTATTCAATCAGCACTGTCATCTCTGATCTCATACCTCACAAATCACTTTCATCTGACAAAATTTCAGTTCTTTTCCTGTTGTGATTTCCTGTGAACACGGTTATTGTGAAATAGTTGTACAGTGCTTAAGCATCTTGATCTTAGTGCAAGAAAACCTTGTTCCTTGTACTTGATCACCTGAAGCTTTGAGTTTTAGTTCCTTGTGATCAGTTGTAGGCCCTTTGAATTTGTGTGTTCTGTTCTGTACCTAAATGGCCTCTTTTTTCTCTGAGTGAAGTATATGATTATGTTCTGCTGCAAATATGGAAGTAATACTTTGCTCTTCTGCTAATCAATGTAGAGTAACATAAATCTTCACAATACATCATTTGGAACATTTATTTGCTTTAGAATCTTAATTTTTTTTTCTTCAAAATACCCATTTGGCTGCTTCCCTTTGAAATCAGTACCAGCAGGAGTGGTAGAATGAGGACCATCATTATCTAGATTTGTCTCCATAGCCTGCTGTCTGATTATAGATAACAGAAGTAAACATCCACTTAATTACCAAGTATATTGCAGTTAAAGCTGTCTGTTAACTATAGTTATAAATAGATGCTACCATATAATTTCATTCCTATTCATGACCCCTTTTATTTGCTTATTGATAAACACTTGGTTGTATAAATTTATTTGCAAGCATGTTTGTGATAAGTACAAATGTTGCACAAGGGAACCTAAATAAATATTTGCAAGATATTTGCAAGACTTTGGAAAAGACCTTTCATGACCACTTAGGATTCCCTTCTTTCTCCTGAATCAACTTCTATTTATTTTATGCCGTAAAATACTGGTGCTGAGGTAACTTAATTGTTATTATGCACATGTCCTTCAAGTCAAAAATGTAGCCCTAAAACAGGCACCACACTCCCACTCCTATTCAAATTCTTCTTACTCTATCTCCCTTACCTACTTCAAACAACCTTAAGAAATTTTACTATAAGTCAGAAAACAAACAAACAAAAAAAAGATGGGTTTTGAACAAAGCATGTGATTGCCTTTTGTTTTTTAATCTACAATCTAAATATTAGGGTCATGCCACAAAAAAAAGTCTTTGAGAAAATCACGTGTTATGGATTAATTAACTAAACAGTACAACAAAACTAAAAAAACCTACAGTGTGGTTACACTCATCATCACAGATGTGATTTCTCAAGAATTCAAGGTCATAAGAATATTGCAACTCTTACACATTTCTCGTCCAGTATGAATTCTTTAGAGTTTGTCTGCATGTAAAATTTACTGCCATCGTCTTTACTGCTAGAGTTACATTGATCTAATTCTTCCTGGAAATGCTTATTTTAGAATAGGTACCATGAGAGGGAGCTATAAATACAGTGGCATGGTTATCATGGTATTTTTCCCCACAGATCTTTCTGGGTTAATCTTTGATGCAGAACATAATTTCTACAACCATTTCACAGAGACACAGAGGTTGTGGTTTACCAGAATAAATTTAGCACAGCTGGAAAACAGAATCAAAGAGCTAGTTTAATAATCACTGTCTCTGCATATACCTAAGGACTATAGCCACATTATTAAATTACATTGGCTGAGAAAATTCCCCATAAGTAGAATAAGTTTGTCTATGGAAGTAAGTTGTTAGAGATGCTACTTGCATCAGCTTGGCCCATGCTAGGTACCAATCTTCCCAAATAATTCCCAGGTATATTTCAGTGGTTAAAATGTCTCTTGGGACCTGTTTCTGCCTTTCAACAACATCCAAGCAGGCACTGTGACTCCACCAAACTAACTCCATGCACTCCTTCATGCTGTTGTGTTGTTCTACAGTTGCACTGGAGGAGCACTTAAAGGATCATTCCATATATTTCCACCCTTTGGAGTAGAGAGCAGGCTTTTATTCTCACAGCCAGGTGGAGTAGCAGGGGAAGGGATCTTCAGATTCAAGGAAAGCACCCTGCAATTGCAGTCTATGAGACTTGCCATGAGCAGACTGGCTGCAGGTGTGGATGGGCAGCTCATACTTGAGTCTTTTCCAGCTTTCATCCTCTCTCCTGTCTCTTCCCTAAGTTCATGATTTGGGTGTTGCAATTTGGTTGTTGTGATCAGATATGTTGGGTAACAGACGCTTGCAGTAGAGGTCAATGTGATAAACTGGGGAGAGACAGAATTTTCCTAAAACTATTTGTTGTGGTTTAACTCTGGCCAAATTCCAGGCACCCATGAAAGCCACTTGCCCTCCCCGGCTACAGCTGGGCAGAGGAGAGGAAAAAATTAAGGAAGGTTTCATAGTTGAGATGAAGACCAGGACAAAACACTTCAAGTGTAAAACAGGCTCAACTTAGAGGTAAAAAAGCAAATTTATTAATAGAAAGTCAGAGGAAGAGAATGAGTAGTAAAATAAGACCTTAAGATCACCTTTTTTCCCCCCACCCATCCCTCCTTCCCACTGACAGTGCAGGGAGATGGGGTGGGTGTTTTGGGTCATTTTGTCACCCAAGGTTTTCTTCTTCTGCTCTGGGAGAGGAGTCCTTTCCCTGAGACCATGGAGTCCCTTCCACAGGAGACAGTTCTGCATGAACTTCTGCAGTGTGGATCCATTCTCATAAGAAGCAGTCCTCCCAAAACTGCTGCAGTGTGCGTCATTCTTCCACAGGGTGCAGTCCTCCAAGGCCAGGCTGCTCCAGCCTGGAAACAGGGCCCTGCCTCTCCATGGGTCTCCCACTGGATCACAGCCTCCTCCAGGCATCCACCCACTCCAGAACTGGCACCTCCCCCACAGGCTGCAGATGGATCTCTGCCTCCCTGGTGGATCCCCATGGGCTGCAGGGTGACAACCAGATTCACCATGGTCTCACCACAGACTGCAGAGGGATCTTGGCTCTGGCACCTGGAGCACCTCCTCCACCTCCTTCTCCACTGACCTTGTTGTCTCCATGTTGCTTCTCTCACATGTTCTCCCCTCCTCCTCTGACTAGAAAAAGTCTGTGCCCCACTTTGTTTTTATTTTCTTCTTAAATTCGTTGTCACAGAGGTGTTACCATCATCTCTAATTGGCCCAGCCTTGTCCAGCAGCATGTCCATCTTCAGAGCCACCAGGGACTGGCTCTGCTGGACATGCTGGAAGCTTCCAGCAGCTTCTAACAGAAGCCAACTCCATGGCCTCCTGCTACCAAAAACCAGGTTTTGCAACAGCGACACACCATTGTATCACAATGATAGGAAAGCAAACATTGCATAAGAATGCCCACCTATCTATAGACAGAGGAGAATAGCACTTAAGATTCCTAATATAGAGATGCAAGCAAAGTCTAACTCAACACCTACCAGCTGAAGGGTATCGTACAGACAGGTTGAAACAGTGGAATCAAGAAACTGTTTAGGTGAGTGTGGGTGGTGGGTGCACAGGGCTCATCCAGAAAGTCTGTGTGAGAATACAGAGAAGGTAGGTGGAGAACATGCTAGAACAGCTGGGAAGGGGCTGTGGTTTAGCAGAGTGAATTTTGCACCTCATCAGATGATCTGTGTTCCAAACAGATGGTGTGGCAATGGAGAGTGAGGCAGTTGGAATTAAATGGTCAATGTTACATGATTGGGTCTAGAGGGAGTACCTATTATAGATTTTTGGGTTGGTTAGTTTGTCTGTTTTTTCTGGTGTTTCATTTTGTTGTGGGTTTTTTCTTTTTTTTTTAAGTTAAAAGAACCGATGTACATCAAGAAAATATGTTAGTGCCATATAGAGCGTGGGAGAGAGCCCAGATCTATTTTTAAAACCTGCTTTTTGGTATGTGACTGATGGAATACTGCTGCAATCCTCATGAATATTTTGATGGAAAAGCCCTTAACTAGATGAGGGCAGTGAAGTCAGGCAAGATTTACATGAGCTAAAGGACCCAATCCTGCAGTGAATCCTCCTTATGAAATAGTTTGCCGGCATTCTCAGTCACAAATAAGATGCTCCAGGTAGATGTTTTCTGCACCACTGAGCATGCTGAAGTCCAACCTGTCCCTAATAGTTTTCTGTTTCAAAATCAGCAGGTCAAACACTGCAATGAGATTCTACAGGACCACAGGTCCTAATCCAAAAACAGCTCTTATAGTTATTGTTGGAACAGCTGCAAGTTTTGGGCAGAACTAACCAGAATATGTGTGATTCTTCACTGATAGCCTAACAGCAGCCTTCAGGATTTGTAACTCTAAGACCTTTCAGCTGCTGAAGGAATTGCACAGTGGCCTATGGCTACAAAGAAGGACAGAAAAGGGCAGGATTTTCCCTGGGTTTAGCAGTGTGCTCATTCATTCCTTGTGTAGTTGGGACTGTGCAATGCGTTCACACTAGGCGTGCTTGGCCTTGCTGATACTGTGGACATGCACCAGCCATGGGTAGATGATCTACATGATGGTCTCTGTGCCATCCTACCTGCTATGGACTTTCTGACCCCAAACCATTTGTATGTTGAGTGGGACAAGAACAAGAGTTTATTTCATTTTTAAGACAGATGTGCAAGATACTTGAAAAGAGATCACACATAGCAACAAAGGATCGTTTCCACTGTTGTGCTTTCCCTTTTATGTCTTGGCATTCACAAGGGCAAAATCTTAATTTTTTTAATGAATTCAAATGTCAAGATGTTGAAGAGGAGAAGAAAGGGGATGACTTTTATGGTAGTATTAGAGTAAGAAGAGTTAGTTTAAAGTATTAGACAATTAACAAGGTCATATATTGTAGAAACACTGTCCTCAAAATTAATGGACAGTCTAAATGCTGATGAAATATTTCTACACAAGGTCAGGATAAAGAAGAAACCACCATGCATGAGCCAATGTTTTGGTCTACTTTGTGAGCAGGTTTCATGAGTACCTGGTTTGTCACTAATAGAAGTTGAAACTCTATGTATATTTCCTTTCAAAGGATATGTCCTTTGAAAACACTGTCTGGCCACCTTCTGAACAAGTACTTAATCTATTTCTATCAAAGTGCAGCCTGATATTAGAGCTGTGGGCCTTCCCTGCTCACTAATGACTATATAGATTTGGATTAGCATTTTTAATCAGAATGTTCTTCTGCCCAAACCTGAATACATGTTTTATGTTCAAGGTCTGCATGCACAATCTATCAGGTGACAATTTAAACTATTAAATGAGATTATAAGGGAAACACTGTAAATCAAAATTAGAAAGTATTAGTTAAAAAAAATTGATATCTTGTGAAGGGTTAAAAATGTTTTTTTCTAATGCAGATTATTCCTGGAAATCAATTTTAGATATCAGATGTATGTGCACTTCGTTAATGTGACTCCTTTTCTTTGGAGAAAAAGGAATGATTGATGATTGCTTCTGAAAAAGAAATTAACTTATGTTGTTGCCTGATAGCTCCCTCTGTTCTATCTGAGATGTCGTCATTGAAATGTTATTATTCAGAACTGAGAAATATTGTGGAGACTTACTGCCTAAGGCAGTGAGGAAGCAGAATGAAGGCTGTTTAATTGAACCTGCTAACAATAACATTGACTATTCATGTGAAACAGAGGTGCATAATCAGAAGGACTGGAAGAGAGGGAATATATTAATTCTCAATCTTGGTATGAAGAAGAAGCTTTAGATAGTCACTGGGTTTTTTGTTGTTTTTCCTTAATGGCACATTAATTTTCACTGTATGGAGAAATTAGGCTACTAGACATGCACAGTGGAGCAAATTTCTTCTTGAGATTTCTGCAGAAAAAAAGTGTTTTGTTTTTTTTGTATGAAGTAACAGGTCTCAGTGATGTACAGTGTCATCCATCCATCCATCCATCCATCCATCCATCCATCCATCCATGCATCCATCCACCCATCCATCCATCCATCCTTTAGCCAGTGTGGCTGCTCAATACACCTGTAGGTGATACTGTGCAGGAAATCCTGTCAGTATAGACAGGGTCCATCAAGCATACAACCATGTCTAAATGTTGTCTTTCCAGAGGATGTGGGAGAGCTCACATCCATGAGTGTAGTGTAATGTGAGTAATCTTACTCAGCCCAACAGTGCACAATTTTTGTACTTGCAAAGCAGGAAAGCTGAAGTAGCATCTCAACTCCTGCAAACTAAAAAGCATTCAAGTAGACTGAGACTTTGCCAGGAGGTAAAACAACACTTGAATTCTGACTGATACTTCTCTTTGGTGGCACACAGGAGTTCCACACACGGGTGCCTTGCCTTTCATTCCAAAACCTAGTAGCTCGTCATGGCAGGTTCTCAGGTTTTTCACCCCTACTCATTTAATGGGAAGGAAGTAAATGGTATCTGAGGACTGTGTCCTAATGGGATGTGCTATATAGTGTACAGTACATGACTAACTTCTGTGTTTCTTAAGTTTTACCAGACTGAAATAGGCCCTTACAACCTCCTGGAGACACTGTCTTGCAGAGAGAAGGGTACGTCAGTAGTCAGCCATCTTGATGCACATGCTGGACATTAATATTATGGTTGTCATAGAAACAACACCGTATTTGAAACAAAAATGTGTCTGCAGAATGTGCAAAGACATTACATTTCAAAATTAAAGGGAATTAATAGAATTATCAGCAAGAAAAAGTTAGCTTAGTTAACTCTGTTTAGTTTGGTATTATGCAGAATTTAGGTAAGTCTAAAATGGTGTGTGACAAACCACACATGAACTAGACCAATTTTAGACACCACTGAAAGTGAAATAGTTCTGCATTATGACAGCACGTAGTGCAATTCGGGTGGCAGTTTGTAAGTGGTCCATAGCTTCACTCTGAAATATTGCAGTGGTATTAAAAAGTAGACAATTTGTAAATGGTTAAATATTTGAAGCTGATGTTCACTGACATGGTAAGTGTACAAACACAATTTACTGAATCCAAATTAATGTCTCAACTGCAGTCAGGAAATTACAGCCTTGTGGTATTCTCCAGAAGTTGAAATTTTCAATTAGGAAAAGAATGTCTAAGAGATGAATTCTTGGTTCTTTACTAGCAAGCTTGGGAATTTCCAACCATATCCTTTTGGAAGTGATTACTGTATACTAATCCATATTATTAAATATAAGAAAATTTTTCTTTCCCTAGTGAAATCTGACATCCCCAAATTAAAGCAATAAGATGTAGTACATCCCACATAACCATTTAAGTACTCCAGTGTTTCGTTTACTGTGCTATCAGGATGTTTACAGCTAGCAGGATCCAGCTGGCTGACTCTTGTATTTTTTTGTCTGTGTAAAATTGGAAATACATTTGTTTTCTAATAAAATATTACACACCAGGAAAGTAACTCTTCTAGTAATATCAATACATTACTGAGGCTTGACCTTTTTACATTAAGAATCTTAAAACAGGAAAGGAAAAAACATAACTTGAAGGCTTTGGGGTTTATGAGATCTACAGAACAAAAAAAAAATAGAGGAAATATTCACAGCCTAATAGAGCAAACTTCAGAGAACTTCTTGTACTGATAGAAGCATGCAGGAGATGTTTAAAAGCTTTCTGTTGTTTAAATATAAAGCAGGAGAATATCACATGATATAATAAATCATATATTATTCAAGTGGCAGTCTTTAGCAGTCTCTTTTATGAGTGGGGACACTGCAGGCTCTGAATTAGATCAATTTACTGGAATTAAAAATGTAACAGAAAAAAAAACCAGCTAACCTCAATGGCAAACTGAAATAATACCAGCTGGATACTTTTATGTATTTTACTGCCAAGTATGGTAAAACGAATACCATATTGATCTAGTTCAGAAGAAAGAGAAAAGACTATTTTTAAAAAGTTTTTCTCTCAAGAATATTTGTGCAAATTCTGACTGTACATATATTTTGACTCAACTCTGTTTAACTGTTGAAGCTTTTGATGTTCTATAGGATAATTGTGTATTTAATCATATAAGCTGCACATAGTACATAGTATACAGACCTTAAAATCTCATTGGGTCACAAAAATGTATTTGAAAACAGATGAAGTTATTGCAAAATATGTATACATTGTCTTCAATCATGAAAGCAACGTGTGTATACAAATGTGAAGGACTAAGCTAAGATTTAAAATATTACCAAGTGAAGCCTTCCCAAAAGGGTATCAGATAAAATGAGACCTTGACTGCACTACCCAGTTCTGTCATCAGGTCAAGTTCATATGTGCTGGGAAAAGAAGGAAAACCCAGATCATGGTTAGGGGCAGATGTGTCACATTCCTCTGGACAGCATCTCCCCTTCTGTCACAGTTTAAGCCCAGCCAGTAACCAAGCCCCACACAGCCATTTTCCCACTTCCTTGCCATGGGTAGGGATGTTGGGAAAGATGAATGTTTGACAAGAAAGTCTCACAGATATGTATGCTTAGCAGAACGATTTTTAAATGTAGAGTCTGATGAAGAAATAGAGATGGAAGCAAGTTTTGATATAGAAGAAAAGAATTGCTGAGCTAGTCTTACTGGATAACCAGGAAGGCAAAAGGTGTGTTAGTTAGAAGGGGGTTTTATGACTTAGAGCAAAGGATAAACCCACCTCAAATAAAAAGATGTTTTTACCAAGCAGAAAGATAACACAGGCAAACAAGTCAGCAAGGTTGCAAGTAGAAAAATGGTCTCAGAATTTTCCACTGCAAGAAAACTGAAAAACAACTTCTAGCTTAAACTGCAATGTACTAACTTTTAGTGATTGGAGAATAGTAACATGAATATAGTAATTATAATAGTTATGATAGGCTATAGATAATAGTTAGGGTATAGATTGGTTCTACTGTATTAAGATGCTAAGCAAAGAAAAGTGTATAATGCATTGTAACCAAAACCAAAGGGTCTCCAGGCCTGCCTGCAGCTGGAGCTGACAGCTGTAGGCACAGGCTCTGTCGCCCACGACCCTGGACTGCTGTAACCTCTTGGGTACAATAAACTGCATTTTGGAGAGCTGCCTGGAGTCCCACAACCCTCATTTCGGCTCTTACATAGGGGAAAGAATAAAAATGTCAAAAACTAAAGAAAATGTGGGTCGAGATAAATACAGTTTAAAAGAAAAAGCAAAACCCACCACATAAGCAAAGCAAAACAAGGAATTAATTCACTGCTTCCCATGTTGGTGCTCAACCATCTCCAGGACAGTAGGGCCCCATCAGACATTACAGTGACTTGGGAAGACAAACACAAGCACTCCAAATGCTCTCCCACTTCCTTCTTCTTTCTTCCACGTCATATACTGAGTATGATGTAACACAGTCTGGAATATCCCTTTGGTCAATTGGGATCACCTGTCCCAGCTGTGCCTCCTCCTTCCCACCTCCCAAGCACCACAGTTTCCTTGCCACCATTGCAGTGCAAAAAGCAGAAAAGGCCCTGGCTCTGTGCAGAGACTGCTCAGCAACAACAAAAACATCTCTACATTATCAACCCTGTGTTCAGCACAAATCCAAAACATAGCCCCATAGCCACTGTGAAGAAAATCAACTCTACTGCTGCCAAAATCACCACACCTGTTCTGATATTTTAATATAAGTGGGAAAGAAACAAAACATCACTGTTTCACATCCCTGTAACAGAAGTGACCCCTGAAACTGTGCTAACTTGCTCTAGATACAGTGAAATTCAGGGATTAGCCTGGGTAATTTAACCAGCAAAGCCACTAGTTACTTCTGGGACCATCTAAGTCAGAAAAAAACAAATAATAAACCAACTAAACTCTCAGTGGAGGATATGCTACCCAAGTATACGGTAAAGCCATAGTACATCAGAGAATTGTGGGAATATGCTGTCCTGAATAAGAATTTGAGTTTCCACATAGTCAAGTAAAAGAAACAAGAATTTATATAGAATTTAGATAATTTTGGCAGAAATCAATGAGGAAAAGTTGGTATTTAAATTTTTAGTCCTTGAGTCTCGGGGTTTTGTTTTATGTATTTGCATTTTTAACAGCTCTCAATTATTTTGCAGCTGATACTACACAAATTTGGTTGAGGGAAAAGAAATTGTGAAATGGATTTTGCTGGTGTGATCTGAAGCCCCATATGCCAGGATGAATCTCTTTCCTCCACAAATATCTGATATATTACATACCAGTATTCTGTCTGTTGACTTAAAACATTTTCAAGGCAGATACTGAAAGAAGAGAGAACATTTGCTTTACGATCTTTTAATTAAGTGTTAGTCTCATGAGTTTTATTGGATTGTCTAAAACCATAAACCCTTCATTACTTCTACTATCAGTGCCACCAGTAACATTATGAACGTAAAACTTCTTATCCTGCTTTCTGTTTGCTGAAATGTTCCATAATTACTGTTGATTCGGTTAATAATACCATAGCCAAACTATTAAGAGAAAAGAAATTCACAATGGCAGTGTATTTAATCCATATGAAACAAGAGATACAAAATAAGAAGAACAACAAAGTAGACAAATTCTCTCACCTATGTAATATTTTTACCAAGAAAAAGAACTCTAAATTAAAACTACATGAGGGCAAGCAACAGAGCAATAAGCATTAAATATGATCCATAGGTATCTTTCAATATCTGTAAGAATTATAAGCACCATCAGAGCTGCAATTCAGGCCCATCCTACAGCTCACATGTTTCTAGCTTTCTCCTGCCACAAGTTCTGAACCAGCAGGAGTAGGTAAGGGAGATCTTTCTAGACTATGAAAAATCCCAAACAAACAAAAACATTAAAAGTGCTCTCTACTGGAACATTCATAGTCTGCTGGGAGGTTTTTATCTAAAAACAATATTTTATGCTTGAAGATTTCCCTTTCAAAAACAAATGGATAATTGGTTTTTGCATGTGTTTTTCTTGAGCCATTTATTGTTTCCCATACTTTAATTCCCTGTTTGTATACCTCATTCTATTGTGTTATTCTCAAAACATTAGGGATATGTTAAGGATTAAACTATTTGCAAATTTGCTGAACTGCTTATTTTCTAATAATCTGGGAAACAAACTGAGATGTGTGGGGTGTTAGTTAATTTGTTTTATTTCTCTTTGGAAGTGCTGCACTGCATTAAAAAGGATTTAACTAGGTATTCAGAAAGATTTTGAAAATTATCTATATCATATTAGCAATGAAATGTTAGAAACTAAATGCATATCTAGAGAAGCCCTGGCATGTCAATAAAACAGAGAACTAGGAATGCAGTTAATGAAATTATTACTTTTGTACATGGACTTGTGCAAGTCCAAAGAGGTACATGATGTGTACATAAAGAAATAGTAAGATGCTGTGAAGCATTTTTTTGCTCTTAAAGCATTCACAATAGGACTTAGGTCCTGTATAACACTATCAGTTACAATTCTGACTTTCACTGCTATAGCAAGGTCACACAGAACTAAAATTTTTGTCTTTTTATCATCATGTCATGACTAAAGATATCAACTTGATAGATGTAGAAAATCTTTTGCTGGAAGATATTACATTAGTAATCAGTAACATCCTGGGACTGGGATCTGCAGGGACAACTGTAGTGGAACTAGAATAAGGGAAGAGGCTAGCTTTAAGCAATTTTCAGCATTTTAACATAGGCTTAACAGTTTTGTTTCTTGTTTTATCTCAGGATGTGCTGGTTCTTTTTGGATCCCAGCAAGAAAGCCACATTTGATAGTCCAGAAAAAGTGATAGTATGTTGGAAACATTATATGCCTGATGATGAAAACCTGGAGTGAGGACACAGGCTAGGGAATGGTTAGGGACTGGCATTCCGAACAAAATATTTATGGTGAGGTTTGCTGCTACTGTTGCCTTTAGAGTTTTTTAGCATTTTCTTCAAGAGGATGTTCTGAAAACATTTTGGGAACTGAAGTTATCCTTCATCAAAGTATTTGTGTAGCACAGCACAATCCTTGAGGCTAAGTAATATGTGTGAGGCTAGTAATATGCATGGTACAACCCAGCACAGCCCAGCACCCACTCAGAACAGCTGTTGGTGGAGCACTAACTCCTCAATATACAATAGTCTCCCAGTCAGGACCACAAAATTTATTAGGAGTCCTTGAGCAATATTTCGTGGCTGTTTTACCTTTTGTCTTACCTGAGCTGCAGTCAGGAGCTCTGCTAGCAACCTGGTGGCCCCAAAAGCACCACTGAAACAGGATCAAACCTTAGCCTGCATTCTGTGAAATATATTCTACGGAAAGTACTTGAGTTCAGCTGTTTTGCCTGAGCTACTGCAGTAGGGTATAACAAGTCTAATGGTCACATGTAACCAATAGGGATATTACTGGTGAGTTTTGAAACATGTATTACATTATTAAATACCAAAAATAATACTCTGCTGCCTGCTCTGTGGTGCGATAACATGGCGTGAACATATCTGAAACTTGGTGTAGTGGATTGACCCTGGAATCCAGGTGTCCCCTAAAGCTGTTCTATCACTCCCCTCCTCAGGTGCATAACAGAGGGAAAATATAGCAAAAAGCTTCTGGGCTGAGATACAGGCAGGAAGAGATCAATCACCAGTTACCATCTCAGGCAAAACAGACTCGACTTGAGGAAATTAATTCAATTTATTACTGAACAAATCCGAGTAATAAGAAATAATTTCTCAGGGTAACAACAAACCAAATTAAGTCTTAAAACACCTTCTATCCCTCCCTTCTTCCTGGACTCAGCTTCATTCCCCATTTTCTCTACCTTCTGGCCCCCACAGCAATGCAGGGGTGCAGGAAATGGGGGCTGTGGTCAGCTTGCCATATGTTGTCTCTGCTGCTCCTCTTTCCTCACTCCTCACACTCTTCCCCTGCTCACACATGGAGTCCCTCCCACAGGAGATATCTCCGACATGAGTCTTTCACACAGGCTGTAGTTCTTCATAAACTCCAGAGTAGGTCCCTCCCGGGGGGGCAGTCCTTCAGAACTGAGCTGCTCCAGGTAGCTTCTCTATGGGGTCACAGGTTCTGTCAGTAGCCTGCTCCAGCACGGACTTCCCACAGAGTCACAGGGTCCTCTGGGCATCCACCTGCTCCAGCCTAAGCTGCAGCTGGATCTGTGCTCCACCTTGGGCAGCAGGAGGACCACTTGCCTCATCAGGTTCTTCCTCACAGGCTGCAGGGGATTCTCTGTTCTGACACCTGGAGCACCACACCCCCTCCTTCTTCACTGCCCTTGGTGTCTGCAGATTTCTTTCTCCCACATATTCCCACTCCTCTCTCCAGTTTCAATTGATCCTGAGCAGCTTTTTTCCCCTTCTTAAATGTTTTATGCCAGTTTATGCTACCACCACTGCTGATGGGCTCAGACTTGGCCAGCAGCAGATCCATCTTGGAGCCAGCTGGCATTGGCTCTGTCGGACATGAGGAGACCTTCTGGCATCTTCTCATAGAGGCCACTTGTGCACCCCCTTGCTACCAAAAGCCTTGTCATGCAAAGCCAGTACACTTGGCAAAGAACATTTTGAAATATATCTTTCCCTAATTTTTTTTAAGTTTTTTAGGGAAAAATGTGTGTCAAAATTAGAATAATGCAAGAGTTAATTCCAAAGTGTTCAAACATTTACAAAAAAGGCCATTTAGATTGGCCTTTTTTTGAAGTTAAATTTTTAAGATTGGCAGTTTCCTAAATATTTTTGATGTTGGTGATGGTGATTTGATGAAAATAATTGTCTGGTTTTTTTATGATCTTTAAGCCTAACTTTCATCCATACTGCACACAAATTTTCATCTTTGAAAGGTCATCTTGGCCCTTAAAATTGTTCTTAAATTTAGTGACCTAGTTTTTAAATATTATTATTTACAGAAAATTACAAAAAAGCTTTCTCTGGGTGGTAGTGAGTAGGGATATGCTGAACCTAAGAACTCAGTTGAGTAGACCCCGTTGGATGCTGCTGCCCAGGGTTATTCTTGTCCACAGGCAAGACTTGGCATTTCCCTGCACTGAACTTCATGAGATTCCTCCTTGCCTGATTCTACAATCTGTCAAGGTCCCTCTAAATGACAGCAACTTCCTGCTGGTGAGTCACTCCTTTCAGTTTGGTACAACCTGCAAACTTGCTGAGTGTACACTCTGGCCCATACTCTAGATCATTAACAAGGATTTTAAAAGGTCAGTCCCTGGAACACATCACTAGGGACTGGCCTCCAGCTGGAGTCCCGCAGTTCAGCCATTTTTCAGTCCATTCTTGTTCATTCATCTGTCTCAGATGATGCAGCAGGAGACAATGTTGAAAGCCTTTCTCTAATTTATAACAACAGCTACCACCCTCCCCTCAACAACCATGTCAGTCACATCAGGTGGATTAAGAAAAATTTCATTGTGGTAAATCCATGTTGCTGATTCTTGATGACATTTTTGTCCTTAATGTGTTTGGAAAGGGTCTCCAAAAAGATTTGATCTATCACATTCCCAAAGATCAACATGTGGGCTGACAAGGTTATAGTTCACCACATCCTCCTTCTTACATATCTGGATGACCAGACTGATGTTTCCTTCCTTTCAAATTTTGAAACCTCTCCCTGCAAGATGGAAGCCCCACACACCACTGCAATTTAAAAGTATGTATAAGTATATATAAGTATAGATACACATGAAATCATAATTGGTTTTTATCTTCAGTCTAATTTTGTAGTTCCAGCTTCTGCTTTTTGTCTCAGTTTTCCTGTTGGGTGCAAACACTGTTCAGCAACACTGATTAAATTTCTCTCATAATGGTTACTGCCTTTTGCTTCCTTTTCATTCTACTCTTCCCTCCCTTTTCTGTGCACCAGCATCTCACATTTATAAAGCAAGTACCCAGTGATTTCTATTTTCCAGTTACCATCTGATAGACAGTATTTGTTTACCTAGGTAGCCATCCCATAACCAAGCACACGTAACACAAAGGTTTTCAAAGTGGTAAAGAGGTTCCAGCTCCACACTCCAGGCATCAAAGTGCCCTCCTATGGAGAAAATAGTTCCCTGTAGCAGCATGACTTCTCCACTGTGATGCAACTCAGTCTGCTTTTTATTTACCTCACAGAAGCCTGAATGAGTGACTTGATAGACAGCCTCATGACTCTACTTTCAACAAAACCAGTAACTTCTCACTGAGAAGTCTGTGTCCTGATATTCAGTCTATATCTGTACATATGCCTGTGGCCTTAATATATTTATTTTAATATTAGTTATATGGAACTCTGATTTTGATATGCTAGAATGTAAGGAAAAGTACTACAAGTTTTAAATTCAGTGTTAGTTTTGTATGTGTGGATACATAGATATTGCAGCTATTTAGATGTAAGAATGGATTATATGCTTTCCACGCCTTTGAATAAAGCCCTGACTACAGAGGTCTCAAGCAATATCCCAGGCAATATTCCCAGGAACAAAGCCAGTACATCAAGAGAAGAGATTAAGCCCATCTGCCTGGCATTTGGAATATCACATCTAGGACTTTGCCTTGCTTCCCCCACCTCCAGCCATGTACTGCAGGAAGGAGAAATCACACAGCAGAGATCACTGTTGTTGCAGCACATGACCTTTGAGGAGAGGCTGAGGAACCAGATGTGGAGAAGAATTCAGGGAAACTTAATGACAGCCTAAAAAACCTAAAAATGATAATTTGGTGGGAGTATGAGTAGCAAGAAATGTGAGTTGAAACAAGAGAAGACTTTCACACTGGATAGAAGGAAAACGTTTTTCATTCTGAGAATAGGCAAGCAAAGGAGGATGTAAATTATTTCTAAAGCAGAAATTGCATTGCTTTAAGTGTTGAAAACAGTCTGCAACTGAAGTTTCTGCATCTTCACCAAAAATCTATCTTGTTGTCTGGTTAAGTTTTTATTTTTTATTTTTAAACTGTTACAGAGTGGTCACTTTTTACCTTTTCCTCAGTAGGTAATTTGGGGATAATTTGCTCCCCCTTTTTTTTAATCTATTTTAAAGAGATTTTTTCAAAATATAAGAATTTTTTCCAGGTGAGATTTCATTAGGTTCAAAGCAGGGGACTGATTTTGTACCTCCTTTAATATTTCAAGATTTTTTTTTGTCCTCAGTGACTCTGGAGCTTGTGATTTCTGACTAAGTGCAGAATCTTATATTCATCCCTATGTAGTTTCAGCTGCTTTTTTTGGAACAGTTTTCTACCTCTTTCTGTCCTGTCTTTTTGAACTCCACTTCTGTCCTTGGTGAAGGTGATGATATATTGAGCTGTACATGCATGGCTTTTTTTTTAGGCAGAAAAACAGTTTCTGAGTAATAGATCTAATGGACCAGATCTATTGTAAATCTATTGTAGCCTCTTTCATAATTTGTAGCCTGAAAGACTAAACATTCAATAATTTAAGCACCAGTAAATGAGTCAATAGCTATGAACTCATTCCCAGAGTAGTCCCAGTTTAATTTCAATGTTTATAATTTCTGAATATTTTCTAGGTAATGCAAACAATTGTTTTGCACAAAAACCTTGCCATGTTAGAACTGGTTCTGTATTTCAGAAATGTTCAGATTTTGAGAAATCAGATTCAGATTTTTTTTCAGCATCTAAAAGAAAACAAATGTTTCTTGCCAATCTATATTTAAGTAACCGAAAAAATTACAAAGGAATAGAAGGGATTTCTGATCAGTAATGGATCCTGGTCTGGGCCTTAGGCTGATAACTTTTCTGTATAGCAAAACTGACTCATAGGTTTTACTAGCTTTACCTTATGTAGTGGCATATTCCATAAATGCTTAATACTTTACTGTTTGATGGACTGTTGCCTTTTTTCATATATATAAATTTAGTATAATAAGTTATTAAAAGCATTCATCCTCTGTAGCATGAAATATTTCTCAGCTATTCTTTAAGAAACATGGAGGAAATGGAACTGTTGACCTCTTTTGCTTTGCCTAGGGATGTTTTTGAAATGTTGATGTCTAAGTACTACTATTTACCTTTCTTGAAGAGCAATGATGAATTTTGGGTCTGGAAATCCTGAGAACTTCCTAAAGCAGCAGTAATTCTATTATCATTGAACTTCTGTCACATCCTACTGAAAAGGTTAACTTTGATTACCACTTTTCTGGGAAATTACACAAGTGAGAATTTATTTCATTCATTGTGCTGTTCTCTTGCTAATATTTGTGAATTTGAGTGCTGAAGTGAGTACAGTTGCACCAAAGATAGAGTGAAGTAATTGGGTTCCTGGAAGATACAGTTGCACAGATTTAAGTGGTGATTTTTTACCTAAAGAAAATGGACCAAATGTGAAATATTTACTTGGTAACTTTAAAAGTTCCATATGATCAAAGGATATTTGCATATAAAAAATAAATAATTCAATATTTGAAACTAAGGCAAGAAAATGACTGGAAGCCTTTGTACTATTTATTTTAAGTAAGGTGATTTTTTACATAGCCTTGCAACAGCATCTTCTTTCCTTTACTGTGAGAACAAACATGAGGGATACGCTATGTTCACTTGGAGCAATAGCGTCTTTAAACATATGACCTGCTTAGTGTAATAATGTGGCTCTACGCTGCAATAGCATGGTAGGAAAATTAGTGAAGTAGAGCTCAGTGCTGGATATCTATTTACAAATTCCTCAAGCAAGGGATTTTATGCATTTGCCCTCTCTCACACACAGACTTGTATGCAATATGAAAAGCATTAGTTCTTGACGGGAGATGACAAAAAGGTTTCTGGACAATTCTCTCGCACCCCTTAGGATTCACCAGATGTCACATCTCAGAATCTTGTCAATTTATGCTTTCATAAATCTTGGAATATGTTGATGCCTATCATATGCTTTTACTCACTTGTGGGTGCATAGTCCGTTCTTTGAGCAAGGAGAAAAACAGGATGGCGTGTACTACATGCAGCTACCTAATTTCCTTCTTCTTTGTGTGAGGGTAGTGGTCATCAGCTAGGAAGTCATCTGTGCTGTGACCTTTTCAGAATGCAGGCCTTGTCATCTTGTCATAAGCAACATCTTCCTCAGTACCTCCCAAGAGAACAGTGCCTGGGGAAGGGTGCCCTTTCCTTCCCAGCGCAGACTACCTTTTAAAACCTTTTTGTGCTGTTTCTTCTGATGCTTGAAAACATGAATTTCATTCATTCTGCATCCATAAAATCCTCGCTTTATCTGTTATAAATTTGTGGAAATGAAGAGTGCAAATATTTACCTTATTTCAAGACTTTCTGCTATAAACTTTCATAAGAAATTAGAATTCTGACTGTGCTTTCATTATTGGTATTTTATGGTTGCTATTAGTCCATCCTAAGGACTCATCAAATTCTATGTTTGAATAATGGTATGCAGAAGAACATCATGAAGAGTGGGAATATTTGTGAACAGCAGATGTCTTCAACTTGAGACTTCAGTTACAACTTCCATGAGGCTTCTCAGTGCTTAGGAGTGCTTTGTGCCAATGAAGTAGATTACCAGTGCTCAGAAGATTAAAAAATGTTTTAAATGCTCAGACAGCAATTTATTTGGAGACTTTAATAACCAAGGTTCAATATGATGTGGCACAAGGAAAGTGTAAAAAAAGAAAAAGAAACCTGGTAGTTTAAACAGTTGGTTTTTTGTTTTTTTTTTGAAGTACTGAAATCAGAATTATTTTCTATATTCTTTATTTTGCAGAATGTAATAGAATGTCAAAACTACATCCATTGTTAATCGTTTCCCGTTTCCCGGTGTCTGACCTGACCCATAGGCAACCAACAATACAAATTCACTTCAAATTTTACATCAAATGAAACATAGAGGAACTCTTATTTGACTGTAAATTTTGATCAAAATAATACTTTATTCAACAAGCAATGGTTATGCCAGCCTTGAGAATCCTTTCAAAACTCTGTGTTTCAGGATCAAACACACTGTGGCTATTCACAGCTGCATTCAATGAATGAAAATCTAGCATGTTGTGTTGATGTTGGGCTCCTGTGGCTATTGATGGTGTTTCTCTGTAGAGCGAGAAAATGATGTGTTCTTGGTTTCCAGAAAGGCTCAGTTCTGGCCATATTTCCAATTTCAATGTAAAAGCATTATATTACTCAGGGCTGTTAAAAATTGGCCATGTTTGGCTGAGGCTGTAAGAAATGAGACCTTGGATTCCAGCATTGTAATATGGAGGCAGGCACTGCTCTTGCTGCAAGGAACTGAGCATGAAGATAGGGTGGTTTTAGTTAGACTTGGGGCTGCTGTGAAAACTTTGGGCAGACAGTAAATGGATATTATTCATCAGGAAGTGATTTGGCAAGGAGTTAGGAATTATAGTGCTGAATGTCAAACCAGGTACTGCAAGACCAGTTCTTCCAGGAATGTAGCTTCAAGGGGAACTTGAGAAGCATTAGAATGAGTTTCTGAAAAGCAGATGACATGGCAGTAAAATTATTAAGCTACTAATCCAGGGAAGAATCTTTACTAAATTGGGAGCTCAATAGACTTTTAATCACATCAGCCATGGAGGAGAAATGCATGGAGTTTTTTTTGCTGTACAAGACCAGGGGTTACAGCTAGGTGCTCTGAGTGCAGGAACAGATTGAGTGAAGAAGAGAATGGTACACTTTTGGGTATACATGACAAGCCAGTTTAGGTCACTCCCTATTAGCAGCAGCACATTTTTTATTCACATGCAGTCCTGTTCTAATTTTGTCTCTTCCCCTTAAATTATTCAGTCTCACTCATCTGTAAAAAAACAGGCATGCTCTTTCAAAGAATAGATGAACAAACTAGTATCATTCTATCCCTCTGCATCCATAGCTGGAACAGTAGTTCAAATTTGACATTTTTGCAATAATCTGCATACAATTTTAGTAATACTAAATCCAGAAATACCTTTTTTTTTCCCCTCACAGTTGGCTTTGGAGTTTTGTTTTGGGGGCTTTTTTGTTTGTTTGGGAATTTTTTTGTTGTTGTTGTTTTTATTTTTTTAATGTTTATTATGTAAGCATCAATAAGTGGATTTTAATCTGTCATTTTGATAAGCTAAATGGTGGCATTATCAAATTTGAAAGGTGATTAAATTTTGAAATCTCTTTTAGAAGTATCTACCAGGTTGTTATGAATGTTTGCTGACTTACAAATAAATAGCACATAAATCTACCCTGAGCTGATTAATATTGTTTTCTATAATACAGCTATTTCAGAACTCTACTAAGATTTAGAATCTGCAGCTTTTCATTAACTATTTTTCAGAAGCTTCTTTTTTTTTCCATGGGCATAATTAATTAAGAGAGTCTAAACAAAACATACATATGAGTTTTATTTGCCAAGCCAGATGAATGTGACTTCAAACCTGCCTTATCCAAAATATTTTTAGAAGAAAATAGTGCAAATAAAACAAATATATTCAAAGTTTTCAGGTAGCTTATGCCTAAGAGTTGCCAATGAATTTTACCACTGAAGAGCTCCTAAATTACTACTTTTAAAAACAAATGAAATAAATTTTTTTTTATTTGCAAAACTTTTGTGGTTTTCCACAAAGCCTCTTATTTCCTTCCTTCATCATTTACAATAGTTTCAAAGCTTCCTTGAAATAGAGGAGCAACACTTTAGAAATACAGCTTTTAACATTTTAATAGATTTAGTCCCTTATAACCATTACATAAATTAGGTATCCACCCAGATTTGATCTGGAACCTTATGATTCTCTTATTTTCTACATTATTGATTGTGATCAGGCAGTCATCAGCATGATCTTTCAGAACTGATTTACTAGACTGGAATGACTTAAAGATATTTTCCTAACTTTTCCTGATAAATAAGTTCCTGATAACTAAGTATTCTGTGTATAGCTTAAGTCTGCCCTCACTGATGTAAAATGCAGGTTACTATGGCAGACATGGGTACTTACCAAGAGTATGACATCACAGCTCTGGCATCTACAAATTTGTGAATCTCATTTGACTGAGATATCCCTAAGTGAATAGCTGAAATTTCTGATTGCTCAAAAAAATACCAAGTTAGCTTAGATATTGAAGTGTGATGCAGAAGTGTAATGCAAATTATTTCTCAATTTAGACCAATTTCAAAATAGATTTACTTTGGTTTGAAAAAAAATTATTTTAAAAATGAATGTAATTTTTCTATGTTATAAAATTAGGCATTTTCAAGGGTTTATTTTCAGAATGGTTAAAATATTATTTATCTTAAAATATTATTTATCTTAAAATATTATTACTACTATTAGAGTAGTAATAGCAAGAGAACAGATTAGAACTAAAAATTAGGATTTCAAAAGGGTAAGGTTAGGAATAAAAGGGATTTTTTAGCCACATTTTTTCATACATATATTTTTTTCAGATTTTTAAATACTTTTTATATTTGCTATTTCTTATACTTTGTTTTACTATCTTTTATAACACTGAGGTCTTTGTTTTTCACTCTGTTCCTCCAGACAAATAGACTGGGGTTTACCAAATGGAGGCATGAGATGAGGCACAGCCAGAACAGCAGATCACGACTGAGCAAAGGAATATCCAATACCATCTGACATCATGCTCAGCAACAGAAGTTTGGGAAGGAAAGATAAAGCAGAAGGACGACTGCTGGTGTTTGTCTACTGGTGTTTTTATTCCATCACTGTTACAAATGATGGGGCCCTGTTTTCCTGGGGGTGGCTGAACACTGCCTGCCCATGAAAAGTGGGCAATAAATTCCTTATTTAGCTTTGATTGCATGTGCAGACTTAACTTCACATACTAAACTTTCTTTATTGCAGCCATGATTTTTCTCACTCTTCGTCTTCCAATGAGCAAGTGGCTGCATGGGGCTTGTTGGCTGCTAGAGCTAAACCACAACCATGCAACCATGGTCCAATTCAACTACAGAGAAAAAGAAAAAAGAAATACAGGTTTTTACAAATGTGTTTGGCAAAGTTATTTACACTACAGTTCTAGCTGTTCTTAATTCCTGCATAGCAGGCTATTTCTCACTAGTTTTCAGATAACCCATTTTTTTAATGTTCTAATATTTAGGTAGTATTTAATGTAGTTTAATATTTATGGGTAATTATTAGGAAATATAAAATTAACAGGATCAAAAAGAATATTTCAAGAAATTTTAGAGAAATGTGAATTATAAGAATAAAATATTGCTGTAAGCATTTACAAATGTGTGTGTGTCTGCAGCTGCGGGCACAAACCTCAGTAGCTTGGGATGTGGTTAAAACTTACTTGTTCTATTTACCCACTATTTAAATCTTTCAGAAGAAAATCTGAATAGCTTTCTGGAAATTCTTTAATTCTTCCTGTACCGACTATTTAAAGAAAAAAGCAGTAATAGTTTCTCAAAACATTTGAAAAACTGCTACAGATATGGATATTTCAAACAAAAATTAAAAAAAAAACCACTATACACCATGACCCCATTAACTATACCATGGCCATCTACAAATCTAGAACTGGGGAAAAAAGTGAAGTAATTTAAAATGTGTATATGATTGTTCTACCAACTCAACCTTAAACCAACTTCCATATTCTCATGAGTTGGTCTTCTTTGGGATTTATTCTAATTGCTTTTTATCAATACATTTTTCTTTCATTTCATTATTCCTTTTATAATTCACAAAGGATATCATGCTCATTAATGAGAATTAGTAAGTCATTATTAAGATCAAATGCCCTTTTTCTTTTTTGCCCTTTTGCTCAAGGGCAACTACTACAGATCGTTCTGATATCCTGGATAGTAGTGAAAGTAATTTAGTTCACACCAGTTATTCCTCAGTGCCAGAATCCCAGTGTCATATGGGGCACTCAGTAACAATCCTGTTCAGAATATACCAGGAGCATTTAACAGCACTCTTTTACTGAAGGATTTCTCTCCTGAAGGTTGAAATGTTTCATTGCTGGAAGCAGCACTACAGCTGGTCTATGAGATCAGAGAGATAACCCTGCTCTCTGTCCTAAGGTCAATTAAATACAGCCCTGAAGGGCAGAGCTAACTGAAAGTGGGGTTTTATTTTGTATGTACAATTTCTGTCAAAACCTACAGGTGTTAACTCTATATTACCAAGGGCAGTACTTGGAATGTTGCTTAGTGTGTTAAATCTACTACTGCTTTCAAGGAACAATGAAGATTTCACAGGTTTTTTATGACCCTAGCTAGACTCTACTTTCATTTGTGCACACTACAAAAAAAGTATTCAGGACTAAAAATAGAAAGAGTTCTTGCTTTAGACATTAATTAAAATTGAAAGAAGTTATTTGGATTCACAAATCCAATCCTTGTTTCTAGATATTGATTTGGATGATACTAAAAAGTGATAAGATACTGCTCAATACAATCAGTTTTGTCAAAACAGCTTCCCAAGAAATTTAACTGTGGAGCTTCCCTGTTTTAGGCTTTGTTTGTTGGGAAGTTTATGCTTTTAGCCCACCTAGCCATTTTCCCAGCAGTTTTCTGGTGCCAGCCCACAGTACCTTCTAAGGGGCTGAACTCACCTGGCTTTCTGCTGAGTGTGTGGACATCTGCAATCTGCATCCAAGTCCTGTGGGTTTGTTCAGTGCAACTTAAATGCCAGTCCCCCACACAGGTTGGGACTCACTTTTTCTGTTCATTGACCATCCCAACAACACATTAATTAAGAGCACAAAACATTCTGAAGATGTCTTTTATGTGCTTTAATTTTCCTCTGATCAAATGTAAGGAAGACATCACACATTTATTTTTCCTTCTGACAGCACCTCATTCAGAGTCATCTGTTTTTTGAATTTTTCTTTTCTGTGGTTCATTGAATTCCATCTGCCATTAAGTTGTCATCACCTCACATGTTGTGATGTATTTCAATTAAATAGGACTGGCTAATATGTCCTAACTTTTAATATGCACAGTGAATTTTAATTAATTAGACTGGCCTTACTGGTGGGGATCTAGGTATGCAGGACTAAAGTGGCCAGATGAGTCAGTCAAAAATTAGAACATGGAAATTTGTATTCAGACTTTTTACATGCCCACACAACTGGATTCTTAAAAAGACCTTCTTATCTCAAAGTTGGAAATATTTTGAAAGAGTGAAATTGTGAGTTTCATGCAAATGGCAGAGGAGTCAAAGTGATATAGATAAATCATCTGTTGGCTGTAAAAGAGTTCGTTGGTATCTCTAATTACATCTCCCACTGCATCACACTTAGTTAAAACAGCAAAAAAGATACCAGGGAGGTAATACAGATGAGATGCTGTTCCCTCAGAGTTGCATGATTTTTTAAGTCTAGGAGATCTGAAAAGTGGCAAAGAGCAGCAGTAAACAGTACTGTCACAAGAAAAGAAAATTTTACTTGATAGAAATAAAATATTTTGGATTATGCTGAAAGATAAAGAAAGCAGTACCTCAAACATGAGGATATTAGCTTTTTAAACAGTACAGTTGTTTTGTCTTCTGTCTTGTTTCCATGGGGAATCAAAATATGACTAGCAGCCAAAACCTGAATTTTATTAGATGTTTGTTGTCCTTTTGTATCACTAATTCCCAAGAGCTTTTTTGCTGTTTCATTTAGAAACCTTGAGTTAATTAAATACATTTCTAGAACACTGCTTTTCAACAGATGACTGAAAAATCTGGTCAATCCTATTTAATTCCTACTGCTCTTCTGCAAAATCTTATCTAATGTCATCGAATGTGCTCCCTTTTTCAGCAAATGCAGTATCCCCTGAGGCTGCCCATTTTCTCCATTGCTAAAAATACTTCCTTCTGTCTCAAAATGAGGATCCTATTGGACAGGACAGAAGGTCCTTTTCTCCCTCAACAGACTTTTGGTATCCAGAGATCATGATATGCAAACTGTTATTTTAGGACCCTAAATGTTTTTGAGGAAACTCAAATTATGGTAATGCTCCAATCAGGTAAAACAGAAATACAAGGTTACAATATCCATAAGATCTTCTGGACATATTTTAGTGTAATAGGCAATAACAATCAGAAAACCAGATGGTGAGGATCCCACTTAGTTCCCACTGTTGAATTAGGTTTACACTTACATCCTTTGTCACCTCAAAGTGTTGAGCTGTCCAATAGATGAGACATTGCCCTACCCATACTTTGGACTCAATAAGTTCATTGTCCTTAGACTTGCAGCTGCTCTTTAATGTTTACATCAAAATATTTGAACGAAGGTTTGGTTTGGTTTCAAAAGGGAGGAAAAATTGGTATCTAAATTGACACTTTTGTCAATGTAACTAAATCTTATATGCTGTTTAACCCTGTCTGTAGAAACAACCACCAATTCACATTTAAAAAAAAAATGTTTATTTCTTATAAGTGAGGTGTCTGTTATTTCTTGTTTAAAAATCGACAATATTGAATTCTTTGGCTGTAAATTACAAAAGCAAGTGCAGGTATTTCTATCATGAGAGAGTACAAAAAGTACTGTATTTTGTGGTGCAATGTCCAGTGTAAAAGTCAACTTTGAAATTTTGAAGCTAAATGCCTCTTTGACCAACCTAACTATATCCTCTGATGAAAAAAAAAAGAGAAAAAATTCTTCGCTTAAGACTTTGTCCTTAAGACAAAGTATTTCACTGTACACAGAACTTTAGAAATGATGCTTTTTATGACACAGGAATTTAAAGGACCTACAAAAAGTAAAGCAATTTCTTAGTAAGATTATCCAGTATGTCTTCTGATCCAATAAATAGAGTGCCAAATTAGAATAGCAGCAAGAGGTTTGAAAAAAGCTAGAGGTTGCTTTTTCTGAAATGGGACATTTAAACAGCAGAATTGTGTCAATTGAATATTTGAGATACTAAAATCAGCTGGACAGATGATTCAAGGAAGAGAACTATATCAAGCACTAATTATACAAAAAAAGAGCCTTGACTGATTTGTCATTCCTGTTCTTAAATTCTTATTGCCCTTTCAAATAATTACCTCCATTAATATATATTTATGGTTTGGAGACTACTGTTTCTGTCTTGGCTATTTAATTGTCAGTAGGGATGATTTCAAATATATGCCTTCCTGATATCAGAAGGTGCTGTGGAAATTTTATATTACTTTACATCAGTCGCTCAGTGTGCCTGAATAAAATAACATGTGCTAGCAGGGACTTTGGAATTGTACTAAAGCCATGAGTCAAGCCTTTAAGATATTCTTGCCCTGATTAAAAATTACATTGCCGTAGCCTATAGTAACATATGCTTATGCTACTTCAATCACATATCAGACTGAGCTACATCATCATTACAACACACCTGGATTATTAAGTTCTTCTCTATGAAAGCAAATTCAGGCTTCCTTTAGTAGAACCATTGATAAAGAAGATACACAGAAAGATCTTTTGACTTTGTCAGCTGGGAAGAAATGAGAAATCTGCATAATTTTCACTATTTCCAATAAGAAAATATAGTTTCAGTTCTCAAGTTGTGTTAGCGAGCATCTGTCAGGGTTTGAGAATACCAGTTGTCACAGAGCAATGAGTCATATGGTTCATGAGACAGTGTGTTGATGTGCTGTGAAGAGCACCCTCTTGGGCAGAGGAATTAATGTGTCCCATCCTCACTTAGTGCTGCTGTTAATTGCAGTCAGGGATGGGAAGCAAGGGCACTGGCAGACAGCTCTGTTTAGATGTTTATGTGACTCTCACTGTGGTTCCTAGGGACAATCCAGAAATTGCTAAAAACGGAATAGTCCTATAATAAAATCATACATAGTACATTGGGATCGTATTTGTGTTAAAATTATAGAGATTTCATTTGATAAACATCACCTGATAATGTGAAACAAGCTGATGACCTTTAGATATCAGTATGAAAGGCATGAGAAAACGGACTGAAAAAAGACACAAGAAAAACAAATTGCAGAAACCATCAAACTCAGGTTCGCTGGTAATATGGATATCTAACATCCTTCTGAATGTGTAGGAAGCTTACATATGCTAAATCTCTGACCAAGCATATAATTTTTTATTGCTATAGACAGTCTTTACCCTGGGTGTTAAACTTTATGTATCAGTAATTTCTGCTATACCGACATTGAAACCTAAGGTTAATTGCAACAGAACCCCAATGTCAGGCCCACACAACCTGGAATCTTTCCAGCCCAGTCACCAAAGCTATCAAATGAGATAAGGCACTCAGCAGCAGAAAAGTTTTGGTTTTACACCATAAGATATGTCTAGGTGTGTCACACATATTTATTTATAAAATACACAAAAGTTAGGAATATAGAAAATGGCAACTATTTTTTGCATTTTTTGTAGCAATTCTTCCACATAAAATGTTCAACTGCCTGCTTGCATTTGTGCTGCTCTGATCTCCACATAACACTTTAGCATAGCTGGATTCCAAATATCCAACTAAATTGTATTGGTAGAGGACGGATTTAGCTGACTATGGACATTCCTTTTCTGATGAAGTTCTGCATGGTATTTGCAGGAAAAGAAGAAAATGCCTACCAGAGGTCTCAAACTCCTTCAACAGATGCTTGCTCTAGGGAGTCAATTCCTCACTCTTCCACTTGTGTTATTAACTTCCAATTTCCTGATGGTCAGTCTGCAGAGCACAGCTACAAATTGCCTGCTTTCTAGACATGGATGAATTTATTTTTTTTCTTTTCCAGCCTGACAGAGATGAAGAGACTTTCCTTACTTTATCTGGTGCTGAAATCTCTTCTGTGATTCTGGTCACTGTCTGATATCTTGTAATGGGTTCTGTCAAAGTTCTCTAGCTATCTAAATGAGTCATTAATCGAATATAAGTAAGAAATTAATCAAATTATTCTTCTTGAATATGTGTTTTATAATAGTGTAATATTTCTGTTGAGGTGTTATAATCTTTAATCTTACTAGACACTATTTCATAATTCTTTAATCTTAAAAAGTGTATTAGCATTTTTAGTTTCCCATAACTTCTGGATGTTATTATATTTTGAAATTCTCTTTCTCAAAGAGTGTTTTTGCTTCTATATATGTGTCAGAACCTTGCTTGAACAATTGCAAGACACTGGAACTAGGTCTGTTGTCCCAGCTACTTGGGAATTCCTCCCCCCGCCCCTCTGGGGCAGTAAGATAAAAATATTTGCCTTTCTATAATCATGTTTTCTGGTAATATTAGTGAGTCGTATTGAGCTCTTGAAGACAAAACTCAACTAAATGCAAATGTGGAATTTCCTGCAAAAGCTAAAATTTCATTGCAGACAGGCTTCTAGGTGCTCAATAGATTCGTCTTCACAATTTGATGTGCAGTGTAAGGGAATATATGTAATCTCCCCATTATTTCACTGTTATGCAATTTGTGGCCAGCAGCATATTCTTTAGTCTTGACCTTCACAGTCAGTGGGAAGTTGGCTGGAAAGGAGTTGTCCAGTTGCTGGACTCATAAACAGCAAACTGAAAAGTGATGTTTGCTGCACAGAGGCAAGGCTTTTATTTCTTCTAGGTAAATATGGTTCTGCAGCACACCAAAGTCTTCCAGTACACACTGCTGGACTTTTGTAGTTGTACCTACTGACTGTGACAGCACACAGTCTACCTAGTGCAAAGTTAAGACCACACTTGGTTTTTCCCATGCCAAAGAGATTAACACAACATAGTGCATAAACATGGCACTGAAAAAGATATTAATAATCTAATAATTACAAGTCAGAGAAAACAATGAAGTTTTCATTTTGTACATTTATTTAGCAATGGTATCATTAAATAGCTTATTTTTTTCCCACGGAGATGTGTGAAGTTTAGCAGTCTTTGGAAAGAAATATGAACCCTTTCAGTATATTATCTGTCTGTCTATATCCATAATTTTTGTCTCAAGTGAGTATAGACTGCCTTCACACAGAGTCTTACAGCTCCTGGACAAAATGGATTTACTTTATGAGCACCATTAAAAATATTTAGCTGTCCCTTTTCAGTGTTTGGATGTTTTCCAGAGCTGCTTATGCAGAGTTGCTGTTTCTGTCAGATGAAATATTAAGGCATGTTACCTTGTCTGACAGAAACAGTAAGCATCAAGGATTTCCTGGGAAGAAACATCAATATGCAGCATGTTAAGTTTAATATTTCACAACACTACTAATTGCATTATCACCTCAACATCAACTTCTAATAATAGCTATAACTAAAATGTGTACAGCTGTTTATCTTCTTTAAAGATAATCCATCTGACAGCTCTTTTATCTCCTCCATTGCCTTAAAGTGACTCAGTACCCATTCCAGATGAATCCATGGCAATAATCCAGCTTAATTCAACAGTGGGAGGCTAGAACCACAGTGACAGGAAAAATGTCTTCCTTAGACATATAGTATGATGTGAGGAGATATTTGTATTTTTATGTTGTGCTCTTGGTTTGTTGGGTTTTTTGGGTTGTTGGGGTTTTTGAGTTTTTATTGTTTCCTTTTTGTTTGTTTTGTTGGTGTTTTTTTCTTTCTTTTTTCTTTGTTTTTTTTTTTTTTTCAGTTTTAAATTAGGTATGACATGCAACCTGACTACAAAGATAAGCAGGGCAGCTGACAGGAAAAGTGAAATTTATTGCACTAAAAAGATTTCATGTTAAACACAATAGTACCTATTGATTCAGGTCATTTTTTTAAACATTGCAGCTGATATATGCCTTGTTTGTTTCTTAGAAGGGAAAGTAGTACCCAATCAGAGGGCAAAAATACATGCTAACCAAAATAGAGAAACCATTTTAGGGATGAATATGAAAGAGAGAAAACCTGTTATACTTACAAAGGTATGATGTATATATGTGCCTCTTATATGCATGTATGTTCTTCAAAATGTATATTTAATTCAGGAAATCATGAAAGGAACAGATGCAACCACATGCGGCACAGTTTTTCTGGGATAATTTGAAGATAACCAAACATTCATGAGGTGGATATACACAGCAGTTCATAAAAAGTGGCATGAGTTCAACAAATGACCTGAATGAAGTGCTGAAAAGTCTAGATTAAATACGAAAATATTGCCAGTAGGAATAAATACAAAATCATGGATGCTGAGCATATTGAGGAAAAACAATAACTAATAATAACTTTCCTATAATTTGAAAAACTTTTTCACAGTTGGAAAAGCAGACAGCTAAATGTATAGCAAATACAAATATTTTTTAGTAAAACCTACAGTTAAAAAATCTAAGAGAAGCCAGAATCCAACTGAAAATTTAGTAGGGGAAAAGCTGGATGTATTAAAGTTGAGGGTTCCACTGGAAACTGACCCTAGTCATTGGAGGCATGGCAGCACAGAAACCTCTGCACAAGCGGGGCAGAAAGAAGTAAACATAAATAAAATTTTGGGGTCTTCCTGGAAGGATATGACAAGAGCTACTGAAGTAAGGCTTAGGTAACAGGAAAACCACTGGAGCACAAAACCCTGAGAGCCCAAGGAAGTAATAGATAAACCATAAATAATTTACAGTGTCTGAAAACACTTCAGTGATCAAAGGGGGAGGAGAGCAGAGAGAATATCTTTGAGTATAGTCAGCTGCAGTTTATTAGCAAACTTTTTAAAAAGTAGTTCAGAAGAATTTGAGAGGGTGAAAACAACAGACTGCTTATTTTTCTCTGCCATTATTGAGAATTAAAATGAAGAATATCAATTTTGAGCTTGGATGACAACTGTCAAGTACATACAAAACAGAACTGTAATAAACCTTCTGAATTCAGTTAGCAGTCAATCATGTTTGGAAAGCCCTTAAACCTTGAAATTCTGCACCAGATGCAGAATAAAAGAAAGCAATTTCTCATGCAACTGTTCACCTTTGACTCTTTTTCTTAGTTCCAACAGAATCGACACCAAACTCTCAATGCCTCTCAATGATCACTTCATATCACAGCTCTTCCTACTTCACCTATAGAAATCTTGTTAAATACCTAGTTGTGACCCAGTTAGTTCTTTGTATTAAGCAATCAATATTTATGATGTTCTAATGCTTCAGTGTGTTGTTTGCAAACTCCATGACTGTCAACACAAGTTAAAATAAAGGTAAAGGTATGCAGCAGTCATGTTTTCCACCTCTTCCTGAATGAGTATTTATCATGTTGAACAGGTCAATGTCCTTCAGCATAACAATCATTTTAAAGCTCTGCTGCCCCCAGTTTCTTCCATATTTGCTGTAATTGCCTAACAACAGGAAATACACATCCTGAAATACATAATATGTATTTTCTTTACAAAATTCAGATAGAATGTATTTAAATAGGCATGTCGGCTATCAGTGTAACACACAAAACCAAGGGAAAGATTAGAAATGTAGCAAAATTTCAGGGATACTCTTGGCAAGGAGAGAAGCTGAAATTACTCTCCTGTGATGCAGAAGTCTATTACCATAGTGATTTTTGTAGCTTCCTCATAAAAAGGGCAGAGTTGGAGTTTATCAAAAATGACATAGGTTTAAAAGCATTTCAAGCTAGTCCACACTTGTAATACTGCTCTTCATAACAATTATATAGTAAATGCTACATGCTTAAGCTGCACTAGGATTTCAGAGATGTTATTAAGATTTATTACTACTGTTGGAATATAAACAAACTGAACCATTATCTTGAAATTGCTGTGGTTAACTGCCCTTTCATAATAATTAAGGGTAGCAGAAATATACTAATAGACTATATATAAATATATATTATTTATTTATTTATTTCTACATAAATATATATTCATATATACACCTTCTGTTGTCTGCCTATCGTTTAACAAATAAACTAACTAAATGTATCTGGAAGGATTGACACTAATTCAGTTTTTCAAAACAGCCAAAAACCCCCATGATATTTAAGGTTGTCAACACATAACACATTTGGAAAAGAAGCAGGAGCTTCTTTACTGACAGTTTTTTTGGTTTTGGAGTATGTTTCCTTTTTTGTGTGTGCCTTTTTAGATTTTATTGGTTTTTTTTTTCTCCCCTGGAACAAAAAATGTATGTTTCTGAACTAGAGAGAAATAAAAGAGGTTTGACTGATCAGAAGCCCTAACAGTAATTGCGCAAGATTACTATTTTAGATCTATGAACAGAACAGTGAAGGTAAGGCTCTTGAAGTATACTATAAGAAAAAAATGGAAAGAAATAATCTCGGACCCATTACAATAAAAAAAATTCATTGAGAAGAATTGACTTTGAAAAATGAATTGCATTTTCAGAGGAATGCAAAGCAAGATTTATATCTTTTGGTTTGGCAGAACACCAAGCTGCTTAAAGTATAAAAGGAAATAAATGGAGTATATGAAGTTTTTATATTACCCTTAAGACTTATTTCTATATTGTCTGTTATATTCCAATGACTTTAATGAAGACTAAGTTAAGGCTTTCAGTTTTGGTCACTAAAAATTTGGTGTTGTGCCAAGTAGTATAATGAAGGGTAAAAATAAATTCTGGAGATTATATCTTCAGTTTTATGCTCTATTACCAGCTAACTTTTTTTTTTTTTTCCCACATATCATAGACCACAAGGACTCCTGTTTTAGGAAAGCCAAGATCTATTTGATGAAGACTTACTTAAATGTAGACACACAGACCAACCTTCTGCCTTTTCCTTACTTGGCTATTAGAAAGTTTGAGATGTGAGAAGAAGCAGTCTCCTACAGGAAAAATCAGGAATGTTGAAAAGCCTTTCATTGCTATAGATTAGTGGAATTTGGATGAGATTGTGTTCAAAGGTCTGGTCAAGTTCAGCCTTTGTTCTGTCTCAGTCTTAAATGCTTGAAGTAGCCCTTAGGTTCCCAAAGCCAAATCTACTGAACCAAATCAATATGGATGAATGCATATATTTATAGCCTGTGGGTGAATGATAATAACAAAATTCTTGTCTAGCTGTAGTTAGTACAACCTTCATGAAACTACATAATGTTAGTTGCAATCACTGTGTAGAATATATTCTCCTCACAGGTTGTACAACGACATTGCAGCCAGCTTCACTTGGTTAATGGGTCACCTAAATGAAATGACAGGGAAGATTACAGCTGAACTCCCATTTGACAAATGTCTTAATCATAAAAGGTAATAAACATTGTCACTTCCTCCTGTGCTGCCATTACTTGGAGAATGGTGGCCTTGTCACATCAAGGTTAAATTATGTAGGTAAGCAGAAAAGAAATTAGTGGTGACTTACAGACACCCACCATAATTATCATTGCCACTTGTGGTCTCACAGTTTCTGATTATAGCACTGCAGAATTTTTTCATAGCATTAAAATTCAGTCTACACTGTACTGTGAATAAACTTATGTCAAATGCATCAGTAGTGTCTGATACACAGGGATATTTTTTAAGGTGTTCCTACAGACTTAGTGGAAATATTAATGTTGCATTTCTTAAGTTGCTGTGGAGAAGTTAAAAGTTGAAGTGCAAAACAAAAAGAGGAAAGAAAAAACTAAGATATTCAGCATCAAATCCAATAAAAGACATCTTTTTGCAAGCTATCTTAAAATTATGGTAAAATTTAACACTTTTAAGGAATCTGGATTTTCAGTTATATAACTTAATGGGATTTGAATTTTCCTCATTGATAAAAATAATTGCTGGAATTTGCACTTATAATTATGTAAATATACTGAAAAACGCTGAATCCATGTCAGTTTCTAAAACTATGTACAGAAAGTAAAGAGTCTTGATGTGAAAATTTTCTAATGTCACTCTTTTCATTTTTCACATATAGCCATCAAGGTTTGCTTATGACAGACCTGACTGTAGGAAGATAACTTCCTACCCAATGTCATGATACAACCTGGGAAAATGGCATGTGAAACTAGTTTTTCTCTAGTGGTTGTATATTACAGCTATTTACTACAGATGCAACACCTCTGGAGACTGGCAGCTTCACCTATTGCCTAGCACTGTTGTAGTGTCATGACAGAAAAAAATACTTATTTAACACTTTGAATGTATGATATCAGTGCAACTTTTTGGTTACAGAGACAAGGAAAATTGTAGCATCTTTAAGAATTAAAAGAAATGTACTTTTCAATAGCAAACATGTACTTTGTCTCGTCAAGAATATAATTGAGATGAAAGACTAAGCGTTATTCTGTTTCTGATAAAAGCATTAAATAATCCCCAGAAAAACCCAAGAGCCTATACAGTTCCATCTAGCATGGACTATATAATCAAGGTGCATTTCATTCAGAGGAGTAGTCAGAGATGTTATTTATCCCTTCAATAGATTACAACCAAATAACTTCTCATCATTTAGTCTTTTTGTAAATAGGCTCACAGTTTGAAAAACAATGAGCTTTTAAGTCCGCAAATACTCCTACAACTGCCTTTAATTTGGAAAAGCAAGGCTTTATTTATGGATGGTCTTTAAAAGAAATCAAGTTTTCATGTTAAGGAAGATGAAGATATGATTTTTTTTTCCTCTCTCACATCCTTCATTCCTACAGGCTATGTTTTCTCCATGTTACTTAAGAAGGCCTTCCTAATTTTTTTCAGTGTTTTTTGAGCAAAAAAGCTAATTGCATCACCTCACAATTCCAGTAGATTTGCAGTCACTTTTCAGAAATCTGAAGATCAACTGGGGCAAACCAGAAGACACAAGAAGAAATAAACTCAATTATATGGGACCTAAGCCTTCAAAAAAGAAGGAAATTGCAGAATGTTAGTAGCGACAATAACAATACCTTTTATTTTCATATTAAAAAAACCCAGAAATTATTTTAAAATTTTGATGGTCACACCTGTTACCTTTTTCTTTCCTTCTGATTATTGCTGTTGCAGTCACAAAGAAATGGTAAAGAGGAGATTGATGATGAGAGTAGGAAAGTGCTGCTAAAACCTCTATTTTAATAGAACTTATATACTCTTTGTGTTGGATTTTTTGTGGGTTTTTCTTGTTGTTTTCATTATTTGTTTGTTTTGTTTTGTTTGTGTTTTGATTGCGATATTTCTTTTTAATGTGGTTTGTATTTCCACCATTTGCATTTTCAAACATAGTAAAGTTCTGGGTCTTTACAAGGCAACTTTCTCATAAGGAAAATTGCTTATGTAAAGTGCCAAAATTTTTATTTTTATATGCAACAATTTTGAGAGTGATGATCAATCAAATCCTAACTAATTTCCTCTTCTTTTTTGTTCCTCACTTAAATGTCAGTGCAGATGTCCTGTGTGAAGAAGCAAAAGTCATCTCAAGAAGAAAAGGAAAAACTTCTGAAAATATTTCTTTTACTTCTTCAAAGTTTTATTTCTCTGTAGGGACCTCTCAGTCATTCTACATGGAAGTTATGTATTTCCTAATTGCATGAGCCTCCATGAAAAAAAGAAGTTAGCCAAAAAAAGTTGGAGAACTACATGGCTTTGGGCACTAGGTAGAGTAATGAAGGCTTTGTAAAAATATTTAAGAGTTTCAAACAATGTAGTTCAGAAGCTGGAGTGTTCTCTTAATTTATGTGGGGAGAGGGAAGTTCTTAGTAAGTCTGTCACTGACATTTATTGCTGCAAGTTTATTCATCCTGTATGATTCAAAGTGGCTCTTGCAGATAACTTTATAAATAAAATTATTCTTGGGGGCTGATCCTGATTTCAAGTATTGATTTTCTTACCCTTGAACATTATTGGACATTTCTGAGTATTTAAGTAAATACTGCCCTGAAAAGTCTCTTAAACTGCTCTTTTTTTTTGTTTCTGCTTGAAGTCAGGGATGTTTCTAGTTTGTTTTTTACTTGAATTATCTCTCAATTTTTAATATTAAGTGTAATACGATAAGAAAGGGCAGAGGATACTAGTTTACTAAATCAGAGACATTATATCCTTCAATCTAGCAATGCCAACAAAAAACCCCCAACAAGGACATTATGAAATTCCGTCTCAAAAACTAATGCAAGAATAATTAGAAGTTCTTTGGTTATCTTTTGTTGTCACAGACTTTTAAAAATTATAAAGCAAAGTCTTCCTTTGTACACACAGAATTTGTACTCTGGAAGGACAAGTTAAGGAACCTGACCAACACTGGCATTTTCTGATCTTCCAGAAGTATAGACTAAGAATCCTCCTGTGGTCCATGAAAGATCACAGTAAATCCCTGGAAAGCAAGGCAAAGCCCAAGGATATTTTTGTCTGAAGACTGAACAGTAAATAGACGGATTAAGGAGAAAATGTTGTAGCCTTCTGTTTTGCAGCCCTGAAGACACTCTTGTCATGAATCTCCAGCCACGCGATTCTCCTCCTACCAACTGTCAGCCTGACCTTTGGTTTCACAAAGGCTGCATTTGTGATGACACCATTGGGATTGCACTGCTTTAACTATCAAAAATTCTGAGTTGATTTAATTTTCTCACACTTTTTTCTCACAAAATGCAGGGTACAGATTAGGACAAAGCTCAATAAACTTGAAGAAAGATTGGAGAGTATTACAGTAGGTCCTGACTGAAATACTTCTGATTTTATTAACTTCTGCTGTAAAGTTATTGCTTCCAGGACTTGTGTTTATTTTGAATTTGTAAATCTGTTGTTAGTCAAAAAGACTAGATTAGATTTTCTCTGTGAGTTTGATGTCATAGATGAACCATGTATGTGCTGCTGGTTTCTCATGATGTTTCTGTTACAGATATGAGGTCTACATATTGTAATAGTCAATATATCCATAGTTCTTTGCCCCAGACTTTTAATAGGATCCTCTGGCAGAAGTGTTTTTTTCTGCCCTCCTCCTTCACTATATTGGTGAGAGATATCAGAGGGAACTGAAATGAAAATACTGAGAAAGAGATGAAAAACACACAGTTGTTAGTGCAATTTTTTTCCTAAGGTAGTTACAAATTTTTGTAGATTTTACTTAATGATAAAAATAGTGCTGTAATTAAATTGAAATTTTAATAAGGTAGGCTTATTTTGCCTCATAATAAGGAAGGCAGAATGGCTATTGCAGAAATCCTATTAATACCTAATCAGACGTTATGTTGGTTTATAGTTTGTGACCATACTTAACTAAACCAAGGTTTGGTGTACTTGTACGTATTATAAAAATCCTGAATTAATATAGAAGTTTGATAGCTACTTCTTCATGAAGCTTGTGCCTGTTAAAAATTGTTGTATGCCTCACTAAGAGATTGGTATCACATGAAGACCCAATAAAACAATGACTTTTGTTTTATATATATATATATATATATATATATATATATATATATATATATATTCAGACTTTAAAGTTTTAGTGGAATTTAGTGCTCCAAAAGACTTTTGCTCTTTTTGGTGATTATGTTTGACTTTCTTGACACCAGAACTTTCCAAACTAAAATGAGCACATTTCTTTTTTTGGCTATTTCAACTGATTTCTCTGTAAAAAATATTTCTCATAATACCTTGAATTTGCTTTGAAGATTCCTATGCCCTATTTCATACACCAACATAACATTAGCACATGTATGTTTCTCATATAACTGTCTATATTAATGTAACTTTTCACGTTTGTGACATTTCTAATTTCTTTTAATTTATTCTATATCGTGTTGCATACTTCCAAGAAACAAAGTGCTGGTGCATAGTAATTTTATTCTGCTTGCAGAATCATGGAAGAGTCCATGTTGAAAGAGCTTTAAAGATCATCTAGGACAGTAAAGAATAAATTTCTTTTTTTAACTCTGCTTTTTTCTCAAGCAAGTTTCAGTGCTAGAGATTGTCTTAGAACAGGATCCTCAAACCTCTTCATTTCTTCATTTCTGCAGAGGTTTTGTTATGCTTTTTCAATTACACAATAATGCAGTAGTGAGAAAAATCATCCTTGTAAGGTCCTGATTTGCTTTACTATACATCTTAATAGGAGTCAGTCAAGTACAGTGCCAAAACCTCTGAATTTAATTTTCTATAGTCAACAGCTGTTCATGTTTTGCAGAGGATGTGATTTGGTCCAACAAATGGACCTTCATAGTAGCTTACACTCTTCATGGTCCTGATTTATCAGAGTAACTCAATGAAACTACTGAACTTAAACAGGCATAACTTTGCAGTGATATAATTATTAAATAGGTTTTCACTGTAGTTTTGTGGAACAGTCCAGAAAAGTACAGAAATAGTAAACTATTTTGTTCCCAGAATTTAGGAATCAATCTAAAGTCTTGTTCTGCAAGCTGCAACATTATCAGCTTGGTTGGGCAGTTATACTGATGGTTTTTTGATGTCATAAAATAATTAATTCTCAACAGTTTAAACAAAACATTTCTACCTTTCCCCTCTCTCTCTTTTTTAGTTGCTTTTAGTTTTTAAGCATAGGTTTCTATAGGACCCTACAACAATTGTGCACTTGAAGACAAGCCAGAACATCTGGGGAGCTCACCCAGAAAAGAGGCTGGAGAGAGAGAAAGAATGAGCTATGTTCCCATTTTGATGCCAAGATGATTTTTTGCCTTTTCTTTTATATACCTTTTATGTATCCCCAGTACTCCTAGCACGCATACTTGTAATTCCTGAAGTCAGGAATTAGGACCTCAGCATAGTCCTAGAATTCTGTTAAGTCAAGAGACCAAACATCCTGGAGGCCTCATGGTTGGAGGCTGAAAATCCCTACGCTATCCTGAGAAACCTCTCTAGAATATATCCTGTAAAGTAAGGTTCAGCCCATCAGGGGGAATTCCTCAGTATGGGAGGATATCAACACTATTCAGTCAAACCTCTCATTGAGGCATCTTTGTTAGATACGCTGATTTGTAAGGTCTATAATATTGTATACGCAATCTATCTTGTGTGTGCATGTTGGCACATTCCACTTTGGCAAAGTGGTGCACCATAAGGAGCCTTATTAAATACTGAGGTAAAAAGCCTTTATGCCTTAATCATGTCTGGATTTTAATTTTTAGGACCAAGGAAAAGGCATCAGTATAACATAATTGCCTTGATGGAAGAAAGTATCTTGCTGACACTCCTGGACTGAGATGGAGGGAAGAGTCTGTGGTGGTAGTCAATAACCAGTTCTCAGTTTGCATAAAGTAGGGTACAACAATTTGTTATGTCTCCTAGAGCATCCAAAGTTGTCCTATATTCACAGATGTGAAGAAAGCTTTGTTTTTAAGGCTCATTGCAATGCAAATGGAGAAAGAGCATAACACCAGCCTTCAAATGCTGGAAAACTGAAGGCATAAAACTTTGCCCATAGGGATAGTTTAAATTTTTTAAAAAATGAGAGATTTTGGTTGGATGTTAGGAAGAAATTATTTACTCACTAGGTAGTGAGGCACTAGAACAAGTTGCCCAGAGAAGCTGTGAATGGCCCATCCCTGGAAGTGTTTGAGGCCAGGTTAGATGAGGCCCTGGGCAGCCTGATCTAGTGGGTAGCATCCCTGCCCATGGCATGGAGGTTGAAATTATATGATATTTAAGGTCCTTAACAACCCAGCTTTTATATTTTATATGATTCTATGATAACTCTTATCATATTGCTAACCCCAGCATGAAATGTATTCTGTCAACAATCATTTTGCTTCTTTGCATCAAAGCAGTTTGTACAATTGGAGAAGGAAACTGGAAGTATAGCTCTGTGGTTCTGCTGCATCTGTCAGCTTAGATTGCCCTTAAAGTACTCAATGATACATAAAAAGAACAGACTATCCTGTATGTTTGTGATAAAATATAATATTTGCAAACAGGTACACATGCAGGTGATTTTTCTACATCCGAAGCAACTACATTTTATGTGAACAAGATGAAAAATGATCAAGCTGCTATACATGACTCACCAACAGAACCAAAACCAAAATAATAAAATAAACCCCCATACCAGTAGGTTAGTCAGCTGTGCATTGTCCATCTGGGCTAAGCTACTCTGAATTCTAAGTCATGAAGGGAAAGAATTCCACTTGAGCTTCGAGTGATTTTTTTTTAAGGTTGTGAGGATTCAACACTCAAGAAAATTAGTTAATTGTCCTTGTCAAAAAGACATTTGCAGTGATTGGAGGAGATTGAAAGACATTATGTGATTTGTCTTGGGTTTCAGTTTCTCACCTAACATAAATCTGCAAAAAATGACTCAGTACATGAGATGCCCTCCTTAAACATTCATTGCAATGCAGGACTAAGGAGGGTGTTTCCAGCAGTCCAAAGCTGGAATAAAATGTTGTTCTGAGCCCTCAACTACTACAATCATCTTTCTACTTCTTTTATGCACAGGGTTAATGGCTATTTTTGGACAGCTAATGTCTGCATTAGCCTCTCTCCTACTGCTTCTTTATTCCCTAAATTTCAGGGGACTTCTATCCATCAGGATGTGGAATAAGAGAGATTTTCAGAATTTCTTACATGGGTCTCTTTAAAACAAAAACCTCATAAAAATGCTATTCTAGAGGTCTGTTTTTATTTCTGGTATTTTTGAAAATCTTATCCTCTTACCTGTTTTTCTGTCATTCCTGGTTTTATTTTGAATTTTGCAGTTTTGTTTAAAGCAAAGGCTTATGCAATGGTATGGTGGCTGGCTGTCTGCATGTGATGTAATAAAGGACTGATGAGTCATATCTAGTGATTTTCTCCTTTTAGAGCACAAATAATTAGCCTACAACCCTCCAGATCTTTGTGTGTAATTTCCATGGCACTGCCAGTATGAAGTAAAATGGCACTCTCCTATAAAGTAAAAAGGTTTTTCAGGAAAATGCAACAGTTGGTGCTGTCTCACAGTTGCTAATGTAAATAGGAGTGATTAATATTCTCAAAACCTAAAACAGCAAAGGAAAAACCTTTATTTTCTCCACTAGAGAAACACTGTTACTGTACCATTCTTTTAACTGTGCTGTTAACAGCAAGAACTACAGATCCCATTGCTGAGTAAGGGTGCAAATACATCAAAGTAACAAGGGGAAAAAGTTGAACGCAGACTATAACAGCTTTCCTGCTCTTTGCAGGATGCTAGAGACATTTTTCTTCCTTTATTTAAATAAATAATTTTGCAAAGAAAAATTTGAACTTTGATTCTGAATGATTTTCAATTTTAGCTGTTCCCCACTATCTTCTGTCAGCTATATTCCAGAAGAGAACTCTATTCTCCTTGTTATGTCATCAATTGCTCTTACATTTACTGACCCAATAGAGAATTTATTTATATTGAAATACTGTATCCCTGAGCAGAAAGATGACATTTTGTGAAACATCAATGTTATCTTATTATTGTTGCTCTGAAATCTCTTTTTGGTTACCCTGCAAATTATATGGTGTTGACTTTCTCTGGAGCATTTAGTTTCTATTAAAGTTGCAGAAAAGATTGCTCATACAGAACATTAATTTAAAAAATCCTATTTTTCCTAGTAATTTTTTGTGTTATAATTTTCATGGATCCCAGCTTTGAATTGTGTAACAGGAAACTTTTTTCCCTAATTTTTGGTTTTTTCATTAGCAGCTGGGGCTAAAAAAAAAGAATAAAAAAACTATTAGCTGAAAAGCGATGGTTGGAAAGAAGGATCAAACTCATGAATGTGGAAATACATAAGCAAAAGTGAGGTTTTTCCCTAGCAAACTGGTATTGGGAGACTGACTTTGTTTTTTTATTTTCCCAAGGCAAGAATCAGACGTATGAGAAGAACAGCAATAGCCTTAGCAAAATATTTACTTTATTGACCAAAAATTACTGTAAAATGTGTTTTGCAGTAACTATGTTGCAAAATTAGAGAAAGTAAGTTAAATATCAAGATAAAGCAAAAATGAATACAATACATTCACAAATAGTTCAGTGAAATATAAAAATTTCAATATGTTTTACTGATATCTATTAGGTTTTTAGTATCTCAGTTTATAAATGCTTGGCTAAGTCACTTTTTGTTTTCAAGAGCATTAGTGGGCAAAATGAAATGATTACTTGCGAATTCATGACATTTTTGCTAGTTTTAAACATATTTTGAGGAAGTCTTATTATCTACACAGTATATTAAAATTATGTGTATTAGAATTCTTGCAAAGAACAAATTTTTATTAAATCAATGTAATCAATGAAATAGCACATCATTAATAGCAATTTAAAATAGAAAATAGCAAATATTCTATAGTGAAAATTTTCATAGTGGAAAATGCACCAATATTTAAAACTTGCTGTAAAATTCCATTAAAATTGCAAAAGGAAAGAATGCCTATCTGCAAATAATTTATAAGCAGAGGAAAAGATTTAGTTTTGAAAATGTTCACATTTATGTATATTTGAATAGCTATGCTCATGTATGGTTTATGAATACCTCTGCTCTGTAAGAATTCCAAATCTATCATGATAGTGTAAATGCCTCATTGGGACTTCCACTGAAACCAACTAGCATTCCCTGGGATAAGCTCTACTTAGTAATTTTTTTTTCTTTTAGTTCAATGAAATGCATTTGTATGTCTATGGGTAATAAAGCTGGTGAAGGATTTAAAGAACAAGTCCTGTAAGAAGCAGCTGAGGGAGCTGGGGTTGTTTAGCCTCAAGAAAAGGAGGCTCAGGGGTGTCCCTATTTCTTTTCACATCTACCTGACAGGAGGTTGTATCCAGGTGGGGATTGGTCTCTTATCCTGTGTAACAAGAGATAGAACAAGATGAAATAGCTTCAAGTTGTGCCAGGGGAGTTTTAGATTGGACATTGGGAAAACAGATTTCACCCAAAGGGTTGTTAAGCCCTGGAACAGGCTGCTCAGGGAAGTGGTGGAGCCACCATCCCTGGAGCTATTTAAAAGGCTTGTACGTATGTGCTTAGAGATGTGGTTTATTGGTGTGCATGGCCATGCTGGGATAATGGCTGGACTTGATCTTTAAGGTCTTTTCCAATTTAAAAATATTCTCTCTTTTCCAACCTTAATGATTCATTGATTCTATGATGATCCTAATGTTCTTTTCCAACATAAACAATTCTACAATTTTATTTAAAATGCCAAAAATGAACCTGAGTTTTTTTAGAATGATGATATAACACATGCCAGTGATGTCCCTGTTTTCTTTTCAAGTTGATAGAATACTTAATTATCTAGGAACTCGTGAAGGTAAAACAGCCTTCAGATGTCTTGTTTAATGTTTTAAAGCAGTGTATTGCAGGAATATATAAATATGAAATATTTATTTTTGTGGATTTTTATGCAAAAGATGTTTCTTTTTCTGCAAGAAACAGTCTTACAAATTGGACCTCTTAATCCTGATGTGCAGTATCTATATCTACATATAAAGTGAAAATGCCATAAACACACTGAAGGCACAAAATAAAAGCTGAAACTTTCAGAAGAAATGGGAATTACACACACTATTGAGCACAGTAAATCAGCAATATGGAAATTGTCCAGTATAAAAATAAACTCTTTTCCAAAAGCCCTTAATGCAAGAAAGGTATATAATCTATAACAGTGAGATAATTGGATTTCACTGCAATACAATTTAAAAAAAATCTTTTAAATTCTTAAGAGTGATGTTATCCATTCACCATAAATCTTGGAAATGAGAACACACCTGGATTTCCAAATATCAACTGAAAAGAAAAACAGCAATATGAACAACATAGTGTAAAAGGAAACTGCCTTCTATTTTCTTTTTTAACTCTTCTTTTTCTTGAAGGCAGTCAGGAGACTGTCATAGCCAGTAAAGAAGGAAGGAAGTAAGGGTATAGGGACACACATACTGCATGAAAGCAAGGAGTTTGCCCAGCCCACTGTTTTGTGAACATATATACAAACATGAAGATGACAAAAGAGTGTAGACATAAAGTAATGCACACTCAGGATTTACCAAGCTGAAAAGAGAAAATATTTGGAGATTTCATGTGTAAAAAATTACATCTTTGGTGTTACTTGTATAAAATTATTGGGTTGTACAGTGCACTCTGATTTCATCAATTTATTTAATTGACTGGTTAACTCATAGCATCTTGCAGAAAAGAATTTCTCAGCTTAGTTATAATGTGCCAGAGGAAGTTCCTCCATCTGACTGCTTTGAACCCCTCACTTCCTAGCTTTAACTGATGTTATCATTACCTGTACTGGAGGATAGCGACACATATTTCCTAATTGTTTTCCTATGCTGCTCACAGTTTTGCAAGTCTCCATTCTCTTCCTCTTTCCATTCTTATTTTTGTCTCCTTTAAGATTTAGAAGCAAACAAGCAAATGAACACATGACACTTATATAGAGAATTGGTGTTGATATGGAATATATTCTAGACCTTTGATCATCCTTGGCACTCTTCTCTGAACCATTTCCAGTATTATCTCTGTTCTGACAAGAAAAGACAAGAATGATCTTCAAGACAGAGAAGGGCATGGATATATAAAATGGCAAAGTAATGACATTTTCTCTCCTAATGAAGTTCTTGACTCTGTGTAACAACAAGGATTCCCCATAAACTATTCTGCAGCTCATTATGTCTTCCAAGGAATTTCCTGCGTCTGGTTTTAAATAAGCCTATCACATTGAGGTGCTAATTATAAATTTTTTCGTAGGAGTAGAAACTTGTTCAATTTGTCTCTCTGCATACTGATATATCGTGTTTTCTCTGATTGAAAACTTGAGTCACATTCAGTTCAAGTGTAAAATGTAAATTTGACTAAGTTGCAGCTCTGCAAACTTCCCACTATATCGGTTTATTCTCAGATCAATTTATAGTCTCAGGTGATGATGATATTTCATACTCTCAAAGCATAGCTGGTGACATCAGGGCCAGTTGCACTTGGAATTATCTGGTACAAAATTATTTCAAAAGAGACAAGCTGTACACCAAAGGAATGGTCATGATTTCAGACATAGCTGAATACACTAAGGTGATTTCTTTGGTAATTACACATGATTCCCCATTAAAATATCAGTGCCTTTCCTACAAGTTTTCAAATAAGACAAGGTTAGTGTTATTGTCTGCCCTTTGTCAAAACGAGCAAGTTTGGGAGCTTTGAAACTGGGCTACTTTTGGCACAGTTGCACTAGAACAACAATATGTAGCCTTACTCCAAGGGGTGATGCACAGCCATCTTGCAGTTGTGCAGCAGTACAATGTGAGCAAAATACTATCTGTGACTGCAGACATATTTCATGAGAAGAGTTGGCTCTGTTTGAATGACACATTATACTGTATGAGACATAAATGAACACGACATCTCATCTAAGTATATAAAACAGGCACAAGGATCAGAGAAATTGTGGCAAACGTCTCTGCCTGAGAACCTAAATGCCTGAGTTCTTAGCTGTGCCAGGTTTGATGTGGCTTAAAATAATTCAGTAATGAGCTTTCTTATGCACATATTCACACACAAATAAACCTGTAATGATATTTTCAGTTACTATGCACTCACATGCACTCAGGCTCAGAATCATAGAATCCTAGAATCATCAAGGTTGAAAGAGACCTTCAAGATCTTTTAGTCCAACCATTCACCTAGGACGACCACTGCAATTCCTAAGCTACCAAACCACATCACTCAGCTCCAGATCCAGACACCTCTTGAATATCTCCAGGGATGATGGCTCCACCATCTCTCCAGTGGGGAATGGGAAACCTATTCCAGTGCCTGATCACTTTAACAGTAAAAAAAAAAAAAAAAAGGAATTAGCATCTAATCTGCATCTCCCCTGTCTCAGTTTATGGTCATTTTTTCTGGTCCTCTCTCTGCAGGCACAGAAGAAGAGGTTGGCCCCCATCTCACTATAACATTCTTTCAGTTGTAGAGAGCAATGAGGTACCCACTGAGCCTCCTCTTTTGAATACCAAACAAACCCAGCTCCCTCAGCCATTCCCATAAGACATGTTTTCTAAACCCTTCATGAACCTTGTTGCCCCTGTCTGGACATGCTCCAGCACCACAATGTCCTTTTTGAAGCAAAGGGCCCAAAGCTGAATGCAGTGCTCAAGGTGTGGCCCCATCAGTGCTGAGTACAGGGGGAAAATCATCACCCAAGTCCTGCTGGCCACACTATTTTTGATAGAGATCAGGATGTCATTGGCCTTCTTGGCCACCTGGGCATGCACTGGCTCATGTTCAGCCAGCTGCCAGCCAGCACCCCCAGGCTCCTTTTTGTTGAGCAGTTTTCTAGCCACTGCTCTCCAAGCCTTACTACACAGGATTGCTGCAACCTGCCTGGATGTGTTCCTGTGTCACCTGCTCTAGGTGACCCTGCCTTGGCAGGGCACTTGGACCAAACAATATCCAGAAGTCACTTCAAGTAAGAATTATGTGATTCTTTGACCCAAGCACAAGAGCCAGGAGCCTTGCTTCATTGAACTTCATGCTACTGTCCTTACTTTTTTGATCAAGTCTGTCCAGGTCTCTCTGTAGACTCTTTCTACCCTTGAGCAGATCCCACCCAACTTGATATCATCTGCACATTTACTGCAGGTGCTCTCGATCACCACACCCAGATCATCAATAAAGATACTTATCAGGACCAGCCCCAAAACTGAGCCCTGGGGAACACCGTTAGTGACTGGCTGCCGACAGGATTTAACTCCATTCTCCACAACTCCCTGGAGCTGCACACCCAGCCAGTTTTCTATCCACCACAGTCACGCATACAAGCTGGGAGTTGCCATTTCTCCTAGGAGCATGTGGGCAACGGCATCAAATGCTTTACTGAAGTCTAGATAGACAACATCCACATCTTTTCCCACATCTAGTAAGCATGTCATCTGGATCTTGAAGAAGATGAGGTTGGTTAAGAAGGACTTTCCTAAATCCATAGGGCAGGACCTCATGTCTTTGCATGTGTCATGTAATGTCACTTAGCTTGATCTCTTCCATAACCTTGCCCTGGACTGAGGTAAGCCTTTTTTTTTCCCTAGAAACATTGGTACTCCTATACTATTTTTTTAAAAGTTTGTGGTGGTTGTTTTTCCTAGTGACAGAAAATAAACTGGCTTTTCACTTAGCATTTATCGAATTATGTATTCTTTTATTTTGTCCTAGATTTTTACTTATTTTTAGATTACCAGGTATATTTGTATTTGATCAATCTTTTAAGCCTGCTGCATCAATTAGGATTAATCTTACTCTGTCTCATAAAACCACATCCAAATCTGATGGAGTGGTTTCATGGACAATTATCTACTACATCCACCATTTGTATCTCAGTCATTGTAGGTATCTCAAGTGCCCTGACTGATGCACCGAGGTCTAGGTCACCAGCTTCACCATTTTGCAGCCTGTGCATGTTGTCCTTAAGTCATAACAAAGTATTTCAATCCCTTGATGTTCATGATATTCTATGGTACAGACCAGTTCTGTTCTCATTCACACCTCAGTAGGCTTGGTTTCTGAATGTACTTTAAGTTGTAAAAGTGATTATTTTTTTTCCTACACAGAGATCTTTCTGTAGGCCTCCTAACCTGACCTGAAGGCAGCTGTATCTTCTGTACCGATATATCGTTCATAGTCTAATTATGTTGTTGTTTGTACATGGTAATAGAGGGTGTGGCGTCTCTCATCTAAAATTTAGCACTTATTTAGGTTTGTTTTCAACACAGTTTTATTACTTTATTGCTGAAAGACAGAGGACATCTTTGGATTTTTGTTTTAGCACTGAAAAGAGAACCTTTTTTAACATGAAGCACTTTTCTAGCATCAGCCATCATGCCTCCTCCCTTTCCCCTCTGTCCTTCCTTTTCTGCCCTTCATTGCCACAGAAGAGGAGCCCTTTCCCAGAGTTCAATTTCACAGTCCCAGACATGTCCCATCACATTAACAAGATCAGGTGTTTCAGAAGAGGGGAGAAAAGCCCAAATCTTTGCCAGTGTAGCTGGTGTTGATTCCCCAACAACAAACCCAGTTCAAGGAAATCCACATTTCAGATATTTTTCATTTTGAAGCCATACCTAAATTAATACAAGCCATTAAATGAGCCACCTTGAAAGAGCTTCAGAAATTAACTTGAGCAGGAGGGATCCCTCTCTAAAGAACAAGTTCTCGTGTAGTGTGACTGTTCAGATTGTTAGGTGACACTAGATGTAAAATTTCAACACTAATAGAAAATATTGATTTAAGAAAAAAATTGAAAAAATTAGCAATGCTTTATGGGCAAATTAGAAATTGGCTTTGTTGCTGATGGCTTTTTTAATGGCCTAGAAAGCAATGGATTTTCCTTCTTTTTTATTTTCAAATCATGATCCTTTTATTGACGACTACTACTTCAGGTTGTAATAAATCAACATTTCCATCAGACAGAGATTAAGAGAACGTTTTAAAGTATAATATTGGCACTGTTAAGAACAAAATCTTGATTGTAACTGCCAATGATAGCTCAAAGTGAAACTAGAAAAATATAAAAGTTGAATTGATATTTGATATATTAATATATCATATTTGATATATTAATTTGAAAAAGTGCTTCACAAAGGAATAGTATTAAAATTTGGGAAGTCTTTCTTTTTGGAGTTTTCTGTTAGTCAGAGTTGGTTCTGCTTCCAATCTTAACAAGTAACATATGTCAAAAATTTTTACCATGAGTTTCCAACTTTTAGCAGGTTTGCACTTTGCTTAAAATTAGCTGTGGTGAAAAGAGGAAGAACAAGACAAGATGCATGAGAAGGTTGTGATTTTCTTCATCGCAGAGTTTAGTTCTTTGGCCTGTGAGCTCTTTGCACTACATACAGTCTAGACTGCATAAGAGTGATATTAGTCTTTCTAAAGAGAGGCTTGTTCAAAGTTATTTGTCCTCTGCTTTCTTTTTCCATCTGTTTAAGTGTGAACTGAAGGTGCCAATCTACAAGACTACAAGTAATATTTTGGCATTTGAATGCAAGTTTAAGTGTATCAGTTTAAATTGAAAGTGCATGTAGAAATCAATTTATTAGCCCAAAAGGGTTGCTGATAGCAACTTATACCCAAAAGCAGATGACAATAACAATCAAATGCTCTCTCTCCAAAACTTGTTATTCCTGTTCTTCATGTAAGTCTTTGATTATCAGTGTGCTTCTCCTAAACATAAGTTTTACTCATAAAGAAACCAGGGTTCAGAAAAGTAATAAAGTGTCCTTCTTGGTATTACTGACATTAAGGTTTAACCCTCCTAAATTTTGAAAGGGAGACAGATTGAAGCTTTAAGGATGCCAAACAATATTTCTCTTTTTCTTCTCCTTCAGCCTTCCAATATATAATTTGCCCATCCATGCAAGTCAGATAAGGTAAAAAAAAAGAAATTAAGTCTTTCGTTTCTGTAAGCTTTATGCGCCAGAAAATATTGGTTTTATAATGTCAGTTCTATACTACAATGGTTACATTGTGAGTTGACTTTTCTTCCAAATTCAGTGTTCAGTTTTCAGTGTTCTCCTCTCTCAGTGTTTTCCTATTTCAGTGTTTAGATTGCGCCGAAGATTTTAAAAATCCGTAAGTATTGTGGGTCTACAAAATTGTAACTTAAATTCACTCAGCCTTTGAATAGCATCTACCTTTTGAAAATCAATCAGTTTTTGCATCTTTTCCTCTTAAAAATATATTTTAAGAGCTACCGCTATGTTCATTTTGTCTTTCAAATTAATATTTTTTTATCTGGTAAATCAAAGGTGACACAGAATTCATAGTGAATTAGGTGAAAAAAATATTACCAGTGCTTTTTCTGAAGCAATAGTAGCTTAAAATAGTAATTAGTATGCAAAATAAAGCCAGCCCCAAAAAAAAAAAAAAAATCCTGGTACATAAACAGTCAATGGGAAGGATTTAACTAAACATTTGTCATAGCAGATTGACTTGAAAGCTCTCAAATGGAAGGTTTCCAGCTATAAATATTTTCTCATAGAATCTGTCATTTGTGACTTCCTAATATGTTATCTTTTTTGCATAATTTATTTTATTTGTTGCCTTATTAAGACATAATTATCTATTACATTCATTACATCATTGTTAAAATTGTTTCAATATTTCTCTTTCTTTCTCTGCAGTGTTAAAAAAATGATCCAGGAATATATTTGTACAGTTAATGAATGACAAACAGTCTTGAATTTCTCTCTGTTGTCACAGGTGAGCAGATCTCCACTCTAAAATGAAAAGAAATATAACTAAGATCTAGAAGGTAGAAATTGGTATTGGCAATCCGCTTTAATTTTCAGCACATTCCTGGTGCTATCTGGGCAGTGAATGCCTCAACAAAACTGACATATTTACTGAGCTCCTCAGTAAAAATGAAAATAAACTGCAGAGCTAGTGGATAGATACAGCATACCAGACAAGTTAAAAGACAAGGAACTAGCTGATAATAAATAGTTCAACTTCATGTAGAAACCAGTCAACGTGAAGTCACGCTGGAAGATTCATACAGATATCCCTATGATTATGACAGGCCATGGAATATGTATGTAGAAAAAGTGTTCACTTTCTGTTCCAAGAAAATAAATTTATTTTACTAACACATAGTTAAACTGTAGAACACTTTTCCACAGCTCACTAAGGTTACCAGAAGTGTACATGGCAGATAGAAGGGCAGTATGGGTGTCTGTTTCTGTAGAAGTGATTTAATGAAAAGGAGTCAAGAGAGAGAAAGAGTGTTATGGGATAATACACTTTACAGCCTTTCTTGTACCTCCACAAAGTCTTTTGAGCTAGTAACAAGAGAAGAAAAAAATTTTAAATTATTTCATTATTGATAGTTTTGCCACTGTTTATACTGCTTATCAAATTAATGCAATTTGGGTAAAACAATGTGATTGCATAATGTTAGTACCTAAATGACTCCCAGTACATATTTTTCAATTTCTCTAAACTTTAAGTGTTGCATTTATACATTTCTAAGACTGTAATCTCTTGTGGCATTGCACCTTTGGTGGCTTATTGGCTGCTTCTGATGGAAAATGATCTGCTACAGAAATGCTGGAGGATCTTTCTTCTCTGCTAAACTGAAATATCTTCCATTTCTAAAGTGTGTTAGTACTTGATGCTTATTATAATTTATTATCTCTAGACTCTTTGGGTAACCTAAACATTTTCTCTGTTTTCCTCTTTCATGTAGAAATAACACTTAAGAATTTGCTTATTTAAGAACTTGATGGAATTTCTTTTTGATTGTTATTTTTCTAGATATACTATATCAGATCAAGTAACTGTATCAGACAAGCCACTGACAGCTGCTGAGTAATTTCTCTGTTCCAAATGCAAATCTATGGAAAGCTATTTATATCTACAATGATTGATCATTGTATATAAGCACTTAATTTAGGTTATGCTTTTAAATTTATAACATCTACAACATAAATTCCTGCCATCCTAGGAAATTAATGATTCAGAAGATAAAGCTTTGAAAAATAGCTGTATCATTATTGACTTTGATGTGAACAGTCATCATGTAAATTGTTTCCCTTAGCAAATAGAAGTTTTGGAAATGACATAATTGTGATATATCTGCTGTTATGGGTGAGTAACTGTACATCGCCTTGTCAGTGTGATGGGATGAATCCAATGTGCAGAAATATAATCAGGAACAAATTTGTTTCTTTTCAACTCGTCATTGTCCTTTTCAATATTCTACTCAAAACTACTGATAAAAATTGTTGAGGATGAGAAGAAGGAATAAATAGACAAGTATTTCCACTGTTGATCCAGGACATATCTTGGCTGTACTGTTTGATGTAACTAACCTTTTTGATAGGCTTTGGACAGTCAGTTGACCTTTTTCTCCTAATACCTCCCAGCATCCATGTACTTCAGAAACGATGGTTTTTGCTTGCTTTAGCCATACTTTTCTTATGAACACAGTGTTCATTATCCTTCTCACTGTAATGTCAGATTGAAAGGCAAACATTTGCTGTGCTATTGCCTTCTTCTTTCAATATATCAATGGCTTAAGCTATGAACCCTGTATATACTTAATGCTCCTTAGCACATCAAGGGAAACTGGATATCAGTGTCCTTTGTCAAGCTAATACCAGCCAGAAAGTGGTCAACAATTTACTTCAGGTAAGATCAGTATCAATTGCTCCCTCTTTATTGCTTTGGGGTTACTCAATGAGGCCACTAAGGGAAAGATATGGAGCTGACCAGTAGCTCTAACTTGTGAAACATGAAAAGTGTGGTGGATTATGAATAAAGAAATAACAGTCCTGCATAGAAATGGAAATTTGATTCTCAATTTACAGTTAATGAGACCATTACCATGTTCTTTATAGTTCTAAACACTTAGAGGCTGTTGTTATGAAATCTAACAGATTTGTATCATTATGTTCTGTAAATGATGGAAATTAGCATAAATCGCCTGAAATGTGCCATTTGAAATGCAGTGCAGAGTGATGCTGAGGATATTGTCTGTCCACTTTGTAAAGCATTAGTTTATAATGACTTTGTATCCCTTGTGCTAATATTCCATGTATGTAAATGTTAAATGCTGCCAACAACAATTATAAAGTAGAAAAGTTTGTTTGTTTTATTCCATATTCATCCTGATAATGAGAGATGGATTGTGCTGGGCAGCCAGAAACACTGCTGGTGAAACAGGCGAAGAGTTAATGAATACAAAGTATAATTCATGTGGCTCCATATCCCTCTGTGTAGGGAATTTAATGGTAATATATTTTCCTAAGAAATGATGCTTGTGATGATGAGGAATTCATTGTCAACATTTTCCTCTCAGGCTTTGGGATTAAGACAAGAGACCATAAGTTTACACACTGTTCTTTATGGCTAACTGCTTGTTGCAAAAGTTTTCTTTGGAAATACCTTGAAAAACTCCTTCAGAAAGAAAAAAGGCATCACACCTTTGCTACATGTTCAGTTGCCTTGCGTCCTTTCAACAGAATTGGGGAAGTATTTTGAATATCAAGTATAGGCTTAAACAATTTCCTTCAAATATTTTTTGTCTTTTGTTAGGTGGTATTAAGTGTCAGGTGTTGCTATTACTTTTAAGGTCCAGTTGAAGTGGAAGGGACCTTCAAAAGGGACAAAACTTTATACTGCTTCTCAACCTAGGCAGTGTATCACACTGCTGAAAAATGACTGAGAATTTACACAGGGTGGGGGAAGTGTTCTAGCAATCATGGCTTTTAACAAGGTGAAGGAGGAGACAGATTTTTTTTTTAGTTATGTAACAAAAAATCCACAGGGAAAGTAAGCAAAAAGTCTTGTGCAATTCTAAGAGCAGTGAAATTAGCTAATAGTACCTGTGCCTCCATACTAACTGAGTAAATATGGTGTTCTTGCTGACAGCTTCCTACTGTGTTCATAGAAGTAGAACTTGTTACATCCTTAATCCATAAACAGGGTTGCCTTGAATCCACTTCCCATTTGTTGTTTCCTAATACTTGGCTGCCTCCAAATTTGTAATTGACTTATATGTTAATAACTTAACTTGTTGATTAATAACCCAATAAAAGTGTTCTGTGAAATAAACTTTATAACTCCATCAGATGCTTCTTTTTAATTCTCTTCTTTTTAGCATTCTGGTGGAGGGTTTTTTGGTTCTATTTTTAGCAGTGATTTTGAACATCATTAGTAAAATAAGGAACTTATTTTTCTGGTGATACTTATTAAGCCATGCCTTTAAACCTTTAGGAATTGCTGTTGAATAGCAGTGGGACCTGTAAGAAGTCAGGTCTGCAGTTTCTTCTAGTATTTTATAGGATTACATTGTATTTATGGTTCTCAAAATATGTGTTTACATTGAGAGCTCAGCATTCTATGAGACGAGGATACATACCACAAAAAGCAAAGCTCAAAATTAAGGTTGTGTTTTCACAAGTCCTTATCATACTATCCATTAACATTCATTAAATAACAGGACAGTCTGGCTATCTCTAAAGGTGCTCAGTCCTTTGCAGATCAGTACTGTATTTCAGAAACAGAGGTTAAAGTTATTGCATATTTGGATGCACTGCACACCTTCCCAGAGGACATTAACCTAAAATTATTCCTTTCTCCTCTGTATTTTCCAAAGGAGGACTAAATACCTAGAGAGCAAGTACATTTTCCTATTTTAATGGAAATATTTTTACATTTATTTGTTTTTATTTAGTTTGGATTTTCTTCTCATAGACACTGATTATCTTAAGAAATATCTGCTCTGCTGGTTGAGCCTTGCTCCCAGTATGCAGCTAAGACATGAGAATGGACTATTTCTTCCAGAGGCCAAAGAGTAACTAAGCCAAGTAAGCCCCATTTTCTTCAAAAAATATTCAGAGAGAAATCCTTATTGAAAAATAAAACACTAAAGACAGATGGTTTTTCTTGTTATCTTTGAAGAATAAGAATAAGCTTAAAAAATACCTCATTATAACCTCCAAAATTATGCATTTAAAAGTTCAGTTGCCACATTAAGAACTTGGTTTTATTCATTTTACTGACATACAACAACTCCTCCCCACAAAAACCCAATACTGAAACCAAACAAAAAAACCAAAACAACAGCATCAACAACAAACTTTAAATCCAATACTTTTAAATACTTACAGAGAATTGAATGTGAGCCTTCATTGTTCTTTGAATTTCTCTTTTCTATTAAAAAGATATAGGGCATTATAAAATACATAGAAAAAAATGGGGTTGGTTTCCTTGCTGGTTTGGTTTTGTGTTTGTTTAAGGGAAAAAAGTCTAATCATAACATTTTCTGTTTTTTAAAACATATATACACCCCAAAAGCATGAATTATTTCAGTCATTTATCTTGAAGGACTACTCCAGGTCATCTGGGATAAAAGTATTTGAGGATTGTGAGATAAAATACCAGTATTTCCACTGCCCTAGTGCATGTCCATGTTTATTTACATATGGTAACATTTGTAGCAACTGAGGTAAAAGCCAAGTGTTCTTGAAAAGGGAGGATAGATCAAAGAAATATCTTCTCAAAGATCTGAAAATATTGATAGAAGTCCAAGAATTTTTCCACACAGTCAGGAAACTACCCTGGAAAAACTTGACGTGCACTGTCAACAATGAAAGATGAAATATTGTCCCTTTGGGAACTACAACACGAAAAAAACATTAAGCTACAAGAGAGAATCCAAAGGAGGGACAAGAAGATGGTAAACAGTTTGGAGGGGAAGCCTTATGAAGACTGGCTGTGGGCACTTGGCCTGTTCAGCCTGGAGGAGACTGAAGGGAGACCTCATAGTGCTCTTCAACAACCTTATGAGGTTGAGAGGCAGGCACTGATCTCTTCACTTTCATGACCAGTGATAGGACTCGAGGAAACAACGTGAAGCCAAGTCAGGGGAAATTTAAGTTGGATGTCAGGAACAGGTTCTTCCCCCAGAGTGTGGTTGGGCATTGGAACAGACTCTCCAGGGAAGTGGTCACAACACCAGAGTTCAAGAAGTGTTTGGACAACAGTCTCAGGTCCATGGTGTGACTCTTGGAGAGCCCTGCACAGGTTCAGGCATGGGGCTCAGTGATGTTGTGGATACTTCCAACTCAGCATATTTTACAATTCTATTATATATTGAGTCTGAAGTTCACTTTGTGGGGTGAGCGAGGCCTCACCCACTTCAGCACTATATCCAATGAGAGGTACAAAATCTCAGCCCCTGAGATGACTGCAGTCAGGCACGTTACAAGATGGCCAGTGTCACCTTTCCTAGCTGGTCATCTGTCTCATTTACAGAAAGTCTTGACCTCATTTACTTACACTGAAGAAAAAATTGAAAGCTGTGAAAGAGGACCACATGTCTTTTTAAGAACTGAAATGATGACGCAAACAGAGAAAATGCAGGTAGTTGTAGGGCAGACATATTAGGCAGTTCAATTTCAGGTTTCAAACACTAAGTCAGACGGGTCTGGTGGCACTTCTTCACCTGAGAATCATCATGAAGACAGAACGCTCCTTTTCACAGACTGTGTCCACTTTCCTTCTCTCCACTCACAGCAGGGGATTTGTCACAAGAAGAAAATTGTTAAGCTTCAGCAATTGCCCCAACATGTTTGGGAAGCAGCTATTCCTTCATTGTGGCTACACTGCTCCACAACTGGACAGCCCAATGTAGTCCCCTGATACACAGTCTCAAACTTGGCTTTTTGTAACTTGAGTGATCCAGAAACAGGAAGAATAAATCCCTCTTTTATTTTGTAGATTCATAGAATGATTTGCATGTCAAGGGACCTTAAAGTTCATCTAGTTCCAACACTCCTGCAATGAACAGGATACTATCTTCTAGACCAGATTGCTCAAAGCCCAATCCAACCTGGCTTTGATCACCTGTTTTATAAGAGGAAATATTCATAAAAAATGTTATTTTATAGGAAATAAACATATGTTTTAAAGTGAGAATAAATAAATACATTTGGACAACCAAGTCTATATGCGTAGATATTTTTATTATAAATTCATATTTATTGTTTCTATCAGTCTATGTCCACACTCAGATATAGAACAAGTTTAGTTTCAGCATTTCCCAGAAATTGCATTCAATAAGACAATTTTTCTGTAGTTTTTTACTTCTTATTTAGTTATGTCTTTTTTTCTAATGTTTTGAAAGTGAAGTCAAAATAACAGTAACAATGTATAGAGGAAAATTTCATTGAACCGTAGATCAAGTTGTTGTCAAGAATATTTATTAATTTTTATTCTATAAACAAAAGAGGTTTTTTATGTTGAGTATGAAATAGATTATATTGTTGTATATTTATTTTCTTTGCTTTATGCTTCTATTGCTTTCATTTCAGAAACAATACAATAAACAGAGACTGTTTCTTAGCAACTTCAAATATTTACTTTTTAAATTCAATGCTTATATTTTGCATTGTAATGCAAGTTCAGTTTATACTGTGTGATGAGCTATTGGAAAATAACTTCTTTCTTGGACTAATTTCTCAAAAACTTATCTATTATTTGTCTAGGGAGAAGAAATTTTTCTAAATCATATTCATCTGTAGAGATTTTGTTAAAAAGGCATTTATTATCCTATGTACTGAAGAGTTAATTTTTCAGTAATTACCACTTAAGTAGAATTTATTTTCCTTGGTGTATATAGAACAATCTTAAATCAGTAGACTTCTAGAGTTTAAATGTACCCTAATTAGAGGGATTCTAGCTTTTATAGCTCTAATGAGTACCCAGTGATGCAACCTCTTCATGCTGTACAGTTAAACTTTGAAATTTTGCATTTTGTGTGTGAAACAACAGACTAAAGTTTTGTTTATCAGTTCAGTGATAGGGAGGTAAGAAGCCATTCATTTTCTTCTAGTACAAGGTGTCCCAACAGTGTTTGACTTCTAAATAAAATCAGCTTGTTATTAGTGACTAGTTGGATTATGTGGCCATTAATACAAGCAGGGTTATATGGTTATTATTTTGACCATCTATCTTATTTGAAAGCTTATGTTGTCAAATAGTTTCTTGTAAAAGACTATATGTATATTTTTTCCCAGGAATTAGAAAAATGGATTCTTTTAATTGTTATTTTTTTATGTTTATTAAAACTTGAAATTGACTGTTCCTTTTATAGTTTTTCTAATTGTTCCTAGTAACAGATTTAGGCAGTAAGATTCTAAAATACAAAACAGCAGGCACAAAATTTCCCCTCTGCTAGTGAGTCACATTTACAGTTTGGGGTTTTTTCAGGTTTTGTTGTTTTAGGGTTTTTTAAGTGTTTTTCATTCCATGTTTGGAATGAAAGATTTCTGCATTTTGGTGAAATAGTTATTATGTATAGAACTGAGACTTTGAACAGAAGAAGAAATTTATGGAAGATTGTTGCATTGTGACGAAAAGGATTTTCAATATAGCAAAGTGTGAATGGATGAAAGAAACATGGAAATGTTTATTTAGTTAGGACTCATGTTAAATTTGGGTGCAGTCATAACACAGTATCTACAGTGAAGAAAGGGAAAGGACAGGAGTTCCTTATTATATCATAGTATGCATCTGCTGTTTAAATGTTATTTACCCTATTTGGGGCATTTAAAACAAACACAGTACTTCCCAATAGCAAGAAGCTGACAGAAATGTAATAGGCAAAGATTAACATATTTTCTTACAATTTATTAAGTAACTTAGCTAATTTAGGTAGACTGAGTTGCTGGTTTGTTTTTTTCCCTGAACTTTTCTTTGAAGAAAAGTAGATCTTGAGTTAACTCTCTGGTAGAAGGGCAGCATTTGTTAGATTATACTTGCTCAACACCAGCATTTTAATCCATGTATCACAGCATGGATCAGTCTGGAATTTCATATTCACGGGGAGTGAATCAGTGAATATGTTTTCCTAAATAGCTTTTTTTTTTTCTAGCAAAGAGAGAGATTACTCCTAATTTTTGAATATGAATTAGTAATATGTTGTTGCTTTAATTACCTTTTGACTTCAAAGGGTAGACAAATTTCTAAATAAATTGATATGAGCAAAAATGTTCTTTGTACTATCTTTAATCAGAAATTGCAGCTGTCAATTACTTTCTCTTTTAGTCATGTCTGACACTTGAAATTTAGTGGCAAAATTTAGTGCCTGTTTTACAAGATTGTGTAGTCATCCACTTCCTACTGAATGTAGAATCTGTTATGGGGAATAAACTCATGGAAGCTGGCAATCTTGATTTAGAAAATGGATTATCAAATTGCAGAAAGATGAGTTGCAATATTCTCCATGCTGTGTTAAATTGTTGAACATAAAAAATATTAAACAGATGCCCATTTAGGGAAAAATGAAACCAGCAACCACCTAAAAATTTATTTATTTTTTCTTTCAACTTATACAGTTTGTGACAAGTATGAACATGAAAAGATTTCAAATCTTAGTGATTTCTGAGTTGGTTAACGGCTACAATTGACAAAATATGAAAAACACAGCAAAATACTATATACAGTGATAGTAACTGGGATCATAATTTCCAGAACACACTCTAGAAACATTTTGTAGCTCAGGATACTTTTGCATGGCAAGTCCTTTAGTAACATTTTAAAAAAGAGTTTTTCTGTTTTTTCTTTCCTTTTCTTTTTTTTGGGGGGGGGGGATGGGGGCAGGGATGTTGATTTGTTTGTTTGGTTTGTTTGGGTTTTGTTTGTCTGGTTTTGTTTGGTTTTGTTTTCTTCTTTGGTTTCTTTTCTATTACTGAATGCTTGTTTCATACCAAACTCTAAAGTCTAATATCTGATTGCAATATAATTTTTTATGGCTTGTTACTGACTCTGTAGATATTTGCATATTTCAGGAAAAGGCACTTATCTGAGAAACAAAAGTAGCTTGTGATTCAGGAGAAGATCTCAAAAATTACCAAAAGCTATAAGAAGACTTAACCTTGCAGTTTCTCTTTAGTCATATATATAATAAATATCATAATTAAACATGTAGCTCAGATTTCATAGCATCAGCCCTTGGAATTCCTGTGGTTCTGCCTCCCACTTTTCATGAGTTTGAACTGGTTGCTGATTGCACACCTGCTTGCATCTTTCTTCACCTTGATGCATTTTGTTCATGTCATGTCTACATAGAGAACTTTTACAGCACTCCTAGAGCAAATGCATTCTTATTCTTTGCTTAGCTACATTAATTTTTTTGCCTTGTACTTGAAAGAAAAAAAATGCATCTTTTGCCTTTTTGAGAATGTTAAAATAATTTTCTGTATAGCTTATTATTCTCACAGTGAGAGAATGTAAAATATTATGTTAATGTTATTTCTTGAGAAATGCAGGATGGGATTTGAATTTGGTATTACAATACCAAAGTTCGCACATATATGTGCAAAAGAAGGGATAACTTGTACAGCTTTTGCTGAGGGAGAAGACTTGAAAGATGACCATATATTCATACCAATACTTACTTATTTAGGGACTTGTATGAATGAACAGTTTTAAACCTAAGTTTGTAATATGATTATTTGAAATGTGGTAATTTTATTAGTGTGTTTATTGTTGTAGAGAAGGTGAATTCAGATTTTAGAGGTTCTCCATCTATGTCTACCTACAGTATCTCTACTTTTTCCTGCATCTACTTGCATCTATCTGGTAGAGTCCACATTTTTGAGGTTTCTTTTTCTGTCCCCTCTCTTATTTCCTTCAAAATGTTAATAATTCTCCTATGGAGCACTTTACATTCCTTTGAATTCTGAAAAGATAAACATGCAACAATTCTGCTTCCATTTTAGATTTTATTTTTTTTTCAGCTGGTACTCTAATCCGTGGAATGTTTTGTGTCAAAACAGATAAGCTGGGTTGAAAATTGAATTTTTTGTTACCTTTTAACATTTCCTTTTTTCATTGGACCTGCAGAAACATACCTTAATTCTTCTCTTTCATTCATCAGTATTAGTTCATCATTCAGATGAATCGGAACACTGCTTCTAGAAAGAAAATGTGCATGTCCTATATTTTATGAAAAAGTAAGCTCTTTGAGTTTTTATCTTTTTTATTGTAATTGAAGAGCAAGATGTTTGTTCTGAGTAAAAAGGAAAAATAATGACTAAATCTTTAAGAGAAAATGAAACACCTACTGGGAATTAAATGTAAGTCAGTCAAAAGGCTTCTTCTGTGAAGCTGTTGTATCACCTCCCAAGAGACTGAAATCATCTTATTTGGCTTCCAGGAGGTACCACACAGAATTATTTCTGCCCTAAGAGAAAAATTCCCATTAATTCAAAATGATTTAATGTTGAATTTTTCATACCCTCAATGATAAAAGCTATAACGATTTTCCCTGCAGGCTAGAAAAATATGCAACTATCATTTCTACATAATTTCAAAATGCATGACACTGTGTGTGTTTGTGTGTGTGTGTTTGTATGGTATATACACAGAAAAAAAAAGCTACAATAATCTGGAGATTGAGATTTTTAAATGCTTTTGTCTAACATCATCTATAGGTTTTAATTATTGGAAAACCTGAACTGGTATTTTAAGATAATATCACCCACACTAACTAGAAAAATCAGGAAAATTTCTACTTAAGATAATTATGAAAAATAGTTGTGTCTGAATAGCAGGTTTTTAAGGTAATACAGTGAAAAACAGCTGAGAGCCCTGGATGTTCTGCTCCTATGGCATCTAGCAATTATGTGGCTTTCACCTTCTCTAAGATGTGAAAAGGCCACTTTAATTTCAAACAGAAAGCCAGAGGCATTTTATATTCTACAGACCCTTCCTCTGAATGTCTTTTTGATGATACACTAAACAGTATGGATTATGAATCTAGGCATCTGATCCTATGTGTCTTTCTGTATCAACATTCCAGTTTGGACAGATAAGGGCTGCATAGTATGTATGAGTTAAGAACAAAAAAAGGTAAAAGATGCATTGTAGGTAATCCATATGCATTACAGCAACAGGAAAGAATTTAATTTCTCAGAATAAATTACTCACTATAATAGAGCTACTACAAGAAATGGTTTGATTTGTACAACTGACTTAGCAAGTTTACAAGTTGTTTGGCTAGTTTGGTGTTTACCTCAAATTTGTCACCAGTGAAACTTGCTGCAATTCTCATTTTTCAGTAGTTGCCAGTTTGGTTCCATTAAACTGACAACTGTACACAATTTCTAATAATCAAAAAACAAGTTAATGCTGTTTGCTTCAGACTGCATCTTGACCCATCTAGGGTTCAAAATCTTAAAAAATCAAGAAGACTAAATGCACTCCTTTTTCTCTTGTCACACAAAGAGGGGAGATTTCCTTGACTCTTAGTATTTGGTTTGTCTGTCAGTGTCCCAGGAGAGCTGACACCCTTGTGCTCAACCAATCTGTTAGCATCCTATTATGGAGACTCTTCAGCAAGCAGGTCACTGGAATGGAGAGTGGTTTGGCTGACTTATTCAGAGACACACAGCAACAGCATAAAGGAGACCCCTCAGCAGGTCTTCCCACTTTATGACTCCTAAGTGGGTCTTACCCTTTAATTATGTTCCCTAATCTTTCCACATCCCCTCTCAGATTTAGTTAGCACCTCAGATAGTTTCAAGAATACTCTGTATTGTGATTTGCAGGTCTAAGCAACATTCCAAAGTAATTAACTGGATTTGTGTTTGGAATTATTTGATTCTTACTGTTGCTGCCTTTTTCCCTTTCATCTGAAATTGAAACTCAAGATAATTTTAGTAAGGAGGTAATATAAAAGAGGATCTTTTCTTGAAGGCCTTCAGAGGCAGATATGGAAAGATGCCCACAAAAGCCCACCCCTACAGGGATAAGTACACATCTATAAGTTTTAGGAAATTAGTATAATTGATAAAAAGCACCAATTAGGAGGACAAGTGGTGATGCAATTCCCTTCCAGGTCAAGCCCCTTCCTTGGAATTCCCACCTTGACACTAGCTGTACTTTGTCCATGAAATGTATCTCGAAGTGTTGTTCTCAACCTTGGCTGCCAGGAAGAATCAAGATTGCACTGAGGCCTTTTAGCCCCTGGGTCTTGGAGCTCTGGAGTTTGTTTTGTCTTTCTGCCTAGGGAAAGACTATGGAAAAGGACTGGGAAAACTAGCCATTAATACAATAGGCTACAGGGCTGCAAATATATGTGTGAAGAATATAGAGAACATATAAAAGAAAAAAGGCAAAGAGCATCACTGTGGCAACATAAACCATATGGATTTTTTTCCTGTTTACTTGATTGGGTGAAAGGAGCTTAGATTCTAACTGTGAAAATGTTGTATTTACTTGCAGAATTATTTTTTCTTCCTTCTTTTTAAAGTTTGTGATTTAGGAACATTTGTTCTTAGTAAGCTCATTTGCAAGGACAATTCCAGAAAATAAAAAAATAGTGGAAACAACGAAACTATTGGAAATTTATCTTTGAAATAACATGAAAGAAAGACATTTCAGACAAAATTTCCCAAGAGTTAAATGTACACTATGTATCAAATATTAAGGAAATTATGAAATTTATTCATTCTCCAAAAATCTGTGAATGTATATATGTGCAAATTTTTGTTTGTGCACGCATACATTTACAAAATAATTGAAAAATATCTGAAGGATAGAAGGAGAATACATAGTAGTTATTCTTTGTGTATCACTGTAGACTTGTGTGTGATTAATTAATGTGGTTTTGCTGTTTTTCTTGGAGAAGAGCCAATCTGTCATTAACATGAGATTTAGGAATGATTTCTTACATGCAAATACTCAGCTACTAGGTATTTTATTTGGAATCACAGTCAAATTTCTGATCTATTCTACAAATTCTTTGTTTTTTAATCACTTTGCTTATCACAGAGTAAATTCCCTGTCAATAAAGATTCAAGAGATTTTTTACTTCTGAGAACACAATAATTTTGTGTTTCCAATGTGGTCTGCAAGTAACTTCCATGCTGTCTGAGAAGACTTTCACCTCCTATCTTTGTCTTCTACCCTTTTTTCAAGAAATTTGTTCATTTCTATGTTGCTCACCTTTTTAAATTGACTGCAGCTCTAGTGAATGTCTGCTTTTGCTGCTACAGAAAAGGGCTACAGAAATGCTGAAGGTCCTAGAGGAAGCCATTTGAAGCTGAGGTCTCTTGACTTGTCCACCCAGGAGAAGAGGACACTGAGAAGAGATCTCATGGTGGTCCACAACTAATTCACACAGGAAAGCAGGAGGGCAGGCAGTGATCTCTTCTCTCTGGTGATTGGTGGCAGGTCTGAGTCTGTGTCAGGAGAGGCTTAGTTTAGATATTATGAAAAGTTGCTTCACCCAGACAGTGGCTGGGCACCAGAAAAACTCCCCAGGGAACTGGTCATGGCACAAAACTGCCAGAGTTCAAGAAGCACTTGGACAATGCTCTCAGGAACACAGTATGACTCTTGGGGATGCCCTGTGCAGGGGGATTTTTATCTCCTAGGTGATTTTTTTTCTCTTCCAAATAAGGACACTATGTGATTTTATAAATACTGAATTACGAAAATCAGTCACTGTAATTGAATTGGCCTCAAGCATCAGCATTTAGAATCACATCCTTTGTGCTAGTGAGAACCAAATAAAAAATTACCCTGCCTCTTATGAGAACTTCTGTGATCTTTCCCTGGTTTAAATAAGGTAAATCAAGTCTGCCATTTCTCTTGAATGCCCTAATCTCAAAGCACCCCTGACCTCTTTTGCATACTGTTGTCATTGTCCCCTGTGTGGTCAAAGAGAGAGTAATATCTCAAAGTTGCTTTTTTTCTCATCTAGGTCTGGGTTATGCCTTGAAGAAGATAATGTCTTTTAAGAAGAAAGCGGAATGTTAAAGGGATTATTGTACGATGATCTCTGCAACCTTTTGAGTCATGAAAATTTCAATTTCCTCAAGCTCCTTCAAGTAGTAACCTTCTTCTTAAAGGATATTTAGATATTTATGTCAAAGGAACATAAGTAACCTACATAATTTACAAGTCTATAGCATTTGCCTTATCCCACCAATACTACATCTGATACTTAATTCAGTTAACTTCAAAATCCATCCTCTTGAAAGATTTCTAAGTGCTCATTTTACTTCAATGAAGACGTATTACTCTAGGTAGCCCAAGGTATCCAGCTGATATGGCTGACTTTCCTTACTAAATTTCTCTCCCAAGTTATAAAAGGTCATTTAGATTTCACTCTCCTGCTGTTTCTTCATTTAATTAATGTTAAAAATTCCTTTACAGTTTATTTATCTACAGATGTTGTTTATTGTTGATCTTCACATGACAAAGATGATTTTGGTGTGCCTCAAAGGTATCCATATATATATAGATCATAAATATTTATGCCAACAAATGTGGCTAATGTGTGGTTGGGTCTACATATCAGCCAGATTCTTTCTTGACTTCTTTGCCTGCTGCTACAACATTGTGGATTTATAAGATCTTAGAAATTCTTCAGTGTTCCTTAGCAACAGGGTCAAGTCCTCAGGTACAGTGATGATTATAATTCTCAAGGTTTACAACTTGCTTCTTCATCTGGTCTGTACAGGGTAGGGGCATTTTTTGTGCAAACTCTCCTACGCTAAGTTTATATTAAAAATTTTGGTAGAGTTTTAGTCTAGTATCTTATATCTTTATAAAGTGGTTTTGCTTGAAAGTCAGGAAATTTAATTTGCTAGCTCAACACTTTTCAGACTACATTAGATTCTTTTTTGAGAAGGGAAGCTTTAAAGATATTAATGAGAATGTGAACTACCTTTTTGTTCCTACCTTCATTTTGCAAGGAAACACACTTTCTAAAGTGAACCAAAAAGTATCCTAATAAAATATTGGGACATCTCTTTGGGCAGAAAGCCCTACATTCCCACAGCTGCAGTTAGATAATAGAATAAGATGAACCATATTTGTTTAGAACAGCCATGGACTATGAACAATAAAGCAGAATCATTTGTCTGATCTCTGTCTTCCCTCATCTGCCTCAGAAACTTTGATTTCTGTCCTGCTGTCATCCCAAAGGTACTTATTGAAGCACTTTCACAAGGATTCTGTCAAGTCAGTCTAGCCAGCTAGATGAACTGAGTCATTTGTCTTGGGGATTCTTCTGCTTTGACACAAGGTGAAAACTAAGTAAACATTCTCATTGGATGGGGTGATGCCAGGAGAATCCCTAATTTTTAATATTCTAGATGTCTAACATGTGCCTTAGGTCTGTGTTCTGCCCAGTCAGCCACAAGCAGTCAAAGACCAATTCACCTGAATATTTAAATATACAAGAAAAAGTTATTAAAGCCTCTAACCAAAGCAAATCTTCAACACACATGAAATCCTTCTTCTAAGGATTCTGCACAAACTTGACATACATATCTAATTTAAAGCACACATTACCCTTGCCTAGTGACAGCAAGGTCACATGGTTGTACTCCTGAGAATGTATTTTCTTTTTCCTTACCTGTGATTTTCTGTGCTACTTTCTTCCTTACAGTTTTAATAATTTTATTTTTAATACTGTAATAAATCTGTTGGATAACACAGTATCGAAGTATTTTACAACTTTTTATACGAAGTGAAAAGCATGCACATTCAATGTTCTCAAGACCCACCAAAAAGGACAGAACTGATATTTTTGTGGCATTTGGTAGACAATAGGAAATTACTAGGACTTTTAATACTCTCAAAATCTCATGGAATCATAGAAACATAGAATTATTGAATAGTTTGGCTTGGAAGGTACCTTAAACATCATCTAGTTCCAACCCTTTTGTTGGCAGGGACATTTTCCACTACACCAGGTTGCTTAAAGACTCATCCAACCTAGTCTTGAACCCTTCCAGGAATATGATATCCATAGCTTCTCTCAGCAGCCTGAGTTTACTTGAATTTATAGAATCAGGATTGGTGAATTTGGAATGGACCAATGAGCTTGTGAAATCTTCACCTTCCAACTACTAAACACTAAATAAATCAAGACTCTGATAAAAACTGATCAGCTTATTCATTATATACTCCTAGAAATTTTGTGTCAAGTTTACTTTTATTGGACAAATTAAGTGCAATGTTGATGATGACATAAAAATTTTATATTCCTTTGGACCCTACTGCTTTCATGGTTTTTTACTTTTATAAAAAAAAATCTTTTGCAAAATAAACCACATTTATCGTTGCAAGCGAGAATTCAGATTGATTCTAGAAAAACTGCTACAAACCCAGTTTTATATTTTCATTGGCAGCAATTTCTTGTCAATCAAAAATTTTAACCTTTTTATATTAACATTAAGAAAACACATATTTTTAGCAATTTAGTGTTTGAAAGAATTTCAGCTTTCAGGATAAGTCCTAAAAGAAGAGAAAGCTAAAATCTTCACAGATAGAGACAGTCTCCAAGTAAAGGAAAAGTCTGTTTCTTAATCAAGTACTGTTTCAGATTTTCAGAGCCTGCAGACTAAACCAACAATCTAATTAAGGGAACATATTTTGCCTATTTGCATAAGAAAATTTCCAGAGAACTTAAAAAACCCTATTGAACGGCAGAAGTGTAGGACCCCAAATATTTTTTTAGGTTCAAATTCTAAATCTTCTCTATCTCTATGGATTGTTTGTATTCATACTGTGAAAACACTTGGAAGAGTATATTTGAGGAGTATTATTACACTTGGAGGAGTATATTTGTCTTAGTTGTTCACATTCCAGATTCATATGTTATGGCGATGTTTAATATGTGCATTGTATGAATACATATGTTTTTAAATAAAGCTCTCTCATACTTTCATTTCAGCAGGTTTATGGTTAGTTTTTATTCATGAAGTTCAATCATATTATATTTTCATATAGCAGTATTTGTGAAATTGAGCTTTATTTTTTTTAAAGTAATAATTAATTAAAAGTTACATGGTCACACATCTTGTTTATAAGTTTAGTATCAGTTACAAGGTACCAAGTCTAATGTCAAATATCACTACCTCACCACAGTCACAGAATAGATTGGGTTGGAAGGAACCTTTAAAGATCATATAGTTCCAAACACCTTGCTTGGGCAGGAACACCTTTCACTAGACTTGTTTGCTTTGAGTTTCATTCAACCTGGCCTTGAACACATCCAGGAATGGGGCAACCTCACCACCCTGTCATTAAAAAAATCACAAAGAAAGTAGATTTAAATATTCGGAATAAAAAATTTACACGTTTCCTCCTTGTCCTGTCACTACTTGCAATTGCAAAATGTCCTTCTCCTGCTTCAGGTACTGGAAGCCCACAATTACATCACCCCCAAAGGTCACAGCCTTTTCTTTTCCAGACTGAGCAACCACAATTCTCTGATTTTTCTCATGGGAGAGGTGCTCCATCTCTCTGATCAACTTTTTGCCTCTGTCTGGACTTGCTCCAATAAGTGGTGTCCTTCCTGTGCTGGGGCCCCAGAGCTGGATGAAGCAATGTAGGTGGGTCTCAGCAGAGCAGAGGGGCAGAATCCCCTCTCTCCCTCTGTCTCCTGCTGGCCACCACACTGCTTTGGATGCAGCCCATGCTACATTTGGTTCCTTGGCTGTGAGTGCCCATGGCTGAGTCACGTCCAGCCTCTCATTCTGCAGCACCCCAATTCCTTCTCAGCAAGGCTATTCTCAATCTGTTCATCTCCCAGCCTGTGCTGATACCAGGGATTACCCCAACCCAGGTGCAGCTTTGTCTTTTTAAACTTCATGAGATTCCCATGGGCCACCTCTAGAAGTGTCTAGAGCTTGTCCAGCTCCCTCTGGGTGTCATCCAATCCTTCAGATGGATCGAGATGGATCAACCACACCTTAGTGTCATCTGCAAATTTGCTGAGGGTAGAGCCACCACCAGTGGCTTACCCACCTTCTAGCTATCACCACCTGAGGCTTTTTTTTTAAATTTTTTTTTAATTTTTTTAAATTTTTTTTAAATTTTCCATTTAAAATGGAAATAGCTGTGCTTCTGAGTTTAATGCAGGAGTACCTTCATTAAAAGGAAGTACCATCAGCCCTAGAGCTAAACCTCCTCAATAATCAAAGGTTCAAATGTGATTCTCTTTACAGCAAAATCTCTAAAAAGAGGAACGACAGTTCTGAGCTAAAAAAAAATTAAAAATCTGTTCATTTGAGTAGTGAAATGAGGGTTTTAACAGGGAGATCAATCCTTGATCATGTAATATAAAATGAATCCTAAAACTGTAAGTAGTACAGACAGCAGGACCAAGAAGATTTGGAAGAAGATGTAATAGGTGATATTCCTGAGTCATGAAACAGAGGAAATCTAGCACCACTGAAACCTTCTTTCTTGGTCTCTGTAGAAATAAATGTAGTAAGGTCTCTCAATATTTAAAGCATTTATTCATAAACATCTAATATGGAGAAAAACACTTGAAAAAATGTACCTTGTAGGTATGAAGAATTGGTCTTTCGAAGGTCACAAATTCTTGGGAAATACTCATGCCTCATCATACTATCACAGGGAATGTCTTTGACAGTAATTCACTATGGCAATAGAGATTTCTATAACAGTGCAAGTGACTTACCTGTTAAGCAAGTATTTTCTTTGGGTGTGTTTAGAGAAGTCCTCATAAATCAGCATCGCTGAAAAAGCTTAATGGAACTTACATTTATCTTCAGAATTAGGAAAGGAATTGGTGTTTCTGTCTTTCAGGACAAGAAAGATTCATTATAGAATCATTGAAATATGCCAGAAAACAAATGGGAAAACTTTTGCACCCACAGCCATAAATGAAAATGCTAAGGCACAACAGAAACAGCTCTGAGATGGGAAGATGATCTTGTTAAAACTGAAAAAAAAAATAGAGTCTAAGGAGGAAGTGCTAGCAAAAGAAAATATTGTGAGGAATAATGAAAATTTAAAGAGATCTTCGGTTTAGCCAGCACAAAAACTCTTTTCACCAAAAGAGTAATTAAGTACAAAGAGAGGTTATCCAGAGAGACTGCAGATTCTCTGTCCAGGGTGAATTTTATGACTCAGTTAGTAAAGCCATGTCTGACTTTATGCAGTGTTGGTGTAGTGCTTGTTTTAGCTGGAGAACAGACTTCATGAACTTCAAAATTTGCTTTAAGCTAATACTTCTGTAACTTTAGGAAAAAAAGTAGGTGGATTACTTGAAAAGAGAGCAGGTATTAGAAGCTGGAGGATTGTGAATGATAAAGTATTATGTTTGGGGGGATGTGTGGAGTTGCAAGGTTAGTAGAGTACACCAGAGATTTAATATTTGCCTTCTCATTTCTTAAATGTTTATCTGATGCCATGTATGGCTAAAATCCTTCTATTCTTTTTGAAAGTAGATGAAAGCAGCTTGTAAAATCCATTTAACAAATGGACCAAGAACAATAAAAACATCCATGGAAAAAATTCTAAAGACCGTGAAATATTCTTGGATAAGAATAGAAAATGCCAGTAGTATGCTCCAATTTCTGCACATTCCTGTGTATGCACACACACTAAGACACTACAGAAACCTTGGGGAAAGGAAAATATCACAATGAGATGTCTCTGGAGGGTGTTTCAGAACAAGTCAGGTGGATATCTGTTAAGTGCATCCCAGCTCATCACATAATTTTTTTTTGGATACCCTTTAAGATTTAAAAAAGTAAGATTGTTTTTATGAATGAAACATGAAATTCTAAGAATTATCACTACTATTCAGATATTTAGATTTGGAGTAGTTTCTGTTTTGTTTTTTAGTATGGTTGCTCTGTCTGTGTCTTCAGTATTCTGAAGCCTCAAGGGCAAGTAGTTTGAAGAAATTTTTATCTAGACTTTTGAAAAACTTCATAAAACAGCAATTAAAAATATAATGATGAAAAATAACTGACCTCTCTAGTTGCTCAACACTCTTGAAAGCTGAGGAGAGGAAGGTGAACGTGTATGTGTGTGTATGTGTGTGTGTGTATGACTGAGATTTCATCACTGTGTGCTTGTACTTTCTAACTGAGAAACGTGCCACCAAAACAATTGGCAAACTTTTTGCTTGGCCTTTTTTATGCTACAGAGTTTTTCTTAAATGCTCTGAAAATTGCACTTGTCAGTGTGATTTTCACGTTTTTCTTCTCATTTTATACATCTAAATAATGCTAGTCATTAAGCTCTGTTCTCAAGTGGCATACTTGAAATTGTGACTTCCACAAATTAAATGGGGATATTGGATGTGAAATGAATAGAGTGAAAGTATGAGAGCTATTCATTTTAATGAAGAATTTTTAAAGTCCCATGGATGACTTATCTTATTAACAACCTACCCAGACTTAAAGTTTTACCAAAATATGTTTCTTATATTGATGCTAGCAGTAGACAGCATTAAAATGAATAGAAAACACTTTCTCCTCACTGTACCAATTCATTTTACAAGTACCTAATTTATGCTCTGCTAATCACTTCTCCACTTATTAAATGGCACTGTGACTTCAAATTACAAACCAGTGTAAAACAATACTATTCTCTGGTATTTGGCTCTTCTGTCATTGAATCCCCATGGGAGAATTATGTTTCTGTATGCATACAATGAATTATACTGTTATAGAGAATTAAGACTAAGAGCTGAACATAAAAAGGTATTTATACATTCAGTCATAAATGGAGTATGCACAAACACACTTTTTAAAAAATATGTATATTTAGCTTAGTTATGGTAAAACTGAAAATTGCCTTTTCTTAATAGCAGAACTCAGTTTGAGACCACTGTTAAGTGGCCTTGGAATCTGACAAAAAGAATCCAAATTTTCAAATACTCATAAATTATAAAACATGTATACTCACAACGAACATTTTCATTTTTCTTTGATGTATGGAACCTCATTTAGGAAATTAAGAGTAGATTTTCCAATTGAGACATCAGCTTTGATCAAGAACAGGGGTGCTTCAAAATACCCCTTCAAAAAGCAACGAAATCAAATTATTCTTTTCACATACTTGTGGAGTGGTGTTTGAAATTCAATTTAAAAGGATGCATCAGGTTTAACAGCCATGACAGTAATACCTGGCCTAAACAACAAACAAACAGACAAACAAACAAACAAACAAAAAGCAGCTGCAGAATTTGCTCTAGTTTATTTGAAGTACATAAAACAGAAGAAGCAGCTGCCTTTTACACAAAGACATTCTTAAGTTAGACTCCAGCTTGTACTGGCTTTGGTGCTAAGTCTAGAAAACAAAATGTTGAAACTATTTTAACATTGAGCCATCAACTTATTAAAGTGTTTTATAATTTTTAATACCAGGTATTTAGTTCAAATTGAATCATACTTATATGAGAACATTTAGTGAATTATATGCTAAATTGAATGTGTAGGTCTGTAGAATCTGTCTTCCTCTTTAACAAGGACTAGATACCTAGGTAAATGCTACATAGCCTGGAGTAGAAATGAACTAATTTTAACCTAAATAACATACTCAGTCTTCTGAAGAATTTTTTCTTTTAATATATTGTTTTTTTAAAAACAACTTATCCAGCCCATTTCAGGAAAAATATTTTTGTTAGCAGAAAGCAAATCTTTCCCAAACCTTATGGAGCTCAGCACTGTGTCAGATTAGTGCAACTTTGCAAAAAACTCAGTCATTATCAACCATGCTTTTCTTCAGCCATAGAAACAGCAAGATACAAAGTGGTCTTGACAAGAAAATGGTCTAAGCCATGTTGTTCACATAGAATTATAACAACCCAAGTAATCAAAACATGTATTTTTCACTACCTTCAAAATTGTAGAATGTAGAAATAGAAGCTGTTTTTTAGAAGGCACATATAAACTTCCTGTGCAAAAAATGAAAGGAGTCACAATGTGTCTTATGAGAGCATACTTTTAAGAGATTTCTGTAAACTTTAGGTACTAGACCATCATAATCTTAACAGTTAGGGCATGGTTCACTAGTTTTCTGAAACAAAGGAAAAATGCTTAGATGTTTTGGGATATGCATTGTGGGATATGCATTGTGGAATATGGAAAGGAATAAATATTGGGCTAAAAAGAAGTGGTAAAAAATTTATAAGAGAATACAATTACTCTTTCAAGTAATTATATCTACCCTAAGCATATATTCTCATTGGTTAATCATTGCACTCAAGTATGCCAACACATCTGTAATTTTTCAGTTAATTTCTTTCTGTTGCTGATGTACATAGTTTTTACATGGAATCAAGGGAGTCAGACTTTTGTGGAAAAGAATTTTAAATTTATATAAAGTTAATGGCATTTTTCAAAAATAGTTGAAATAGTTTTCTTACCCAGTGGGGAATTTTAAATGATTAATGATTTGTCTCTAGGTAGCTCAGGCCTCTGTTCTGATACACTGTGTGAAGTAGAACTTGGTGACTATACAGCTAGGTAAACTAAGGTGGAAGTTACATTCCTGATTTTGAAGTAATATCCGATAGTTACAAAAACATTTGCTTGTATGGATTCCTGTTATCAGAGGTGTTCCCATGATTGAAAACCACAATTTTATTTCCATAAACGTGAGTTTCCAAATGCAGATTCAGTTACCTAAACAAAGTGTACAAGATATACTACTATAAAATATGACAAGAGAATATGAGAATATAAATATTATAAAATTTGACAAGAGAAGTAACTTGACTAGTTGACAAGTGCTGTCTGTAAATAGTGCAAGACAATAGCAATATACTAAAGAACATAATGACTGATTAGGGGGTGTGCAGCCCAGTAGATTTGAGAGCAACCTCATAGTGATGCTACATGATCAGCAGCAGAACAATACTTGTCCAAGGATTATGGGGTGAATTGCTATTAGTGGGTCAACCCAGAAACCAGTTGCACCCCTGGAGTAGCATGCTTTCATCCCTAGTTTCCTTGTGAAGCTTCCAGCCAGTTGCTAGTCATTGACAGTGCATAAAATTGTGGTCTCTGCATTAGAGCCTTATATGACATTTTTCTAGTTTAAATTGAGTCAAGATTACCATGTCTGCTGTACTTATTGCCTCTAATCTCTATAAGCAGATTACAACCAGTGTTACCATCATGTGGTATCAGAAAAATTCATCAAAAAAGTATACTCTTCTATCTGAGACTGGAAATTTCAATCTGTTTGATTTCTTTTACCTTCTGGGGCAAACAATGTTTCATATATATGTCAGTATTAGTCCTGTACATTATGTAACCCAGTTACAGTCTCCCACTGATTAGATAAACATTTAACATTCTATTTTATGTCCTCATTTAGTGCTAGACTAAGATTATCCACACAATTTCTTAAGCTTCCAACTTTGATGCAGAAGCATAAATACTGCTGTTTTTGTTCTTGTCTTTGCCTCTATCCTGGTTCTGGCCAGGAGAGGGTTAATATTTGCAGTAACCAGGATGGGTATGGACCCTGAGGACCCTGAAGTTATTCTATGCCACATCCCATCATGTGCAGGGGTTGGGGAAGAAGGGTCCCTGTGGTTGGGTAGCGTGGTGGAGCAGTTGGGTATTCATGATTTCCACGTGGTGAGCGCTCGCATGAGAATCTTTCAGCTCTTGTACACACTGTTATTAACATTGTAGCTGTTACTGTTAATTTCTAATTCCATTCTTGTTTCTAGTAGATTGTGCTTATCTCAGCCCATTATCGTCACCTTTTTCCCCTCCAATTCTCCTCTACAGCCTGCTGCAAGAAGGGGTCAGGGAAAATGATTGAGTGGCAAGAAGTTTGGAGTGTTTCACTTTATTGTGGACTACCATTCCTAAACCATGACAGCATCCTGTATGAAGAGCACACAACCATTCCTAATTCTTCTGCTTGAGTGTGCATGTCTTCTTCCAGAACTTAATTATTGCTATTTATTTCAAGCATGAGAAACCTAATTCTATCATTGATTTAAAATCCATTCCTTCCTAATAGATGCTCTTTAATCATCCACTGTGGATGAATCCAACCTGGTTTCTGATGAACCCAAGTTCTTACTCCTTGCACTTTGTGAGCCTGACACTAAGATTCTTCAACTTCTTAGGAACTTTTCACTGACATAGCCATGCTTACTGTCATCTTTCTTCTGAATTATCTGAAATTTGCTTTCAGATTCTTTCTCTTGCTCTTCTCTGTCAGCAGTATCCATGCGAAATGAGATTGTTGGCTTTTCTCCAGATCTTTCTAGGGTGGATCCAGACTCCCTAGATCAGGGTCTTCTATAATCAACAGACAAATCACTATACAGTATTCTCTGTGAGAAGGAGAAGATGTTGTCAATTGGATTGAAATAGCGTCTTCTGCCACTGAAGTACTGCTTTAGATCTTGAGTTTCTGATTCCAAAGAGATTTGCTCCATGAAAGAAGCCAAATGGCCATCTTTTTCTTTTTTTTAATCACACTGCTATCTCCCCTTTCAGTTTGGTGTCCTCCCAGAAAACAAGACTGCTGTTTAGACTTTCATTCTGCTGTTTGATATTCTCAAAGATCTCTCTGAAGTTCTGCTGCCTTTCTCAGCACAGAGGATTGTTTGCTTTTTAAGAATAATTGCTCAAGGCTTTTCTCAAATTTAGTGAGTGAACCTCTTCAGTACAGCTACTCTGCTCGCAGGAGATAAAATGTTCTCTGATGCTATAAGTGGTCTGTATTATGCGTAGATGTATACTATCTTTTCAGAAGGGTGCTAGCTATAAAATTCATCCCCACTTTATTTTGCTGGAGCTCATTCTCCATTTCTTCTTTCAGAGTAGAGAACAGAGGGGGTTTGAAGTTGATTTTGCATCTAGATGAGTTTGCATACTGCAGTATACTGAATCAAGATCTACAGGCTAGATATCATTTAGCTGTAGCAGCATATGTACAATAATATAGTATATTATATATACACACTGATTATTTTCTAATTGAAATTAGAAATCTAATTACATAGATGTAATTAAATTGTGTACTTTCATTTGTAGCACATTCATTTGTACTGATTAATAGATATATAGGATGCATTGGTCAAATGATCTATTGTTTGTGTACATCAGATATGACTTGTAAGTAATATTCACAATTAAAGTGGGGTTTTTTTACTCTCCAGAAGTCCAGTAAGTTTTGTTTGAATTCAAAATATTGGTTTTCAATTTTTCATAATCGACACCACTATTAATTTTTTTGCCATTAATTTGCTTTTATGCCAATAATTTAGAACTATGGACTGAAAAAATACATCTCTTCATTTTTAACTATGATATCTGTTATTATTTTAACTCATGGTTGGTAAATCTGTATGCATGTTGAATTAGAATTGCTATGAAACAATTTGGTAAATCTGTATGCATATTGAATTAGAATTGCTAATTCTTCATAGAATTGCTATGAAGAATTCTTAGATTTTCTCATGGGCCAAATGAAGTCCCCAGAAAGACAAGAAATTTTTCCCTTTCTATCTCATCTCTCCATGCTTTGCTTTTTCATTTGTTGAGGGTCCTAAATGTTATCTATCATTATCCAATGGATATATTTAGTTCTAGCTTGTTCACAGCAGTCAGTAGAGCACTCATAATATTGCAGCATCTCACTCACCCTGGAGAGGAATGATGGGTTGCCTGGCAGCAATTCTCATTCAAGATGATATCAGGCCCATCCAAGCCTCCTTGTCAAGGTCAGTTCTCAATAAATAACAAAGAGTAGAATCAGTTTGCAGAAAAATACTTTCCTGCAAAGGAGGCAAATCAAAGCTAAAGTAGTTTTGTGCTAAATCATATAAATGTTAACATAAACATGTAATTAAAATGTATTGAAGAGAATTTTCAGAAGGCAAACAACTGAAAAACTATACCTATTATGATGAGTTCACTTCTTAACATGATTTATTAGCTCTGAAGGAAGACTGTCTTGCAAATAGAGAAAACAATTTCTGCCTACAGTAGAAAGCCTCTAATAAGATGAACACATTAAAACACCAATCTGGCTATTGCTTCCCAACAAAATTTATTTGGAGTAAAGTAAATGAATTTGTAAATTCTAGACTCTCTTAGAATGATTTAGTGAAGCCTTATGGTGTGAAGTAACAAAAAGAAAAATCTGGTATCCTGCTCTACTGTGAAATTTCTGATGAAGGAAGAAATAATAGAAACTTAGAAAAAGTATATTCCTCTTCTCACATGAAAGGAGTGTAGGAAATAACCACTGAATATTTCTTTTTACTAGCAAAGTAGTCTCCATTAAAATTTGACAGGATATATAAATGCAACCATATGCTTGGCTAAGGTTTTATACTCCAGCTTTGGAAATAGCTTCACTAGATGCTGTTCTTCCTAAATTTCCACCACTGTGTTCACAGAGCTGATTCATCTTGCCATCACTGAACCTTAGTTTGAGTCAACCAAACTGCTGGTTTTCCTGCCAGTATCTCTACTATATATTCTAATTAAGTCTGGAATGTCCCCCAGAAGTCAAACTGAAACTTTTTTCCTAAATGCCATATAGATTTCTGCATTATAACACTCATGAATCAAAACAAAATATCAGCTATCAATCTCAATTTGATGAGAGCTATCAATCAGCTCTCAATCTCAAACGGCTGAGAGGTGATGAGGAATAAATGAAATTCCTTTTGACTGTAAGTGATCCTATCAGGGTATTGCTTCCCTTCCAGTACAAAATCAAACAGAATATTGACAAAACACAGTATAGGTGAACTCATTTGAGTTTGTGATGAAAAGAGTAGGAGTACACACACCACTAGCTGGATATGACAGAGACTGATGCAAAATGTAACCACTCCATTTCAATGCAAAGTCCAACAGGCAGTCATTTTTCTTTCATTGGTAATATTAACAGAAAAAGCTCTGCTTTCCTGCAGGACATGAATATTTTAGCTGCATAAGAAATTTTTTTTGTTTTGAGCTACACGTGAACTTGAACAAGTTTAACCCAGGAAGGCACAGCTAGTAACCCAAAAATAAATACAGATTAAGAGGGATTTGGGGGCCTAGGTTTAGTTAATACTCAAAAATATTCCCCACAGAGATGAAGCAATTGCATAAACCCCAGCCCAAGAAAAACGAAGGGATAAATTCCAAAAAATAATTTTCATTAGATTTCATTTCTCTTTTGTGGAATTTCAGATTCACAGGTGTGAATACATGGCTGACTTGTAGATAATGTACAAGCTCACTTTAAATAAAGATGAAACTCATTGATTATTTAATTTTTTGCCCTTTCAGAAGGAGAAAGACAGCTTGTCATGAAAAATAAAAAGAGTTGCCATTCTTCCTTTGACAGTGGAGAAAAGCATACAGTCTTTATTTTATTATAATTTTAATCAAGCTAGCAGCTGCTCATTGTTGCAGTGAAATGAAAGGAAGCTTACATAAAAATTAAACCATTGGTCAAGCCTGGTAGCATAAGTTCTTAGCTTTTTTACTTTTTGTAGCATAGTCGGGATGGTATCATTTTTCAATTCCTTGGCATTTTACCCTTTAAAGTTCAACTGAGTGCATCTGGATGTGGTATTTTGTTCTGGGTTTTTTGTTGTTTTGTTTGTTTGGGATGTTTCTGGGCTTATTTTGCTTTTTAGTTTTGCATTTTTATTAACAGCCATTACTCAGAGCTACTCAGACCTTGTTTCTGATAGAGGTGCACAACAACAAAGCAGTCAGAACACTGTTTTTACTAATATCACAAGAAATTTCCAGGTTAATTTTAATTAAAAGCACATTTTCTTGTTAAGAGAAATTCAAGGCTGATTCTAGATAGGTTTCTTTTTCAAATGGTAGGAGACGGCAGCTGGTTGTTCACCTGATGGCGCTACACATTTTTGGTACATTGTCCTATCTGTTGCTAGTTTTTCAAATTTTCTAAAGAAACACAACCATCTTGACTTTGCCTGAATATTACATGTTTATGTAAGCACCTGAAAAGAAATGTGAATTTCTTTATGGTCTTTGAAACCTGAGAATCTCTTGCTTGATTCATATCTCAGGGGCTCAGGTTTGGCCATTTAGCCTGAGGGAGTATATTAGACAGATGATTCCATAGCCTAGTTGCTAATGATTATATCCCATGATCTATCATCTTAGGCTACTTTCTGCTCTTTGACATTGATGGTGTCTGGCTATTACTAGATACTTTTATATTGATATACAAAAATTATACAACATCAGTATTCACCTTCTATCAGTAACTTCTCTGCAACTGACAGAAACTGAAGGTCACCTTTTAAAGTAAGCTAAGAATTTGATACTATTCAGGAAAGGAACCTAGAATGCCTTGACAGAACATTTTTTTAACAGAATATGTGTTTAGAAACATCACCCTGCAGGTTAGAGAACACTTTTTAAGAACCAGTAAGGCTTCGAGGTTCTAAGAACCTCCAATACCACATGTAAGTTTTTGCCTGGATGCATATATAAACAACAGAGGTTTCATGACCTCTTAAGGGAGCAAACAAAATGCAGCACAATAAAAATAGTGAAATTTAAGTTCTCTGAATTTGCAATTTGATGCAGAATTTAATGTTACACATTATGAAATGTACATAAAGATGTATCCTTGGTTTATGGAAAACAACCAACTTCCATTAATTTGAATTGGAATGCCAGATTACAGAAGACAGCTAACTAGAAAGAAGGGATTTCTGTCCTCTCTCCCAGAGGGGGCTGGATTTTTTTATGTTTTATTTAAATAAAAGTGAAAGAAGGCTGGAAGCTTACCTTTATCTTTAGCAGCAGCAGGAGGTTTGGAATAAGGACAAAAATGTTGGGAATTATGAAAATGATAATAATATACATATATTTTTAAAGAAAAGTGGTTTCTCATCATCTTAACAAAGCCAGAAGTATCTATTCACAATACACTCACAGCATATTGTGACATACCCCTTGTTTTTATACCTTGAATCAATCTTCAGGTAATTGTTCATAAATATGCAATGACTACAGCCTATGTTCAAACATATACTATATTTCAAAACCTGAAGGTTTAGTGCTTTTGTTCTAAATGCTTTGCATTTCTTGAACCATTTGGTGTGGGAAATGCAGTGGAGATTTCCTGTCTGAGTTTCCTGCTGTTGTAACTCAATTGCTTTCTGAAAATTAGCTTTGCTATGCAATATAACAAAAAGGATATTTTTCCCCTGGAAAAACTTGAAGATAAACAGGAACTATTCCTCTGTAGAGGAAGAGTTCTTAAAGTTATCAAGAGCCTATTAATTATTTTTCCTTTTCTGATTTAGTCTTCTCTGAAAGTTTTTTGAAGAGACAGCGCTTTCTTATGTACAGCCATTACATTTACATAAAACATGTTGTAATTTTTCCTTTGGAGATGATACTTATTTGGAGAAGGGTATTTTTCCTGGATAATTTTTCAGCCAAAGTTGAAATACTGTGACTATATTATGCATAATGATTTCATAGATTATATGAGTTTACTATCAGCCTTCTAATCTGTGCTAATATTATAGGAATGCTTTTTTTTTGCCTGAAACTTCTGGTGGATGTAGAGAAAACAGTTTTTCTTTAATTATTTTTGACTTGAATCCTTCTATCTTTTATATATCTATACCTATATGTATAGATATATGCAAATTCATTTATTTATTTGTATTTACATATATGCATAGGTACATCTATTTAGTATCTGAAAATATCCATGCCTCTGTTTCTTCTCAATTTTCTCAATCTGTAGGTCAGGACTTTAAAGTATAATACTTTATATGATATATATATATATAATATTTAATATTATACTTTATATTATAATGACATGGTGACCACCTAAAACTCTCATCAGTGTTGTGGCCTGTAGGCAGCTAAGCCCCACACAGTTGCTCAAAACCCAAAACACAGCAACCTAGCATTGTGCAAGGTACTATAAGGAAAATTAACAACATCACATTCAGAAATAGTAGAAGCTGGTTTTGGTGTTCTTATAACATAGGGGCAAAACTGTCAGAGAAGTTAGCTGGAGCACCTGTTCCAGAGGTACACAGTGTTGTGAAAAGGATGTTGGGACAGGTTCAAATGCACAAAAATTTAATACAGCAGTCTGCAGCTGATGGCAAACAGCCATTCTATTGGTGACAGATGCTGCTTTGGGGCATAAAGAAAAAATGTGAAAGAAGAGTGAAAGCGGAGAGAGAGAGAGAGAGAGAGAGAGAGAGAGGGAAGGGAAAACTCTTCCTAGGGGACTGTTCTTAAAGAAAGCACAGGAATTCCTAGACAAACACCTTCCCTGTATGTTTTCTCAGATGCAGCTGGCTGTTTTTCCCTGTAGTACTTTACCTTTAGCAACTACACAGTTTCCATCAGGAATTGCTCAACCTCCCAGCTGGTTGTTCCTGTTGGTGATGCCTCAGGTGCTGAGGACATCAGGGCAGGTACTGCACACTGCCTGGCTGCTGACCTTTCTGGGTCCCCACTAGCACAACCAGGGCTTATCTTGGGCAGCAGGTAGAACAATGGTAAAGAAAGGTCTTACACCGATGGCAACTGCTTCTCAGAAGTAACTAAATTAGCAACACCACTGAGCTTGTGGGAGCCAGGCCATGGGAATTATAGCAGCAAAACAACAGCATGAGAAAAATTTTGGGAATCGATGTCGCAGCAGCAGATCACATGAAGAGGTACAGAGCTTGCAGGATGTAGAGTGGGAAAGCTGAAGGTCCCTAGCAATATAAAAAGGTTAAGACACCTAAGGAACTGTGAAAAAAAATCAGGCTGGTACCACCTGAAGGATGAAACCCTCTTTCTTAAGTGGAAGGAAGGGTGAGAAAGAAAGGAGAGGTGAGATCTCATGCTGATCTACAGTGTAAATGGTAGACCTTTGTTTTGAGATTTTTTTTCCTCTACCTAGTAGAAAAATATGGGATTGTTTAGAAGCAATGTATATTTTAAACCTAAAATAATAGAATTATAAATTCCTACCTAGTTTGTACAAAGGCTGAGGATCGTTTTTTGGAACAAAATATTAAATACTTATTTTGAAATGTGGAGACATTTTTATAGCGATTTTGACATCAAATTGCTTCTGCTTACAGTGCTGCAGGCAATTATGATTCATTCAGCTAATATTATCTTTCTTCTTTGAGGACAGTATCTTCTATAATCTTCCAAGCAGAAAGTAAAACAGTGTATTATTATAATCTACGTAGTTAAAAAAAAGAAAATAAGATGCAACTGTATGAACTGATGACAACTGGAATAAATGCAGTTTATATTTATTGTTTATATTTAATTTTATACAATAAACATTTTCTTTGATACATGATAAATAACTTTTTTATTGTAACACAAGTAATACATTTTCTCTTGAAAAGTCATAGCAGATTTTTTTTTCTGTCCTGTTTATGGATAAAAATAATCTTATAAAATATTATGAATCTAACATTTCTGCTTAAAAAACGTATTCTAGGCTTTACAGAGAGTGTTACTCAGACATCAAGAGATTTTCTGGAATGAGGAATTCTTAGTTCATTTTATGTTCTTAGGTCATGATTAACTGAAATATTACCTTCTCTAGTTGGTACCAATGAGCTGTATTTACTGAGAAGCCATGTTTTTTGCTTATACTTAGATTGTTAGACTGCAAAGTCTTTAACTTTATTGGCAGCTCTTCTGAAGATATGTGCATAATGTCCTGAGGTCACTGCCTCTCAGTCATCAAAAATGGAAATTTTATTACTAAGATGCTTACCTCACAAAACTGTTGCTCTTTGAAATACATTGTCTGTATACATGACATAGGGGAATCTTTGATTTTACACTGTAAGCCAAAAACAACACCCAGACACAATCCTGTAGTTTTTTGAGTGGCAGCTGGGAGAGCATTCAGAAGGTTGTCACAATGTGAGTTGGAGCAAATATATAAGCAAACTTCCATTAAGGAGTCAAAGTTCCAATAAAAAGTTACACTGAGTATGGGTTTTTGAGGCATGGTCTTTCCTACGGAAAGAGAAAGAAGAGTAGGACTCTAGTGAGTTTCAGTGGTCAGTGCCTGAGGACACTGTTGCTATGGTCTTACTGGTTTAACTGGGATTTAACTCCTAGTTCTAGCAGGTGATGCTCTCTTCCACGTCCTTTATAATGATGAAAAAAGATTCTTGCTACCTTCTTCTAGCTACCTTGCTACCTTCTGTGATCCCACATGAAGAAGAAGCAGCCTGGATATGAGAAGGACAGGGACATTCCTTTCACAACTCCTTTAGGCAGTAAATAATGCAATTGTCACCTGGCACAGACAGCAAAGCATGTCATGGTAGAGATTGCAGACACATTCCAAGACTTGTGCAATCACAGAGTAGCTCAAGCTTGGAAGGGATCTCAGGAGGCCATCCTGTCTTAGCTCTTGCCTGAAACAGGGTCAGTTACGAGGCCAGGCCTAGTTGCTCAGAGATTTATCCAGTCACATCTTAAAACCTCCTGGAGACTGTGCCACTGCTCTGTGCCTCCGAGTTTGGGTTTACCTTTCATCGCAGCAAAGACAAACAGGTCTCTCACCATTTCAGATATAAAAATAAATTGAAAGCAGTGCCATGAGTTTATGCCAAAAACATTAACATGGTCTACATTTTCTTCTGAGCCATAACAAAATACACTGCATTTTACTAGACTACTTGTAAGAAGTTCTTGCTTTCTTACAGTGAAAAAAGAAAATAAAACACCCCCAAGCCTGCAAAGAAACAATCAAAACTCCTGTTTAAATTAATTCACCATATTTACTGAAAGATGCATTCACTCTTCTTATTTTTCAGTATGAAAGTCAAAAGCTTTTTCTTGCTTTCTAATTTTTCTGGAAATAGACAATTACAGAGAACTAGAACCACCCCATTTGCATTTCGTGTCATGTGTTATGCCTTTCAAACTATATTCTTAGCAGCACTCACAAATACTCAACTGATAATCATTTTTGGCTACTAAAATAATGCAGATAGGAAAAAAAATCACTACTCTTTTTAAAGATGTGTATTTTAATCATCACTTGCAACATGTTAAAGGTAATACTGGCTTGCAGCTCTGTCTTGTAGGTATCATAAAATTCTCATGACTAAACGACAAGAAATAGTTTTTTTCACTTCTGTAATTTAAGGAAACCACAAAACTGAATTTTTAATCTAAAAATTTTATCTGTCTCTATCAAGAAACCCTGCAATATTTGTTACCCGAGGTGATGTATTTAATACCTAATTCACATTAATAAACTTGCACGGCAGATTTAGAAAGGTTGTGTAGACCAAATTACACAGTATACAATTGGTTATCACCTTTAGATGGATACAAGGAGCCAGTGATATAGTGTAGATTTAATATCCTATTACTATTAATTAGGTTTGCTTCACTTGCTTCATTCTCCTTTGAATGCTTGTCCTATAACTTGTCTTGTCCTTGATAGATGTAGGTGTCTAAAGACAAAATATGGTCATTGCCAGATATACTCCTGCTTTCATCAAGTGAAAGTTCTTTAAATGTTTTACAGCTCATTCTTCCCCTCCTCTGCTGTACTACAGGCTGCTGTATTAAATGATACAGTAAGGGCAATACCTGTTTAGGTATACCATGTAATACATCAGCTTAGTAGCTCCTTTGCCATCAAATAGTGCTTATCTAGGACCATAGAGATAGACATTTCATTTTCATCTGTAGGTCTGTGACCTCTCCAGCAATTATCCCTAGCTCAAGATCAGCCAGGCAGGAAGAGGAACAGCATGAGACAATGGCTCAGTGTTAAAGAGAAGCCTAAACATATCCCAAAAAACAACGAGCTTCATCTTTACCAGGCAGGGGGTCAGTATCATCAGCAAAGGATGAATGGTTACTTACTGTAGGATAACCAGGGTTTCAGAAGCATCTAAAGCTTTTCTGTTGTTCCAAAATGTTACCACTGTTTAACAGCTGTCACAAGAAGGCTAATGACCGCAGGGAATGTGTCACAGATCCCATCTCTGAGACAGTAATGTATCGTATCTCACATTCTATATATAGATTGAAAGAGATGCAAATTCACTTGTGGATTTTTGCACTGCTATTATTCACTGATGTCAGTATTAAAAATAGGAAAAAAAGGAGACACAGTTTAAATCAGTGGGATTCGAGAGACAAGATGCACAAGGTTAATGAATTCTGGAGATCCAAAACCTAAATAAAATTTTACATGTAAATTAGATAGATTGGATGTTCCATGAAGAAGACAAAACACAAATAATAGGATTCACTAAAGTCACTGAAAATCAAAGTATAAATACAATTATATTTACTAGTGTAAATTATAAAACAAATTTTTATTACAATTTCTGATACTGATGCCCATAAAACTTGCGCAGTCATGGCAAACAAAAATGGTAAATCAAGGGACAGTGGGGTTCAAACTGAAAATATTTCAGATCAACTTTCTTACACTTCTACTACATAGATGTAGAAACCAGGAAAATTCACTCTTATGAAAGTTATTTTTCAGTTTGCTCTTGTAGCATGTAATTAAGGTTGTAGATGGTACCTTTTTTATAAATAACCTAGAAAAAGCTAGGAGCTTACTGGTGAACAGGAAACTTTTTTTTCTGAAATTGGGTGGGGGTTATTTCTGAGTGTTTTTTAGTATTGCTCTTGGGTTTCTAAAGTGTGTTTGGAATATGGGACACTTCAGCAACATCTATATTAAATTTACAGAAGCAAAAAAAACTATTTCTTGTGGTTTAGCCATGAGAAGTTTATGATACCTACAAGACAGAGCTGCAAGCCAGCATTGCCTGTAACATGTTGCAAGTGATGATTAAAATACACATCTTTAAAAGAGAGTAGTGATCTTTTTTTTCCTATCTGCATTATTCTAGTAGCCAAAAATGATTTTCCATTGAGCATTTGTGAGTGCTGCTAAGAATATAGTTTGAAAGCCATAACACATGACATGAAGTGCAGGTAGGGTGGTTCTAGTTCTCTGTAATTGTCTATTTCCAGAAAAATTAGAAAGCAAGAAAAAGCTTTTAGCTTTTCAAATTAATGTGGCTGTGCTTTCTGGGTTGCCTTTTGCCTGTAGTTTTTCATGCCTTACTGCTGGTTTTGGATGCAGTTATTTTTCTTCATATAATCATAGAATGGCTTAACACCTTTCACTAGACCAGGTTGCTCAAAGCTCCCAACCAACTTTCTCTTGAACATTTCTAGGGATGGGACATCCACAGCTTCTCTGGGAAACCTGGTCCAGTACCCCACATTCTTCAAAAATATTTTAATAATATTTATCATGAAATTCCTCCCCTGTTTTATGAAAAGTTTCAAAACACTTTAGAATTTTCATATTATGGACTCTTGTATATCTATTAATTGTTTTACTGGTTTGACTTTTCCTTTGAATCAATTATTATGTGTTCATGGTAGCTGTTTGTCTGAATTCAAAGTATTTTAAAACTTCTGTCACATTCTATTGTCTTTCCATGATAAAATGGGTAGTTAGCACATGATAGATGTGGAAGAGAAAGGGAAAATGTGAATAACCTCTAGCTTCTTTAGCATATTCTTTTCTTTAGGAAAAATGTCTTGCTACTGTTATGATTAAATGAGGGCATGTTTGAACAAAGAAATGGTATTTTGCTTGCAAGCTAAGGGGATGAGAAAGACATTGCATCTTTAAGCATGACTCAGTAAAACCTGACCTTAAATTATTATTTTTCACTGATTTGTCTATTTCTTGACCACTATGGAGCAGGCTGTGGCAATGAGATTTAAAATAGCTCCTTGCTTTCTCATGCCAAAAAATGAAGCTGTCTGTGTACAGATGGGGCGCATTAAGGACTGTGTTGATCTGTTCCCTTTAGCAAAGCAGAGTACTCACTGGTTCAAGTTTAAAGTCTGGGGATAGTCATAACTGAGTTTGTTACTGAGAAAAAGAAAAGACTACCACATACCAAGGACTTGATCCAAGGTCTTGATGTACACTTGATATCTTCCAATTTCCCCAAATAAGATTTTGATTGCACTCAAAGTGCTCTGGTTGGAATTTTCAAGCCAGTTAAAAGAAAAGAATAGGTAATCCAGGTAATTCTGTGTTTGTAAGGACATGGGAGATGAATTTAGTTAGCTTCCCTTCCCAACTTTTGCACAGACTAAATATTGGAATATTGGAATATTGGTATTTTCAAACACATGGTCAATAAATGATGGAGAACATGCTGGAATTGAGAATGGAAGGTGGAAGTAAATGGAGGAATGGGAGGAGGAATCCTGCATGCCAATAGTCGTGTTTGTATGATGAATGATGATTAGTCACATGAGGAGCAGTTAATAGAACTACTCCTAAATCATTAAGAGTCATATAAATCTCTCTTTAGGGGAAAGGAGGTGCTGAAAATTAGATCAAAATTTAACTACAGCTTAATTATTTTTTAAAAAGGCAAGAAGTTCATTTTTCTGCATGACTGGAGCTACTAAACCACAGTAGATAGGACTATGTGTATCAACTAATATAAAATAAACAATGCCCTATAAAAATTAGAAAGGTCTGATCCTTGGGTGTAGGTCAAGCAAATTGGATCTATTAAAGATGTTTAATCTGGTAGTTTTGAGTTTGAACAGAATTTTATTACTTGTTTAGTTCACCTTTATGTTTACCGTGAAAACAACTGCAGGATATGAAATATTGCTTAAAATATTCAGGGCAGCAACATATGCCTCAAGAGATAAGAGTTTCACTCTTAGTTTAATTAAGAGAAAAAAAACCCACAAGCTTCAAGTGTTATTTACAGGTTCTTGACATATTCACTAATGAATCATAGGATGCTGTAAAGGTTATTCTGCCTATTACAAAAGAAGAACACAATAATTGTTTCTTAACCAACTTATTTTCTTCACACTTTTAGTCTGTTCATAGTAGATCAATGTGCTTGAAATTGGAAACAAAGATTCTTTGTTTTCACTGTGTCAGCAAGCTGGCAAGATGCCTTCATATATGAGATAGAGTACAAAGGGACATTTTTATGTACATTGTTGTACATTATGAGTTGAGCATACTACCAGCAGAGTTTTCACTACTCTGTATTTTCCAGGACACTTAATTTGATTTTAGGAATAGCAGAAATGTTTGGCAACATTGTCAGCATACCAGACAACAATGGATTTTCAAAATACAATGCATTCTTTTCTTTAATACAATCAATCTTTAGTCTTTCTGCATGCATGCTTACCAACTGGATTAGTAATTTTTTGTTTCTATTTCTTTTTTAATTCTTTCTAATGCAGACGCAGACACTATTCCTTAAGAAATTACCTTTTGTTACATTAGACAATCTCTCAGTTAAAACAAATCAAGAAACAACCCTTCTTTTCCAAATGAGTGACTTTATGGTTGATGGAGATGATAATGCATCTTACCTCAGATATAAGGAGTGCTAGACATTGTGTAGCAGCATCCATATTAGCATTATGCCAGATTTTTAACAGCTCCTAGTACAGCATGTCTTACATACTAATGTGTTGCTCATCTTCTTCTGTCTTCTAAAGAATAGGCTTCAGCTTACTTCAGCTGTGGCTAACTACAGAAAGAGAGATTATGAAATACAGTATTTATAGTTCTTGGGTTTGAGTGCTATCTAGATTAGAGAGCCAATATTGGAGAGTTACTGATTTGTGCCTGTGAGAAAAGAACCTATATGCACCAGAAGATTAAAAAACCCATATTTTTAAGTTTGAAACATGTATGTTATTTCTTCCTTATAAAATGGAACAGCTAATTTTATAATAAAACATGGTTGAAATTATGTTTTTATTATTCATATAAAAAATTTTAAAAGTGAAATCTTGCTTCTTTTCACATCACCAGGATTTGAAGGTTTAGATTTTGTCTAAATAAACCCTGATTTCCTGTACTTGGCATTGAAGGAAGAAATAGCACTCTATTATAGCTACAATGGCTATTCTGAACTATACACGCTCAGAGGAAAGGAAGACAACCTAACATCCCCAACCTTCTTCAAGAGTGACCGTGAGCAGCAAATTAGATACAGCTAGTGGTAAAGCATGGCTGCAAGAAGGCCATAACTGGCTCTGCTGAAGAGCTAGATACATTTCCCTGCCTGATTTAGTTTCCCTGCATTTTGTGCACAGATCCAGATTTATCAGTCTCCAGCAGTCAGCAAGGGTATACAAAAAAACCTGGAGGAAATTAGATTTCCCCCAACAGCAGGTGGTTTCCCTCTAATGAGATTTTCTGGGCCCATTTAATTTCTGGTTATGTTCTAAGCGCTGTTTTGTAGGTGACTGTCTTTAACTCAGACACTGATACCAATGCATTTGTGTCAGGTTATGCCCTGAAATATTCAGTTACAAAATGGATGGATTTTGTCCTCTCTACTCTCACACAGCCTCTTCCACCAGCTGTAAACTTGTCCACATTAGGAACTCTACCACATCTACAAGTCTTTCTTCCTTTCAGTGGAGACAGGACAGTGAAGAATTATCACAAGCCAGAAAGAGAAAGAAGAGGAGAAAAAAAACCAACCCAAACCAAAGAACCACTCATTTGATTTCTCTGTTATTCAGATCCCACTGTCAGTTGTTTATAAATAATTGTGCTCATATCTGAGATACTTGACTTCATCACTAAATTTTGCTTCTAACTGAAATAAAGTACAAAACTCAACTTTTATAAGATTTAAAAGCAAAACTTATGACTATCTAAATTGAAAATGGGTGTGAGGGGTGGGTTAGGTGTTTGAAATAAACAAACAAACCCAAGATTTTTCTCATACATCCTACTCTTTCACACAGACATATTTTTCGACATCTTTGCATAGTCCTGTTGAAGGTTTTTCACATATTTCACTCCTTTTGACAAAGAATTAGAAGCAAATACACTCTTGAGTTCCACAGTAAATGGATAAAAAAACCAAAATAAGACAAATGGAGGACATATAACTCCTTTCCCATAAAACATATTTTAATATCTTTTTATTGGTTTTCTTGACCATGAAAAAAGTAGATGTGAAACAGCAGTTTGAATACTGCATAGGACTTCCTGAATATAAATCTTTCTAACAGAAAGCTGTAACTCTTATTGTTGATTTGGAGGTTTCTGTACCCATTCACATTAAAGAAACAATTCTCCACCAGGATTTAAAAAGAAAACTGAAGTAGGGAAATTATTGTCTTCTGAGCCCCAAAAGAGCAAGTAAGCATGCTTTGTGAACTAACATACAGTCTGAAATTTATATACCTGATGGGTGAAATATGCTTTGAATTGTTCCAAAGCATTCTTATTACAAGTATTTATATTGAAGTCTAGGAAAAAAAACCCTAAATGCCAATAGCAGAGTTCTCAGAATGGTATGGGAGATGTAGTATACTTAAAGTTTTCTTATGTTGGTAGTTAAAAAATGGAAATGATCTACATCTTGGAAATGTAGATCTAATCAGGAGACTCTATTTGAAGCAAAGATAATCTTTATTTATCTGCTTTTTTGTGCTTCTAATATTAGAAGATATTTCCCATAATTGAAAACTAAGAAATAATTCCTCTATCAAGAGACAACAATAGATAAAAATTGAAGACTTTTGACAGTATTATCATAGAAATCGACCAGGAAAGCCTTCGCTTTTTAAATCAATTTTTCAGCTACTAATTTTAAGAAGTAGCATTGCCATTTCTTCTGGAAGGAGTCTTCTCCATACTTCAGAGCCTAAAGACAGAGAAATAATAAGAGAAAAAGCAATGAAGAAGATGCCTGCAACAATTTGCTTATTCAGTATTGTTATAGAGGTTCCCATATAAACGAGCATTCTATTTTTACTCCGAATGCCAAAAATCCCCTACCATGGTACTACTTAACAATGTGCAGGACAAAACTCAGGAAAATATAACAGCATCTAGATGTGAATTTTTTTTATTGAACAGTGAAATCTACATATCTCACCTTGATAGAAGGGATACCTAATGACCCAGAAGAAAGAAAAATGGAAGTTCAAAGTCTCATATTTTCCTGTCAAATGACACTTACTATTCTCAGCTGTAGCAGGTAACAGTTTCTCTCTGCCTCAGGGTTAATATAACCTGTTATTTAGTAAAAGTTCATTTCATTTTGTAAAAGTGGTATGTGGAGGGACACTACATGAAAACAATATGCCCATGTTGCCAAAGGCTGACAGTTTTTTTTTTTACCTTAAGGTGCAAACAGACCCAGATATTCAGTAGGATGAGAGCTATAGAGCTCATATTCATAAAAACCAGTTTTTCAATTTTTTTGTTGCATGGATACTTTTTTCACAGTAACTATTCACTACAACATGGACAGTCAACATAATACCCTTTGAAAAGAAATTATACTGCAATTTGAGGTACAGTTTTAGACAGTTGGTACTAGATAATTTCAACAGTTTCAAAGAAAAAGAGAGGAATGTGTTTCAACTGAAATGCTGCTGCAGATAAAACTGTTGTTTCTAGAAAACTTTTATGTTTTATTGGAATTTTCTTCAGTGACAACCACACTGCCATGCCCTCATAAGATTCAATTGTATTTGGATTTGGTGAAAGCATACAACCTTTGTTTTCTTCTGGAGTCTTCAAAATTGTATGAAACTTTTTAGATGTTATTGTCTTTTTTGCACTTCCATTCCCTATCAGGGAAGTCCATACTTTTCAACACCAGACACACCCAAAACGTTAACATACTGATGATGGGCAAGAAATTAGGAGGGAATGTAGCCAGGACATTTGACCCAAATTGACCAAAGAGTTAGTCCATACCTTATGAGATCATGTTCAGCAATAAAAGCTAAGGGAAAGCAGGAAGAGGTGGGAAATTCCTTGTTAAAGTGTTTGTTTTCCAAAACAAATACTAGTCAGAGTGATGCTCTACTTTCTAGAAAGTGGCTGGGCATCATGTGCTGGTGGGAAGGAGAGAATTAATCATATCTCCTGATCTGTTGTAGGAGGTGAAGTAGGATAGCTATATAGCTCAGTTGTGAATGCAGTTTACAGCAGAAGGGCCTTGCATTCTGAAGACTTCCAAGATTGTTTTGGAAAACATTCAGCATGTCATGAGGCAAAGGTATCTGCCAGCTCCATCAATAGAAACTATTCAGATATATCAGCCTGAGGCTTCACAAAGGCCATCTAGGTTCTCAGAATTCTGAACCTGAGAAATTCACTCAGGGGAATTTCTGAGTGACAATACCTCTGAGTGAAAATACCTGTAGCATAGTACATTAAAAAGCATAGTGGCATTTATGCTGGACTCCCACTAGGCCATGAAGAAAAAAAAAGAATAAATCTATTTGTTTGTGACTTTAATTTGTCCAAGTGCATGGAGAATTCATAGATGCCATACCTAATGATCCATCTTGGATTGCAGTTTGCAAAGATCTGAAGTCTGAGAGTGCATTTTACAAAAGTTTGTGATACATCCCTTTCCTATTTCAAATATTGTTGTTTGTCTTCATGACACAAGAGAGATTCATCATTTTGACTTAGAAAATGGAACTTACATTTAGAACTGATATTCCTATTGACTGAAATTTTGCCACTCAGTGGCATGGGAATAGAACTAGTACTTGTACCTTGTACGTTTGCCTAACTTCATTCAGAGGCATGATTCAGTTTCCCTTAGACTGGAAATAAGAATAAATTAAACCAAATTACATACATTCTGGTCCTAAATTACTGTTTCTATTTAAGAGTTGCTCATTGTATAAGTTATCTAGAAGTTAAACCAGGTAATTTTTTTTCAGTGTCTTTACCTAGGTAAGGTTTAAATAATTGTTTTTGGCAAGCATGTCATCACAGGATAAAACTCATGCTATGATTGGGGTGGATGTAAGCATTTATCTTCTGCTGACAGCTTCAGACGAAAGGAAGTTAAGTGACATATTGTAACTGTAAAGTGACCTTTTTGCTATGAGGATATTGACACCCATCGTCTCACTTCTGTACAGTATGTTTTCCATCATGAAAACTAGGTTTTTGCTAGTCTATTGTTGGCTTTTATACTTACAGTGCTCTCTCTCAAAATGTTTGTAGATTTTTTGTTTTCCTCAAGATAACATTTACTATGTACCTGACAAAATGTCAGCAAATAGTAGCACATGTTTTCTTAAAAGGACTCTTGCTTTTTTCATGTTGATATCAAACTATAATTTTGCTCAACAGAAAAATATAAAGCTTTTCCTTTTTTTGTTTTAAGAAACATTTTTTTCATTCATATCCCTTTGGGGTCCCCTTGGTTAGAATGCAGAAGAGTAGGCCAACTCTAAAGATTTGTGTGTCAAATAAGAAGGCATAACATTAACTATTGAATACAAGAAAATGAAGCTGGATTTGCAACTCAGTTTTCATAAAATGCTTAAAAATTCAGGCAACTATGTGAGGGAAACATTTATTTAGTGATTTTTTTAAAAAGCTAATGTTAGTGCAAGTAATATAACAGGGTTGTTTATTTTGACAGTGACGAAGTGACCAAAAGGGCAAGAGGGTAAGGAGTAGACTTGAATTTGATTTGGTAACTACAAAAGCCCTGATACATTTTAATTGCTCAAGTACACATGAATAAATTTGGATTTCTGCCTGCTACTCACACTTAAGATTGGATCTCTGTCAAGGCACTGGCACTGCGCATAGTTATGGCTTAACTTTCCATCTTCTGGGTCAATACCACTGATTAAATGCAAGGATTATCCTGATTTAGAGAAGCTGTACACTATCTGAAATTTACCATCCTTCTTCTCCCAGGGAAAGGAGGAATTTTGACTTAACAGTTTGACTTAAATAATAAACTAAAGGTTAAGGAACCCCTCTTTGACAATGCCACCCTGTGGTAGCCAAGTGGATTCACTGCTCCCCAGAAACAGTCACTTTAGTCTTTCAAGTCACTGTTATTTGGATTTTTTCTGTAGATCTTTTGTGATCATGACTTGTGCATAGATATTCCATGCATGAGAAGAAATGTTATAGTCAATGGGGTGATGATTTGCCCATAAATTTTGCCTTAGCTGTATTATTAGAATGCCACTATTTGAATGTTATCATCCTAATTTAATAATGTATATTTATCATTTCACATTAGGCCATTTAAATCCTTTATATTCTTCCCTATTCTCTTGTGAGTAAAGTTAATATAACAGCAAAGGTTATCAAAAGCACAGGTACCTCACTCAAAATCCATTGAACTTCAGAGAAGGAACCTAGAGTCAAGGCAAGATCTTCTACATTTGTACTTTGACTTTTATCTTAAGATACTGTCCATTGACAGGATTAATGTTAGAATCTAATTTTAAATATAGCTTTAAGGAAGCACTCCAAAATACATCTTCAGAAAAATATTCCTGAAGTTACTCCAACAGTTTCTGGCCTTCCAAGTCAACTACAGATGTGGAAAAATATTTGCCTCTTTAGAACAATATACCACATAAAATGGCTTACATTCTGCAGTTTATGATGAAGAAAACATCCTATGTGCAAAAATGACACTGACCGTAAAATTCAGTGAAAAAACAATTTTTCCTTATTTCTTCATAAAATATCCCTATTTAAGTCTGATATGCCATAGGAAAACTGTTGTTTACAACAATCTCACTTTTATAAATCCCAGCAATGTGACATTTATTGTCTTAATAATTGGCAATAATTAATCAATCTTTTGCATCAGATGTGTAGTCTTTATTTTTCTACATGTAGATTTCAAATTTTTTTATTTCTTCAATAATTTTATTTCGCTTTATACAATTTCAGTATTTTTTATGTGTTCTGTTCTTAAAAGACCATCAGTAATATTTGACAGTAGGCTATTGAAGAGGTAAAGAGGGAAGGTTACTGTTTTTATTAATATGATAATATTGTGTGCCAAAAATGATGGGTTTAGGGCTCGATAAGGACCCTGTGCCAATACACCCTCTACCCAAAATCATCATTCTGTTCCTGAAGAAGAACCTCTCAGAACCACTGCAAGACCCCAGATTGTGTGAATCATACATTGCCAGCTGCTGTTACTTAATTTGCCTTAAGAAGGAGCTGTGTTCTGTCAATGAGAGTGCTTGCCAAAGAAAGAAAGGGGCAGATATATAGAAAAATTAATTCCTTTACTTTCAGATCCCTAAAGGGATCTCTGCAATTCGAATTCTGACTGAAAATCTCTACCAGTGGAAAGTCACTTAGGTGCTTACAGATCATTTTTATGATGATGTTCAGGTTTTGATCTGTTACTCATTTTTTATTACTTGAATCATCTACACTGACTTTGCTGTTATTGGAGACAGGCAGACAAAAAATACAGCAAGATATAAAATCTTTATGGACAGCACAGATCATATAGAAAAAACTTTATTAAATAATATATTCCATCCCTGGAAATATTGATGATCAGTCCAATTTTTTTTTTCTATTAAATATAGGAAAGGAAAATAAAATTGATTAATTTGACCTTGCACTGTTAATTTACACCTCTACACCACCTGTAGTTAAAAGTGAAGCAGTTTATGCATAATATTATAAAAGATTATGGCACATGTTGTCATGTTTACGTTACATGCATTTGTTCTAAGAGCTTGCCATTACTCAGGGTAATTTCTCTATTCTTATAGACTTAAAAAGTGAGAGAGGAATGAAAACAGAAGTATATAAGTTGCATTAAAGTCTTATCCAACTTCTTTTTGATCGATATTTTTGAGCTGTCAGTGCCAAAAGCTATGATATAATGTATAACAGGAATGCTAAATTATCCATGCAGAAAACATTAAAAAAAATTGAGTCTAAAGGTGAACTTCAGAGTAGTTACTTATTCTAGAGAGCAGTCTCTATAAAATGCTTTTTCCCCCTGATGCCAGTAATTTTAACAATAAAAGTGAAAGGATAACACACTTGTCTTTAAAAGTGACAATGCAGTGATTTAAATGAGTGATGTTCCTACACAAATAAAACAGCTAGAGCCTTTCCTCTGTTTTTAGCGGTACATAAATCAATCAGCCTTGTAGACCCAAATACAGAATTTTTTTCATGATTAGTTGTTTTATACATAAACAGAATCCTGTAAAAATAAAAGACTTTCATCTGACTAGTATTTTAGCACAGCCACAACTGCAGTCTCTGTTCTATTTAGATTATGAAATCAAAATTGGTCATTCCTTGTTATTAAAAAATACTCCTTCAAGAATGCAAAAATGAAAACAATACATTAACTTTTAAATTGCTCTCTAGCGACTCCACTTCACAATTTTGGGAGGAGTTCAACAAAACACTTCTGAAGATTTTTTTTTTTTGTAGAGCAATCAGATTTAATGATATCCATGCATTCTACAAGATCTCTATGGATTTTTCTGATGCAGTGAAATAGCTGATAATAGCATTCTACATTAATAAATTAAATCTATAAGGAAATTGTCTGGATTTTTCCCTCTCAGCAGTCATCTTTGTAAAATGATATTGTTAAAATGGAAAATGTGCCTTATTGATGAAATTTCTTCTGGTGCATTAAAAAAAAAAAATACATTAGAAGAAAAATTCAGATATATTTTAGTCCCAGAGCAGAATTAGATTTTATGGTCCATTCACCATCAGAACTGTTTCCCTGAAGATTTTAATTCCAGGAACATTTATTCAGTTTTGATGGGCAAGTTGATAAGAAAAAGAGGGAAAGAATTTCACTGATATATCAGTATAGGTAGGCAACCTGTCATTTAAAAATACATTTTAGAAATGTAACCAGATAAGTATGTCCCACCAAGGACACATAAGCTATACCCACTGAAGCTTATTAGAGAAATATCTACTGGAACTAAAAGCATCTATATTCAGAATGATAAAGACATTTTAGAAGAAAAAGGAGGAAATTTCAGGGATGAAATCTGAAATGCAAACCATTTTGGGGCAGGAAAAATAAAAGTTAGCTCAAACCAATTTTCAGTAGCAAGCAGTTCTTGAATTTTTCATATATCTTGCTTTGGAGTTTCATTCTCTTTTTCAGATGCAAATGACAAGGTAACCACCATTTGGACTTTTATACTTGAGACCTATGATACAGAAACAGATTCTTCTGCTTATCTTGCATGACCTTTATTACATTCTGATTGCACTGACATTGCAAAGCTATACTCAGAATCCTGAAGCAAGTATTAAAAAATTGCCTAGTGTTTTTTCCTCAAATTCGACTTTATTTTGGCTTATCAGTTCACCTCATGTTGTTTACTTTCTAGTGATACTGTCCAGAGGCTTTCCAGAAGTCTCAGTGGCTTAAAGATGTTGGAGTTATTGCTGTACAGACCTATAGTTTGGCTCCCCATATTTACTATATATTCCCATAGTCCCTGGTGCAAAAATGATTCTTTTCTTCCAGTGCATACAATTTCTTAACTACTAGATCTAGTCAGATAATCTACTTTATTGTTGTTCTAGCTGATAAAATGTGTCAGTGATACTAAAATAATAGTCATGTTTCTGCTTCAGCCAATCTTCTCTTTTTCAGTGACTTGCTCACTTAGAGACTTTACATCTTTTCAACGGGGAATAACTGTAACTGGAAGAATTTACTTATATGGTGCTGTAAGACAATAAAAGGTCAAAGACAAGAAAGAAAAAATTCACAAGAAAGAAAGGTAGAAAAACTTGCTGTAAGGGCTTGTGGCCTGTCTGTGTAAAGATGTGTTCCCCGTATACTGAGCAGGACAATTTCTTTCCCTAAATTCTTATTTCATTTTAATTTTGTGTCTTTATCCTGACCAAAACTTTCATCTCTATTTTCCAAAAAGTTCATTACTTAATCTTCTCATTTCTCCCTTAATCTTTTGGCTCCAGCAACATCCAGTACTGCCAGGAATTTAAACCTTTTCTTGTGCTGGCTATGATTCTTAGCTCTGTTGACACATTTAAAATATAGCCTCCTGCAGTCTATATAAAGATGAGAAGTGTAATGATGTTTGAAAAGCAATGTGATCTGGAGATTGAGCTTGTTGAATTTGGATTTTAACACAATGCTTCTCTTTTTCCCATGTAAAGACAAATGAGCAGAGCAGTGGTTATGCAAGACTGAGCATCTTCAGATCAGGAATATATCTGATGTATCTGCTCTTACAACCAAAAGACATGCATATGCTTGTGAGTGGGTGAGAGCATAATCTCAATTTGACTTCATGCTAAAGTTGGATTGCACCTTAAAATCATGAAGGGGAAACACAGTAGCAAGGTTCCTTAAGGAGTAATGGTAGGCTTGTTTCTAAGAATATTTAAGAAAGGGCCGAGTCCTGTGGGGCTGCAATTCTGCCTTTGTTTTCTTGTGCTTGTCCAGTTATTCCAAAACAGATAAAAGATTGTACAATCTAAGCACTGTCTAAGCAGATTGGGTAAAACATTCTGAAAGATTTAGGAGATCAGATTGTTCCCCATGTTTGACACTTGCAGTTGATTTCTGCTCACTAAAAACAAAGGCCAAAAAATCCCCAAACAACCAACCTCATAAAAAAAATTTAAAAAATTAAAAACCAACCAAAGCCAAACTCATCATTGAGTACTGTGCTCTTAATTGTATATAGAATCTAGGTCCAGAAAATCTGCTACCTTTGAAATGTGGATGTTAGTACTAGGGCATAATGCCTGGTGCATGTAGCAAGCAACTGCCTACTTCTGTACTGCTGAGTTCAAGCACCCACACAAAAGGTTTGGGACATGAATTTGGCCTGTGCTAACTACTGCCTTACCAAAGAAATCCCAAGCACCTTTTGGCAATGAAAATGCTATCACAGGATAAAATCAGAGGATCATTCATGTTGGAAGGTGTCACAGAGACAGACTATTAATTTTGCATAGTTTAAACCAAGAGCAGGTCTGAAATGGTTTATTAATTTACTAACAACTTGTAATTAACCAGCAATCAATGATCTATACATGCAGGCTGAGTATTGCTAATACTGCAGTTATAAGTAAAATGTTAATAAATGCATACAAAATTCTAAATATATCTCTATAACTAATCCCAAGTAGTTCTAATCAGAAACACAAATGGTGGTACAAACACACCCTGTCCTCTGACAGCACTTGTGCATTACAAGTACCCCCTGCCTGTTCTGGAGCTACAGTTTTCCCTACTTGTACCTTCATCCTTCAAGAGTTGTGAGTGCTCTCACCTTGTGGGACTCTTTGATGATCCCTGCACCTGGTGAGGTGGCACCCATGATCTCACATGGATCCTGAGAGGTGTGGGGGTCCTGTTGCCATAGTCCCTGCTGGTCCCCCTGATCAGAGAGAACCAGCTTATGCTATCTGACCAGGCTGCTTTGTCTGGCCACAAAAGAAGTGTGATGCCAGTGAAATGACTTCTAGCAGGGTCAAAACAGGATTTTACTACTGCCATGTCTACTCCAAAGTCTCTATTCACATCTTATAACTTCTCAGGCTCCTTTCATACTTTTTCTTATGCTGACTTCCTATTCATTTCAAAAAGTCCTTGTGTAATTCCTTGTTTATTTATTTCGAGATTATTTATGTCTTTCCCTTTTACATTTGGGAACTCATAGTTGTCTTTCAATTTTGTACAATGTTTTGTGGGCAAATGTTTTCCAGCTTGGCATACCCAGCCCAATACATGCATTAGATAGTTTCATGTTCTTACCCACAGCAGATGCTCTTATCCAGGACATTTGGGAAGGTAGACTGTGAAAATACCCCACAAAAGAGATCTTATGAAGTCATTTAGTCCAACCTCCTGCTCAAAACAAGTTCAACATACAGCTCTGATCAGAGTGCTTAGGATTTTGTCCAGTTGGGTTTTGGAAGCCTCCAGAGCTGGAGATTGTACAGACTCCAGTTCTTAATTATACTGAGCATACTGTTTCCCTATATCTGATTGGAAGAGGGAGGGTGGGGGCAGGTTGTTTATTCAAAAAGAAGAAGGTGTGATAACAGCAGATAATGGCAGAACATGGCAGTCCCGTCGTACGAGATGATTGTACTTCCATTCTCTAAAGCCTGTGGAATATATTCTGTGTCAGGATCTGTGTCAGCTAGTTTTCAATCTGATCAAGGTTGATTTGTTTTATGATACAGGAAGTTATAATCTCATAGAAAAGACTGTTCCATGCTGGTGGCATCAGTGACAGAGGCTGTTCCTGAATAGCTTAATTTACTACTATAAATATAATCCACATGCCTTCTCTTTCCTACTTCTACTTGCTTGCAACCACATTGTGCTGTAGCTCAAGATATTTCCTCAGACATTCTCCTAAATTGTTTGTCAATGGAAACAGACTAAATTCTGACCTACATGTATAGCAAACATTTGGGATTCAGTGGAAAATTACATAGAAATATAAAATTATAAACTTTTTTGGAAATAATTGCAATATATGCCAACCATATATGGGCTGCATCACAAGAAGCATGGCCAGCGGGTTGAGAGATGTGGTTCTTCACTTCTGCTCCACTTTCATGAGACCCTACCTGGAGTGCTGCATCCATCTTTGAGCCACCTAAGATAGAAGTGGACCTGCTGGAGCAAGTCCAGAGCAGAGCCACCAAGATGGTCAGAGTGCTGAAGCACCTCTCCTGTGAAGATGGGCTGAGAGAATTGGGATTGTTTAGCTTGAAGAAGAGAAAACTCCAGGGAAGCCTCCAAGAGAAGTCCTTGAGAAGGACTTTTTAGAAGGGTACGTAGTGACAGGACAAGGGGGAAAAGTTTCAAACTGAAAGAGAGTAGGCTGGGATGAGATATTAGGAAGAAATTCTTTACTGTGCAAGTGCTGAGTTACTGGAAGAGATTTCCCAGAGAAGCCATGGATGCCTCATCCCTGGAAGTATTCAAGGCCAAGCTGGATGTGGCTTTAAACGGCCTGCTCTAGTGGAAGGTTTCCCTCCTCATGGCAGGGGACTGGAAGTAGATGATCTTTAAGATCCTTTGCAACCCAAATCACTCTGTAATTCTGTGATAATTCCTTCTACAGTGTAGATAATATAGCAGTGCGATTGCTTATTTCCTAAAAATACTTGGTTTATGTATTATAAGTAATTGACTTCAGCAAAAAGAAAATACAGCTTTCTTTCAAAGAATGACAGTTCTATAAAGTCTGGTGATCAAACATTCCTGAGGGGAAAGAGGGTTGTTTTTTGTTTTTTCCCTTTGTGTGGAAAAATGAGAAAAAGTGTAAGACATACATCACCCACTCACACCTCCTCTAGGGATATTTGGAGAGGCATTCTAGCAATCAGAGCTCATGAGCAGTGGATTTTTCACTTCACAGAAGCAGCCAAAATTTTACATTTTATTATGTTTTTATATGAAAACTATAAGTGTAGCCGTATTTTCCATTTGAAAATTTACAAACTGCATATGAACTTAGACACCAGCAGGGTAATGGATGCCCAGAAAGTAACTGCATATGAACCATAGTAATTGCATATGAACTTAGGTACACCAGGGTAATGGTGTCTAAGTTCATTACCCAGCAGGGTAATGGATGCCAAGAAAGGCTCAGTGAAGGAAACATCTCTTACTCAAGAACTCATGTTTGGCACCCAGGCTTCTATTTAAATGGACTAGAAGCTCGTTACTGCTCTCCCATGAGGCATGTGCTGTGACACATTGCACATATGACAGTAAACAGTGCTGACTGAGACCACTTTTCTAAGCAACATGACACAGAGGACAAAACATACGATTATGAGAAAAAAAAACCTTTAAAAAACACCCTACTACACAACTAATCAATTTACTGTGAATTTAACAGAGCTGGCCTTACAGCAAAAATGAGGAGCCAGAACCAGAGGTAAGCAATCTCTGGTTAGCCTTTCCATGTCCCTCAGTGCATCTTTAAAGTGTATTTTATGGTCATTCCTTGTGGCAGAAACAGAGAATCTGGAAAGCTGCAACCTGGTTCAGGCTGCATCCAACTACGTGCCTGTTAGACTCTTAATCAACACTGATTAAGCAAGTCCTTCTTTCTTGATTGTCCTTATTTTGTACAGTATCTCTTCCACTATCTGGAATGACTGATATTGCAAAGAGCTGGATAAAAGAAGAAATTCTAATTTCTAGTAACTCTCTCTACTACTCAGAAAAGATTTTGCTACTGCTCAGAAGGTTTGACTATATTAAGATGAAATATGCTAGTACATGTGCCTTTGCGTAGAGGGAATAGTCTAGATGCGTGTAATGTCTTGTTATTTTATGTTCCTGGAAACTTAGTAAGAATGGGACATTAATAAGGCACAGACATAGCTGACACAGTATAAGATAGCACCAAGAAATTTTAGTTATTGTAGTCATTTCCAGAGAAGACTTGCTCACGCCTGCAGTCTTCTCTCCAGAACTTTCTTCCATGTCTTAAAATCCCTTACCTACTTCAGCTGGAGCCTCTGAGATTTTCTGTCAAGGTCTTCATTATGCAAAATGTAAGGCCACCCTTTTGAAGACGGTTTGGTAAATTAGATAATGCAATGTATGGACTGTTTCAGAGAGATATATGTACTTCCCTTCCTTTGAGGTCTGATAGAATGAACTAGTGGGGTTTTTTTCCCGAAACAGGAAAAAAAAGAGGTTGCTGAAAAAAGCAATGAATTTTATGCCTTTCTCCACGTTATGTTTATGAGTGTCATTGCGCACTTGTTAATCCAGAGCAGGTGATGCTTCTCTTAAACCAGTGAGCCTCATCATTGAAGGTCAAACAGAAACTTGAAGCTGGGAAGGGTCAACCTAGTGAATGAGAAGGAAAAGCTTGCTGAGACCATAATCCCTTCAATCATGTCAAAATAGATTTGAGCTATTGTTCAGCCTGTGGAACCTCTATTACCTTTAGAAGTCATTCTCTTTGAAAGCATTCAGGAGGCTGTGGATAGGAAACTTGAAATGAGCAGAGTTTAAAAGAATTCACCTTTGTCACTTCAAGGAGAGAACAGCCTGTGCCCTACAGATATGAACATAAAACACAGACACAGTGAAAGTCCACTGGCTAATGAGTTTTGGTGTTAGAATGATTACAATAATTTGGTTTTGAATAATTTTTATAATTTAAGATATAAACAAAGGTAATTACATTAATATTGGTCTGAAGGGTAAAGTTCCTTTAGATATTGATTGAGGTAGTACTTGTAAAAAAATATAAGCTGTCACACATAGCTATAATGCAAAACTGAAAAGCTCTGCTAAGACAAGAAACTCAGAAGAAAATCTGAGTCCTTTGCAGGGTGAGTAAAGACTATATAATGTGTTTTTTAAAGGACAAGAGGTTTTAAAACATCATTATAGTCTGAATAGAGCTCAACATTTATGTGAAGGTAAGAAGGTAAGAAACTGGAGAAATAGATACTAAGGCAGATCATGCATGAGCTCATGACTTCTGGGAAACTAAATATTAACTTTGTAAGTAGAGATAGAGAAGAAGAGTATTGGGCATGGGAGTTAGGAGACCAATCCATCTTCTTTGAACTGAAAGCCAGTAAGATCTAAGCAGGCTTTCCATATTCTTTGAGATCTTTTGATAAAATTATCAGCACGTAGTCAATATAAATTACTAGCAAGAACAAGAACATTGAGAAACATATTGAAAGTAAAAAATGATTATGTGATTTGATAGAAATCACTAAATAACTAGGTGTATTGGTGACAAAATAAAGGCATATATGCCACCTTTCAAGGAATGCAAAGTAATGATTTGTTTGAGTTTACAAGAAAACTAGGCACAAACACTGGGTCTCCGACCAAAGCCATAATTCTCAGCTGCCTGATTTAAACAAAATTCTCTGTAGAAGAAGAGTGCATAAGTGGTTTTATTCTTTGGTGGGAAGGATCCTAGGAGACTTGATCTCATAGAAGTTGATAGAGAAACAGAAAAGAACAGGACAGATTATTGCTTTTGTTCTTAAGTGTGATGAATTGCCACTATTTTCAGCTTGTTAGTGGAAGAAACAAAAAAGGAGGGAAAAAAGGGAATTTATTAAGAGATTTTGACTGTAACACTGACTGTTTGGCTGGAAATTCTTTTACACACACTCTCTTTATCTTCCCCTTCCCAAGTGACCATATAACACCTTACAGAAAGAACAAGGCTAAAACCTAATTCCAATGCCAAAATGATCTTAAAAAGAAATTTATTAGATCTGGACAACTACAGAAATTCCTAAACTCTGTAAGAGCTTCAAGTAGGATTTTCAGGTTGCAAAGAAGAGAAAGATTGTAGAAAATAGTACAAAAGCAACTAGAAAAGCCAGAAATAGAAGAAGGATCCACTAGGAAAAAAGCAAATTTTACATTTTCAGTATACCAGCAGTAAAACAAGGTTCATCTTCCTCATCATTTCACTGCCATTACCACATTATTCCATGCATCCATTACTATTATTTTATATACGTATTTTTAGAGACATAATCAGGGAACCTGACAGCATTTACAGATCAATTTTGATAGATTTGGACCTAATTGTAGAAGCCTCTTATAAGCCTCTGAAGTCTGCAGAGGGTCTTGTTCAACATATAAACTACATATGTGTTAGCTTTTACAAGAGATACTTAAAAACTGCTTTGTCAGAGTAATCTTCAGTGTAGGGAAAATTGACATGGACCTCAACACAAATGCCTGCATTCCTTCTACCATGATCCTGCAAGGCTGATATTGGGCTGATATTGTATTGTATAAGTCAACACACTGTCACTTGTGTTTTCCACAATGCTATCTACTGAATCTAATATTGAAAAAAATGGCTTCCTTTGTGTAGGAAACATTTCTTATGAAAAAAAAGATGTGTTTAAATCTGACCTTTCTTGAATCAGCACAGATGTAATAGATAGGGGCTAATAGAGGTGGATACACATGGCATAACCCTTGTGTAGTCACATATTCCTGGTGCTGAGTTACACTTTGATAGCTGGTCTAACTTATGCAATTAAAGGATGAAGAAGAATTAGAGAAAAACCCCCAAACGCTGCATGTAGTAAATAAAAAAAATGCCTTAGTTTTTATCATGGAAACTTTCATAGACTACATTGATTACAGAAGTTGTGAAGGAAAGAGAGAGGCAGGAGAGAGAAATTGTAACCTGAAATAAAACCATTTCAATTGTTCCACTTGGTGTGAACATACTGGTAATATCTCTCAGTGTATTGCAAAATCTAAAGACAAGAAGGATCAAAGCTACCTTTTGAAACTTCAAATTTCAAAAAGTACCTTAGCCTTATGACTTCAAATTAAACTAGATGGCTGCTTGCCAGATCTAAAAGAAGTTAACTTCTACTAGTACTAGTCACAAGTATCATGAAATTATTTGAGACTCAGCTTGAGAAAACTGACAGTCTTAAATCCTGTCAAATAAATGCCCACAGTATATCAATAAAAACACTTGATACTTGCTGACACATATATATTCCAAGAATCAGATAAAGCATTCATTTTCAAATTAGATTAATACAGCTGAGCTGTACATTGTATGGGATGAAATAATAATTCTGAATATTTAACCAGTCTATCACTGTTAGGGAGGTGTAAGTTCAGGCAGGTATAAAAAAATTAGTCATCGTTATGGCATGGATTGAGAACTACTAGGAATTCTAATAGCTGCCAAAGAAGATGAAATCTTCTAACTGAAGACACTTTTTTATTCTAATGAAAAAGGTGAAATTGCTGTAATCAGATACCTTAGGTGAAGAAAGCAATATCAACAACTTGCTTTTTTAAAAAGATTGGCTTTTTAAAGTAAGTAAAGGGGCAGCTCAGTGTTTGGTCATGAGAGCAGGTATTATTAAGGAAACTAAACCATAGTAATGGACTAAATTTGAAGAGAGAAGCCAATTCATGGTAAAAATATTAATGAAAAAGAGATCATGCCTTCTTCCACCATGAAGAAAGACCTTATGTTAAAACAGACATTTGGCTCTCCTATAAATGGTGCATATGTTCACTTGGAAAATATAATGCTATGCTGGAGAAGTAGACCCCTTAGTGTCAAAAAGTCTTCTTTAGAACCTCATGAAAATGTGGGTTTTCTACTTTTTTTGTCTGTTTTTTTCTTAGACACCTTCCTTTCCATCCTGTGTTTCAAGACATAGAATTTTGAATGACTTCTTATCCATAACAGTATTGGAGGGGAGACTGAATTTATTTATTTAAAGCCCCAGAAGTTCACAACACTGAATTAATAAGCTAAAATTCTTTTTTATTTATTGGTCAAGTTTCTTGGAAAAATAAATCCTAAAGGTTTGATTTTCCTGCTGAAACAATCTCAGTCTTGCAATAGTTCTAAAGCATTTATGGGCTTGTTCTGGAATCCAGTTGCAGCACAATCTATAGTAAAATAGTAAAAACTGGTTAGTAGTTAGAACTCATCAAAACTATTCTTCCCTTGAAATGGTAAAGATTTACATTAAGGAGTAGTGATGTTTTGCACCACACCCCAAAAAAAGTAGAACATTTTTCTTGTGGCAACAAGGGATGATTCTGACCTTACATGTCTGATTATTTCTTTCAGTTTATGTAATGACTTTAGACATACTTTTGGAACTTTTAAAGATACAAGCAGTTTGTTAACATCCTAAATAATCATATTACAGACTTTTGTAGCTATGCTTCTCTGGATGCTGAGCTGAAAAACACTCCTGGTTTTACCCATTCAAAGCTTTGTTTCTGTCTCCCAGTGCTGCATTTAGTGCAGAATAGGAGCAAAGGCACAACAGAATCAAATTTCATTCATCTTGAAAAAGAAGAAGAGTGTGAAGAACTTTTATACGACATAATGCAATGTATAGTGAGCCACAAATTCATAAATATCTACAGAGTGGTGCTGTTAATAATAGAATAAATCTATAATCCTGTTTTCTTACTCCTTGGTCAAAGACACTTAGTTTTAGTGTATGTTATTAGTATTTTCATTAAGGGTACTGAATTAACACATGCATTTCTTATGATTTTATATTATTCTCTAAAGTCCATTCATTTTGCTGAGAAAGATCATAAGCAAATATTTGACAAATCAACACTGTCCAGACACCAGCTATTTTAATGAGCATATTTTTCTCTGTACCTCATGATGATAGACTGTCATCCATTAGATTAGTTCAAGAGAACAATGAGAGACTTTTTTTTTATTTATCTGATAAAGATACATTGCTCTGATATCATCACTTTTATTTTAGAAGGATATTATCTCAGCCTGCAAGACTGACAGCATGCGTCCAGTTTCATTCATGAGGCCAAAGATTTTCATGGCCTTGGCCTCTGTCTTCTTGTGAAAGACAACTGTATATCTAATAGGAAAAGTGCAATTTAACTCTTTCAATAAACTCTCACAAGAGTAAGAAAAACTTTACATTAGTGTTTTAAGCACATTCACTTTGAGAGTGGAGGGATGGAGAGGAAGTCTCTGAAGTTTGATTGTAATAAGTGTACCTCTCTTTTTAACTCATAGTAAGAAAAATCACACAAGCTAGCAGGGCCTTGAGTATGTGCTACTCTGAGTTGAAAGACTGGAGACCAGAAAAATCTGATATAAAAAAATAAAAAAGGTCTACAGAGAGAAAAGACTCATGTTACCTTCTGTGATGGCAGAGATTAGCTGATGGTTACAACTTTTTTTTTCATCGAGCATATGTGGTTAGGAAAGAAAGAAAGAAAAATGCCTGAAATTCACATTTGCACATTTCTACCCATCTGCCATGTTGGTAACCAAGTTTTTAACCTGTGTGATAGAAAGATGTTGACATCAGGATATAGCTTCATTGAGAAAAACTGTTTGCAATCACTGAACTACAACTTGCAGGCTCTTGCGAAACTAAAATAAACTTAGTCCACTGGAAGTTCACACTGGCTGGCTACAACAGCACCACAATATTACAAAAGGAAGTAAACAAAAGCAAGAATCCAAAAGCATTTCTGCACCTGTTTCTTTAGGAAAACTGAAAAACATCATGGTCCTCTCAAAGCCTGGAGCCAATCTTATAAAAATTCAAGTGATGTGGGTTGGATATCCGTTGCTTGCCAGAATATCAGGGACATTTTTTAACTTATTGCTAAAGCTGAAAAATTAGCTTTTCAAGCATTCTGAAGTTACAGAGGCATGCAAGCTGTTACATACAAACATAAGTCTTTTTTCAATTTTCAGTGGTATCTTCAAAATTAAAAAAAAAAAAGAAGAAATCAAAGTGCCTCTTATCCTGTTTGCACAATATCTGTGACATCATACTGGATGCTGTTTGGAAATAAGCTGACAAAAGTCTTGATTTTTATCCAGAGTTCATTTTTACAGTCAAGTTTGCATCCTTAGCTTATTTTTTACCATTCACAAACCTCCTAAACCACAAAACAGTGAGCAAATATTTAACCTTAAGGCTGTACCAAGATTATGTGTAAGGCAGGAGAAACCATTTTTTCCCACTTTATGGTAAAGGTTGGAAGCAAGTACAGGGATATTCTACTGTGTATTGCTCCAGATGTGCTATATTAGATGATAAGGAGACAGCTTGATAACAGAGAAGATCCTTGGTTTCCACCTGTCCATTCAATTCTGCCTATCTGAAACCTCATGGAAGAACAGAAATGTTAGAAATGGCTGCAAAAGATAAAGTGCTTTACTGAGCTACTAGAAGTATGTGGACTTTCAGCACTTGCAGCAGATTTTTAATTGCTTCATCAGCATTCTACTTTTTCTGTCTGATTCAGTGACAAGCCAGTAGCCATATATTTTGTTCTGTGCTAGAGCTACAGCTGAAATATGTTCACTTATTTCAAACAAGATTCGTGATGTTGCAAGATTGCCTGATCTGGAAGCCAGGAAAAGGAAACTAGAGGATGCAGGGCAGAGAAACAAGGTAGGAAAGAAAGCATAGTTAATCTGAAAACTTTTAAAGTACCTCAAAGTGAAGACAGAAGAAATTTGTGATGTTTCTGAGAGAAGGTAGCAGCCAATTCCCAATTTTCAACATGGCTGAAACTGTTTGAACAAGGAACACTGTGAGTCAGCTACTGCCCAGTCTGCAATGCCCAGCCGGTCACTTAGGTAAGCTAAAACAAATTTGAGACAGAATTCAGTTCTTGATTTCTTATATGTAACTTTTCACTCACTTCTGCCCACACAGTGTGCTATTTAAACAGTTACATGATCCATATACAGATTATTACCAACTAGCAGGGAAATGTGATGGTCCCTGTAACAGTTCTTAGCAACACTAAGCATTAACATAAAGTAAAGGCTTAGAATTGGATCCTGCTTTACCAGCATGCAAATTTTCCTATGGAGGCAGTAGAGAAGACATACATAGGACATATGCACTCAATTAAAAAAAAATAGAGCAGAGAACCTAGCTTTGTGCCAAACCTGTTTTCACCTAAAGATCTTCCTGTTAGACAGGCAGTGGCATGAAAAGCATAATACCATGGTGCTAGCATAAGCATTCAGAATTCATTCTGGCTGTCCCACACACCAAGCCATAGCATCAGCTGAAATAAGTAAAAAATTTTCAATGTAACAATGTCGGATTCAAAATCTTTTTTTCATTTTGAACCTTCAGAATTAATACACTTTCATAACTCTTTTGCAAATCTGAAACTTGCCCAGCTTTTAGTTTAGAACTATTCATCATTAAAAAGTACAATCTTGTCATTGGTCATAATGTGTAAGTTCACAGAGTAAATGTTTTACAAATCACAAGAGAATTTGAGGTTGGTGACCCAAAGAGAGAATATAATGTCAGTTTGTTCTCGATCTCCTTTGTGAATAGTTGTCACTCAGTATTACTCATTTATGCTTTTCCAAGTTTGTCCAGGTTAAAGAGCAACAGTATAAAAGGATCCATCCTGTACTTGAATCCAGATTATAATAAAATGTTCCAAATGTTGACTGCCACATAAAATACATCTTCTTTTGTCAGATTTTCTCTGAGGAGTTGAGGAGAAACTGGTCTTGTTTTGCTTTCTGTTCTGATGCCTTCACAGGGCCTAGGGTTACAATTGTACTCATAGGGTAAGAGCAAGATAGAGAGAAATAAACTCCTTCTTGTATATGCATACAGAAAAGCCCTGGGGAAGGCAAGACAAGCTATGTCAAGTGTGGACCATGCTGAACTACACAACATACTCCTTTCCTTGACTCCTTGACAACACAGTTCTTTTCTTCACTGTGTATCTGCAAATTTCAATGAATGAGCGTCTTGCTCTCCCGGAGACAATAAGAGAGCAGGAGGAATGGTACACAAAGTCAGTTTTGTGTACATACATCATGACAATCTGAAACGTCTTTATGTGTGAAAATTAGTAAGCAAAGGAGATCCTAGTGTTTATTTTTTATTCAGCCAGTGTAAATCCATCAAATCCATCAAATTTCACAGAACTATATACTATCTCTTTAAATTGAGGCTTAAGTATTACCAAAAAATATACATATTATAACCTACCTTAAGAAGAAAATTCATATGGCTGTTTCTGTCAGGACTTTATACCTGGCTATAAGAACTGTGAGACTAGTATCATAAATCAATGTTCCTGAGTATATCTTTCTCACTGTAAATATACAGTCCAAAGAGTACTTTCATGAGCTCTGTAAGAAAACTTGTTCATACTCTTAACAGCAGCAAACACGACAGATACTGTTCAAATCCTGTTATGCAGAGATATTTTTCATTTTAGTGATATTGTATATGCCAAATATAAAAAAAAGCTCTAGAGCTCTAAACCAGGTGCTTTTGGTGGTTTGTTAGGTTTTTCTTTTATTTCTTTGAGATTTTTCCCTGCATCTCTGTGCTTTTCCATGTCTCAAAATGCCAGGCCTGGTCTTATTATTTTAGAGGACATGCTCCCATTTCTTTATTCTTGGGAAATTAATTTTTCCTTTTCAATTCTTAAATAATTTTGCTGCCTTTTTATTTACCCCTGCCTCAGCCTTCTTAGTTTTCTGATCTTGACTTCTTTTTCTTCAGTGTCTCCTGTATAAAAATGTATAATTAATTTTATTTATAATTATTTTAGTGACATCTATAATCAATTATTTATTGTTACTCTAAGTTTTATTTTTATTTTTAATAATTATTTTGTTATGGGACAATTTTTCTTGTCTTGGATGATCTCTGCCCTGAAAAAGGATAATGCAAAATCCTTTGACAACTTTCTATTTGTATCCAGAGGTTAAAGAACACAGTTGAAAATTTTCTCTGAAAAGTTATTTTAAAAATTAATCTTTCTTTTTTAAGCTTTCATTGTTATGTGGCAAAATACTGTTTTCCTGGTTTTCTTCTTCTTAAAAATGTACCTTCACATTTTAGAACTAGCAAGGGCAACTAAGAAGCCAGGCAAGAAGGATCTTAATAGAAAAGTTATACACAAGTAAACAATGGGGTATGAATTTTATATTTGTGGTGAGAAAAATTGTTAATTTTTAAGAACAAACAATTCTTCTGTGATCCTTTATCGTTGTTGTAGACTAAACATTTTTTTAATTGTTTCAAAATAATTTGCTGAGTTGGAATTTTGGAAAAAATAATCAGCAGTGTCAGGTAATTCACCGTTCAGTGATTAAGGTTTCCTCCTCTTGCCCTTTGTTTGCATTTGGATTTGTCGTTTCTTTGTGAGTGAGCAAAAAAGAAGATTTGAGTTTTCCCTTGTTTTCTACATTTCTCATTCAGCTTTCTTTCTTCCCAATGGGAGTAGAAAGAAAAAGAAGTTAAAAATTGAAAGAGGGAAGGAAAAGTAAAAACAACAAAACATTTTTTTCAGCTTTTTCATCTGAACTAATATAAATTCAGCATGTTTGAATATGAACATATTGAACAATGACTTTTAGAACCAAGAAGGACATTTTCATAAATAATTGGCTTCCTCATTGAGATACAGAATTGATCTTTATCATGGAAATTTTCTGGATTAAAAAAAATGGTAATTTTTTAACTGCTCAATTAAAGTTTTATTTATAACAAAAGTCAATATATGAAAATGATGATGTAAGTGGTATTATTTTCTATATTAGTTCAGCTATTTCACAGGCTCAGGAAATAAAGAAAGATACTTTCATGGAAACATAAAGTTTTGGTTGTTTACTATCACTCCTAATATTGCACACTACTTATTGATGGAAATTTATAGTATCTGATCTGCAAAGAGCTAAATATACATTGACTGTATTCTGACTTTTCCTGAGCTATGTCACACACTCAATTACATAATCTCAATATATTCAAATGATTTCTCAAAGTAATAATGGATTTCAAGCACCTTAGAAATATTTTTATTTTAAAGGTAGTAAAGTAGTTACATAAGTTTTAAAGCATTAGGTTTCTTTTTATTTCAGCTCTGTTTGGTTGAGATAATTGGCACTATGCCGTGCAAATGGTTACTAGCACCACAAAGATCCAATCAGGCTGTAAGGTGTTTGATGATTGCATTTAACATTGATCAACTTAATATTGATATATTAAGTTTCATCTTAAGTAAGCTATTTGGAGGTAATGGGCCAAATAGTACATTGTTACTCTAGATAAGATTATGGCATGATGTAAAAAATTTATTTTTGAAGCCCTTAATAAATCAGTGGAGGATTAAACTACAACCTACCATTTCCTGGTAGTTCATTCCACACCTATCTCATTAATTTGAGTGCAATTATACAAGGGAATACAATTTTTTTAAAGGATGTTAATGAAGCTCTGAACATAGAAAATCTTACACTGCAATCTTATAAAATTGTTTAATTTTACTACCTTTTATGCTTCTATTAACATTTGAATGATGCTACTTAATATTCTTTTCAGCATTTCTGTTGGAGCGTCATACTGATGACTATTAAGATAACCTCCCGAGTTCAAACAATGCAAAGTACAAATGTTCAAGAGTCAACAGACAAGACATTTTTACGGTGATCCAAGTAATCTTACAGTGACTACATAAAGGAAAACAAGTGTCTATTAATAAAATTAATATTAATGAATGTTTTTAAGAGGTAGTAATGTCATCAGACATATGCCATTTTGAGTTTGTGTTGCAATTTCAAGAGTACCTTTGGATAACAATCTGATGTTAAAATAAATGCCAGGCCTCACAGAAAGAAAAGTTTTGAAGGACTTTTCAACATCTCTGTTTGCATCTGACCTATACTTACCCTCTTTTCCACCTCTCTTCTATTGCTTTCACTTTTAACTTTTTAGTCTCAACCAAGAAAGTGAATTATGTGCTCAGTTGGCTTAAATCACTATAGTCATTACAGAAACATTCAACACCAGGGAACAAATAGTATTTCATTACAATTAGGATTTGTCAATACTGCAAACATGAACTGTATAGAATTTGATTAAAGTGCTGCTGTGTCCTGACCTGGTTGTGAAGTGATTCTAATTTACAGTGTAGACAGTTGGCCGTCTTTTATCATTTTGCCTTTATAACCTTCTCCACTCCCTTAATGATAATAGGATCTGATTCTTTCCTTTTTATTTTGGTGAGAAGGTTGGAGATGAGCACCATGGAGAGCTGCTGAATTTCTGTCACATGACCAAAAATGTCAGCAAGAATATAGTACAGCAAATTTTGTTTTCAACATTTAATTTTGATCCATAATGTTACATTATATGGCCAGATAAATAGCTTCTTTAATATTTGCTTTATTCTCTTCTTATAAAGGTTTCTTATCCTTTTTGATCTCTGTGCTAGGAAATTCAGTTGTTTCAGTTGTTTCTTAGAAATTTCTGTGAGGTCCTTTACAGATTTGCTTGTCTCTATTCTTCCATTTTCATCATCTTACAGTACTTCATTTCTAAATAACATCTTGCCTGATTTATTATAGGAAAAAATAAACAGAAAAACAGACCTGAAGAAAACATGGAAGTGTTTTATGTCCCAGAACACACCAAAAAGTATGGCATCTATAAATTAAAATCAAACAAGCAAACAAACTACCAAAAAAAAAAAAAAACCTAAACAAAAACCCAACCAACCAATCATAAAACAACAAGAACAAAAAACACTTAACAAAACCCTTAAAAGCAGGGTCAGTTCCTGGCCTGATGGGGCTATGGATACCCATAAAGGTAGGGAGTAGTTAAGGTAAACCACTGTCTCTGGTTATCTCAGTAGTTATGGGTACGTGGTTCACAAATCTTGAGCACACCTGCTGTTGCTGCAGTTTACTTGACAGTGTATATGACGTCAAGACCACCTAGAAAATGTGAGAATTATATGGAACATCTTTTTAACACTTTGCTTTGAGCTTTCACTGTTCAGAATAAAAATCCCTTCCGAGTGGTGTCCCTCAAAGGTGGGTAGGGGGACCACTCAACAGTTACGCAGACTGCAGGATTGAGTTCAACCCCAGCAACTTTGCATGTCACAAGCTGAGTGCTGAACCTGATATGCCTGAGGGAAAGATCCATGAAAACCTCATGAAATTCAACAAGTCCAAGTGCAATGCCTTGAACCTGGGACAGAATAATCCCCAACATTGGTATAGTCTGAGGGATGAAGGGATTCTGAGCAGCCCTTTGGAAAATGACTTGAGGGTGCTGGTAGATGAAAACCTGGACATGAGCCAACAATGTACGCTCACAGCCCAACTGCATCCTTTGCTGCATAAACAGGAACATGTCCTGCAGGTCAAGGGAGTTGGTTCTGTGCCTCTACTTCACTGGATGTACCTGGAGTGGTACATCCAGTTCTGAATTCCCTGGACCAAGAAAGACATAGACCTCTTGGAACAGATCCAGAGGAGGGCTACAAACATGATCAGAAGGCTGGAACATTTTGACTGCTTGGGAAGACTGAGAGAGTTGGGGTTTTTTGACCTGAAGAAAAGAAGGCTCTGGGGAGACCTTATAGCACCTGTCCATATCTAAAGGAAGCTTATAAGATAGTTGGAGAAACACTTTTGGCCAAGGCTGATAGGACAATAGTTTCAAACAAACAAACAGAAAGAAGGCAGATTTATATCAGATTTTAATCTGAAAAAGATTACTTTTATATAAGAGAGAAGGAAGAAAGGTGAAGATGGTGAGTCACTGGAAGAGGCTGCCCAGAGAAGTTGTGGACACTGGAAGTATTCAAAATAAGGTTAGAGAAGCTTTAAGCATCCTGGTTTAGTGTAAGTTGTCCCTGCCAATACAAACTGTTCTATTATTCAATGAAAGAATTGAAAATGCACAAGTAGGAAAATTCTAGACCAATTCTGGGAATAAATTACTAAACATGAAATAAAAACCAAGAGTAAAGCTGTTGAAAAGAAAGATAGAAAACACTGTCAAAAACTCTTAAGCTTTTGGAAAAATGTGCTGGGTCTTACGTGAAATAAAACTGGAGACACAGTGTGAGTCAGCTTAAGCAGAAGTTCATTTAGATGCAGTGCCATGAAATATTTTAGTCCAGACTGCAGAAATAATGAAATCTTTGGGTTTATGCTGTTGTGGTTTAGCCTCAGCCCGCAACAAAGCCCTATAGAGCTGTTTGCTCACTGTCCCCTTCTGGGATGGGGGAGAGAATCAGAAAAGTAAAAACAAACTCATGGATTGAAATAATGACACTTAAATAGGGAAAGTAAAAGCTCTGCACACAAAAAAACAGAACAAAGAATTCATTCATTCATTCATTCATTCATTCATTCATTCATTCATTCATTCATTCATTCCCATGTGCAGGCCATCCCCAGGAAAGCAGGGGGCTCCATCACTTGTAAAAATGACTTGGGAAGACAAATGCCATCACCATGAATGCCATGCTCCCCTTCCTTCTTCTCCATCCAGCTTTATATACTGAGCATAACATGATATGGAATTTCCCTTTGCTCAGATGAGGGCAGCTGTTGCAGCTTTGCCCCTTCCAAGTATTTCTGCACATCCAGTACCATTGCTGGTGTGGTGGTGTGAGGAGCAGAAAAAGGCCTTGGCTCTGTGTAATTGCCACTCAGCAGTAACAAATAAATACCTGACTTATCAATACTGTTTTCAGCACAAATACAGAGCATGGCCCATACCAGCTATTGTACCAGCCAAAACCATATGATAAGAATGTACATGCTACATTCTTTGTCTCATCAAGTTCAAAAAGGTGAAAAAATATATTGTATTATAAAGGAAGCACTTTAAAAGCAAGTACCATTTTCAAATCAAATTGGAAGCCTCAAGTAAATAGATTGTCATTTTTATCCTTTTTTTGCTACAAGTATAGATTGAGTTCATAATACAAGCAAAAAATAAAGGCAATGCAAGCCTATTAACTGACATGAGAACTTCTTCAATACATATAAGAGGGAATTTAGGACCCATTTGTGATCTTTGGAAACACATTTGAATTCTGTGTATGAAATACTGGCCTCATTCATTGAGGTCAAATTATTGTTGAGTTTAGGATTTCTTTTTCAGAGACCAACTTCATCTGCATGCTGGAGATAAAACTAATTCTACATTATTAATTTATTCAATTTATGACATCTGGTGGTAACTGTTCACACCAGGTATAGCATGCAGTTGCAAAAATTAACATTTCTAATTATGTGTCAGAGTCCTGAGTTTTCTCCTGCTTCCCCTCTGGGGTTTGACTGTTTTCAAGGCCAGCTCTGATCTGGTGCAGCTGTGGAATTGAGTGCTGGGAAGACAGTTTGGATGGAAAAGACTGTGAGAAGCCTTTTTATCATCCTGTTCCTCTTTGTACAAGAAATGTTTTTAGGCCAAGATGCTTAGACTTGTCTTTGCCAGAGCTATAGGCACAGCTTTGCCCATGCCTGTGGTCACCTATGTATGTCACTGTTCCTGACTGGTGGATTTGACTTCCGTGGCATTCCAGCTTGGTCTTGGAGCTGCCTTCTGGCTATAAGTTAGCCAGGTGGTCTGAACTGTCCACTGAACCAAATCACTGGAGCTTCTCTTTTCCCTTGAGTATCATGAGACTGTGTCCTTTATCTTTGGGCGTGCTGCTCCTCCCACTCTGCTGTCTCTGCACAACTGGCTTTCCCTCTCCCCTGGACTATCTGGTTCCTGCTGCCCTCCAACTCTGTGTGCAAAAAAGTCACAGCACATACCATGGACTGCTCATCCTCACCTCTGGAAATAAGCACTCATTCATCATGCGTGGTCATAAATGAAAAAAAAAGAGGAAACAACTTACTAAACAAATGATGAATCCCTATGTAGTGGGTTTGGTGCTTAATATCTATGCCTTAACTAAAACCAAGCTATGTCAAACCACAGCCCCCTAACACTGATATCTTAGTGTGTTTTGTTTTGAATGCTCTGAAAGATAAAGCTTAAACTAACCTTTAAATGCAGGGAGACATAAACTTAATGAACACTTGTCATTCAACCTTGCTTGTTTTCAGAAAGTGTTATTAGTTTCATAGCTACAGTGTGCAAAAGGTACATCCACTTAACTCACTTAACTTCAATAAACTGTTATTCTTTTAAAGATACTTTGCTTACCCACAACACACTAAATAATTTTGTGATTGTAAGAAATCTTTATTTTGTGTAATTTGTTTAATCAATACAATGGAGAGAAGGATCACAAGAGCTAAAGAGAATTTAACACTTTGAAATATATGCCAAATTATCTATGAAGGTGTTTTCTATGCATGGAGATTGAAATATAAGGAATTACCCAGATGGATCAGAACAGAAAGGAAAAGAGAAACAACTTTGCTTGTGATTTCTATGAATTTTCAGAAACTTCTTCATTTGGACTCCATTCACTTGGAATTCTATGACTTTGTGATTCAAACAAGAATTGCAGTGTCAGTGTAATATAAGGTATATCCATGATGTTAAGAGGACCAGATCTTGTAACATCCATCCAAGGTTCTCTGTTATATTGTTCTCTTTGAGGACCAAACAGCTGGAAGCTTATTTTCCAGAAACATCCAATAGAGATATAATTCTGCAGTGACTGATGTGGGAATAGATGGCCTTTAAGAAGTAATGAAATTCAGGAGTAATATAGCATAAAGGTGGAACCCAAACAGATACCAGGAGAGTAAGGTGGTTGAAAACAAATTTACCCATTCATTATGTAGCCCACATGAGCAGGTGATACTTTTCTTACTGATAATAACAAAATCCTTTGTATATGAACTGGAACTCAGACATCTTCCTGTTAAATTCACTAGGACGAAAGACATTAAAAAAGACATTAAAATTTTTCATTACAGATTGAACATGAATTTATATTTTTGCTTTGTTTCGGTGTCCAAGTGTACTGCATCCCAAAGAAAGAATGTTTTGAAGATTCTTCTATTAGCAATACCAGCAATTAGGTGTTAAAGTGTTATAATTAGCTTATTCCTTCCTCCAGTGATAGGAATCTTACCAGATCAAACCAGACTATTAAAATTCTGAATATCTCTTGAAGTAGTGACTACAACAGGAAATACAGCCAAGATTCATGCTTGCTAGCTCTTATGTGAGCATGCCAGCTGTGGCATAACTTGATCTCAACTGCAATCTATTATTCGTATTTCATATTTCCTGGAAAGTTTACAACAGGATGGAGTTCAACCACTAAAACATTTCAGATATTAAGATATTTTTTATCACAATCCTTACCAGTTAAACTGCATGAAGGATAATGTTGTGTATCTCTTAAGGTAGAGTCTTGGTATTGTCCCTCACTCTGTCACTGCCCTGAAGATGCAGCAGCAGCTGCCAACTACAAGCTTCCTGCAGAGTATGTCAAAGAACCTATTTAATAAATCCATTATCTCACTGCAAAGGCAAAAGATTTTAATTGCATAATTAAAGAGTTCCATGTGTATTCAAAATTCTTTGAATTTTTATCTCAATAAATGATCAAAACACAAGGAACTAAAGGTGCTATTCTTTAACAGAAAAAAAATACAGTGTAGTGATAATTTAAACAGAAAGCTTCAGCGAAATTTCTTTTTTGTTTGCTCGGTTTTGATTATCAAATTGTTCTACAGGTTTTGAAAGGAATCATTGAAGGTGAAAATTTCCAGAATGTTAACATGCACTAGATTTCAGCTGAATTATTTATGCTCTAATGTCACACATACAACTGATTTATGGTATTTTGCATTTAGCTACCATGGCTTTTTCTTCTCACCCCATCAACCATAATCATTCTAGATACTGAACCCCTTCTGAAGATCCAGGATTTCCTTGGTCATTTTGGCTTTAAATCTCAGATTTTCTGGAAGAACATGACATTTTACAAAGATCAGTTCTCTGTGGATTTTTTATAGATCATGCACGAACCAGTCCTCTCTTGCCTAAAATACAGAGGCATGGAACATTTCTTTCTTGCCTTGCAGCCAAATATCTCAGTTCTCAGTTAGGTTTTTATTTTGTAACCTGGAAATTATTTTTGTCTCTGTATATCTTAGGTGAACCACTTTCCCAAGTATTACAACAAATCATTTAAAATGGGAGTGTTTATGGAGAGAACACCTATTAGCAGCCAGAGGAGCTGCAGACTGAGCTTCTTACAGGAAGCAAGCTTTCAGAGTTTTGGTTTTGTGCTATTTGCAGCAGGTTGGACTGGAAATGATGAGTTGATGAACAAAGTGATTTTATTTTGCTATCTTTTGTTCTTCAATTCCATTTATTCAAGTCATGTTACAATATCAATCCTACAATAGCTGGCTGTGCCACCTTCAAGGGTTTCTCTCTGCTGAACTGTCAGTCAAACTTATAAGCCTTTTTCACTGAAGCTGTCATCTCGTGGCTTAAACAGAAGAGATGCCAGTACTATTACAAATGAGTGTGAGCTTTTTCTTTTAATTTTAGTGAAAAGAGCAGGGCTTTTTAAAATCTTAGTGTTTTCTACACTTTACAGAACTCTAACTTCCATGCCTCATATTCAGCTTAGCTGATGATTTCTCTATTGACAATTCATACAGACGTGCTGGGTGGATGATGAGGGATTTTTCTGAGCTGAACAAGTAATGAGAAAATATTCTGGCAAAAAGTCAAGTGCTTCATAATCCATTAGAGAAGATAGAAAAATGTTTCTGTCAGTATCACATGCTGTGCAATACATATCATGCAGGTTTCAAGTTTATTATTTCTCATTCAGAAATTTGAAAATCAAGTTACAGAGCACACCCTTCCCATTCCCCAATTATTCAAAATTTAATTCTGTAAAATTATTTAAATGGCACATCATGTTGTGGAGAAAAAATTGTTCCAATTAAGTAATTTTCAAAGTGTCATGAAGTTATATCTGCAGACATTGTTTTTATTAAATTAATTTCCATATACACAATACTGTAAGTATCATTCAAACTATTTGAATGTTAAAAGAATGTTCTTATTTGAAAATGACTATATGAAAGCTTTAATATAAATAAGCAAATTGTAAGCCATGCAGAGGAATGCATGTACCAGGAGAAAAGAGAAATTCTTGTTGTTAGGTTCACCATTCATGTAAGAATGATGTCAAATTTTGTCATTCACCTCATTCCATATGTATAACACTAAGTTTGATTCTCATAGGTAATATATAAAGGCTTATCAAACTAGGTGAGCCATGCTAATAAAAAGGACCAATACTTTTATATAAGTACTGTGTTGTTATTCATATTATGTTAAAACAGTGATCCACTATAAGCAAAACTTCCATACCACAAATACTCTCACAGAAGGGAATAATTTCTCAAACTGCAAATATTACCAGTGCTCAAGTCATAGCTGACTTCTGTTGCAGCATTTAAATCTAAGCAAGCAGATGGGGGTTTTGTGCAGTAATGGACAGATCTCCTCCTCCTCTGTCAGGTTTTGTGGTTTCTAACCTGAAGACATGAAGTGGGTTTCAACCAGGGATCACAACTAAATGTACTTGTAAAAGATAAGCTTGCATAATAAATTTAATATAAAACACATGTAAACCTTATTTTAATCACTGAATCAAAATGATTTTTCTCGGAAAGTATAAACACTAAAAGCTACCAATAAAGATTAAACCCTACTATGAATCCCATACATGTATGTATAAATTTGGTAACCAAGCATAAAAAGAGCCATCTGGCCCGTTTAATTTTTCACTTTAAATTTATGGCACAGCCTTGTGCCATATATGCTATACTATTTTAAAGTATTTTTATAGGAAAGTATACTATTTTCCTTTTTACAAGAGTGTATATTCTACTGTTTGCCAAAAATTTTTGTTAATATACCCTGTACATTATTGAAGGGATGTATAGAACACTCTTTGTACTTCAGAAAACAGTTGTTTTGCTGGAAAAAAAAATACATTACTTTAAGAGTTCCACAAACACTGAAAAATTTCATACAGTTTAAATCTGTCACAACAAATGTCTATAAAAGGTTGGATTTTTTGATGTGCACTGAAATTTTTATTATAAATTGAGTGATGGGTACATGAAAATGAATATAACACTCTACAGTTCTTTCCATGACTGACAAAAAATTAAAGTAAAATGAAGTGCACAGATAGCATTCATGGTTAATGGAGAAAATGAATCTTTAAAGATCTGCAGTGCTCTAGCTGTATTTTTACTTTTGCTGGTTTTTGATTGTTTTGTTTAACTAACATTTGTGTTATGAAAGCTGGTCCATGGAGAATAAGAGTACTCTTATTCAAGGTCTCAAAACTGTAGTCCAGAAATAGTATTTCATAAATGGGTTTTCCATTAACCTTAGCAAAACACACACACCATGACTTTTAAGATCTGGGACTTCATGCAAACTGACTTCATGTTGCCCATGAACACATGGTTCAGTGGAGATTCATTTAATCCATGGCTATTATTTTCTGCCTTGGTAGAAGTTTGAAATTAGAATATTTCTCAACAAGAGCAAGTAATTCTCTATTCTGTCAAGAATCTTCTCTAAGCAGTGTAAGAACCACAGTCATATTATTGCCTCTCCTCCTGCCTTCTTCACTACAAGGAAAGTAGCTGATGTTATACAATATAACACAAATATCTGTGTTATTTCCCAAAATAGCAGTATTTACTAACAGATGAGTACATTGGTAGCATGGGAAATAGCTAGCTGACTTTAAAGGTGGAATATTTTTTATTTTTTCTGTGGATTTCTTTGTATGTACCTTTTTTCTAGTACACCTTATTAACCTCCAGTCAAGGCATTTGTCAGCTAAAGGAACAACAAGGAGACTGTGTGTGATTTTCTTGTTTTAGAGGCAGAGAAAAGCCAGGATTTCATTAGTTTGGTGTCAGAAAGAGGAGGTGTTATTCAGATATGAGCCCAAGCCCCATATCAAACTAGTACTTAACCTCTGCTGCTAGTCAGATGAGGTGGAGTATCCAGGCAAACAAGGTGAGTTCATATGGCCTACGTGCTTGCTACAGAGAGAGAAAGAATAATGTATATAAATATCTTAGGGCAGATAATGACAGCAGGAAAAAGAAGGAGAATGTATGGTGGGGGTGCTAAGGCTAGACTACATCCAGACTGTCCAGTCAAAGATATCTTAATACATAACATGGACCTCATTTATGCTCACTTACTGCTTCTTACCAACAAAACAAATGGTGGCAGCAAGCATGTGGCTAGAACCAGCCACAGGCGTACTGAAACTAAATAAGCAAAATATACCACAGGGGACAAGGAAAGAAGTCAATGTCCAAATAACAGAGATCACAGCATCTCAGCTACAGCTTGTAAAAAAGAATTTTGAAGTATCCAATTCTCTGCAAAGCGAAAATCTGGAGGGCTTTAAAATACATGGTTGTAAATGTTTCTTCAGGAAGAATTTAATGGAATAGTAAGACTACTGGAACTGTCCCCAGAATCTTGCTAACTGAATTTAGTCAAATTTAGATAAAATGCTTTTTTTTGGTGTTTAGGATTGATTTGCTTGGTAGTACTTCCAGTGGTATTCGCCTCTTTGCGCGAGATTCTCTCAAGCTGTAGCTATTTCATTTGAAAACAGTAACAAAGCCACATTCTCCTGTCACCTGTAGAATTATCAAGAATTGAGTCATATATGTACATTTTCATCTCTACTTGGAACTGGTGAGGCTGCACCTTGAGTGCTGTGTATAGATCTGGTCCCCTCAGTTTAGGAAGGACACATCCAGAGGAGGGCAGCAAGGCTGGTGAAGAACTTGGAACACAAGCTGTATGAAGAATGGCTGAGGGAGCTAGGGTTGTTTAGCCTGGAGGAAAGGAGGCTCAGGGGAGACCTTATCACTCTCTACAACTTCCTGAAAGGTGGTTGCAGCCAGATGGGGGTCTGTCTCTTCTTCCAGGCAGCCACTGACAGAAAGAGAGGACACAGTCTTAAGCTGCACCAGGGAAAGTTTAGGCTAGAAATTACCAAAAAAATACTTCACTGAAAGAGTGATTAGGCACTAGAATGCACTGCCCAGTGAGGTGGTGGAGTCACTGTCCCTTAAGGTGTTTAAAAATAAACCTGGATGTGCATTCAGTGCCATGGTTTATGGGGTAAGGTGGTGTTAGGTTGACTTGATGATCCCAGAAGTATTTTCCAACCTTGTTAATTCTGTGATTCTATGATCCTGATACTATCATTTTATTGTTAAAATGTTCTGTCCTTTTGAAGACCAGTGGAGGAGTCTGAAAAGAAAGAAGTGACTGTTGATGTGGGAAGATGAGTGGAAGAAGCATTAAGGGACCAGACAGTCTGGTAGAAGAAACTAGTTGAAGTAGTGGAACAGCATTGGGAATACCTCTTCAATCTTGAAGATCTGGGAAGGGGAAAGATGAGCTGTTAGAATCATTGGTAATGAAGAGGAGGAATGAAACTGCATGCGAAGACTCAAAGTTAAGAAATACATTTGTGAGAAAGGAAGACATAGAAATTGTTCTAAGAAGCCAGGTTGAAGAAGGCTATAGAAGAGGAAAAATACAATAAATGTTGCCAGGTCTTAGGAGGACAAGCAAAGAAACATGGCTAGCCATGTTCCACTCATGTGGTGTTTTGTGCTGCTTTTTTCTCAGCTGGGAGTTTCTGTAATACTGGCTCAGACAGGTACAGGGACACTGCTTGGAACTGATCCAATTTGAACTTTTCCTAGTTTAAAAGTTAATTACTTTTCTATAATAAAAGCTGATTTTTCTGAGTTTCACCTTTCTAGTCTTCATTGGGAGCTCACTACAGGGTATCAACATTAAAGTTTTGGTGACTCAGGTTACACTGTCCTTTTAAAAGACACTGCATTTACAGGAATGGAAGACAAATGTCTGTGGAAAGAGAGAGTATAGGTAGGAATAGAAAAGAAAAAATAGAGATTTTTTTTTTTTTTTTTGCTGAGGTATGATCTCATCTGGATACTCTGCTTTAGATTGTACATTGAATTTAAATAGCATGGATCCTTATGCACAATTACTTTGATTAGGATCTCAGTTGGATTATTCTGGATTTGAAATATTTGAACTTATTTTCACTTGTTACTATGCTGATTTGATGGGAACATACTTTTCTAGAAAGCTGTTCACTGTACATTAGGGTTTGATCCCCTGGGCCATCGAGCAGCAGTGTGCATTACTGACACAGCAGTAGATAGTTATATATCACAGTGCCATCTCAGCTTTTTACCTCTCCTTATTCTCAGGGCTATTGTTGTAACACTTCAGATAATTCTTTATGTGGTGGTTTGCTTTTAAAAAATGATGGCTATTAGAACAGAGAAACATTTATCCCAACATGTTTCCTCTGTTCACACATTTTTTCTATCCAATGTAGAACAGAGTAAAATAATGTTTTTCTAACTATGGATTTATGAGCAAAATCTTTACAAAATTTATTGAAAGTATGAACATAAATTTCTTTGCAAACTGATGGCATTATATTTCCCAGAATGTATGTGCATTGCGTGTCTTTGATGCTTGGCTTTGCTAGAATCCTCCCAGCCATTTCTTCAAACCTCTTAAAGGCAAGCCATTAAGGTACCATCACATGCACAGACATTTTTGAAAAAATTTCACATAGTTACTGTTGCTAGGTAAATCACTCCCTTGACATCCATGTATTTAGATATGTTTCTTACTTTCTTTGTCTTAGATCTGACACAGTGACATGAATTTGGGTGTGAGGGTAAGGAGAGATGTATGCAGCCAAAGCAACTGCTGGACTGTGGGAATAAAAGGAATGAAGTTTATGTCTTTTAGGTATTTAAAATGTGTTTTAATTATATCTGGATGGAATTCATACCTTGGATGGATATTTATCAAGCCAAGGGTAAAGAATAGCAGAAAGACATTCGAGCATAGGTCAGCTTTCACAGTACACAACTGTTGGTAAATTGAAGTCCTTGACTAAGCCTATCTCTAGGATTTTCACTGTATTGTATTTCTATCAGTCCTTACATGTGTTTTATGCACCTGTGTTCCTGCACATCTGTATTTAGATCAGTTTTGGATGATGTAAACAATTCAACAAATTACTTGTCCATTCCCTGAACAGGAAAGCTTCAGTTTCAAAACTGAGACATTACCATTGATTGCTGACTTTTAGGATTTGTCAGATGAATGCATAAGCTAGGCTAAAGAACAAAACAAATCCAAAGTTTTTGGGTGGATGGTGAACAAGAGAAAGAAAAGTCTTCATAAAAGGAATACTAGACTGAGGTGAGCTTTGCAACACTGTTCTACACATTGTCCTCAGAGTCTTGGAGTTGAACAGGCTTGCAGCAGCACAGCAGTTCTAATACTTCTAATATGCTTCTGCAAAAGGGCAAAATCTACCAGTTGTGGATGTTCAATTGACTGTCAGTGGTATTGATGATGTTTCTAATGGGTGTTACCATTCACTGGATGCAAGATGTGTCTCATATCTTTTATAGAAATTTCTTAACCAACTCTTTTCAAAAAGTACATGACAACCTTAGGATTTGGCTCTCAGTAACACAATTGTTATGTAGACATTAGTGGAAAAATTATTTTCTAGAACTAAGTGATAAAGTAAAGGTAAAGTTCTACACCAGCTTATAATTTAAATATAATTTCATGAATGCATAACAATGCAGTTCATATGATGTAGATCTTCTTTAGTCAAAGCCTTTCTAGTTTTTTACCTTTGATCATTTGATTAACTTATTTGTATTGTGTAAGCCAAAATATTTAATTTAGAAGCCAGAATACATGTTGAGATGCTTGGGATGTTTAATTTGCAGAGTTGTAAATGTAACTAATAAATAATATCTTTTATGTCACTGAGTCACTGACCAATAATACCCTACAATGGAAGAATGCTCAGAGGATGTTGGTAAGAAGGCCCAGGAAGCTCAGGGAGTCCTGCAGGGTGTGACTGACGACAGCTGTTGAACAGAAGCTCTCTGTATTTGACACAGTGGGGACCAGTGGAAGTTTTAGATAAACAGCTGTTAACAGCTCAGTGGATCAATTTGAAGTAAATGTTTTTCCCCCAAGTTCCTTAAATGACCCTGAATGTCTCCCTGTGTTAGCCAGACCAGGAAAGTGAATACATGGCCCAGCCCAACTTAGAGGTGAAAGCTAAACAATTAACCAAGGTATTTCAAAGAGAGCAATGAGCATGAGCTGTTTTTAACCAATGTTCTACTTCCCAACAACTGGGGCTACCTAGAATCATGATGGTGAGTGTGTTGCAGAACCTGGTAATTGGGACCTCATTGCTGTTGTGATTGAATCCTGTACTGCAATTGGGGTTTATTTTTGGATGAGTAACTTTCATTCATGTTATTTTTTTCAGTATATTTTGTATAACTCTGCTAAATGAGAAATTCCATTTGACATCAACTACCTCATGCAAGTAACTGTGATGCTAAACATTGCATCTTCTACTCAGAGAATGTCCAAAAGAACCTGGCCAGAAAAGATGAGGCTCTGGCACTCTAATTTCCTTATAAAGCATTTGATTTCTCTCTATTAATGTTTCATTTGCAAAAATTTGAATTAGTTATATCAGTAAATCATAATTAGTAATATCATTACTATGCACACACACACATATGTGCTAAAAAGCTAAAAATGTTAATTAAAAATGTTCATTTAAAAGTCCTATACCTTAGTATTTTTCTTCATGATTTTTCAAGATGACTTTTCTAGGGAATGAGAACACTAATGACAGAATTATTTTTTTTCTGATTTCTCAGTGTCTACATTTTTCTTTGCAAGCTTCCCATTTACAACAAAAAATTAAGTAAGTTTTCAATATTCAATGTCACCTGAATAATTATATTTCCTTCTTCACATTTAATTTCTCTGATAGAGTAATATCTCAGTTAGGGGGATACCAATTTTTCTTCAAGCTGTACTGATTAAAGACATTAAACCCTATCCAATCTGAATCGCTTAATTCAGAGGATTTATTCCTTGCCAAAAACAAAACAAAACAAAACAAAACAAACAAAACAACAAAAAAAAAACAGTTTAAATTAAACTCAAGTTAAGGAAAAAAGCAACTGAATAACTTAAATGCCCATTAATTTAAAATTGTTTTGAAAAGTGTTACTATGTTACATGGGACATAAAATATTTATTGATATTTAAAAATAACCAGAAGGGAAGAAGATTATTTACATTAACCCTTCAGCATTTTCTGAAACACATAGCTTATTACAAATAAGAAAATATTCTTCTGGATAAAAATAGAAAAGCAGAAAAAGAAATTTGTTCTTATGGTACTATCTAAGGCTTGTACCCATTCTCTATTAAGTTGTTCTAAATTGATTCTAAACCAGTTCTGTTATGTATGTTTCATCCATGCAATAAGTGATAGAGTGAGCATTGGCATCAAACTCTGTTAAAGTCTCACAAGTTCTTAATAAAACCTACTTTTTGCCCATACATTTGAAGGTGATTCTTTAAAGCTGACCAAACCACCTCTGCACGATGTTGATTTAAGGCAATTTAAGAACAACACGATATTTCTGTTGGGTGTGGCAACCCTGTAAACTAACAAATGTTACAAGTTATTCCAACCAGGAATTAGAAGTAAGTCTTCACCTTAGGCAAAGGATCTTCAAGAGAGTTCTCCAGCATTTCAAAATCCTGTATTATTATTTATACAAGGCTTTACAAGAGAACTTAGTTTAGAAGACAGGACCCTAGACTATTTAATTCCTTTGCTGAATACTTTCAGGTACTCTTAATTTACAGGCTAGAAAAAGAAATACAGTGGCATTATACAAATTATCCACTTAGTATTTGTGACTAGTAAACTGACTTCATTAGATACACAAAGAATTTCTTCATCTTGTAGCAAGCACAGTTCAGTTTGCACAACAAGAACTAGAAAAGGAAATAGAATGGAATAGAAAATAAAACCATGTTTGCAGAGAGGGAGAATTCTCCATCATTCAAGATCTTGAAGATGAGGTTTTACAGTGGTATCTGTAGGTACAGCTGACCCTGCTTTAGAGTAAGGAAATGAAATGTAAGACCTCATTTACACATTTAGAGTTACGCAACAAACAGCTCTCACAAACTGTAACACAGATTTTCCAACAGATCAGAAGCAAAATGAAAGCCTAAAAGCTGGGTTAATTTAAATGACATATGCCAAGTGACAAAAAGTAAGAACATTTGGCTTTTAAAAAGTAGTGTGGTATTAGACACAACACTTCATAATGCTTTTTAATTTATGTAGCACCTTTCATCTCAGACAATTTTGCACATCATTCAATCCAGAAAAAAAAAGAGTTTCTTCTGAATTGGCCTGTAGCAAGGATAGCAAAAAAAAAGGTATATTCAAGTGAAACCCTGAGCATTTTTTTAAAATATTATTGTTTTAGAACCTTCCAACATGTGCTGTCCTTGGAAACAAAAATATCTGCCTTACAGACATGAAATAAATCAACTCTGCTTGCATAATGATATGTGGATTCAAGGATCGTATTTAACCTTTTTTTCTGCTGTAGAAATCCTCATGATAAGTTGTTTGCAGCAATGCTAGACATAAAAAAGATGTTACTTTAAACAATGTTATAAACAATATGTTATAAAAATAGAAAATACAAGGAAACAAAGGCATTCACAAATTCTCCAAGAATAAGCAATCATGAGACACCAGCTGTGTACCTCTGTGGAGAATTTCTACAGAAAAACTGAGTTTTCAGAAGGGTTTTCACTGGGGTTTCCAAATTGGTTGCCCATTTATTTATGATTTTAGAAAGAGCTTTCTGCAAACCCAGGAAGAGAATATCAGCAAAAGCAAGGTTACTTCTTAGAAAGAAAATTGTGAAATTGGCAGCAAAGTTTCTGCAGTGCTGAAGTGGAAGGAAAGATCAACATCCCAGCAGCATGCAAGAAATACTGGGTAGATTATGCTGTGAGAAGAAAATCTGTTACGTCTACACATTTGACAATACCAGTCCTTATGATTTCCATTTGAACAGGATAATTTTTATTGCAGGTAGAAGGGAATTTCTTGAGAACTGAAAAAGAAGATGGCAGCATATAAACCACAAAAATGTTCTCCACAAAATAATTTTGGGAATAAAGATTCAAGCTTGAATTTTAAATTCATTTTAATAGAAGGAAAATATTCCATCAGAAGTCTCATTCTTAGGGTGAACACTTTTACTTTAGCATTGTCACTTACCTTGGACTTTAAATCCATTTAAAGGATTTACTTTGGGATGTTGTTTTTTTCCTTGAGATATTATGCACACGATTATTTTTGTAGTCTGCTCTTGTGAAGGATCTATCTTGCGTATTTTCTTCTTCTTTCAGTTTATTTCTCCCAGAAAATTCCTTAAGTTTTTTTCAGCCTGTAGGATCTCAAACTTGATTGTGTTTTGAGCAACGTGAAATTTGACTACAGAAAGGAATAATAATTCTTGCTCTGTAAAACAGTTCTGTCATTAACCATGCAGAAAAATAAAAGGATAATGTTTGTGGAATGCTTTATTTTCTTAACGTCCCCAAATTCCTCAAACTCTTCCTTTCCCTTCAGGTCCACATTTTCTTAGAAGATGCTGAGTGTGTATTTGACTGCCTAGTGAAAAGGGTCTATGCTTTTTTGTGGGTTTGGAGTTTTTCAGGGGAAAGGTGTAATTCTATGGGCAATGGACTAAAATCACCTGTTTCTTCCACTGTTAGTTGCCTATTTTTACATTTTCAAAGAACTGTCGAGCTCAATTGATAGGTATCTTCACTTTTGATGGAAAAGTTATTATCTGTTATTCCAGCATGTTTTCTACATTGGAGTCTACAATTTAAGTAAAATCTGGCTAATTATGAATTAAATCTAGGCAAAATTCCTAAAATTATTTTGCCTTCCTGACTATTGGTAACTAATTTGAGTATGAAGATTGCTATCCTGACCTGGAGAAGCATAGATGAGATACTGTATTGTACTCGTCCAAAGACCAGAGCAATTCACAGACACAAGTTTTGTTTTGAGAAGGAAAATAAAATTTAGTCTGAAGGCTGGGATAAAATAGGTGCTGCTGCTGTATGCATTCTTGTCATAGCTTGGGAAACTCAGCTTCCAGAAAACAGATAAAGTTTTGTCACTTTTAATAATGTTCATGCTATTGAAGCTATGCACTCGGAAATGTTTTATTGTGCTGCTGATCAGTTGTATTGAACACAGTAGTTTCTGTCTATCTAAATTAATCCACTTGCCTTAGCATTTAAAGCAGAATAGTTTAAGAATGCTCATAAAAGTACAGGTTTGCTATTGAGGCACTTACTGCTGTCTCATAAATTTTCTCTTAACTGGCTGTACTTTCTGAAATGTATTCTCTGCAATGATCTTGTTACTACCACAATATCATTTTGGTTTTAAGTTGATGCATATTTTAAAAATGGCACTATTATGTCTCATGGTATTGACAAAACTTCTTATTCCCCTGCATTCTGCCATGCCTGCCATGCAAAGCCAGGAGTGGGCACAGATCACTCTGATCAGTTTTGTTCATTCAATGAAAGATCATTAAATAGGTTCTCTGGGAAGAGCAGGTTCCCCATATCATGCACAAAGGCTGAATTTCTTTCCAGGATTTCTAGGGACACTGGATATCTTTCCTGGCTATATCCTGATCTACATATCCAAAGGAGCTATGTGAGCTATTTGTAGGGTAGACAGTTTTTCTAATTATATATTTCATTTGATTGAAGTCAAAGTCTCAGTGGTTTGGTTTTTTTATGAAACTTTGTGCTTCAAGCTTCATAGCATATTCCATTAACTTGTTAAATGGTTTTGGTTTCTGTGATTTTCAAGATCTGCTTATTTAATATTTTAGCAATGGGGAAGAAAACCATCAAAGCCAAAGTATTAAATGTAAATAAACTTAAAAAAAGAAGGCCTGAACTTCTTGTATTGGAAGAAATTCTATTTAAAATTCTAAGATTTCATAAGAATGAAGTAGTCTCCCTAACACTGAAAAAAATATAAAATCCTGAATTTGGCATTTCAGGATATTGTGTTCTCTCATCTTTTTGTGATACTAGAAAATTTAAAAAATTAGTGACACTGTTTCAAATATTCATAGGGTAAAATATTTTACAGTTGATTTATTATGTAAGTTTTCAAGTTACATCAGAGGAACATGTACTGATACTTTTAATATTAGGACTGAATTACTGCTTGATGAGAAATCTTTCTTTTAATGGAAACCTCAGTGGAGCTTCAATAGACAGCCTTCTTTATTTCATATGGAACTAGCTGTGACAAAGGTCTTTCCATAAAGGGTGATGTAATCTGACTGCAGTATTTTTTCTTTTAGTCATAACCCTTTGATAATTATTTGTATCTTTCTAAGATTTTCTTACAGAGCTGTATTTCATAAAAAATAGATATTTGGTGTTATAAATTTTTAGAAACATTTTCCTACTTACTCTCTCCTCAAAATTTCAATATTTTGGCAAGCATGGCTTTGACAGTTGTGACAGTTCTGAGAACGGCATCTGTTGAAGAGGTGTACTACTGATTACAAAATAATTACTCCAATAACAGCAACAATGTGTAAAATCCATAGATTTAAGTAGATAACTGTTTATATTGACTTCTTTGGCCTAATCAGTGTGTGTGCTTGCAATATTTGCTAGTCTGTCACTCAAATTGTTGAAGATGACAAGAATCTCTTAGTACATAAAAAAGGTCTATATCAAGGTTAGAAATTGCTAATATGCTTCTTGTTATTTTCTCTTATTGTACAGTTAGAGATTTCTTAGTTTCCTGACTGTTAGAAGTGCTAAATGTGTCTTCACCTTTCTGTCACAGTGACTACTACAGCCTACCTGACCCAGCCACATTCCCCAGCTACTAGTTATAAAAAAAGACAAATGTCAGAGAATTTAAAATTAAAAAATAATTTAAAAAACCAAACTGAAACCAAAACCAACAACCATAAAACCCCAAACTCATTATTTGAAAGGGATTTTTCACTGTTGGGTTCTTTTGATCAGCAAAATATCTGAAGCATTATGAGAGGCCTGGAAGCTTTTAGTTTTACAAATATTCTCATCTTTTTTAAAAGTTGAACAATAAAACCTTGCTAGGCATTGTAATAAATGAAAACTGTGCAAAATAAAAATACTCTTATAAATTTTAGAGAGCAAACAAATCCTGAGCTGTAATATTGTATCTGTTGGTAGGCTAGTTCTATTTGTTTTAAATTTTTTAGAACTGCTGGGTCTTTGCACAGGAAGCTGACATTGAAAATTCTTCTTGCTACACTTATTGCTAAGTATAGTAAACATTCTCTGGATAAGTCTGGTGGGCTAATTAATGAAACAGCTTTTGACTCATTTGATAGATACTTTAAAAATTATTGGTATTATGTTACATAGCCTATGAACCATTCTCTACTTAATCCTTATTTTTTTACATTTTATATATTTAAGGAAATATGAAGGCATTAAATCAATATGGATTTATTTTCAGTTTACTAAGTGTCTCTATTCTAGACAATAAAGATAAAATACTTTTTTCTTTTAGGATTTTATTATTTTACACCAATATCCTATAAAAATATGTGTGTATCTTTACCTTGAAGAAAAGACTTTTATACAAAGACATTTGAAATAATCCCATTGAGATCAAGAATGGTAGGGAGCCTTAAAGGTAAAGAACTACTCAGATACACATGATTTTGGTTTACACTTAAAACCTATCATATTAGTTAACTGTGTGTTTGCCCTTTCTTACTGTTCTCAAACATATAAGCATATTTTTTAGCTCAGTACCTCTTGGGAATCAAAACTTAAATTCATGCATAGCAATTTCTTATTACATACACTGGACATGAACTTCAGAGTTATGTGCAGTGTTTTGTTCAGAGATCTTAAGCATATTTATTTCTGTGTATTCATCATATACAGTTCATCTCAGAGCTGTGAACTCTTATGACATCAAACTAGCCCCTTCCTTCTTGTAAAGAAGCAAACTGATTTTCTGGGAAAGCTACTAATGCCCTGATTCTGTCACAATCCTGTAAATAGGGATCACACTAAGGCATCATTCCAAAATTCATCAGGCAGTCATTCAGGTTTGTGCAATAATGATTGTTTGAACATGCCTTATTCCGTAATAGTTGACAAAAGTGGAAAATGGTTCAGATAGGTGGAGGTGACAAAGGCAGCCTGAGGAGGAATTGTATTCTTGGACCTTATTGTATTTGTTGCTGGCTGCTTAAAGAGTGTGTTGCAGGGAAGAAAGCATATTTATTTTTAATGATAGTGAAAGAACAGCCAAAACAAGCATAGCAATCAGCATTTACATTTTCTATTAACCAAAAAAATGGAAGTGTAAAGACTACACAAAATCTTGATTGATTTTAAAATTTGTGAACATTTTGGGACAAAATATTTCGTGTCAGGCAAAAATCTGTTCATTAGACTAGGTCCATAAATAGAGATGAGCAGCAAGTTGAAAAGAAACCATCTTCTTCCCTGCCTCTAAATTCCCTAGAAAATCAGAAACATTCTTGTATTGTATGGCATGATCTAGATCAAAGATCCTGAGGCAAACACCAAAAGGTTATCTCTGGAGTTGCAAGCAGTACAGCTTCATAAGCTTGGACCAAAATAATTTAGCTGTTTTCCTTATGGGCCTGAACTCCTTTCCATATGCAACCTTGCACACTGTAAGTTAATTGGGATCTGTTTTATGGTACTGAACTGCACTGCAGAAACATGAAGCATAATCAGAAAAGTTCCTTTAGACGTGCTATGCATTTGTATGACTGCGCACATTCATAAACCGCCTTGATAACACCAAGAAGCTGTCACTTCACCTCTGCCAGGTACTTCACCTGCTGAGCCACACTGCCTCTTATGTCCAGCCCCATGGTATTTTACTTAAGCCCCCCCTGTGAAGTTATGCAATAGTAACAAAGTCGTCATTTCTGGTCTAAGCAGCTTAACCATCTCTGAAGTCTGTCTTAAGAAACATACAGTGTTTTGTGCACTAGAAAGAATGATAGACTATTTGCCCAATTTTCTGTTCCTCCACCTAAGTCTGAATGTGTTCAGCTCCAACATGGGTAGACACCAAGGCAGTTTTGTTTATATTTCTATTTCTCTATAACCAGCTGTTACACTGCAATCTTCATTGCAACTCAACTCAGACTTTCACATTGGTGTTATGTCATTTCACATGATTTTCTTGACAGCCTAAGCGAAATTTCCTTTTATTAAGTCAACAACTTTGTGTTGCTTGACCTAATTGAGACACAGAAGTACATGAAGTTGTTTTTATTTGAATTATCACCTTTTTTGAATTATCTCCAATTATCTGTTTGAATCAGTCCCAGTTATCTCAATTTACCACTTCAGCCAGTATCTTTTTCCTCTCCTTCTCCATCCTTTTCCTGCTGCAGGCCTGGAAATGCAGCCCATCTGTTATTTGCTATTATAGCATTGCAATTTGCAATTGTACCTAAACCTGGCTGATTTCTTGGTTGGTTTGTTTCTCCCTGATGCCAGCATTTAACATTTAACACTTGGGGCCATGAAAGAGGTGGAATTCAATCATTGCTACTTGCAGTGTTTAATGTTTGAATATTTCAACTAATCTAACAGGGAAAGTACACAGTCGAATTTGTGTGCTTAATTACAGTATAAATAGAATTTTTATTGCCACGACCAGAAAGATCATTCTTATTTTAACATCACAAGGTAACATCAACTAAAATCCCATGTAATGTTAGACATACTGACCCACCACAGTCTTAAAGCAACCCAAACAGCATTAACTATTGGGCATTTTTCAGACAAGAAATATAATGAATTCCCTAGGCATCAGTTAATATTTGAAGGTTGCATCATTTCCCTGTGTATCTTAATCACTGCGTAAAAACATTATCTCCCTTGATTTCCAGTTTTTACTCTATCCAATTCAATTTTATGTTTTCTGGGAAATTTAGGGGAGGGTAGTTATCACCTCTAACCCCAACCTAAATAAGATCTCAGTCAGTTCAATCAGCAGGCAAAGATAATAAGATAATTTACGTTAAATTAGATTTTATTACTCCTAGTCTTCTATTCTGAAATTACTTCTAAATTATTGTGGCAGGGAACTAACTTAAATAATAGTATAAAAACTACTTATTGAATCAGAAAAGAAAGTTGATCATGAAAGCAGGTGGCTAGAATTCAGCCTGAAATGTCCTCTACTATTGGAATAGAATCCCAATATTACTGGGTGGAATGTGCCTGGGCTCTTCTGGCCCTTGCTGCTTGACCAGAGGCGGCAGCTGTGGTGTTTTTACCTCAGAGACACCCCTGGCTTGCTGTATGTCACAGCTAGGCACTTGGAACAAGTCCAGGCAAGCAGGAATTCAGTTTTGACCTCTAATGGGAAGGCTTTAGGCGCGGTGAAGAGGAAAAGGAGACGGATTCTGCCGGAGGGTTAATCCAGAGTTTTATTCCATGGTCACAATCTCCCAATCTTGGTAACAGCTCCAACAGAATGCAGGCCGCATGGTCCCGTGTCTTTTTAAGCCCGGGCAAAGGGGGAGGGGAAGGGGTAGGTGAGCCACCAACCAGGTGGGAGGGGGGCAGTCTCAGGGGACAATGACACCTGGACTGGCCAGTGACCCCAGGGCTGAGGGGCATCTTTGGAACTGCACCAACCAGATGACGCCCTTGCTGGAATGTTAAGATTGACGGACAGCACTTAGCAAGGGGGCAATGGGGAGGGGAAGGGAGAGGTTGGCTCACCTGGGAAACTGGGATAGCTAAAACAGGATATTGCTTCACACTGCAACACCCTACTACCACATATATTTTCTTGCTTGAAGGACAAATCACATTCTTTTATTAGAACTACTGTGTCTATTAGGCAAGTTACAAATCTCTTGGTACAGTATTTCAAGATTTATTTTGCTGCAAATAACTGATAACATGACTTAACAGAGGAGTAAGAAGTTAAAGTATTTTCTCACATCGTAAATAATATTACATTTATCCCAAACAAAAATATTTTTTAAAACTTACTCTTTCCCATATGTATCATGAACAATTTTTTTTTTTATTGTGAAAAAGTCAGTTCAATAATTTCATTGATAAGAGAGTATACAATGCAACAGTCAATAATTTAGTACTGTTTGAGATAAAAATATGTTTTCTGTTGCAATCATATAACTATCTTACATATTCCAATGTTAACCATATTAAATATGTTGTTTTGAGTTTCAGCTTTAGTAATCTTTTTATTGACAGCTGTAATGCAAAGTTACTAAGGTGATAGAAGCATACAGAGTAATATCTTTCTATTCATTTTCTATATTATGATAAAACAAAAACTTAATTTATAACTGAATAAGATGCTCAAAGTGCACATGCCTTGTTCTTCAGTTTGCTACCCACCTGTTTCCTTGTCAATGTACAAGCTTAAATGGGACATATTTAAGTAATCTGGATTGGATTGTGCAGGAGAAATTTATTCATATCCATGAATATGCAAGTGCGTTTATGTTTTGTCTTGCAATTATTTCATTACTTCAGGGTCTTACTTCAGGTCATTTTTCTCAAGCTTTTCAACCAGGGATGTTTAAGGGTAGTTAGGTTCTTAATTGCCAGGGAAGACCTGTTAAATACTCATGTAAGATATATTAAATACAGTCTTTCTGAGTCTGGGATTTTTCAGCGTTGACTTCTTCTGCAGAGAAAGGTGAGCAGTCTGGGTCAGTTTAGGAGATACATTTAAACACAAGACTTCAAGGAAAGATGCTGTGTCACTTAAAGACACAGAAATTCTGTACCCTTCTCTTCTATCATGCTCAAGATCACAGGGAAATTTATGAGATTTTCTTTTATTCCTTTTTAGAAAAGCAGCTGTAAAAGTTTGATTTTCTTTTGCTATGTAATGGCTATGCAAGACTTGTGATCATACAAGTACTGTACATTTTCAGGAAAGAAAAGAACATTTTGGTTTTATAGTCTGTCTTTTATACTTGGAAATGGTGCGTTGTCCCTTACTGACATCTGCCTTTGATTATCACTCGTCCCAATGCACAGACAACCTGTTGGAATTGTGCATTAATAATACAGCATGTAAAAAGAGATGTCACCAGGGTTTTCACAGATAATAAGCTTTTTTAAAAATATGCCTGATTTCTAATATAAAACTGAAAAGATATTAATGACCTTGCTCCTAACCTAGAATAAAGTGAGACATTCATTTGCTGCAAATTGATACAGCTTCTTTGACTGTTTGGCACCAACCTGATTTACACATAAAAAGAGTCTAGCCCAGTGATGGTAAATGTATTTCCTGCACCTTTTTAGCTGTTTGTTCTTGTTTCAACCCTAATCCTGAGTTTGGATGACATGAATAAGAAATTCAGAAATATGTGCACACATGACTTGGAGAAGATTTGTTTACCTCGGCTTCCAGATTCCCTCTTCTCCCATGGGCGAATTATAGCTCCCACTGAATTTTAACTCCCACTAAAGTCTTTGAAAATAAGGGCAGGATATTTCTCAGACTTTAGCTTGCAAGTTAATGGCAGGGTTGGTTGCTAGCAAAGGAATAATAACATAGCTAATTCTCAAGACATACATTCTGTATTAGTTCAAATACTGCTGTCTACCCACATACCAAAAATTTTTCAGTAGCTTCTTGCTCACCATATATGCAGGCGGAAGTCTGAAGCCTGTGTATTTTTTTTTTTTTTGTAATAGGCAAATACCAAGTATCTAGCTCCGTGTGAGAGGATCTGTGCACCTGTACTATAAAGGAAGTTTAATTTATTATAGTATCAGTGTTACTCTTCATTTGTTACCACAAAAAGAGCTGTTTCATGTTTCTTGAAACATTTCCCTATATTTACAAAGCTCTTTACAATGCAGCTGACTAACACCAGTGGTCTCTTACTAGTAAGGGCAGTGGCCTGGCCAGCAATTGGTGTTGCTGTGAGAATGGCCCATAGCCTCATATCAATGCCTGGGAAAGTCATTGAGAAAATTATTTTGGCAGGTATTGGAAATTACCTGAAAGGCAACACAGTCACTGGTCACAGCCAGCACATGAGAGGAAAGTCCTGCTTATCAAACCTGATTTCCTTTTACAACACAGTAACTCACCTAGTTGATCAGGGGAAGACAGTTGATGTAATCTTTGGGATTTCATAAAGCTTCTGGTACTGTCTCACAACAGATCCCTCTGGACAAAATGCTCAGCATTCAGTTGCATGAACACATCATGCAATGGGTGAGCAGCTGGCTCACAGGTCGAGCACGAAGGGTTACAGTGAATGGGGTGACTGACATCAGAGTGGGAACCTGTCACTATTGGGGTTCCACAGGGCCCCATCCTTGGCCCTGTGCTCTTCAACATCTTCATAAATGACTTATGAATGCAGGGCTGGGAGGGATATTAAGCAAGTTCATAGATGATGCAAAACTGGGAGGAGCTGTTGACTCCCTCAAGGGAAGAGAGGCCCTGCAGAGAAACCTCAACAAATGAGAGGGCTGGGCAGTCAGCAGCCGCATGAAGCTCACCAACAGAAGGTGTCAGATCCTGCATCTGGGATGGGGTGCTCCTGGATGTATAGACAGACTGGGGAATGAGAAGCTGGAAAGCAGTGCCACAGAAAGGGACCTGGGGGTCCTGGTCAACAGAAAGTTGAACATGAGCCAGCAGTGCCCTGGCAGCTGGAGCCAATTTTGAGCTCCACTGATTCCTTGGACTGGGGACCCAGAACAGAGGCTAGGCAGAGTTACAGAATAAAGTGGGTGTTTATTAAATGCTTTCAATAGATATAGCTTGGGCAGTGCAAAAACCTCACAGAGGCTAAAACCAACATGGACAATGGTCATGAGTTTTTCAGACATATATAAGTTTTCAAACATATATAAGTTGGGTCTCTTTGCATATCAGAGGTTAATTTTCCTATTACAGCTTCAGGTAATGAAGTCATATACCCCCTGTTTTCTTCCTCTCCCTGTTTCTCTTTTGTTTATACTTTTTGGGGCCTGAAGCTGAGGATATCCTTGGTTCTCAGGCTTAGAAGGATTATTTTGTCTGAACAAAATGTGAAGAGAATTTACTAACACTCTATATGGAGATCAGAGTTATACACTCATGCAGTACAGGATCTGAAAAATTTAAAAGCTAAAACTTTAAGCATCACCACAATATAAGAAAAGGTATTAAGTTATTAGAGAGCATCCAAAGGATGGCCACAAAGATGGTGAAGGGCCTTGAGGGAAAGCTGTATGAGGAACAGCTGAGGTCACTTGGTCTGTTCAGCCTGGAGAAGAGACTGAGGAGAGATATTGCAGTTACAGCTTCCTCCTGCGGGGAAAAGGAGGAAGGAACATTGATCTCTTCTCTGTGGTTACCAATGACAGGACCTGAGGGAAGAATGTTTAGGTTGGATATTAGAAAAAGCTTCTTCACCCCGAAACCTTTGGACAATACTCTTGCACACATTATGTGATTCTTGGAGTGTTCTGTGCAGGCTCAGGACTTGGACATGATGGTCCTTGTGGGTCCTTTCCTACTCAGCGTGTTCTGTAATTCTGTGATGACCTAGAACCTCCATGAGGGTTGTGGTCTCCAGATTGAAAACTCTTCACTTAATTCTAAATTGCAGTGTAACAGTGAAAGAGATGAAATAACGATTAACTGACCCAGCAATGTAGTAGCTGTTTTACTGCTTTCAGTCAAAGTATTTACTAAAATGTTTGTTGGAACTAAATTAGGAGGACATTAAATTAATTTGGATGATTTTGAATGTTAAAGGTTGTCAATGAAATTGAAAATTAATAGTACATATTGTCATGTCAGCAATTAGAAAGATTAGAAAGTTTTGTTACATCTCTAGACTGTCTGGCAAATTGCATTTATAGGTCATAGGATATCATTTGTCATGCTTACTGGATGCCAAAACGGATTTAGCAGGAATACTGATTTTGTGTTTTGACATTTGTTTTGGAAGAGGGAAAGGGAAGAGGTCACTTGTTTGATGTTATTTATTTGCAGCCACCCAAACAGACTGATCAAACTTGGCTCTGTTGCAGAGTAACTTTCACTGCTGTCTATCTGCGACAAGACCCAGAGCTGACCTGAGTTTCAGATGGGTATGAGTAGACTTTTATATTTAGACCAAAACCTGTAAAATCAATTTGTATTTCAACATGAGGTAAACCTCCTGAAGTTTTGCAAAAAGACTAAACAGAATGAATTGGAACATCAGTAAGGCCAGTTCTTTTCTTTCAAGCTTGCTCTTAGTTAAGAACATCTACAATTTTTTTTAGTTTTGGGTTGCTGCAAACTCTTTAAAGCCTTCTTTAAGTCTCCAGATAATTATAGATCACCTCTATAATTTGGATATGTTTCTACTGTCTGCTTCTCTCAGACATCCCTGTTGCCCTCCAGATGCAGTGCTTGATGAACACTCAATCTTGGGCTCCCTTACCCTGCACCTAGGGAAGTATATTTTATCTCTTGTGTGAACATGTTCATTTGCAGTAGTAGGTACAGTCTCTCAGGATGATCTGCACATTTCCCACACTTTTAGCTATCACTTTTCTCCTGCCTGTGGTTAAACACTCTTGAATTTTACTGTAATTTAGGAACCTGCATTCTCTCTATAGGAAATTATTTTTGTAGATAACAGACCCCCCCCCTTGACCAAAAATTAGATTCCTACAAAAACCTTTGGCTTTCAAAATAAGACATAGCATTGTTTAAAGCTTATTTTCTTGTAAATGTCGGTAAATATTAGTCATAATTTTTAGTTTCCTGTGTAAATTGCATGTCCTTATATTAGTTTTCATATAATTATTGGATTACAATTTCAATTTCAATAAGATAAAAAATAAGGACCACTTCTTCCATATGCACAAAATGAGGTGAGGTGGTAAGGAATAACCTCTAGGTCTTGGCCATGCCCCTTCTGGCCACTGCAAAAATTAACCCTGTCCTAGCTGGAACCAGGACATACACCAGGATAATATAGCCCATAGTGGTACCTTATTAGGAAAGCCTAAACACTGACCTCTGGAAGGATTTGTCTCTTGTTTTGCCCATGGCAAAAAGTGACATGATAGATAAGTGGGAATTATAAGGTTGAGTCCTAGACTCGTATTTCCTGTGTTCCTTAGTTTTGCTTCCCTGATATGATATTCTGTGGTTTCCAGACAGAAATAGAGGAAACAAAAACCTCATAATTTCATAAAATAGCATGTAAAACAGAGTTGTCTTGTTGGATGATTTTTTACATTAAATAGCTAATCTGTGTTTGTATGTACTAACCATAACTTTCTGAAGCATGTTGCTATCTTTGCCTAGTTGTGCTTAATTAGCACTTCCAGTGAAACACTCCTTCAGAAGTAGATTATTGTCACCAAACATAAAACAACTCACACTATTGGAGGCAGGAAGGTATTTTTATGACTGCTTTGTATTGGATTCTATGGAACATATGGCTCTTAAATAAGGCAGAAAAAGTCACAGAAGGTGGATTAACATCTATTTGTTTTTACAAAGAAATCAATATACATTTGAATTAATTGATGTTTAGTCAGGCAGATGAGGAAATATTAAGTTAAAAATCAGTAGGAAGCCATTAATACACAATGGTAAAAATTGATTCAGTTTTCTCTGTAATAACTCATCAAATAGGATTTTGAAGCTAACAGCTGAACACTTGGTACTGATTTTGATCAGGCAAGTTTGAGAACAGTTATTCCTTTCTTATTCTAAATAATTTTTTGAAAGATTTCATAAGCCTGAAAAGCCATTCTTTGTCTAGTGAAACACATCAATCTTCTACATACTGTTAAGTTTTCTTACCGTCTTACCCTGCAACAAAAATGAAGGCAGCTTGCACCTGCAGATGTGAATATGGACACTCCATTAGATAAACTAATGGTCCCATTTACTAAGTACATTTCATTACAATAAAAATCCACTTTCAACAGACTGGGGGTTAAATTAGTGGTATGAGTCACGGGGTAGGTTAAAACACAATACATTTTATATAGGAAGCTAATTTCCAGCTCTGTGGTGGTTTTTTGTCCCTCTTAAAAGTGCAAACCTTCAGCCATAATGACACAGTTCCTAGCTGTTTGCTGTTACACAGAAACTTAGCTCTTTCAGTTTGTTAGATGCACCTAATTCTGTAGACAAGGCTTAACCTTTGTTGGAACCCAGGAAATTCCTCTGACTGCCCTGGAGGACTCAGAACCTTGACAGGGAGTTCGGACACCTTGACACGGAGTGAAAGACACCTGTGCCTTTGATTTTAACCCATGGAAACAATTACCAACTTTGTGCTAGGAGTTTCAAGCCACAAGGGTTTGGATAGAATGATAGTGAGTTTATCACCAGGTGAAAATGTAGAATTTTGCATTTTTTAAAATGGGGGTTCAGGAGGCAAGATGGAGGAATCTTGGCGTGTTCTGTCCTTCTCCTTCTTCTTCTTCTTAGCCTGCATCTTCTGCTGTGATGGTGGCACTTTTGGATTGGTTTAGTGTAGAGACAAACTGTCTAACATAGGTGATAAGTATTGGAAAATTATTGTAAATAAAGTACACATAGTTTTTAGTATAAAATATAACACCACCCTGAGGGTGGTCAGTGTGCCTCAACCCGACCTGCTAAGCAGATCTGCAGCGGGTCAGAGAAAGAATGTTACAGATAACGGAAAAAAAACAACCTTGAGAATGACAGCCTAGGAATCCTGTCTTCTTCTTCAGTCTTGGGGCTGGGAAAAAGAGACTTTCTAACACCTCAGAGTCATCTCGACACCAGAGACCTCGTCAAACCTTGACCTGTGAGTGAGTGTCCAGTGGGTGTTAGTGTCACAGTGATTCACCCAGGCAAGAAACATTCTTGCTGATACTGTAGTCCTTCTGCTTCCCCCATTTCCTTCAGTGGAAAGGAAGAAAGGAGAAGAGTCTCACCATCATATGGAGCTACTCAGAAATCCAAGCCCTCTAGAGTACTTAAAAACAGTGGTACCCTCTCTGAAGCTGTGTTATGGAACTGAAATAATCCCTCAGAATGCCCTCTGTAGCTCTGTCCTCACAAGAATATCCCTTTCTGTGGCATAGAATTATATGTACAGAACCTGAAAAACTTTGTTATGCTGTGCCAAAAGCTTTGATGTGGCTATTGTACATCTCTTACCTGACACTTCCAATAAGGAAATTAGCATTTAAGACTGTTTTTAGTATGTCAATCAAGTAAACCTGTGCTTTCAGATAACTGGCCATTGTTATTTATAACTTGCACAGGGATTGTATCCACAGGTACCTGTCAGAATCTCATTTTCTTGGCCATTGTACAGACCTACCATAGGAGAAAACCCCTCCTAGAATGAGTGAGTACAAAATGTGAAAACACAGCATGGGTTGGCAAAAATGAGGCAGCAGCAAAAAGAAGCAAATTGCTGTGCCATTACTGAAGGCTCCACTTATTCTGCTTAGATGTTGTCAGTCTGCAGCACACTGAGTCCTTGCTGTGTGCTGCTACACAGAGAAATTTGTAAGTACAAATATCACTCCTGTTCTTAATGGACACAAGATTTTGAAACCCTTTGGAAGAGGATTAAACCTTTGGTATTAGCATAAACATAACAGGAAAATAAGTTCACTTCTGTGAGGCAGGGAGCGTATTTTTGTTTGCTTCTCTTTGGAGCATTTTTTCATTATGTGAAATATTAAGAATTCTACATAAGATGCAGATATGGTTCTTTAAAGTCTTAAAGAGGCCTAAATTTATCTACAAAATAATTACATCCACACCACTAAGAAAACTCTGCAGAGACACCAGAGGCACTACACCTACATATATGCCTCAAAAGCAATCATCCCACTTCTAAAAACCACTTCTAAGATCTCCCTATGACCAAAATACTGTTGTTTTTTCCCACCTGGGAGCCCCTTGTGAGAAGCTCTTCTTCTTTCAAGTACAGCTTCTACTTCATAGGTATTGAGTTTTCACTGTATCGATAACAAGCAGAGGTGTTTTAACCAAGCATCGCTTGACCAGTGTCAGTCCTGATCACTTCTTGTGATCAGTCTCTTGTGTGGGTAGTGACCATGACTGAATATGTCCGTGGTCTCAGCCCAGTTACCGGTGAAATATAACCTTTTCCCATGAAGGAAACCAAACAGTAGTACAATCACCTCTCCAGGTAACTGCCTTACAGAAGTAAAGCTTTGAATGCAGTTGTCAGGTGGAACTTTGTCATTCTGAGAGTATTGATAACTTAGATCTGTGTTGTACCCCACAAATAATTTTTTACACACAGCCTAATTAAAGCATTTCAGTTGGAAACATGATTAAGTGCCAGCTCCCAATATTTTCTGTCTATAAAAGTGCTTCTTACAGAAGAATGTTATTGCTATTGATTTAAACAGATGAAATATTTTTTTCTCTATGCTTTGTAATATGGATAAAACATTGACATGTGCTTGAACCCTGGCAAAAACTTAAACACAAGAAGAGTTACAGTGTCATCCCAAAAACATCTGATCTCAACTGGTGTCAAATGGTTGCATGCATTAGTCTTAAATCATTAAAAAGACACAGTTGTAATGCAATTAGTACATCATCTTATCTTTGTAAGTATATTAAATTATAGTCTACTGGGTAATCTCTGCTCTTTAGGATAATTCACCTTACTCCTAAAACTAGCTGTGACAGATTAATAATCAAACTATACTTTCAGTTCTGAGAAGTCAGAAAATAGATATTTTCTGCTTCTTTTATGTTCATGATGAATTAATTTCTAGAAATAAAACAACAATTAAATCCCCGTCTCTTTCAAAATCATTTTATAAAACTTTAAGAGCACATTTGAAGATAAATCTTCTAGGAGCCTCCTCTGGTTACTTACCAGTCTAATCCTATGATTAAAGATCTGTTTTCAAAATCCTTTTAGGATTCGGTACACCATGAGTTTAATGATGTTTAAATTTGTTTCAGTTCTTCTGAATTAGGAGAATCACTGTTTTGACTTAAAATTTAAGATTAAATCAGATCAATATTATTAGTATAATTAATATGGAATAAACTAAAGAAAATAAACAAACAAATAGTTGGTCTTTTTTTTCTAGATAAGCTCTCCCAAAATTTTAGGAGCTTTCTCATTACTTGTTTGACCCAAATATCCTAACCATTACATATTTTCATATTAAAAAATGCACATGGGATTGCTGGTTTATCTCAGCAATTTCAGTTGTCTTTTGGACCACAAAGGACAATTTTATAAACCTTCAGGACATATGGGACATTTGAAAACAATTTTAAAATCTGGACAGCAGAGAACCAATAGTGGGGATCAAGACATTTTACAATAGAGTTATGTAGTTGACTTTTGCCTTCTAATTGACAATTAAATATCTCAGATGAAGGAATGAAACCAGTCAGCTTAAGAGTGGTTGGAATCTTTTCATGTAGTCTGGATTTTAGCTAAAAATATTTTCATGATAACCAAATAAAATCAACTGACTTTATGGAGACTATTGTTCTTCCTGAAACTCTGTCTGTGACAAATCTCAAAGGAAAAAGTATGGTATTCAAGTCACATTAGTTAAAATCTAGTACTTTTCTGGTTTCCAGTTTTATAAAAAGGACACAATTTTTAAGGGCTCCAATCAGCCAATCAGAATATTTTTAAATCAATTGATTAAAAAAAGATTAAAAAAAAATAAGACTGACAAGTAGGCCCCACAGAGCTGCTTGTTCACTCCCCACCAACATGATAGGAGAGAGAACTGGAAGAATGAAAGTGAGAAAATTTGTGGGATGAGATTAAGACAGTTCAATATGGAAAGCAAAACTCATGCACACAAGCAAACCAAAGCAAGGATTTCATTCAGCACTTCCCATGGGCAGGCAGTTGCTCAGAATTGATCCTCTTTAAAGGTAATTTCCTTGTAGGGTTCTTTTAAAAGACAAGGATTTTTAGCTGCTTACTTTAATAATTGCAGCTTTGTTCCTTATGGAAACACAAAATTTTATAAGAACAAAACAAATAAAATGAAATTTCTTTATATTTGAATGGATTTATTTCAATTTATTTTTCTTTTTCTTTGAAATCAGAGCACATAAAGACTACAGCAAAATGATAGTGCACTACTGCAACCTGATAAACAACTTTGTTTATGTTTATTTCAGTGAAGTTCATCCCTGTGCAGGCATCACTGCAAGCACTGTGGAGGTATGGACTGAATGTTCAGGAGCTGCCCTTTTGAGGTTTCCCTGGAGCTGGGATGCATTCCTTCTGACTAAGTGCTAACCATGTGAGCTCTGACATTATTCAGTAGGGCTATTTGTGGCTAGATTAGTATGTGCACAGCACTTTGAGAGAGCTTCTGCGAAGTTCTAGGGTCTACCAGTACAGCAGTAAAAGAATAATCTACTCTCCCCGTAGCATTAATAATTTCTTCTTGATAAGAAGCTTGCTACTGCTGACACACTAATTAAAGTCCATTGTTATGGGTTTTCTAATGTCTACTTGGTACTTATGTATTTGTACATAACTAATCATTCAAGGTTTCCTTTTTAAGGTTTCTTAGAAATGTTGCCTGTAGCTTACTAACACATGCATAGAGACAGAAACTGCTCTAAAGTAGCAACAAAATCCTTCCTGCTGGCATACTGTAATGGAATAATCAGAACAAAACCCAAGGAAATAAATTATTTTGCTCTGGAGCAAACTTGACATTGGTTTTTTTCTCCATTAAAATAAAGAAAATAATGCTCCATGAGCATCTGTTGTGATGATGGTATTTGAGATGGTTTCGGAATACAATTTGTAACATATTTTTGTACTTTCATCTTTATTGTTTCTTCAGTTTGCAAAGAACTTATCTCTGAAATTAAAGAAGGGACACATGGAGAAGAGTTTGCACATGCCAGTTGAATTAAAAAGGCTTTGTCAGCTCCATAAAAATGTTTGATACATGAACTAAACTGTATTTAATTAATTCATTTGGAGAGTGCCCTGAAGTGGAAGCACAATATCAGTCCTAAATTAAAATACTATTAAAAGAGATTAAATCTCTATTATATGGCTTGTGACTATTTATAATACATAAATATTTTCAAGCTTTATTCATAGTCAAAAGAAAATTTATATCCTATTTTAAGCATAACTGGAACTCCTCTTCTGTTTTGTAAGGGGAGACCAAGTTACACCATCGCTAATTCCACAGATTAATTTCTTCTAAAATTATGAAACTTCAGTTTTCTATGTAAAGAAGAATGTCATCCTCTTAGCATGCCATTATATTCCTATATTGTCAGCCTGATATAAATCCATTCCCTTGGTAATGCTGATCCTGCTTCCCTGTAGAAGCCTAATTTAAAAGGTGGACCATTAGTTCTGCATTTTTACACCTTGGAAATAATATATCCTCTGATTTTTCATCATGATTAGTAGTCTTTTTGTACCAGTGATATTTAAAAAGCAAAAGTAAACTTAGTTCATATATATCTAAGTGTTAAAAAAAATTTTCTGAACCTGAGTAACTGTTGAAAAAATTTCTTCACTAAGTGCCACACCTGACATATTTTGAAATTTTTGTATACCCACAACTAATGAATAAATTTTGTTATTCATGTAAGTTTCCAAGCACTTTTTAGAAACTTCTTGTTCACCTGTTTCTCTTTTATATTTCTTTTTCTTTGATTAATTCCTGCCATGGCTGAATTGCACTCCTATATTTTGCATTAGGCATTATGGAAGATGTAGAAGCAATCATTACATTGAAAATAATAAATGGCTAAATTCAAGTAAATTTCTATGAGACAGTATTCACCTTTATGAACTAACACTACTTCATTTTCCACAGAATTCTTGCTACTGAAGGTAATTTTTTCTTATTCATCTTCCTTTTTTGTTTCATGGACTTATTCTTTTCCTTTCAACTCTTCTTCTAATGGATAATTGGTTAGTCATTTTATGCAATTTGTGTGAAACCCTGCAAAAATTTAACATCAAACAGCAATGTAAAGATTGATCCGTAAATGAAAAAAAAGCTATCAAGAAGTAATCTGCAACAAAATATCTGGTTTGGAAAACAAACTTGAAAATAAGAATCTACTTAAATTATTATATAGGCTTGCTCACATAATTTAGCCCTACAGAGAAAAATACCAGCAACTTGAGAAATCTGAGGTTGGATCAGTTCATAAGTTGGGTTTTTTTGCATATCTTGAAGGTCAAAGTACTCAATTTTTTAGGAAGGTACAAAACAATTAGAAATCCATGAAAATACTTAGACTTCAATGATGCTAAGTTCCATAAGAACATCGTTCTTTGGATTGCAGCAAGCTGTCATGCCAGCTGACTCTCACAGTCTCATTATCATTGTTTTGGTTCCAATTCCCCACAACATTTATTTACTTGTTCTATATTCACCGAAGATATGTCTCCCCCTGTAAGTGTTTTACTCATGCCTCTTTTTTTCTCATCCCTAATGTAAAACAAATATAAAAAGGGTTTGCTCTTTTCTTTACTTCCCTGGAGAGCTTGTTTCACAGATTGTCCCATATCACATTACTGAAAAATATCAGAGAAGACTAAAGATGTTTAACACAAATGCAATTTCCATGGTTAAATTGTAAGGTGACAATGAAGCCTGTTTGTTCAATGGAAATTTCTGTGTGCTCATCTTGTGCTCTTTTTTCCTGCTTCCTTTACCCTTTGGTTTGTGTCACATTGTAGGTAGCTCTATGCATATACTCAATTTTTTTCCTTCCAGAAATTGTTTAGTATCTGTCTGCCCTTGTTGCTTATCCCCCCTTGATTTCGGTGACGTCATGAAGCACCATCTGTTGCCATGGCAACGATCAGCGGTGTGTGGCGTGATCTGTGATGATTACAGGTCTGCACTGCTCCACTGTTTTTCCAGTCAGTTCACAGAGACAGCTTTTGTTTTGCAGTATATTTCAAGTTGTTTTATTAACATGCTTAACCACTTTTGTGCCTATATAAGTGCCTATCACTGTAGAAAATACATTTCTCCAAGGGCTTTCCATGCACCTTTTTGTGTACGTGCAGCCACACTTCTTCAACTGGCATTTATGCCTTTGAGTGGCACTACCTTACCTGTGTGGAGAAGAGCATATGGAAGGGCTGAATTCTGGTCTGCAATAGCACTTTATTCTTCTTGCTAGACCTAGAGGCAAGCAGGCCCAGAATGGGGCAAGTTGTGAGTAGTTATTAAATGAGGAGGAGATTGCTGTACGGGGGACTTTCCCTTAACAATAGTGTCACAGAAATCCTCCTTTTTTTATTTCATTTCTTTTTAAGAACAAAAATTGAGGAGTGATTTACAACCCAGATCCATATTCTGAAAAAGGAGAATTTCCTGATGACACATCTGCCTATGGAAGAACTATGATTCAGCTATTAGAGACAGTCCCAACTCTGCAATTCTCCTATGGCATGCAGCAAACTTTTCTTTTTAATTTTATTTAGTTACACTTTGCAACTGGAGGAAAGGTGGGCAGAAAATCTCATTCTGCTTAATTTTGGGTCCATCAATGTCTCATACTAGGAATGTCCTGGAGTGACTTTTTGATGCTTGTATCCCCAGTTATCTGTTTTGTTTATACTGGATATAAAATTCTGCACCTTTTAGACTGGTTCTGAGTGAAGAGTGAAGGGGAGAGAAGAAGCACAGAGTTTGTTATCAGAAACTGTACTTGCTCCTCTGCATCCTTCTCCTGGACTCTGTTGTCTGTGGAATGGAGAGGAAGAGAGAGGTCTCCTTTGCTTTTAGTTACTTTTTTGCTAGCTGAGGCAGTGAAGATCCCTAGACTGTGGTTTTTCTTTTTCTTGGAACTGTTCGAACCTGCTCTGGACTGAAAACCCAGAAGAGCACCAGGAGCTCACACCTGTGGCCCACCAGGGCCTGGGGCACTGCATTCCAGCATGTAGCTGTGAGTTCCTAAGGCACAATTTATTAACATGAATAAGCTCAGCTAGCATCTTACTGTACTTTTGCATTGGGCTACAAAATTCTTATGTCAAATTGTTCCCAAATGCTTTCCCAGCACATTAAAAAATGCAAACATGTTCTGCCTGAGAAGTATTTACCTAAACCTCCCTCTTCAAACTTTATGATGATCTTACTGTATGTAATATCTTTAGGGAATTTAGGGGGAAAAATATTATGAATATTCTATCCATTCCTTATCATCCATTAAACCCATAGTTCAGTCTTCCTTTCCATCCTCAAACCAGAAAAAATCTTCATGAAAACTATTGGGCAAAACCCGAAGTGGTGAGAAACAAGACAAGTGAGAAGAAGAGTTCTGCTGCACCGTGCAGATGAGCCACAGTCCTGTGACTGGGAAACTGTCATGGCAAGGACTGTTCATGGCTTTTTGACTTCCAGAATCATGGGACTCTCAAATTATGTTTATTTTAACAAATCATGTGGTGAGAAAGAATAGGTGCTTACAGCAAAAGAGTTGGTGTGCTCCTGGAGCATGCTCCTATTTTTGTTGCAAGACAAATATTGCAAAAAGTGAGAGCTTGCTCACTTGAATCTAAAGCAAACAGGGACAATGTGATTTACTTCAGAAATGTTTTTCACATCTGAATTGTAGCCTGACCCTGAACTGAAGGCTCCCCAAGGATGTTACTGCACTTGTTGCAGGTACCCTTCTTTAAAGAAAAGCCAGTTTGTTTGTTGTTCTTAATTTTTTTTTAAAAAAGTGTTTCGCGCTCATATTCTTTGAATAACACTTGAACAGCCTTGAACTGTGCTCCATCATATATTTTTGTTCCATATTTATATTACAGGCTACCTAGGAAACTTCAAATATTTCAGGGATTTTCTTTGTTTCCAAAAACAAAGTTTAGAAATATTTGAAAAAATGTATTTAAATAATATATAATGCTGTATAAACATTTTTAGCATAGTATCTTGAAATACTAACTAAAGAAAATGCTTTGCATTTTTTTCTTTCCTCTCAAAATTAAAGCCTTAGGGAAAGAAACCTTCCTTTTTTTCAAAAGCAACTCAGCCCAACAGCTCCTCTATATGTTCTTTTCCCTTCAAAGAAACAAGAGAAGAGGACGTAAATATGTAATGAAATCTGTAAATTAATTTGGACAAGTTTGCATTCCTGTTTTAAAAATCAGTGGTAAGAGGAGGAAATTTTTCTCTCCTTTGCCGGAGTCAAAAATACTCTTTGATAAGCCAGAACAATTTTTTATACCTTTATATTTTTGTGAAAATACTTTACTTTGAGATCATTGTACATTTTCAATTCTGTAATGGAGGAGCATCTATCTATCTATCTATCTATCTATCTATCTATCTATATCTATATCTAATATATATCTATATCTATATCTATCTATGTCTATATCATCTATATTTATATCTATATATATCAGTAATTCCTAAATTAACCACTGGCTTTCATTTTCTTCTCCTGTCTTTTACTCCTTGACCGCAAAGAGATGAACTGCTACAAAAATTAGAAATTTGCAAATAATTTTGTAATATAGAAAGTACATTAATTTTTCAATTTTCTTTTTTGGTTTTATTCTTCTTTGATAGGGAAAGTGAACTGGCTTGCTTATTTCCACTAATTCCTTATACTTCAGGGCATGGACAAATGTTATCTGCTCCTGGACTGCAGGCAAGGACTTTCAGTCATTCACTTCTGTCTTCTCTGTCTGTTGCTTTTCTAAGACTAGAAATTAGGAAGCAAGACTGAAGAACATCCTTACGTATTCTATGGTGAACTGTCCTCTTTTTTCTAAATTTCTATTTCTCCTGAGTCTTGACAGCATATCAATGTGAATCATGTGCTTGTATAGAGAAAGAACAACAGCTTTTGTGGATGAGTGCTAGTCATGAATTCATTTGGGATTTTGACATAAAATTGTAACTAGTCATGTATCTAAGAATGTTGATGCCCTAATACGACAATTAATTATGCAATAGAATGAAATCATAGAGCCATCACTGATTATTTTCCTGTCTGACATTTGATCAAAGAAATGAGACTGTACCAAAACCCAGATATGGATGTAAATTAGCCTGATTCCTTTCACTGAAGACACATTTTTGGGTTGTGTTTCTCCTCGTAATTTCCAGCACATGTCCTGTGGATGCAAAGCAGTTAGTGTTAATAAATCAGTTATCAGTTAGCTAGCTTTGTTGGTTAGACATTTGTTAGTTAGACCTTTGCAGGCCTCACTAGCCAAAAGACATTTGCATGCAATGGTCTGTCAGTCAGCACAGTCTATCAAAGGAGTGAATTATTTGTAAAAGAATGCCCTGCATGGAGCCTCAGGATCTGAAAGACTTTGATGTCTGTTGTTATTTACCACATCCTGTTTGTCTGACCCAGTTTTGAAGAAGAATGTGTTGTGTAACCTAAAGGTATTCAAGTTCTGTCACCGCTCCATGCAGTGGAGCTGGCCCTGGCAGAGCCTGGATCTGCTGTCCTGGGCTCTCTCCCTCCGGTACAGGAATGAATTGCTTTTTTGATTTGACTGTGTGTCAAATTCCAGTTATTTCTGCAACAGACCATTACACTTAGGAACCCAGAGTAGTTAGTTCAAAATACTAATTGTCTGAGCATAGGTTGATATTAAGTTTAGTGGAGCTTCTGAGGATGGGGTAACATCTCTTTACTTAGGTCACTGATGTGAGGAGGGGGTAATAGTGCACAAAGGGTACAGAAATTTGGAAAAAAATAAAATGCCTTGCTTTCCAGATAGGCCTCAGGGATTAAAGGGACTGAGTGTGTCTGGATTAATTTCTGATTAGAATCAATTCAGCATTGTAAGTCATGTTCAACAATAATTTTCACAAGCACAAATTCACAAATAGCACAGTTTACCAATCCAATCCATGAGCCTGGCTGAGTTCTGTAAGAAATTTCACAATCCAAATTCAGTAAAAATACACTTTATTGAAACAACAGGGCAAGAGGTTCAGAATTGCCAGGGGCAAGTTCACTAATTAGTGACAGTTAATATGCACCACTACAGAAGGTATAGTAACAGAGAAAATTAATACTATATATTACATATACACAGTCTGTCTACTGATCTCAAGAAAACAGAGGTGCTTCCCCTTTTTCTCTTCTCTTTTTTTTTTTTCTGGAACTCACTTTCTTTTAATCCTATAATTTTTGGCCCTTCCCAAAGGAGTGGAAAAATTGTGTGTCTTATAGTTAGAGGTTTGGAAACTGTGGTCATACATGTAAGGCATATTCTCTTTCTCTTCAACTCCATTCTTATGGGTAAGAAAGTTAACAAAGAAATGGGGGCCTTGATTACTTTTGGTCAGATTTTACAGCTGATTCAAAAGATAAATTGAAGGCTTAGTTCTGCCTCTACCTGTTTTGGTGGCAGTAAAGACTGTCTGATCCCAGAGGGTCTTTGAGCTTATCTTTATTTCCTTAATGGACCATATTTACAGCAAGGCTTGGTATGCACAGTAAAGGGGGACTGAGACTAATGGATTTTGTCTCTAGCTGAAACAACATCAGGCCAGTCCTCTGTTTCATTGCAAACATTTTTCAATCATTAGGTCCTGCTTGAGGCAGGTACAGGATGAGAGACCCAGTTCATGTTTTTCTCAAACAGCCTCATCAATTCTTCTCTGACTTAAACTTCAAACTTAAGGCTCTGAGTGTAGCAAGTCTGACCATTTGCCACAGATAATACCTGATGATGATGATGAACCTGTACTGGTACAAGTGTGCACAAAAGAGCAGTGAAGGCATTCATTAGTTTGTGCTCTTTTTCCTCCTTCTGTTTAATATCCTTTCAAGAAATTGATCCGGCCCTGGGATAGGAGCATTTGGGAAATTTTCCATGTGTGATGTGGTAGTGATTAGCTGGATTTCTCATTGAGGATCAAATTTCTGTACCCTATTATCATAATTAATAAGTAAACAATAATAAATATTTTGCTGTTTAACAGAAACCTTCCCAAATAGGATGAACAAACCAATACATAGCTGTTGGTAAAATTGAGGCTGTCTCAGTAATAGCTGTGACAAGACAGTTTTCCTCTTTGTGCTCTGCTTAAGGGAGAGTACTGCTCTCTCTTGGTGTGAAGCATTTTATTAGGTAAACATTGCAGCGCTCCTAGTCTCTATTAAATTTAACTACAGACTTGCTGATGGTCTGCTGCCTATATTATAGCATCATTAAAGCTTCTAAACATTATTAACATACCAGCTACTTGCTTTTGGGAGGGGAAGATATTATGCTGAAGTCTTAAAAGTTTTTTCTTTCCATGTCAGAACTAGCTGAATCCACAGGAGAGAAACATTTGAAATGTATCATCTGTTCCTCTTATAATGGTGCTTTATCTCTTTCAAATGAGGAAAATGTTTAATGCAAATGGCTCTCTTCATGGAACGTACTATTATAAGGCACACTTGGGATTTCCTCAGACACCTGTATACTATAACTAGGTGCCTCAAGTGATATTAACTTTTTGACTAAAGTATTACAATTTTCTCCTGAAGAACAAGGAGTACTTTTTCAGCATATTTTTACATTTTACTTGGGGGGGATGGGGGCTGCTATTTAATTTGTTAAGTTCATTCTTGTATCTAAAACTTTTTGCAGTGATTTTTTGGTTTGTATTTTGCATTTTCTTCATTCTAGTTTTCTTGTTCTGTCTAAAACACCTGTCTGTCTTCTTTCCAATAACTCAAATAACTGGCTGTGAATAAACATTCCCCCTATAAAGAAGTAATGAAAGAACCTCTAATCTTGGTTAAATTGACAGAGGTAAAATAAATAAAAATATTATTTATTTCTGCTTTCAGATATCTTTTACCATTTTTTCTCTAGGATTTTTTAACATACTTCAGAGTTATAGACATAGTATATCCTGAAGGCACATATCAAACATATCTCATGCAAAATGGCAATTATGATGCATCATAAATAAATTTGATTACAATAGCAGAATCTTCTATCTGTACTTGGACTTCAGGGTCCCTTTCAGCTTTCTGTTTCTCACATTTGGCAAAGTAATACCAGTGACTCTATGAAAAATACTTCAAGTTACACCCCTATCCAGATAGCAAACAGTTCTAGCTCTCACTTCTTGTTTTGAAATCTGTTCAGTAGTTTCCTCTCTGCTGTAAAAGTGTCAAGAAAAATAAAGGGTTTTTCTCTTATTTATTATGTCATTCAGGAAGGAACAGTACGGTTTTTATCAGTACAATGCATATGCTTGGTTAATACTTTATGTGGTTACTCTAACATCAGGTATTAAGCAGCTTTAGATCCTAATGCAAACATACATTTCAGATGCATGTTAGAAAATAGTTTTCCTGAAGCTAAAAAAAGAGTCAGCCAGCTTTATGAGGGCGTGGTGGTTTGACAAGAAATGTGGTTTTTGAGATGCTGTATTATAAGCCAATGGATATTCAGGCTTTAATATTGGCATTTAACCTGTCCATGGACACGCCTCTGAGAACACGGGGTTAAAAGCAGAGCTCTCCCCTGGGAGGGTCCTTTTGGGTTTCTGGCGGGAAAGAGTTCGGGTCTCTGCCCTGGCCCAGCTGCTGGCTGGGCAGGGGGAGGGGAAAGCCATGTGGCCGAGAGAGGTAGGCCTGAGCCCCGGGGTGGAAGGGTGGAGGAGAGAGAGACACCGGGAGCCGAGAGAGAGAGAGAGAGAGAGAGAGCGAGCCACTGTAACCTTGAGACTGGACTGGATTAACATGGGCCTGTGCCGGCGGGACGGAGAAGGGGGGGTTCAGCCGGCCGCTTGTAGGAGCTTTTAACCCCTTTTCGGAGAATGAGAACTTTACAGATCATTGACCTCTCCTAGAAGATAGAGTGGAAGATGAGGAAGGAATGTGCAAGTGTGAGAGAGGTCTGGGCGAGTGAGAAATAGTGGAAGAATAGAGAAGAATCCTAGTGGGAAGAGATGATGGAGTGGCTTTTGCTGGACTCTTTTTGTACAGCCATGGACAGAACCATGATCCTTGTGACACAGAGACTGCATTCTAGGGGGAGGCAATGCCTCAGGACCAAGAGGGTTCAGTGTTGGTGCCCCTCGGCCCCAGGGGGTGAAAAAATATGGGGGGGACAGGTGTCCCAAAGGAGAGACTGTGGGGACAGGTGTCCCAAAGGAGAGACTGTGCCTTTTTTAGATCGGGACAGAGCATCCTTAAAAAAGACAACCCTAGAAGCAGCTCTGGTCCATGTTCAGTGGTGAGAGCACTGGACATGAAAGGAAGAGGTCACGACGGCAGATGTTCTCCGGGCGGTGCCACGAGTGACACGGAAACACACGAGGCTTCAGCTGTGTTTCCAGGGGAAGCCCATGGCACAAGAAGGACTCCTCTCCTCTTGATGAACTGAGGATTGATTGTCTGAAGGGTGGTGCTGGACCGAGAGTTGGTGATTTGAAGAATAGATGCATTGTATTAGAAATTTAGTGGGGGGAGGAGGAAATGTATTTGTAAGGTTTTCATTTTCCCTGTGTGTGTTCCTTTTATCCATAGTTGTAGAGCAGTTAATAAAGTTCTGTTTTCTTTTCTTTCCTAAGTAAAAGCCTGCTTTGCTTATTCCTGGTCACATCTCACAGCAGAAACCAGAGAGAAAGTATCTTCATAGGGGCACTGGCATTATGCCAGTGTCAAACCATGACAGAGGATAAGGCAGAAATGTGAAGCAAATTAATTGTCTTAATGTGACTAGGATATTTTAATACAATTTTAAAAAATTAAAAAGTAATAAATTATATTCATATTGACTGAAAATTTTGTTCTGGAATGATTTTATATAGGTAATTGGAATTTGGTAATATAAAGCCTTTATTTGAGGAAAATAATTTTTAAAAGTTGAAATAACTAGTTAAATAGTATGTTTTTAGTAAAAAGGGTATGAAATAAAATATTTCATTGAGTGATCAAGTTAATTCATGAAAGCTATGAGCACTCAGATGACTTCTATGCTTGGGTCCTCATGCCTTGCTAAGAATACATGATTTAGGTATGAGGGACAGTTAGGAAAACTGGGTTCTTGAAATCCATACCATGACTGAAAAACGAAGTTACAACAAGAGAGTTGAATTTCTCTGTTATCTCTTTCAGGTCCACACTCCTGTTACAGTACTGAAATTTCTCTTTAGTGAATATCACTTTGAAACAAAAAGCAAAGCAAAACAAGACTGCTCCAGCCTCTGTATTTGGCTTAAGTTCTCTCACTAACAAATAGAAATAAAAGCATCTAAGAGATAAAGCAAATATGATCAAGAAATGGTCCAATGGAAGAGCTCTCTGCTTTTGATATGTGACAGTTTTCACTAGCTTCTTTTTTCAGATGGACTATAAGATTAAAAATACTTCCAAACAAAATAAAGAGTGAGTTTAGAAGCCTAGCTACAATAATTTAGGATAGGGAGAGGAATAATGGATAATTCCACAATTAAATAAAAGTAAACAGATAAAAACTTAGTCTATAAAGATATCCAGGTATTTATATTCTAACATTCTGTAAAGTTGGAATCATAAAATTATATCAGTTGTTTTTAAAGTCTTTTAGAAAGAAATTTGAAAATTCAAGGGTCAGGGGAGAACAATCCAAAAAAACAACATACACACATGCAAAATGACCTTCAAAACCCCCGTAAACACAATCTAAACTTTTAATGTGTTTAAGATTTACTATGATTATCTTTTTTTAATCCATAATCTAAACATACTTTGCTGTGTTTGTTTCCCTCATTACTGCCACAAAAATGATCAAGAGTGCTGAAGAAACTCTTTTTTGAAGACAGGCTGAGAGAGTTATGGATTCTTCAATCTGGAGAAGAGAAGGCTACCATGAGACCTTATTGTGGCCTTTCAATGTATTTTCAAAGATCAGGTCAGTAAGAAAGGTGTAGAGAGACTTCACCACAGCAGGTAGTGACAGGACAAAGGCAGTGGTTTTAAACTGAAAGAGGGTAGATTTAGATTAGACTTCTGAAAGAGTTTTTTTTTTTTTTTACAATGAGAATGATGAAACAGTGGAAGAGGTTGCAGGCATCACCTCTGGGAGTGTTCAAGGTCCGATTGGACAGGGCTTTGAGCTTCCTGATCTTAGAGAAGATGACCCTAATCTTGACAGGGAAGTTCTACTAGATGATCTTTAAAGATCTTTCCAACTCAAACCATTCTATGATTCTATGATTTTATGACATTAATTTTTTTCCAGTAAAACTTGAGTATGAGACAGAGAAATTCCAATAAATGCAAACTTTTTTTACCTTCCTTGTAAACACTGGGCTGTTATAGATTAAAAATGTATTCCCTAAAATGCGCAGTGAATGATTACTGGAAGATACAGGATTTATTGTTTCAACTTTTTGTTTTCTTGGTTGAGGTTTATTAAAGAAACCTCCATTTAGCCTCCTGTAACTTCCATTTTTTGCACATGCAGGCTTCTACAGAATTTTATTACTGTACAGCCTAAGTAAATACAAGTTTTCTGGATTTCTGAGAGAGAAAAGCAAATTAAGAGTGAGTGGCTAGTGTCTGAATAAGCTGCATGTCACTCAGACTAAAATAAATAAACTAACACTAGATTTTGTATTGGATTTATATTGAAAGGATTCAGTGCACAATAGGGGTCTGCAGTTTCTTATCAGAAGAGACTGGGAGCTGACCCCTTGTCAGAAACAGCCAATTCCAGCTGGTTCCTAACCAGACCTGCCACAGGCCAAAATCTGAGCTCACCAGCAACCCCAGTGTAGCCTCTGTGATAATGTATTTAGGAAAGGGTAAAAAATGCTACAAAGCTGCTGTGACAGAGGGAGGAATAAGAAAAATGAAGCAGTCCTGCAGACATCAAGGTGAGAGAAGGAAGAGGGAGAGGAAGTGCTCCAGGCACCTGAGCAGAGATTTCCTGAAGTTGTGGAGGAGAAGGTGTTTCCCAGAAGTTTACAGAGAGCCCTACTGAAGGAAATACCACATTGCAACCAGTGGAGAGACCATGCTGGAGCAGGTGGATATGCTCTGAAGGAAGCTGCAGGCCATGGAGATCCCAGGAGCAAACTTCTGGCAGGAACTGCAGTCAATGAAGCAGAGCCCATACTCAGCTTCTCTGGCACAATCTGTGGCATGTGGGGGACCAGCACTGCAGCCATTCTTGGAGGACTGTACCACATGGAAAGGACTCGATTTTTAATTAGAAATAAATTAATCTTCCCCAAGTCCAACCAATATGTTTTGCCCATGAGAGTAATTGTTGAACGATTTCTATGTCCTTATCTTAAAATACGATCTTCTTCATTTATTTTCTTTCAGTTTTCTGCTGAGGAAGGAGGTGAGGCAACAGCTTGGTGAGCATCTGGCAGACAGCGAAGGTTAACTGATCAGAGGTGTATATGGAAGAAGAAAAGGGTACAATTATTTCCTACCTAAAATGTATGTTAGATTTGTATTTTGCATTTGCTGTGTTCATGTTAGCACTTCTTTCTAAAGATCTAGCTGTGTTGTAAATGGATAATGTTGCATTTTTACAGTCTTTTACATTACTCTTTTCATATTTCTTTTAGTGTTGATTTGTTTCATTCACAAATCCTTACTCTTTCCATTAGAATTTCATAAATTATTTTCATTAATTACACCTTTATAAGTTTCAATAATGCAGTATGTATGACAGAAGAAGCCCCTTCTTAATCGATGAAAAATTAATCTCTTGATCACTAGATTGGAATACTGAAAATTCTTTGGCAGATTATGTTCTGGGTTTCAGTCTTCCTCATTTTTCTTTTTGTACTCTCCATTCTCAACCAGATATAATGTGTTTCATAATCATTATTATTTCCATCTTGCCTAAGGAGTTGAAACATCAGTTCTACAACTGCTCACTCGCACAAAAATATTCTCTGATGAAGAATTGCTTCTGTTATCTCATACCCATCTCCTGGGTTTCATTCCACATCTGCTCCACAATCCTGGCTTGATACATGCTGACTCTCCTGATTTTTTTTCCTCTTATAATATTCTCCACACACTTCTGGAGGCAACAGAAGGAATCCCCTTCCCCCAAGACTGTGCACTGCAGGGAGAGCTGGAGAGACATCTCCTCAGAGTGAAAGCAAATTAATAGATCAGGAGAGCTGCTGGACTCTGATATCACAGTCCTGTTTTTTTAGTTTATAAGAGCTGCCCTAGGCTGCTAAGTTGGAGTTTATTCTGCTTGCCAAAAAGCCTAATCAGATGCCTTCACCTCTAGAGGCAGTAAATTGGGATGGAAAGGTAACCTAAGAAGTAGCCTTTCTCCTTCCCAGCAGCTATTAAAGATTTATTCTGTTTCCACAGAAATGCAGATTCTCTTTTCAAAATTTGTTTGCATTAACAGAAGGTAACTTATATGAGACATAAGCAAAAACTGCACTGTTTTTCTGGGTGATAAATCCTTTCGAGGAATGTTTTATCCTAAGAGAGTGGCATTTAAAGTAAATACCAATTGCCTATTAAGATACAAAATCACAGAAAGTACAACTTCAGCTTTAATATTTGGTGCTGGCTGCACCACTCTTATAAATCTGTTTAAATATTCAGTCACATTACATGAGAAGTGATCCCTAAGGCAGACAAGGAAATGTTGTCTGTTAAACTACTGGTCTGTCAGCAGTTTTTCTCAATGTTTTTGACTCTTGACTAGTGCCCTCCACAATTGAAAAGATTGTAGAAGAGTAGAGGTATAGGCCAGTTCTGCTACAGCCATTTCTAATCCTGCTTACCTCCTGCCTTTTGCTATCAGAAGCTAGACATTGCAAATGCATTATCTTAAGGTCAGATCTTGGGGAAATGTACTTTAAATTTAACAGCAGTCATGAGGTTGACATACTGAAAAGGGACTTTGGGATGCTTGGAAGCAGTAATAAAGGACAAGTAAATTCTGAAAGCTAACTATTAAAATGTGTTGATGAGGAAAAAGAAATGTAGTTGGTGGAGCCATTTTTAATAAAAAAATTGCTTGTAGGAAAGAAAATTGTATGAATTAATGGAAGCTCAGTATGAGCTTAACCCTTAAACTGAAAGGATGAAAAAAATAAGAACAGGTAGTTTGTCATATTAGAAGAGACCACTAACATGGCCATTGTGGAGGCATATCCACATCGTGCTAATCATTGGCTGTTTGTCAGAAGGACTTGCACTTGCTTCTTATAAAGAGGCGTTATGCTATCTCTAAGGATTTCGAAGTTATTGTAAGAAAACCTGAATTCCCAGAACTTAAAGTATTAAAACTAGCAAAGCCGATTGAGGATTTATGGAAAAAAAGCACACAAGTCATAAAATTAATTTAAAAATTAATAAATATTCCAACCACAGGCACTGACTTGTCTTTTGAGATTGCTTATGAGTTATTTCTCTGTCTTGATGCCTTTCTTGATTTTTGCATTTCTATCTCATAATTTGAAGTGCTAGAAATGTGGTATAAGTTGGACAGTTGTATGATGGCCTAGGACTTTAGATGAATGTCTCTAAAGTATTTTTTAATGTCTCTTGCATGTTACCTTCCTACATGGAAGGTTGATGATCAACAGAAGATACACCTGATTTCTACGATATCAAATCATCCTAGACCATAGTTTTTCTTCATGTTCATGGAAATGCATGATGGGATTAGACCATTTCTAAGGCTGTTCAAATACCCCATGTTTAATTAGCATATCCATTTGTGACAAATTGCTGATATTAACCAGAAAATCCTCTTTAAGTTGCATGAAATAAGGTAAAATACAAGTGTAGGTATTAATTTACAACCTCCACAATAATAATCAAATTAAAAAATCTACATTAAGAAAAAAATGAGGTAACTAAGAAAAAAAACAAACAACCATGAAACACCTTGATATTCACTTTAAGACAAAATTACGCTTAGGATATCTGTGTTTTGATTCACAAAGATTTTCACAAATGCCTGGCACTGCAGCCTGTGCACCTCAGATAATAGCATTCATTGCTGAAGCATGCTGATTTTACAAACTGTTCTTGGTTTCTTTTCAAGGTCACCCAGAGGGTCTACTCAAATTTTATGTTTCACCATCAAAACATATTCCAACAACCAGCAAGACCCTTCATTGGCTTCTTCTGCTGACAGAGACTAGAGTTTCATATAATCTTTCAGCAACATGCTGGCAATCCCTGTAATCCAGCTCCAGCATCTCTGCTGGAGCAGCATCTCTGCTGGAGCAGCATCTCTGATTTTTCCTTCATCTTGGTGGTTGAGGTTTTATGTGAACTAAACTTCTACACCATCATTGCTTGCAAAAATTGAAAGTGGATTAAGCAATCCAGGAGTTTTATTCCATTCCTAAAATTAAATGACTGTAGCTGAGGTTAGTAAGTGATAGTCTTCCTAGGACAGATGGACAGCAGCTGTTATTCATGCTAGGAGTTTGTTTACATCTGGAGCATAAGGTATCATTCTTGTTGATGGGTAATATTTACCTGGGCATTATAGGCTGAAGGTATATTGTGTGTACAGTACTCAACTTGAAAGGACACATTTGGAAACAGTGTTTGAGAAGTCTGATGAGTAGGAAGCAAATATAAACAAAAGAGGAGGGGAAAACATTCAGATTGCTTTATTTTGGACCTTGCATTTATTTTGGAAAAATGGGAGAGGGATGTGCAAAATATTGTTTTATTTTGCATATCACATCTTGCAGTTATTGAAGGTCATATATTCACATTTATTGAGGGTCATATTTTCACAGTTATTATATTAATTCAAAAATATTATATGAAAGTCTCTAAAGAAGAGCATTAAAAATGGAAGAAAACTGCAGTATGAGTATCACTACAATATTGCAATATAAAATTGCAGTGATAAATATTAACTCATTGCCACAGAATTATAAAGTGTTCTGATTTATATCAGCTCAAGGGTTTTGCAAATATTTATGCATTTACATCCGTGCACATTGGTTTGAACAAAAAATTACAACTATGGCATCTAAGTACTCCTTTATGCTGAATTTATAGTTTTACAACATCTGCAATAAAGCTGGGAAGAAAATGAGACTGAGAAAGTGGAACCATATGTGAGGAAGGGTGTGGTGGAGGAAAAGGGGAGGGCGCTGATGTGTGGGATAAGGCTGGATAAGGAGACAGGAAATTTAATGTATAAGGAGAGTAGATACAAGAATCTGGCCTAGGTTCTGTTTAGTAATGAGTCCACATGTGAAAATTTAAGTGTATTTAAGAAACAACATGAAGTATATGCAAAAAATTGAGGCTGAGCTGAACAGGCTTGTTCAGTTCAGTTTCTGTATTTTTCAGTTCTACCCTTTGCTACCTCTGACACACCCAAAAATCTGAGAAAAGGAATGTGAGGCATTTCTTTCTAGCCTGGTGGCAGTGCCAATAACATGCTGAGAAAGTCAAAGAGGTGAATGAAAACAGGAAGCACAGTATCAGTTGAGGAGTTAACTTACCTCAATACAAAATTGGAGGAGAGCGAGGCTGAAGCATGATGATAAGGCTGAAGTTGTAGCTGCACATCACGACTTCTTCATTAAGTTAACAAAAAGAGAAATAAAGTAGAGCTGTACACAGTTTTTCAAAGGGGATCTACAGGAAAAACAGAAAGCTAGTAGGAGCAGACAAAAAAAATGTTCAGAGGCAGCATAGGAATCATATCAGAGCTACAGAGCAAAAGCATGACACATACCAGTAAAGAGTTGAGAAGTGATACAGAGAAATAGGTAAACAGCAATATAGAGGAAGCTAAGAAATTAAGAAGGCATTTAAAAGGAATATATATTTTTTTTGTACACAACAAAAAGCGGAAGCTTTCCAGAGAATCTTAAGACGTAATAGAATAACTAAAATATAGAAAAAATACCCTAAGTAAACAATGGTTATAACATCGATTTTTTTTCCCCATCTATGTTAACCACGGAGGAGTTTGAAGTATAGAAACAGGGACCCTTCTTTACAGAGTGTGTCAGAGGTTTTGTTTAAAATTGAAGAATTGGCAGAAAAGGTGAATGGATCAAGGAGACGATGTGAGCAATAAGAAATCACCAGGAGCAGGTGGCCTCTGCCCCAGAGCTGTAAAGGAATTCGAGTGTGAAATAGCCAAACTAAAAAACGAGGTGTGTAAAAAACTGAGTCCTTGTTAAAGGACAGGAAAGTGGTTCAAACAATGCCAGTTTTTCAAAAAAGACTCCAGTAGAACCATAGATGGATAAAAACTGGAATTAAGGAACATATGGATGCCTATAAGAAGTCACAAAACTAGTAAGGTTCTTTGAAAATATTAACAGGCATTTAGATAACAGAGGTCTGACTACCATTCCTGTGGATTTGCAGGGTTCTTTCATTTATGTACCTCACCAAAAGTTTTCCAGAAAACTGAACAGAAGTACTCTTAAGGGTAAAGAGTACTTTAAGTAGTTTTTCCTAATAAAAACTTAGGAAACATAGGACAGGAATAAATTAATAACTACATTTGCAGTGAAAAGACAATTCGGTGCAGAAAGTCCATGGGTATCTATGCTGTGTTCCTTGGAGCTCATCATACTCGCATTCTGGAAAAGGGAAATGGCAAAGTTGCTGACTCTGTTAAGCTATTTAGGATTTTAAAGATGATTTCCAGCTGTAAAATCTGCAAAAAAGAAATTACTGGGAGCTGAAGTGAAGCTGAAAACCAGTGTAGACAACTGCAAGTCAAAATCCCTGCCTGAACTACCTTCCTTGAAATATCCAAATCCTATCCTGCAGCAGGAATAATGCAGTGTGGATTAGAAAATCACCTCCCTGATAATCCACCTTCCATATTCTCAACTTCTGAAGCCCATACCTGTGCTGTAGCTGTCATAAAATAACTGTAAAATGAATTTATTCAAGGATCAGAGTGCTGGAGCACTTGTATGAGGAAGAAAGGCTAGGTGTTGGGGTTGTTCAGCCTGGAGAAGAGAAAGCTCTTAAGAGACTTAATAAGACCTTTCAATCCCTAATGGGGACCTAAAGAAATAACAGTTTACAAGGTCATGTAGTGATGGGATAAGTGGGAACGGCTTTAAACTGAAAGATAGTAAGTTTAGATCAAATATTAGGAAGAAATTCTTTATTGTGAGCGTGGAGAGGCACTGGAACAGATTGCCCAGAGAAACTTTGGCTGCCCTACTCCTAGAAGCATTCAAAGCCATTCTGAGTGGGCCACTTGATGTGTCCCTGTCCATGGCACTGGGAGTAAAATTAAGTGATCTTTAAGGTGCCTGCAAGCCCAAACCATTCTATGAATGTATGATTCTCAGACCTGATCCCTATTCATGTGGTAGAAAACACATAAACCTTAAAGGAGGAACAAGCAGTTAAACGAAAACTTGCCTATGAAAGCATGTGGATGATTTGATCTTTTCTTCCCATCCTTCACTCATATCAGCTGCAAATGTGACTCACTTAATTGTGACTGTGCGAGTATCTCTTACCAGAATAATTTTATGATGGCAAAAATGCAAATCTCTGAGAGATTTTTCCTGGTTTTTTGTTCTTTAAAGTAGAGAGAATGCACTGGCAAATTACTTCAGTTTATTGATTGGAACTCAAAGTCTGTGAAAAGACAAAACGCCATGGGTGAGACAGACACAGGAATGACCATCATGTATAGTTCTACAGTGAAAAAGTTACACATTTTCCATACTGGTTTTGAGATAAATTACTTTCTGGATAATTTTCTGTATCTATTTTTAAAGCAACATGGAAACTGATGGTGTAAGATACTGATACCAAATGGACTGCTCAGGTGAAAAAGAAACCAACCTGAGAATTACATTGTAGTTGCGATGCATTTATTGAAAAACATTAGAGTGTGAAATATTCACTTGTTTTCTGACATGATCTTTTGCCTGATTAAATTTAAAATGAGAAAGAGTCCCTTAGATCCAAGTGTATAGGTAGAGGGAGTTAAAAATCAAGTCCTTGCTCAGAATCTCTTTCATCTATGTTTTTATTCTGTGCTATTCTTAAGCTCCATGAGCTCCACATTTAAGTGTCTGTTCTAAAATTGGAAGAGTTTTTGTTGGCTGTTGGCAGAAATAACATGAATAAGAATATCAGTCAAACCAGACTACAATGTGTGTGTGCATGAAGATAGGTAGGTGTGACTAAAGAAAGCATTTAATACATGCCAAGCACATCTTAGTTTCCACTTCTGACTGCATTTTATGTGAATTAATAGATCATTTAGTTTAGGAAAGTTCAGTGGCTGATATAAAACAGTTTTCAAAAGAGCAGAGTAAGTATGCATAAACCTTATTTCTTAAACACCAATTTCAGCCAAGTTCTCTGGCAGACTGCTTGGTTCAATATGCACTTAAAGATGTTTTGTTGGGCTATGGAGAGGGTGGTGAAACTGCCAGTCATGTTAGGGTGCCCAATTTTCATGACTCATTTAGAACCAGTTTGATGGAAACTAAAGGTAAAAATAAATCTCCTTATGCTCTTACTTCTTATGGTATTAGAGCAAGCTTAAACTCAGTTGGATTATGAAGATCTATTAATTGTAGAAAAAATATTCTGAATATTCTGAGCTTTTCTATTTCTCCAACTTCTTATTTATACAGCTCATTAGTTGTAGGACTCAAAAGACCTGCTACTTCAACAGGTACATCTGCATTGCTGCAGTGTGTGAAGGTTCATAATGGTCTATGTAAATTATGACTGTAATCAAGCCAGAAGATCAAGTGCCGTATACAGTAGGCACACATGCACTGAGGGATTCAGTCACACATTGTGGTTTAGTCCTGTGGCAACAGGAACTTCAGTTGGAAATTAGTTTTAAGGATGAAATTAAAATTTGTCCTTTCATTCTAACTATGGCATAGCTATGTCAGTGTTGTGCTTATCTTCACCAATAGTGCACTAAAGTAATGAACTTCTTCAGTTGGTAACTTCCCAGTTATTCATATACAAAAATGAGGCAATGGAGTAATTTGCACAGCGGACTAAAATCAGACCAAGTGATTGAACCCCTAGCCACCTCCACAATTATGTACCTGAGCAGTTGCTACGATCTCTCTGACTGCTTTGGAGATCCATCTCATGCAACTCTTGCTGTACTTAAACAAATATGCATATTTCAGTGAGTAAATTAGCATCCTAGGTGGGAAATCTGACCGTCCCAGAGACATACATCACACCCAGGGATTCACATTTTCTGGTGTGGCTATTTGCTTCATACACAGGTCAGAGACTTCTAAAGAGTCAGAAAAAATTGCTCTAGAAGTGCAAATAAATGTTCTCTGTGCAGCTATGTAGTTAGAAAATATTCTGTACATTGTTTAAATAAATTATTTGCAATAAGTAATGCATGTTGAGAAGTCTCACAGAACTGTGGGCCAGACTGGATAGGAGTTAAGCAGTTCAAGGAATCTCACTGATCCAGCTAAAGCACCATGAATTCCCTCACACTGTTGTTCCCACAATATGTTAATGATCTGATTTTTTTTTTCTAGACAGAAAACAATTGCAATAAAACAATGTAAATGGTTGTTCCTTTCTTAAATGAAAAAGTTTTTACTTCTTTAATGGTAATTACTTACATTCTGTATTATGAAGTACATTTTAAACAGTAGCACCACAGCTTCCACAATAACCAAATCTGGGTACCACAAATTTAAAAAGGAAGTTTTAGTAATAAATTAAATAAAAATATCGTTACTATTATACTTTAATAGTTTTCACAATTTAAAGTACCAGTAACACATTTCAATAGAGAAGTAACACATGCTTTCTTTTGCAGTTCAAGATAACAAAACCTCTTTCAAAGACATTAACCTGAAAATGTATAATAGATGAGCATTGTACAAGTAAATATGCAAGACAAACGAAGCAGCGCACTAACCCTACTAGTATCACTCCTACTCATAATTGGTCTAGAAATAATTCTGAACAGAACAAATATAGCTTTTCCTTGATTGATTTTTGGTATTTCTGATTAACTCTAAATTTTCTTTTATGCCAGTCTAGCACCATGAAACAGAGGTAACCAGGCAATGTGACACATTACTCAGAATTGAAATGCTGTTCATTGAAAAGCAAGAATTAAATTCAGGAGATAAGGCAATATGTTATGATTATTAAACTAGTGCAAACTAAAACTTATCTTACTGGGAAAGAAGCCTATGATAAAGATTTCACTTTTAGAGAAAAACTGAAAGTAATAGCACAACGATGCTTTCTTCTGTTACTTATCCTTTCAAATCCAATTAATAAAGCCATTAGGAGTCAAGTCAAAGCAAACAAGGAAGTGAGTCTTCATGCAACATTTAGCAATCTTTCAAAAGGTTGCTGTGAAAATAAGATTTCATTAGTTCTAAAGAGTCATTTGCAGGAAGAAAAATCCTATCAGGGCACTGAGATCATGACACTTGAAGGGCTGGAAAGTATTAAGAGGAAACATCTTGTACTCTTGCCCAGTTTTTATTATTTCTGAATCATTATCACATGCCTACTCTGCGTATTAGTTTTCTTTAGAACATTGAAAGTACCTAAATCTCAAATATGCACTTAAAGCCCTCCCTGAAAATGAGGTTACTAAAAGATATTGGAAGGGTGGGGGGATGAAGGGTTCAAGACCACAAATTTGGTGGGAGTGGGCAACAGAATGAACTGAAACTCAAAGGCTCAGAAGTGGAGAAATTAGGAACCCAGAAGATCACCTGAAAAACAGGGACACCTGCAGCAGCACCTCTACTCCCTGGAAGCAGTCTGAGGACCTGGCTGATGGACATAGCTGGAGGGAAGATTCTGGGGTGGAGGAATCCTTGATCTGACCCATTCCTGTGTAACTTGCTAAAGTGCCTTATGAGTTTATATTGTTGAGCACTGTCTGTTTTCTGTGTACAACTCAGAACAGTTCCCAGTGGGAGAGCACTTACATTGGCAAAAGTGTGTGTGTTGACACATTCGACAGTGGGCCTGCAGGCTGAATGAGCTGTGATGAGAAAGGTGATTTTAGTTGTCTGCACCAAAACAGGATCTTCTGTCTTAGAAAAGAGAATAAGGAGCAGAGCTCTTAAGCTAAGTAAGGCAGATGTGTAAATGTATTCCCTGGTTATGCAGGTACCTGTTACAACTGGTTGATATGTCTAGCCACACATCTTCAGGCCATTTTTGATTGATTGGGTTTTTTGCAGACCAGTAAGTAAAAATTGTTCAGTGACTCATGGAGGTCACTTCACTTTAGTGTACTTCTATGGAAAATGTGTGAAAGAGCCAAGATAGTAGAAAAGATGTATGTCAGTATTCCACTGGTGTTAATAAGCTTCACTTTAATTTACAACATTGATATTCTTGATCCTAGAATATCATTAGATCACTACAATCTGGCTTTTTTAAGATGACACTTTTTAAATATTTTAACATTTAGACAGTAAAAATACTCTTATGGATTTTCTTACTTGCTGAACAGATATGCGATAATGAAGTTTGTCATAAACGAGATGCATTCTATTTAACATTACTTTTCCTGGTGTCCCATTTTCCCTTTTTTTTTCTTTCTTGATTCAAACCAGAAAGCTTAAGAATTGCAATAGGCTGTAATAATGACACACTTAGGATTGAAAGTATTGAAAGCTTAGTTGCTTTACCAGTAGAGTAGGAAGGTTTTGTTGTACAAGATCTTCAAACTCAATTTATTTTAAGTAGTCATTTTGTTAATTTTCTTAATTTCTGTTCATTGTATTGTCAGCCACAAAGACCCCAAACCTACTCACAGTAACACAGGAACCTGCTGCTGCTTATATGGAGGTGTAAATGCTAGCATATTATATCTAGTTCAGGATCAGGGTCCAAACACCATTCTTCTGTGATGCAAGTGAAATAGGACATCCAGTTAGTTAAAAGCGAGTAATTAAACTTCTTTTTCTTCATCTTCTTCTTCTTCTTGTTAATATTGATCTTTGCATTATTTATACATTGGGATCAAATGAACATGGGATTGTAGAATTGGAAGGTTTTCTAAAGAACTGCACTGAAACATATTATAGTGCAATAATAAGGTGTGCAGAAAAAAGCCTCAACTAACATGTTCCTCAAAAAATCTGAGTTAATAGTCATACCAAAAATTTTGCCTGGAAATTTTCAACAAAATTGATGGAAAAACTATATTTAAACAATCTTGTAAAACTCTGCTGTTGGCCCATTTTTTTTTTATATCTAGCAAGAAGAATTTGCTATTATAGACTACTGAAATTTTCTGAAAAGTGTTCATGAAAATGGCATAGAGAACACTTTGCCACTGACTCCCAGCAACCTGGTTTTCATTCAGCAATACCTTTGTCCTGTCCTTTTTCCCCACTGTAGGATTACGCTATACAGTATTTTCCAATGTATAAGCCATGCTTGCGTATCTCCAAGTATCATCAGTCTGACAGAAAAAGATATTCTAAGGATTTTTTAGTCTCAAAATCTAGTTAATAATAGTTAGCATTTGGACCAGGCAATTCAGAAATTATATAATTCACAATATTTTTAAAGTAACAACGATACTTAAAAATGCAATACTTCATCCTATTTTATTTATATTAGTCTCCATCTTGAAGAGAATTGCAGATAAGGTAAAATCAGTCCACTTGAACAAGCTCATAAGCAAGGTTGACAGTAGCAATTACAGATGAGAGACCTGGGCTCTTGATTCTCTACTGTTGGAACCACTGAACGTTCGGCTTTGTTTCAAGCACCAGATTTATATTTGCTGTCAAGCAGCACAATGCAGAGAGAGTTCCTGGAAGAATTTAAAATAGAATTCAAAAGTAGAATTAAATGACCCTTAAGGTTCTAAATCTAAAAACACTCAATAGGTATCCGAACTTTGCACCACAATCAGTGTGGATTTCTTCTTCTTACTATGTACAGGAATAATGAGCGTCCCTCTGCTGCAGATTTTAACCCAGCTTTCATGGTGCAAGAGATTTTGCATCAGTCACTGTGCATTTAATTGTCCCAAAATAAACATACATAAACACAAATTTGGATATTACCTGTTGATTTCCATTTTCTCTTTTTTACCATTTTCTGCATCCCTCCTATTATTCAAAGTAAATTGCTGACAGATTTCAGTTAAAATATACGTTGTACTACACTCCCTGGTCATTGCTTCCCTCTTCTTGTATTTCCAGTTACTATCTCCCATTAAAAGCATATTTCCTTTTCCTTTTCCTTGTGATTAATTCTCTTGGTTAATTAATTTTAACCATAATGCAAACCTTTCTGGATCCTATTATATTTTATTTATTGCATAAATCAAGAACAAAAAGCTAAGCTGTTCAGGCGCTGTTAGAAGTTCTTGCATTTCTGTCCACTGTTGTATATCATTACACGTCATATTGAACTGTTAACAAGATTTGTGTTTTTTCCTAATGTAAGGATACATTGATGCAATGACACAAATTACAGTCAAAATGGTGAGGTGATATTCCCTAATATTTCAATAAAACTTGAGTAGTCTGATGCATTTCCTTGATTCAGTACTCTTTTCTGCAGTGTGTTGAAGGAGAAATTATTTGCCCACAAATTAATTTATAAAACTGTACATTTACCTACTTTGAGTCGAATTTCTTCCTTCTGTCCTGATTCTTTCAAATTAGCTATACTTAAATTTATTATGGTGATCGTTTTCATAAGAAGCTTTTTAATCACAAATCATAATAAAATTATCAGATATCTGAATATTTCAGAAGGAGACATTAACCATTAAAAGTAATCTTTCTTTTGTTAAAGACTGATGTGGCAGCTTCTTTCCTCTCTCAATTTTTCTCCAGTCCAGGTATTCTTTATTTCCTCTGTCACCAATACTGTTATGTAGCCCAATATATTTGTTTGTCATTTTAATAAAACCACAATCCTTGTCCTATCTTAATATTATTAGTTTCTAGGAATTTCTTCTGCAATTTGCATGTAGTTATGTTTTTCTATCATCATGTAATCTGAGTTTGTGTCTTTTTGTCCATTTTATTTATATGAGTCATTTCAGTACTGAAGTAATTTCTCTTCCACATTAGTGAAATTTCCCTGGATTTTAATGGATATGTATGTATGTATATAATATAGCTCAATAAGTATTTTAATATTTTTAATAGATTTTAAAAATATATATAGTGTATTTATTTATGGACTTTTAAAGGATATACCTTCCATTCTTATGGTTTCTTATAATAAAATTGATCAACTGAAACCTCTTTTGGTTTTTCAATATATTTTTATCAACTAAAGTAATTTGCAGTATATTTCTGAAAACTGTACTTTCCACAGAGGTGACGTATCCAACATAATGTTTTGGAACAGACTGAATTGGCTCCATAAAAATTCATTCTATGCTTTCTAAACGTTTTTGTTTAAACCACATTTGAATTTCACATATGGAGGATCATCGTGTTAGATCTGTTGGGGAAAATAAAACTGTTAAACCAGAAAGTCTGGTTTTATGATGAAAAAATGGAATCTGATATATAATGAGGGAAAGATGTCTGCAAAAAATGTACTTTGTTTACTGAGTCAATATAGCAACAGGGTGAGAATGAGCTTATTTCAATGTCATTTTAATTTAATTGTTCTTTTCAGTGGAATCAAATTCCTGAAATAATGTGATGCATCTGTGAAGAAGGCAAATCCAATTCTAAGATGCTCCAGGGCAAACATTTCCAAGAGAAGTAAGGAAGTTTTTGTGCCATTGTACAAGGTCCCACACCATACTCATCTGGAAAACTGTTCTAGTCAGCCATACTCAATAAAAGAAACTGAAATAAGAAGAGCTACATATAAGAGCACAAGGAACATCAGGACAATGGGGAGTTCACACTTGAAGAAGATTCTGGTAGAACAGCTTGTTGGGTGAGCAAAATGAAGATTCAAAAGGGATATGATTACTGTCTTGGAATATGTTATAAGGGAAGCTCCTAGGAAAGAAGCTGTTAAAGCTAAATATCAATGATGGCAAAAATACAAATGGGAGTGAACTGGTTATAATTAAACTGAGCACAGATATTGCAAAATGCTTGACTATCAAAATAACAAAGTTCTGAAAAAACTCTCAGAAAAACAGGGTCAAAATTCTTGGTCAAAATTTTTGCCAAATAGGCTTCCAGATTCACCTCAGTATCACACAAAAAAACTAAAATGTCAGAATAATTCTCAGTTTCATCATTATGTTTTGAGTGATTCTTTTTAGCTGCTCTGATTTGTAATGGCTCTTTTTTATTTAGAACTCATATATTTTGTGCTGCTTTGATTCTGAATAAATTTAAGAATACCTTTAACTTGTTTTCAATGGTCAACATTTTTTAACTCTCACTTCACTTGTACTTTATAATATATGATAGCTTACCTCCATTTTTTCCTGAAGGTTTTTGTTCCCTTCTGCCCACATGCTGAACTAAGGGAAAGAACATAAAATTTCAGAAAAGTTGTGGAGCTTTCTCAAGTGGACACACCATTTTTGACAAACAATGCTATGATCAATTTTAATCTCAAATCCTTTACATAGGGAAATCCAGAAGATGTAAAGGTAAATAACAACCAAAGGGCAGGATTATTAAAAATGAATACATTTCTGATAGTGACAAGTAAACATTATTTTACACTGAAATCATTACATTTTGTAGTGAGTGGCTGATATTTCAATTCTACATGCTAAAGGACAAACCATGTGCAGCTTGATATGTACTTGCACAGTTTTCTCTACTGCCAATAATTTTCAATTGCCTAATCAAATTGTCATCAAAATGACATGTAAATAACTAGGAAGGATCTACATGTTTAGCAAATAGCATTAAGATTTTTGGTTTTTATTAATTTCCAGTGCTCTTTGTTCATCAACTAATCAAAACCACTTTTGGAAAAGAAACACAGGTAAATTCACTCAGGTTTGAAGTGAAAATAATAATCCACACTGTGATTATCTTCTGAATTGTTTAGAGAATTGGATTGACAAATACACTGAACGTATATTGTTAAATTGAGTATCCTAGATCTTTCACATACAGGTCACCAGAACAGAAGGTCAGCCTCCAGGTGTTTCTTTCTTGCTGTTCATTATGCTGAAAGATGCCAAGGAAACAAGGATTCAAGACATCAAACATCCTGTTGATGTACATATCAGATATGAAGACGAAATCTGTCAGATATATTTTCAGCTCTTCCATAGAGCTCAGTGCCTGAACTCAGTCAAATGTCATAGGAACGTTTCATCTCTCAGGATCTTGCTTCTGTAAAATAGCTGAGGTAAGTTCTGAAACTTCAACAGAGGGAATACAGAAAACTGACTGAAATACAATACCATAAACATCTTCTGAGAAGTGCAAAGGCACAGGATAGGTGAGGTAAGACCCCTTTGAAAGTTCCCCAACCAAAAGTACACAATATAAATACTTCCAGGAAACTGCCTTTTTTACAGTACCAGTTCTGCGTGGACAGAAGACAGAGTGAACATTTGCCACACTACAGGAATCTGCTGCTCTGAACTACTCTAGCTACCATTAGATCTTCTAGCACTGCTTAATTTCTTTAAATTTTATTTTAATGAAAAATAATATCTCTAATGCATCGCTACCTCTGAGCTACTCTGAATTTCTGAACCACCAGTAGTGCCATGGCAAGTGTCACTGGACAGTATTGGCTGACTCATTGCAGCCTGGGCCCTTAGGCTTCTGTCAGGTAGTTTATTTCTCACAACAGCATGATTCCTGTCTGTCCTTTTTAAATGTTTCCAGTTTATGTCTATGAAGCACCATGCCTTGAAACTAGTTCATTAACTTTATGTGCAGCAGTCACACAGATATTATAGCAGCACTTGTGATGAATGCCTAAAACATAGTTGAAAAAATTGTATTCCTATTAAGACAAATAAGATTATTAAATAGTTGGTACCTGTCTGACATATATAAAGGCTGAGATTTAATTTTGCAATTAAAATTTACCCATTTGTAACAATTATCAAGGACACTAACTGAAAACACGACATGCAGACGTGTATATATGTGTATCTATATATATGCATATAAAATGTGAGTTTGAAACAGCAGTTCTGAAAATTGCATAATTTAAGTTCCTTAGGAAAGTGCCACTGTCTTTCTGATTTTTTTTGGGGGGGGCATTTTTTTTGCTTTTTTTTGGCTTTGCAGGGAGCTACTTCTTGAAAGCAACTGCCACAGACTCAGTATTTTTTTGAAAACGTTCAGGATAAATATTAGCTCAGAATACTCTCTGGAGATACTAATTTCTGAAATGCTGACCATAGCTGGTAAAGCAGAGTACTGTTTAATGCAATAATGCATTGTGGCATAGTATAAGCTGTCATATCATAAAAATGTGGGCAGAGATTCATGAACTCTTTCAGAAGAAAACAAAAAAGTTTTAACATTTAAATAAAAATTTTACTTTGTCAGATGTTGATTGGAATATATGTCAGATATTGTTTGTATTGTTTGGAATATTTTGTCATATGTGTTTGAATGTTTGTTGACAAAAATGTGAGAATGAAATCAGTTTTCCATGGGCAGAGTAGATTTGTAGGGTTCAGGAATATATTACAGAATATTATAATCACTCCTCTATTATCCCTCTCTGTTTCAGGTGAAAGTTCTTACAGGTCATTTTTCCTACCTTTTTTTTAACTTGGTATTTTTACTATCCACATCTTGCCATTCAGTGCTGATACTTTTGCTTCTTTCACCCACATCACCCTACCTCAGATCACACTTCTATCTGTGACACTTCATTTCTCTTTTACAGGTTCCCATTTTATCAAGCCAGTTGCTTTCCCAGCCTCTTCATCCTGCTAATAACCTTTCTTTTCCTCTCAAAGATATCATCTTCTTAATTCTTCTCTCTAGAATTCTTTCCTATGTCTCCTGAATTTATGCTTCTGGACAAAAAAGAAATTGATTAGTTAAGGTCAAAGTTTTTTAAATCAAAGAACTTTAATGTATCTCTAAATGTAAATTTAAAAAGCTATACTTGTGCACTAGATAGATTTAAGAGAGCTATAAATCTGTATGTGTTCCTGTAAAATCCCTCTATTTTTTCACTTAATCTCTCTTCAATATTCTCAGTAGCAGTAAGACTTCAAAATAAAACTTCACATATATATCATAGCTTTATTGGAGGGAGGAGGGAGGAAGTTTGCCTATTTGGTGGGGTGTAATTTTTAGATGAATCAAAATAATGCACCAGAACAGAAAAGAGAGCACAATTACAGATATAATGTAAAGCCACATCTAAAAAGATCATATAAGATCAGACTGCAGGATATTTCACAATTTGAGCATAGTCTGAAGAGAGTTGAAATTAATTTCAAAATTATATTGCAGTTAAGTCACTCCAATTTTAACTTTTTCAAAATCTTCCTTGCATCACCCCCACTCAAAAGATGGTTGCCACAGATCTTAGTGACAACTCCCTTCTTTATGCAACATGAAAAATGAGTGGGGGGGATGGTGTAATGCTGTGGGTTTGATCCTGATCTTTTCCGAAGAAAGTTGGCTGTTCTCTTACAGATGTATGGGATGAGTCTGAATGTTACTGGGCAGCTGTCCAGTCCAGCACCTTGTCTACATCACTGCTTCACAGGAGCACCTAGAAACTTCACTGAAAATTATTGTGCAATAAACTTTCATAGGAAAGAAAATTATTAGTGGTCTATTGCTTTTTAATTCTGTTATAGACATAAGGAAAACATTGCTAGAAAATTTTGTGTGGCTTCTTGCAGTGAGTTGTATCACAGATTATTTCTCTCCAAAAGAGCTGTTCAGCAATGTCAACGGATGTTAAACATCTCTCTTTTTTAATATCATCCTATGTCTCAGATGACAAATTATTCTTAATATGTGAACTCTTAGAAAGCTGGACTTGTTGAAATAAGAATATTTTTCCTTTAAGCTAAATGAAAATGCCGCTTCCCTCCTCTTAGCATGCTGGACACCTGCAATGTGAGGTGGAAATTAGATCTGGGCCTTTAAAACAATTCTGTATCTACAAGATTCTCAAAAACTGAAATACCTGGCAAGTACCTTGATGACAGGTAGCAGGAAAGAGCGGAGGTCTTTGAAAGAAAATATTATCTGAAAAAGGTAAAACTTTTAAAAAGGCAACCTAAGTTTGAAATGCAGGTGAGATGCAGTAGGTTGATTTCCTAATAAATAAGAGGGGTCTTTTTTAAACAGTCTAAAAAATTATAAACTTTTTTTCTCAAGAGTTTTTTAAATGAGATTCCTAAACAAGCTTTGTGACTCACTCTCTGGGAAAGAATAACACATACGAAGGTCAATGGCAAAGTTCAACTCACTTTAATAGCTTAAGAATTAAGTTCATTCAGAGCTGACATTTCTCTGTCTTAAAATACTTGTATGAAGTAAGGCTAAGGTAAAATTACAAATTTTTTAGTATATTAAAAAGCACAAATCTTAATACACCTTCAAAATCTTAAACATCCTAATCATTCGATAATAGAATTTTTTTTTAACATAATTTCATTACAATTGCTAAACCTGAAAATTATCTGCATTTTCTATTAGCACCTTAAGAAAGACATCTATTTCTACCTAACTTTCCAGCTGTTCAACCTATCTCCAAGAAATTGCAAAGGACTGAAGTCTGAGTTGCATCATAATAAATTAAAAATAAGCCCCTCCTGCAATGGTACACCAAAACTTTATTTGTGGTCTTACTACAATAAAAATGTTCTGGTTAGGCTATTACTGAATTCAAATAATTTTTTACAACTTTCCAGTGCTCACGTCATAGTAATTGTGCTGTGTAAGAATAGCAGTACATCATGATATTTACTGAAAACTTGGAAGCCCCAACTGGTCAATCAGAGAAAAATGCTATCAATCTTTAAGCTTTTATTTTTTTATTAAAGCCAGAATCTCTAACTTAGAACATGCTAAGAAGCCATCCAGAATATATGGGAATTTAAAAAATTATTTTTTTTTTTTTAAATCGTATTTTCTTTGTGATTTTCTTTTCCTAGGCATGTTTCCAGTGAGTTTTTTTCCCCTCTGGATATTCCCAAGAGAAGCAAACTCCTTCCTATCACTATGAAATGGATTCAACCATAAATCCAGAAACTGGCTCCTTTGATATTTTACCTTTTTTTTCTTAACCTTGCAGAAAATGGAAATCTGTTGCCCCATTTGGTACCTGGATATTGTTTTCTATATAGTGATCAAGCCTTGCCATGGTCAAGATGAGCAATGGTCCATACTTTAAAAATCACAACTGACCTCTCAGCCACACTGTCAAAGACCACGCAAAGATGAAATTTCAATGACATTCGTCTGCTTTGTATTTGCACTCCAGCTGATGCGGGTATCATGACAGATGTATTTTTTCAGCTCAGACTTATATTTCAGTTCAGCTCTGAAGTACACAACTGCCCTAATTTAAAATCATATATAAATTTTTCTTTATAAGCTGAAAAATGTGGAAGGCTGGATAAGAGCTGACAGACTGACATCTGTTTATACTGAAATTAAAGTATTGAAGTTCATCACTCTTGAAGTGAAACATTAATCCATTAGTTTCCTCAGCCTACATTTTTTTAACCTATATAGGAATAATTTAAAGAGTGAGCTGTTACTAAGATCATTAACTATGTTACCATGATCAAATAGAATAAGAGAATACTCTTTGTCATGTCATTTTCTGTCAGCAATTTCTGTTTAGCTCTTGTTGGGATGACAAGGTGCTGCTGCTTTTGCTGGTTCTGCAATTGAGAATTGCTATTACCATCTGAATTGTGTTTCTGGGAACTATGCTTAATTCAAGTCAATTTTCCACTGGTTGGAAAACTTTTACTCCACAGACTGTTCATCCCTTGGAACAGGCTGGTGGGGAAGTGGTTGAGTCATCATCCCTGGAGTTATTTAAAAGACATGCAATGGTACTTGGAGACATGGTGTTATGGGCTTGGAAGTGCTGTGTTAATGGTTGGACTCAGGGATCTTGGAGGCCATTTTTAACCTAGATGACTCTATTCTGTGATTCTGTAAGGATGAGTATGCGGAAGAAATAAATATATGCTTCACTTTCTGTAACTGGCGTTTGGTGGCATGGATGGGGCCAGCTGTAGCTCAGTACTGCTGGAGACAAGGCACTGGTTGTTGGCATGTCACCTGTCCTCAGCCCTAACACCTCACAGTGTCATGACTGCCCTAAGCCAGATGGCTACAAGGTGGAGAAGCATGCAAGACTTGCCCCATGCCAGTATCCTGAAAAAGAGTTTTATCCTTTAAAAACTTGTCCAAGGTGCTGCTTCAGTTTTCCCTGCAGGAGCTGGTTCCCTGGACAAGGCTCCATTCTCACATGCACCCACAGCTCACAGCATGCACCATGCCTAGCTCAGCACAGAAACCTCAATCAGTGTAATAGCTGAGCTGTCTGGTAAAAAAAACACCCAGACCAATAAACAAGAAACAAATCCCAAACAATAACAAAAAATCCAATCAACAGATAAATCTGCTTGATTTCCAACTTTTCTCTCCTTGCTTGGAAAGCATAATACACTACTACTTTGTCTCTTCCCTCCAGGCTTCTGACAGAGCACATGCCTTTGTTTTCATACCTACTGTTTACCTTTTAGAAGCACTCCTCTCAGTGTCATGCTGTTTTCTGAATTTTGTCCTTTATCTCAGTGTATGTGCGCTGCAGAGGCCAGGAGCTTGGAAAAAGCCATGAATTCTTTTCCTAACTAGAAGTGTCAAAGCTGCTGCACATACATCTTTTCTCATATAATTTTGTAGTTGGGATTCAGCCCTGACTGCCTTCTCAGCTCAAAATATTAGCACTGGGACTGATGAACTGCACAAACATATGCTGAGTTTGATGGAATATTCACAGATTTTAGATTCTGCTTGCTAAAATAATAAAAGGCTCAGGGACAAGACAACAGCTTTTTCTTATAAAATTATATAAATAATTTTTAAAAAGCATTTATCAACAACAAAGGTAGAACCACCGATTTTCCAGACCCTGGTCACATTTCTGATCTTCGTCAAAATGAGTGTAGCACTGTAGCACTGAGGTAAGATCCAGTACAGCCTTGTCAGAACTCCAGGATAGTAACCTTTATCACTAGTTATGGAGGAGGAGGTTTTTGATGATTGTGGGCACATAACCACCATAAGTGTGGCAAATGCAGAAGGTTCTGCAAAAGGATCATGGGACAAACACTTTCCATAGAAAATGTCAGTCCCAAATTCCTTCTTGCTTCAAGAAGAGTTACACTAGAAAAATCCTACCTTCTACTCCGTTCCTGCATAAGCTCCTCACAATGGACTTTTTCCTAGAAGATGAACTCCATTCTCCTGTAAAAGTTTCTCCTCCTTCCTCCTTTCCAGCCCACAGGATATTACACAAGTTCAGATTTCTTTTAGTCTGAAAGGGGATGACCCTGGTGGATTTTCTTGGAGTATATTTGGGGTGAAACATAAAAGGGTTTGTTCTTCCTGAGCAATAGCTGGAAACAGAAGAGTGCATATAGAGCGCAGAAGTCTATTCTCTTATCTGTCATTACCTCAGTTCCTTGCATTGCAAAGCCAAAGCTCACAGTCTATGTATTAAGAGGTTTGGATTGCACTCTTTATCTTGCATTTTTGTGTCCCAGTGAATCATAAAATTATTTAGATTGGAAAAAAATTCAGATCATTAAGTTCAATCTTTAACCTAGCACTTCCTTGTCCACCACTAAACATTTGTTTTCAGTATATATATATAATGTGTGTGATGGCTTCCTGTTCAGAAAAATATGACTGTGTGAGAGTCTGATGCTATGTCAAATACTAAAGACAAAAGAGTTGATGTTGTTTTATCACTACATAGCAGAATCATTTATTGGGACTACACTTATTTGCTGAAGAGCAGCTGCTTGCGTTTTGCCAATGCAGCACTGACAAAGTTGTTTCCCTTCTGAAGACTTGTCTCTCACCATTCTGAGTAGTTTATATCAGTAGTTGTGAAGATTTTCTGTATTTGCTAGGCTTTTCTCAGTCTCCAGCTCAGCAACTAATTCTGGTGTCCCTCCAGAGAGCTACAGAATAAAGTTCTGGGTGAGCTTGGGTTGCCTGGGACATCTGGACATCGTCTGGTCTCTCTCATCACTCAGAGGACAGCATAGACCCCGTGCCCAAAGGCATTGGAGGGCTGTGACCTGCCTCGTTTGGCATTCTCCTGAAATGAAGACTCCAGCATTCAGACTCACTGATGGGGGAGAGTCTCATCACAAATAGTAGGTCAGAACTTTTCAAAACTATTAAGTTTTTTCAAGCTTTTCACTGAAATGTTCTGTGCAGGAGGTCTGAATAATTAGTGGGGTTACATCCCTTTAGACAACTATTCACTTATTCCACACATAGGAAAGGAAATATTTCCAAGTATTTATATACACATATTAGATACTTTACATGTACTCATGTATATATATACGTAATATTTATTGGCATGGAAAATTGCTTAGAAATGCCCTTTGATTTACATTTTTTTTAATTGCAATTCTTTTAAAGTAGCTGACATTGTCAGTTAGAATAAATAACAAGAAAACAAGCTACCAGAGAGCGCAGCAATGAGAGGATAAATTGTAATATTAGCTTTCAATTAATGTTTAAATTTGTTTTAATAGCTATTTTTCTGATAACCAAAATAAGTGCCGGTTAAAAGCTCAAGTTGATGAATAATTGTAAATTAACTGATACAGATGTCTTTTAGGGGAAAAAAATCAAGCATGCAATTGTATGAGTAACTAGGGGAAAGAAACAAGATTGGAAAACATATAAAACATATACATGTTGTCAAATGTGTGTAATTTTCATTGTATAAAGAACTTGAAATTCTGCTTCAGTATACATCTCATATGCTTTGGATAGGCTATATCTGTTTATACAAACACATATATTTTCTGTCCTTATGTTTAAATATGAGAGTCCTGTAAATTAGAACTTTTTATTTAAAACATTTTTAAAATACTCATATGATTAGCAAAATTCAAGAAATTATCATGTATTTTTGTTTATAAACCCTTGAGAGAAATTTATTTCTGGTTAATTGTTGTTACCTGTAAAATTGAAATGAAAGTGTCTTCCCAGCCTATCAGATAATCATCATTACAGCAATTTCTAAAGTAATCTCATATCCACATAGGACTGGAGACACAGATATTGTCTTGAATACCAAATACATTTATATTTTAAAATTATCATCTGGATTATAAGGCAATATGTTCTCATAATAATCTTTGTGCCTCAAAATATTTAGGGCATGTTGTTGAATCCATGCAAATTCTCAGTTCACATTAGTCAATTAAAGAAACTATTAATAGAGGAAATCTGAGGAGATTTTATTTTTTCCTACAATGTAACCAATAAGAATGTGGCAGCAAAACCAGTCAACATCACAATTTTGAGATCAGGACACTTGCAACACAAAAAAAAATTAGTTAAACTTCATGTTGTAATATTCTTTTACTTTGTTTCTTACTTGGATTCTGCAATTCAGAAAAAAACCCCAAACAAACAAACCAATAAACATTTAAATTCCAGTAGCTAAAACTCTTTCATAAGAAGATCGGGGAAATAATACAAGGTTTTCAAGAAATGAAGGCAAAGAATCACTGAACACGAGATACGTATAGTCATAGGACATTTAACCAAGTCAGGATTGCAAGACAATGGCCAAGGATAGTGAACATGAGCTACTCAGCAGTTTTACAATATGTGCAATTTTACTGAGCCTTTAATAATATTTATCTTCTCTATTTTTTCATCTTCAGCCACATTTTTAATCATCACCATCACTTCTTCACTTTATAGAGACAATATGGATGCAACAGGTGAGAACCAGTGGAACAGAAAAGGGTTTATTTCTAATTGGTCAAAATTTAAATGTGTAAATCACCATGACTTCTGTTCTTTCAAGGATAAAGCAGAACATAAGTTACCGGTTTTCCAATTTTGTATGCCATAAACTGCTCTTTTGCTTCAGTTAATTTATGATTTGTTCCTTGATTATGAGCCTTTGAGAAAGGCTATGAATTGGTGTGAAACAAATGGATTAGCCTGGAAAGAAAGATTCATTCTGCTTTGAAGAAGAAAAACTCAGAAAGTTAAAAACAAAGAAACTGTGTTGAGCAAGCTGTACAATAATTTGACATTCCAGGATAGGCATCTGGGTACCATGTGTAGAATAAACCCACTGCTCAAATATATCATGCCCAACACTTCCCACTCTCCCTTGCTTGCTGTTTGGCTTTGATACTGATGATAAAATCTACTACACTCGTGACTGTGGCACTGCTGGAGACTTAGTTGTGGGATTTCCCCTCAGCCCCTTGTTTGTCACCATTCTCCACATTGCATTCTCAGACTTATCCAAAAGCTGGGAGTTAGGAAACTAACTTGTAAGGTTTATTAGACAGCTTTCTCCCTTCCTTCTCTCCTCTCTCTATCTCACCACCCTCTTCCCATACACACTCCCCCATCTGAGTGGGAATGATCCCTTTATAAGGGGATGAGCTTCTAGCTCCCATGTGTTAAATCAGTGGCTGGGTATTTCCTTTGCTAAATGGTCATAGATGTGCAACTATCATCCATTTTCTTCAGTTTCTTCACCCATTTACTGCCTTTTAGCTGAGGCTTCTGAGCATCCTGTGGCATCCTTCTCCAGACATTTCTGTTGTTGAGAGCAGGACTGCTAACAAGCCACTGCTTCCCAATGAGCCTGCAAGTGGCTAATGCCTATTTCAGTGCTGTTACCAGCGCATTGTGTAAATGCCATTCAGCTCTGACCTTTCGGATCACCTTAAACTGGGAACTGCAAAGGTAGTTCTGCTAGGAAACTCTTAAATCCCTGCAAAACTTTCAAGCTTTTACTGGAAATGTTCCGTTTCTTAAGCCTGCCCACACAGCAACAGTGTGTTGAAAATAAAGCCATTAACAGAACTGCAAACAATTTAAAAGTCAAAGTTATGTTGAATAAGACTCACTCTTATTTTGTGGTACTTCAGGATTTAATCAACAGTATTTTCTGATGAAGTAAAATCAGCAGAAAATAAGCCCATCAGGATTAGATACTGTGAAAAAACTATTAACCTATGTTTAAATGCATGCTGATTTAGGTCTCAAAGTGGTACACAGGAGTTACAAGTGATTGCTATGGGAAATAAAGAGTGGAAGTTTAGCAGTCATTCTCTATATTTAGAACAAATGTTTTCTGTTTTAAGTTAATTCAGCTGTTGTGGAAGCAGATACTGAAGCTTTAGTGGCATTGAAATGATTGAAACTATGAAATCTACGTTTCTTTTATTTTGGAGCCAGAAAGGAACTGAATTATTGCATTTCAAAAAATAATTTATTTGATTTTGGACATGTCAGTTTAGGGTGCTGTAATTTTTTGCCAGTATTTGTGATTAAATTATCCCAAATCTTAGACATTAACAGCTGAAATATATTTCCTGAACATGTTACACATGAACAATCCATGCAAACATTGGTGCCGTAAACCAACATGTTTAGTGTTTGTCTTTTACTTTTTACCTGGGTTTTTTTGGTTTGTTGTTTTTTGGTTTGTTTTTTTTTTTTTTTTTGCTTTGTTTATTTGTTTGGGGTTTTTTTGTTTTATTTTTGTTTTGGGGGTTGTTTGTTTTTGGGTTTTATGTTTTTTAATGAATCTGTGTCAACAGTTCTGGTCTATTAGGTCCTATCATTGCTATTTTCATTTTGTGCTTTCATGAGTACTAGGAAAGAGAGAATTTTAAGTCTCTCCTTATTTGTAGGCTTTTACTACCCCAATTATTTTAGTTGCTCAATTAAGCATGAAATAAACTTATATCATTAATTCTTGGGATAAGAAAGTTGTTAGATGATATTGGTTGTGTTTGGATGGCTCTTCTGGAAGGACATTGAATATCCTGGAAAAAGCATGTCTGTTGTCATTTTGGTGAAAAAAAAAAGCTGATAGGAAATAGTTAACCTGATGAGATTTTAGAGAAGTATTGTTTTCCTCACCAGTACAAACAGGAGAGCATTTTGTTGACCAAGTTTGTCCTGGAGTGCCTAAACCAGAGCTATTAATTGCTTCACTGGAAATCACAGACACTGAGAAATCCTTACACACTCTGTGTTGTAATTTATTTAACCTTTAATAATGACCTTGGCTTAAGCATTGCAGACTTCTTTTGATGAAAGTTTAAATTTACTGAAAGCAGATCATCAAAACTAGAGTGGTTATCCCAGTTGAATGCTCTCATAGATGTCATTGCACAAATCTACTGTTTATGAGAGTGCCTAGTGATGCAGGTTATATTTTATCACCAGAAGTTTTCAATTATTACCTTCAGAACCCCATTGACAGATGTCATATAATATCATTATTACTTTTTTTTCCATTGAAATAGCACTGTTCTTCCTTCAGGTAGACTTTGATGAATTGTGATGAACTTTTATCCAAAAGAGATTAAATGAAAGGTACTGGTATTTCTGAGGTGATTCTGATACATCCAGGACTCAGAATCCTGTTTATTGGAAGGAAGAGAAAATTTCCTCCTGGAGAAGAGCAGGTTTAAAAAACAAGAAAATTAAATGTGTCACCAGGCATTATTGCACTGAGGAGAAAATCAGAAAACACTCAGATTTCTTTTGAAGCAATTAGCTTGTCAAATGATCACACTTTTCTAAGAAAATTCTAATGTCTTGTAAGTCTAGGGGAGATAGAAATAACAGAAGATCTTCATGCAACGTTTTCAGTTTATGTTAAAAAAATTGCTCCTATTTCATGACTTAAAAAAAATCCATTCCAGTTCAAGAGTCTGAACTTTTCCCCTTTATTCTTTTAGTATACAGATGAATATATCTGTAAACCTTTTCTCACTAATGACAATTAGAACTGAGAGTCACTTGCATGATGACCATATTTTTTATAGGCAAAAATTAACTAATTTCATCATCATGTCATATGACAGTGCTACAGGACCTGAGATCATATGACTGTCTGTCCAGAATGCAGACAACCAAAAATAATGGTTTATTCTACTGAATTTTAAGGGGTGATCAGCTCAGGTGATTTACAAGTGGAACAGAATTGAAGCATTCCTGGAGATTTCAAAGAGAATATGTATTTCATTATGGGATTTTTTTTTTAAATTTCTACATTAGTATTTTAAAACTGATGCATTTAGATGAGCAATTCAGAATTTGTTTTTAACTTCCATGCCAGTATTCTGCCCCAAGGGTAGGATATACACTGCATTTTTTTTAGCAGGAGACTAATATGAGAGGGTAATTTAACAGTTTGGACTTCAGACTGTGATTCAATAAAGCTCCCTGAAAAAATATCCCTGAACATATTTAAATTAATCATATACATATTCAGTTATGCTTGTTAGTCCCAGTCCTCTGTGAGATGTGAATGAATATCTTTTGATAGGGAAAAAGTATCTTTAAATCTAAAAATATATTATAGGATTTCTTTTGGAAAATAAAATTTTGTCTGACAGCTAGGTACTAAATCAGGAATGGTAAAAAACAATATAGATTTAGAACAGTAAGCTGTTACATTTGGTGTTTCTCTGACACACAGAAAAGCCCTTGAGATGAATAATGTACTGTAAAATATCACAGGGGAATTTTTTTTCATTTGATCCTTAAATTACTGGGTTTAAAGACATTGTAACTGACAAGGTGGGGTTTTTTATTCTACCTAGATAGCTCATATAGCAGTCTTCTGTCATTTTTTGTATCTTATAATAAAGACTATTTCTTCTGTTAGTCTTCTCTTATTTTTTATTTTCTTATTTATTAAAAGTCTAAAGCTTGTCTTTATAATCTCTCTTTTAAATACTTGCTCATTAAAATTACTGAAATCTCCTTGTTTTGATTAACAGCTCAAACCCATGGATTCTCACCAGGAACCAAATTTTCACATCTGCATTATCCCCTTGTAGCCTGAGTCACCAAAGTAGGTGCCATTCATGTGCAGTCCAAATTACTCTGTCAACCATTCAAATTTGAAATAATTCAAATTCTTCCTAGGTGTTCCATCAGTCTTTTAAATTTTTTAGTTATTGAGTAATACTAAATAAATTATTAATACAGTAATTTTTCAACAGAAATTCAGAAAAAGGGCATACCAGGGAAGAGAAAAAGAATATCTGAGTTTAGGATTGGCAATGACAAAGGAAATCTTCTTCTTGCATAAAACAGTGATGGAAATTATGTGCAACATAGGTTGAAATGTCATGATTCAGAATCACCCTGAATGTGAAAGACTCCTTAATTTTTGGAAAGCCTTGTTTTCTTCAAATTAATTCTACCTTGCTCTAGGACAAACATTTCAATTTGTGGTCAAATTTATCTCTGGGATGAAGGAGAGCAGGGAAAGAAAGAGTGAAATTAACTGAATCCTACTCCATTGAATCTAGGGATAGAGTACAATGTTATTTGGAATTGCATGATATATTAATAAGCTTATTAAGTAGCTCAGATTATACCATTATTAATATTTAGTTTTTTAAATTAATGTGGAGCTTCTCTTCTGTATAAAGAGATTCTGCAGTATAAACAGATTCTTCTTGCAACTCTTTGGTTATACCTGGAAAAGAAATGTAGCAATCTTCTGGGGTTTTCTTTGGATTTAAAGAAAGCCCTAGGTTTTCCTTTGAAGGGGGATTCCTGGAGACTGGCTGGTATTTAATGAATTTCAGAGTGCAGGGTTTAAACTGACAGAGACAATCTTGTAAGAAGGAGAGATGTTAAGTCTCATCCCTTCCCTGCATAAAGCATATTCCAATAAAAGAGTAATTGAATGTTTTTACTTTAGATATTTCATATATTGCAACTGTATTTAGTCTAGCAGGCTGAGTTTTCCAGTGCTGTCTCTAAAGTATTTCCTTCATTACCACATGAGTTTAAGTTATGCATTTTAATTCTATTAGCTTTCATTCTAGTGGTACTTGGCTTAAAGATCTCTCTAAGATATGAGCAAAAAGTGCTGCTGTATTTCTCTTGATAGTTATCACCACTGTATCCGACAGTGAAATATTATCTGTACTTTTCTGAGTGTGAATAAAGAACAGATTCTTACAATGTTAAATTGTTTCATAAAAATGTTATACCTTGCATATTTGGAATACTGATGTTTGCAGAAGTTTTTGCAGTCTTAAAGAACTGCAGGGCAACATTCATTCATAGTCTTTTCATTGTCTGTGAAATATCACTGACAGTGAAAATATCAGTGATACCAGTGATATTTCACTGTCTTATGAGAGTGCACCACAGCAAGTAATTCACACTTTCCCAGAAATAATCCAATGTGCCCTCTCTCGAGCAGTAAGTATTCACTCTTTTCTTTAGGCCCTATGTTGCACTAGTTAAGCTGGAAAGGTTGACTCATGGAGGAACAAAGATGGTGAGGGAAAAGAAGGAAATTGTGCAGTCAACATACTCACAAGTGCTTGAAAAAGAGGATAGATAACAAAGTTATGGAGTTTGAAGTGAAGAAAAATCAGCCTTGTGTCAGTCCAAACTAAAACTCTCTAGAGAACTGCATCAGGATCTTATAATGCTGAAAAAAATTTGCAAATAAAATTTCATATCCACATGAGAAAAATAAAACATGGGAGCATACACAACACAATACACAGAATATTATGGTTCAGAAGTAGTTGCCACTGCTTAAGAGGGAGATTGTAATCATTGTAGTTATCAACTCCCTCTTCACAGAATGCTCAAATAATTGCAGAGAAAGTAACAGAAAAAATTATATCCCACTAAGTAAATTCATTGCTACCACAACTTGGGTACTGCTTGCACTTCTTGATCACCTATTTTCGCCCTTGACCAGGGCTACAGAAAAGATAACAGTGGGGGTCAGAAGTGCCTTCTGCAGAAGACAAGAAACCAGCTGTAGTACTTCTCTTTAAAAAGCTGAAAACAGATGGCTGTAATGAAATCATGAATATAGAGAAATTGTGTAAGGAATAATTTTTCATTTTCTGCTTAAATCTACTGCAGTCATACCAAAAGGATGACTGAGTTACATTCTTCCTTTCTAAAACACTGATAATACCATAATATGCTATTTAGACCTTTGATGTGAGAATCAAGATACTTTTCATGGTCCTCTAGTTAGACCCATGGAAAGTTTAATAAGTCCTCTAGCATGGACTTCATGAGCCATGTTCTTTCAGGGAATATCCACCCACACAGTGGAGTTCTCCAGGCACTGCAGCGGGGATACCCAGTTCATCATGGGACCTCTCCAGGAGCTGCAGGCCATCATCTCCTCCACCAGAGACTCTGCAGGGCCCACAGGGGCATATCTGCTGAGGCTCCCAGAGCACCTCCTCTGCTCCTACTGCTTTCCCCTCAGGTCTCAAAGGGCCATTTATCACACTTTTTCTCTCACCTCTCACTATCCCCCACCACTGATACTAACCCTGAAGCCACTCTCTGCTACCAAAACCTTGAGACCTGCACTCAATAAAATTATTTGCTTTCCAAGTACCTGAGGTCAAAACTGTTTAAAAACATACTTTACATCCTTTGCATTAGATTATGTGACTGAAAAGTTCATATCTTACAAGTTTCAAACAATGTAAATCAATATAGAAGTCTACTAACTTGCTTTTTGCAAGCCATAAGTAATTCATGCCTCCTAAAAAATACTACATATCATTGTACTGTTCTTTCCTCCCTTTGACTGTACCTTCCTTCTTCAACTGTGTTTTTTGCTTAATTTCTTTGTAATTGTATTAGCACAAAATATGTAATTGTGTTAGTTTTTTGGCATCATGGAACATTCTTTTCAAATATTCCTTCCCATCAGTATGATGAAGTAAAATCACATGTTTTATTGAGCAATTGTGTAATGGAGTAACAATGGCACTGAATTAAGTAGCTAAAACATGTTCAGATATCATTTTTCAACCTTTTTCCTCATTATTGATGACATTATATTCTTTACCTGACACTGTAAAATGCATTAAATATTTACAAATTTTTCAATTTTAAAAATGCCAGAATGCTGGCTTATGCTGAATTCATTATTCTTTTTCTACAGTCTTCTCTTAAGCCATAATTTTTATCTATGAAAATAGCCGTCAATTTTTTCTGAACTTAAAAAAAATATAAAAATGTATATTCGCACAGAAGACTTCATTGGCCTTTCTTCTCTTCAATGTCTTCTTCATTTTTTCAGAGCTGATATGTCTGAAGACTGACTAAATACTCAAGGACTGGTCACAAGTCAGAAGAAAATCTAAGCCCTTTCACTAATTATAAATGTCTGTGATATGAAGATCACAGTGGCCTATAATTCATATAAAGTCTCTGGTTATTTCAAAGTTATAAGCCAATTAATACACTCAGATTATTAATGAATAATGTATTAGGAAAAAAGAGAAAACATTGCTGTCTTTGAAGAGCTTGCTTGCTGCAGTCAGAGAATTTTTTTAAAGATCATTCATTGTACATCAATAATCTTTTAGATCAAATACCACCATCAGTTACATGAAGCTCTCCAGTAACAACCATAGCTAGTAAATTACAACAGTGAACAGCCTGATCAAGATCTGTTTGATGGAAATTCAACATCTTCTTGATGTTTTGCAACACTGAATTAAAGAAGAACCCTTGCTGAAAATATAAATTTGAACTCCAATACTGATGCAAATCAGAGGGGTTTTTAGTTGTGCCCTTTGTGTTTTCCTTCTCAGAGCCTTAGGTGGCTGTTAGATGATGAGGAGCATCTCAGTATGAGCTTTTCTTGCATCTTGCCAGTAGTAAGTGAGAGTGAGCCTTTTATTTATCCTATCCCAGGAAAGAACAACATAAAAAAATACATGCTGTGATTTCTTGTTTTACCGTAATGTGCAACACATCCCCTTTTTTTTTTTTCAAGTTACTTTGTTGGCAGTTTTAATTTCAGCACAATTCTTGCTTAAATTAAAGTAATATTTTAAATTCGCTATGTGCTAGAACTGAGACAATTTAGAGGTCTAAAAGAAACATCAGGTAAATAAAGAGAAGATAAACTTAGAAACTTGTATTACCCCTACATGGCAAGAAAGTAACATTCACAGAAGCTATCTGGTAAAGACACAGATTTTCTATCTGAAAAGGACATACCATAAGATAACTGCTTTTATCCACCTCACAGATGCCAACATTTGTTACATAGGAAGGACTGACTTTTTCCTATGTGATCATTCTTGATTTCTCCAACTTTCCCTTGAAGTGATAACAATGAATAGTTGTCTCTTTTTCACTGCCCTAACTTTTGTGCCTCTTCAACAATTTCGGGAAGAAAAAGTTTTGAGACTCCTATATCTGCTTCATCCTCAAGTTCTGTGAAAGTTCTACTATTTTCTGTTACTTTTACAAAAGTTTAACAAAAATGCAGCTATGAACTGTGTAACTTCAAGCAACAATCCTCTCTAACTTGTAGTTTAACTCGGATAGAGTTTCTATATCAAAAAAATCCCCAATGTTTGAGTTTTTTCTAAGATTTTTTCATTGATTCAGTTCAGTCATAGTTATGTGTTTATTCTTTCAGCATATGGGGTCTCCAGCTGGAGCTGGAATACCCAAACTTTGCAGAATCAGCATCTTCTTCTCAAAGGTGAAGATTGAAAACACAGAATAGTGCAATCTGGAAGGGACTTCAGGTTGTATATGCTTCCACCCACTGCTCATTAAATCATCAAATAAGACTGAAAACTAAATATTTGTGAGGAAGCCATACAAAGAATGGCTGAGGTCTGACCTATCCAGCCTGGAGAAAAGGAGAGTGAGGGAAGATGCTATAGCAGTCTACAGCTTTCTCACAAAGGGAAGTGAAGGGGCAAGTATTTATCTTTTCTTTCTAGTGACCAGTGACAGACCCTGAGGTTGTGCCAGGGGAGGATTAGGTTGGAAATTAGAGGGTGAAAATTGGGCACTGGAACAGTCTCCCTAGGGAAGTGGTCACAGCACAAAACCTGACAGAGTTCTAGAAGCATTTGGACAACATCCTCAGGCACATGGTGTGACCCTTGGGGTGTCCTGTGCAGGGCAAGGAGTTAGAGACTCGATGATCTTTGCGGGTCCCTTCTTCAGGATATTCTATGATTTTTTAGTTAGTCTTCCTGTATTCTGAGGACTGTCTGAGATAAATTCTGTGGTTTGGTTTTTAGTGTCACCTTCAAATTTTTATACCCATTCCAGGCAAAATTCAAAAGCTGAAGTTCTTTAATTTCTTTTCTTCAATATCATCTAAACTGTTACTGTGTTTAGTGGCAATCTTTTAAAGTGTAGAATCAGCTGTTTATTTCTTGTCATAGACAACCATAGGATGTTCAAAAATTGCTGTCTTTTGGGAATTATTTCAGGTTCCTAGGTTTTTGTTTGGTGAAACCTGATGCCTATTCATTACATGGAAAATGAGAATGTCACTATAGACCTCTGTTTACATGCCCACTGTTCTCCAATGAAATTTCTGTTCTGCTATGAAAATTCTTCTAGCTGTTAAATTTTAAAGTTCCTTTGGATAAAAGAAGAACTTGATTTGAACTAAAAAATTGTTTTAAATTTCTACAAATATTATGAACAATGCACTTAGTGAAACAACCCTGAAATTTTATACAATAAAAATAAACGAGATTAGAGTAACTCAGAAAATAATTTCTATCTCTACTGGCCACATATCTGCCAAATACTTTCCTAAAGCAGAGTCAAACATTTCAGAGCCTAATGAAAATCAAAATTAATTTAGATGTATATAAAATGTTGTGTAAATGAAATATTTTTTTAATATTCATTTCATAATCTATCATACTAAACAGGTTCTCATGTACTAATATATTGTGTAGTCTTCAAATGTGTGATGGAGAGCTGCCCCATCTGGAGAAATTACTCCATCTGGAGTAATTTCCAGAGCTTCTATGAATTTTTTCAAAGGCTTGGTTCTTTCAGATAGACTATGAAATAAGCTTGGCCCTATTTTGAACTTTTTTCTCTTCCTTCCCTCTTCATTCATCCTAAAGTCCAGTAGGATCACTAGGAGTTTCTGGGGGAAAAAAAAAAAAAAAAAAAGAAAAAAAGCTAAATTTCATCATAGTGCCTACAATACAAAAGTTAAAAGATCTCCTCAAATTCTCATGAGAAAGGATACATTATCAACTTAAATACTGGAAAGCTTCCAGAGGGAGACAGTGGGAACATTGCAAGAATTTACTTAAAGCAAGGATTGAAAGCATAGAAGATTGAAAGCATAGAAGAGAAGATAATTCAAAATCTCAGATCTAACCTATTTCGATAACTCTTCTATTGTGTTCTCTGTGGAGCATCTCTGTAAAGTGTAAAGGCTGAGATAAGCACTTGATGGATCTGTGGGTTTGACAGCAGAATGACAGCAAGAAAAAAAAAAATGGATTGATGAACTATGGGACTTTTTTTTTAGTATTAAGTTGCAGGATGGCTAAAGAGAGATTGTGGAAATGGAACCTTGAGCAATGAGATTATTAGTGACCAAACAGTGGACTTGCACACCCTTAGGCTCCCTATGAGTTTAGTTACATTGAAGCTCCCTGCAAAGCACATTGTTTTGCAGCGAGGATATATGGCAGCAGAACACCTCTCACAGAGTTGCACTGACACAGAGTAATGTCGCAAACCAGTAAAACTGCACTGTTGCTCTTCTTTTGGGAAGACAAAAGGATTTCCACTTCTAATTCAGTAAAGAGTTTCTCTATTCTAATTCAGTAGATATTTCTCTATTCCACTAAACCTTAACATTTCTAGTTGTGTTATAGAGAAGCAGTGATTTAGACATCAACTTAAAGATTAACTGGTTCTTCCATGATGGTTGTTTTTGACACCACCACACAAGTGGTGGAATAAAATGAAGGTTTTGTTTTCCTATTAATTACTGTCCAGCAAAATCCAGTAGTGCTCTGGTGGATGACAGAGTCCAAGGTTTTTAAAGGTGTTTTGCTTTTTCAAGGGTTTTCAGTGAACCACAGGGAATGGCTGTGTGTCTCTAACCCCACTCCAGATCTGTAATGTTCTCACTCCCCAAGGACTCTACTTCTGTTCCAGTGATATGTCTAGACCCATGGAAAGTCAGAGATGGAGAAAGGCTGACACGAGGACAGCAGGTCCTGGGCAAGGCAAGGCCCAGAGAGATTAAACATGTGGTGTAGTGGTGATTAGCAGAAAAATATTCCTTTCCCAGTGCAATAAAAGAATTAGTAAGAAACATTTTGGCTTAAAGTTTTTCTCCCCACTCCACCCTGAGCTAAACTGAAGTACATGCTAGGTGTCCAATGTGTGTATAATAGGAGTACATTCCTATAGAACCAAGAGAAAATCCCTTTTTGGAATTCCAAATGGGAATATATTTGAAAGATTAAGTGCATCCTGGGTGATTTCTTTATTTATTTGTTTATTTTTTGAAAAATTGTGAAAGAGGAATACATAGTTTGAATTGTGTGAAATGCATTCTTATAGGGAGTATTTCAATAAATGCACAAAATTGAGGAAATTACCAATTGAAATTCTAAACATTTTTTTTTCCTGACCTTTGCCTTGGACACAAAGTTGCTTATAAGACCTTTTGAAGTTGTTGAGTGTTGCTGGAAATTAGGATGAGAAATTGATTACACTGTTTATACTTCATTATTTTCTTCATGTTTTAAGCAACACAGTGAATTGAATTGGTGGATTGGGTGTGTGGCCATGCTTTAATAGCAGAGGGACTAACCAGGTGGCTTCTGTGAGAAACTGCCAGAAGCTTTGCTTTCTCCATGCCTGGAAGAGCCATTGCCAGCTGTTTCCAGGATGGACCCACTGCTGGCCAAGGCTGAGTCAATCGGGAATGATAACATTGTCTTTGTGATAAAATACTCAAAAAGGAAAACAGAAAATATTGTGCAAAGCTAATTTCAGCCAGAGAACAGTAAGTGTGAATGTGTCAGAGAAACCATTCTGCAGACACCAAGGGCAGTGCAGAAGGAGGAGGAGGAATTGCTCCAGATGCTGGAGCCAAGATTTCCCTGCAGGCTCTAGTGCAGACCATGGTGAAGAATCTGTGTTTCTGCAGCCCATGGAAGCCCATGGGAATGCAGAGATCCACCTGCAGCCCATGAATGACCCCAGGCCACAGCAGGTGGATGCCTAAGTGGAGGCTGAGACCCCATGGGAGGCCTGTGCTGGAACAGAGTCCTGGCAGGGACCTTCAGATCCATGGAGAGAGGAGCCCACACTGGAGCAGATATCCTGGTAGACTTGTGGCCCTGTGTGGCATCCACTCTGAAGCAGGTTGTTCTTGAAGTACTGATCCCATGGAAGAGTGACCCACATTACAACAGTTCATGTAGAACTGTTGCCCATGGGATGGGCTCACTGGAGAAGTTCATGGAGGGCTGTGTCTCGTGGGAGGGACCCCATGTTGGAGCAGGGAAAGGACTCTTCTCCCTGAGAAGTCAGGAAAAACATTTCATGAACTGACGATAACCTTGATTTCCCATCTCACTGTGCCACTGCAGCAGAGGAAATAGAGATCAGGAAGAAGGAGCGATGGGGAAAGTTGTTTTTAAGATTTATTTTACTTCTCATTATCCTGCTCTGATCTTGTTAGGAATAAATTCAGTTAATATCATCAGGTTGAGTCTATTATGCCCATGATGGTATCTGGTGAGTATCTGTCCCAGTCCTTATCTCAACCCATGAATCTTTTGCTATTTTTTCTCTTCTTTGTCTGGCGGAGAAAGGGAGTGATAGAGGAGTCCTGGTGAGTACCTGATGTCTAGCCAGTGACAAACCCCTACAATTGATCATTGCTAAATTGCTTACATTTCCAAACATGTTAATTAGGTTGACCCTTGAAATCACATAATGGAAGTCTCTTTATATCATTCTACAATTGCCAGCTTACATACCTTGTTATGTCATAACAGAATTATATATACATAAAATTGGTACTCCGGAAACAGTCCTGCTGCCATGTCTTCTGAGATTATTTACTCTATTGCATCTTGTATCATTACTTCTGTTCTTGCTGTGTAAACTGTAAGGGTCTCCTCTGAGAGGGCACCAGAGAAGCCTGGTGCTATCATGGCTGTCAGTCAGATGTTTGCTGGCCTATAGGATGTTATCTAGATGGGCAGCTGGTATGCCCAACACAGTTTAGATCCATGGTTTGGATTGTGGCTGAGACATATCACTGCATGTTGAAATGGAATTTCTACACCTGAGAGATTAGTTTTGACAATATCATTGCTCTCTGTAATGTGTGAGAGATGTGGGATCTGTCAGTTTGGCATGTCACTTCCTCACTCTCTGTGGCAGTCCCTTGCATTTTACATGGCTTTTTTGGTTGTAGTTCCATAAGGTCAGTAAGATACTGGCAAGAGTAAGAGTGCTGTACATGTGCTTCCATATGCAGACTGGGCACATATTTCTTCTAAGGGCCACTTATCATTCATGTTCTCCAGAAGCAGTCATAGACTATTTTTGCCAGGTTTCCTCTGAGCTGCTAAAGACAAGTGGTGATAGTTTGCTTTGACAAACTATCAAGAAGCCAGAGAATGGAGGTGAAAAAAATTAAAGCACTGTCCCTGGCATGGGATTCCTTGTCCACTTCATTGTGTTCAGATCCAGATTTCACTGTTGACCCAGAGTGCAGACTGTCTTAATTTGTCTCAAAACACCCATTGTATTTTTGAACATTGTTGTACATTGATGTCTGTTCAGATGAAGTTTGGGTAACACTATAATGTGAGTACATTAGACAAATATTTCCTGGCTTGTGGTTTTTGTCCTTGACCTTCATTCCACCAGCTTTCCTTTCCCTGACACAGCACTAATCTGTTTTTGTCAAAAGTTATTCAACCATGTTTCTCCAGGTGTTCCTACTGGGAAATTCTCCAGGCAGCATCTCTTCTTCCAGCATAATCAGATCAAAATTTCAATTTATTCCAGTCCCCAGGTTATTCTTCTGTGGTCCTAGGATTAGGATTACAACATCTTCTTTCTCTTCTGCAGCATCTGCAAGAAGTAACAAAATGCTCTGCAGGAGGCTGCTGTTTTCCAGCATCAGAGACATGTGTTATGGCTTTTTTGAATTTGTGGGGTCATTAGGTTGTAGGGAGTTTTGGAAGGAAATGTTGTAGGGCTCAGGCAGGAAAGGAATACTGAAGTTTGCAGACTGTTGGTCCATTGTACTCTGGATAAACCAGCTTTTCCTCTCCTACATGATTTTTGGGGTTGTGATTAGAAATGTGACTAGAAACTTTCTTCCCTAGCATGTGACTCATGCAATACAGATAATAGGTAATAAGATACTCTAAGTAGCCTAAGTACCTTTGTTCAGTATACTTCCTAATGTTGTAGTTGAAGTTAAAAAATGTTAATCCATACAAATGAGGTTTTAAAATCACACAAAGGACACAGAGAAATCAAATATATGAAATAAATATATAAAAAATGAAGCAAACTCTAAAGCAGATAATTTTAATAAATGAAGATACATTCCTTCAATATGAATCTCAAAGATTCGTATCCAAGAAAAAAAGAGATTTCAAAGTAGGAGCCATTAGGATTTCTCAAAAATTTTAAAGAATTATTGCAATAAAAGTTGAAACTTCACTGGTGGAGAACGAGCCATCTGGTCCTGCAATTTATGGTGAATTAAAGTTTTCTTGTACCATGACATACAAAAATAATATTGGGGGTTTTACAAAATAGTAAAATGAGGAAGTACAATGGCTGAAAGGATTATCTAAATAAAATTGCCTATGGAGAAGGAAAGCATTAACTGAGATCTACACTTAAAAGATTTAGGCACAGTCACTGATAATAAACTGTCTGCTTCAAAGAATGACTCACACAGCAGACTGTGGAAACAGTATGGTGGGGTGTAGCTTTTCTGCAACTTTTCAATGAGACAGGTAATTGGACAACACAGTAGAGACACTGATGTGTGACTGACAGTGAGTTTAAATTTGACTGGGTGATGTATGATGTATCCCTGAAATCAAACTCTCAGCAAATGTCCAATGGTGTCACACAAAACAATAACCCTCAAAAGAGTTGCAAGCCGGGCATGTTCTTGGGGCTTATACAACATACAGGAGTGATGGGGCTGAAATGGCTTAAAAATAAAAAAATAAAAAAAGGTTTTTTTGCTATTTTTATTTAGCTGAACAGAGCCCTTGGTACCGACAGTTGTTATAAGGGGACAGCTACTATATAAAACTCAAGAAGCTGTTTGAAGCTATCACACCCTCTAAGCTGAGGTGTTTCAAAACTGTTCAGAAAAAGGAAATATTGTAGCTGTTTTCAAACCTTGTTCTGAACAGGTCAGAGCAGAGAGATGTACTGAAAATGCTAGTGCTGGCAGGAGGCTCTGGCAGTGGCATCAAGAAGATTTGGCAGTACCTGTGACGATATTCAGCCTTCTGCAGGCTTTCTGTCCATATCAATGTGTGAAGAAGTGCCTCTTCAAGGAGTCACAACTCCTCTGAGTCTCCCACATTCCCTGAGCACTCCCATTTGAGCCACTTCATATCCATAAGGCAAAGATGCAGCTTTCTTTCAGATAAGAGACCAAATGAATTTGAAATCCTGGAAAGGGGGCTATATCAACCTGGTTCAGACACTATCCCAGCTGTCAAGCCAAAGCAATGACAAAACAATGTAGAATTTCAGAGTTTTGATACTCATCCAGAAACCATGGCAGCTGGGTTATCAGTAAAACACAGCGGCAGAATTACCTATTATGGTACTCAGCTGCACTTGATGTAAGGCCCTGAATATTTGTTATGAGACAAACCCAGGACACTGCCAGTAGCAAATATCTGCTTTGAAGTTTCTGGAAAAATAGATACTTAGTCTGACAATGGTTGGCAAGTGGATGTCTTATCTCACAATACCTGCAGTTAAAGCTAAGAGGATTGTCGTTTTGGTGGCATAGTAGATGTTTTTGTATCAGAAGGGTGACAGTAGACTTCAGAAAACTCTTCTAACATAAGTAACATTAGAAATGCTGTAAAATCAAGAGTACCTTAACACTTAAATGGAAATGTTTCAGTCAAATTCCTGTAAAATCTATGTTTCCTTCATATCACAAAGTAGACGCGTGTAGAACAAAAGCACAACAATTTAGTACATAAACCAATGAAAAAGAAAAAAAAGTCTTCTGTTGTTTAATTTTTTTTTCCTTTTTTAAACTCTGAAGGAAGAAAGATTCATTAAGTGCTTGAAATTCTGAATTTTTCAGAATTTTTCACAGATCTTATTTGCTTTTACCTAAACTTACTACTTCTGAAGTAATAAGTCTTTGTCAGAAGAACAGCCATAAGATCTTCTATCAAATGAAGATTTTCCTAGTAAGTTTTACAGTTCTGAAACCCAACAAAGCCACCCACAACACTACAGGCCATTGTCTGAGCACCCCTCAGGTTTCTCCCTATAGCTGTTGATGTTGCAGTAGATGGCTTTGTGTATTTCCATCATGGACACATTTTATCGATGTGGTTTGTTGCAAAAAGTAGGAATCATAATAAGTGAATAACCGGTTGTGAAGGGAAAAACACAACATAATACAGAAACTCCAACATTCAAAATCCATGATTTGTGAGTACTTTCCATTTTGGTGAAATTCTTCATCCTGTCTTCCGGTATAATTGAATCGTTGCATTTTAAATTTGTTTCGTTGAATGGCTATAAGAATTTTTTCTAGTGGACAGAAATATTAATCACACTTGCAAAACATGAAAAGCAGTTGGAATGAAACTGTGCCATTAATGAAGGTGATTTTAGATTCAGTGCACCTTTAAAAACATTAATTGCATGGATTTCCATAATATTAGGGATCTCAGATTGTGGTTGTTTAGGAGCCTGATCATTTGAATCCTGCAAGTTCTGCTGCACAGAATAGTTCATTTTAAGTATAGTATCAGAAGAGTGTAATAAATACATGTGCATACATGTACATGCTTTAAAATAAAAAATTAAATGTGAGTGTTTCTTCTTCTGCAGCGATGTGTTGCCTTCAGTATAGTTGGACACAACAAAATTTGTGTAGGAAAGTAATAACTTTTATTAGCTCAGCTGATGTTACTGGGAAAGACAGACATCTTGTTATGTTATTAGACATGCCAGTCTGAGACACCAGACATGCTACTAGTTTTTAGAGGGGGTAAAAATTCATTAGGCAAATGACAGTAACAAAAAAAAAGTCTGAAGATTAGTTTCCTGGAGGCACTTTCTTTGTCAGAGTCTCTATTTAATTAATTTCACCCTTTGAATATTAAATTAATAAATGAACTATGGAATAAAGAAGATGAGTACCATCTTGTCTCGTGGTTATGCACAGTCCTGTTTATTCTGATGCAAAAGGACTGGAAAAAGGCAATAAAGTCAAAAGCAGGGAAAACATTCTAAACTTGTCAAGCAGAAAGGTTAGCCAAGAATTAACTTGTAACTTTACATGGGGAATTCAGGAGAAGGTGAGTAATCCAACTGAACTGTGCCAAAATAAGTACAGAAGATGGGTGAAGATGATACTTTGATAAAGGCCTGTCAGATACTGCTCAATCTATCCTACATGTTCCCTTCAGATTAAATTTCTTGTAACTGAATTTCAAAAGAAAAATTAAGAACAAGTCCCAACAGTGATGAAATATAATTTATTGTTATTGTTGTTATTATTATTCAGGTTTTAAACTTTTTTGTACTTCTTAATGACATATATGATAAAATAATTTGTTTGGTTTTCTAATTGATTTTTTTTCATTAAAAATTTCATTGTCCCTATGTTTATTTTCACTAGATAATAAGGAAGTTATTTTCAGATTCTCATAACATGAGATTTTTTTACTGGTGCATGGATACTTTACAATTATTATCTGGGTATTCCTGTTATAAGAAATTTAAAAAGCGAAACATAACAAGGAATAGATAAGAAAAATATTTCTGTGTTTTGCTGTGTAAAGTATTCCATAAGAATATAGTTTTTAATATTTTTGATCTTTCAGGTTTTAAAAGCAACAAATTAATATGCTCTACTCCTTTCATGAAAAGGAAAAAGGGAAAAAAAACGCACAAAAAAAAAATCCCTCTAACAAAAAGCAAGATATTATTTGTAGCTAACACATAAGAAGTTAATTAAAATTTTGCAGACAGGAGAGAAAAATTTTCTTTTAGTTAAAAACTGTCACTGAAAAATAAAGATTCAAGTGAGCCAAACTGGTCACAGGTTCTTTTTGAATGGATTTGGCAGAAAAGTCAATTTAAAACAAGTAAAAGCTTGTTCCGAAATTATTTAAAATTTTAAAATCTCAACCTGAACTGCTTATTGTGCCATCCTAATTAGCTAAATGTTTAGAACCATTACTAGCCTTTCACTGCATTTTAGCATTTCATTATGTATTACCTTATGTCTTTATTCAAAGTTATCATAGCTATTAAAAGAATTTAACAAAAAATGGTTGAAAACCCACAATCATTTTCAGAATCCTTTCTTAGCAGAAAAAAAAAACATTTTTCAAAAAATTAATATACCCCAATAAAATATTTGTTATTCTCCTTATTTTCCTTGATTTTTTCTTTATTTGCTTAGTTGCTTTGCACTCTGTATCAAGTTTACATGTCTCTGGTAGTCAATTATTATCATTGACAAAAAAGCATTCCAACAACAGGTTATATTTCTTAAAGCATCTAATTAAAATATTTTGATAGTCACCAAGAAATTAGAATTAATCTCAATACAGTAAGTGTTTCATATATAGACAGTGAGAAATTTAGAGAAAATATTCTGTCATGGAATTCCAATATGAAATACAAACTTCAGTTTTGACTACAAAACCAGCAAAAATATCTTTTTAGGACATATTTATCATGTGTGGTCCTTTGTAATACATATTAGAAAAACTGAATATTCTTAAATATGCATTTTACCTTTAGTTGTGTTTTAAGTCACAGCAAGCTGTATTAAAGTCCTCTGAATTGTATATTTTAGGGATGCTTTTCAATCAAAGGACTTCTTTTAAGCATTTTGTAATAACTTCCCTGAAAGCTTGGCTTTGAACACTTACCACAGAAAATTGGAAAGGCCTCTCTGTCAGGCTTTTGCTGAGGAGATTGTGCATTTTTGATGATTTTGCAGTCTAACAGAGCTGGCTGTAGCAGCCCCTGGTCATATGAAATGTTTTTCTAGCTGTTTAGAAGTACAAGCATCTGCCCTGCCCGCCATCGTTGCTCCCTTCCCAAGGCTCCTGCATAGATTCCTAAAGAACAAATGAACATTAAAAAAAAAAAACAAACAAAAAAAAAAACCAAAAAAAAACCCCAAACAAACATAAAATTAACCAACCAACCAAAAAAACCCACCAAAAAAGTAAATAAAGAAAAGCAATTTCTTAGTCTCAGATAAATTAATTCTTAAGAAGACACAAGGCTTCACCATACTGCTTCAGTAAGAAGAGACCCAGATACTGCATCTCCTTAGAGTTCTGCTTTGAGAGATCTCATTCTTCTTTCATCCATAATATGCCCATTCCAAAAAACAAAGGAGAGTCCTTATTCTAAACTACAGATCATGTCAATGTAAAAGTGTAATGAAAATTAGAGCTGTGTGTGAAATATATCACTCTGACCATCCAGTACATCTTGTTTCACTATTCAGTGCAGCACAGTCTGCAGCCTTCTCTGTTCTTGCACAGCTTTAGAGGTTGCGGATTTGCACCACATTTTCCAAGTGATTAAAAAATATTGTGACATACCCAGAGATTCCAAAATGTCATATAAGTTTTTTCCAGATTAAAAATGCAAGCTCTAGGTAACTAAGAATGAGAAATCTGTTCAAAGAAATTTTTCCCTCATCATATAACCTATACTCTACAACTTGCAATATGCACGTAAGCTAGAGGCTTTTAAAGATTTTTTAATATTTTTGTTGATGAAAATGTCGTCTTTGCAGGTTATAGATATTAGATTAGATTTTAGCATCAGAGTAAGAGTTTATATTCAAATATGATGAAATTCATTACTGAAAAGTACATTACAATGCTTGTATCAATGTGTTCTTTAAAAAATCTAATATTGAAATGTTAAAATTGAGATTATCATAAGAATTTTTTTCGTTTAAGTTATTGACATTTCTGTTAATGTGACATGTCATGTATGGAATTTTTTGTGCAAGATTGCAGATGATACAGAAATACTTAATAGAAAGATTAGAGACCTTTCTGTCTTCATTAATTGATGAGTTGTGCTTTACCTTGGGTGGATCATAAATACCTTCATTTTCCTTACTGTCTGTAAGATTATTATACATGTGCAATGCAATTTGCTAATTTCAAATACTTTTACAAAGTCCAAAATCAAAAACTCCAGAATCAGAGCTCAGAAATCAAAAAATATTTGGTTTTCATCTTGAATGAAAACCTAAAATACTTCACTGAGAGAAAACTTGTTCATCTGGATGTCAGTGAGCATTACACTTTAAAAAGATTTAATCTGTAAGAAGGGGAAATACTAGATTGCTGTGTGTCAGCACTGATCTTTTCTTTCACTTGGACAAATTCTGGGTCAGCTGAAAGTGTAATTTTTTTATACTTACTTGATGCCAGTCCATATTCCAACTTGAAACATGACCTGAATGCAAATTCAACATACGCCGCATGGACATTATGATATAAAGAGACGATGACAGAATTGAAGACACTTGCTGGAAGGAAAATAATAAAATTTTGACATGCTGCCTTGCTTTAGGATACTCTATTAGTCTCAAATACATTATGCCAGATGATAAACTAGATTTCTAGGGGATTAAAGCTACCCTCATTGTTCATCCTTGAATTGGAAAGATATAGCAGTGGGTAAAGGGAAATACATTGCCAGCTAGGTGAAATTTGTTATGTATATTGTGTTTTACATGAAATAAGAAATAATCTATTAGTGCTTTGGAAGTTAAAAATAAACAAATTAAATATATGCCAAAACTGAAAAGCAAGCAAACAAAACCACTTCATTTGTAAAAAAAAGAAAAAGAAAAACAACAAGAAATATGCGTTACTTGGAAAACTGCATTTTGACTAGGGTAGGAATGTGAAAACCTTAGCTGACTTGAGGACAAGGGCTCAAAACTTTAAATCTATGTTGACACACTGCACTACAGTTGTGTGCACTTGTAGTCAGCACATGTCAGTGCTGAGCTAACAGAAGTGAGCTCACTGTCGTCCCTCCTCTCTTTCCTTTCATTCCATTCCAACAGTGTGCCTTGCCCCTCTCTTTTGCTGGTGGAGGGAGTATCTGGGGTGCAACATGTGTCAGGGAATCCCTCTGCTCCTGCTAAAGCTCTGCTCTTCCACAGCAAAGAATCTCACCCAGCAGGTCAGACAGAGATACAAAGTTTGTGCTCATGACATCTAAAACTCTACATTACCATATTTACTTTTTAAACTCCTCACCTGGAGAGAGAGCCTAGCCTTGCTCCCTAGTTCCAAGCACATTTGGTAATTGATCCAGTGAGTGATTTAAATTAGTACTTGCCATGGGCCTTCCTGTGATATTACTTGGGCCTAAGTGGGTTCTTTTCATAAACTGATTTGCTATAGAAGAAGAACAGTAGTGGTCACTTGGTTTTATCATCACCTGAGCCATTGGAATTTTGCTTCCAATATAAATTCAAACTGTGAGGTCTGGGACCTTTGCTGTGCAGTGACCCAGACTAAGAATGATGTGAACTGTGCAGGGCTTGGACTTTGATCTGCAACATGATATTTCTAGGAAAAAACCAAAAATTACATTTTCTTCTGCTATTTCATTAACACTTTATCCCAAATATATTATTTTTTATTTTAAAATAAATTTCTTTTTTATGTTAAACAATTTTTGTTAGTCTCTGTTTGTTTGAGATCAATGTATTTATTTACCCTTTGTTATTGATTGCAGAAATAGAAAACAAATGTAATTTTAAAATGTGCAAGAAGTACAAGCTCCCAATTTAGCTGCAGCAGAACCTGAGATAAATACATTTGTATATTTGCAACTGAAAATCTTTTTTGGTAAACAGAATGAATGTTTCTGAGCTGTCCATTTGCTTCAAGTAAGATTATTTGTATTGTATATGTTTAAATTAACCACAGAAGAAGGTTAATTCTGGTAGTATCCCTGAGTGATGACTTCCTTTTTTTAATTGCAATTAGAGAATGAGGTATTCAATTTAGTCATTTTTTCATTAGTAGAGTATAATAGATAAATGAAAGACACAAATTAATGTCTTCAGTGTTATGTAAATAATGAAAAGTCTCTTTCCCTGCTGTAGTTACACTTTTGATGAGTAGACTAAGACAGTTTTCATCACATGAATATTACATTGTGCTGCTTGATGGAAAGAATTAATCACATTTTTGTGGAAGAAAGCATTGTGTTTATTTCAATGAGACTGCAAAAGGTGATATGAAGATCTAGTTTTGTTTCACCTCAGTAGAGCCTTTGCAGTGACAAATGTAGTGCAAAAAGCAAAGCTGGGTATTGTGCCAGATTTGCAAGCACTGCACAAAAAATTTGTTGTCTTGTTCCATCAGTTTTCACTCTGGGCAAAATTATTCTTGCCAAACACTATATGTTAGAGTTGAGTAGGAAAAAAGAGGATATTAAAGAGGAAACTTTAAAGTTATTTGTTTACTTTGTTGTAGAACTGCAGCAAGCCCGTGGAGCATATCAGTCTCACTGAAATGAGTGAGTACAAAATTAAGCAGATTAGCAGAGAAAGTGTACTGGGTCTGTGTCATCATTTCCCTTTGGGGCTTTCTGAAAGGGGATCACAACTTGAGGAAAGGTTAAGGGACTTACTATACAGAACTCTTCTCACATTTCAATCTTGTATTTTACCTATTACAGTAGGATACAGCACAACACATCTAAAAAGAAATTCGGATCTTTTGCTGAGTCTCACAGCTTTAAATTCTGTTTCTTATCCCTGATTAAACAGGGATAGGTCCCCTAAGCACTGTAGAAGGAATTCTCCACAGTTCACATGACTGCAGAGGTGAACCTGGGTTTCTTTCCATTCTTGGTATATTCCAGCAGGTATGAATACCATTCCTGGGCCCTGATATGATACAACCATCCTTTCATTCTACCCACTCCGTGACTGCCTTCACACTCGAGGTCTATGGTGTGTAACTATGAAGCATCTGGTTATTGAGAATTTCATGAATGTTGACTCTTTTCCCCTGAAATAACTGGGTAATGTTCTGTTTTTTGGAAAAAAGTCCGTGTGTGTTGCCCTTGTCCAATCTTTTCTTGCCAACCCAGCATGAGATATGAGATTTGTAATGCAATAAGGTACTTGTTGACTTCAACCTGACCTCATTTGTATGAAGGTTATTTATCTGAAATACTCATTTCAAGAAACTTTTTGCTGGAGACCAATAGAAATTATATTGTCCAAATCTTGTTTTACAGATGAATGCTAAGGATATTTTTGGTCCAAATTTTCATTTTTAAAGCATTATCCTTCCAATCGCTCAGATTTTTCAGTACTTTGGTGTTAACCTTTGCAAGTTGCTGACCCCTGCTAAATGATGTATGTTCTACACAAATAAAATGACTAATGTATCCTTTCTCTGCCATTTCCATAATTTTTCCTGTACAGAGAGAACTAAAAGCAGAAAAAGAACCCTGAGGTAACTCTGTAATGCCTGACTAACCCCCAGATTTCAAATTATCAATTTATATTATTTTCTTACAGGATAGTGAAAGCAGGAATAGCATTTATTTCATTCAGATTAATACTAATTTAGTTTGGATTTGCTATTAATTTCTTCTGGCTCTCTTTGCATAGACTCAGACAAAACAGGAAAAAAAGCAATACCAAAATGAAGACTTAGTTGGTTGTAGCAAAGCACCTAGAAGGCTTTGTAGACACAGGTTGTCTATTTTGTTCTAAATACTGAAAGTGATGAGGACCAGAGGGAGATGAGAGGAGAAGATGAGTGAATAGCCACTTGCAGTCTCACTCTGCAGGCACCAATGGGCAGATTTCCAAGCCAGTTCTTAACTATCTGGAACTTAAAATGGTGTCTACAACAACCTCAGTGAAGGTTAATTCTCCTTTATGGGGCAGACACATTCACTTTCCCACCTTAACAGAGGAGGGGAGTCAGGTTTGGTGGATTGACTACTTTGTTGACATTCCCCTGGTTTGCTTTTTTAAAAATGTCACTTGTGACTGTTTTTAAAAAGAGCCTCCTCAGAGACATTCATTTTCTCCCAAGGTAAAATTTCTGTAGATATGAACTGGGTAAAGTCCAAATAAATGCTTTTGGGTTATGATAAAAACACACACATGATCAATGGCTCCACAACAGCTGTTCATTGGCCAGTCTGTGTGTCAGGGTCAAGGGGTGGGGGGGAGCAGTGAGAAAGCTGCACTTGGACAAATGAGTAATATTTACAGAAGGGACTTGTTTCCTTGTTCTTGCTGAGTAACCATTTATTAAACAGAACCAAACTTTCATTTACTTTGCAGTTTTTACTGAGTCCTTGCTTAGGCTAGCCTTCATTACTCACTTCAATTTAACAACTCAGAACAGGTCAGGAGGAAATACATCTAGACTGAGAAATTACTAACTGCATTTCTTCTTCTCTGGTAGTTAAACACATATTTTGAGAACTAGCAAAGCACTGTTACTCTGAAGTGACAGTTAAGAGAAACATAACTGAAGCAGATCCAGAGGACATTTGCCAAAAAAATTCACATCCTTCCTGGTTTGTAAATTTTGAGCACCTTAAGTACTTGGCAAAAGGTTTCTAAGCTACAGCGGGCAAAATTCCAGCTGCAAAATCAGAACTTTAAAGAGGTTTGATTAATTTGCCATTCACGCTTGTTCTATTATAATGATGACTTCTCTTGGCTGTTTAATTAAAAAAATAAGTAAACCACTTCAGCATTAGAGGCATTAATATTGAACGTGCTGATCCTGGTGGGAGCTTAATACTTCCCTCTCTACAGACAATGATACAATTATTTAGTAGATGGGAAATGGCATCTTTGTCTTCAGGTGCCACACTGTAAGTAATGACAGGAAAAGCAAAGCTGTTCTGCCATGCCAAGCTCACTGTGTAAAAGAGGCTGAGTCATCTCTGCAGACAGTCAGAAGGTAGATGGGTTTTTCTCTCTCGGTCTGAAAGGTTTGTGCCACATACTTTTCACAGTAGAATGAAAAAAACTGACAATAAATAAATCAAGACAAATAAGATTTTAGCCAATGCAGAGGCCTGTGTCACCAATAAACTATAAACGGACTAATGAAGATATAATCAACATTAACTATACTATAAAATATTAAGTCCTATAACTAACAGCAGTATGTGTTTATAACACTGTGACAGCATAGCCAGACAGACCTTTGCCTAAATATCTGAGTAATACATTCACCAAATAGTAAAAAAAAGCTAGGTCTGGTTGCATGTAAAAAGCATCCTGACAACTAAAGCTGCCAGAGCGAGAAGATCAGGATAAGGGACATTTTTCCAAATACTCACAGATGACTGGCAAGATAAAAGTTATGGGATAAAACTGGCTTTCCTCTTGTGATAGGACAGCACTAGCACAAGCACATGGAACACAAGTTAGTAGAACTGCAGAATGGGAGAAAGTGAAGGAAGACAAGTTCCTTTCATTTCTGACTTCTCTTGTTGAATAACTTCCAAGCCTGATCAGCAGGATCTCTGCAACTAAAATCCACCAGGGGTTCCACCCATTGATAGTAACTTTATGGCATGTGCTCCATGGTAGTATGTACTGACAGCTAATTTAGAGTGGGATTCTCAAAAGATGAAGTTTTGTGTATATATTGTGGATGATGACTAATAAAATCTATTAACAAATCTGCTACTAATGAACAAACTCTAAAGCTGGCTTGATTTTCCACTCTTCTAAACAGTTACATCATGATGGTTCTCTAGCTGACATATATATATAAAACTAATACTTACATACACATATGTTCAGTAGGAATAAGGATATGGTATTGCATCATTTTTCCATAATAACATAATTTACATGTGATATACAGAACTGTGTGGTAGCATTTGGTATAAACATAGGATTATTGACAGAAAAGGACTTCCACACCCTTGCAAGTTAGGAGTCACAATACCTTCTCAAATCCTAGGGAAGAATTTAAACTATAATCATGTTCTACTTCAAACCTGGAAAACATATCTGAATGGTATTAACATTTTTTCATCTTAAAGAGCATCAAAAAAAAGACGTAATTACCTCTGCCTATCCTTTGCACCATGTTGGAAACAACCTCTCTTCCCACCAAGAATTAGAAGCAGATATAACTTAGGAGCATTCTCTATTTTAATTTCATTTTTATTCAGTAACTACCTAATGCAAATGGCAATAGTAAGTTGCTTCATTACTAGATTAGAGATGCAGGCTCTCATAGCCATTATTCTGTCTGATACCATCAATCTTGAAAACTCCCTGTTTCCAGTAGTAGCACAGCTACTGCTGAGAAGCAGCCTGAACATTCTGAGCTTTCCAGAAACAGTGGAATTTGTCTTCAGAAGTGTGAGCTCAAAATTGTTCCAACTCAGGTGAGAATAAGCCCTTGGGCAAATGCTAAAGTCACAGTGTTTGGTTTGCTGTGGATTTTTTTCCAGCAATTTAAACAGTTGTTATATTTAGTGGGAAATCTGCTTGTGAGTTCACAAAACCTCCTTTGGCTCTACTACTGGTCCAGGGCTTTGGTGCATCTCTATCTGCTTTCCTGTGTGACTGAGAAAAGAAGAGGATGTGGGAAACAATTTTAATTAGGCACCTTTTAGAATAAAATACATCAATAAAGCAAAATGTAAATGCAAGAAGAGGCGTGAAGTGGTGGTATTGGGTATAATATCCAAACTATGGATTATACCTGAGTTCCTTAGCTCAATCCAAGAATTTGTTTTTAAATTCCTCATGTTGCAGACAAAAAGAAATGCATGTCTGTGCCATAGGGTAGACTAGGGTTTACATATAGTTTTATCAATTCTTGACCTTGCAGACTGTTACACAAAATCTTAAGTGCCATTTATACTGAAAGAAAGTGGCACCTGAAAACAATCAGCTTGAAATTAATGAGGTAATTTATAGAGATAGATTCATCTTATAAGTTTGTTTTTTTTTAAAGTATGTAAGCTAGAAAAGCAGAATGATATGAAAACAACTCATTAGTCAGAGAGCTATCATAAAACTGAACCTCTGCCTTACACAGCTCTTAAATGAAACTGCATTCCCTAACTACTGTTTTCTAACATACACATAGATTTTATATGTATTTTAGTATAAATATTTTAACAACTTGATGGATATCTCCATCTGTTTGAGGCATGCTAGGTTTTCTGTTTCTATTCTGGCACCAAAGATTGCCACTGAAATGTTTTAAGCTGTATTGCATTTAGGCCTAAAATTTTTATCACTTCATTTAGATTTAGGGCATGAAATATGTTACAAAAATTTAAGAGGTCAAAATATATCTTAAAATTGCTCTGTACAGTACAAAGAATTCCAAATTAGGGTCCAGGTTTACACAATGATGGCACAACTCCCTGATCTATAATAAATTTGAAAGAAGTGCAACACTGGCATCACAGTTGCAGGTTTAGGCATTTAAAACCAAAGCTTCCCCTGTGGTAGTTGAAATTCTGGTGCCAAGACTTCAGAAGTCAAGGAGTTGTAAATCATATTTTGAGTTTCCATGGAGTTGTGACCACAGACATGTATCTCAATTCTACATCAAAATCACAGAATGGTTTGGGTTGGAAGGCATCTTAAAGAGCATCTAGTTCTAAACCCCTGCCATGGGCAGGGATACCTTTCACTGGACCAGCTTGCTCAGGGACACATCCAGCCTGGCCTTGATCACTTCAAAGCAAGGGGCAACCACAGCTTCTCTAGGCATCTGTTCCCATGCCTTACCACCCTCAGAGTAAAGATTTTTTTCCTAATATCTAACCTAAACCTGTTTTCTTTCTGTTTGAATCCAATCCCCAGTCCCATTACTACATGCTTTTGGAAAAAGTCCCTCTCCATTTTTCTTGTAGGTTCCCTTCAGCTACTGGAATGCCACAATTAGGTCATCCAAAGCCTTCTCTTTTCCACCTGGGACCACTCCCAATTGTCTCAGCCTTTCCTCATAGGGGAGGTGCTCCATCTCTCTAATCACCCTGGTGGCCTCCTCTGGACTCACTCCAACAGTTCCATGTCCTCCCTGTGCTGGGCACCCCAGAGCTGGGTGCAGCACTGCAGGTGGGGTGTCAGCAGAGCAGAGCAGAGCAGAGGGGCAGAATCCCCTCCCTGACTCTGCTGCCTACTCTGCTTTGGATGCTGCCCAGGACACATTTGGTTCTCTGGGCTGTGAGTGCCCATGGCTGGGTCGTGTCCAGCCTCTCCAGCACCCCCAAGTCCTTCTGGGCAGGGCTGCTCCCCATAATTTAATCTCCCAGCCTGTATTGATACTGATCAGCAGCACCTTTCACTTGTTCTTATTATACCTCATGAGATTCCCATGGGCCACTTCTAGAGCTTGTCCAGGTCCCTCTGGATGCCATCCCATCTTTGCAGTGAGTAAACTGCATCATTCAGCTTGGTGTCATCTGCAAATATGCTGAGAGTGCACTTGATCCCTCTATGCCATTAATGAATTTGTCAAATATCACAGGTCTCAGTATGGACTCCTGAGGGACACCACTTTTCTCTAATATCTATCAGGACTCTTGATCACCATCCTACTAATAAAACTTTCAAACTCACATTTTATAAAAGCTAGAAGATGTAGTAAAACCTCTCACAGAAACCATTCCCTGTGAAATAAAGACAAAGGATTAAATATCTGATATAATAAAATGTTTGGCATCCTTAGCACTCATCATTTAATGAGAGGTTTAAGGACACTCACCAGTTCATGATGTTTCCAGAGACTTGCCATAGATGTGAATTTCATTTGTATCTTTAAGGAACTGTAAAGAAAAGATCTGAAATATTGCTTTATAACCAAAAAAACTTGGTTAATCAACATAACAGGAAGCTGATAAAACAAATTAGTAGAATTGGAAGTCTAGTAAAACAGAAATAGTTTATTCAGGAAGCATGAACAGGAGAAAAGGAGACCAATATAATACTGTAGATCAAGAATGCTTTGAAGTCACTCTCTGAAGCTGAGAATAAGGTGAGAGGCAAATTTGTTGCATTTCTCTAGGTGAACATAAAAGGAGAAAGAACAAAACAAAAGCTCCTATCAAAAAGAAGCCGCAGATTAAATTTTTGATCAGGCAACAACAGCAACTAAAGGAAGAAAGCAATGTGGGACTGAGTACTTAATTATTTATTGGAAAAGAGTATGTAGGGCACAGTCCTACAAAATGTGTGGAAGGGAACTTTGCATGGCATATGTTAGAGAGGTTCAAATGTTCAGAGAATGATAAAATGCTTTCTGGAGTACCTTAAAAGTAATAGAGACCATATCACAGTTATTCTTGAAGAAATAGTTAGGTTTGATACATCAGGAAATTTACCCTCCAAAGGAAACTGTATCAATGGAAAAAAGGTATAATTGATTAATTATAGATTTAGTGCTTCAACTTGTCTTCTGAATTCATTGAGTTATCAGTTTGAAAGCAACAGCAAAATCATGTACTCTTTCTGATCATTGCCATTACTTTTTTGCAATATAACTGGCATAGAAGATAAGGATGATGTAATACTTGAAATATATTGTTACCTTAGTAATCTTTCTGGCACTAGTCACATGGCATTTTGAAAATAATGATGGCCAGGTTATATACTATGGGCATAAGCCAAATTCCCAAGTCAGTGCATGCTCTTAGAGTGGATAGTGATGGTTCGCTGATGAGCTGAGAAGATTTTTTAGATGGATGCCTGTAGGGTTCTGGCTTGGGCCGAGTTCTAAATTATATTTTCATTAATGGCTTTAAAGAAAGAAATAATCAAGGTTGTGTTTGTAAGACTTGCACAAAGTGCCAGTTTAAGAGGAATTTCTAGTTCAAAGAACAAAATGACAATTCAAAATATATCTGACATTCACAAGATCAAAATAAATGAAAAGCAACCAATACTTTGCTAAAAAAGAGACATCAGACAATCTATCTGAGACAAGAGTCTGATATCCAGCAGACACTGAGCTCTGTGGATTTCTGCTGATGGAGACCTCTATGAATGCAAACATCAGGAACACTTTCCTGTCAATGAGGGGGACGACCCTTCAATGACCCTGGTGCCAAACCCAAGTGCAGTGAGGGTGACTTGCTTTGAAAAGTCAAAGAGAGGAAGTCTAAATGAAAATCCCCCCTGACTCTAGTTAATAAAGTATAGGAGGCTCCCATCTGCACTACAGGACACTAAGTCCATTATTTCTGACTATGTCTTTCTGAGTTGCAAAACCTCACTCTCCTTTTCCAGGGCTGGATCTAGCAAGGTCTGTCTTAGATTCTATTAGAGTTTCTCCTCCTCTGAAAAGGCAAGGTTTATTTGTTCTTATTGTTTGAAACTTTGAAGGAGGCAGATTTCAAGGCAAAATGCTGGTCAGCTGAGATGTCAAAAAATAGTCTTACACTGTCTCAACAGAAGCATGTGGGCATCTAAGTCCAACTGCTAAATGGAAACTAGAAACACATGGACACTATTTGTTAGTTTTTGCCAGCTTTCTATATTTTCCTTAGAAAGGAACTCTTTGTTTTCTTTATACCACACAGGTTGCTCAGGGTTGCAATTTCAGTGCCTCTTGTCTGGTAAAAAAATCCTCTCAAGTTTTGCAAAATTACTTGAAGACAGCTCCAACCTTAGAATATAGAGTAAGTTACAAAGCCAGCCACCTCACATGGCTATCCTTCAGTTTTTTTACTGGAGATAAAATCCTTTTTCTTACTTGAAAAAGAGGTTAAGAATTTAGCACATCCAGATTCCTGGAACAGCAGGAAGAACAATAAGAAGGTTTTACTCCTTTTGCAAGCACAATCTGTGTTTCTTTTTATGCCTGACCCTTACAACTTTCTTAATGGCATGGGTGAATGAAATATGCACAGGGCAGTAAGAGGTTGGAAAAAGGCCCCAGAAGGCAAAGTTTTCTAAGTTTGCAACCAATCTGTTCTTAACCACTGCAAAGTTAGGTCCAAGTTAGTGGTTATAAATATTGCAGTAAGATAATTCTATGCATGCTTCTATTTGATTTTAATATCTGCTCTTGCTGAAGAAAGAACACCATAAGGTAGCCATGAGCTGTCTGTGTCTCTCTGAAAAGATATTGGGGATTTTTTCATTGTGAGGATCTTGGTTGCTAGAGAAAAGGGTTTATTTGGCTCAGGAGTAGAGCAGTGTAATTGCAGATTTGATTCAGTTCCTCCCTTTGTTATTGATAACACACCACGACCATGTCCAGAGGTACTGTATGTGGTACCATAAAAGGGGACACAATGCCAATTTGGATCTTCTAAATCCCAAGCACAATAGCTATGCCCTGGACCAGCTAGGGGGAAGATCACCACCACTGATTTTATTAATGCCTGGTAGCTGGCATAGCCTTCTAATTGACACAGATCTCTGCCTTCAAGTGCTGAAATTGAGTTCAGGGTAAAAGCACAAATTCTGTGTCAGCCATTTCCTTTTCTTTGCTTTCCTCATTTAATTCCAATATTATTCTCACTGGATTCTTAGAGATTTGTGAATCTAATTCTGCTAACCAGAAATCTTATTTCTGAACAGAACACAGTTATACAGTTTATACAGTTGCAAATTGCTCTTTACTCTTTCTGTCCGTGAGGACAATTTTTCTTGAGGATATTCCTTCTGCTAGGAAGCAGGAGATCTGTGTGGTGGTAATCCCTCCTACATTATTTCTTTGATGAATGAGACCTCTGTCACAACTTATGTTCTACCTAAGGTGAAAAATTGAGTTGGTACTAACATGATTGAAACCAGTTGGGTTTTTTTTCTAGTTTTATTTTTATGAGTTCAAAGGTCATTTTTTCCTGCATAGACTAAGTCTTCTGTGTCAATGCAACAAAGTTCCACCCTTTTTCATGAGTGGCTGATAGTGAAAAATGTTTTCCCAGAATTGTACTTGTGAGAAGTAGAAATCAACAAGCGAATTTTTAAAAAAATAAACTGAAATAAGACACAGATTTTTCTCATGCTGTTTGGACTGAGTGAATAGAGTACACCAAATGTCCAATAGTGTATTTCATTAATTTAATAGTAAAGGTCAATAGGGCAGACCATATCTTGCTAAGGACTATCAATGTATTTACTTGCTAGGTAAAAATTTTTCTAATTAAGAAGCATGACAAAAAATATTTGCCTGAAATGCAGCAAGAAAAGGTTGTAAGAAAAGAATATCATAAAGCCCAATGCTCCAAAGATGTGTTAGCTATCTGATGTAAGCATCAGCTGATCAATGAGCTACAGCCTGTTGACTGAACAGAGTACCTGTATTATTTTTTAAATAAAACCTTTGCAAGTCTGTAGCCTACTCTTCCATTGCCAAAAAAGAAATATCTGCCTGATTACAGGTATTAAAGGCAGGAATTATCTCCTATTGCAAAGGTGCTGACTGTTCTGAAAAGCCTGGTTGTTTGGATCAATAGTTAGAGATCTCTGCACAAAGAGAATCTGGATCAGGGACTTTGTTAAAATATCTAAGACCCAAGTAGATCTGCCTTCATTGATCAAAGTATATTCTGACAGAGCCAATGTTATTGCAGGTGCCTTGATGGGTGATATCTCTATTAGCATACTTTCCATAGAAAAGAAAAAGAAAAAGAAAAAGAAAAAGAAAAAGAAAAAGAAAAAGAAAAAGAAAAAGAAAAAGAAAAAGAAAAAGAAAAAGAAAAAGAAAAAGAAAAAGAAAAAGAAAAAGAAAAAACCCTACCGTGTGAATCCATACACAGACAAGCATTCAAAGCAGAAAAGTAACTGGGAATTTTAAACATATTTTATCCATGCACATATTATTTATTCTTTTCCACATCTTCTTCAAGTTCTTAGACACTTGGGACTCAGCAGGTTGAAACTGGGGAATGTGCATACTACACTGCCCCATATACTCAAGTGTTAGAATAATTAGAGGATGGAGAAAAAAAGACACCTGGACTTTCAAAAAGTTTTAACAGAATCATTGTTACAGCATGGAATTTTTTTTTTCCTCTGCTTGTCAATGCTGACACCTTGCCAAAATACTGTGTCTAGGTTTGTAAGAATATAGAGGCTGACAGCAAAGAGAATAAAAAAAGAGCATAAGCAGCAATGTAAAATATTTGCTACACTGTCTTGTAAAGACTGAGTCAAAAGATCAAGTTCTACTACATAAATAAAAAGAAAAGAAAAGAAAAGGTTTCTGGAAATGATCAGTCAGTTTTTCTCTGTTGTTGGTTGGTTGTTTTGTTTAGAGAGAGGGCTGGTAATAGATATTAATCAAAGGTGATCAGTTATTAAGAGAAGTTTTCATAGAATCCTAGAATGTTAAGGGCTGGAAGGGACATTTAGGACCCTCTAGTTCCAACTCCCCTGCCATGGGCAGAGACATCTCCCACTAGACCATCTCCCAACTTGAGGTTGGCCAAGGCCTTATCCAACAGGTCCTTGTACACTTCCAGGGATGGGGCATCCACAAGATCTCCAGGCAACCTGTGTATAAACCACAAGGCTAATCACAAACTGGAAAAAGGGTTTTCTTGGTGAGTTTATAAAATCCTTTTCACTGAAGATTTTTGGGAGAGGTAGGTAACCAAACACTTTTCAAGTATTATTTTCCTTTATATGAGATAGACTGAGTGGACCTTCTAAAGGTCCCTTTGAGGCAAATGTGTTTGAAATTCTTCTAGATTTTTCTGGTTTTTCCTCAGCCTGTGTGAAAACTCCATGTTGTGCTGCACCCAGATCATCATTAAATAACATGTTTTAAAGTAAAATCTTAGGACTCTCTTGTACTGCAGGAGCAGTACAACATTTAGCTTACAACATTTATAATCCAGATTCAGAGATATTTTAAGATTATTTTCAAGGCCAAAAAAATATCCTCAAACAAAACAGTTCTTAATAGTTTTTCAGAGTTGTTCCCTGTTTTTACTACTCCCAAAGCAACAGTAATATAGATTTTGTCCTTTTTTTAATATGAGGAAACTGGAGTATTTTCATTTCCTTTTATTTAAGACTGGTTTTGTTCATTTCAAAGATACTCAGCATGTTGTTTCCTTTGAATAGATCACAGTGTATCAGGCATCAATTTCAAACAAGTAACCCTTGAGGTCAATTTTTGTTACTGCTGTATCTCTCCAATCATTCTATTTAAATGGAGAGTCAATAGCAAAGACAGTAATTTTTTTCCTTTTTATTATTCTAGGAATCTCCTAAAACATCATATCTATCTAAACAATTATATTGCTGAGATTAAATATTTGTCTATACAGGATCAGAACCGATGATAATTTCTAGCAGCCACAAGCCATGTTTAAACCTCAAAAATAGTAAATAATTTAAACCACTAATATATGAGCCATTCCTTGTCATTTTCTGGTGATTTTAACCATTAAGTTTATATTTTCTGCACACAGACAATTTTTGTACACTTGTTGCTGGAGTGAAAACTTTAAACTGGAGTTGTGTTTTCCTGAAAGGTCAGCACCTTCACCCAGAGGAAGCAACTGCACTGGGCTAGAGATTTGGATATTTCAGTCTCAATATTGCTTCTGGTAATGAAAACCTTTGCTGTTGAGGATGTTTTCCCCCTAGTCACTGTTCCAAACTACTTTGAAAAAATTAATCACAAAGTTTGCACTATTAATGAAGAACATCATAAACTTCAATATGAAAATGCATTGGAGAGGATTTTAAAACTGGAATATGAAAAACCATTGGAAATTTGAAGAGATAGCCACATTTTTACTTGCTAACAATATCTTTTTCTCATAACCAGTACAAAATGCAATATGTAGAACTTGCAGTTGGATTTGTTGTGTTTTGGTTATTATATAAAACTAGCCTCAGGAATTGGAAACTATTTCAAAGACTTTTTGATGTCAAAGTATTGAGATAACACTCTGGTAGGGGATGTGTTTCAGGATGCCATTGTCATCAGGCAGATGAAGGCAGGATCTCCAGAATTTTTGAAAATACGTTTAGAATTTGGTGGAAGAAAAGAAATAACAGGAAAACCCTCAACTTCCAATTCTTTCCAGCGATCATTGCATTAGTCTCTGAATGCTAACTTGTCTGGAGTTTATTTATCTATTTTTTCACCTAAAAAGACATAGCTGGAAGTAAATGATTGATTTCCCTTTTCAGGTATTTATTACAGACCCCTCTGAAAAGTAACTTCGAATTATTATTAGATAAAGTGCCAAGCTTCAAATAACTTGAATCTGGCATTTAATTTTGTTGTGTTGTTGTTAAAAATTCTTAATGGAATTTAATTTCTGTCTGTGAAACAATCAAATGGGAAATAATTAATTCCTTTTTCCAGAAGTTCAGCAGTAAGCAAACATCAGAAATGCAACAATACTTCTGTGGATTGTGGCAACAGGTGCCATGGACAAAAACATGCCATTTTCATTTAAACCTCTGTTCTTCTCAAATGAAATGGCATTATCATATTGTACTACCAAGATGTCATAGTTTAGCTTTCCGTAAATCTCCAATTATAATTTAATTCATTATTTTATTATCACATTTTGATTGGCTTGATCAACATTTACTGCTTCTCTCACTCAGTTCTAACTTGTACAAGTGGGGGAAAAACTGGGGAGTACAATAATTGGGGAAAACAAAAGCCCCAGAGTCACCAGAAGCTGTTCTGCTGTTGGCTTCATTAAATATTTTGCTGGCATTTTGACAATTAACCATAAGCAATGGAGAAACCTCCTCTGTCTAAATGACAAACCTTCTGTAACCATTACCTCTAAAACATCATGAAAGCATCTCAGTACACTCTTACATGATCAATTATTCTCTCTGCTTACTTGTGTTTTGGGATATGGCACCCTTCACTCAATGCCCTGCAAAAGCCATATGCACCCCACCATGGAGTATGCCAATACCCACTCTACCAAGCAGGAAATTAAGAATATCTAAATAAAAGCATTGAATATATACAATCATAATTTTGAAGAACAGACCTAGTCTGGAAATAATTTTTCAATTCAGTGGTGACAGAAGGACTTCTTGCTGAGTTGTACAGAGCATGAAGTGTCCAGTCATGTCTTCTGAGTTATAATCAGGTATCTTAACATCAGTGTGCTTATAGCCATTTCCAGATACTTAAGAAAGTGAATATTTTTCCAATAATACACAGAGTAGGGTTGGTTTTAGTTTGTTGTATTTTTTTGTTCTTTTCAGAAAACTCTTGGGTTTATTAGTTGTTGGGGTTCATTATATATTAAAAGAAATACAAGAATAAGATTTAACTTTTAGCCATCAATTCCTAAATGTTGAAGTAAGGCTGCAGTTAGAGGTCTAATCATATAATTGTGGAGTGGCATAGCTTTGAACTCCTCAAGATTTACTGTGACAGGTACAGTTTAATTTGGTAATGAACTTCTACCAAAATGAATTTGATGAAAATGAGAGATGGTGCTTAACAGCATAAAGTGTTCTTTGGTCTTTTAAATATAATTACATTTTTTTAAATCTTAATATTTTATATAGATGCATGTGAAGACAATATTAGATTTTTTGAGTAGACTTAAAATGAGTTTATAATTGGAAACTTGTTCTGTAGGCCTAAGACAAAGGCTGAAGTCTAAACTTCCTTCTGAGTATGCACCTTAAAGATCTGAAAATCACAGCTGCTGAAAACATATTTATTTCAGTATAGCTTAGCTACTACACGTTTTACATAATATGTGCAAGTTAGACCCTATTTACAATTTATACCTCTCTGAGTTCATTATTTTTCTGGAAATCTATTTGATTTCATAGTAAAGAACAGTTTTCTCACTACTGAAGATGCAATACATCAAGATAATGACAGGTACAAGCAGAAGTCATCACATTCTCTCAGCACATAATACATCCATCAGAATGTCATTTTTATCACGTGATTTTACCGTTCTTCATTTCTTCCCTAGAAGATACAAGACATAAACTACCTTCAGCAAGCACTAAAGAAGAAATCAAGATGTGGGAGAAACAAGTCGATATGAAATGCTCTTGCTGTTTTCTTTTTTCATTTAAATAATTAAATCTGATTTAATCCTAGTTGTTGGGGTTTTTTTTCCTTCAATTTGGCTACAGCTTAACTGTAGAAATATTTAGTTTTTTGCTGATTTTCTGTCTGCTTTTATTTACTTAGTGAGTTGACTGCTTCTCCATTTCTTGTAAAATTTTCTTCCTTTTTCTTCCTTGCTTTGCTTTCTATCTCTCTAAAGAATACATTTCATAATCTCTTATTATTTTTTATTTGCCAGAAAATTTAAAAATATGAGGCTGCAGATAAAAATACTTCTACAAACAGTCAATTTAATGTTGTAATGAAATAGAGCAACTTCAACTGATTTCATTTGGAGTGAAATCAATCATTCCGATACCTTGAAAATCCTCAGTGCCTCACTTTATCCTTTCTTAAAGTAGAGAGGACATTCTTCAGCTTTCCCAGCTGCTGTAAATGCATTATTGCTTTCCATCAAGTTTCATTTTTACAAGAGTGCACATTTACATTTTGCTTGTATTTATACATTAGATTTTTATTTCCCCATATTAAAATTTACTGCTCATAGATTCTGTATTCGTCTCTGCATTATCTTCTTTGATTAATAGGTGATTATCCTGACTTCCTTCTCTGTCTGTGGCCAAAAAACCCAAAAATTGTGCATTTGTTATGTTAGTATATATGATGAATTTTTAAGGATCAAAATTGATATTTGCTTATACTGTATTCATTTCATTAGGATTCTACACATGCATGGGCGCAAAAATCCCCTGTGCTTCCATATTTTACATACATTTTTTCACAATGTAAAGCTATTTGACAACTTTATTATTCTTTGGGACAAAATTTCAAAGGAAGAATGTCCTATGCCTAACAGACAGTTTGATGCTTCAAGTCAGCCTTTAATTATGTGTTATGGACTTGAAAATGGGCTTAAGATCCACATCTGAGGAAAAAGAGGGACAAAACAACACCTCCTCTCAGATGTGAAAGACCTTTAAAATGCATGAATTTTATACATAAAAACACACTACAAACCCAGAATTTAAATTCAATAAGGCCTGTTTTGTCTGCCAACAGTTACAACTCCCCAGATAACAGAGCTTCCTTGGCTGCTTAACCTGTGCGACCACTAGCTCAAAATTTATACAGTTAGAACTGCAGGAACCAGTCCTGAAGTGTGAACTGTCTCCCTTGATCTTCCAGCACATTCATTTCATAAAGCAGCAGCCATAGGAAAGTTGCCACAGAGCAGTGTTTTGCTGTTTAAAATGAGGATGTGTCACATTTGGAGAGAGCCATTCTGAACGACCTTAGCACTGGACTGTAATTCTGTCTGAGCCTTTGGAAAAAGAAAGCTCTGACAAGCTAGTAAGGCAAACTTTGCACTTATATTTCCATGGCTCAGGTTGTTGTGAAGTGTTGTGGTAAATGTTTGTCAAAATTTGGCAAAGTTACTATATAGGAATTTTTATTTTTTTTATTTATTTTGTTTTTACATTGGAAATCTCTTGTAGAGAGGCAGAAAAGATGCAACACAGTACAGAATAATGGCCAGTGCACAAGATGTATCTCCCTGTTATTGCAATGACTGACATTTCCTACACCAGTTAAGTGTTTTGCAAAGCAAAGTGAAAAGAAAATCAAATGTGGAGTATATCTTTCCTCATTTTCCTGCTTGATAAACCATGAATTCTTTATAACTGAGAGCTACCAATGGTTCTTAATAGCTGAATGCCACTGCTTACTAAAGCAAACTTGTAAGAATATTGAAACAACAAATATTTTTCAACTCTGTTGTCTGAACTCTTTAATACCAGGGACCAGGGTAAGGTCCTACAGCAGGTTCTGCCTAGTACCTTCAATTTTAATTCAGAAAAATCACTGGCACAGGTGTACTTGTCAAAGCACTGTCCTTCATGGTGTCCCTTAAAAGAAGATAGATTAGTCTAGATGCAAGAGATAAAACACTTCATCATAATAAGTGTCCCATAATTCAGTGACTGGGATGAGAAAAAGCATATTGTTAAACATTTAAAAATACCAGATGGGAAGTTTAACTTACTCATTCCTGTCTCAGAGTCTAGCTAACACTCTCAATCTTTTGCCAAATGCACATATTAATATTTCTCCTTAAACCATCTGAGACTGAGAATATATTACATTTAAAAAATTAACAGAATTAAGTAGAATTATCTTGATAGATGATCTGTGTGAAAGCTGGGTGCCATGAAAACTTCTGGGAGTTTCAGTACTTATTCTACAATTATAAAAGCTGTCCTTTCTGAATGCAGTGGATTTAACCTACCTGCCAGTCAAACACCCACCCACCAAGTTGCTTGCTCATCTGCAGGGGAACAAGAAAAGAAAACAGGAAGAACAGGCATGAGAAGGATCACAGGTCAAGCTTAAGACTGTAATATTGCTTACCAAATGCCATTGTGGGAAAAACACTCTCAACTCAGGGAAAATTAACTTACCTTGTTGCTAACTAAACTAAATATTATTAACCTTGCAGTGAGAAAAAAAAAACCAAATAAACAACACCTTTCCTGTCCCATTTCCAAGTCTCAGCTTCACTCCTTCTTTCTCGATTCCTCTACTTCCACCCCTGCTAGTGCCACAGCTTCAGCCCCTTTGGCAAGCTTATGGGCAGAGTAAAAGTGAGGACAGGGAGTTAGAGTCAACACATGGTGGTTTTTCTCCTTAAAGTGCTCAGCTGTGACAGTTTCTGAGTCTTTTTGCAATGGTCTTTGTAAATCAAGTGTGAGATTTTTCTGTTCGTACATATGTGTATTTGCTCTGACATATGTTTGTAAGTTTTATAATTTAAAATTATTAAATGACAACTACTTATTTTGTCTTCCAGAAGCTTAATTCTTCACACCCAGAATCTCAAGAGTCAGTCCCCATAGCTGGTCTTACCAAGCCTGTAGTGATATGTTAGCTCTGCACAGATAGGGGTTGTAGGCTGGACGGTGTGAGCTGAACATTCATACTACTTGTAAGGTTGAAGTTTTGAGTTCAGAACAGTTGTGAGCCTGCTAAATTTTTCCTGGTTTGAAGACTGAGATTTCTTAATCCCTAAAGGAAAATAATTACTTCTGAGCTTGGTTAATAAAAATCAAGGTATTTTATGAACCACATACATTTCCTATCCACAAAGGATCTGCTCAAAATGCTTATTTCAAAAGGTCGCTAGTGAAATAGCTAAACAAATACTTAAGCAAATTTATATATCTACCATACACATCAGCTCTTGAATTAAGGATCTGCTATCTCTTTAGACAAGTTAGATGCAGTTAACTTATCTTTCTCTCAGTTATCATGTTTAGATTCTCCAAAAACCAAACTCAGCAATGAAGTAAGAGGCGTTTAATTGGCATAAAAAGAGCTTAGGGTAAACTGACACAAATTCTGTGCTTATGCCAAAGAAAAGGATATTCAGTTTATGTGCAAATCCTGCATCTTTCAGATGAAATTCAAACTTTTTCTCTGTCTTGATTTTTTCATCTAGATGAGTGCTCTATATACTAGGAGTTAGCAAAAGCATTGGAAATGACAACTCTTGCACACCACAAATTCAGATGTTTTAAAAGAGGTTTAACAGTTCCCAGCAATCAGCATCTCTTGCTGACTTCCTGGAAGTTGGTTAGAGAAGTATTTATAGTATTTTGCGGCTTTGTCTTAATATATTTTCTTGCCAATCTTTTTTCTTTTTAGCAATCTCTTTTTTGATCCTCTTTTTGTTTTCCTGCATCAGTGACCTTTTCTTATCTGGTGCTTTCATGGCCTGGCATGCAGCTCTGTTCACAACATCTGTATTTTTTTCCTCAAACCTCTACCACCATCAAATTTCTAATTTCCTCTAAATGTTAAAATCAGTTGCTAAACAGCATGTAGGAATCACTTCCGAATGTGTATATGTGGCATTTTAGGAGGCCTTTCAGGAGGCAAAATGTCACCAGCACAGCCATTTGGTTAGAATGAGGAAAATATAAATAAATTATTTATGTCTGGTATTTTGTAAGAGCAGCTTCGTTTCATAGTGTTGTATTTCATTTGGACCTAACCTGGATAAACCTACTTGTAGGACCAGTTATGAAAAAAAAATAATATAGCATGTTATTACAGCAGGAGAGACAATTTTTTTGAAATCTATATGTACTATAAATCCCTAGTGCCCACAGGGTCTGCACACTTGAAATACAAGAACATTTTAAAAAATCTGAAAACTCAAAGAGTAGCAAGCATGGTTATTGCAATACTGCAAAGTATTGCCATTGCTATGACTAAACCACAAGTAATGCAAGGAACATTTGACTTGTTCTGGACAACTGGTTGGAGAAAATCAAATGGAATTGTTCAGCAAAAGCAATTCAGTGATGTTTGAATGAAAAACTAGAATGTGGAATTAGGACATATTAGCACTTAATGCTCCATTATTCAGTCAGTAGGCAGGTAGTGCTGAGATCTGACTTGTATCCCATCAAGCCTCAGGACCAAGGAAAGGCATCATCAATACTATAATATAGTCTATAATACAGCAAAAACAATGGCAATACCAAAATATACAGCATGACATAGTGATTAATGTTTCTTGGATGAGGTCTCTCTTAAGCTTAGACTCCCTGTGACTCCCTAGGTTGGGCCTGCTTGGACATAGAGACCTTACCTAGCTTCAGGACCTTTGCCATGACAGGACTATCTGATTGCTTTGGTAATCAGACAAATGCTCTCTAAATTTTAAGCAAAAGTCAAAGTGCATAAATCCAAAGCCTTCTCTCAGAAAAAAAGATCAAACAAGGAAACAAATGCACTTGTTTTATTTCTTCAAACCAAGCTCCACATATTAAAACACAAGGCTTTGGGGTGCGGATGCAAAGCAGGGATGCCTGCATGATTCTATGGAGTCTGACAGCCAGAAAGGCTGAGGACAGCATATGGTACCCTCATCAAAGGGCAGAAAGGCCCAGAGCATTACAATGCAATATTATAGATATAGAAAAAAATAAGTTTTTAATAAGCTTCATGATTCTTAGATCGAGTTGTATTTTGTGGTATAGCCAGGGTCAGCCTATGGCAGAGAAAAAGGGGAATTGCACAATTTAATTTTCTCTTGCAATATGCTATAATCATCTCAACATATCTAAATTCAGATTGGTACTTGCACATTTCCTTTGTGAGAACACTGATAAGTTCAGTTAATGATCAGCGAGCTCTCCCCAAGAAAAGCACTGTTTACTCAGGACAGCAGCATTCCAATGAAAATGAAAATGAGATGTAAGTGCCTGTCTTGCTTAGGAGTAGTCTATTAATATCCCTAAAGAAATATAAATCTACATCTCTTCCCTCTGACTGTTCACTCAGCTCCTGCCTGGGTCTTGGCCTCGTACACAGCTCACACTAAGACCTGATGTGTGCTGGGAGCAGGACCATGAGGTCAGCAGAACACCACATGTAGGCAGGGCAGGATGGATAGGACAGCACAAAGGTCATCACGCAGCTGTTGTCACCTGCTGCTTGCTGTCTCCTCCAGCCATTGTGTCTTCCAACCCTGAATATTAATTGCCTGAAGTTTCTTCTGTATCCATTAATTTATGGAAATTACATAGGCCAAATTTCCAAGCCTGAGGTTACAAATGCATCATCTCACTTAAGGGGATTTTAAAGCAGATCCCATATCAGCCAGACTGCTGAGGCATTCATTCTTTCCTGTGTGACACTGGGGACGCCTGTGCTGTGAGGGAGGAGGAAGAAGGAGCCCTCGCACCCTTTGCAAGGTAAGGGGTTTGCTCATTGGCATGTGAGTAAAAGTTAAAGAACTTGTGAATCATGAATTACCTAAGTGAACCCATGTTTGGCTAGCCTGTACAAGTAAGGTTGAGTGTTTGCCTTTCCTCAAAAAGTAGAGTTTCATTTACAGAGTATATTGTCCTTTAAATTTAAGAGCTTCAAACAGACCATGACACCACTTCCAGTGCTTGTTATACCTGCTACAGTCCCAAGTCATTAATTTGCAAACAGTCTCTATTTTTTTTCAGCCAGGACTGCCAATTTTCTAATTTCAAAGTATGATTTCCTTTTCTGCCTCTCTGATTAGGCCAATTATTTCAAGTATTCTTTGGTGGGGAAAGAAAATTTGGCCAGTGACATCTTAAAAGGCTTTTCACTTGCATAGTTTCACTATAACAATTTGGTCTTAAAGGCTCCTAACATTTTCTAGACTCTTAGGACCATCCTTTAGTTCACTGTCTTCTTTTTGGTCTCACTGCTGACTGAATTCCTGGCTTCCTGTATATCATTTATAGTCCTAATATGGTAGCCTTCTGCTGTTCTGTGGTGTTACAGGATTTTTCACATGGGATTTTTCACATAGGAGTGATCAATAGATCACTCAGAACTAGGAATATTGGAAAACAAGAATTTATTGCTTTCTGTAAGCTGTAACTCTTCCATAATGCTGCATTTAAATAATTCAAGAGTAAATAGGGCTTCTGTATTACAGAATGCCATCCACTCCATCTTAAAATTTCATTTTGATAGCTCTTTCCTAATGTCAACTTTCTAAATTCCTCTATTTATAACTGACATCATCCCTTGAAATTCAACAGAAAAAAACAGCATTTCTTGTAAATAGTAATTTCTGAACAAGCATTTCTTTTCTGTTCTGTCTATGGAGATTGGAGTTTTATTTAGGCAAAAAGTGTAAATCTCAGATAAAACTAGAAAATGTCACTGTCAAATGCTTATTCAATGCTATTTCAGTACTGGGATAACAAATTAAAAATTATAATATCACACATTGAATCTTACTGAGAATGCCTAAGAGATCTAAAAATTGCTATGGATTCAGCTGCAAGAATCCCATAGGTATTGCACACTTTAGCAGGACAGAAATCCACAATGCCATATGGCAAACTGAAGTCAGATCCAAATAGAATAATTGCTTTGTGGCTAAGAAATAAGTTTTCTTTCACTGTATAAAGTAGATATTAATCTAATTTTCACCCGATTGTGCTTTCATAATTTAAGATAAGATTTTTTTTTTCTAGTAGTACTGCTGTGAATAATGTTAAGACAAACAGGATCACATACTTATTTGGACCTGAACAGATGATCAATCTATTAATTTCTTCTTTCAAATCATACAACTGCATAATTTTATGTCCATTCAACTAGGTAATATCCCTTTTTCTTTTTTTCCAGGCTATTACCTTTAGAGGAATAATGGAAAGGCCTTTCAGATAGTGAAAAGATAGCAAAACCTTGCCAAACCCCCAGATTTTATTAGGTCATTTACAGAAATGTTACATGTTGTGGAACCTGAAGGAAGTATACTAGAAAGGTGTCTCAAAATATCCCTTCATTTCTATCCAGGAAATACTAGATACAATTTAATTTTGGGCATTGTTCTTAACAGGAAATAGTCCAAAAATCAGAATTTTAAATTATGAATAGATTTGGTTTGTTTTGTAGGTTTAGTTTTATCTGTGTTAAGGAAGAAAGTATCACAGTGTAATGAAGTTGTGAGTAGGCCATGAGAGACATGAAAATAAGCAGTAGTAGTTGGCATGGTAAAGAATTTTGCTTTTGAGTTTATTACAGAAACATGCCTACTTCTTATCTTTAAGCAGCATTTTATTATCACCTAGAGCATCTGAAATTTTACTTCAAGACTACCTCTTAACAGAGAGTTTCTATCCACTCATCACTCCTATACCTTAGGTGAATGCTATATTTTTCTTTTCAAATGAAATAGAAGTTCCAATGTTCTTTATCAAGAATGTCATTTTTTCTCCATTGAGAAATAACATAAATGAACATAAAGAATATTTACTTTATCTGAGAAAAATAATCAGCTGATAGAAGTTTGTGACTGTGCTATAGCTCTGCAAAATGTGGTAAACGTAGTGAATCATCTCATTCAAAAAGAATAGCTACAACTACTAAGCAAACACCCATGCAAAGACTTAATTCTTGGTAGACCTTGAAGGAATTATTTTTTTTTAACAAAAGAAAATGTTTATCCTGTGTTTACAGAACTAAGATAAAAAGACTGAATCACTTGTTCAGCCCCTTATTCCTAAGAAGTGTCTTTTTAAATAAATATTAACTTTCTTCAGTGAAGGCCAGGAAGTTTAAGTAACCCTTGTCATCAATATTCGGTAGAAAGGCATGGAGCACCCTCCCACCGAAGATGGGTTGCAGAAAAACTTACTGCTGACACGTAAGTTCATTTAAGTGTGAGGAAACTTAGTCTTGCAAGAGTCCTACAGCTTGACAGCAAGGTCATAACATTACAGGGAGGACCATAGGACCTAAGACCAACATTCAGTTTGGTACCAGAACAGCTGAGGATAAGATACTTTTCCTCTCAGAAATGACTGCTATAGAATGGCATATGCTCCTGCTCCCTTTAACTGCAGAAATCTCACCAATTAAATTAAGGCAAATACATGGAAATGAAAGGCAGATGGAAGCACAGGAAATAAAAAATTAACTCCAAAACCTTGAATCCAATCAAGTTGTAGCCTACTGCAAATGGTTGCTTTTCAGGAAAACATTTTAGTGTTTTCACCTACACTTGCAATAGTATTCTCTGATATCAGGCATTTATTGAACTCTAGCTGAAAAAAAGTGTAGTGGGAGTGATACTATGTATTTTTTTTTCCTTCACACCTGGAATCTCAATGGACAGTCTTCATAGCTGGTGTTACCAAGCCTGCAGCGGATTTTTAGCTCTGAACAGCTATGGGTTGTAGGCCAGACAGTGTGAGCAGAATATTCTTACTGATCCAAAGGTTCAAATTTTGAGTTCAGACCAGTTTCCAGCCTGTTATTTTTAACTTGATCAGAGACTGACATTTCTCAAGTTGCTGAAAAACCCCCAAAGAAAGAACTGATATAATTTATCCAAACTAAATTCAATAGATGTAAGCCAACACAGTTGAAAGATTGAACTAAATAAAGTATGTAATAACAGTCCAATTAAGTATTACTGCAATGGTTACATCATATAGACAGAAAGGAATTGAGGAAATTTTGTTTAATAAGGATTAGAAAAGATGGGGAGACATAACTGAAGTTGTCCATTGCACTGAGGTTGGGTTATGCAAAAGAGGGACACAAAATAATCCCTGAGCTGCACAATAAAAAGATGAGCCATATTCATAGGCTGTACCAAAGAAATCCTAGATAGGTATAAGGAAAATATCTTCACAAACAAATGCAGTGGTCAAGGACTTGGACAGGTGGACTGCGGAAGTTGTGAAGTCTTTATCCTCAAAGGTTTTTGAAATGAGATTGTCCTGAGCAAACTAATCTGTCTTTGAAGCTAGTCCTGCATTACAAGCCGGAATGATCCTTTCCAAATTAATTTTTCCTATGATTTCTATGAAGTATACTTGAACAACAATAAGGTCTGTTCAGGGTTCCCCAGTACAAAAGAGATAAGGAGTCACTGGGGAGAGATCAATGAGTGGCCACAAAAATGATGAAGGGACTGCAGCCTCTCTCCTGCAAGGAAAGGCTGGGAGAACAGGAACACACTGGAGAAGAGAAGGCTTCAGGTGATCTCACTGTTGTATACACGTATCTGAAGGAAGATAAAAAGTTAGAACCACATTCTTTCTAGTGCTATCCAGTGAGAGGACCAGAGGTAACGGACACAAACCGGAACACAAGGCGTTCTCTCAAAACTTTAGCTCACGCTTTTTCATGCTTTCTCTTTGGTTCAGATTGACCAAAGAGATTGTGACACCACCATCCTTGGAGACACTAACAAGATGTCCTAGTGCTGGGCAATGTGGTCTTGGTAGCCCTCCTTGAGCAAGGGAATTGGACCATGTGACCTCCAGTGGTCACTTCCTGTGACCATGTTCACAGGGGTCTCAGGCTGAGGGAAGAGACTAGGATTTGACTCCATGTTTCAGAAGGCTTGATTTATTATTTTATGATATATATTACATTAAAACTATACTAAAAGAATAGAAGAAAGGATTTCATCAGAAGGCTAGCTAAGAATAGAAATAGAAGGAATGATAACAAAGGTTTGTGGCTCGGACTCTCTGTCTGAGCTAGCTGGGCTGTGATTGGCCATTAATTAGAAACAACCAACATGGGGAATCAAAGATCCACCTGTTGCATTCCACAGCAGCAGATAACCATTGTTTACATTTTGTTCCTGAGGCCTCTCAGCTTCTCAGGAGGAAAAATCCTAAGGAAAGGATTTTTCATAAAAGATGTCTGCGGCACCTTCCAACCACAACCCGTCCATGATTCTGCAATACATGTTATGTTAAAAAACAATTTTGATGCTATGTTGACAGTACAGATCAATCCTCTGAGCCTGTCTTTTTTTCCCATGGTTACAGCTCTAAATGGCCTAAATGTCAGTGGTATCCAATATTCAGTCACAGGTTTTGTCCAATTATTAAAGCATGGAAGTTTTATTATATAGATATTGCTAATTACTGAAAACTAATTGTCTAAATTCCAATGAAAATGAGATTTACAAGTATTCATAACCTTCATAGGCATTAATAGGATTAATTCCAAAAATGACATTTGTTTTAATCATAAAAGGAATTATCCAAGATTATGGTTGAAATGTCTTGCTAGGTCCCTGAAATTATTATATAGCCAAACTCCCAAAATAAATTGAAAAGCTGCTCCTTCCTCCTTCCCTCTCTTCATCACAGCTAACTTTTCTCCCGTACTCACAGAAAGTCCAAGAAAAAAAAAGATCTGAGCTTCAAACTGAGATTCAAATTGAATGTACTTGGCAATCAAAATTTATTCCCAGTTTGAACTCTAAAACACAGAGTTCTTTCAAGGTTAGGCAATAACTTTATGAAAGAAAAACTTATGATATCTGCTGGTGCCTGCACCTGTATTAGCAATTCAATTAAATAATTGAACTATTCTACCTTATTCTGGAAGCCAAATTTTCCCTGGAGTAATTAATGTTCAAATGGAAGCAAAACCAAATGCAAACCAAGCAAGTCTGTGTGACATTACTAAGACAGTCTTAGGTTTATTTCTCTAACAGCGTTGGCTGTATAAAGCAAAAGCTCAGGTCAACACCTAGGTCTTTTATCCGACAAGACTCTAAACTGCAGTAGCTGTCTGGCATCTTTGCTGTCTGAAAAACTTGAAACTTTTTGTAAGTTTTCTCTTTGTTTCCTGGGTGTTTGTTTTCCTTCATTTAAGAATTCTGGCGAGGTAAACCAGAAGAATAAACAGAGCTTTTCTGAGGAATCCTTAGGGAATATGGCAAGGTGCACAATCTAACAAATGAATTAAGCAAACAGGTTGGCTGATAAGGATTTTTTTAAGCTCATTAGAAATTTTTAATAGGCTTACTTTGGAATTTTAGAATCATGTTCACTTATGTCTAAATAATTTCATAGAAGTGCTTTGCTACAAATGGAATTGAAGGATAAAGTACTTTTCCATGCATCATATTTATTACTATTGTGGCATGCCACAGTCCAGACCAGTGCACAGATTTCTGTTTTGTCCATATCCCTGACAGCAGAAGAAGGAACAGGAATTAACCTTTTTTTGGGTTGTTTTGGTTGGGGTTTACTTGTGAAAATTCAAAAAATTCTCTGTTCAATTTATGAAATAGAAGGAATATGAGAATGGCAGTTCAACAGGACTTGGGTGAGTACACAAGGAGCATCACCAGCTGACAACACCAGCACAGAGTAAAACTCTCTATGGTTATTGGGATCAAAAAACAATCTAGATATTCAAAGTTTTAAAGTACAAGTCCAAAATCTAGAGTTTTTCAGGCCCGTCTTGAATTGTTGCAAATGCAGGAACAGGGAATTCCTTCATGGATGTCCACCCGAATTACCAGGTTTTTTTGAAAGTTCTGAAACCTCATCTCACAATTAAACTTCATATTTTATGAACTTTACTTCATGTGTAGTGAAACACCTCAGAAGTACAAGGTTAGAAAACTCAGCATTTATTTATTAAGTATGAATGTTTAATGAAGTGTAAAAGGGTAAAAAGGTAAAAGATGAACTTCCTGAATCAGAAAACACTACCAATATTTCTGTTTTCTAAAACATTTAGCTTAACTTTTCATTTGTGATTGGTCTCTGGCCAAATAGACCTTGGATTATCTACACAAATGTCAAGTCACCCATAAGATTTCTTGAAATATCTCCAGAACCCAGACAACAACCAGATTATTATATACTTAGAGCATTCTTGTAGTAAATTTGATGTGTAGATTTGTGCTTTTTTAAGGGAAAGAACCAACTAATTGATCTGCAGTTGCATGAGTGGAATCAGAAGAATTAGAGGGCATTAATAACCAGAAGTGTAACACAGACCTGCTTTGTTCTTTGATAAAATGGACATGTTGTGAGTCTACCCTGATAAGAAGTCCTTGTCTCTGTTCTTCTAACCTGGGACAACTCTAGGTCTTTCAAAATCCGACTCCTACTCCTCCATCTATATTTACACCAGAAATTGCCGGGGGAAAAGTAAAAGAACAGCATGAAATAACCTTCACCGTTTAATTTCTAGCACGTTCCTTGACACAGTTTTGGCCTGTGCCAGCTAGTATTGTCTATGTCAATGCCCAGTTCATGGCATGGTATGGACCAAAACTCTTTCCAGTTCACATTTTGTGTAAGGCTTCCCAGCAAGTGCATCAGTGTGGACTTCCCTATTGACTCCAGAGCCCAAGAACTGTCCCTGGCCTATTTAAAAGCCTTTGTCTGGGTTCCAGACCTCAAAGTTTGTAACTGACTGTGTTTCTTCCACTCATGAATTCTTTATCTCAGTTCTTGGTACTAGATATGCCTAGAGTTACCATCTACTGAAAGACGTGAGAGGTAAGGTTCCAGCTGTGTTATTCCCATGTGGTTCAAGGCATAATACCAGTCCATCATATTATGCTTCCTATTTTAGAGTAAGTTGCAGCCTTCCACAGTTTTGACACCCACTACTGCAGTTTTAGACATTATTCAAATTAAACCTCTCTCTCAGTAAGTTTTAACACTGAAATGCTTCAGGCAGGTAAAGTAAAAGCAGAGTTTTCAGGATTCAAAAATTTGAAATGCTTTCTATGACAGTCATAGGAAAGGACCATCTCTGGATATGTACATGAGGATAATCAGGACATGACCCAAGAACATTTCTATTTACAAGAAGAAAAACTTATGCTTAGGGAGTCAGGCTGCTTCATGTCTTGCTGCCAGCTCAGCAGTAAGAATGGAAGCAGATGTAGTCTTTCCCTAATTTTTTGTTGTTTTATATTTCTCAAGTAATTCCAACCCCAATTTCTTGGCTAGAGCCAGGACTTTTTAACTGGCTAGATAGGAAGACTGGTACATGATGTCCAGCATAACTGTTGCATGAGAGTGATAATTCTTGTTAATCTATACATTTCCATTGTTTAGAAAACAATTTGCCTTCCTGAGAAAAAGAGCTGAATTTAGTGTTCATTCTCTAGTTACTTCTATTTCTCTTTTATTCATTTGTGACTGGGGTATAAAAGCACTGAATGGATTCTTCATTTTATTTTTATATGAGAACATAAATACACACTACAGTTGTGTCCCATGGATTCACAGTTGACTGAAACACTAAAGTGCTGTCTTTTTTATGTGACACTCAATTTTGTAAGCTAAGCAGCAGTGTAAAGTAGTCTGAAGATCCGCTTGACTTGAAAGATAATTGCAAATACTTATGAGACTCTTAACAATTGTGATTTATTACCAAGTAGTTTATATTCAAAAGCATTAATAACATTCTGAAGTAATGCAAACTCTTGACTGTGACAAAAGGATTCATTAAGATAGTTAGTGTTTCATGACATGATGAAATGACAGCTTTCACTCCAGTGTACATAAATTGCTAAAAATGTGGTGTGACACCTTTGCTTTGCTGTCAAAGGTTTTCCATCTGAATATATGCCTAGTCTTCCCTGCTGCTCGATAGGAGAAGTAGAATATTTTGAGTTCTGAGGAAAGCAATAAGGAACTACCATCTCAGTTTGCCTCTTTAAACACCTTTCTTTTGCTCCACTGACATCAGTACATATGGAAAACAAGTCAAGGTGGAAAATACAGAATGCCAAAGGGTTTGCAGAGGTTATCCAGAGTAGGCTACATAACAGTGGTTAGACTGCTCTAAAAGTGAGCAGGGTGGAATCTAATTTAGGAATGGCTTGAGATTAATTAGATACAAAATGACTAAGCAGATAAAGGGACTAATTGAGCTGAAAATGGCTGGGGAAATGTGGAGTCCCATATGGTTCACATGCACCTCCCTGTCTTTGTACAAGCATTTAGAAAGAGACGGTTAAAAAGAATGTGGGAGAAGCCAAATGCCTTGGGAACACCACAGCCTCATTCCAAGTTTCAGGGAAGACTTCAGTGCTTTGTCTCTGGTTGTGTTAAGCCTCTCTCCAGGTGCATGGATCTCAATCTAGTTTCCTCCACATTTATGATCATCCCAAGAAAGTAGAATATCATCTGCAAGTGAATTTTTTATACAAAGATCTGATTGTTTTCCTGCATATAGATGCTAAGCAGCTTATTAATTATGAGGAAGATAATGTCTGACACTCTTATGAACATCTATATTTAATTGAGGGAAGCACATTTCATGTGATGGCTACAAAAGTGGGAAATTCCTTCACACACACCAGTAATCAGTATTGAAACATTACCTATGTTTACTTTTAGCTTTAAACTCTCTCCCTTTCAAATTGTGCAGTATTTTTTTCCAATATCATGAAATGGTTTTACACCAAAACAGGATCATGTAGGGAGGGTTTCATGGGCATGGCGAGAGAAGGGTGGAGGGCACCACAGGCAGCTCTAGTTCCACATACCAGGTCCCTCTCTGGGGACATGTTGGGACCATGTAGGAAGGTAAATGGGCCTGGAAATTCTCTCCCCAGTGAATTGATCAGGAAGGGGGCAGGCCTCATTTGCATTACCTCTGAGCTGGCCCTGAGCTCCAGCAGCCATGGCCACAAGAGGGAGGATGAATCCAGGGCTTTTACTCTTACTTAATAGCTTCCCTTTGTTTGCTAGTCTTTACAATGAATTTTTGACCTTCTGTCTAGACATTGTATATGCTAATGAATGTCTTTCATTTCCTTGAAATGTTTTCAAATATTATTTTTATAATCCTTAATGTTGACCTTGCTTCTGTTGCACTAGTAAATCAAAAATAAAAGAAAGTCTGGGATGGTTGATATATTTTTACAGTCCCTAGAATATTTAAATCATGAGTTTGTATAAAAGAATGATATTGACAGGCAGAACATGGAGAAAGCTAGAATTCCAATTGTATTGTAAAAACCCTCTTTTATCTTTCAGAGGTATTTTTTCCTTTAACAGATTGGGTTTTTTACATAATATCATTTCTCTTAGCAAGGTGTATTTCTGTCCTCTGTCAAAGCAGCTACAAAATCATTAGAATATGAGGAATTAGGCTCTCCTGCCTCATGATTAGTATTACTGACTGAGTTGAAAGAATTTTAACAATTATGAAGGTCAGTAACAAGGACAGGGATACAATAAACTAAAATTTGTGTTTATAGTAACAGCAATTTCATTATAAAATTAAGCTGGACTAATTACTGTGACTTGGGTGGTTCTGGTGGACAGAGGTTTTTTTCTTCTTTAGGTTGGGATGATTTTGGCATAGGCCAATGCAGTATTATAAATTGGATAATTCACTAAATGCAAATAAATTTTGCTTTTCATCATTTAATTAGGTTTTCACTTTTGAGTGTAATACCACTCAAAAGATCTGGTAAACAACAGACACAAAATTACAGACACAAAAATGAAGGTGTCCTCTTTTTTCAAGTCAGAATTGGGTTTTTATGATTTTCAACTTGGAAACCTGTTAACAAAACTATAGAAAACTATAGGAAAAAAATTATGGGAGAATTCTTGCAGTAAGTCTGGAACTATAATTATACTGTAATACTAATATTCTTCCTTATCTATGACCAAGATGTTGAGGCAGCCATCAGTGTAAAATAATCAGTTTCATATAAGTAATTAACTGTTGGATACTTAAGTATTTGTACATTGTACTTCTATTTAAACATTCTGTTAAATTGTTCTTTGGCTTTGTCAGGAAAATTGGGCTATAAAATTATTTCCTGTCTGTTTTATGCAAAAAGACAAAAAGTGTTTTTTTCTTTGAATCTATTACCCTCCTTTTGGCCTGATAAACTTTCTTTATGGCAAATACAGGCCTCTTTCCTGAAATTCCAGGCAAGATTTTAAACTTAGTTCATGGCTTCTCTTTTAGCTGCTTATTCCATTGTTGAAAAACATTTGAATGGATTTATTCTTAGGTTTGTAGCACTGATTTAATTTCTTTTTCACTTTTTTGGATATGGTGTGTCCACCCCTTTGCAGAAAAGCTGGCTATCTGCTAAATCTTCTCTCCATCCCTACCCATATGTTGCAAAGAGACTGATTACTTACAAAGAAAGCCCCTGTCACAAGTGTCCTTGAAGACAGCTTAGCTAGAAGAGGAATAGAAGGTGTAAAAGGGGATACAAATGTGCAGCTGTAGAATTAAGAAGTCATATAGGAGATTAGAAACTGATTGGAAAAGGCAAGAGATAACACAGAGAAGTACAGTTTGGGTAAAACATATTGTCTAGCTATTTCTCTCCTTATATATATCCAAGAAACAAAGACACAGAGAAAATACTATGTCCCCCATGAGCTGTTAACACTAGCTTGTATTACCAATGAAGAGGTAATAACTTTCCTCTAACACCTGGGGAGAATTAAGTTTCAGTGTGTGATAGCACCTATTTGTATGCATGAGTATAGATACACTCACATAGATTCATATGTTAGGGTGTGTATTAGTAATGCATAACAAAAGCTATACTACTAGCATAATATTTCTGTATTATTGTGTGAATATACACACAGACATGCACACATGCAAAATACATATACTAACATAAATATATTACATGTGACATGTCTTTACATATATGTAAAGAAATAGCACATTTTTGCCTTTGAAAGTATAGCTAGCAACAGTTAATTTGGATTTCCAGGTATCAGACTGGCTAAGGACATCACCTGTCCAAAAATCAAATCTAATTAAAATTTTGTGCATGATCTACACCAGCAGCTTGTTGCTGAAACAGAAGTGACTAAATCTTAATGTAGAAGGGGAAGAGAGAAAAGAATACCCTCCAAAAATTCCTTTACTCCAAGTGCTAGACAGTCCTTGTAATACCAATTTAGAGATTTCCGTTTGTTTTAACTGATTTCTCAGTCTGAAGATTAAAATTTCTACTGCTCATTATTTGGAATTTAGGAATTATAGACCTATCCAGGAGACTCTATAAACAAGATACCTGCTATTTAAAATAGAAGTGAAATAATTCTTTCATATATTTAATTTTTAAGATTGGTATTTAAACTTACTCATCCTTCTTTAGCCAGCTAAATTTTCTAGAATGGTTTTTAGTCAAATGATTCCTGACAAACATTTAAAAATTAATTTGTCTTGAATAAACAATGGACTTCAGATAAAGGAGAGTCTTCAAGAGAAAGTATTCTACAGGCTCCCCTGCCGTACCTTGTACATACAAATGCACATAGAAGTGTAAATATAGACATTTCTGAATTGAAAATTACCCCTCCCTCAAAAAAAGCTGAAAAGTAGAACTTTCACATTTCTCAAAGTCTCTCATTTCTGCTAGTCCTTTACATACTAAGCACTTTTTCTCCAGCCTGCTAGCACCTACCCTGTCTCCTTGAGCTCCTTGAATTGCTTCTCAGAAATCAGGAATAAAGGCAAGAAAACCCCGCAGAGGAATACAAAGGGATCTGTGCAGGACAGGCTATAGGACTAGAAAAAATGAAAAAGTGGAATTTCACGCTGGTCCCTGCAGTCAGGCAGTGATGGCACAAAAGTGGTCACAAAAAATGAATGTGAGATTGGGGCATGGAACGGGCTGGGTGTTGGTTGAATTTTGAGAGGAATAAGCGCTGAGTGGAATTCAAAGTGCTCAATAACTACGTACTTGTGGAGGAAGGGGTAATGGAAAACCCTTCTTCTGGGAAGACATTTTTTAGCAAACTGTGGAGGTTGTATTGGCTGGAGGGAGGACTGGAGAGAACCAATGAATTGCTAAATGTTCCCCACTCCCCGCATGACAGGCTGAAAGACTCAAACACAGCCTTGACTGCAAAAATGCTGACAAAATAACAAAGGATTCTTTTCCACTTAATACATATATAGGTAATCAAACCTGATTTTCACATAAAGTTGTTTCTTTCCTTCAGTTTGAAGCTGTCCATGTCTTTAGTTGGACACTGGGGGATTGTATAATTGTGTGGGCAATATTATACATATATGTGGACCTGAAGGACACAGGAAAGTAATTTGGATAATACATTTGAGGCTTTCAGAGACATGAACATCTTCCCTGTTTCTCAGCTACTGTGTAAGAAGTGGGACACTCTTCCTTTTGAGGCTATAAATGGTGTGAGTTTTAACTATCTGTAAAACCAGAATTTCTGGCACAGAAACTGTTACATTTCAGAGGAATAACACCCTTGGGAGCCACTAGAATGAAATCTGGAATGTCATAGAATAACCAAACATCATGATGGAGCAGGATGCAGGTGCTCCTTTTCAGAAGAAAATGCTTTCAGCTGAATTTCCATCACCAATTCCTTAGACATCCTGCATGCTCTCTTTGGTCTCTGCTTCAATCCACATTCTCCAGTACAGCTCAGGTTGGGAGTGCTTGAAGCTGGTGTGATTACAGCAGGGTGGTTAAGTCAACTGAAGCAAATGAAGATTTACACAACTTGTCTTGTTTAAATAAAACTTAATTTCATTAAGGAAGCAGATGACCAGGATTTACAGGGAAAGTTGGGAAGGTAGAGAAGGAAGATGAATAAGAATAGATTTAGTTGTAACTGTCAAGCTTTGAAGACCTCATTTGCAAGTCATCTGCTGGTTTTATATTTCAAATGTGAAGAAAGGATTTACAAATCTACTCATTTTAATTTAGGATTTATTGGGATGATTTGTAAATTAATCATAGGAATTACATACAGCAAGTAGGATTTATAAGTCTAGGGGAGGATTAAAAGGTGTGATGTAGGATTAGTAAATCTATTGTATGTATATATATAAATATATTTCCAGATATCTAAATCTATTACATCATATTTTTCTTTAATTAATGATGTGCAAATCAAAACTGAGTAAAATACTTTTATTATTAACCTAGTGGCAACATAATACAAGTTGGTACAAAATGTAAAAAAGTCTCATAAACACAAAGAATTTGTAGAACAAAGTCAGTACAGAGTACATATATTAAATGTATGTTAAGAAGAAGAAGAGATGGATATACTGAAATAGTGATTTTTCTTAACTATATTTAATTTGTAGAAACCTGTCCAGTTGGAGCAAAGTAGCAGTTTAAACATTCCTTTTAGTGATCATATATACGATGGTGAGGGGAAGTCAAGAGACTGGAACTGAATAGAAGCAGGTAAGAGTGCTTGCACCACGTAAATTAAGTCGATTAGAACACACAAATCCAGTGACAGTGCAGTGATTAGAAACAACAGGGAAGTTACACTATAGGTCTGAAAATAACAACTTGCCCTCCACAATAACTCTGGGATCTCTTCCCTTTTTATTCCTTCTCCTCAAGTCCCAGGTGAAGGGAAGACTGGCTTGGTGAGCCATTGGCAGAAGCCATTTAAGTCTAATAGACTGATTCCATCTTTCAGATGGGCAAAATAACCTGTAAAGATAGCATGAGTAATTTTAGATTTTTAGTAGTACAGCTTTCCAGAACAAAAACTTTACATAACAACAAAAAATTAAAGCCTTCTGGTAACCTATAATCATTCAGTAGAAGGCATCACAAAATAGCAGACTTAAAATGCAAGGGAAAAACAACTGGCAGTGTTATCAGAACAATCTGAGGATTTTGACTCACACTGTGAACATGTTTGAAATTTTTCTTGGCTGGCACTCAGATTGCATTTGCCAACTTGTGGCAAGTTGCTCAGATTTGCTCTGTGTTTGTAAACACCCTGCAGAATTCATTTTTATCTCATAAAAAAAGCTATTTTTATTCTGTTTCTACATAACCACAGTATATGAGAAGAGAAGTCAAAGCAAAACTGAGACAAAGATATTCAAAGGAAGAAGGCAAATGAGAAAGAGACCTTCATTATGTAGAAAGCTTATTGGTAGAAAAGTCATAATTCTCTAATTACTAAAAGGCAGCTATTGTCTGCTTGGGCTCCTACAGGCAAGTAAGTTTCATCAAATTTTTAGCGCTAAAAATTCTAGTCAGGTGTTCAGCTTCATCCATATTCCATTAATAATTCAACAAAAACATCTTGGGAACAATGAATAAGTTTTCTTTTTATTAATGATAACTTTCAAACAAGTTCTAATTTTTCTTAATTACTTAATCACTTCTGCAAATGCATTCAATGGTCACAGAGTAAACAGAGTGAGAGCTTCTCCTTTAAATCACTGACAAAGTTTAATACTCAAGGAAAGTTAAGGCTTAATTTTGAGGTTCCAAAATTAACTTTCAAAGTACAAGTTAAGGAAAAAATGCTATTCCTTACTAAGGAAAAAAGTTCTGACTCTAGATAATTGAAACTGGAGACTGACAATGCCACTTTATTCCTTCTTTAAAACACAAATGCATGATAAACAAGTGAAGCAAAAAGAATGAAGCAGCAAAAGTTGCTTGAAGCTGAAAGCCAAGTCAGAATAGCATTTAAGCATAAACACAGATCAAAATTTAGAGTTGTGATAACTGACAGGAATTTACTTTCCCTCATTTTACCTCAAAGCTCTTTCTGCATTGAAGTTGTATTTAAGAAATATCATGTTGTCACCTCCCAGTCATCTGCAATGTTAAATCCTGCTTCATGCTGCCTTTTGGGGAAAAAAAAAAACCAGCCTGTGGCCTAAAAATTTTCTTTTAGCACCAAGTACCTCAAATTGTTTTCATCATGTGCATAAGCAGGAACTGCAAAGCACAGAAGGACCATCAGTTAACAACTCACCACTGGTACAAGGTACCTCCCTATTTCTCCTGTTGTCCCCTTCTCATCTTTTTGTGCATGCTACTCTATCCTCTACAAAAGTCAACCAAAAAGTGTTTCTTGGCTGCATCTATTTGTAACAGGACTGTAGAACTGTAGAATCATGCCATTATCTAGATTGGAAAGGAGCCCCAGGGGGCATCTCATTCAACCCATTGCTCAAAGTAAGTCTCATTAGATCATGTTGCTCAGGGCTGTGTCTAGTCAAGCCTTGAACAATTCCAAGGACACTTTCTGGACAACCTCTTCTTTCATTTTACTTCACCTTGTGGAAAGCAAAACATAATCCTTGTATCTAATCAGAATTTTCCATGTTGCAACTTGTTCCTCCTTCATCCTGACTTGTCACTCTCTGAGAAGAGTCTAGTTTTGTTTCCTCTGTATCCTCACAAGAAACAAGCAATAAGATCTCCCCTTAGCCTTCTCTTCTCCAGACTGAACTAATAACATTGTCTCAGTCTGTCCTAGCCCATCATGTGCCCCAAGACCCTAAAAATCTTGGTGGGCCCCGCTGGATTTCTTTATGATGTCAGTATCTTCCTGGTACTGGTGAACCCAAAACTGGACACAGAACTCCAAATATAATTTCATAAGTGCTGAATAAGTTGGAAGGATCAATTCCTTGAAACTTCTGGCTACACTCTTACTAATACAGTCCAGGATGCAGCTGGTCTTTTTACTGCAAGGGTTCATTGCTGATTCATGCTCAACTTGTTAACCAACATGGATAACAAGCTGAGCACATCCTTTTCTTCAGACCTCCTTGACAGTCAGTTCCCACCTTGGTCTGTTGCATAGGATTATCCCACTCTAGATATAAGACTGCATTTTCTTTCATTGAACTTAATGACATTCTATCAGACCATTCCTCCAGTCTGCCCAGGTGCCCATGTCCTCTAACATACTGATCACTTCCTACATTTGGCATCATTCACAAATTCACTGAGAGTGCACTCTGTCCCATCCTTCAGGCTTTAGCAGAGACATTAAACAATGCTGGATCCAGTATTGGTCCCTGATGGCCCCTAGCTACTGACCTTCAGATGGACTAGGCAATGATCACAGCTCTTTGAGACCAGATGATGTTTTACCTATGTGGTGACAAGGAAACTATGGGAGACGGTGTCAGAAGCTTTGTTAAAGTCAAAGTATAAAGCATTCACTGCCATCCTTTTGGGAGTCACACTAGGCATCTTATCATAAAAGACATGAGATTGTTCAAGCATGGCTTGCCCTTTGTAAATCTCAGCTTGCTGTTGCTAGTCACTCTCTTGTCCTTCACATATTTGGGAGTGGCTTCTAAGAGGATTTGCTCCAAAATTTTTCACAAGACTGATGTGAGGCTGATCAGCTTGCTAACTGAATCTCCCTTCTGGCCCATCTTTAAGATGGGTATGACACTTGTCTTTTTCCAGTCATTAAGAATTTTTCCCAGCTCTCATGACCATTAGGAAATGACAGAGAGCACCCCTAAAGTGCCATCAGCCATCTCCATCAGCACTGGAGGAGGCATTCCATCTGGTTCCAAGGGCTGTTCAATTTCTATCTAGCTTAAGTGATTCCAGACTCTCCCTCTACTGTGAGTAGAGCTTCACTTTTATAGACTCTGATAGAGGGCTCAGGGACCTGCAATGCCTGAGTAAATATGATAAATATTTCACTAGTAAATATTACCAGTGAAAGCTGAGGCAAAGAAAATGTATTCCACATCCCTAGTTGTTAAGTCCCCTGCTCCACTGAACAGCAGACCCATTTCCTAGCCTTTCTTCCAACTGTCAATGTATTTACAAAATCCCTTCTTGTTTTCTGTTACCTCCATCACTGTATTCAACTCCAGCTAACCTTTAGCTTTCTTAGCTAAATTGCTACACACAAAGGCAATACCTTTTTATTCCTTTTGAGCAGACTGTTTCCACCTTCTGTGTATTTTTTTTTTATCAGACAGAATTTTCATGTTCATCTACACTGGCCTACTGCTGTGATTGCTCAACTCTCTGTGTGTTGGAATGGACTGTTCTTTCCCTTTAAGTAAGCTGTCACTGAAGCCTCCCAAGAGGAGTCTGTGCAGTTTTCTTGGGCTCTTTGAACTCCAGGCAAGATTCTTGGGGAATCTTGCCAAGCAGGTCCACAAAGAGCTGAACATCTGCTCTTTTGAGTCCAAGGCTAAAATTCCAATATATGTGTTGCTTACTTCTCTCAGGATTTTAAACTTCATAGTCTCACAGTCACTGCAGTCAAGGTTGTCCTTAACCTTAATATCTTAAACCAGTTTTTAATTACTTGGGAGTAAATAACTGGCCCAAGAAAACATTTGAATTGATTCACTGATTACTTACATTTAAAAAGTCTTCTGTACATTTTAGAAATCTTGTAGCTCTCTTGTACCTCACTTTATTGCTCTTCCAGAAAACATATTAGCAGTTTAACGCATGAGCATTGTGACCCACGATTCTGAGGCTTTCTCCACCTACTTTAAAAAGTCTTCTTAAGTTTCAGATCTGCAAGTGAAGCAGGAACCAGAACTCATAAACTTCCAGCTTTCTCCATCTTGAGAGTGAACCCCCACTGCTTGTTTGATCATGACCTCACACTGTTTCTCCTTTGCTGTTTTGTATGGGTCATGCTGTTGTCTCTGCAATTTTCAGTGAAGACTCGCTCAACCACCTTTTAATTTCCCTGTACACAACCTGTAAACCTCTTCCTTCAGCTCCTGCACTGAGTGACTCAGTGCCTCAAGCTAAGCACATCTCACACTTGGGAGGTCTCTGGGACCAAGCATTCCCCAGAGCTCTGCAGCTGAACATGGATATAGTTCCCTTGGAGCTCTGTCAGGAAAAAGGTCTCCAAAGCATCAATGGCAATTGTACCAGTCAGTACCAAAGAATGTACCCTCAGCATGCTGAAACCATTATCAGATAGTTTTCAAGCAGCCTCACAGAGCCTTGAGTAGTTTTAATGCATCCTTCTGTGCCCCTGCTGTGCCATGATATCTGCTATCCCTCTGGTGTGCTCAAAAATCTGGAAAAATAGCAATTTTTCCTCCTCTCTGCTGCTCAGTATTCTGTTTTGCCTTTGCTCCTCAGATAGCTGAACCTGGCAGCAAAAAGAAAACATAGGCCAAGAACTTGAGTTAGAAGAAGAGGATTTTAACACAAAAGAGAAATTAGAAAGGTGGTAAGTAGTAACCCATTACTACTACTCAATAATTGCAGATATAAATAAGATTTTTAACCTTGTACCCAAAAAATATACCATATGTACTGCACTACCCATTACAGATAATGTCACTATTTTAGCAGTTTCTATTTTGATGTAAAATTCCTTATGAACTTTCGTAGAACTGACCGATTTACCCAGTCAGTTCTACGAAATACCATGTCATTGCTATGCTCAACTTTACATCTGTCAACACAGCACCAGAAAACAGACTAAGGAAACAAGGTTCCAGACCTTAATTATTCACAATTGTATTTGTATTGATTTATTGAACACCTTGTTCATGAGCTCTCATTGCAAGGATTACACTGTTTGTGATCTTTTTACCTTTTCCTGCCACTTGCAAATCAAACACACATTTGAAAGTCAAGAAAGCATGTTTACATTACTGCTGTAATTGACAAAGCACACCTGTTATCTTCTCAATGGATAAATTAAACCTATGATAGACCTTGGAAACAAAGCACGAAAGGGAAATGACAGTTATTTCAAGCAACATGGAACATGAAATGTAGGAATGAAAGCCTGAAAGCAAATGGCATGAAATACAGTGTATGGACATGTGTCAAACTTATGCAGCTTTGTGCTTGCGTAAGTTATTTTACTTTTTAAGTAGGTACTTCAAAGATAGTGGAAAGCTTTTTGTGTGTGTATGTCTTGATTTTTACCTCCTGACAATGACAGTTCTTTTATCTGAACTATAGGGAAAAACAGTCCTGTAGGGCATCAGTAGAAAAATCATGAACCATAACAAAAGAAGTGAAATTAAGAGGGTAGAGGAAAGAGAAAATTACCTAGGACCAATGTAATCATACCCATCTCTTCTTAACACATGCTTATCAAGGTTTCTTAAAAATTGCCAGTGATAGTCACTCCACCATTCCTTATGTCTAGAGAAATCACATTTTATCCTCCAATTAAATGTCCATACTATTTTCTGTATTTTCTATGGTGGGACTGGGGAACAATTTCCTTCTTCTCTGTGGCAACAAACATTCAAAAACCATCATGGTGTGCAGAACCAGAAAAGAAATAGACTAGAATTCATTCTTAGGTCACTTTGTTGCCTTCCAAACTGCAACACATAGCAGTTTATTCAGTGGTACTCTTCTCACTCAATTAAATTTTTAAATTCTTAGGGGAGAAATCTTACCTGGTTGGTTCATTTTGTTTACTTTATATTATCTTTGGTAAAAGTATCTTTTAACAATAGGCTGCTGCTTACTATTCATTGTTTTGTACTCCTTGTTTTTACTGACTTTACTTGGTCTGGTTGGGACAGAGTTGATTTCATTGAATCACAGCCTGATTGAATTGTTTCATACAATCATTCTCTTTTTTAGATTTGTAACTAGACCAGTGTTGAAAACACAACAGTGTTTTGCCTATTGCTGAGCAATATTCACACAGCAACAAGGCTTTATCTTTTTCCCATCCTCTCCCCTTCATGAGCAGGATGGGGGTGTGCAAAAAATCAGGAAGAAAATGTCTGAGAACAGATGACCAAACTTACCAGAGGGATACTCCATACCACATGATATCATGATCAGCTGGAGCATGTGGGAGAAAGGGACTTCCAATGGGAAATAATGAAAAAGTTCCTTATTTTGCTTTGCTTCCATGTGAGCTTTGTTTTATCTATTAAAGTCTTTTCATCTTGATCCTCAAATTTTCTTGACTTTATTTTCCAATTCTCTTTCCCATCCCAATGAGCTGGAAATAAGCCAACAACTGACTTGCTCAGCTGCTAGCCAGGGTCAACCCAACACACTGGCTGTAAATATGAGAAGAGATACTGCCAATCTCAAGAATTTCTGTCTATGTTTTTATCCCATAGGAACTTTAGATTCTTAGTAGCTTTCAGTGGCTTTCTTTTGTTCTTTATTCTTTTCTCTCTACTTCAAGTGATATTATTTGGCACTTCAGGAGCAAAATAAGTTACCTAATCCACTTCATCTGGTGTGTTGAGTACTTTTATACTAGCTTGAGAAACTGAGCAAATCATATGTGCCTGACTGAATCTATAGAATTACTCATAAAGATATGTATTGTGGAGACACTTCCCCCAAAGCAATCACCCCACTGACTCCTCAGCATGGCCATTCTGGCAGAGTCTAAGAGTCCATCTCCTTGAAGGCAGACTCTCCAAGGTCATTCACCAGGGCTCTCAATGCTAAAGCTTCACTGAGGATGTGCGTCTGCCTTGGGAGGGAGGCGTATGGCCATAAGGTGAGTAATCAGCATAAGCCCAGCATTTCACTTTCTCAGTTACACTTTCAAACCACATTCCTTATGTGCTATCCTTTATATTCATTCACACTTAGATTCAGCTGACATTCTATTGCCTCTCAATTTGCCTCCTGAAATTTTACAAGCAGCCCATACTTTTCTTGTTCTGAGTAACCTGGTATACTAGCAGATTTTTCTCTTCACTGCTTAATCTCTTCATGGGTATCTGAGATTAAACTAACTAGCACAGTTCCCTGCAGGACCCTACTGCTGGCCAGCCTCCATTCTGAGGGCTGAATATTTCATCTCATTTCCTGGCGTTTACCCTACAAATAATTTTTGGACATGCCAGTACTTTTACTCCTCCTCCTATTTGTTGGGAGTTTTTTAAGGTTTATGAAAAATGTTGCCAATGCCGTTTTTTGAAAGTCCTTTGAATTAACACTCAAGAACTATCTGAATTATAAGCACCTAACATGAAATGTCCTACAGTTAGTACTTGCACTGCAGAAAGGGAAAGTAGTCCAGGGTTTAAGAGCAGCACCAATAATTAATTAAAAAATACCAGTAATTAAAAGCATATATTTGGCAGCCTCCTGCTGCAGAAAATTTTTCCTTGAGTACAAAGATTCACAGTCTAAAACTAGAGACCACAAAGACCATAAACTACTTGTCTCTATCCTTGTTTTAGGAGATTGCTACTATCTCAGCTCTCAGAAATTGATCTTTTTTGAGAATTAGAAGTCACTGCCCTCATCCCAAATATTTTTCCAATTCTTAGGTAGCACTGCACTATCTTTCAGAAATAGTATAACTGATATATATCTAGTTAAATTCCCATTGGTTCTTCCAAATTTTTTTTCTGATTTTTTTCCCTCTGTTTTCTGCTTTTTGTCCTGATCTGAAGGATTTGTTTGGTTGAAACCTTTTCTGGTTTTTTCTATCGATGGATGTAACAAAAATGTTAATGCCACTTGTAATCTTTTTCTTGCCTGTATCTCTAAACTGTCATTGCAGCAGCAACACTACATTAAAAAGAAGTTATTGATGTAAATTCACTCAGTCAGAAGAAAATGGAGACACCTTGTTTCTCCTTCTTTAACTCAGAGATTACACAAAGGATTATGCATCACAAAATTTTCTTCTTAACCTCAGTAATTCTGGAGAAAACTTTGTGAAGAAATTTGCTGTTTTATCTTAAATTTCCTTTCTTTCTAGACAGATTTTTAGCCATGCAGTTAGGCTTATGCTGCTGTTTTGCATAATAAAAGAATAACAAGTTAATAAATATTGAAAAAATCATGGTTTGTATGAACCTCTAATTAAAAACTTATTTTTTAACATATTTTAAGAGTAAATATCAATATTTTGCCATACATTGCCTTTGATATATCAGCAGAATAAAAATATAATAAGATTAAAATTTGGATAATGACAGATTCATTTTGCAAACCTAAAATTCTCTGTGAAACCAGGATGAGGTTTGGATAGCCAGGAACTATAGCAATTATCAGAATTCAGTGTTACCAGAGATTATAGGTTCTCTTAGTGTTTGGTGATATTAATAAGAGGGTCATTGATTAGCCTTGAGTTATGACCACTATTTTCAATTTTCTAAGTTTTCACTTCATTTAAGGAAAAAAGCAATGTCACTCTAGCCACACCTTACACTGTATTTCTCACATCTTCTGCATATTTAAAAGTGAATAGAATTCTCTTTTATTCCTGTGTGTAACACTAAGGTATGAGGCGGACTCTGAATTAAACGTAAGTTCTTGTGAGATTTTAAAATGTTTGATTTTCACGTTTATTTTGCATTTATTTGTATTTCACTTTTATTGTGCAGTAAGATATTTTCTTTAGCAATTTTTATTTTCTCTATGAAAGTTACTAAACAGAGTTAGATTCTCATTTGTATTTTAAAACATTCTTTAAAGAGGTGTAAATAATTTATTTGTGCCAGAAAAAAAATTACCAGCTACATACAATCCAATACTTATCTAGTTTCCCATTAACATGGTATTCATCAGAAATCAGCAGGTGAAATCCATCTCCAGGAGCTGCAGCAGAAGTATTGAATCTAATTACTACATGTAGCACACTGCATGTCAGCTTCTAGACAGTACACTCAGCTAACTCTCAGAGTAAAAGAGGCATGGCATAAAAAAATGATAGCTCATATCTTTGGTGCTTAACTCTTTATGTATGCAAGTGTTTTTCCATAGGAAGAAGTAATGAACAGCATGTGCTTTTAAACACACATTTGTTTTATTATTAATTCTATGACAAAGTGCAACATGAATGAAGCAGTAATTTGTTTACAGAGTGCTGAAGACTCACAGATGAAGCCGATTTTCAAAATGTACAGCAAAGCTTTCAGACAGAAAAAATGCAATCATTGTTTCCTCATACTTGGAACCCACAAAGACCATCATGGCAGATTTTTTAAAGTAACCTAACACATGATGTACTAGTCTATTCTGAAATATAACCATTTGTTTGGATATGTAAATAAGACCTCAACTATCAAAAAGCTCTGCCCCTTCACATATGCAAGTTCTTTCTCTTTGGGTTCAGAACCAACCTAGGCCTGACTTTGAATTTTACTCTAGTGGAACAGAACCTAAGTTTGTTGTGAATTAGGGGAATTCAGTTCCAGCACTTGAGAGTTAACATCAGATTTTCTTTCTGTTTGTAGAGACAGGACTAATCTTTCCCAGTTTCCCTCTCCTCTGAGCCATCAAGAGACACTAATTTTAGCTGACACTGGATTCCTATTCATTCCTCTCATTCTAGGAGAGTGTTAAGACATTAGTGACAGTGAAGAATTACTTGTCTGCATAGCATGTTGTGTATTGCAGCAATCACTACATGCAGGAAACTTTGAGGAGTGACAATGATGGCTTGATGTGCACAAAAGTATTGATGTCACATGAAGAATATCAGGTTTTGTATCAAGTTTTAGTTGTCATTCATCTTGTTACCAAGTTTTTCATATTCTTGAACAGAATTAAAAACAATGTATTTGTCATATTAATCCATACCTCTGTTGAGACTTCCAAAATTATTTCGCAAGTATAAAACCATTCAATCAAGGCTGATAATTTTAAATGCCACCTATATATTGCTCATGCCTGCACTGAATCTGCAGTAACAGATTTTACATTTTCTATTCTGTACTTACACACTACACATAGAACCATAAAATCATAACTACGCCTCAAATTAAAATAGGATACAAAAAGGTATGATCAGAAAACCATAAATGGAATTTAACATTTTCAATATTCTTTATTATTACCATGTGTTTTTCTTATGTTTCTACTTGTTTGAAGGTTTCGTGAGGTAAGAAGCCTTGAAATATTAATATAGTTATAATTACAAACTTTTAATAATCTAACAGGATGTAAGATAAAAGCCACTTGAAGCTCCTTATAGCCTGAGGGACTATGTTGATTTCTTTCTGCACTCACTTCTTAAAGTATTAAAAATGCATTATTGGAAGTGCTCTGATAACTGCTCAGATGTCTATTTATTCAACTCTGCAATTGTTTATGTTAGAATTATGGGCTTGGTTTTCTATTCCGACAGTTATCTAGTTTGCTTGCTTGCTGTGTCTTGAATCTATTTTAGTTCAAATTATATTAGAGCATCACATACAAAAGAATTCTTTGTTCACAGCCTATCCAACAAAACAGAGAAGGCTTCAGAGGCATCTGTAGCTCCAGGGCCCAGTAAATTAGGTCTTGACTAGAAAAATAAAAGGAATAAAGATTGCCATGTGTAAGAGGATGGATTGGATGTGCTGTCTTCCATTAAGAAAAAGGAAACTGCATTGTCTTATAAATTGAAAGTGTGTTTATTTTACAAATTTTTTTTAAAAGTCACATACTCTTAGATAAGAGGATCTACTCTAAGATGAAGAAACAGTGTTTTATATTCTTTCTGTGGTCTGGGTGACATTTTTTTATGATGAAAAAGAGAAGGAAGTCAGATAAGAAATCTCTATGGAATTTACATTGTCTTGGCAACTACCCATCTTTACACCAGCCAGGAAAGCTGTGGAAGTGTATGGCTCCAGAGAATCTAGTTTTTGCCACACCCTTATTGTTGTACAACATCACAGTCTGAAAGTGGGAAGTGTTTCAAAATAGAATGTTTTTCTTCCCTTCTTTCTCAGCTACTGCCCTTTTTCAAAAGGTTGAAAATCAATTTACAATGTATTCTTCTACTGAAGCAGCCACTGAGAGATATCTTGGGAAGGCTAAGACATGAAAACTCTGGTGTTATCAAAACATTGGTTTTTTCTCCTTATTCTTTTAATGCATATTTTGAAGCAGATATCCTTTTAAATACCATTCACAGAGAAGAATCCATTTGCTTTATTTCCTGTAGATGCCTTATTAGCTACATAATTTTCTTTCACATTTTTATTTACATAGCTGAAGCATAGAATTAGGTGGAAATTGATAAAATTAGCTCTATGTACAATTTTGATAGTTATTTTTGCATTGAACATTATTCTCCTGTGTTACTACAAGCTGTAGAAGGAGGATTATTGTTAATTAGATTGATAAATCTTTAATAGTGAAAAAGAATGTGGGTTTAGTCATGTTTCGGTAAGGCTTTTTGCAAAATCTTCTGCATTGTTTTAGAAAAATCTTATTCTGTATTGCATTTTGCATTTCTTCAGTATCAACTCATATGAAGATTGTACATATGCTGTCCTTTAGTCCTGGTTAATAATACTTCAATTTCTACTTTCTTCCTTCACACTTCAGAGCGATGAGGATCCAATTTTAGGTTTATTTCTGAGGTCATTAAAAGGACATTTTATTTTGATCTTTTTTGAATTTCTTTAAGAGATCAGGTCCCAACATACCATTTGTATATTTTGGAAAAAAATATAGCAAAACAGAACAAAACAACATAACAACAACAACAACAAAAAGAGCAGGAAGAATTATGTCTTACTGAAAACGCTGAATAATTAATAGTGTATTTTAAATATGCTAGGTACTATTTTTGAATCATCTGTATCATAACCATGCATCTTTTAACCAGTATATGTTGCTTAGTTAAAATTTTATATACCTCTTCAATTCATTAATGTAGTAAGCAAAAAGCCCATTCTTTAGTGCTTCATGTGTTACTTTGGACCAGGATTCTAATTTAAGAACCTTTATCAGAAGCTATCAATCAGAATTATAGATAGCTTTTCATTATAGCAGTGAGCTATTGATTTTTTTCCTGTAATGACATGGGCCAATGCCTTTTTTCTTAAGAATTGTAATGTCTCTTTTGTTTTATTTTTATTTCAATGTTCAGCTAAAGGATATTCACAAGACAACCTTTTAACTTATCAGTAGTGAAAGTGATATGAAACAGCAACAAAATAGGGAAAGAACAGATTGATAAGGTGATAGATAAATCAGTCACATTTCAGGGTTTACAATAAGCTGTTTAAGAGCCAAACAAGGAAATGTTCATGCTGTTTAACTTTGGGAGTTACAGGATGATGGCCCTGGTCTTGGAGGTGTGGGAGCTGTAGCACAACACCTATATTTCAAGCAGGGAAAATGAAAATGAAAATATGAGGCTATTTAGCCTTGAAAGATTTTAGCACTAATTAAGTAATTGGGGTGTGCATACATAAATTCAAGAGTGTAACAAATGTCAGATACAAATTTGCTGAGACTCAATGTCCTTCAGCAGCAGAACAGAGGCTTATGAATGGAAGATATGTTAAATATGATAAAACTTCATTTCAGGAATATTTTGATTGCACCATATGGCTTGAAATTCATGCAACCAACTAGAAAAATAAATTTTAGAATGCCTTTATGAACTGTTAGTAACAAAAATTGCAAATTAATTACCAAATTTTCACAACAGCACTGCAAACTTGCCAAAGCTAAATGTAGTAGGAGTTCTGAATACTCAGAAGATGCAAATTGGATGTGAGAGTGAAATCCAGAAACAATAATTAGGTGAGGGTCTGAGCTACTTGGTAGGGTCAAGAAAAGCAAGTTCTTCATTGGATCCAATGAATAGTGTCCCTCTCCTTTCAAATGAAAGAATTACCTTAATCTCTACCACTTTTGGCTTGGCACAACATTTATTGCAAACTTATAAACCTCAGAGGAAAAAAAAAAGATTATTGAAATCATTGCAGATCAGCAACTTGAATAGCTTCAGAACATTATCTGTGCCTTTTAATCAAGTCCTCTACAAATGAAAAATTGAAATTAATACAGATTTAATTTACTGCCTACTAAGGTTAGTGAATTTTAGGAAGTAAAATAACTCAGCTTTTTACTTTTTTTAGCCATGGATAACCTGCAATCCCTCTTTGGAGATGAGCAGAAAAAATATATATAAAGACCTCTTAGAAGAACTGCTTTTGTGCAGAAGTTTTGTGTTTGTACGTGTGAATAATGGCTTCTCAGAACTGAGAAGGCAATCTCAACATGACTGTAGACTACAAGGAAACAGAAAATGTCTTTCAGTCTTTTAGCCAACACTCAGCATGAAAGCATCACAGATCTTTTTTTGGCAATGTAACATTTTCTGCTTCTTCTTCTAAGAATCAGGCACTTTACAGTGGTGTATGATAGGAGAACACAAGACAACAGACAAAGCCAGGAACTAGAGAAGATCCAGCCTGATAAATGAAAAAAAAATCAAGGACAGAAACAGGTTGCCTAGAGATTGTATGCAACCTCTGCTGCTGAATACCTTCAAAAATGTAGAAAAAAATGGTGAGTATTCTAGTCTGATGCCACAGCCAACTGGACCAGAAATTTTCTGAGATTCTTTCCAACCTGAGTTATCCTATAAACATACAACCAGCAACTTTTCATATCATTAGCTAGCAGGGTTTTCCTCATACCTCTCTCTGGTCTGTTTTTCAGTGTGGATTACAGCCTTACAGTTGTAGTGATCCTAAAGTTTCTAACTTTTTACAGATTGTGAGGGGGAAATTCTAAGCACCCTTACTACTTTAGACTTAAACCAGATGCACTCAGTGAAACAGCACTCATTTCACTTTGTATTCCAAATGGCAATTTTTGTGTCCAATTTAGTGCCTGTTGACACTTGAATTGCATGTCTACTTTCTGTCTCTCAAGGCATTGAGTACCTGCCTTACAGTCCACCACAGATAGAACAGTTTTATTAAAAAAAAACAGGGAAGTAAATATGGTCTTTTCTCTTTGGCCTTTCTCATCCCTAGCCATGTTTACTTTACTACCCTATCATTCTTTCCTTTTACCCACTGCTGCTAAGAAACAAATTCCTACATCAGCAGAAAAAATAGACACCCTTTTTATATGTCTTCTTACTTTCCCAAAGCTTCTTTTGACCTAAAAGGATTGTTTTTGTGGGGAATGTGGAAATATGACATGACATGTTTTCTGTCTGAGCAGAGGGAAAAATAGGTTTGATGGGAGAGCAAAACAAGCTTCTTTGTTTGCAGTAAGACAGACCTTGCTAATATGATGTCATAGACAATTATCAGGGTTAAATTAAATAATATCAAACTTTATTGATATTAATACCTTAAAGATTAGGAGATGCTCTGTAGATTGTTATGAATGGGGTTCCATAATTTCAGAGGTCTATAGAGTGATCCTTAAAGCATCCTTAAAGCATCTTTAAAGAACAGAGAACATACAGTAATATGGACGATATTCAATGATTATAATGAGTTAATTTCCTGTTTGTTTTTCTAAAGGACAGTTCTGAGATCTCTGAGGCCTCTTGCTTCTCCAGGTCTGCTTCTTCAAAATGTCAGTGATTTGAATGAAAAGGATCTAGAAAGAACAAGTTGCACTATTTTCACATTCTTCCTATTTGGGTTGAAAGTTTGATCAAACCTGCCAAAAAATTAATCTTGTCATGGAGATGTCTGGGTTGTTCATGTCCCAAACATAACCATTCAGAGCTGGCCAGTTCTATTACTGAAATGAAACTGCCTCATCTGAACAGAGAGAACAGATACTTTAGCAAGGTATGATTGCCCAGTTTTTCTTTTTACTGTGATATCTTATGCTTAAATGTTATTAGTAAGCTATTAATTAAAAGTAAATATTGGTAGTAAAAAAAAAAGGTAAATGAAATTTCAAATTAATCCCTGCTTAGTCTTCATAATTCACAAAGACTGTCTCCTTTTTAGAAAAATACAAATATTTACTGACCGACTTTTCTTGAATCTTTTGAGGTTTTTGGACTTTTTAGTTTTCTTTTTTTTCCTGCTTAAATCTCATTTCTCAAAAGAAATAAGTAATGTCTCGTTATCTATATTAACTATATTTACATAATCATTTGCTACATATAGCTGTAGGAGTTCCTAAAACATAAAAGACAATGTTTTTGAAAAGCATATCTCAAAAGATGGATAAAGCTAAAGAGTCCTCTAGAATTTAAATGTTTGTACTGCATGTGCTGGGAGACACAAGCTAACCTTTGATACAGTCATAATGTGCAGAAAATCATCACTAACCAATTTCTGGCCCTTGGGAATATTTCTCACTGTTTTCTAGAATTTCCAGTCAGCACTATCAATATCCAGAATGACTATGAATAAACAACCTCTAATCTGAATTCTGGTGTCATTTTTCTCAGAGCATCGTGCTTAAAGCATTACTCTTCATCCACAAGAAACTTTGTCATGGCTGTAAGTATTATAGTATAGAGAGCACAGACACTTCTGAATGTAAGGTTCGGTGACTTTTCCATGCTTTCATTATCAAATATTTGGAAGAAATTGATTGTACAAGATGGGTTGCTTTGGTATGTTTCTAAAGCTACAGAAGCAATGCATGTGACCTACATATTCATAATTAAGACTTCTTAAGCATATTCTTCAGGTTCTTTCTTTGGAAATTTAACCATTGGGACTGCAATTATTTCAACACACCTTTTGGGCAGAGAGGAAACCTGTACAATGGAACCCTCCTTATTTAACACCTGAAGATATTTTGGAAAAAAAACCCCTGTGGCTGGAGACTGGAATATATCTTAGGAATTCACAGAATCCAAGCATCTAATATTTCCCTTCCTAAAGTCAACTGATACATCTACATTTCAAATTAAAGTGATGACAACTAAGTAACCCTGAAAGTAATTATGTAAAATATCATCATATTTTCCATTATAGATTCTGTCATTCTTAAATGAGTTATTTAAAAACTTTTCAACTTAAAAAGCAAATGAAGCATTGGAAGCTTATTATGAAATACAAAATCTGCTGTACAAACTCAAATAACAGATACTCCTCAGCTGGTCCCACATCTAACTAAATACTTGTGAAATAAACATAAAGAATGGTGACAGCAATTGCAGATTATTTATATTAAAAAAATGGAAGCTGAATAATTTTCCACAAAAAATATACTTAACTGAAAACTCTTTAGAGTAATTGAAATGTGCAATTAAAGTGAGATATGGCAAGATAGTATTTGAAATGCCCAGACTAAGATCCACTTGAACAAACCTTAAACATAACACAGCAGAGATTACCATTTTACATTAATATACCAAGTCCTGTTCCTTCATAGATTGATTATCTATGTAATGCAAAAAATATTAACAAACTGCATTGCTTTAAAGTATTGAAAATTTCCTGATCCTAACAATCCCCTAGAGGAATCATATTTCTCTTGATAACAGAAATATCTGCTATACATAAATATTTCCAAAGATTTTTCATTATTTCAAAAACCATCATGGAAAACAACAAGTTATATTTAATTACTTATATTAATTTATTTATTAACAATTAATTTATGAGTTTTGCATTTAAATCATACAACCTACAGCAAAGCAACTGCTTTATAAACCTGAATTGACATGTGCATGAAAGCATCAATTAAATCAAATTCAAACAGAAAATGTTTCTTAGATAGTAATATCCTTCTCTTGTTCTTCAAATGGTGTTACCATTTACTGTTCTCCCCTACATGCTTGACATACTGAAACAAATATAACTGTAAGCAAAATTACAACATAATTTTTACTTACAGTAAAAATCGTCATTAAGAAAAAGTCAGAAAAATTAGGAAAAGTAATATATATTATTTTCATAATTTTGTTAGTGTCTATATTGTATATCTGCTGTGAAAGCACTGTAAATAACAAAGTACTGGATTTCTTTTGAAAATTCAAATATATTGTCAAAAAATGCTTGCGGTATTTAAAGCTTCCCTACAAAAAAATAGAATTTCTAAAATAATGTTTACCTTTATAAGTATATCCTTACAGAGGCTTTATCAGTCTAATTTCTTTCAACACATGAAATTTCATAAGTTTCAAGAAAAACTAAAATCTAAAAAAAAACCAGTAAAATGATCATGCAGTAAATTTAAAAGGAAAGAAATTGCAAGTTAAAAATCCTCACATCATTTTATTTCTGCTCTTTCAGGTACATACTATAATTTTCCATGGTATTATTGAACCCCCTCTATGTACTGAACTACATGCATACAAAATTTATGGAAAAACTCATCATTCTGATGAGGTGGTATTTTTGCTGCTGTGGTACCCAAGTTATTTTTACCTTCCTCTGTATCACCATGTGTCATAGGTTTCATAGGCTCATTAGAGCACATTCACCTAAAAAAAGCTATCTGCCATTCTGTCGATATGGGGATTGCTAATACACTTGATTGTTCCTGCCCTCCTTCTATTTTTGTGATCTTTCACACTTAAGTTCTTAATTTCTAAGGCACTGAAGTGCTTTGTGATTCAGGGTGTGTCAGTACGGTCCCTTCTAGATTAGATATTTGTTAAATGGATGGCTGTAATTCACAGCTGGGTATATTTGATGGGTCAGAAGGTCTTCTTGAGTGCTACAGTCCTAAAACTAAATGTGATTACATAAGGTGGGAAGTAGTAGAGATATTTAATTACTAAATCACATAGGCTATTATTTGTGAAGGCAGTGATGCATCATGAATGAGGCAAATGGAGCACATTGCTTTTATCCTCTCCTTTCAGTAAGCAAGGACACCTGCATCATTCCTCCTTCTGCTGTTTATTCTGTCAGTGGGGATTGCTCTCGTGAGCATAGTACAAATTAGATTCTTCCTTCTGAACAAGACAGGGATCTAAAATGCATTGCCATGCTTGTTAAAACAGATATTGGCATCCTTAAGCAATTTTTCTGAAACACATTTTGATATTCTGTGTGTGTTTATTGAAGAAATATCCTCTTCTGCTGTTTTTTTTTGTCATTCAAGCTATCCCCACTTTTCTGGGACTGCAAGGCGATGGTTGACTGAGTCTTGACCTACCTACTGGAATGGACATGGTAAACTACTAGACAAGAGAAACTCCTGGACGTGATGAGATGGATTTGTGGGAATCTAACAACAGTAACAGAAGTGCCATGAGAGGATGGTTGGATTTCACTGACAGCTCAGGAGTAGGTATGCAAGAAACAGGCAAACTTGACAGGAGGTGAAAAGGACCTTTGGGAAAGGGAATCTTGCAAGGCCCAAGATACTGAGAAAATCATATGGCTGAGAACACCCCCAAAACAGTAGCAGAAATACTAGATTAGACTCCAGATAGGTGTACCAGAACATGATATGAAAAGTAATTAGGGAAATATTGTTTATTTTGTAGGAAACAGTTGTAAAAAGGAGAAAACCTGAGAAAGAAAAAAGGGAAAAGAAAGCAGCAGCTAAGGATGACTTAGAGAAATATAGGTGGAGCAGCTAATGGTCTTGGTTCTTGATTACTACACCTGGCAGCACAGCAAAACAGAACTGTTATTCTGCCCATAAATAATGTGGTGAATGTGCTTCTACTCTTAGGCAGACCAAGGACATCCAGACACCTTCCTATGCTTAGTGGAGAATGTCCAGACAGTCCTGCTACTGTCACCTTTCCAGTACTCCTTCTGGGTGTCATGACACCATAACCTTCAACACACTTACCCTGCACACTTCTAGTCTGACTATAGGAAACACGTGATTAAAAACCCGGAACAGATATGAACTTGAGGCTGTTTCAGATGAATGCACTGTTGTAGGTAAAAATTGGATTAACACTGCATCAGCCCATAGAAAGCTGAGAACAGGTGAACAGGAAAATGACATTAAAATTGTACCCAAAAAACCAGTCTTCTCGTTCTGTTCTGGTACTTTGCAGTTTGAGAGTAATGAACAATGAAAATTTTTCAGGCTTTACAGAGTAACTTTGAAAACCTTCATCTGCTTTACTGAGTTTGAGACTGGTCTGCAGTAATGCACTGGAGAATCAGAGAGTCATAGAATAAACTGAGTTGGAAGGCACCCATAAGGACCATTGAGTCCAACTCCTGTCCCTGTATAGGACCCTCCCCAAGAGACACACCATGTGCCCAACTGCACCATCCAAACCCTTGACAAATTCTGCCAGGATTTCTGTTTTGACTACTTCCCTGGAAAGCCTGTTCCAGTGCTCAACCACCCTCTGGTTGAGGAACCTTTTCCTAATATCCAACCTAAACTTCCCCTGACACAACTTCAGGCCATTCCCTTGGGTCCTGCCACTGGTAACCACAGAGAGGAGATCTGTGCCTGTTCCTCCACTTCCCCTCATGAGGAAGTTGTTACTAAATGAGGTCTCCCCTTCTCCTCCAGGCTGACCAGACCAAGTGACCTCAGCTGCTTCTCATACGGCTTCTCCTCCAGAGCCTTCATCATCATTGTTGCCCTCCTCCGGATGCTCTCTAACAGCTTAATATCCTTCTTATATTGTGGCACCAAAAACTGCCCCCAGCACTCGAAATGAGGCCACCCCAGTGCAGAGCAGAGTGGGACAATCCCCTCCCTTGCCTGGCTGGCGATGCTGTGCCTGATCTGCCCCCAGGACATGCTTGGCTCTGCCAGGGCACTGCTGGCTCGTGTTCAGCTTGCCAACAACCAGGACCCTCAGTCCATATATCCAGTGTTTCCCTGTCACAGGTGTGGAATCCAGCTTTTCCTTAGTGGAGTTTATCGGGTTGGTGACTGCCCACCCCTCTATTTGTTGAGGCCTCTCTGCAGGGACTCCCTTCCTTGGAGGGAGTCAACAGCTCCTCCCAGATTTGTATCATCTGCCAATTTACTTAGTATCCCTTCCAGTGCTGCATGCAAGGCGTTTATGAAGATGTTGAAGAGCATAGGGCTGAGAATGGGGCCCTGCAGAACCCCAGTAGTGACAGATTGCCATCTGATGTCACTCACTCCATTCACTGTAACCCTTTGTGCCAACCCGTGAGCCAGTGGATCACCCATCATATGAAGTGTTTATCCAACTGTAATGCTGGGCGTTTTGTTCAGCATCACTTTAAGAACCAGTCTTATGGAAGTGTGTTGAAAATACAAGCTTACAAATTTTAAAATGTGCAAAAGTTTCAGTCCTCAAAAGTACAATCTAGGCAAACACTTGTAAAAAAATTTTGCCTTACTTGCCCATTAATGAAAGAATATATCAAGGTAAATTAGATTTTTGGGTGTGTTTTCCCAGCATAATGGTCAAATGCAACTTGGCTTATTTTAATCTGACTACTTTGAAGCCACTGTAAATGGCACAGTTGGACATTAGGAGGACTAATGTAGCCAATGTCTAGACTGAGGTCAGTGGAGCATGGCTGTCCTTCTCCAGGGCCAGATGTCAAAATAACAAAACATTTTGTGAACAGGTGAAGGTGAAATCCAATAATCTGTTCTCAGGGTTGAAACATCAGGGGCAGAGACATGATATGATTTCTGAAATTGGAAATATTTTTACTTAAAAATAATACCATAGTTTTCAGTGCTGACACTGAGTACCTTTTTCACAGAGTCCTTAATGATTGCCTGCATAGGAAATTAATACATTCAATTTTCAACAGCATCATTCAGTCTCATGGTGATCTGGATAACACACTACCAATTAATTAAGTTCAGAAATAAGGTGTAATTAATTCTCTGAGCATTTATTTAATTTCTGCCCAAGCAAACTAATTCTACCTAAAAATGTGCATATTTTTCTGTGGTTAGCTGTGCTTCAAAGAAAGACTGTTCAAATAAAACCCACAGGTTTTTTCTTCCCCCATCCCACATGTACTAAGAGTTTAAATATAATTGGATTTAACATCACTGAACACATCCAGTAGAATTTGCATGAATAGACAACATAAACAATGCACATAATATTCAGACAATTCTGTCAAATATTGATTGATGCCTTTGCTGCATATGCTGGAGAAGGCTATTATAGAGATTCAGCTAATATGTGAAATCATTTATTTTCACCTATTCTTTTACATTTACTTTTTACCCCTACACATTTACTTAAGATTTATCATGAGAAGCTTAGAAAATAGTTGATGTTCCTATAGTATAGCAGCTGGAATATTTTAACAGGGTTTCACTGGAACTGCATCAAATAAAAAAGCAAAATTTACCGAAACCAATTGTGCTACACCCACCATATGCAAAACTAAAGTATTTACAAATGCTTTCCTAACTCCATGACCAAGGGACATGCATATATTTTCAGTGTTGCTTGAACCAGAATCCACTCATTCATAGTAGTGATCAATCTGCTTCATCATTCCCTCATGTTTCTAGGCTTTCGTCATAAGAATTCTTCTTATAATGAAATAAAATGTAAATCATATAGGAAAGTAAAATGTGAATTCTGTATCTTTCATTTTTAAATGCTTTCTTTGCTTGGAATACAGTTGCAAAATACCCACATATCAGTCCTTAGAGCTAGATAAAATTTTCATGTTTTGGTTGGTTTCATTTGACTTTCACTTGAGAAATGGATTGCCTTTTTAATTTTTTTGCTTAGCTTTTTTTTTTTTTAAGGAACATATTTATGTCATCTTTTCAAAGGAAGAAATTATGTCAGACACTCTTCCAGGACTGATGTGCCAATTCTTCTTCTTCTGCTGGAAAACTAAATATATATGTGTGTAAATCTGTTTTTTCAAGTGTTCTTTGGCTGTCTCAAAGAACAAACTGTAAAATACAGTTTTATCTCCTTCCTCCACATCCATTCCTAAAAATGTTATCTCATTAATCAATCTTTAAAAAAAAATTACAGGGAAAAGATGTTTTATCAGCAGAATTAACAAGGATTATAACAAAAACATTCTTCTGCATGGAAGTCTATAAGATAAATTGGCACGGTATAAGTTTAGAGAGTGTGTTCGTTTCTTTTCACTAAAGTGAATATAAGACAACATTCAACTGGCATAATTTTCACTGGGGATTGCTTGCAAGAGAGGTAGAATTTCAAGATATTTCATTTTATTGCTGACTTTTTTTTGTGTTTGGCACTCTCCTACAAGTAAATAGTGTCCAGATGTTAATATTTCCTAATCAGGATGTTTTAGAATTGTCTAAATCAACTATGTGCTTTATTGGAGTCAAACCTTGTTGCTGCTGCCAATTAGCATTTCCGTTATTCTCCACTACTGCCAATAGGCTTTTCAACCCTATTGTCATTAAGTTTTCAAAAGTATTAGACAACTAGAATAGAAATTTCTCCAAAATTTTCACAATTCATCTGTTATAATCCCTTTAATCATTGTTTCATGTCTTTTTCAATTCTCAATTTATTGCTATCAAGTTTTGTGATGAACTATGTCAGTCTTATAGTTTCCTCATTTTACTTTCTTCTCTTTGATAAATCATGAAAGCTCTGAGCATATATATCTATGAAGCATAATGTCCAAACTGGTGACACTAGCTAACATCTCAGAACTTCCAGGTTCTGTTCTAATAATCCTGAAACATTCTTGGTTTTGACAACAGAAATAATGCTCACATAAAGCAATTCTGGGAAAAAAACCAAACAAAAAACCAAAAAATGAAGAAAGGACAGCCAAGGAAAACAATAATTTCTGTCAGAAACTAAGTGCTAAACACTTTTAACAAAGCCTTTCTAACTTTTCTCAACTTTAAAGCTGAGAAAATTCAGATGACTTTTTACTGGTTATAAGTATAATTAAGGTAGAAAATACAGAGAAAGGTGTAAGTTTGTCATTAGTTGCATCGTTATACAGTTTCAAGTTTTCGATTTGAACATCCGCAGGCATTTAGAAGAAAGTCCTAGATACTCTTTAAAGATCTTTTCATTTAAAGCAAATAAAAGCTTCTTAAGAGTACAGTACCAGATTGAGAATAGAAAATCTATGAGTAAACATAGAATTTGTTGTTGATAAATGGTCATAAATTCAGAAATATGTATAAAGAGTGCATGGAGAGAGAAGAGTGACATGGGAGGAATCTCAATTGACGCAACAAGATGAGCAATTGTACATAAAACTATGAATGTAATTTCTTTGGCTGTATTTAGGCTAAAATAAACTGTACATTTAGTTTTGTTTAACTGAATTGAAAAGGGCAACTAAGAAAAAGGCCTGCAACCTAATATTAAATAAAGACACTGTAGCTTTGACAACTTCCTCCAATCTAAGCCACTAGCATGGAAAACTAAGATGCAAGAGCTAATGATGATTTAATGTAAATTTTAATATTTATATAAGCTATGTTAATATAATCACTTTACATTTGGGGTGATTATTCTCATATAGGATCCTACTGGGATCCTGTGTTCCTCTGCCCTCAAATACATCAATTACCCTCCTTTTTCCTTTGTAACAATTTAACAGATGGGAAAACTGAATATTTGTTTGCATGTCATTAGCTGTGGATCGTAGAACAGAAGTCCAATTTCAAGGAGGTAAATGTCTGCCAGCATTATTATTTAGAAGTCAAAGGATGCAGCAGTGTGAAAAATGAGGATATTTATCAATGAGATGAAAAATTTTTGAGGCTGGATGTTCCTTAACTTCATATATCAGATCTAAGCTACATTAGAGAGAAATTAATCATTCTTTGAAAGGTCCTGTCTCTTCCCTTGAGATGTAAAGGTAGTGTAAAGATCCACAAATACTTGGTGCTGAAGTAAAGGTCAGCAAGATGTATCCAATTCCAAATTAGTAAATGTAAGCCACTGATTCTTTGCTCTTTACTTGGCTTCATCTCATTTTAAGTTTCCAAAACGAAGAGTGTTTGTATACCACATTACAATGTTCTGATCATTATGGTTGCTATGGAAACTTAGCTCAAGTTTTATCAATATAAACTCAAATAATTGAATTGTGATTAAGCACAGTAGGAGAAAGAAGGGCTCACACAACATCCTTGTACTTCAAAGCAAATTACAAGGTCATGAGTCCAGGCATACAGGAACAGGATCTCCAAAGTAATTCCATTGCTCCTATCAAGGTACATCTGAACAGGAGTAAAGGCTACAAAGACAAAGGCTATGACTCTCTGCTGGTACATGCCATGAGTAAAGTACTGGGGTAACTTCTGCCTGCTATGTCTCATTGCAGGATAGAAATGAAACTTCTGGAGCCTTGCAATGGCAGTGAAAGCAAAAAACAAAGCCAAGTGCAAGGTCCTACACCCGGCTCGTGGCAATCCCAGGAATACCTGCAGGCTGGAAGGAGAAATGATTGAGAGCAGCCCTGTGGAGAAGGCCTTAGGGATAAGAGTTGGTGAAAAACTCAGCCTGAGCCAGCAGTGTGTGCTCACAGCCCAGAAAGCCAATGGAATCCTGGGTTGCATCCAAAGGGGCTTGGCCTGCAGGTCAAGGGAGGTGATTCTGCCCCTCTACTCCAATCTGTGACTACACCTGTAGTACTGCATGCAGTTTTGGTGTCCCAAACATAACAAGGACATGGAACTGTTGGAGCAAGTCCAGAGGAGGGTCATGAAGTCAATAAGTGGATTAGAGCATCTTCCCTAGGTTGGGAAAATTTTGGCTGTTCATCCTAGAGGAGATTGTGTGGAGATCTTGTAGCAAACTTCCAATACCAGAAGGGAGCCTCCAGGGAAGCTGGAGAGGGACTCTTCTTCAGGAACTTTAGGGACAGGACAAGGGAGAATGGGTACAAACTGAAAGGGGAAATTTGGGTTAAATATTAGGAAGAAATTCTTTACTGTGAGAGTGGTGAGACATTGGAAGAGGTTGCCCAGGAAGGCTGTGGATGCCTCATCCCTGGCGGTGTTCAAAGCCAGGCTGGATAAGGTCTCAAACCACCTGGTCTACTGGGAGGTGTCCTTTCCCATGTCAGGGGGTTGAAACTTCATGATCTTTAAGGTCCGTTGCAATGCCTTAACTTTCTCTGTTCTGTGACGGCCTGGATACAGCTGCAGAGTAATCCAGTTTCACCTCATACCTATCAGCCTCGCTCTTTTATGTAAAGTTGATTTAATGTCACTTTCTGATAACTAATATACATAATTAGCATTAATTATCAAATAACTATGTACACAAATTCTAGTGTGGAAGAAAAGAAATGTTAAATGTTTGTAGTATCTCCTGTCTGTGGAAAGGCACAAATTTTCAAGCCAACACTAGAAGAACACAGTGCAGTAATTAGTGATGTAGAACAGAGTATAATCAGAAAAAAAAACTTCTCACATGATTGAAAAGGGTTTGGGCCTGCAGTAGCAGAATACATTCTAAAGGTTTTTAGGGCAGCGATGTAAACACAAGATATTATGTAGTATTTTTCATGCAAAAATAGAGCTAGCAAGCACAAAGCAATGCAAGGGTTGCGATGAACTTCTTGGGAACACTGTGGGGTAGATACAATTATTTAGGCACAGCTATGTAGGGAAAGGAACTCTGTACCAGCTACACAGCTCAACTGCAGTACAGTTTTCAGTTTTGGTCATCTTAATTAGAAAGGGAAAGAGCATATAAGGATCAGGCTTAGTAAGAGTCAATGTGAATCAGCAGAAGCAATGAAAAAGCCATAAAGAAGTTTTTCTCCATTGTCTAGGTTTATCTTAGAGAAGAATAAAAATGCCTTTTGGTATAAAAAAAACCCCAATGAATTCCAGAGGGAAAAAATGGCAGAAAACAGTAAATCCCTTTGCATTTCTTTTAGGGGACAAAGAAGGGTAACTAATCTGGTACTACTGTGTGTCATTCACTGAAAGAACTCATTGCCACAAAATGGCATCAGGAGAAACTTTTAAATTGAAAGGGGAAGGGAGTTTGATACTGACACTGTTGGTGAGTACTTCTGTAGTTAAATCCTACAGAGAATTTTAGAGAAGCAAGGCTTGTAAACCGACACTTCAGAACAAAATGTCAAAGGTGCTTGTATCATGCCAGTTTTTCTAGATTTTGCTTTCTGGATTATTTCACACTGTCAAATATCAAACACAATTATCAGACTATGGTTAGCATTATAGTACATTAATAATTGTCTCCCAACAATTTTTCTAATTTCCAAACTCCTCTATTTCTATGATGATCTCAGATCACAACAGCCCATTTTGTACTGTAATTACATTGAAATTAATCTGCAGCAAATGAAAAGATAATTCCATGAGTTATAGTTGTAGGTCAGGTTTCAGCATGGGAAAAAAAAAATTATTTCAAAATAGAGAATATGCTGATATAAATGACATTCTAGAGCTATTGATTGACAGAAATTCTTAATTCTCTGTTAGAATCAAGAAGGACAAAAGCAGGATCTGAATGAAGATGCTAATGGGCCAGTTGCCAGACAGACTTCTTGTACTGAGACTGTGATCTTCACTCAAGGGACCACTAATATGAACCTTCCCGTTCTATGCAATAGTTTACTTTTATGAAGCTTGTGGTAACGTAAAAGCTTTGAGTCCTCAGCTGTGCTTTCACATGTTTTTTTTTTTTAATTGTATACCTTGTTTGAAAGTTGTTGGGTAGACTGACAGACTGACAGACAGATAAATGGCCATGGACAACATGATTGCAAAAAACTTTTCTGTTTAGGAAACCAGGATAAAAATAAACTGCCTTTATTATAACACTCAGTAGACTTCTGGAATCACTGAGATAGCCTCCATAATTACAGTACTATACTTCTAAGGCTGTTTAAAGGTATATAATGGTTATAACTGTTATTCTTCTCTGACTACCTGTAAAATTGCTGTATGCCACTCATTCCTAATGGCTGTTTAACAAATTTTAGGGTTGAATATGTGCTACCAACTGACTGCAGCTGGAAGAAACAAATAACACGACAAAACAAAAATCTCAACATTCATTTGGAATTGTCTCTACCAAGGTCTGTAAACAAAAGCTATTAATTCAGCTGGAAGCATGATGAGTGTTGCTGGGTAGTTCAATCCAAAAGAACTGAACTCTTTAGAATAGTTTAGGTTGGAAATGACCTTTAAGATTATTGAGTACAACTGTTAACCCAGCACTGCCATGACCATGACTAAACCATTTCCCCAAGCACGGCTTCAGCACATATTTTAAATACTTCCAGGGATAGCGACTCCTCCACTTCCATGGGCAGATTGTTCAAATGCTTGACAGCTTTTTTGGTGAAGGATATTTTCTCTAATATCTGGATTAAACCCTCTCCGGCACAACCTAAGGCTGCTTTTTTTTGTATGGTCACTTTTTTACTGGGAAAGGAGACTGACATCTACCTTTCAAGTAGCTGTAGAGAGCAAAAAGGTCCCCTCTGAGTCTTCTTTTCTCCAGGCTAAACAACCCCAGTCCCCTCTGCCACCCTCATAGGGCTTGTTCTCTAGACACTTCACCAGCCTTGTTGCTCTTCACTTACAAGTCACTCGCAATTATTTCATGATGCCACTTTTTGAGAATCAAGTGAATACTTGATTCTGAAGTACATCAGAAAAAGCTTGAGGTCCTTTTGGTCATTTAATGGAACACAAAAAGCCATTGTGCTCCTCAAATGAATATTTATTCAAATCATGAAGTGGTTTACTTCAACCACTTCAATTTTTAAAATCCATCTTTGCTGCATTCCAATTTTTATTTTCAGTAAACAGATAGGCATTTATCTAGAGGCAAAAGTATATTTTCCTGTAAAAATAACCCATTCTGATGAAATTATCAATATTATAATGTATGCAGCAGTCAACAAAAGCAAGTTACCTTTCTGGAAACTTACAGATACTTGGTCCGATTAGATTATTTACTGTTTTGAAAGAAAGGCCTGTGACAACTTACCCAAATATGGCTTTTCCTAGTGTTTGTTTTTTTCAGGGAGATGAAGGCCCTGCTGGAAATTTGAAGCAAAGCTGAGGTGATGAAGACTCCATTGCTGGCATCGAAATTGCAATCTGGGTAGAATTTGGGCCAACATCCCCACACTTTAACATTAAATTAATGTTTTTGATTAAATACTAAGTAGTGAATGATTTTTGAGTTCTGTATCTCATATTTTTCAGTAATATAGCCATAACCTAGAAAAGGGGTCCAATCTTGTTCTTCTTTACTTATGATACTTACTTCTTCTTTATGATATCTATTCTCATCAATAGAAGTCATACATGCTTGAGTTTTTTTGATCTGTTTTCTCTTCTCTTGCAGTTGTCAAGCACAGAACAGCTGAGCTGGGAGGAGAGTAGTGGTGAAAAAAAGGAAATAGATTTGTTAATCATGCTCTTCATTTAGTTTAAATGGCATTGGCCATTCCTACCTATTATCACTTATTATGCTTACTTTTTTGTGATTTATTTTTCATCTCTTTATTACTAATGCATGTCCATTAGCTCAAAAGATTTTTTTGTTTGATTTGCTGATGAATAGCTCCATACAATGGCTTGGCAACAGTCCCCTAGAATAATGTGGGATTCAACTGTTCTGCCCTTGTCACCTTGTGCTGGTCTAGTCTCTCTCATAACAGAAAGTTGGAATACTGAACAAAGAGGTTTTTAAATCATTGGAGAAGGCTTATTGTACCATAATGATCCTTTCTGGGCAAAATCTAAAAATAATACTCTATAGGTGAGCTGACCTTATGTCTAAAGCCAACCCTTAGTATTTATCATTGCATTGGCTTTCTTGATTATAGAGTTATGATATGCCATCCTGCAGCATCTAATGCTGTTCATCCAAAATTTTGGGATGATTTTGCTACTAAGTGCAAATAAGAGGCAAGATGCCAGACTTGAGGTAGAGACAGTTTTCACTACTGGACTGAGTAGAAGAGCTATGTGTCTTTTTTAAACTATCTATTTCATCTCTTACTTGCATGCATCCATTTGCTCCAATGGCACCTCAGTGTTTTGTTTCCCTTAAAAGACCTTGGATGTGAGATTTTCTTTTTGATGAAGGGCTATTCAGGGCTTAGTGTTTTCATATCTTAAACCTTTCCATGCTGAAAATATATACCCTTTCCATCACATACCAGAAGGATGACAATAAAACTGCCATAGCAGAATAGACTGCAAGGTAAGTAACTGTTTCCTCGTTCTTAAAGACAACTTGTAAAAATAAAATGGGCAGGTTTTTACAACCATATTTGAAAGAATTGATGTATTTATCTTGAAACCTGGAAGAATTTTTATATCATCAGTAAGTTCTGACCTATTGATCTGCCTTCCATCTGGTGACACCATTTATACTCATGCAGAGCACAATCAATAGTATAGAAAAACCATATTTCTCCTGTATTACGGTGATATTTCAAATGACAGTATGGTCAAGGGAGAAGGTTTCAATAATAATAAAAAAATATTAAAATAAGAAATATAGTTTGGGGTTTAATAGCTTGCCCATATTGATTTTTACCAGGGTTATTTGCCATATTTTACCATCAGGAGGAGCTGTCATCTCTGCAAAAGCCATTTATTTTCCAATTAATTACTTCAGCTTGGAAAAGCAAATAAGAATACCTAGGGATTATAATGTTTCCCAAAAAAATAAGCTAAGCTTTCCTGCCCCAGGGTTCTAGCCACTTTCTGCACCATTTCCTCTGGCTCTTTGGGATTCTTTAAGCTTAATATTTTTCAAAAATGTGAAAGAATCCCAGTTCTTCCTCAAGTCTCAGCAGTGCAGACTATCATGCCACAAACAAAAGAGGTTTCCAGAGGCCCTGTTAGGAGGAGGGAAAGCAAGAGCACACCTTTGGCTTATGCTCCAGCAGGAATCATTTAGAGAAACACAGGCTTTCATTGACAGGCTTAGGCAACAGCCACTGCTCAATACCACAGAGGAACATAAACAAAAGCCCAAAGTCTCAGTCAGTCTGACTGGGAAGAAAAGTATTTCCTCACTTCAAAGACAGCAAGTATTGTTTCACAGTCTGTCTTATGGGATGAAGCTTACCTGAAAGCACTGCCCACATAAATGAGATCCTGTTTATATCTTCACAGCCCTGACTGTATCAAACCACTATAGAAAACAAAAAAGGCCACATAAACTTTTAATTGCTGCTGCCAAATTCATACCCTTTTAACATTTTTTGGGGACAAGAGACCTGAGTGTCATAGAAATCAAGACAAAAAATATTAAAAGGCCTTCAATATAAGGAAACACAAGAAAATTGTGCTACATGATTAGCCCAAAATTAACATTTTGGCCCACTACAAAATCAAATCTATTTTAGAAAACACTAAATGGTGAAGACAACTCTGTGGAGACAAGGGGAACTCTAACACAGAGACTGTGAAGACTGAGTCCAAGGTGAACCACTGTGTTAGGGGTCAGGCCACCTGCCACATGTTAAGAAATTAGACCAGTGTCATGCTGCCCCAGATCTGTGGTGCTTGTCAGACCTGCACTGCAGGGCCTCAATTACGTGAGAATTACTTGAGTGCTGTGGAACAGAAATCTGAGAATAGAACTTATTACTCACCTTTTTTACCTTATTACATAAATTTAACTGTGTGTCACTGAGTGGTGTGGCTCTGTTCTCATATCCATCTGATTCAGATTCCCTCCAGGACAGCATAAGAGCAAGAATAGCACAGCTGACATTTTGGGTCATTGGTTTTACTGATGCCACCTGAACACTAATGCTGTCTTCTCTGGGGTTTCCTGTATTCACAGGTGGCCAGTATCAATGTTTCAAAAGAAAAGGGAAGGAAAAATGAAATTTAATGAAAGGGAAAAAAATCTTTATTTTCTCTTCAGTGAACTTATATTTTTATAGCTGCTCCCATCAAAATCTTTGGTGTTTTTCCCCTACAAAAGTAACTGGCCTTGTGAACAAATATCAAGAAACAATGATAAGCATTGTCTGCATGAAATGCCTGTGGAGATGACATGAATTTATCATTCTTTCAATCATGGCCCATAATCTACATATGAGGTTTAAACCATTTGTTAAAAGAGTTTGCATCTCTCTGATGGGGCTCTGTGGCATCATGCAACTCCAGAGAGGCTGTGCCTGTCAATGCAGCACCCTGTCTTAGTCATAATTTTCTTTAAGAGAGAAGAAACTGCCAAGGAATTAATCTAGCACAAAGCAGCTTTGCTCTCTCTGGGCCCTGAAGCAGCCAGCAACAAGTAGCAAAATCCACGCACACACACACACACACACACACACACACACACACACACACACACAAAAAAAAAAAAAAAAAAACCAAAAAAACAAACAAAAAAAAAACCCTAAAAAAACAAACCATACCAAAAAAAACCCCAAAAAGGAAACAAACAAAAAAAACCCTACCTTTAAAGTCAGTGAGAAAAGAATTGTAATAGCATAGCTGATATTGTTCTTACAGGCATCCTTTGGGAATTGTAAACTCCCTGGAAATTTCACAGAAACTTCAGCTGAAAGATTATTCATCTGAAACCAGTGAATGAAGAAAGACACAGCTGGAATGGTAAAAAAGAGAAGTGTTTGCTCTGCGGCAGCAATTAATTTATTAACTATTTAAGAGAAAGATAAGAGATGCTATGAACTATATCTCTGTACTTGTGCACTGTATAGCAAAGGTAAGGGAAGTGTGGCAGCTGCAAGTTTTGCAGGGACTAAATTAGTAAGCACAAATAGTTTTAATATAATGGAAACCTAAGGTTTAAGAGATTGGGAACATTTCCTGTAAAATCCCCCTTTGATCTCAAGATAATTTTCTGTTTTGTTTTATTAGGCTTTTGTAGACTTTTTTGTTATTAAAGAGGAGATGAATCGACAGGGATAACTGAAAAAAAACCAAAAAGAAACAAAACACCCCCAAACCAACAACAACCATAGCCTCCCCCACCCCTCCAAAAAAACCAAACCAGTTTCGTCTCAACAAAAGGAAATCTCAGGTTTAAGGGTAATTTTATGTGAAAGATGGATGAAGGGGAAGCTTTCCAGGGAATATGTAGCACACAGAAATGAATCAAAGCATGAAAACAGCATGCAGAGGAAAGGAGGCCACAACAGAGAAGAAAAATTACTTGTTTATATCCCTGCTTAACTTGGGTAAGTTCAGGGAGATTTCTGAGCTGAACCATGTTTTTTAGCTATAGACTCATTAAAGGATACTCTCGACTGTCAGCAGAAGTTATTGAAGTAATAGAATTAAGAATAAAAAATCTGCAAGTCTAATTGATATTTCTTTTTAGGCTCTAGGGAGACTTAAAGATGAAACACAGGAATCTCAAACTTCTGTCTCAAATACAGTGTGGAAGAACAGGACTGACACATCCTGACATCAATTATTTCAGAAAGCTGCAGGGGAACCTGAGGACTGACCAATAGCTCAGTGCATCCACCATGTTAATTAGCTGAAACTGCCTGAGAAATGAAATTAATGTGCATCTGAATAAATATGAACAATTATGGTTCATAAATATGAATAATTAAGGAAGACCAATATGGCATTTGCAAATGAATAATGGTTTTTACAAATGTACAGTTCTCTAAAGTAATCAGCACGCCTCCAGACTGATGCAAGAAGGCTGATAAAGTGCACCTTGACCTTGAAAACGTGTTGAACAAGGTCTTGTAACAAAGACTTAAACAGATGAAGATGACTTTGGAGAAGGGACTAAAATGAATAAATAAATTCCGTATTAAGAGGTAGAAAATAAGTGGCAAAAATAGTTAGATTTCACAGGGGAGGAAGATTATCAGAAGTATTCCTTAGTGATTTGCACTTGACTCCATAATTCTTAATTTAGTCTTTAATGATCTTGAAAAGATGCTGAGCAGTGAGGTGGAAAAGTCTGTCAAAGTTAATAAGTTATTTGGTACAACATACATGACCAGGGGCTGTGAAAAACACAAAAGCACTTCCTAGTAGTGACTGACTGGGTGACAGAGTGGTGTTGAATGTAAAGGAGAAAGCAGAAGCCCACTTTATTACCTTAAGTATGCTTTAATTAATCTTTTGAAAAATGAAATTTACAGAAGGTAAATATAATATTAAAGTCATCAACCCATTTCAGAAACAGTATAGTAGCCTTAGAGAACTCTCCGAAATACTGTTTCAGTTCAAAATCAGAATTTACAAATTACATCTTTAATCTGTGGATATTGTTCCCTTGATTTTCAGGTTTCAGACAGAATGGAAGAGAATGAAACACCTGATTTAAGTTCCATTAAATAAAATCCATCTATGAAAACTTCTGATGTAGTATTATTATTTAATTGTATTTTACAAGAAGATAAACCATTTGATATCTGTTTCCAGTGTAAAGATCCAGAAATAATGTGTCAATTACCATCAAGCTACTGCAACTTCTTATGATCTTTTAAAATAAATATATTACAACTGCTTTATAAAGCCAGGCCAAGAGTTAGAGAACCTAATACATATCATAAAGTAATGAACACAACCTACAGTAAAAGTCTCTCAAAGATAAACCCGTGAAACTTTTCTACATATTCTTCCCCAGGGCTCTTTGGTCAATATGACTTCATAGAAACTGTCGTTCATGCATATTTTTCTGTCTATGGTTTTGTTTTCCTGGGACTGATAGAAGAAGTAGATTCTTTTCTTATACTGAGAAATTTTGATTTTTCTATTTTTTATATCCTTTGAATTTTGTCTGCATTAGACGTGATTGGTTGCAGGTGTTTGTCTTGTTTCAGGTAGCAAAGTAGCTGTAGTATAATGATCTTTTGGTACTCTCCAGTTTCTTTTCTAAACTTACCTCTCTCTCTTCAGAGATGCGGATAAAATTCAGGCAATTCTTAATTAACTCCTCTTTTAGACTTTTTGAGTATAGGAATACACTGGTTCTCCACCTGTAGCAGAGATACACAGTACTTTCACTTATTTCAAAATGATAAATAAATGCTAAAATCAGCAAAATTTGTCAAATCATAGAATCACATACGTTGGAAAAGACCTTTAGGGTCATTGAGTCTAACCATATGTGTAGGAATCATTTCAGTAGCTCTTGAGGAAAAAAAGTAAACAGATTACAAAACTGAATCGTCCATAAAAAAAATAAGTAATTTTAAATAATTTTAAGAAAAGTTAGCAGGGCCATTGAATTCAGTCTTGAGGTTTTGACAATCTCACTATAATTCATGATGCAATTAATTGCATCTCTTGAAGATTTTTGCAACCCTAAGAACATTTGACCATCATGTCAGGACTCCAGGTACATTATCAAGTTTCTATGACAGAGTTTTAAGGTATTGCAACCTTAAAAAATAGCTGGTTGTCTTGCATTTAATATGACAAAACGTTAGTACTTCAACTTTCATTGGTCTTACCAATTTGTATAATTTTGTTTGCAGCCTTTATAAAATTTATAATTATTAAAGGTGACACACAATAAGTTGATTTAAGATGACAAAGTAAACATATGCCATAAATAAAATGAAAATAATAGTTTTATCAATTATCTCTTCATCTCTCTGTCTTTTCATCTCTCTTTTTCTTCACTGAAAAATGCATCAGTTATAGTTTTTCAAAACTTGAATTAAACTATCAGTATCTAATTTAGAGAAATTTCCTGAAAGATGATGCAAAAATAGTAGAGGCCATCATCCCAAAATAATCAGATCACTTTTGAAATGTCTTTCAGTTTGATGAGTTTGTCAATGTCATGAACAATAGTTCCTCAACTCAGACTATCTGTCAAATCCACTAGACACCAAAAAATCCCACCTGATCTAGGGAAAATACTGGAAATTTTAATAGAGGAGTTTAAACTGTAGAACTGCAATATTATTCATTTTGAGTCATCTAATTTCATTTTCTCAAAATAAATTAGTAAATACTGGACAACATTTTGAAGGATCTCATATATTTAAGGAAAATATTAAGCTGTTAAATAATTTTAAAAATAAAGAGTGCACTATTACTTTTACTAATTTTAAAATGGAATGTCAAATATTAATTCTTCTAATGTGTATATGCTGTTAGTTTAGTTGACTACTGTTATTGGCAAAAGCTTCTGAGTGAATGTTATTATTTAAGATGTTCAGAGCTTCTAGAAGCATATTTTCTTGTAATGTCTCATGATTGTTTTAGGTATTGGGAGAAAAAAATATCTGAATATAGCTGAACTAATTAGAGAGGTCAAGAGTGGTGTCAGCAAACTTTCAGCTGTTTGAGGAGTTAGTGGATGTGGCCTCCTGGAAACTGCCCTCAGAGATAAAGGATTGAACAGAGCTTAGAGAATATTTTTCTCACAGCACAAGAACTTTCAATTTCCCTTTTTAAGAAATCAGGCACAGAAGGCAAGGAGATAAGCGTGGCTGAGCAAGGACCTCCTGATCAAATTAAGTATAAGAAATGCACAAGCAGTGGAACCAAGGACAGGTTTCCTGACTGTAATATAGCAAGTTGCCTAGATATGTAGGGATGGGATCAGGAAAGATATAGTTCAGTTAGATCTTAATTAAGCAAGGAATGCAAAGAATAATAAGGATATCTATATTGTTGATATGAAAAAGAAGATAAAATGAAAAGTACCTGTCCTGATAAGTAAGACAAGGGAACTGATGGCAACAAGCACAAAGACTTGAGGCACTTAAAATTTTTTCTGCTTCAATTTTCAGTTTTAATCTCTCCTCCCACACCTCTCAAATTTCTAAACCTCAAGACAGGGGATGAGGGAATGATCTCTCTGGCTCTAGAAGATCATTTTCAAGACCACCTGAGAAACTTGAATGTACATAGGTCCATGTGACCTGATGAGATGCATGTCAGGGTCTTGAGGCAATTAGCTGCCTAAGATAGTGTCCTCTTATTATGTAGTGACTGTATCAGTGGACAAGGCCTTTGACATGTCCCCCCACCCAATATTCCACTTGATAAATTGGAGAGATATGGGTTTGATGAATGCACTTTTAGATGGATAAGGACTTTGCTGGATGACTGCGTCTGAAGTTCAGTCACAGTTATCAGCTCAATAGACAAGTGGAAATTAGTAATGAGTGGTGTCCTTCAAGGGTCCATACTGGAATCAATACTATTTAATATCTTCACCAGTTACATTGACAGTGGGTTTGGGTACACTCTCACCAAGTTTGCAGATAACACCGAGCTCAGTGGTGAGGAGCTTCGTGTTATCTGCTGATGTGCTTTAGGGAAGCAATGCCAGCCAGAGGGACCTTGACAGGCTTGAGAAATGAGCACACATGAACCTCGTGAAGTCCTACGAGCCCAAGTGCAAGATCCCGCACCTGTGTAGGGCAATCCTAAGCACAAATACAGGCTGGGTGGAGAATGGATAGAGACCAGCCCTGCAGAGAAGGACTTCAGAATACTGGTTGTATATGAGCCAGCAATGTGCACTTGCAGCCTAGAAAGCCAGCTGTATCCAAAGCAACCAGGGCACCAGGGTGAGGAATGGGATTCTGCCCCTCTGCTCTTGTGAGACCCCACTTGGAGTGCTGAGTCCTGGTTTGGGGTTCAGCAATGACATGGACATGTTAGGACTGACCCAGAGAAGGGCCACACAGATGACCTGAGGGCTGGAGCACCTCTCCTATGAAGAAAGGCTGAGAGAGTTGCTGCAGCCAGAGTTGTTCAGCCTGGAGAAGGGAAGACTCATGGAAGACCTTATTGCAGCCTTTCAGTATGTAAAATGGGACTCACAAGAAAGATGGAGGGATACCTTTTATGAAGATCTGTACTAATTGGACAGGGGTAATGGTTTTAAGTTGAAAGAGGATATAAGAAAGACGTTCTTTACAATGTGAACAAAGATATGAAGAGTCGTTTATGTTCCATTTCTTGAAGTGTTCAAGGTCAGGTTGGATAGAGCTTTGAGTAATCTCATCTGACAGAAGATGTCCTGGCCCATGGCAGGGTGTCTGGACTAGATGATCTGTAGAGATCCTTTTCATAAACATTCCATGGTCCTATTATTTCATGATCCACAAAGTGACAATTATCGTGAAGCAAGAACTCTGGTTCTTTAGGATGAGACACACAGAAGATTTATAAATAATGAGATTTCCCAAGACGCTCACTTTTGTACAACCTCTTCCAGATTTACCAATTACTAACCTAGATTGAACATGTTTAGAAACCTGTTTGTCATATTTTATTTCAGCTATAAATGAAGAAAAATAAGATAGTTAAACACAGAGTAAACAAGAAGAGGACAACTAGATTAAGTGGGAAAAAAAGCAATAGAATTATGCTTTGAAAAAATAAGACTGCTAAAAATACTTTTTAAATAGCAAAGATTAATAACAGTATCCAACAAATGTAAATAGTATTGGCACATTCGAATCTTGAGCCTGTATATTCTACCATGTAAAAAATATATTCATTCCTTCTTCCCTAAGTTGATGTCTCAGCAAAAATAATTTTGCTTATAAGTGCTTGAAAAGTGAACCAATTTACAGAAATCTACTGCAGAATGTAATTGCCATCTAGTACTCCAGGCAGCTCTGCCCATAAATGGAGGAGAAAGTAATAGATAAGGGGAAAATATAAAAGACAAACAATGAGAAAGAAGAGGAATTTTAGACTGCTGAGAAGAGGAACTACTGCTATAAGTCCTGCCAGTTCATGAGAAACTGATCTGCAATTCATGAATGACAAAACATATTTTCCTTACAAAACAAAAAGAAGAGAGGTAAACAGAGCAAAAGGTGCCCCCTACCCCACTGCAAAATGGTGAATGGTATTTCCACTTAGGTAGATCCTTTGTGTATTTAAAAAACAAGAGCCTGAAGAATGCAGAAATTAGAAAACAAAAATCATATTTTTTACAATTGACAAAATTAAGAGGTCAAAAATGAAGAGGTCAATGAAAAATTTTGAACATGTATATAATCTTCTGGTAACTCAGAAATCCTCAAATCCTTGCATTTGAGAAGCTATTAGGAAAAACTGCTTACTTTTTTCTTCTAATTCAGATTTCTTTCTAGCTAATAGAAGCTGAGATCCTTTTATGTGTTTTTACTGCTGTTTTGCTTTTTTTCATAAGAGTAGAGCTCCTGCAATCCTTTGTCTATGACTTTTTTTGTCTGTTTACTCCAAAGTAACCACATGCCTTCTTTTTCTTTCCTGTATTCCCATGTCTTTAAAGGCACTGTATGGGAAATTGCTTTTTCTTCTCTCTGTTGGAAAAGCGGGACTGCTGTTTTGCTTCTGGAAGCAAAGAAAGGAGACTTTATGGATCAGACCCAGTAGATTTTTTTTTTTTTAATCAAGTCAAATAGTACATGCTATTGATTACAAATTCAAATGCAAATGTAGTACTCTTAATACTAGTTCTAACATTATCAGTTTTGGTCTGTAAGCTTTTTTTTTTTTTTTTTATATTCCTTTTCTTCCATGAGATTCTCGATTCATTTTAAAATTCACTTGAAGGATTTCTAACCCTGGAAACATTGTGGGCTTTCAGATTGACATAAGGAAGTAGGAGAATCTCTGATGGAAATGGTCTTAAATCAGATGGCCACCCCATGAGACATTGTAGAAAACCATACGGTAACATCTGGATTGACACAATAAAATTTTTTTTGAGCATGGCAGCACCACTGTTCCAGGGCAAAGTGTCTGTGTGCTCTTGGGAATTAGCCCCTCCATCACAAGTTGTTTTCATCTTCATTTTTGCTCAACTAACAAATTCCTTCTCCTTCTTCTATCTGTATGCAGAACAAATAAGGGTAATATCTCAAAAGAATTACAGTAACAGATTAAAAGCAATGTGCAGGATCACAATTATGTTGTACATGTCCAAAATGAATAAAATAGAATTAATTTCAGATTTATAATCACAAGAAATGAGGCTAATGAACAGCACTAATTACATCCCTGTAACATGATAAGCATAAAATAATTAAGTATGGATAATGTATTATATGATTTTAACAGAGATCAGGAGCATAGGTTTTCAGGAAAAGTTCTAGGCAATGGAGAAGATTTTACACCTTTAAAATTAGCAAAGATGTCTGGAATATGAGATTTTCCTTTAGGTCTCTGTAGTAACACTTTTTAAATCTGCATTTTATATAACTTAAATGTGAACTGCAAAACTGCAGCTTATATTTAAGGCCAGGAAGACATAACTGTCTAATTCCCATTTTTGACTGTTCTTTAGAGCATCTTTATTGTAATAATTTGTTGCCTTTTATATCACACTATGTTAATTCTTTATGAGCATTTATTAAAGTATTATTTTCTTAGGGATACCTCCAAGTACTGATTTTATTTGTGTATCTTAACTTTCTCTGGAAAAGTAGATTTTCATTTGTACAAATACCATTACAACAATAATAAAAAATATTAGGTGTCCACACTGGAAATTGAAACACAAAATTAGACAGAGGTAAGAAAAACTTGTCCACCTTAAAATTATAATATTTAGTGTTTAAAGAGTAAAACAAAGCATTCAAAGAAGTATTGGGGAAATTATGCAAATCACGATCTAAATTATTAGCAAACAGAAGAGGAAAATTGGTTTGTTCTCTAACCATTATTTCTGAAATGGGATTTCTGAATGGTTCCATGTTAAGGAGTTTTCTTCTTTCAATTTTTGTTTCATACCTTAATACTGCGGGGGTCTCTTACAAATAATATTTCTGAAATCAAGCATTTTCTTTAACAGCCCTTCAAGTTTGCACTAAATCTTCCAATGCTTGCTACCCTTTTACATACAATATTCCTATGAACCAGCAGATGCAAAGATGAGCAGGAAGGTTTTAAGTCACATGCTGTGGACTGCTTATCTTTAAAAATGCTTCATGAAAAGCACATTCTAAATGGCAGGCATATCACCTAATGGAAGGAAAGGCCTTTTAAAAACTACTTGTTTTCAAGTTGTTTTGCCAATGCTTCATTAGCTTTCTTTTACAATCAGAAGATGAAGTTCTTCCTCTTTTCTTTTTTCTTTTTTTTTTTTTTTTCTTTTTCTTTTTTTTTTTGACAAAGTAAAACTAGAGCTGGTAGGACTTGGGGGCGGTGTATGTGGAAGGGAAGCAATAGCACCTCTCTTTATGTTTCATTCTTTGTAAAGACAAGGAGTCTCACAACCCACTTGCAGCTGTGTCAGGCTTTAGCCAGTCTGCAGAGTTATGGTTGGATAAGAAAGGGCTGAAGCTGAAAGATGAGCTGCTGTACAGTACATCTTGGGTTAAAACTTCCTGGGGTTTAAATAACATCTCTGAACAGGATTAACATTTTTAAAACTTCTGCCATGCACTGAGCAGAAACCATGTTTGTGCAGCTCCCAAAGGAAAAAAATCTTTACTAGGTGACCAGAAATAGAGACCAGCTAAATGTATTTGGACTCTCATGCAGCAAAGCATAGAAGCATGGCCTTATTCTCCATTTAGTCAGATCACATGGGCAAAAAACCATGTTCCTTGGGCTTGATCAGAACGAAGCTTGTACTGGACTGATTTGTTGAACTGATGCTTCTGGGTTCATTGAAAGCTCACTAAGCAAATGAAAAATGTTGCATTAGCATTAATAAGCTTCAGAAACTAAAATCCTATGATCTGCAGAGCATGAGGCTGATTTCACAGTAAATGACCTCACTGCAGTTTTTGAACTGAACAAATGTAATGAGATTAGAAGAATCCTCTCATGGATATTTCTCATTTCACAGTATAAAGAGTATATATTGCCAATAGATATGTTTTTGTCTGTTACTTATCACCAACTAGTAATTCCAAGAAGTTTTTCTTCTCTGATAATGCCTTGAAATTTGTTAGACTCAGCTAAGCATTATGACTTGGAATAGGTGACAACTTTAAGTCAGAACATCCAAGAATAAAGTTTAAAAATTTACATTTTTTAAAAACTTCAGCACAGCAAATACCCAGATTAGAAGATGACTTTCTGAATGAAGAAATTATGAAATCTTTGTAAGGAAGTGTTGACATGACTAAGTTCTGTTGAATTATTTCATTGGTCAATGTCTTGAAAGACAAATTTAGCAGCATTTTTTGAATAAAGAAGCATAGAGATTCAGAAAATACAACACTAGAAGGGGAAAGCTTCCATTTGTGACCAGGAAAAGACATTATTGAGAAAGTAAATCACACTCTTCATCAAATAGCATTTTTAAGAACTGAAAACTGTCAGCAAAAGAAAATTGTAAGCCAGAGTGCACATGTTATCCACGTTGTGTCTTTAGCTGGAACAGAGCATGCCCTAAACAGTCAAAAAACATGTGGATACGTGCTCTGTATCACTTTGGACTCACCCAGCAGAGGAAGGAAGCCAAGGTTGAACAGATGTCCACTTCCAGCCTCACATTGTACCATATGGCAGAGACATACAGACAGTGCCCAGAGGAGAGAGACAAAAGGTTTGTTTAATTCCAAAACCCCTAAAGTGTTATGGATGGGTGTTATAACAAAAAAGTGGGAAAAGCAGCCTGCAGCTCCAGGTACTGGGCAAGCTGTGTATCTCCCATTTCATCTTATCTGGTGATAAACCAGTTGTAGTAGATTATTTTGCACCAGCAGAGCATGCAGAGGTCTCCCACTGGAGCAGTAAATCTAACCCAGCATACTTCATAGTGGAGGGAACTGCTGAGCCTGACATTTACATGACCTGTAAATGATATTGGACTCCTTTATTTCACAGTAGACTAACCATGCTGGGTGTCACTTCAGGGTGAAATGGGCGTGCCTGCATACACTTATATATACAGGTTTGTGAAGGAACTGCAGTAGCACATAATTTGGTTTTCTCATGGTAACTCTGATTCTTGAAAAAAGCAAAATTAACATTAAATAAATCCACAATTTGTTTGATGAGGGATTTGACAAATGATCTTGGCCCATCCTGGAGACAGGTAATGAGAAGCTATTTTTGTCCTGGAGATCTAGCCCCTTTAATATGACATGGCATATCTGAGAAATATAGATGAGACAGACAGGGGTAAGCCCAGGGCCTTTTTTTCTTCTGGAGTGGCAGCTGGAAGCTAAGCATCATACCCTATACTAAAATGGCACAGGAACCCACCTTCAGGTACCTGAATAACCAACTCCCTAATCTTTTTGTGAGAAAACAAGAACAAAAAATATCAGTTCAGCAAACCCAAATACATAAATACCAGTAATAAAATCCTTGGCTGTGAGCGCTACCACTGATCACATGCCAAAGTATTATTCTGAACCTTAAAAAATAAAGTCACTAAAGATTTAATTGTCACCAGTGCTGACATTATAAAACATATGCAGCCCTCCTTGCTTCACAGCAAAGCTACCAGTGTGGGCCCTGAAATGCACAATATGTGCTTTCCTTTGGCCAAGGGTGTCTGGGTGTGAGGGACCAGAGAGGGAGTGTGTGCTGCCCAAATGCCCCAGGGAGAAGTGGCCTGCCAGCAATTTTCCTTCCATGATACCCACATCCCTCTAGCCTGCTCATCTGGTTTTCAGCCTTGGCTCCTTCCTGCCCCATTCCCTTCCATCCTCCTCACTGTGGACATATAGCAAATATTCTGGTCTCAAGGTCCAACAAAAATCTTTCATGGAATGGATAGAGACTAGCTTGTCATTTGCAATTTTGTCTGAAAGAATGCTCCATATTTCAACAGGTTAGCCTCTCCTGTCACACGAGATGGTTGGACATCACCTGCACAAGATAACAGATTCTTTCTGAACAGCTCATGGGTTATTTACAACCAGTGATGCACAACGATTAACCACACTTTTTCCACTTTTCATCACCCAGACTGTTTTAACTTAATTTTTCACCTATTTTTATCTGGCCTCCTCATTCTTCCTTCTCCTTTTATGCTTCTCCAGGCTCACTTTTTCCCCTCTTTGAAAAAAGGACAACAAAAGAATTTGTTGTTTCATTCTTTAAATGGGCTCTGTTCCTCAGTGTTCTAAGGAAGAGTATTGTGAAAAAAACTAGAGGCTGCAGACACAGCAGGCAGACAGGAACCACAAGTTTCAGTGCAGAGAAATTTTTTTTTTTTGTTTGTTTGTTTGAATGCATTTGACAAGGACTAGGCAAATATATAGTGAATTAAAGGCTTCAGATTGCTAGGTTCAATGGCAAGGTTGGTTTCTCATTTACAAAGCTCTCTTGGGCAAGCTGGTAATTGAGCATCCACTGTAACATGTATGTGATTTATGGCAACCCCAGATGAATGGTGGTGGAATCCATAAAAAAATTATTTTTAATAAAGAAAAGGAAAAGCAAACTGATTCCATTCCCAAATGTGAAGTCTATTTTTAATTCATACTACTTTTCAAATACTGGAACTATCCAAGAATAACTATGGAGTTATTGGCAAATGACTTCAAACATATGTATTTATGATACTATGCAGCCATACATACAAAGAATACAACATTTGAAGGAGATAAATATGGTTTATCATGTTAGCTCCATTAAGCTTAAGTATATGAAATTATCTTTGACAAACTCAACTGATTTGAACACTGTGTTTTGAAAGTTGAAAAGCAACTGAAAACTCAAAAAAAAGCTGAAAAAAAAAGATACAATTCCTTTACCTCTGGTTCATACACCAAGCAGGTAAAAAAAATTATTACCCACCTCATCTCTTCTTTTAATCATATGATCAGTTTCAGTCCCTGTTTCATATTAGCATTATGTAAAATCATTCTATTAGGTCCTTGTTTGCACTGTATGCATTATATGTGCCTTGAGGTTCATGTACATTTTTCTTAGAATATTAGAATACACAATGAATTATAATCTTCTGTATTCTACTGTATCTTTACTTAGTCATACACATATTTAATACTTGGAAATTACTATGTGGTGGTAGATATTTTTCAGTTGAACTTTCACCAACTCTCCATTAGAGGCAAGATCTTGCTTGTTAAAAAAAAAAGCTATAATGAATTACATATCATTTCCTTTTATATTCTTCAGTTCTGCTAAGAATATTTTTTAGGTTGCTGGATAATTAGCTTTTACCCCTCCTTAGGTACAGGCCTGAGTTCTCAAGGACCCACAAATGTATCATAGAACTGTTAATCCTAAGGGAAAATTATATCAGAGCTCAACCTCTCCTACTTCAGACAAGTCAATTATAAAATTTCATTGAGAGCAAATGTGCCAGAGTTTTTCACTTTAAGAGGGGCAAAATAACAAAATGTTCCCTCCTTCTTAATGCTTTCAGAAAATTTAAATTAAAAAGCTCCAGCAAAGGAAATTAAAATTAAAGGGAGAAAGAGACCCGAGTAAAGCATCAAGTTTGACTGACTGGATAAAATAATAAAAATTTACTGAGTTTAACTAATGTTTTTTCAGTAGCTAAAACCAAGGATCTCTGACCATTGCAAAACCAGGATTTTGTGAGTATTTGAGACCAAGTTTTAATAAATGTAATAATTAAATTATTATGTAAATAATTTAATAATATTAAATTATTAACATAATTTAATTATTTTACATAAACATATAAGCAACAGTCTTAACTAAGTAAAAAAAAAAAAGAAAATAGGGAAAGAAGAATTTAATTTGTAATTTTTTCTTTAAACCTTTTTTTTTAGCCCAAGTTTTCAATATATAGCAGGCAGTCTACTTCATGTTCTTTCACATCACACTACAATACATGTCAATGTCCTAAATGCATGCAAAATGTCCTAAATAAGTATGCTGGCATATAAAAATAATTCTTTGCCAGCCAAGGCAGAAAGCAGGTCTGTGATATGTATAACCCAAACCTATGTCTGTACCATCTTTATGGAAAGATATAAACGAAAATAGAGTCAAAGGGATATTTTGTGTAAATTATTGATTGCTTTGAATTTAAGGCTTGTACAAAATTAGTAATTTTTGATGAGAAATGGCAAAAATCTCTCAAAAGTTAGTGTTTGCTATAGAGAACTGAGTCTTAGGTTAGAAATGTTTATAAAATTAGAAGATAAACAGTAAAATGGTAGGCTATTAAGTAATTTTAATTTTCTAAACCTACCTCTAGAAAATTAATGCAAGGGTATCAGCAGATATCACATTCCTTGGTAGATAAAAAAAACGCAAAACATATTTCTTTGTTAAACAGTTAAGACATAACAACAAAATATGAGTTTTATATAGATTTTATTTAATATAAGTTTTATCTTTAGTGAGATAAATCTTACCAAAGCAATAGGAAATTTTAGTTTATAATTTGAGTCAGTAAATTCAGCTAAAATTTCAGAAGAACAAAATTTGAGGAATAGTGGAAATTTTCTAGCACGTTTGCCTAGAATGATGAGTTCAAGAACCTCTGAACCTCTGAAACTGAAGAGGATGCAGAAACATTGTGTCCAATATATTAGCTTGGTGCTCGAAGTTCAGGGGGAAAAGTCCATTACAAACCAGAACCTTGAGAGGGTTACAGACTTCCTGGGATGACTAAGCAGTTCCTACAGAGATGAGGAGTAAAAATAGAGCATGCAAATATGGAAATTTGAATGTAACACATTTCTGCATCTTGGGAATTTAGAGATTTACACAAGACCAACAGCCTACTGTGGACCTACATCTTGCAAAGAAAATGAAAATACGGCACTGATGTTCTCCTTAGCCATAAAGCAAGAAGTAAGCAGAAACTGTAAAACCAATGTACTGCAGGCTGAAAACACTAGACTAAAGCCAAAAATAATGAAGCACACCCAAATATTAAAACATGATACTAGCACCAAGGAAGAAAAGAGAGGATAGCATAATGGAAAAACAATATGTATCATGGAAAAAATATCCAGATTACTCAAGATAACAAAAGGAGGGGCTGAAAGATCAACATGTGAAACCACAGCTACAAATATCCAAACACTACAGAATAGGAGAAATAATTTAAAATGCCACAACCATGTTTTTGTGAAAGTATGAGCTTATTCTAGATATTGTTGCTCCCATTTTTCACTTTTTTGACTTGGTTATTTTTCTCTATTGGTGTACTTTGAACTAGAGAAATTTTGACACATTTTACAATAAAGGCAGGTCATATTCATATGATATTATAAAATTTCAATACTGGAACCCTGGAGCCTAACTTTTCTGACAAGATATTGAGAATCCAATTTAAAGAAATATTTCTATAATTTCTGATCATTCTCCACTGCTGTCAATGAAATATTTATAAGAGCCTCATTTCTTCTGCTAGTATAAAATAATGCTGTGCAATTTTACAAGTGTGACTCATGACATAAAACAAATTTGTGGCATGTCTAAAACTTTAGTGCCTACCTAGACCCTGCCTGAGATTTTAAACAGAATTGGAGAGAATCACCCCTGTAGTCAGTTCCACTCTAGTGGAACTCTTCCACACCATAGCAGCTAAGCAATGAAATAATTAATTTCAGAAAGTTTCACAGAAAACAGTAATCCACAGAAACCTACAAAGAATTGAATAATCTCAATCTCAATAATCAATAGCCATAGCTATAATGACTACTACAGGTCAAAAAAAAAGAAAGAATTTCAATCTAAACAAAAAATGGAAACCACAACAATGTACAAAAAACGGGGGGGGAAAGTTGAAAAAAAAAGAAAAGAAATGCTCTCTGTGATTTGACCTGCAAGAAAACAGTCTTCCTGATTTCCAGTATGGTCTCCACTCCAACTCTGAGCATGGGAGCAGGGTTCAAAAACACAGTACTTGATAAATTGATGCTACTGAGAGTACTAGTGAGCACTAATCTCCAGTCTGCCACTGTACTCAATTAAGAAAATACTTTAGGGAGGAAAAAAAAACCCCAAGAAGCAACAAAACACAAATATAAAAGCACCCCACATTATTCATGGAATAAAAAACTAAGATGGTCTTATTTGGCAACAGACAAAATTTCTGAAGCATATCAATATAACTTCCATTTATAGCATATAAAAAGAACAATCACTCTCCTAAAATATCAATACCTCAGACAGGCAGAGATTCTGCTTCACTTTTCAAATATTCTGTCATCTTTTCCATGAACTTGACATGTTCTGATGATTCTTCATTGTTATGCTGTTTTGGAAGATTTTTTTGAGCATAAACCCATAAAGAAGAAGAAAGGAGAAGAAAGAAGAAAGAAAGAAGAAAGAAGAAAGAAGAAAGAAGAAAGAAGAAAGAAGAAAGAAGAAAGAAGACAATGAAAATGACAATGACAACGATGATTCTGACAACAGAGTTTAAATTTTTTTTGTATTTCTGTGGCTATTTTCCTCCCCTGAAATTTACTTGTTTATTTTAATAAATGGTCAACAATCCCCTCAGACTCTGTTCCACTAATCAAAACAAGTCAACTACTTTTAATTACACTTCCTTAGGACAGTCTTCTCCTTTGATTAGTCTAGTAGACCACGGGCTGCTTTCAGATAAGAATTTTGTAACTTGAAAAACGTTAATCTAAGCATTATATGTTATTTCAGAGGAAGTCCTGAACATTGTCTCAAATAAGAATTCTGATAATTCTATATCCCCATCAGATGACAGTTTTCTCTCCAAACTCACTGCTGCCCTGTTTTGCCAAACTTACTTATCTTAAAACAGCACCACTTCTCACACACAACTCATAGGGATGGTTCAGATGCTCTCTCCAGACAACCACGCACAAAGATTCCCCTTGTCATCTGTTGTCCCTTTTTGGACAAGTGATCAAACTACAGCAGCTGTTTGTGGCTCCCTCTGTGCCTGAGTTGTCATTGTTTAATACCATTCTATTCCTACGTCTCCACAATAGTGACAATCCTCTCCAGATTTCTTGTTTCTCTGATGAAATGAACCCATGCCAGCCCTTACCTGGTGGCCACTACTGCATCTATTCAACAGGATCCCATTCCCAAGTGTCACCAAAAACTGATCCCTATCCTTTCTGACAACTGTTAAGCTGTCCCTTTTCCTCCAGCTTTTCTCTATCTGCCTCACAATTCACTAGCAATCTCTGTCATCCACACCTCCCTTTTTTAATGTACAGGACTCACATACAGATGCTAAACCTAGACATTCTCTGGATTAGATCCCTTCTCTGAGAAACCGGAAATATTAAAAAAACCTCAAAAGATGGAATTGGATTTCTCTTATGTCCCTTTTCACACTTTCCTTCAAGATCTTTTCTAAGACAATGTCCAGTACTTAGGTCTACTATCAAGAAGTTTGTTGGCAGGTAATTTTCCAAATTTTCTGGAATATATGTTGATAAACTTCAGCAAGTTCTTAAATAGATTTTCCTCCATAAGAAAAAAACCAAAAAGCACACCAAGACTAATAACCAACCAAGACTGGTTTTGTTATTCTTTAATCCACTTGATAAAAAGAGCTCGACAAAACACTGAACTTATAGAAATGATGTTTGTTACAGAACAGTGATATAGTCTGCATGTTCAAGGATTAAAAGTTTTTTTGCCTCTTGGTTCCTGCATATTTTTTGATTATCCAATTTCAAGACTAACATTCATACAAATATTTTTGGGAAATGCATGAGGATTCAGCTAACATTGTTTTTTACTATATGGATTACAATTACATAAGAAAACTACATCTGAATATAAAATAAAGTTTTGCTTCTCAAAAGATCTTTTCTTAAAAAGAAACAAAATTTTGGTAAAAGACCTGCTGCATTGTCAAGGATATTCAGGGATGAGTAAGGAAGGGGAACCAAGAGCAACTAAAAAAATCATAGAAAAATAACCTTACTTTTTCAGGAAAATTCCCATTCAAAAAAAAGAGATAGTGAAAATAAAAGCTCATTACTCTTCTCACAAGCCATCATTAGTTGGATGCAGGTACTTTTATTTACTAAAAGTAGTGGCTAAATGCATGTTTATTTTAACAGAAACAGAATTTCAAGGACCTTTTGAAAAAAAATCTTGCTGGATAGTTAAGGCAATTGATAAGCATGGACAGAAAAAATTAAAAAAAAAAGAAAAAAGAAAAAAAAAACACAAAAAAAGAAAAAAAAAAAAACAAAAACAACCAACCAAAAAAAAAAAAAAACCAAAAAAAAAAAATAGAGCTTTGACTTGGTTGCACCTATCAAATGTCATATTCAGGGATATGATGAAATACAGACACAGATACTAAAATTACTGGAGTTAACTGGAGTTAACACAGGAAAATCAGAGCAGGACTTTCCCTGAGATAATTTTCCCTGCATTATCCTGTACTGATACTCAGTTCCTGAGAGATTTCGATGCCACCACTCTGTTGAAATGTGCTTTTCCTTTTCTTTCTGAAGTTCTCTACATCATCCTCATGAAACTCCATATGATATCTTAGTCATTACAGGGAATCTTGATTCTCAGCTACTGTTTGCCTTGGAAGATCTCCCTTTATGAAGCATCCGCTAAAACAGATGTCTTCCAGCTTAGACTGAGAGATCAGAAATGAAGTAATAGCTTGAAAATCACAGTATCCTCATGAAACCTGGCAATGCAGACAGCAACAGGAGACTGGAAACAGGGTGAGAACTCATCTAACCATCTGATTTCCAAGCAGATAGTCTGTTATATGCTGCACACAGCAGGTACTAGGCTGAAAATGCATTCATGTTAGCAGAAAGCATATAGTAGATGAGCTGAAAGGAACCCAAAGTTTTCTAATATTACAAGTATCCATGCCATGTGATATCAAGGATCAGGTGCAGATAAACTAGCGTACATTTTTGTAGATATCAGTAGTTTCCTTCTTTTTTTTAGCAATGCACATTGCTATCTAATGAAAAATCAAGAAGTGTCAAAAAGAATAACAATTATTCAACAATACAAAACCCCAGGTTTTAAAGCCACAGTTTTTCTTCAAATCAGTACACTTTTCTAAACTGCATTGTATGAAGATGCTTTGGGTGTTGAATGTGTCTAATATTTATCACTCATGCAACAGAAATGAAAAACATTGCCCCAGGTTGCCTGAAACTTAAGACAAATTCTTTAGTATTTAAGCGTATAGCAAGTCTAACCTGATTCCATGAATCACCAAACACTTCACTACCTCTGAAATATTTCAAGTAGATCTGGTATGAACTAGATTCTCCTCCTGCTACAAACTTAGACAAGCAGATTGCAAATATTAAATTAAATTACTTTGATGCAACCTCATGGACAAGCATTTAACTCAATGATTAGACATACACTGAAAATAGAGCCCATGATCTCTAAATTCAGACACTTTGAGAGTTAAAAGTGGATCTGTTTGTGTATGAGAACTTTGTCATGTACCTTAATTACCGCATTGCAGAACACAAGGATAATGACCATCATATACTTACAAAGAAATTTGTTGAACATCCCTATTTTAAATACTAGGGTCAATGACAGAATTAATGAATTATCTGTCATGTGATTGTCTAAAATAAAAGATGAAATCTCATAAACAGAATACTATTGAGAATCACTTTCTATTGTTTACTCGGTAATATGATGACTTATAAAACATGGAATGGTCTCTAAAGGTAACAATAAATCAAAAGTGTAATATTATAAGTTTGGCTTATTTTTTCCTTAGCTTACATTCATCCTACTCTTTTCAATTCTAAAATATAAGCTAGTTTCAACCAAAATCTGCCCTGGGACCTCAAGGTCTGCAAAAATATTGTATGCTTCATCATTCTGTGCCTATGAATGATTGTCTACACCTGAAATCCCAAAATTCATGGAAGCAAAGAGCAGTAAAATACCCCATCTGAATGCACACATCTTCTTGACAATCTAACCTTGAAATTTATGGAACCAAGGGAGTGTACTAACTTCTCGATGTAAGTGTGATGAGCAATACGAGCCCCTCTCCTGAATTGCAAGAATTTTATTTTGGACAAGGTCCATTTAAACTATTTTTCCCCATGAGTGACCTGTCAGTATAAAACAATTGTTACATACTTAATTTTACTGCAGTTGGCATTTTCAAATGCTCCTGAGTTTGTAACATCAAAGTTGGAATGCTTTCCAGGGTATCATCATTCAGAGTGTCATGTTGTCTACTCTCAATTTACATCAAAACTGAAATTCCAATTATTCTTACCTTTGATTTCTAGTTAAAATTCTGGTTTCTACTTTGCTATGTGCTATTTCCCACTGCATGCTCTACTTAATGAATATAAATGGTGAATTTTGGGTTGGACAATCTTTTAGTTCTAAATATCATGCTGTTTTCAGACAATAGGCACTCTGTCACTGAACAAAGTAGGGAGGGTTCATAATCTGTATGAATCTGGACCAAATACAATTTTATTGTCCAGGGAAAAGAGGGGACATTAAAGATTGTATACAGACAGCTGATCATGACCAGATGGAATATCTAGCTGTGCTTAGCAGCAGGCAAAAATATTTTGGAGGACCCATAAAAATCCCAGCAAAATGGTAAGAGTTCAGATTATATATATATATATATATGAGAACCTTTTTTCATTCTTTTTTTTTTCAGTAGATAGTCATTCAAAGTTGCTAACCAAAGAGAAAAAGGTTTAATTCCTAAGTAGTTTCCCTAAAAGTAAGTTCCACATAAAGTAAAAGACATATTACAATATGAATATTTTAAGGACTATAGAAATTCAGAGTACCACTTGAGGGTGAAAAATAGACAAAACTTAATTTCCTGCTGAACAGAAGATGCCTTGCTTTGGTGAAGAGCTGGAATCAGTCATGGTTCTTGACAATTTGCCAGGCTACAAAATGTGAAGCAGAATTAAAGAAAACCTAGTTATTTATGATTTAATTATTTCAGGTTGATAAAATGTAGTGCTGATTTAGCAAACCACATTTGAAGTGCTTTGCAAACATTATCTAATTTGTTTATAAATATGTCTCTCTCTTTTGCGTTTTTATTTATGCCACTCTTTGTTTCGGATAAATGTGTTAAATTAAAATTAGCCACCCCAATAAGAGATACTGAAGAAAAAGAAATGCAGTAAAATGTAAGAGGATTCAATGTAGCACAGAGTAGATTCTAATATTAACAACTATTATGTCAAAATTCAGGTTTTGAAGGCTGCAGCACTGCAGGGCAGAGTATATCATTAAGGCACATCTGTGGAGGTGGCAGAGAGAGACTACTGAAAGCACTGAAAAATAGCTTTTTCCCTAAAAGAGGTGCAACACACATATTTAGCCAGCCACTGAATTCAGGTAGGGATAGAGTCATAAAAAACAGACGTACCAAAAAAAAATCTAGGGCCTGAGCAATGCAAAAGCTGCTGTACTTTATAGTTGCTACAAATACTCCTGCCTAATTTAAGCAGAGCATTTTTTCCCTGCATCTCCACACTAAATACCATGAGGTTTCTAATCTGACATCGTGATAGACTTGAAAGTTTTCATGAAGGTGGTCTTTCCATGAATTCATATGTCAGAACAACTGCAAGAGGAGGTTCAGCATATCCCATGTTAAAAACACAGTGTAAGTCTCAGCTGACATAAATTCTTTCAGATCTAAAAATGTATCTACCCATGAGACTGGTTTTGTTTCAATAAACAGTTGTGATATTTCTTACAAAGTATATTAAATCAATAATATTCTCTGAGGAAAAAATTATATAAAAAATTATTCAAAGAACAGTACATTTATTTTTCAGAAGTTTACTTTTAGATTCTACTAATTTTCAATTATTTTTGCCTTATTTTTCTTTAGAGTTTATTTCATTAACCAGGAAGAGAAATAAAATGCAAGATTTCTGTAATAAATTCCTTGTGATGGATGTAAATCAACTACAAGTTAAAAGGGGGGAAAGGTATATATTTGCACTCATTTTTAAGCAGTATTCTTTTTCATAATGCAGTTCAGATTTTAATTTACCCTTGTAAGTGTCGGCAATGGGCATAGGCAGATTTTTACACCCATGTGACCAGATAGCTTTTGGAGCAAGTAAAGCTTGCTGGAGCTTTCTTTCTGTTTGTTTTCAACTTGAAAGTTCTCAAATATATATATATATATATATATATATATATATATATGTGTGTATATATATATATATATATATATATATATATGTGTGTATATATATATATATATATATATATGTATATATATATATATATATATATATACATGATCTTGTCTAGCTAAACATTTGAGTTATGACTCAGGTCTTGATCTGAGAAAATTAGAACTCAGAAAGGAAGAAATGGCTTATAAGGCTTCTGCGGGTGTGCTTAAAAAGCTGCCAGTTCTTCCCAATGTGTTTAGATGCCTAGGGTACTGCTGCAAGTGAAGAGCTGGCTGCTTCAGACCTTGGGTAACACCAATACTGTCTGAAAGTACTTTTTCAGTGAGTATTTTGGTGGTTTGGAGCACCTTCACACTTCTCCACCTCTGGCTGAAAGACATATCTGGTGTCTGTATTGTGTACAAGTATCCGCAGGTGTACTGTCCGTACATATGTGGACATATGTAAATACACTGTGTGAATATATCTGCTCCCCACTGAGCCAGGGGCATTGCTCCAGGAGCCCACTTGCTGAGCACATAGCCACTGATCTGTCAGTGTTGGATTCTTTTCAGACCTGGCCACCTCCTTCTCATGAGCTGTGAGGGCCAAGGCAGAAGCCCAGCCATCAGGTGCAGAGGCCCAAGTGCTTGGTTGCCAAAAGAAAAGATGAAAGACAGACTGCATCTAAAATGCCTCTCTCCACCATGTATACATGCTACAATAAGAAGTGCATTATGTCAAGCTTGGCTTCTGAACTCATTTCCACTATTTGATAGCAAGCAATATCACTGGGATTTGTTGGAACGACTGAAAGCGCCTTCTGGGGAATGGAAGATGTTAAGCACAGCTATAGCATTCTTCATTTCATTTTTTCAGCAAGGAATGCATCTTTCTTATGCTCACCACTGACACAACAGTCAGTCTTTATTGCTGCTTAGGAAAAAGGCTTCGTAAGAATCTCATTGCCACCTGGATACTTCTTTCTGTGACTGTCAGGATGTTCATGATAAATGTGTGACTCCTGATAGCAAGGTACAGCAAAAGAATTTTCCTAGATGCATATATTAAGCAGTATATCTCTATCTAACTATATAGTAGACAGTTTAATAAACATATATTGCTGGATATATTTTGCTATTTACTTCTTTTCATTTATTGATGACCTCTGAGAATTCAACTTTTTCTATACTTTCTCAATTAATAAATAAATATAGCACACCAATTACTTGTTTGTACAATAAAAAGCAGGTCATAAAAATATCACAAGGAAATGATCATGAACCTTCAACTATGCCAGGTAGTTGGGTCTAATTGTGTCATAAAACAACCAATTCTATCTTACAACTGTTTCATTTTCTCACCTCACTTCTTACTGGAAAGATGGTTCAAAGTCTCATTTTGTTAAAGAACGTATTGTTAATTCTAATCTAAACTTATTTGTGCACAGCATAGAGCTCTTTTACTTTTCCTGTATCAATATTTTCTTCCGGCTTAACAAACTCCTCCACGGTTTTTGGTCTAGAAAGTAGAGAGGGAAGTGAAGGTCTCTCACAGAGGGATCAAGTGTGTGTCATTCAGTCTTTGTTTAGTGAGATTATTAAACCAAATTCTGTTAGTCACTGTTTGCAGGAAGTTTTGCCCTTTCTCTGAGCAGTCTCTGTACTCCTTTTAATGGAAATTTCTTTTTCCTGAATGTGGATTATCACAATGTATGTCAGACTCTCCATGATAATTTTCTTCTAGGACTTTTTAATATTTCTTATTCTCCTGCCAATTCTTCTGATATGTTTAATTATATTTCCTTTCTCCTGACCACATCACACTGATAACTTATGACTCATCTTGATGAACTCAAACTTTTCTTTTCCACTGTCACTCGTTCATTTCCTTTTCATGAACCTTCCATTTATAGAATAAAATTCTTTTATCAATCTATAGTAGCAAGACCTTCTTGTTCTTGCATTTTATACCAATTCCTATTTGCCTTTCTAGTCTTAATTGCTTTTTCTTTGACAATATATCCCAAGTCTTGCACACTGTAGAGGTCAAAGTCATCTATTTGTGGCTGCTTAGATAACTTATTCCTTTTGAAAAGTTACTGCTTCAAGAACTGGTTTTGATACTTTAAAAAATTGAGTTTTTAGTAAAAAATCATTGCTACTAGACTCACTTGCACACTTTACTATGTTTCTGTACTTGGAAATCTAAAAATTGGAGGTAAACCATCCTAACAGGTAGACCACTTCTCCTCCCCCACTGAGGAAGAACCCATGAGAAGGATCTGGCCTCCTTAATTTTCCCTGGCATTTTCTATGTCTCAGTTTCCACTTCCATACAATCCTTCTCATAGCCATCTTACTCCTGCTATATATTCAACAGTGATGTCCCATCTTCTGCAAAGAGAAGCAGAATGCTGCTTTAACTTAGCCACCCTGTAATTATTTTGACTCTTCATCACTGATTAGGATGAGCTCAACTTTGTTTAATCATCTTCTTTTTTAACTTTCTGGTCTTCCTGATAAGATTCTTTGATGATCAATATTTTCTCAGGATTTTTATCATCCAACTTGCCAGGTTTTTATTACATCTTGTTTCAGCTGCCTAGGTATTCAACTAAATCTAGAGCCCTACAGAATTTCCTTTGTGCTTGACAATAAACTCCAAGTACTCTAAATGTTTCCTTCACATTCTTCCAGAGCCTTGGACACATGAATCCTCTCAGTTTGACCTGAATTCCTCTGTAAAACTCAAATCTGTGATTTTGAACTAGAAAGAATTATGTAGTAGCCTGGATTTTTAAACTTCTTTTTTATTTAAGCTGAACAACTCTAAGATAATGGTTTGTGTACTTAGCACTTACAAGCCTTCCAGAATAACTTTATTTCTTGACATTGTATCACTCTTGAATGACAAAATCTTTTAGCTTTTGCACTCAGAAATGACATTGTTATTCTTCGCAATAATTTTTTGTGTTATCCATATCTAGGAAATTTAAAGTCTGGTAAGAACAGAAATATAAATACTTGTAGTATTTATAATGTTAAGATCCACTGATTTAAGTTCTTGGAATCTTTAGAATATTTTTATGTTGTTGCAGTTGTACTAATTTGTTGCAATCCTTTGCAGAAATTGACTAATATATTATTTCAGTGCCTCTGTTCTTCCTCTCCTCCTCCAAATCTAGCTCAGGTATGGTTGGGCCATTTCAGTGGGAATATTTTGCCTCAAGAATAGCAATTTGTATATTTTTCTTTGTTTCTATCAGAATCTCTTTTTTTCACCTTACTTCCACTACTATCTTGTTCTATATGGCAGGCAATTCATTTTTCCATTCTCTGGTTCTTCTTTAGATTTAGGACTGGAAGTCCTTTAACAGCAGTCCCCACTAGAAAAATTCAAACAGACTTGTGATATTTGTAGCAGGCCTTTGTATTTCCTAAGTATTTCACATTCAGTTTTCTCTTACAGTCTCTTTGGCATCATTCACCTTTTGGGGCCATTACTGCCCCTATCTGCTCCCATTTTCTTCTTTGTCTGCTCCGATGGAAAGAATCTCCTTTCTCCTTGTCCCTGTCACCCTGTCTCTTACCTGATTCCCTTTTTACTTCCCCAGCACAGCTAAACTTTTTCCTCAGGGAACAAAAAGATGTTTTTACCTTGGGAATTAGCCAAGCCAGACAGGATATTGGTTAAAGCCTGCATTCAGTAGAGGAAAGAGGGAAATATGGGAAATTGTTGCTGGAATGGGATGAAGACTACATGTGGCAGAATCCCAAAAAGCAGTTGCTCTTTACTTCTGCTTAGCTCCTGTCAGTCAGTTCTCATTAGTTGTCTTTTTTAATTAGCATTTATGCAATTACAGGCCTAAGAGTGCAGGCTTTAGTCAGGCAAGCCACCTGCTGAGTTTTCAAAGTGACTTTTCTACAAGTTTTTCCTTTCTAGAGTTCAAGATCAAGTACAAGAGAAGCAATAGCTGAGTTTCATCTCTTTTGTATCTGGACTAATTCCCACACCATCTGCAATAAGCATTCTTAAACAACTTGTTAATTCTCTAGGGTTCCTTACTGAAGCAACATGATGACTACGTTACTGGATCAGTTCTGTTTCAGAAAGAGATGAGAGTATTACCTTGCTAAGCCTCAGCAAAATTCCAGTGCCAGGCACTACTCCAGACTTTCACCAAAGTCTTATTTCTAACTCAAGAGTTTAGTCATCAGCAAACACAGCTTGCATTCATGAGATATAATATTGAATTTTATAGTTATGCAATACCACAGAGATAACCATCAATATTTATTTTATATTAGAAACTTCTTTTGGTCCAGGTTTGACCCTTATTCACTTTATGTAGTCTCCTGCAAAATGGTGCAATTTGATGAAAAACTTCCCAGAGCCTGAATCTTTGAGCAACGGTGGAAATGACAAGGGAAACGCTAAGATTATTTAGAAATGTCAAGCCCAGTGATGCAGCAGTGAGTACTTTCATTTTTTTCAATTTTGTTAACTGTAGTTTTGAATCAGCTTTTCACTGAGAAAATAATGGATCTATTTCTGCCGACTGTAATAACTGTGGTTCATGAGGTCTGCTCTGGCTGTGAGCTGAAGGGTTGCAAAGTCAATGGAAGTTTATAAAATGTTTTGATAGCTGTTAATAACATAAACTGAGGGGTAAAAGTTACCAAAGGAAGAGAAAAGAGAGAAAAAAATATTAAAAAATTACAAATTATATCTGTCTGTGGATATGATAAAAGGACTGCAGTGAAACCGTCTTTACCCAGAAAAAAAAAGCAACATAGAAATGAATGAAGGCAAACTGGTGTGTTAGCAACACAGTCTGTTCAACATCTGCCCTTAATCACTGCCTTTTTAATGGTCTTTAAAGAGGCACTTTGAAAGGAACAGGTGGACACAAAACCCAACCATCAAGTAGGGAAATAACTGGTTTTTTCACTCCAGAGACTTCAGCCTTTGATTTTGATCTCTGAACTCATCTCCCTAAGGGTGTTTCCAGATTAGCTCATTATAAAATTAACAAAATCCCCTTTCTGATTAATGTGAAGCCTTCCTTCTCTGTTATCTGCCCAGGACTCAGGGAAATTAATTTGGTGATAGAAGTTACAGTGATTGAGCTCCAGCCTCAGACAGTAAAAAGCACTAAAAAAATGGGGAAAAAAGGAAAATAGGATCAGAGATCTCCTCTGTTACCAGATATAATTTTCATTATTTCGTGATTATTTCCTTTAAAAAATAGTAAGAAAACTACCATCTTTCAAAGAATTGAAAGACAGAAATAGCCTTTTTTCCTATGAAATATGTCCCAACAACAACAAATTACTTCTACCTCTAGATCCTGACATTTAAAAAAGGCTCTTTGGGGATCTTTGACTATAGTTTTCAGTTTTGTAGTCAGGTGTGATACTTTTTTCTTTTTTTTTTCTTTTAAATAATTGTTTCTCATTTTAACATATATTTTCTAGATTCTTTGAAACAGTAAATAAGTACCTCTACTTGTTTACCGCTTGACACACTGGTTTCATATGAATATTGATAATTCACTATGCTTATTTATCCTTTTTGAATAAAGGAGAAGCAGTTGTGCTGAAGCTGAAGTATAACTGACAATCCCGAGTGACTCCAGATCTGCTCGATCATAACCATCAAACAAACTCCCTTTGGTGGGCTGTGGCAGAAGGGCTGAAGAGCTGAGACTCAGCTGAGAAATAAGACGACATCAGACCACAGAAACGAAGAGCACTGTTCACACTGCAGCTGCTGTTGTCCAATCCACATTCATCCATTCCTGGAAAAGTTTTTGCCCTTGCTTTCCTTGCCAGAATACAGCTGCTGATGAGTAATGAATGCTGCTCAGAATAACCACATTTTGCTGAAAGTGAGCCATGGACACTATGCTCCCCCCCTGACTACTGATAGAGAAGGTATTTGAAGTACAAGCTCTCTTTAAATAGCCCAATGCAGCTTAAAATATAGTCTAATTTGATAAACAGGGGGGAGGTTTATGGATATATGTGTTTCATATATCCATATGGTTTATGGATATATGTGTTTCATATCTGCTATTATATGAATAGTGCAAAACACTAAGAGTCCTCCTGGTCATGTCTGAAAAATAAATTTCTATGAGTTATGGAGATGTCAAATTTTGCAGTGTGAAATGTTACAGAATCACAGAATCAATGTTACAAATGTTACAAATCACAGAATACAAAAAATTCCTCTTTTTTTCATATGTACTGGGACTGCATTACTAGCACAACCCAAAATGAAATTATTCTGAAATCATATGATCTTGTTAACACTTAAGAAATTTCTCCATTAATTATTTACAGCTTGCTGTTATTTAGACATGTTCTCTACTGCCTACATGATCCAGGTTATTTCACCTTCCTTTTGCACTATCATGCTCTTCCCACAGTCTTTCCACAGTCTTATTTCTTACCTCATTCAAACATTTATTATGTTTCATTTTAGACAGAATTCATTCCAGGGCATATGACTCAACTCAAGACTTTAATTATATTTCAGCAGGTAAAGTTTGAGAGTTTTGAGTCAGATGCATCACTTGGTAATTTATATATCACCCAGTATAATATCACATACTGATTTATATTGATACAGGTTTCTCTTTATTATAGGAATATACAGCTTGTGTCCTCCTTAGATGACACAACTATTTAAATCCTGAGTTAACAAGTATTTAAATAAAGGCATCTGCTTTGTGATTGCTATATGGTTGAAGGGAGTTCCATTGGCTGGCTGTTTATCCCAGTGAAATAGCACAGATATTGATTATTAAACCTTCTTTGAGCTGGATAGAAATTCTTTCCTTGCCAACTGGAACTATAATATATTTAGTTGCTAGTATATTTGTATTCTGAAACTAGGGTGATTTGGTTTCATATGTCTGAAGGTATGTCGTACTGTAAAATGCAAGTACTAGCCAGCTGTGAATTATTTTGTAATGTTTTAAATCACTGTGAAAGTTTTTGCACTGAAATTATTCCATATTTCTTTTTAGCCTCTAATGCTCAAAATGCATTATATTCTTTAAAGAACTAAACTCCTTACTAAATGCTTTATATTGGTTCTGAGTTTTTATTTTAAACCTGTTTTTATTTGGTACACTACACTTGCAAGATATGGTGGAGTCAAAAAATTACGTAGAGTGAAAATAAGGAAAAAGCATTCTTTGCAGAATGACCAGCAACACTCATACCTGGAGTTTATCTACAGTATTTTCTTCTATACATAAAATTCTATAGATTTTTGCTCCCAACAGTGCTTGGCCAATTTAAATTAATTTTTCATTATATTCTGAAAAAAATAGTTGTGCAAAGTAATCTCCAGAGGCCTTTGAGGTTTGCATAAATGGACACTAAGGTGGTATCTCAGATCAAATGAAACAACATATTGATTCTCGTTAAGAATTCTGATCATTGATTTAGCAGTGCACTCAAATGATGGTGCTGTAGGTAAACATTCATGGATAGGGATCCTCAGACTTACATCCATCTGGCAGAAATGGATATTATAATGGACAAAACATGATGTGTAAGAAAAAAGGTGAAGCAGCAACCAGATGCTTAAACACAGAGGGGATTTATGCAGTTTTTTGTAACACAATTCAGACTGTGCTACAGGCTGTCTGAATTTTAAAAAAAAGTACAGAGGGAGCAGAAAGAAAACATTCGCATAGAAAAACCCTTCTGTGAGTTACTGGTTTTATTCTTAGTCTTCTTTTGGTTTTAAAAATCAAGAAAGAGATTAGCAATTAGCAGGAGATTATTGTCTTTTTTCAGATAGGGATTCTACACAAAAAGTAGCGCTCATTAAAATAAAAAGGGATCTTTTTGTTTTTGCTCAGGAAAATTTATGATGTTGCTGTTTTCTCCATTTTCAAGAACTTTGAAGTGCTATTGGTCCCATGAGAATGGGAACTCCCCTACCTTTATACTTCTAACACAGAGACATATGTATGCATGCACAAGCACTCACACATCTGTTCATGCTGGTCCATTTATGAATGATTCCAGACTGATTTCAGGTAAGTCAGGAGTACTCATATTCTAAGCATTCTTGGGAATGGTAGTGCAAAAAGAGACCCTCTGACAAATCCTGGAATTGGTGATTACAAAATGGGAGGAAAGGAGTGGAGAGGCTATTTGCTTAGTCTGAAGAAGTCTAAAGAAAATAAGCAGAGTTATCCTGTGCCATCTGTTAGGAAAGGATTGGGAGAAAGAATATAGGAGAAAGAATATGAAGTCTTTCCAAAGAGTCGTGGAATATGAGGTACACAGAGACAAGAAGGACATAAATAACAGTAATGGGTGGATTGGACAGCAAAATCCACTTGTGAGCCCTGTACTAAAGCATGATGGTAAAATGTCAAGGATGATGGAAGTAGGGACCCTTTGGTGTGTTGTCACATGCATTTACTCTCACTAGGAGCCTGTCCAGACAATGCAAGAAGTTCTTTCTCTACTTTTTTTTTTTTTATTTGGGAGGACTATTCAGGCGGATGACGGACAAAGTGCGCATGAAGTTTCATTGTCTTGTGGAGAAATGAGCTTGTTACCACGAGAATTCCTTGTGGCTTTATAGAAGTGCTAGCACACATCAGTTACCCCACAAGAAAACTACAGTTTGATCAATGCCAGTCTAGGTATGGAAAAAATATGGGAGCCTTAACAGCAGAATAATATCTGAGGCTTTAGCACATTACCTCATTAAATACCCCTGGATTTTAAGTTCCCCCCTTTCTCAGTCCTGCTCCCCAGAGCCTACATTTTTTACATAGCAATCAAAATTGTTCATGAAAAGAAGAAAAATCTGACTTTGTACAATATTTTTGTCTGTATTATAGTAACACATGGTTCCACATTTTTTTCAACCATAATTTTACTGTAAAATTTTTGTCCTAGCAGATATAGAAGATATGCAGATCTAGAATTTAAAGGAAATGTAATGTAATACAGTTTCTAAGATAGAATGACAATATTCCAATTTCTTCACAGTCATTAAAAAATGAAAGATTTTCAAGGATCATAGTACAGTAGAACAAGAAAATGAAATTTGACCTAGTAAAATATATGGAAAATCACTTCAGAACAAAAGAACTTTGAGTAAATCATAGTAAAAAAAAAAAAGAGACTAAAGAGGCAGTCTGCTATACAGAGGAAAAATAGATCAAATAGATATGGAGGTATTTGCATGTTTTAGTGGCACTGATTTCTTTGAACAATTATTATTCACTCTTTTGTAGGTGCCCAGTAATCCATCACAACATCACATCTGGTCCAGAAGTCATTTTTTAAACTATGCCGATAAAAGTGAATAATGCTGCTAAAACTAATTTTACTTCATAAGTAATAGAATATTTATCACACATTAGCTTAGTTTGTCATAAATAGCCATTTCAAAAATCACACTGAGATCACTGATAAGTTTAGGGAAGGAACTTAGGAGATCACTTATTCACAACTCCCTTATTAAAGCACAGTCAGTGTTCAACACAGACCAGGCTGCTTTGTCCAACCAGCTCTTGAAAACCTCCTTAAAGCTATTTGAGACATCTATGATATAGTAAAAGTCCTGTGAAAACTCCTTGGCCATTTCCTTCTGTATTGATTCAGGAAAAGACTACTTCAGACATACTTCACCAAGGCAGTTCCTCAGGAATTTTCCAAAGGATTTAATTGTAACAGAACTGCAAAGATATTGTCCCACTCTAGGAAATGAAAATATATTAACTGATTTTCCTGACTGTATTTGGTTTGAACAAACCAAAACAAACAACTGGTGTGGTGGGAGAAACATTCTGTTTGACACCTACCTTCTTTTTTTTTTTTTCTGATCTCTTGAGTCTTTCATATGGCTCCTTTTGAAATTACAGAAACATTCACAGCTTCTATTTCAACAAAATGTGATTCCTGCACTGACATCAACTCATAATCCTTTGGTAAGTATTTTCTTAAGTTGTTTTATTGGTACAACCATATGCTAAAATTTTAGTGAAGCAGTCCTTCCTTAAGGAAATGAACAAATACAAGATTGCTTGATTTTTATTCATAAGCAGCAGGCAGGTGTTTGTTTTGGTCCTGCTTGGTTTTGATGCTCTCAAGAAGTGCTGTGCTATATTGTGAAAACATAGGAAATAATTTGATTATATGAAAAGGAACTTGTAAAACATTTATTCTACAGATAGATTTAACTTCTTATATTATCTTCTATTATTTCTTTTTAAAACACATTTCCCATTGCTTGCGTATGTTAGAATTAAGATCTACAAAAATTTAAAATTGGTACAAATATTTTCTTTACAACATATACTGCATCACTTATGAAAGCACAGCAAAGAACAATCATTTAAGTGTTTTTTCATCTTTCTGGTACTTGAGAAGACATCTTCATGAAGAAGAAACTTTGAATTATGCTAAGGACATTGTAATATCACTAAATGGTTTCTCATAGCATGATATGTGCAAGTTTTGATTATAATTTTTTCATTTTTATATCATCTTTCAAAATAGAATAATATCACTTTTAGCAAATGAAAGAAAATAATTACTTGTATTAAACGAAATACACAAGGAAAGGGTTGAATTTTTCCAAGGACTTCACTGGTTTATATGAAAACTCCTGAGATGTTTTTAATTGTCAGACTATTGCCTCACACATTAAAATATGTAGTTTTAATATTTTTTCTTATGTATGAATCTTAAATCTATTTACCTACATTACACTCACTGAGAGCATGAAACTGTAGCCTAATGTTTGTGCTTACAGGAAAGCAGCAAGTCAAACAGGGAAGACAAGCAAGAACCTGCTCATTTTCAGCCTATGTATTCATACTTCCTGACTTTGGGGGGATGTTTGTGTTTGGTTTTTTATTGTTGATGATGGGATTTTTTTAAGCTTGGGAAATTTTGATTTTAGCTTGAACTCCAGGACAGCATTATAAAATATAGTTGCAGTGTCAGAGGTCTCAGTATAGGGACAGAACTACCAATTTAGGTACTTAGTTTTAATTTTCCAGATCTAATTTGAGTAAAAGAAGGTTGAATTGGTGATAAGAGAATTCTTTTGATCAAGATCTGCACTTCGCATGCTTTAGCTACTGACATGGATATTCAACAAACTGCATCAAGAAAATCTATCCTGATACTTTATGCCTGAAACAAGAAAATGGTAATTCTTTTTTCAGCTCAAGTGTAGTTTTATAACTGGATGAAACTCTCTTCAAGAATTTCTCAATCTTTTTTACTCCTACATCTCGGTACATGTAGTCACACTTTCCATGACCCCACAGTCAATGCTTTGCAGCAGCTCATCCTCAGATTCAGAAGTGCTCCAAGATATTTTCTGTGTGTTTTCCAGAGACACAAAAGTAACACCTATGACCCCAACAAAAACAGTGTTCTCTGATTTGGTCATAGGACTAAGCAACTGAGAAGTTGCTGCAAAGAATTGGCAGGCTAGATGAGTTAGAGGAAATGCTGAAATACTTCAAGAATTTATCTCTTAAAAAAGCAGAGGGAGAAGTGTGAAGATCAAACAGATGGAGGTTGTCAAAAGCCTTTATTAATGTTTGATTTTATGTATCACACTATATGAGACATGTATACACTCAATCTTTTTACTGCTCCAGATATACATTAGATAGGATCTGTGTTGTCTGGAATGGCTGATAAAAATAAAACACCTTTTGTAATTGCAAGAAAAGAAGTAGTAAGAGTTATTACACAGGAAGAAGATTTATAATGCTGCCACAGGGCACATTACAAACAACCAGAAAACAAATGAACATTAAAGGCCAGAGGATGATGACTTTATTGTTCTTCTAGATCTGCCCTCACCATATGGTCTACAACCTCTGATTGTTTTTACCTTTCCCAATGTTTTATTGTCTCTTTGTGTTACATACATAAAATGTTAGGAAAATTAACCACTGGCACATTCTGATAAGATGATTTTCAAACATAAAATGAAAAACCTTTCAGCATTTTTTGCCTTTGAAAATAATGCTAGCTTCATTTTTGTTTCCAGGTTGAGAATCCTTATTTGTTTTCTAGGCACTGCCAAATGGTGTCCAAAATGATACCTGAGAGTATCTTGCAACACAAAAATGTCTGTTCTAATGCAATCAGAGCCAAGTCTTGCTACTACATCAAAAATTAGGCAGACAAGAGGGGAAAAGGCCTTACAACAAAGGTGAAAGCAGCTCTTGTGTATGCTGCATACTCCTCACCACCTGACTATGTCCAGAGCATACCAATTTTTCCAGCCCAGCCCTTCTGGTCCCAAGTCATAGCGCATTTATCTTTTTTGCAGTTACAGGCAGAGGGCCCATGTGACATGTGAGGTCCAGGTCTCCCAGAGGTGGGGGCTGTTTGAAGTGCTGGGCATTCCCCAGTTTTCCTGGGGTGCCCAGTGCTGCCTTTTTGAGCCCTTCTCACAGCTTCCTTCATCACCAGAAGAGGTCAACTGATGGACATTTCCAGCCTTCCTTGGCTCACCCATTTGCTCTGCCCTGTGATAGCAATAGCTTCTGGCAGTAGCAGGCAACATAGGTGCTACAAGCAGCACGCTGGAGCACCGCCTCTGCTCTGACTCCCAAAAGCAAAGCAGGGACTACCTAGTGACCAGCTTCCCCTGCATATTCTTTGAGTGTGTCAGTAAGAAACACTAGAACTTAAACCTGGCTCATTTTTCCTCTCACTCAATGACTGTGGGAGTATTATGCTCTATAAAGCTAAGCTCTGTGAATTTGAAACACATATTCGACCTTCAGTATTATAATGGTTTTTTACGTTTTTCTCAGCATGGGAAAAGCTTCATGAGGTAGGAGCTGGAGTGTGGTAGGGAACTGTTTTGTGCATGTTGTCCTGAAATGGTAAAGAATTTCTCTGCACAAGAGCAACTGCATCTCTTGAATCAAGCACATCAGAGGTGAATCCAATAGAAAAAGCAAGATATAAAAGGTCTTGAGTCTAAAGATAGAGTGAAAGAAATTGTTGGCTACAAGGAGGTGCTATGGGAGTTTCACTGTGGATCTCAGGATATAGAGGTTTGATGAGTTCTCTCTTCTGATGACATCACAAAAAAAGAATGGGAGGCCAAATGGACCCTAAAAGACCTCCTTCTCAAAAAAATAAATCATGGCAATATTTCACAGCCCGAGGTGTGTAATGCAGACATTTCTTTGTTCTGATTGCATGTATGACAGCATAAACATAAGATCTTTTATTTCGTTTCATATTATTTGTTAGACCATTTCTTTTCATAGAGTGAGAGGTCATATATTTCTCCAGAATTAATAGAAAATATTATTAGTATTATATAATATACTATGTATTATATATATAATGAGTATTTTTAATTACGAAGGACCAAGATTTGGTGCCTTGTGAGATGTCATTTGTTATGTAAACAGTGACACTATTTAATGCTTTCTGTATAAGGGTATCCACCCTTGTCCAGAGATACTGAATTCTGCAATGTGAATTATAATAATTCTTACAGGCTGTAGTGACAGCTTTTAACAAAGGAACAGCTGATCTGCTGTAGATGCATCAGCTGCCAGACTGAGTCAACTGTGAGGCCACAATGAGCTGATGAGCCCCGCTTATGTGCATGTGTGTGTAAGTAATCAAAACAAAATCAGTCAGAAACACCTATAAATAGAAATAGTAGCATTGTTCATAGCTGCAAATTCATGCTCATGTAGTGACTCAGTTGGTAATTTGTTAGGTGTTTGTAGGTCTTGTCAAATGCCAGCTAGTATAATTGACTGGTATTAGCATTGTTTGCAAAACAGACTTGTAGGATTATAAAACAGGCTTTATAAAAACAGGTGAAAACTGAAAAAGGCATTAATGCTCTCCTAGAAAATATGTTTATATTAATCTTAGAATACACAACTGATAAAGCACAAAAATGCCAATGCCTCTGCATGCTATGTAAATTAAATGTACATCTGATTTAGAAAAAGCTAATTTGCTCTTTATTAGCTGTATATCTCCCTCTGATACATTTTTATCCATCACATTCACTTCTGAGTAGGCATCACCTCTTCTGAAGAATGTCATGTCACACATGACTTTTAAGCCACAGTCATATTTTCACACAATTTTGCAGTGCAGTGAAGGGGAAGGATAAGAAGCGACTGATGTAACTAATGACTTCTTCACTTACTTCAAGCAAAAGATGAATCCAGGAAGTGAAGACAAAATCAGGTTGCTAAAGATTAATGCAAAACAATGTAGGTGAGATATATGGAAATAAAAGACCAAAATATAAACCTCATGAAACTGACGAGACATATCCCCATAACATATGCAGAGCTTGCTAGCAGAAAAGTAGGAAAAAAATCCCTGCCCCTTACCCAACAGTGAAGAAAACCCATGAATTTCATGCCCTTTTTGAATCTTGAATCCAGAATTCCCCATCGATTATCACTGGTTTTCATAATTGATTACTTCACACCAGTGGGATAAGATCTTAGCTTAGAACAAGGGGAAAAGAAGTGTGAATACATTTAGATAACTGTTTGGAAGTCAGCTGGGCTTGATACATTTAATTCTAAAATATTTATCAAAATGGCTGAAATAAACACACATATTAGCAGTTATTTTTGAAAATGTATAGGGACAAAAGGTGGCCTAAATGCCCTAAGAACCCTAAAAACAGTTAAAAGAAGTGATCTGGACATTTTCATGGGGATTTTACAGATTTTTCAGCTTCATCATGGACCCTAAGCAACCTTGATACAAGCAACTAAACTGTTTTCAAGCAGACAAGAGACTGAAAGATTACAGGATCAATAGCAGCTAATGTGGATTTGTAAAAAAAATAAAATTTGTCAATTACAATATTTTATCCTACAGTGGGGTGATGAAACCTGTGGATAGAACGGAAACACAGGAACATAAATATATGTTTCATATCACAAGGATAATAAAAACTTTTAATGGTGCCCTACATGATACTCTATAAGCAGGTTAGGGAGATGTGATGTAGATAAAATTTATTACAGGACAATCTGGATTAATCAGCTACAGTGTGGGTGTAAATCTTTTTGGAAATCTGTAATCAGAAGGGTATCTGTCAATGAATTGCCACCCACAGTAGAAGAGGTCTGCTCAGAATCTGTTTTTTCTTAAATCTTGTCATGGATGAATTTGATATTGAAGTAAAAACAAGCTTATTAAATGCACAGATGATGGAAAATCAGGTGAGACTGCAAGCATGTTGAAAGATAAGCTTAGAATTCAAAATGACTTTGATAAATTGCAGAGATGATCCTACAATTTAAGAAAAAGGTTTTAATGGTTAGAAATGCAGTGAGCAGTTGTGCATGCAAAAGGTGAAAAGCAACCTGTTAGAAGTCAGTCCTATGGGAAGAAATAAACTATGTAAGCATGAAAAGGTTACTCTCAGAGGATCATTTTTGAAAGGCAGCACAGTTTTAAGCCTTCCATGTGTCCACACTGCGCACCTGTTACTTAGTCCTGTTGTCCATATACCAAGAATAAAGGAGAAAATTTAATATCATCTGTATACACTGAATATTTTAGGTAAGGTAAGATCTAATTTGGGGAATTTAATGATTTTAAATACACTTCAGAAAAGGATGATATCCACTCTATAGGTTAACCATGCCAGAAAACTATAGCTATCTAGACAATAATTCTTCTTTACTATTGCCTCCAGAAGCAACCATAGCTTCCCTGAGTTTTTGAAATGTATCTGCAGTAGACCTGGTGGATATTTAAACCCTAGATTAGCTGGCTGGCTCAGCATGTGAGGATCAAATATTTAGAGGGAAATCTCCTGAATCTGTGAATTTTTAGGAATCTGCAATAAATAAAATCATCACCAGTTTCTAGGAAGATGTTCCTTTTTGTATTATATACTATGCAATATTCAATATCACTTCTTTTCACTGGAGTTTTAAAGGTTTGTAGGCTGTAAAAGCCTATTCCATGTCTTTCAGAAATTATTTTTATTCATCCATGTATTTTCCTATATCTAGGATGTAGGATGCTTTCCTGATGTAATTCTTGGAAAGGCCAAAATCACTTTAACTCTCACCTCTGCACTCTTTTATTATCTAGAGCTCTAGATCAAAGAAGTCTATCAAATTTGTGGCTCATTCAAAAGTCTGAACACCTTAAGGTGAGTGCAACTCTGGTTTGTGTCACTTAGAGACACAACAAGAAAGGGTAAACTGCCTCTGGGAAGGAGTTGAGGTACATGGAATATCTTGGCAAGCTGTCTACAATAGGTCAAAATATTTTAATCAATCAAAATTGAGATTAATTTGTCCAGTTCTTCCTTTGTTGTTTTATTTTTTACTTCACATGATGATTTATGTTCTTCAAGGATTCACTTTCAGTAGGAAAAGATAATTATTGAAAACTGAACTTTTTCAATAATTTCTGATTCACAGGTAAAAATCATTAAGTGAAATGAAGTTACATGAGCAAGTTCTCACATTACGCATAGAGCAGGGAAATTATCTAGAAAGAGCTCAGGAAGTTACCCTGGAAAAGTAGAGGGTTGCAGCTAAAATATTTTGGCTTATCAGCTTTTGCTGAATGCTGGGAGTTCTGTGCAGAATGTGCAGACCTGTCTCAGCTGCTGTGGTAAAAAAAGCTGTCAAAGCAGCACTGAAAGATCTGAAGATTATTGGCTATTTCAAAAGCTCACAGGACTGTAGTTGGTTTTGAGTCTTCATTTTAAATTATTATATAATCCAAGTGGCTAGTTATTTGTTGTTACCAGGGGTGTTTTTCTTTTAATATCAGTGCTCTTCTTCTACCAGTAAAATAATTTGTAAAATCAAGGTAATTTTATGTAGCTGTTGCTCTCTTCAGAGTCTGCAAAATATACATTGTACTGCTTGAAAGAGCACCAGGTGATGTTACCCTCAGAATCCCCTTAACAAATGACTTGACCAAAAAAGAACTGGCTTAGCTTTTTCATCTAGATCAATTCTTCTAAGAAGATGGGCTCCAGTTGCTCAAACACTGTGTTAACATTGATATTAAGTACTGTAAGGATAGGTAGAAGGTAAAAGCTGTGTGAAGTATGATGGATTGAATGACATTTGTAATGTAAGGACATTTTTTGAGAATATTATTGAAAAAAAAAACCAAAGAGAAGACCAGAAAAAGTAATAAACCCCATCTCAATACACAGACCCTCTGGAAAAAGAGATAACAGAGACAATATCTGTGACCAGATCTCCCAGTTCCCTCCCAGATTGAGGGAACACAACTGAACAAATCACTCAAGACCTTGGAGATGTTCCATCAGCTTTTTGTCACTGATAAAAAGGGGTGCAGAGAGGGAGAAAGAGTCTCACAGGTCTCAGAAAAGAACAAACATTTTCAGAATTTTTCAGGGGCTTTAAGGCAATGGATTAAACTGACTATAGAATGTTGGGAGATTCAGAAAAAAGATTGACAGAGTTGGCTATGTAGACAATAATAACATTGAAGTGAAATCAGGTGATCACAGATCTATAGAGACAAGAAATTAGGGGCAAAGGAGGCACCTTTGATATATAGGTGGAATAGCCTTTCCCCTTGCTCTGGAAGGATGATGAACACCTCCTGCTTGTCTGAGCTGAAAGAGCAGTCAGGACTTTTACTAAAATGGTCAGGAGTACCTATTTTGTGCCATTCTTCATTAAAAAATCTATTAATCTGCAGCATTTGGTGGGCAACTTGACCTCTTCCAGTAACATCATATTTATTTGCCAGTTACTCATAAGGGGGGAAACTGAGCCCCCCTGACAAATCAGTGGGAGAGGAGAAGCCTATGAAACAATCACAGTCAGGGCAGTCTGCCTTTCACAGATGTTCATTTTGTGGTGGCTCTTTATACTTGTCCATTCTGGAGCACACTGCTTATACTGGGGGAGTTTTTCTATCGTGCTTATATGTTGTTCCTTATCCAAAAACCTCAGCGTAATCTAAATAGTTTGATACATCCATTCAATAAGTGAAACAGTAGAAATCCATTGTATGGAAGCTACAGACAAATCTCATTTCAGTGAGGATCAGTTACAGACTATCCTGACCCTCAGCTCTCTGTTTTAATGAACACCTCATATATATATATACTAAACACACAAATTGTCTTCTATCCCTATGACTGCAACCATATTGAGATTGTTAATAGATCTGTAAAGATTCCAGATCACATTTTTCATAATAGACTAATGCAATATTATATCTGAAGAACAAGTCGCTAAATAACCACTAATGAAATATCTTTTACAGATTAAAAGTATTTTCCTTCAGTGTAATACACTGACTTCTACACATGAAACCTAAGTGAAGGATAAAATTTACAAATTGTTGAAATTAATGCTTGCCATTATAAGCCCATAGTGCATTTTATAAAGAGGCAAGGAGTAATGATTACAAAATGAAAGGGGAAATTTAGACTAGATGTTAGGAAGAAATTCTTCACTGTGAGGGTAGTGAGATACTGGAGGAGGTTGACCAGAGAAATTTGGATGCATCATACCTGGAAGTGTTCAAGGCCAGGCTGGATAAGGCCTTGAGCAGCCTGGTCGATTGGGAGGTGAATGGCAGAGGGGTTGAGACTAGATGATCTTTAAGGTATCTTCCACTCCTTAACATTCTGTGATTCTATGATTCTTCTTTTTTTGAGCTCTGTGTATGAAAACAAAAACTGTAGCTTTTGAAAAGTGAGGGTGGTTAGCCAATATGCACTACTGAAGTAACAGCATATTGACATCTCTTACATTTTGTTTTGTGGTTTGATCATTTTTTACAAGAAACAGCTACCTCAACAAAGTGCAAATAGAGTCTAGCCATAAAATTCATGCAAAGTGTATGAAGATGAAAACCTACCGTGTGTCACCCAATTGCTTGATGCAGTATTAGGTTAAATTGGCAAGTACATTGTCAATCACTCATTAGAATAAACAACAGGAAAAAAGAATCCAAAGATAGATAGTTGCTCACCTGTATTTTTCTACAGAATATGTTCAAACATCCAAAATCACAGTAGCATTCTCAGCTGCTTTATAACAGCTGAAAAATCTCACAGGCATCACAAATAACATAAATATAAGCAAAGGTCACTGAATCTAATACAAATTTCTAAATTGATATCCCAGAGTGAAAAAAGAGAAGATTTACCATCTGAACTCTGTATGCAACAAAAGTAACTTATTTTAGGGACAGAGTTGACATGGGAAATGTGAAAGATCTTTTGTAACTCAGTTAAAAGGCTTTACCCCTTTAAATGGATTCTTGGTGTTGAGCTCATCAGAGCTGTCATAGTATACATTCAGTGTCTTTCCAAAAGGACTTCTGCTGGGACTGACTATGTTACTTTTGTAACATAGCCACAGTAGATGTTGTGGAAATTTCAAAATTTAGCAAAAATGACTGACTACATAAATTTATATAAATGCATTTTAATAAGTACTTGATAAGTAACATTAGTGATGATAAAATTTTTACATTAGGATCATAAAACATCTTATTTCCTTCTTAGAATTTGGTACTGTTTTACAGCTTATTACTTTCATTTATTTCTTCTTTCATAAAAGGTAAGAAAATACTAAACACAGTTATCTTTTCCTTTGTAATTTTAGCAGGTGGTGCTGATAAAACATATCTTCGTGTTTTTCACTAAGTTAAAAATACCACAAGGGAGGTTAGGTGTGCAGTAATACAGAGATTTACATAACAGGATTACATGAAAATAAGCAGTTCGTTTTTCTGCTGAAAAAGCATAGGGCAAGAAACTCAAGTTTTCCTTCAAAATCTTTTACCCTGAAATTGAAAGAGCAGGAGTAGGAGGAAATGAGGAAAAATACATCCTGCCCCTTGTGCACCACATATTTTCTTGATGCACTTAAAAGATGAAAACTATCACAAAGAACATGAGACAGCAATGGACTTTAAGAATGGTACCAGGCTGAACAATTTATAATTGTTTAAATGTTGTGTCACAGATTTTTTTAGTATTTCCATTTTTACAATATCATTGTGAAAATCTAGTTTCCCAGATAGAAAACCATGATGTTGTAAACTTTCATAGGAAAAATTCAGTATTGTACTCATCCATTGCACAGTCAACCTTTCAACTCTTATGTGAATGAACATTTACATTGCAGCAACTGGTCCTCCTTCTTTGCTGAAATTTACTCTTTCTAAACAACTTAGTTTGTAGAAGTTTGTAGAAGCTTGCTACTGAAAACTCTGCAGGATGATGACAAACACACCTCCTTTACAAACCATGTATAGGACCAGAACCTGGCAATTATGCAAGATAGCCTGTAGCAAAAATGGTAAAACTGGGTAGCAGGCATGAACCAGATGATCTGACACAGTCAAACCTTTTTTGAGGTGAACTGACAGAGAAAATTATCAGGTCAAAGTGTAAGGCAATCTGCTTCACAGCTATGAAGTGCAGAACAGCTCAGCTGAGAAACAAAATAAAATTAAGTATTTGGGGCCTCAAAATGTACAGGATATGCTGGAGGGCCTTGTGTCCCCACTGGCATCCGTGCTCTCCAGACAGCCCCCACTGTGACTTCAGCCTTGGTGCCACTGGTGGGTGGGGCAAACATTTTTTATGCACCAGTGGCATACCCAAGAAATTTAAGGTATGGGGAATATTACCAGGTGTCTTCCTGTACACTGAAACACTCATATGCATGCCTCATAAGAAGACAATTCTTGTAAGCTGTCCTTGCTAATGGCTGTATACCCATGCATCTTCTGAGGTGTGGGTTTTCATAAGAGTTTATCAAATTAAATTTAGAGTAAGGTTCTGGAAAAGTGTCAGATGAGAAGCTCTTCTGAGCACTGAAAAAACACACCAAGTCTCTCCAGAAAATTAAAATCACACTGGTTGGAAAAGGTAAATGTGTGTCACTTTTGGAGCATGGCATTCATGGAAGTCTAACAGTGAAGTAAAACTAGCTTCATCTTTCCTGATACTTACTAATTATAATAGAGCCCAGATTAGAAAATGACCCAGCATTCCATAATTCCATAATGCCAAATCATTAATTTTGACTTCAGGGTAGGTAATATCTCAGTCTTATGCAAGATGAGGTCTAACTAGATAATCAATCTACTGGTTCCTTGAACTCTGACAGTCTTTTACCCTATGAAAAGATACAAAGTAAAACCCAGACATAAATGGACTAAATAAAAGGATAATCATTGTAACAAGGTTTCACTAACTTTTATTCAAACAGCATCATTTTCTGAATCTGTGTCAAGACTTCTGCTCGACTTTTTGCAGGATGGTCTTTTTTGTTGAGATGGACTTATTCAATATACAAATACAGAAAAAAGAAAAAAGAATCCGAAAGCACAGTATAGTTCTGTAAGTGTTATACCTTAATCCTAAATGCTTTTATAGCTGTAAATGTATTAAAGGATGTATCCTGAGAATGGCTTGTCATTTCAGTTGACAATAATAGAGATAAACATGTTTTGAACATTCAAAGATATCCAACTATAGATTACAATTTGCAGCTGAGTTGACATTGTACTGCTAGTAATACTGGGTAACATGTAGACATGAAGACAAAATGAAATTACTTTCTTTCATGGGGTTAATGTTTACAAATTATTTCAGAACAGTCAGCTCTTCATATAACCTATTTATGTAACAGGGTATATGAATTTATAACAGTAAACTTTGTTTTACTGGATGCTGAAAAGAACAGTTTATACACTATGCTAATTTTCATTTCAACTTCTGGCCTTCCATCTTCCAAATAACAATATACCAAAAACCAACAAAAAGTCCACAAACTAAAAGCCCCAAGCCCTCTTTAAATCAGATCTCTTTAACTGATAGGAAAAAGCACCTACATTGTCTGTTACCCTCTCAATATTTTCACCATGTTTTTCTGTGAAGTTAAGTAAATCTCCAACTATCTCCTTAATCAGGAACACTTAAATGAAGTTTTATTATTTAAAAATGTAGTTTCCTTACTATACCTTGAATAGGAGCTCTGATTGATCCTGGCTGACATGCACCATTGAATTCAATTGAATTTTTAACCTTTTGTATAATTTCTTGTGAAAATTTGACATGCTTAAAATGCCAAATTGTTTAGGAAACCAATGGCAGCTACTCACTAAATAATAATTTTTACAATGATTTTTTAAAGTAAGGTAGGTCGAAAAAATATTTTAATATGGCTGTTTCAGAGAGATTTTGTTCATTACTGCCTATTTGGTCATCAGTGGATGAAGCTGGTAATAAGAAAATCTCAGTCAGGTCCTAGGGATGTGAGTTGTCTTCAGTACATAAAAACCAGCTCTCCCAATGCAAATACAGATTCATTTACAAAATCTGCAGGTACTACAAATTCAATTGTATCTTCCTATTGCCAGTCAAGCTTAGCACTTCAACAATAATTTACTCATAATCAGACTGAGACAAAGCCAGCTGTGCCTCAGAATTGAAAATTCCTTATATTTCTTTAGGATACTTCTGTTTAAAAAATATTTTCATGAGATCAGAAATGCAAGCTTTTGAGAATACGATCATGCAAACCTCCTCTTGTCATGTCATCATTGTGGCATAGAAAATCATCCTCATCCCAGGATTTATGGGTACTTTATTGTTATACAATATTCTGCAACAATTTAGGAGAAATGGAAAATACATATAGTATTACTATAATTCAAGGATGACTTGACTTTTTAAAAATAACATCAAAGTCAAATAAAAGAGAAGAAATTTGGACCAATTATTTGAATTCATTGCCAGCTTAGTTTCATTAAGACATCATATTGTGTGACTCAAGAAACATGTTCTTTCTTACCTGAAATGTATTTTGGTGGATGTTGTCAATGTCTTTCAATAATTTCACCCTGAAATAATTCTTAGAAAGGGATAAGAGAGTAATTGCTAGAACTTCTTTGAAATACTGCTCTAAACTAAAAAACTATCCATGCTTGATTGGTTTTTCAGTTTATTAAAAAGGGCAAAAACAAGTTTTCCCAATTTTATTCTAGACTTGCTAAAGATTATCTGAAACATGAAACTATTACATATAGTTAGTTTCACTTCAGTTACATTTTTAGTATGGAAAGTTCCCATTGACTTCAGTGTGAAAAAAAAAGTTGCCGGACCTGGACATGACAGAGGATCTCAACAATCTTCATATGAAGTATACATTTAAATTTAAACATAATCTTAAAGTCAAAACAGAAAAGAAATGTTTTCCTTTCTGTCCAAAAATTCAAGCTTCCAAACTCCATTCCAAGAGGGATCAAACAAAAATTAATATGATTTGAGACAGAACATGCAGACACAACTAGTGTCTAGGCATCCCATATTTTAGAGGACTCATCCTGGCTGTTGACTGAACTGTTGACTAATGGACTTTTCCTTGGGTTCCTCCACTGCTACCTTCATCCTTTACCTCATGATGAAATTTTTCACAAAGAAAAATATATATTTTTAGTTAGCAGGATGGGGAAATTATTACTGGTAACCAGCTATTCCTAGATGGAACCCTTGAGCCTAAACCTGAAAAATTTGCTACTGATATTGTTTTTCATTATACAGTCATTTGGAGGACTAATTATCTGAAAATTATATTAGTGCATTTAACTCAATTCATGCTATTACTTCTTTTTTTCTGTTTTCTAAAATTTTTGCTTGCTGTTACTTCGACCAAATGGAAATTGGAGGCTCAAGAACCTTTCTAAATCTAACAGGTAAATATAAATGGCAAAGATGCTTTTACAGTTCCTGTGCTAGAAAATATCTGCCTTGATATGATAATTTCCTTTTCTTTTTCCATCTTTTTCAAGGAACAAAAAAAACCCAAAAAAACTCCAACTTGAAGAAACCCTCAGGGAAGTTAACCAAACATTAGGATAGATACACCACTTCTAGGTACAGACCTGAGAAGCCTGAGAAGACAGACTGTCTACATCCAAGAAGTCTGGGACTGACCAAAAAAAGTGAACAGCTTCCACCTACGTATGCTTTTTGCTTGTCAGAAGAGGAGGTTTAGTCACTGAGAATAAAGTTGGCAGACCTCTTCCTGAAGCTCTGTGGAATGCAGCCTCTTCCAGAAGTTGATCTCACTGCTTTTCACATTCTTAACCCTCACTGATCTCCCTTACTCTTCCTCTGTGACAGCAACAACAGCATATGGAAACTGATTTAAGTCATGTGGAAACTCTGATTTAATTCCTTTGTTACATTTCTCCATATCCATAAGCAGGGCTCGGTCCTGGCCCCTTCTCTGACCTCATGTGGTATCAGGGAACATTGAAAATGTGATGCATCGGGGAGAATCAAGGAGAAAAGTGACAGGAATGGGAGAAGCTTTTTGAATCTTGCAGCATCTTGAGATGAAAACCCTCTCATGCAAAACTGTGATGTGAAAGGAGGAAACTTTGAGGGAGAAAAATAGATTTCAGACACCTCCCAGATTCTTCCAAAACTCTTCTGTCTCCAGGCCTCACTTTCCCTATGGAGAGTCTACATTATTATATATCTTTATTTAACTTATATATAGTATATATATTGTATACTATATTTAACTTCCAGGCTAACAGCTTCCATACTAACTACTCAGATCAGTATAGCCAGCTGGGTAACCTTTGCAGAGTAGGGAGAATCAGATGTCTTAAGTTCATTCTTCACTAGCCCGCTTATCCTACCATTAGGTCAGATGTGTACAGTCCCCAGAACCATGAAATGCCCCTATTACATGGGAATATTTGAGGGGGAATGGAAGAAGGACACAGCCTACTTCTAGTCTTTCAATCTCCTTTACGTTTATTGCCAGAAAGACCTTTCAGCTCTGAAAAAGAGGCTGGGCTTCAGAAGGTGGATCACATGATGCTATCACAGATCTAGGATACTGTGCCACCCAGTAATTTTATTATCAAGTACATTTTGAAGTTTAACTGTAAGACAGTGACTCCAGGTAACTACTGAGTGACCCACTACTTTCAGTTCAGAGTTAGATGTCTGTCTTAGGCTGGGAATCATAAACCCAGGGTCTGGAACTTAGCAGAAAAAATGAACTTTTGGTCCAACCAAACGTTCGGACAATGGGCTAGTTGGTCGCTTCTCTACTCGAGTCAAGACTGGATTGGCCACTGTGTTCTGCCACCAGCAAGCTCCCTCTATAGCTGTAACTCAGCAGGCATCAAGACATGCCCGACCAGAACCTGACAATGAGGTTTTGGGCTTACTCTAGACTTGAGCCCAGAGGTGCTCTTCTCACAAGTCCTAGTAGTTGGGCAACATCTGGATTGACATTGAGGGATGCTGCCAGGCTGAATCACCCTCAGCTGTAACTTACTGATTTTGTCACAGGTGGATGGGCCACCTTCACCGAACCCAGGGAAAGGACACATACCAGCCATCTACATGGTCCAATAAATCTAGAAATAAACTCCCCTTGCTCCCCCTCCCCAAAAAGTGACCTCAGGCCTAAAACAAGGTATTCTGGCAGTGGGAAGACGCAGCCTCCGGCCTTCCCGTGACATTAAGGGAGGGGTAGCCACCGCAACCATCCGTCGGTGAGAAGTGGGATCTTCAGCCAGGTGGATCTCGTGCTCGCAGTTTGGGGAAGCTGCGAGAGCGCCAGGCGAGAGGTGGCAGCAGCGAGTCGCCGTGCAGCCACCAGCGGTCGGTCCGCACCGCTGCCGCCTGGGCTCAGCCCGGCCGCGGGTACCGCTGCGGGTCCGGCATGCTTCATCCGTGCGGTGCGGGGCTGGAGGGGCGCGGGGAGGAGGGATGGGTGCATGGATGGATGGGAGCGCTGTGTCCCGCGGGAGCGGCCCGCCTGGCCGCCCCTGGCGCCCGGGGACACGCGGATCCCTCCCTGCGGGGCAGGTGCTGGGACCGCGATTTTGGTCAGCAAATGACCGGCTGTAGGCGCTGGCCAAGCGCCTCGGCCGCGCCTCTGGCTTTCCCCAGTACCGCGCTGATGCTCAGCCCGCTGCGAGCGTGAGTTAGCAGAGGTTACCCCGGGCAACGACCCCAAAAAATTGGGTGGCATTGTTCAGGTACCAAAACTCCCGGCGGCGAGTTGAAAGGAGCCGTGGAGTGGCAACTTTCAGGTGAGTGCTGCAATTGCATTCCACACAAGTTTCTCAACGAAGGGTTAAGCGTGCGCAGGAGTAAAACATGACTTCCATATTCCTTACCCTATTTGCTCGCAAGAATACTTCTGAAAACACGGTAGGAATTCCACCTAGGTTTCCCAAGCATGGGAAGAGAGACCCGAGGTAGACACGAGCCGGAGAACGAGCTCTGGCTTCCCTGTTGCTCTCACCGTTTTGGCTGGCCCACCTCAAGTTCCCAACCCATGACAGCGGGAGCCGCGGTCACCGCCGAGGGGCTGCACCCCACCGAGGACCCCCGCCCCCGGGTGCGCTCCCACACCTGTGCCCTCCGCCCTGCTTCCCCTTCCCCAGTAAATCAGAGCCCCCCGGCCGCGGGGGTCTGAGGGGACGCGCCCCTCTGCGGCGAGGCTGGGGGACCCGGCGCGGCCCTACCTCAGCCCCGCCCGGCACAGGCGGCAGCGCCCCATCGGTGGCGGGGCCGCCCGCCCCCCTGTGTCCCCCCCGAGCAGCGCCGGCTGCTCGGCCGCGGCGGGCGCGCTCCTGCTGGGGAGGGGACGGGCAGGGAGGGGCGGAGGCAGGCGGGAGGAGGGAGGGAGGCAGGGCGGGCGGGAGCGCGGCGGCGGCAGATGCTGCGGCGGCGGCTGTGTCTCCTTCGGCCACATCCCGCGGCCGGTGCGCCCGCCCGGCGCGCTGCGCTACGGCGCCGCCGCGCAGCCTGCCCCAGCCGCCGCCGCCGCAGCAGCAGCAGCAGCAGCGGCCCCGCGCCTCGCCCCAGCGGCGGGGCGGTGGATGCCGAGCCCTCCTCGCCCCGGCAGCCAGCGGGCAGCTGTCCTGCGGCCGAGCCCCTCGGAGCCGGATCGGCGCGCTCGCACGGACACGGGGACACACGGGCGGACACGCACGCCGTGGGGGGGGGCAAGCCGAAGATGCTGCAGCTGGGCAAGGTCAGGACCTTGCGGTGAAGCCCGGAGCCGTCGCTCGCCCCCCCCCCCGCCCCGCTCCCCCGCTTGATTCTCGCTTAGCGGACTGAGGATTTGCTCTTGGGTTTTGGTGTATGTTTGGGAGCAAGCAGACTGAATCGGCGCCGATCGGTGAGTACGACAGGCACCGTAATGGTGCCAGGTCCGTCCCCCTCCCCCCCACACACCCTTCCCGCCTGCGTGATATTTCTTCTTGGTGCGGGGTCCTGCGCTGCTCCCCTCGGCGAGGCTGCCGGGCTGGGCTGGGCTGCAAGGAGCGGTGTTTATGCCCTCAGCCGAAAGGTAACAAAGTGCGTTATTTCCTCATGGCTCTTTCTCCCGGGCCTCCCCCCTCCATCGCTTTCCTCCCTTTCTTGCTACGTTAGTCGTTGCTTATGTAGGGCATCCGCGGCACAGTGTCTCCCGGCGCCCTGCACTAATGTGCTCGTTACGGCGGTGAAGTCATGGGCCAGGGAGAAGGAGGAGGAAGAAGAGGAGAAAGAAGATGAAGGGGCCCGGGGACCCGCGGGCGGGGGCAGCGCCCGGCCCTGCGCGGAGCCCGCGCCCTGGGGCGGCTCCGAGCGACGGCTGCTGCGTGTTTCTGTGTGTCTGCGCTGCGTGTGTGTGTCTGTGTGTCTGTGTGTGCGGAGGGGTGTGTGGGGTGTGTGCTCTTCCTTTGAAGCCACCGTCTGCGAAATCCTGCGCTCGAGGAGCGGGCGGAGGGGGTGGGGAGGGGAGCCGCGATGTGCGCTGTGATGTTTCGTTGATCTATATTTAATGGCTGAAAGAAGATATGCTTTTCTTTCCTTTACCCTTACCTTACTCTTATTCTGGTGTGTAATGTGCTTGCATCGATCGGTCAAATCGTAGCTTCAGCTGAATCAAGTCACCACAGAAGAAGGAGGTGCAGCGGCACAGGCAGTACATGTAATACACAAATTCATCTGGCCGGGGATCTTGGAGAAAAATGAAAAAACCCGTTAGAGGGATAATTTTAGAAACCATGTTAAATTTCCTCTGGAGGGACTGGAAGGACGAATACACGGAAGAGTGTAATACAGCTTCTTGTGCTGTTACATTTTCTTATACTTTGTTAGGGTGTGCTTTGTTTGGATTCAGGGTGTCATGGTTAACCCTATGCTTTACAGAAAAGAAAAATCCAAAACTTAGAAGAAATATTTAGAAATTATTGGGCTTCTTTGTTGAACACCCAGCTCTTAACTTTAGTGGCTGTAGTAACTGATGACTTTGCCCCTTAAAACATATATGCCTTTTTATTGGCAATAACAGGTAAAGTAAAAACTTCACATTGCAGGTTTATTTTCAAAGTCTTTATAGGTAGCCTATATGTAAAGTGAAAACAGTGAGTCAGCCTGAGCTGTGCTTTGTAGCAAACCTTTCCATAGGGTACGTCAAGACTTACGTACCTCAAGACAGAGGGAGGACAACCCAGAATTATATGGAGTTTATGTAAGTCTGTTGTGTCTCTTGCAAAATCAAGAGAGGGGAAAAAAAAATCTTCAATCATTCTGTACTTCAGGATATGTCTTAAAAAATAAACTGATTATGTAACTCATGTAGGCTGGGTTTATCTTTTTCAGACAGCCTAGTTAGCTGGCAGTGTATAAACGATGTGGCACGAAGGGGTTAAGGGCAGGTCTCCAGAGAAAGCTGCTGTATATCCTACTTGTGGGCCTCTGAGACTCAAGTGGCTTTAGGGCTTTTGTTGCCTTTACACAGGTTATCTGGGGAGGAGCCCCAATACTAAACCCAAACCACCTGGAATGACTGTGATATTTAAGCAAAACATTATACGATGATCAAATACCCTTGTAAGACTAATTTCTGAGCTGAGTTGGTGAAGCTGTCTCCTTTCAGTCTGTGAATGAGATGATCCTTTGGGAGCCTTGACTGACTATCAGCTGCAAAACTGCAGAGAACTTGCGATCGATCATCGTCATTAGTAAGAAGTTGATTAATAGCTCGGGACTGGGTTGAATGTGATTACGTTGAATGTTGTAGTTCCAAAAGAGGAGATCACATCTTGATCACGTTGTTCAGAGATGGTTTTTGCAGTCTGTTATATAAGAGAGGCTTGGGGAAAAAAAAGGAGTAGCGGGCTGTGCTATGGATACCTACCGAGGGAAATACCCCCCAAAGCTGCTGGTAGGAAGCTAAGTATTTATTTCCAAATGCCAGTTGCATGACTTTTTGTGGATTGTAAGAAAGATGCTTTTAGGAGAGGACTCCAGCAACAATTCTCGAGTTCTGTTTGTCAGGTGCCTTAATAGATGTTAAGAGCAATAAATAGCTCATCAGTGACACAAGCCTCTGACTTTTGCTGTGGGGTTTTTTTAAAAGCAATACCAAGATAATTTGATCCTCACATAATGAACTCTAACAGACAGTTGCACAAAATAGAAATAGCAACTAAAAAAAAATGTTTTGCATAATTCTGATTTGTATAATTTACCTTTGCTGATAGATGGTAGCAATTTAATGACTATGGTTTGGTGTTGAGTATTTGTTGCTCAAGACACGTGTAAAATCAACTTATGCTACGAAAGAAGTGCTGGAGTAGTTTATTTTAAGCGTTTTAAGAAAAATGTTTTTAGGTAGGGGTGTAGATTGGCATGTAAATGGAGCAGATAACAGAATCAGCGGAACTCATGAGTGTTAAATTTTGCACTAAATTTCAGGTACATTTTCTATTTCATGGTTCAGTGTGATATGATTTTTAGGGCTGATCACTTGTGGAAATTCTGGCATATCTTTGTTAGGATTTCAAGCATATGTTTCTATCCCAGAAGCAACTGTTTTCAGGAGTATCAGCAGGATAAGGAAAATGCATTATTACAGTACTCTTCACTTAAATAAGGACCTATGGTTTTGATGCTTGTTGATTATGCTTGTAAGTCAGGAAGAGTTTGATATTTGAAGTTACAGCTGAGGTTTGACAAAAATGAAAGTGATTGTTTTTTCTCTTTGAAGTTCCCAGTAAGATCCTATTAGAGAATGAATTTTGGATGCTTTTTTACCTGCACAATATTAAGTTTAGTAGTAGAATTATTAATACATACAAGTAAACAAGATACCTTAATAGAGGCAGCAGTTTTAAATATGGAAAATTATTTCTTAAGTGACAGAATGACTCTCAAATAGGACTAAACCACATTTGCTTAAAGAAGAGACTGCTTGTGTCATGACAGAAGATATTATACCAGGAAAAACATGTATTTTTGGCCTTTTTTAATGGGGGTATGTTGGGAAAAGTATTTTCTCTCCTATGAATAGGAAGTCTCTGTGCAGGACAGGTAAGTAGTCCTCTGTTCACACACTGCAGAACCACAAAACTCTTTGGCTAGATGGCTTCTTGGTAGTTAGGCTCACCTGGAAAGAAATCTGAATGCACCAAGACACACTGAAACAATTCTTTCTATCCCCTCGGGATGTGCTAACTTTGTGTAGTGAATGGGTTGTAAAAGCAGATTGCCTGACCAGATTGTCTGGCATTATGCTGGACAAAATTTAAATTCAATAGTATTGAAAAAGAAATATGCTATTTGTTTCTATGTAAACCAGTTGCCATGTTAATAGATTTTTTTCTTATATAAACTGCCAGTTTAGTCTAGAACTAAGAAGCAGAGAAACATTTCATTAGCTATGAGAGCAAGCATTTAATATTTGTTTAAATTGCTATTGGCATGGTAACTTCTAGTGCATCCTACTGGCCCTTAATCTGCCTATTCTACTTTACAAAATTCTATTATAATAATAAGCAATAACTTATAAGACATATAAAGCATGGAACAAAATGTATTGTCTTGTCCTTTTGGTTGCTGCCTATTTTATTAAAGCTTCTGAAAAAAAACCCCAAAAAACTACCCAACCTAAACTCCCCCAAGAAACCCCCCAGGTTTCTAATGACACTGTTAAACTTTGTACTTCTCAGAGCTGTCAAAATGGTATTAACTTTCTAAAACTCATATATATAAAATAACTGTGTTAGATGTTACATTTTGTATTGGTTTATTGTGTTAATAGTAATAATTCTACTATATAATGAACTATTATTTTCCACTTGTTTTAATTCATTTTAAGAAGCCACAAATATGTGGAGTTTGACTTGTAGCATCCAAAATCAAGAATATCTGAGACTCAAAGGGGCTTTACATAAAACTTTCTGCAGGGGAAGATTTTGCATTTTCCCCTCCTATGTTTTCGATGTTTTTGTGTTCCACTCTTTTTTCCTTGCCAAATTTACAATTGATTTCTTCATCTCCCAAAAGTCTTCACAGTAGAGCAACTTCCTTTTGGTCAAGATAATTACTTTTACTGACAGTGTAACTTAAATTTGCCTGCTTAATGTAACATAAACATCTTCTTTTTTCAGCCATGGCTACATTCTCCTGTTCAAATACCGTCAGTTGTTATTCAATTAAGTAGCCAAGATACCCCTTTAAGGCTGAATTTTTGAAGGGAGCCAAGGGAAATAAATAGGTAGTGTAAATATATATTCTGATGGGATTCTAGATTGTTTTAAACCCACTGAATAAGATGTAACCCTTACACATTCAGTTATATCAGATTTATATTCGATAACTTCATTCAAATTACTAAGATGCTTGGGAAAATAATTAGGAATAAGTTTCAGTCTGCTGGTAGAAAATTGCTGTACCTTTTAGCTCCACTAGGATGACTATGGGTTGTAATATTCATCCTGTAAAAGTATGTGCTTTCCATCAGAACCAGCAAGCAGTTTGGAAGGGTGACTAGCAAGGATGCTCTGAGAGGTAACTGAAGGCTCCAGACAATGAGTTTCAAGGTATTTTAATTCCTGCTTCCCAAGAGAGTTCTACAATTTTTGAAGCTGGGTATCTGAAAGGCAAGAAAACATGCACTGGATGTTATAAACAGGACATGTGAACTTTTTAGTTTTTCTTAACAGTTTTCCACCTAAATGCTGGAATTCATGAATTTGTATGCTTCTGATATGCTAGCTGATCTATAAGTGGCTATAGTTTTTTGTTTGTTCGTTTGGGCTGGGTTTTTTGGGTGTTTTTTGTTTAGTTTTGTTGTTGTTGTTGTTTTGGTTTTTTGTTTTTTAAATGTAGACATGGTTTTAGATTAACGTGAGTAAAGAGTAACTTTTATGAAGATGGCATAAATGAATCAAATCCTGGCATGTTGGCTCAGGTTTCTTCAAAAGCAGGTTGTTGTTGTTTTCCCAGTCAAATTTGCTTGTTCAGAAAAATTTATTCTTCTTGACAAGAGGTTGACTGTTGCTTTACCTGTTTGGCATATGGGAAGGCAAAAGCTTTTTCATGCTCTTTTTTTGTGTGAAAAATGTCATGACATTAGATGTGGATGTTCATATTCAGTGAAAAGCAGAGTGAGAAGGCAGAAAGCTAGGTCGGAGAATGATTAATCAAAGGAAATAACAACTTAAAGGTTTTCAACAATGAAAATGCCTCAGGATTAAACATGTAAATCTTGCCTGGACAAACCTTGTTGTTGTTTTGTACACCAGAATTTGTAGAGTCAGTTCTTTAAATAAGCAGGTACTTAGAGACATTAATTACACCATCACTTTCTCACATTTCTTATGCCAACCAAGCTTCAAGACAACTTTTGAACGTGCCTAATGCATCATCTAATTTGTGCTTGGCATGATACTATAGTAGGTGAGATTGTGTCTGATGGAGAAATTGAAGTCTTATGGGAAGTTGAAGTTGGGGCTGCTAAAAATCGTAGGTACTAAATATGGAGTGGTACGTCTAGTGAATTCTTACAAATCAAAATCTAGGTTAGTCTATGAGCATTTTGAAAAAATTTAACAAAATGATTAGTCATATTTGATACTTTGAGTACTTCCTATGAAACACCTCTATCCTTGATCACCACATGATGGTAACCTGAACCTTCAGTTCAGTGCCTAACCTTGTCTGACCTAGTGTGCTTAGAAATGCAGTGAATAGAACAAAAAAGTTCTGGGTATTTTAAAAAGTTTGTGCTTTAATGAAGGAGGTTGACAGTAATTGATGAGTTGTAGAATTCTTGCTGCAAATGGTTTTGAAGCCTGAGTTACAAGAATAATGTGATTTTATATGTGGATTTCCACTGTTGTGCTGATGTATGTCATCTGATGGTACAAAGGGCAAAACTTGGAAGTGTGATAGTGCATCTCTATTTTTGCAGGGGCCCCCAGGCAGGTAATAGCTTACATAGACTCCATGTATTACAGAAGGCTGATTAATCTCTTTATTATATTATTATTAAGAAACCCACTGCTCTTAGTTTGCTACAGGTGTACTCGTGTGATTGGTCCTTTAATTAAAACACCATCACCATTGGCTAATTAAGAAACTACCCTTTGGTAAACAAATCTCCACAACACATTCCACATCTTCACAATAGCAGGTGCAGCGAGTTAAGATAAGAATTGTTTCTCATTCTTTTCTCTGATCTTCTCACAGCCTTTTCCCAGAATGATGCCTAGGAAAGTTGTGTTTCTCTCTGTGGTCAGAGAGCTGCTGCTACACATTTCTTCTTTGTAAGTGGCAAAAATATAGAATGCATTCTCAAAATTTTCATTGCAATTAAAGCAACAAAAGACTGTTGGTTTCTGTTTTCTTTACTTCTGACATTTAACTGTGTTAACCTTCCCAATAGAAGAATTTTGAGTAAAAGGTTTGGAAGTCCTCTCCTGCTTACAGCTCACCAGGTTAATTCCAGATCTTTCTCAGCTATGCCTGTATGATTTTCAGACAATAAAGTTTGGTCCATTCCGGGGTAAAAAAGGGGTTGCAATCTGCCAGAGACCTTGAGGATTAGCTACTGCACATACATTTATTTTACTGATGGCTTACATCATCCTACAGTTGAATGCGTAGGAGATAGGCAACACCAATTCCTCTTTTTCTGCCATAATAAATATGATAGTCCCTTACAGATTTTATAGATTCAGTAGTATGTATTTTTGGTTGAAAGTGTTTCTGACAAGCTTGGCAGCTTATTGCACTTATTTTTCACTTCTGACTTCTATTGCCTTTACCAAGAACAAGTAAATTATTGCACAGAGCCTCAGGAGTCTTGGGGGACTCTGACTTTAATCTCTTCAAAGAAGAATGGACAGGTTGAGCTTAATTAGAAACATGCATGTCTAATCAAAGGGTAAATTTAGAATCACACATTTTAAGAACTGGCATTAAAAGCAGACTCATGGTACCAAAAAAATCTTTGGTTTCATGAAGCCATGGTATATTTGTGAAGCATAATGCACTATTCTGATAAGCAATTGTTTAATACTCTTAGGTATGTAGGCCTCCCTAATATGAGTCATTACATAGTTTTTTCAATTAAAAAAATTCCAAAGCATGCAATTCTGGTGAAACCATGGAAGTTCCCAGTTTCCACTGGGATCTTATGCACTTAATTCTCAATGCAGACTCTCATAATGAGTGCCCAAAGGATGGCTAATACTCCTCATTTCAGCAAGGAACAAACATTTCCTTATATTCCACGTATCTTATGTAGCATAGATCTGTTCAGCAAGCACTGTATGTGAATGAAGTGGAAAGCTATGGTGTAAAATGTAAGCTTTGCATTTTTTCTTTGCTTTTCCTGAGGTTGAGTTTTGATTAGTTGGCTTACATGTTCCTTCTCCATAAATACCTTATATGTAAAAGTAGCCCAGAGTAATCTGCTTATTAATTCTTACTTTTCTATCTCTAAGTTGTCGAGATACAGTGCATGTATAGGTCTTGCTGTTTTGTTTTATTTTTTGTGTTGTTTTTTTTTTCCAGTCAGTAAGAGATGTGAATTTTTTTTGTAGTGAGTAATAAATATTTCTTCTATTTCATGTGTATTAGAAAAACAGTATTTGAACTCAGCAGAGGAGACATCTGGTTTTGTGTGGTAAACCAAAATTCCAGGTTTTGATTATGTTTAATGCCTTCAATTTAGCTTAGAGTGGGTAAAATTTTACACAGATATGTAAAGTAACTTAGTCTGATTTCCAGAATAAAATTTATGTACTTAATATTTTTTTTTTTTTGGTGAGCAAGTGCAACACTGGTATTTGAAGAATGCACTGTACCTGACAGTGACAGTTAAGCGCCACATAAACTTGACTTACTCTTAGGATTTTGGGACATCTTGGATTTTTACAACCTGGCATCTCTGACTCCTGAACATGCTGGTGTCATTTCATTGGAAAGCTGGCTGAACAAAGCCACTTCAAAGAACCTGATTTTCCTGCTTGTGCATCAAATCCCTATATGTAGTTACTCAGAGGGGAGCTGGCCAGTGAGGGGGAGCAGGTTTTCCTTCACAGCTGTGTTCTGCCCACCGGAGTCCTCAGGCTGACATTGCTGATGGATTGCTCTGCCTGAGACTCTCTTCCCCCTAAAAATATCCAGGGAGGAACTACTTGGCTTTTGATCAGTGGTGATGGAAATATTTCAGGTCCCCAAAGGACAGATTGTTGGTGATCTATTGACAGAACAGACTTGGAGCAATGATGTTTGTCAAGGAGCCAAAAAGTCTGCAATATAAATTTCTTTTACATTTTGGGGTTTGTTTTGTTTAGTTTTCATTTAGGTTTTTTTTTGGTTTGTTTTTACTGTACATAGTGTCCAAAGCAAAGGAAGAGATCTGAGATACTGGTTATAGCAGGCTAATAAAAGGCTGGATGGGAATGTGGGGACTGGGGGACAGACTGGAAGGCATAACTGCTATGTTGTCATGTTATCAATGACTAGGAAATGTGCAAATTCAATCTCTTAACACAGGTAGTTGATCCAGTCTAGCAAATTTCTAGCAAATACTTTCAGAAATACATTTTTGGGAGTGTTTTATTTACTAAAGTGCATCAGTTCTAACATAACACCTTGCACAGATAAGCAAAGTAGAGTTTGAACATGTTTAAGAAATGCATGCATGCATATATTCTATTTTTATGTATTAAACACATATGGAATTAGTTGCACCTCTGTCAAATGTAAAAATTCCTCTCTTGTATGCATGTTACACAACTTGCACATTAATCTCAAAAGCAATGCAGTGTTGTCATCTCCCCCAGGCAAAACCCAGCTGTACTCTTGTTGAATTTGGTAACAGAAATCCAACTGATTCCATGGGACCCCTGTGTTTTACTCCATATCCCTTAGTAAAAATATTTTTTTCTATTTATTCTGCCTTCTTTCACTTGATTCTTTAGTAATTCCACAAGATAACGTTTGTCATGAAACAGTTGGGGTGAGCTTTTCAGTGGCTTTTGTTTTGTGGTTTTTGGTTTGGTTTGTTGGTTGAGCTTTTTTTGTTTGGTGGAGGTTTTTGTTGGTTTTATTGGGTTTTTTAAAGAAAAATGCAGTTATTACACTGTTATCAAAAAACAGGCAGGACAAGTAAACTCAGTAGCAGTTAATAGTTTTTATACTACTTGGTCAATATGTGAGTTACAGGTGGGGGTAAAAATGGTGGTGAAGTGGGAAAGAGAAGGAAAAGATCAGAATAGAAATTGGTTTACCTAAGTTATCTTAATGAAAGATTATTCCTGACCTGTAGAACAGTATAGTTCTAGAAGTATAAGGTTTGTTTACCTGATAGTGTAGTATGCTAGTCATCAAATGGAATTGCTCTCTAGAAAGTTGTACAGATCTCCTAAAACAAGTTACTGGGTTTATGGAAATATGCATTCTTGGGAATAAAGCAATTTATTCTTCCCCTTCTGCTGTTTTAAATTCACTTTTTCATAAGGTATTTAGCGTGCCTCCAGTAAAATACTGTAATAAAGAAGCAAGGACTCCTGATTTTTGAAGGGCTTAATATTCTCATAATAGCATTCAAGTATCCATGTTTTTCAAATACTTTTCTAATAAATCTTTACTTAAATGTGATCTTTTGGTTCCAGTTTGGATTTAATAACTAAATAGTGTTGGTAGATTGACAGAAATAAAAGGTTTTTTGGTCATATGGTTTTGTTTAGGAGTGTCTAATTTGTATATACTATGCAATGCATTCATGTTTTTCCTAAACAAAAGAGAATGAATGGTGGATATTAAAAAGACAAGTTGGTCAGGAGGAACAGAACAAATGGAAAAGTGGCGTGGTCTTGAAATGCAGATGTATAGCTGTGCTTCAGAAATAAATGTTGTGTCTAAAACCTAGTGTTGTAAATTACGAGTCTCTAACTCTTTCACATCATCTACAGTAAGTTGCACATTGAAGGGAATAGGATGCAGAAATAAAATTATTTTAGCCATCCTCAAACTCCATGGAAATAGTAGAAGATTTATTGCAGTGATATTGCTTCCATTAGCTGACGCAAAACACGTCTCAAGTCATATCATTCCAGCATGGAAGCTTCTCGGTGGATTTTATGGGCAAGTGAGGTGCTGTCACTACCACTTACTGCTGAGGCTGGCTTCTGTCTGAATGGGAACATCCACCGAAAACTTGTACCACTTCTATGTAGACTTTTCTACCTTTAAGTATGTTCCTGCACCTTGATACAGACCCTGATGGATGTCTGTCTCTCTTGTACCCTCTACTTAAGTTGGTTGTGCAATAACTATTATGAACTACTGTAGCGTTCTTGTTTAACTGTAAGAAAACAAACATTTTTTGCTTAAAAAACCATAAAGAGCTTCCTCTAATCCGAGTTTCCAGTGGCTACCACACTTCCTAACAACATGATGGGAAATTTATGGAATCTAAATTCTCTCTGATTTTTACTTTACAACTTTTATTTGAATAGCAATATCCCACAAATAAATATATGTGCATTCAAGAGGCATGGAGAAGAACGGTTATGTCTGATTGTGTTATCAGTATCCAAAGCTTGCACTTCTGTCCATGGGTTGTGAAAGGAAAGGGTTAGAGACTTGTGATTGATTTCACAATACCAGTTTTTAGATATAAAGTGTATTTCAGAGGCACAGCTATACATCTGCATTTCACAGGAACAGTTGAAGAAAGGAAGGCCAGCACAAAGCTTTTTCTTTTTTGCAGATGAATCCTTCTGAAGCTTCTTCAAAAAGGTGACTTACCTTGCTGAATGAATTTATAGAACATTGTTCAACATTTCTGATGTTTTAATCTTCACATTTTTCATACATGTGTAGAAGATAAGAATAAAAGGGACCTGCAATTTAAAGTCTGAGCATTTATACATCCAAAACTTCTGAAATTTGAGGATGTATGCAGCGCTTTTAATAGTACCTAAATATGACATTCAAATATTACCCAAAGTGTAAAAGGTATATAAAGCAATACTTTCTATCTCTTTATTATTTATTTCTGCCAGGCAGGCTTCCTTTTTTGAATAGACTTTTTTTTTGGTTGTCTTGAAACAGTCATTAATGGGTTCAATAGAATATCATGGAAATAGCTGTGGCCTTATGAATTCTGTTCTTACCTTTTAAATTTTTTTTTCTATTTTGATAAGCTCTAATTTATGATACTATTTTACCCCTGAAATAGTTTTATAGTGCAAAAAAGATATTGTGAAGGGCCTGAAGCTGCTAATTCTAGATGCAGGCTAGCTCACAGTAGAAGCTTCAGGAGGCTCCTTCAGCACTCCTGTTTGCAGCTGTTGTTTCAAACTTTCCTATCATTCTGCCTACAGGAAACCAAACTTCTCAGTGTTTGAGTGGAGGTGTATTTGCTTCTTATTGATACTGAATTTCAGTAGGTGAATTTTGTTATGGAACTGGACCTTAGCCCAAAATTAGAGCAGGACCTTGAAGCTAGCTGTAAATATCCCAGTGTTTCTCACATTGAAATACAGAGTGAGGTCAACACTCCTGAGTCCATCTGTGACTCTTTACAATAACAAACAGAACCACAGGCTGGACTGTGCTCCAGCAAGCTCTGCCTCTGCAGAGTGGTCTGTAACCAACTCCCTCCCGGGGCAAGTTTAGAAAATTGCGTGCTGCAGCTTCATTAACTGCACCATGTATGAGAGACCATATGCAAGAATGCAGATGGAGGAACAGACTGGACTCATCTAAGCAATCAAACATAGTGGTGGCTCTTTATTTTGTATGACATCAGTGTTTTGACAACCATACTTAGATCACAGCCCTGTTGAACCTGTGCTGTCCAAAACACTCTCACAGATGGTCCTTGTGCTGAAAAGTTCAAAAACCTATCTAACAAGACTGCTGAAGGGAAAACAAGTCAAGAGAGGCTGAAAATAGGTCAGGAACAAGCATGAAAATAGGATCGTGGTTGCTTATGTACTCTGTCTCCTAGAGCATGTAGCCCTTTCCATGTTGCTTAAGCAAAAAGCTCTTGCTACACTGCTCTCAGTGCATGGGTGGCATAAAAGTTAACTTTTGTTTGACTTCAGCTGTTTTTTTCCAAAACAAGTAAAAAAATATTTTATGTGATGTAAGAGACTTTTTTTCCAAAACAGAAAATGTCATTAGTGAGCTTTTTTTACGTCTTTAAGAAAATGAAAATAAGTAAGAAGAGAGTAATTTGGAGGGGTGTAAACAAGGCAGGGGTGGTGGGGGAAAAAAGCTGTGCTAGATCCCTTCTCTGTGAGAATTTTAAAGAACAAAACTAGAACTTGCTTTGGCAAGAAGAATGAAGCTCTAGAAAGCATCAGCTAATACCCTGCTGCTGGTCCCTTACTACACTGTTACTTCTATTGTATTAACAGAGTGTGTAAGGAATGGCATTATACTCATTTATAGGCAAAGGTTGCTATTGTTTCATTATGTACTAAGAGAGAAGTGGACAGACAACTTCTACTCAAGCCTTGCTGTGGTACCAATAGTAGTCTTTCAGTCCTTTCTTGTTTCAAGCAAAAAGGAGCCATTTCAGAGCCGGAAGATGAGGGACACCTGCTTGAATTCCCTACATCTGTACGTTTTTCTACTTTTAATAAGTGTAAAGTTGATATTGGAGTAGTTAGAGATTGTTTCAGCAAAATAACTAGCCTAGGTAAGCCCTAGAATATTTGAACAATCTTTCAGCATTTTTTTTTTCACTTTCACAAAACATTAATATCATTCTAATATTTGTCTGAAAATATCTCGGTGCTTTTTCGGTGGTTTCTCACAAGTGGTCTTTTCTGATATAGTATTTCTTGGTGTTCATTTTGTAAGGAGAAATAAACAAACAAAATACAAAAGAAACAAAAAGGAAAGAGAAGGGCCAAGGTGGTGGAGCACCCTAGGCTTTGGCTCAGTGGATCAGAAGGTAACCATTGATTTTTCTTTGTAGTTGGTTTATTAGGTAAAAGTTGCCTTTATCACTTCATGAGTTTTAAATAAAGTAAAATATCTCAACAAATATATGTAATTACTTTGATAGCAAGAATATATAATATTTTTGGACATACTATAGATTGTGTTTATTGTTCTGTAATAATTTATGGGTAGTAATAGAATACATTGTCAAAACCATAATTAATGCAATATCAATTTGAAAAAGAAAATGTGTTAAACCTAACAAATTCCATGAAACTTTAGTTGTAGCTTTTGTAGCTGCTGCTCTTTCAGTCAAAGTAATAATTAAAGAAGGTTTGCTGAGCAAAATTAATTTAATGTACAGGAGAAATCTAATTTACTCAACTCTGATCCATTTATATATTTGTAGTCAGCCTTGATAGCATGGTCTATTGAAATTCACAGTGAATTTTAGAACATCTGCCTTCTAATTATTCTAAATATCACTATCTTAAAAGCATGTACATGAGGCAATTACTCCTTATGGTTTTATACATTTCTATTCTAGGAGCTGCTCAAAGCATGTCTTGTTTTTCTTATCCATTGTTTCTCTAGGTTGTCAGATTACAATCAGCAAGGTTTGTGGAGTTAACAAACCACTTACACCTCAAAAGGGTAACTACAGCACCAATGACAACAGTGTTTCCTACAGATGTAATCTGAAGAGAAAATTCAGTGTAAAACCCATCGTTTCTGGGACTTTTTGTTCACCGTGTTTACCCAACTTTGTTTACCCATGTGTGTGACTGTAGTACATTACCTCCTTTATCCATTTATAGGTATGTTTTATGTACTCAGAGAACGGTTAGACTGCAAATCTTTTTTTTTCCTACTTCCAATAGACTGTCCCACAGTTCAGCATCTTTCCCTGACATCACTTAGTTTCCTCTCTTAAGCTTTGCTCTAGGCTTTATTTCCTGTGTTTTCAGCTGACTTAGGGCACAGGCTGCTGTTAGTGACAAAAAACCTGGGCTCACTCATCATGACTGTGGTAATATGAAATTCTTTGGCATCTCCTTATTGGTCTGTGACTATCAAGCAGTCTCAGGATGTTTCAAGTAGGGCCTTTCCTTTTATTGTGGTGTGGACTCTCTTACAGATGCAAGAACAAATCTGATCAAGTGCTAATAAACAGCTGATTTGAGCTTCAGAATTATCTTCTAGACAATACTTTCTTCCAGCAACAGAATGTGATATCTCTCTCTTTCTCATGCATTTCTGCCATATTTGCTCACTGAAGAGTGGAGGAGTTTATACCAATCCTCTTTATCATGGCATCTGCCCATCATCTACTTTAAAAATTCTACTTACCTACTAATTATGTGAGATTTAAAATCTCTAATAATTATCTTTGAAAGGTCATGGCTATCATGGGAGTTTCCTGAGGACTGGAGGAAAGCAGACATCATCCCTGCTGTCAAGAAGGATAATCTGGAGAACTACAGTCAAGTCAGCCTCACCTCTGTCCTTGGGAAGATGATGGAGAAAATCCTCCCAGAAACACTTTCCAAACATATGAAGGACAAGAAGGTGACTGGGAGTAGTCATAATGATTTATGAAGGAGAAGACAAACTTTGCCAGCCTGATGGCCTTCTATGGTGAGATAAGATGGCCGTGGAGGATGAAGGAAGAGCAACAAGTGTAATTTATTTTGACTTTGTGGGAGATTTTTGACAGCATTCCATAATCTATTCATACTCAATCTTTAAAAGTATGGAAGAAATAAATGAACAGTGACATGGGCTGAAAACCGTCAGATCTGCTGGGCCCAAGGACTGTTGTCAGCAACAATGACACCTACCTGGAGGCTATGCACTAATAGTATACACCAAGGGTTTCTATTGTGTCCCGTGTGGTTGAACATTTGTGTTTGTTCCTGATCTCAGTGATGGGACACTGAGCCACACTCAGCAAGTTTGCAGCTGATAGAAAACTCAGAGGATACACCAGATTGATAAAATGGTGTATCTGGCTCATCCACGAGAAGATTGTGCTGCTGTTCAGAAACGTGTTACCAGATTGGAGAAAAGAGAAGAAGAAAACCTTGTGAAGTTCAATAAAGACAAAATGCCAAGTTTTGCACCTGGGTTGGAATAACCTCTTGTGCTAGTAATATGCTGGGGCTGGCTGGCTGGAAAGCTGCTTTGCAGAGGAGTATCAGAAAATTCCTGGTGTATGGCAGCAGTGTGCTCTCAGGGCAGAAAAGATCCAACAACTTCCCAGGCTTCAGAGGGAAGTGACTTTTTCATTCTATGCATTACTGATGAAGCCATGTCCTGGACAACTGTGCACATTTCTTCTGTGTTTCATAATTCACATTCTTTGACTTAAGTGTTGACATCTCCATTGTCTCAAAGAAATTCAGATATTAATGGACCATAGTATCAGTTTAACTGTTACTGAATATTGAACAAAGAATAAGGCTTTAAACCAGGAATGGAAGCTGTTTAGACCGTGGAAGAATTTTGGGTGTGGGCCTGATATGTTTCCATTGATGCTTGCTTTTAACACAATAGACAACTCGTTTCTCTGCAAATGGGAATCTGTATGTGGTCTTCAGATTGTTCATTGAATGTGGTGGTCATCCCAAGGATGTCACTTGCATTAATTACCATGGCTTGTTTCTTGACAGGCAGATGGAAAGGAAATACTCTAATGCTGCCTGAAGACGTAGACATTTCAGGATGTAAAGGAGCTTTGCATGATTTCCAGCAGAGCCCAAAGACTGCAGTAAATGTGCCTGTGCAGAGCCATTCAGCCTTGTCTGAGACTGCCTTTTCTACATTCAAGAGCTTGTCTCCTGAAATTCAGAATTCACAGTAGCTAGACTTGTGTCCCTTAGGAGCCATCATCAGGATGTTTCAAGAGTCTCATTACAGTTTTCTCTGAAGCAGATGCTGTATGATTTTTGTTAACAATTGGTCTTCATTTCATTTCACCAGTCACTGATACGGCAATCTAATTCGAATAAAGTGATGAGTATGTCTCAAATTAGTCTGATACTGGAACTGGAGAGGTATATGTATAGAATCATAGAAAATGCTTATGCTATGTTGGAAGGAACCTGTCAGGATCATCAAATTCAACTCCTGGCCCTGGGCAGGGCACCACAAGGACCACACCGTGTTCCTGAGAGCATTTCCCTTATGCTTCTTGAACTCACACTGTCTTGGTGCTGTGACCACTTTCCTGGGGAGCCTTTTCCAGTGCCCAACCAATATCTGGGTGAAAAACTTTCTCCTAGTATCCAACCTAAATCTCCCCTGACTCAGTTTCATGCTGTTTCCTCAAGTCCTATTGCTGGTCATGAGAGTGAAGAGGTTGGTACTTGCTCCTCTTCTTCCACTCACGAGGAAGTTGTGACTGCAGTGAGGTCTCCCCTCAAGGCTCCTCTTCTCCAGGCTGAACAGACAAATGACTTCAACTGCTCCTCACATGGGTTCCCCTCCAAACCCTTCACCATCCTTGTGGCTGTCTTTTGGATACCCTATAACAGCTTAATGCCTTTCTTATATTGTGGCACCAAAAACTGCCCCCAGCACTCGAGGGGAGGCTACCCCAGTGTAGAACAGAGTGGGAAAATCCCCTCCCTTGCCCAGCTGGTGATGCTGTGCCTGATGCACCCCAGGACAGGGTTGGCCCTCCTGGCTGCCAGGGCACTGCTGACTCATGGTCGACTTGTCACTGACCAGGACCCCCAGGGACCTTCCCTTAGCACTGCTTTCCAGGATCTTGTTTCCAGTCAGTCTGTCCATACATCCAGGGGCAGAACCCAGCACGTTTCCTTGTTGAACTTCATGCAGTTGGTGATTGTTGAGATCTCTCTGCAGCGCCTCTCTTCCATCCAGGGAGTCAAGAGCTCCTTGCCATTTAGTGTCATCAGCAAGCTTATTTAGTATTCCTTTGAGTCCTGCATCCAGATGCTTAATGAACACATTGAAAAGAACTGGGCCAAGGATATAGCATTCCTTCTTTTTATTTTTACTCCTGGGATACCCTGGACACCCTAATCTGTGTGTTCTGGGGTTTTTTAAATTTGCTTTCTTAAGAAAATCAAGGCGAGATGTTTGCAGCAAAAGACCAGTGGTTGGAAAGCTCTGGTTAATGGCTTGCAATTTCAAAGGATTCTAAAAATATACACTTCATAGTCAGAATTTCTGTGATATAATTGATGACGAGAAATGCTTCTTCAATATTCAGATTGCAGAGTGTTTTGTTGGGATTTTTTCTTTCATAATGAAGCATCTAAAATGAGCTAATGCCTTCTGCTTTGTTTTAGGAAGTTGTGTAAATCTGCTAGAAATATCCTCTATTTTTAGATACAAAATGATGATAGCAGAAAATTAATGCTTCATTCCTGATCATATTTGTGTTGGACCTGAAGACCACAAGCTACTATATAACTAGTTATACTAGTTATATAGTATAGAAAATGGCATCCTAGCACTAACTTTGTCAAAAAGTCAGAAGGCAGTTTTGCAACAGAAAGCTCTTTTCCCTTCATATTTTGTATGGACAGGATTTTGTGGGAAGGTGGCTGGAAAAATAATGGCAAAAGTGGACTATTAATTCTGCTTTTATTCAGAGAACATGAACAAAATTTAACTTCCACTTTATAAAAATACATCCATGTGACAGTAGAGGTTTGGAATATTATTTTACAGTGTTGCATAGATGGGTGAGCTATTATTTCGCTAGCTGTCTTCCAGGTTGGTTAATAAACTAAGTGAAACATTACTTTTTATAAAGACACAGTTATGTGGTGATTCCCTATGTTTTAACAGGGGAGAATTAATTGTCATCTGTTTTTCTAGTTGTTCTTACAAATCCAAAAGTCTTGGGCTGATGGACTGAGATGAGCAATGTGATCATAAAGAATGAAACCAGAATTGATTTTCTGATTTATTAGCTTTGCATTCTTGCATAAACCTTTTTGTAAAAAGCTTCACTGGTTCAAGGCTTGAGTTCTCAGTTGTAAGCTCTTCTAAATTTTAAAAGTATCTATCTTCTGAATTGTTTCTTTGTGGGAGCAAAACCTCTAGAGGGTGCCAAAAACTGGTTTTGGTTAAAGAAGCTGTTGTGTCCTGCACTACTAATGTCAGAAGTGCAGAAGTGCAGGTCACAGATCAGGCCCTGCAAACTTTTCTTCCTCCCAGTAATTCAGTTACCTGTAAAATCCCTGCTCCTTTAAATTTGATTCCAAAGTCTTTCTACTCTGTGATAATAACCTTTTTTTTTGGCTTTTTTTTTTTTTATACTAGGCACTGTATGATTGACAGGACTGGCATTGGAATTCCTCTTTTAGAAAACTTGGTTAATCTTTGTTTATAATTTCTCCAAATGGGAATAATACATCATGTTTCTAATGTCACACAGAGCATACACTAAGATAAGTAGTGTTTATATGACCAAGGCTTCTTGTACCAGCAGACTAAGGATGTCTACAAATTGTAGATTTTCCCATTCCTATGTGACTCTTAATCTTGCCCTTCACCGTTGCCCGGTTTTAAAAAGCTCCAGCTAGCATTAAGAACACACTGCATTTTAAAGAGAAGCAAAACAGAACCAAAACCAACCTAACCTCCTCCTCACTCCAAAACCCCAAAACAGAACAGGGAGGAAGGGTGGGAGTTCAGTAGTGGAGATTGGTGCAGGGTAGAAGCTCCAGGAACAGATTCTCTTAGTAGTTACTTCTAATTGACTTCTTGTCATGTAGCTACAATTTAAGAAGAACTAGATCAGTTTGGTTTTTTTTTCTAATAAACACTGTATTCTAGCAGTTAAACATGTACATGACAAAGTATTGCCAACTGAACAATGTATCAAGCTGCATCAATGCCAGTCATCTCTAGCTAGGGGCGATGAGGACACTATCAGAAGCAATAGGCTTGAAATTGCTCCTGCTGCACCTTGTAAGAGACATGACATATGCTTTATTTCTTGTCCCTCTCTGTGTAGGTGTGCCAAAAATACCTGGGTGTGCTCACGTATTTTAGGTTGAAATATTGCTAGGAATTCTTCTTGATGGCAGCCTTGCACACAACCTCAACAGTTGTAGAGGTTATAGACAGTAATGATGTGCCTTTAAACATAAAGTGCTACATTAAAGTCTCAACCACCAGCACAAATTAAAAGTTGGTGAAGAATGTTCTCAAGAGTTTTGTAGGGATTTGGAAGCTTCTGCTGTAAGATGTGATTGTTCAGGGGATTTGTATATGACCTAGGACCATTGCCCCCACCCTTAAAGATACAGAAGATCTTTGTATTTTGGTCAAGACAGTCAAGTCTTGTTCATAATTACTCTCAGAATTCTATTGACATCAGTGGAACTCTTTACATGAGTGAAACCAGTGGGATTTGTCCCAAATTATATAATCTCCAAAGGAATTTAATAATATGCATGTATTAACAACATTTACAGTTCTTGATCAAGATCAATATTTAATCTACAGAAATTGTGCTGCATGTAAATCAATTACATGACCTGCCTAAAGAGGACCTTAAGAACATTGCAGACTTAGGAGCCTGAAAAAAACTCCTCTTAAAAAAAAGGGTAGCATATATTCTTAACTGGATATGCTAATTTTGAATAGGGTGCTGAGAAAATATGATGAAAAGACTAGCTAAAGATTGTCCCAGTAAAATATTGACTTGTTAGAATGGCCAGGCTAATGGGCACAATTGACAAAATCAATTTGTTTTACCAAAAAGGTTTTTTATGAAGCTAATCATGCAAGTGCAGAGAAAATCTGATGTCATTTCTAGGGAAGAGCAAAACTTGGGGATTAAGAAAAAAGGAGTGATGAGTCTGTCCCAGACAAAATCACATGCTGTTTATTGGATTAACAATTAGTTGAACAATCTCAAAAAAAAAAAACCAACCAAATACCCAAAAAAACACACAACAGCAAAAGTTTAAGGATTCAGTGCAGTCAGCTGAGACTCTGCAGGTGTATTGGCAGGGTCTTTCTGGAGTGAATCATGATCTAGAAAGCACACCTGCAGAAGATGATAAAGAAGCTCAAGCTGTTTTCCTTTGCCAGATGAATCAAATCATTGCAGACTGTTAGTACCTCCTGGGAAAGTGGTTTCTGTTGGATGGCTTTTTGATTTTGTAGCAAATAAAATGAGATTTGGAGTTGGTGGCTAATATGAACAATTGATTTTAGAAATGAATTTAGACTTTTAATACTTGTTGTAGTTCATAATGGAAATAAAACCATCAAATTACAATTGTCTGGATATATTTCTTGAACATTGCATATACATTTAAAATATATAAATAGTCTGATTGGTAAACTGTTGTGGATATCAAATGATAGTTTATTCTGGCCTTAGTACTGAATTCATTACTGAGTTAATGCACTTCAGAAGATTCTTTAAATTGTTCTCAGTTGCTCACTAGCTCAGTGTGCTGGTTGCATACTCCATCCTTGCTTTTGAAAGAACACTTGAGGCTCATTTATTTCTACTTAAATCACCAAAGGTAATACTACTGGTTAAAGTTTTGATATTTACTGCTTCTATTACCATTGGTTCTGGGATGATTCCAAGAGAACCATATATTTATAGGTAGAGTAAACCCTGGTTTGTTTTCATTTCATGATGGTGGAATGTAAGAACCTTATGAAATTTAAATCATGAATAGAATCTCATGTGCAGTTGTAAAGACCTGCTTCCTTCACCATCTGAAATTCATGAACAATCGGGTTTCCATCTTTGTGTTTAAATATTCCACTAAACTAGCACCAGAAGGCAAATCATAGCATTTGATTACCTTTTCTTAGTGTTTTTAGGTTTTTACTTCTATCTACTTCTCAAAAGCACAAGGGAGATTTTGGCTTCAATAGGATCCTTGTTAATATACAGTAAAAGATACTGGATGTAGGCTCTTGATAATTCTCTGTCTTGGTCATTAGTTTGTCTATCTGTTTGGTTAGAATTTGTCTTAGAATAGCAAGGGTCATAAATGTCTGTTCCAAATCTTGGCTAATTTACTTTCTTCATAATGAATGTGGGTTTTTTAGAAAGTAAACTAAAAAAGTGTTAACTGGTAACAAAATTTGCAGAAGATGGAGTTGGTTTTGTCTCTGCTGCTGTTTGCTAAGCTGCAGAACTTCTTCATTGGTGTGTGATGTCACCAAATATGACTGAGGAACACGGGAAGACAGAGTCAAATTCTGCAGGGTTCTTTCTGTAATGAATGTTTATGATAATTTTCTAAAACAAACTGCTCGGATGAGGTAGCCTTAAAATGATGACATTCTGTTCAGAAAGAAATACAAGTACCTCTGGATTTTGCATAAGGATTACTCTGTATAGTGCATTTCTGTTAAAGAATTATAGAGTCGTTCAGGTTGGAAAAGACCTTTAAGATCATCAACCGTCAGTCCACCACTGACCCATGTGCACACTGGACAGCAGCACATCTAGACATCTTCTAAACCTCTCCAGGCATGGTTACTCCACCACTTCCCTGCACAGCCTGTTCTGACGCTTGACAAATCTTTCTGTGAAGACCTTTTTCCTAATATCCAGTCTAAACATCCCCTGGTGCAACTTGAGGCCATTTGCTCTTGTTCTGTTGGTTGTTACTTGGGGCAAAAGGCTGACTTCCACCTGGCTTCAGACTCCTTTCAGGTGGTTGTGGAGAGTGATAAGGTCTCCCTTGAGTCTCCTTTTCTCCACTCTAAACACCCCAGTTCTCTCAGCTGCTCCTCATCAGATTTGTTCTCCAGACCCTTCACCAGCCTGATTGCCCTTCTCTAGATACACTCCAGCATTTTAATGTCTTTCTTGCAGAGGGGGACCCAAAACTGAACACAGGATTTGAGTTGTGCCCTCACAAGGGCAGCATACAGAGGGTCAGTCACTGCCTTGGTCCTGCTGGCCTTTTGGGAACCTTCTCTGTCATAACTCCAGAACTTTTTCCTAAACATGACTGTACAATCAAGACAGGCTTACTGAGTATTTTGGTATTTGGCAATATCTGAATATCCAAATGCTTAAAAAGGTATGTGCCACTTAGTTTCTTAACAATATTATAAAAAATAGAGTTATGAGGCTTACACTCTTCCATGTGTGTAGAACACAAGTTTCCAGCACCCTTGAAGTGTGGTGGTGCTTGGGTTTGTAATTTGAGAGTAAGCATGTTTCTCCTGCAGCTGACTTCTTACCTGACTGGCACTTCTGAAATTTAATTTAGGCTTCACAGGTGTGCTAATTGAACTTCATTAATTTTAAATGCCTTAACAGTGTTATGAAGAGCAAGAGAGCATTTGTTTATGTTTTAAAGAGGGAGGGGAAAAAAGGGATTGATATTCCTAGCTCGTTCTTCTCCAAATTTCTTGCATAAGAAATAAAGATCTCTTCCTAAGATTGCAGTAAAAACTACAGATAACCTTTATAAAATCCAGATGACTACTGAGTAGCTTTTGGTTTTAACAATGTAGACACCTACAAGTTCAGTTTTAAGATTCCACTTTTCCGAACCTTGATGTATTATGTAGTACGCCACTTTTTTTTTGTTCTTAATGATAGATAATTAAGGATAATTTGTATCAATTTTTACTCACAGAGCTAGATTTATTAGCAACAGAAAGTGATGCTCTTTCTCATGCATTTCTGTCATACCAGTCTACTGTTAAAGCCATATATCCTGGCATGCATCCCGGTGTGTATCCTGGCCTTCTACTCTTGGTAGTGCTGATTAATATGTAATGTTTTGTATCTACCTTCCTATCCATTTCCCAGTATTTATATTGAGCACAGGTTATTTTGTTACCTGCTAAGTGTGAGACTTGTTACTTTTCTGGGCATTTAGTAAAATTGTGTTAGGAATGTTTATTGGGAATTTATAGTAGCCATTATTAAAAATGGGGAGTTTGCCAAACAATTTTTTTTGTAACATGTTGCATTTTACTGCTTCCTAAATAAAGGAAACATGTGGGCTACATGAGCTCCATGTGTCCAGCTCATTCTAAGACAACATGCATAAGTCTTTTAAATCATGGTTTCTCTCAAAATATAATGGCAATTTGTGATGAGGTTTTCTCTGAGGAGTGATGACCAGTGTAACCTAGGCATCTTCAAATGGTTTAGAAATTGTTACATGATGATACAAGTAATTCTTGTAAGAGTTTAATGATGAAAATGGTCACTTTTTTAACAATCATTTCCACTTATAAATTGAAATGGGTCAGATGACAATGAGACTTCTTTCTGTTTTCCCTCAATTATAGTAGTAACAGATCTTTAGTGAACTTAGGCATTCAGAAATAGAGCATCTCATAACTAATTGACAGAGAAATGCACGTGCAAGTAGAAAATTATTCTTGTGCTTATTTTTATCCTCAGAGTTTTAACAGCTGCATATTTCAATTATGTGTGGCTAATTAGAAGCCTGGCTTAAAGGCACTACTGCTCTTGGGGTTTCAAAAAATACATTGGGCTATTTATCACAAGAATGAAATTCTGAGTCTGTTTTCACTTTGGACTATTTCTTCCATGTTTCACTGCTTCTTTTTTGCCTGGAGAGATGAGGCATTGGCTTCAGTTGTATTAGGTTACTCAAGCTTGTTACTCAAGTGGTCTTTGTTCATTGGATCCTTTTTTTCAGAGGATGCTAACACTGCCCTGTAATCACTTTATTTGGATTGTCAGACTGTTGGCCTCTTAAAATCCAGAGATAATGTTTGGTTTTTTTCTGGTATTAGTATTTGTTTCAGAGAGTTTGGAGGAAATTATGATAATGGTCTCCTAGTGCCTCGAGGCAGAGGTGAAGTTTCGAAATCCTAGATAAATACCACTGTTTACTGGTGGACCTTGAGCAGCCACCTGCTTGTCTGAAAGTCAAGCTTTTATTCTCTCTGTTGCCTCTTAAAGTGTTCTCTGAGGGCTTTGGCTAGAGCATCAAAGGTTCTCTCCTAAGCAGTGGATAAATTGTAAAATCACTCAAACGGTGTGTAGCTTTCCTTGAGCCTCTCCTTTGGGCTTTGTCAAGAGAGACACGGGTTTTATGCTGCTGTTGGGCTGTGTGTTCTGAATGAATGGAGTCTTTGGACAGCTGCAGGGACCAGTTTTGCACCATGATCTGGGCCTAGAACTGTCACTCTGGAGCAGGGGGTGGAACTGCTGTGTTGAAGATAAGGCTTTCAGAAAGGAGAACTCAAGATGCTTTCTCGATTTATATAAATCATGCTTGAAAGAGCAATTGCCATGTCAGGTGAAATAAAAGAGCATTGTGTAATGGGTCTTGAAACATCTCCAAGCTGAAGTAATCAGGACAAGATTCAGTCCACTTTGCTGACAGTTTGCTTTCTGCACCCTTCCTTATGGTAAATCCATTAAATTTCACTCCGTTTTTAACAGAAGAGGGAGTGGACTTAGTGATTAGCAGCTAATGTGATAGCACCAGCTTTACTTCAGAGTGAAATGGTGTGTGTAACAATGTGAGAGTATGACTTTTTTTTTGCTCCTGAAACGGGTGAAATATATTGACTTATAGAACACGTGAAGCAGGATTTTGTCAGCATTTGGAGATACAGTAGAAAATTCAGCAAGGAGAACATTATACGCTATAAAAAGAATTTGAATTCTTTTCAAGGCTGTTTAAGGAACCCAATTCATAGTTCTAAATAAACACCCATAAATGTAATATATTTAGCTATTAGTGGAGTTCAGAAAGGCATTTTAACTTGACTAGGATGGGGGTGTTGGGGTGGGGGTGGCCTTTGTGCGGGCTTGTTTGCTTTGCTTTTGGTGTTGTTGTTTTTTGGGGTTTTTTAAGCTTACTTTAAGAAAAACTGCTGCTGTTTTCAGAACAGTTAATGTTTATGTTCTTGGTGACCAAATGCTTAACTCTGCATTGGCGCTTGCTCTGTGCAGTTCGAAAGTGTCATTGAATCTTGTGATTTTTTTTTTTTTTGTTTTTTAAGACATTTTAAGACCATCTCTTTTTTGAATGGACTAAAAACCAGGCAAATTACTCACAAAAAGGGTACAGAAATGCTCAAGCAAAGAACAAAAGAACAAAGCCAGATTTAAACATGATTTGAAATGACACTGGTAGAACTTTATTTTCACTTTTAGAATCCTGCTTAAAAAAATGTGCTCTTTCCTGTTCACAGATAACCATTGACTTCAAGAGGAAAACTTGATAAACATGGACAGAATCAGGTCCACAAGCACTAACACCCTTTTTTACTAAGTATAAAATACATATGTAAGCATTTTCCAGATGTTTCAAATGTTTTCATTGCCATCTTCTGAACCTGGATTTGATGTGGATAATTAAAAGCGTCATTGCTTACATAGCAAATAGGGAGGAATAAATGTTTTACAGTGTGTTTATTGTGCACGACCAGATGTCATGTTATCACGCTGCATTATTTTTCTTTGAGATTAATAGTGCTTTGTCTGTCTCCCAGATGTATGCGACACCTGCTACTTTAATATCTGTCTAGGTCATTGTTACAGATACTCTCCAGTTTAGGCTGTTTGTTTTTCATCATTTAGAGGATACATGCATTGATCCATGGAGCTGTAGGAAAAGTCCTCAGCTTCCTTCTCTCTCTTCTGGCACTGAGAGTGTTTTCAAGCCCAGTTTTAGAGTGGATGTGAGAGCCGAAGCTGTTTCCTGGTTTGGCCAAAACCTCCGTGCCAATGCAGACATCAGGATAGAGAGAAACAGATCTGTCTCTTCCACCTACTGGTTCTGCCAGACAAAAAGAGAGGTGCAAATTTCTTTCGCTATCCCTTTATCCTCTTTGTGGTGTTTCTGGCATCCATTTAGCTCATGAATAACCGCACCACTTGTTTCAGATGCTCTTCACAGGGTCTTGCCAACAGCAGCGCTGTGAAATAAGCGTGGTTCATGCGAGGTGTCGTGGCTCCCCACTGGGCTCTCAGTGGCAGCGCTGAGCGATAATAACATGGTCTTTTTGTTTTCACTCTGCTGCGGTTTAACAAGCCCATGTGTAACAGCGGAGATTAATTCAGCTTTCCGTCTGCTGGCTTGGGACAGCATTACAGCACTTTGCATTATCAAGTTTAGGTTTACTATTATATCATGTAGTAGGACTTCTTACTATTATTATTATTATCATTATGGAATAATTTGAAACAGGAAATCTTCCAGCCTGCTTTGCTTGCTTTGGGAAGTTTTACCTCTTGATAATTAGTAAAGTAATATATAAATTTAAGAACTTTCTTGTGCTGTGTAGTCTGATCTGTGTGTTTCATCTGATTCCTACCAGGATAACAGGGTTTAGGGTGGTGGTGCTAGTGGTAATCCCAGATAGAGTAGTGCTTGAGTCAAGAAAAAGCTCCTCTTGCATCTGAGCCACATTAGTTAAATTTAAACGTTCCTAAGGATGTTTCTTTTTTTAAGCAGTTAGGGTATATGTGCTGTTGCTAGTCCATGGTAAAAGAAAACTTGTTGTGGTCTTTCTCAAGTCCACTCCTGAGAGTGGGGGTTGCCCTTCCTGTCCCTTTGTAGCAGCATTGGCTTCTCTGCTGTTCTCTGTATGGGATCCTCAGAACTGCTGCTGGTGGTTTAGAAAAGGTCTTCCTTTTGCAGATTATCACACTCTCAGGTGTCAGGACTTCTCGCATTCATGCCCTGACCTCTTGGGTTTTTCTTGCTCCGTATTTCCCCTCTCAGTGGGAGGAAGGGTACAAAAGAAAAAGTCTGAGCAGGATTTTCAAGGATGTCTCACTGAACAGTGGTTCCCTCACTTTTAATATGCTTTTGGAGCATTCCATGCTGATTGACCAAAAAAACCTTGGTTTTGGGTATTTCAAGGTGTAATGAGTTTCAGACCCACTAGACAAGATTTTAATTTTTTATTCCTTGTTAACCAGGATCTGTTCAACCCTGTTCTTCTCAAGTCTCTCCACTTCCAAAGCAAGCAAGTCACATGCAAAAGATTTATTTTGCACTGTGGCTTGGTTTGTACTGCTAATGCTGCTGTTACAGCACTTCATGCTTCTGCTCCTATTGTGGGGTCTCAATCACAGTGTGCTCTCTTGTAATGAACACAGAAAATTCTCCTGCCTAGCATGAAGTTTCAAAGAAAATACATAAATCTCCCTTGTGCAGCACTGCGCAGAGATGGAATTTTATTTTCAGTATTTTGGCATCTTCTGAATTGTAATGCTCCTCCTGTGATAATTAATTTTAATTAATACTGTGGTCTAATGCACATAGTCCAGATTAACTGCCTTTGAAATGAATTGAAAAAGGTGGGGTGAGAGATCCATGTGAAAATCTGAGATGGACAGGCCTGCTATCCTCTGCCATAAAATTCCTTCAAAATTGCTGTGGAAATGCAGTGTAAGAGTTAGATATTTGCTCTTGCTGATGAAGCTGGCATCTGTATTTGCTATGGTGTAGTTTAGTGGGTTTGTTAATTAGTTTTAATATGTGATTGAGGCTGCTTCTGCTATCTACAAGTAGATAGGGACTAAAGTTGCCAAAAATGAGTTGTCACTGCAGCTGCTTCCACTCTGTGAAGAAATGGAGTGTATTTTTTCAGGCTCAGATGAGTATATCTATGATGCAGGAACAACAATTGCAGATAAACGCCAACTATTTGTCATTTGCATCCAGTTCAGACATGGTTCAGAAGTCAGTTAAAATTAGTCAAAATTTTTTCCTAAATGTTATATTAAAATGTGTCCTTTCATTTAATGTCATATTTATCTTGAAGTTTGAGGAAGAACATGAAGTTGCACATTTACTACAGGGCTTTAATAAGCTTCTTCTGCAGCTAATTTTGGGAAATTAGAAATTACTCCATCTGCTTGCTGTTATTTAGAAGTGGGTGATTTCTCAGGTGTCTAGGTAAAAGAGCCAATCTATTTTGGTGTGCACAGAATAAACTCACGTTCAAATGTCAATGTAAATTTTCAAGTATACCTTTAAATAAATTCACTCATTTGCAACCTTCAACCTTTTGTAAATTGAAGTGATCTTTACCAGATATTAACTTGTTATATTTTAGTAAGCTTAAGTATTACAAGTGCTGAAAAGGAATAAAATTTATATTAGGAGCCAACTTTTGAGATGTGGAGTTGCTTAAATTTTGATAAAATAGAAAACTTAAATTAAATGAAACATTTCTTTCAATTGCAGAGCCATTCCATTTTATATATTAGATGAATTTTAATGTGGTGAAAAAATCCTATTGAAACATTGTTCTATTCTGTGCTTCTCTCTTCAATGTGATATTTCACCATTATCTAGATTTCCCCCACTCAAAATATTATATTCAGCTTTAGTGTTTTAGAAAACTTTGGCAAAGGAGAGGCACTGTGCTGCAAATAACTTCCTGTGGTATTTTTGGAAGCTGTCTGAGAAGGTGAAGAAAAGGTCTGTAAGGGTGAATATTCATCAAAGCATCAAGCCTATTACATGGTCCATCAATGCAACCAGGCATCTTTGCTTGCTGACTCCAGCTAAGGCCAGCTCTGCATTTCTGTGTTTTGCTGGGCTTTTTTGCTGATGTGAGGAGCTTGGGTTTCTGCTGTAGCTGTGAAATATGCCCTTTTCATATGTTCAGCAGAAAGGGTATGGATCGTATGGATCCTAACTTGCTAATATTTTTAAGGCTTTACAAGGGCTGATGTGAAGTACCAGCTCTCTGCTGAGCCTCTTGGCTGAGGTGTATTGCACTTTGAGTGGGAAAGGTGCCTTCATATTAGTGATATGGTTTTTCAGGTCGTGTTGGAGGATGTATATAATTGGTGTAAACAAGAGTCTTTGCATTTTTAAGTATTGCAAACAAAATTCACCTGTTTCAGGGAAATCCTAAGAACAAATATGGGCTCCGTGGAGAATGATTTGAGAGCAGCCCTGTGGAGAAGGATTTGGGGATGTTGGTGGACAAAACCTGACATGACCCAGCAATGTGCAGCCACAGCGCAGAAGGCCAAACATGTCCTGGGCTGCATCCAAAGCAGCGTGGGACAGCAGGGTGAGGGAGGGGATTCTGCCCCTCTGCTCTGCTGAGACCCCACCTGCAGTGCTGCATCCAGCTCTGGGGCCTCCAGCAAAAGAAGGACATTGATCTGCTGGAACAAGTCCAAAGGAGGACCACAAAGATGATCAGAGGGATGGAGTACCTCTCCTGTGATGACAGGCTGAGAAAACTGGGATTGTTCTGTGTTGAGAAGAGAAGGCTCCATGGAAAATACTATCACAGCATTCCATAATAATGGGGGCCTACAAGAAAGATGGAGAGGGACTTTTTCTAAGGTCCTGTAATGATGACAAGAGATTATGTCTTTGAATTGAAAGAGGGTAGGTTTAGGTTGGATATTAGGAAGAAATTCTTTACAAGGAGGGTGATGAGGCACTGGAACAGATTGCTGAAAGAAACTGTGGGTGTTCCATCCCTGGAAGCCTTCAAGGCTGGGTTAGATGGAGCTCTGTGAAGCCTGGTCTGTTGGAAGGTATCTCTGCCCATGGTGGGGAGGCTGGAACTAGATGGTCTTTAACATTCCTTCCAACCTAAACCATTCTATGGCAATAATATTGTGTTGTAGCTGAAAAGAATGTGCCACTTGTCATCCTCTTGCACTAGGTTCTGGTGGTATGGACTCCCTTAAGGACTGGTGGTCTTATCTATGAATTATCCATCTGTTCTACTAGATTAGTGCCAGGTTTTGGACATTGTATGGCTTCTGTGTCCAGCTTTCCAATTCCATGTCCTGTTCCACTGCAGGCAGTGCTCAGGTATGAGATGGAATAATTTTGCTTGCTGGGGGATCCCAGGCTGTTGCTGATGGTGGAAGTGGTTTCTGTATGTATCCTTGCCCTTCTGGCACCTCCAAGGTAGGCATGATCTGCAGTGAACATGCTTCTACCTACAGTGAATCCAGGAGCATTTTCCTAGCTGTTTTTGCATGTGGGATGAAAGCAGTGAGGAAAACACATCAAGTTGAATAAAAGTGCCTGCTCTGACCATGTAGCTCTGAGTGACAAGAAGTTTTGACATACAGCTCCCTGGACCTGCCCCTCTCAGGAGGTCCCAGAGAAGCCTGAATGATTTTAAATTAAGAAAGCATCAGGTTTTACCAGGGAGGAAGATATTCCTTGGTTTAAAAAGCCTAAGTGATGGGTGGGAGACAGGAATGTAAGAGGAGGACTGTGAGTAATTTTTGTTCAAGTGTGCCTTGGCAGGGAGAGCCCTTGTGGATGGGCATGGCTGTCATGGCAGCAAACTGCATAGATCCACTTGATTTGGGGAGCATTTTTCCATTCTGCAGTCCTGGAAGAAATTCCGTTTGTCATAAAGATCTTCAGGATAGGATAGTAATGCCTGATGGGTCATTACTGAATGTCTGAGCATTGGATTAGCTCAGACAAGATGATATGAGGCTAAGTAAGGAACCAGCTTTTTAATCTATGGTAAAATTACACGTTTCATTCTGTTGCTACTGGATGTTTTAGTAGCATGGTGTGGGGTTTTTCTGTTTGGTTGGATGTGAGGGTTTTGTTGTTGTGTTGGAGTCTTTTAATTTTCTTTTCTTTACTGAATTCTTTCCAGATTTTTTTTAATGTTTTGTCTTTCTTTCTCTCTTTCTTCTGTTTGCAATAGTACAGTTATTTTTATGGTGCCACTTTTTTAAAGAGCGTCTGCTGTTGATTTTTAGCATCTGTAAATAACTTCCATTGTTATTTACTCAAAGAGAGAGCTAATGGAGGAGTGACTGTGTATATCCTGCCTAATGATCTCAGACAATTCAGTTCAATCATGGGTGTTGCTATTTACTCTGCAAATATTTTTTAAAAGTCAAAAAAAACCCCTACATGATACATTATGGAGGAAAAAACTGCATATTGAGATGACCATATAGTGTTCATATATATATAAACTAGCATAAAAATACTAAAATATTACTTGAAATAGCTGGTTCAACAGCCAGCTTCATCACTTATTATGTGCATTGATTTTATTCTGTTCCCATTGTGAACTTCAGAAAAATATAATGCTTATTTGTCAGTGATTTCGGTGTCCAGTGGGAACCTGTGAAACACTGTGGTATGGAGGTCATCAAGACTCTTAATTTTCTTGCTAAGTACTTAACCCTGCTGTACAATTCTTAAATTGAATTTTACACAGTGCTGACTAAAGGAACACCACAATATAAATAGCAAAAAATCATGGTGTAATATTTATTTAAGAGTAATTTTACAATGAATCTAAGTCCCAAGGGAAGTAGGAAATCCTGTAAATTATTTGGTATATTACATGAACTGTGTAAAAATGTTTTCTTTCTCTTCATTAATTAAAAAAAAAGAAAGAACCCTCTGTTTCTTTATAGATTTACAGAACCTTTTATATATGTCTTTAGCTTTTAGTAAAGGATTATGTCTATTTTAATTTTATTAAGACATTAGTCTTTATATTAAATATATCTTTAATTTTATTGAGGCATTAGTGAGAAGATGAAACAGCCTGGCAGCCTTTTTCCTCCCCCTTAAATGAGAGTTAAATGTTAGCACACTAGAAAGCTCTCCTCCCACCCCAAAACCCCTACTACCCCTAAACTCACCAAATTCATACTGCTGCAATGACCATACAACCTGAACTTTGCTGGAAAATACGACATAAACTTCTGTATGAGGCAAAGAAGAGGGTAGAGAAGGTCTTATAGGTGATGATTCTTTTTATTTAATGTAGAGGACAAGCCCCACTATGCGTGAAAGATATTTGGTTGAAAGTTTTAGAGGTGCTTCAGCTTGATAAGAGTACTTGTTACTGTTTATGTTGTATTGGAGGATTAAATTAAAATTTTATAGGACTAATGAATTCAGGCTATTGCTTCCAATTAGTTTTTTACATGGTTTGTGTGACCTCCTTTCCTCTGTATGAGTTATGAGCAAAATTATTGGAGATCACAGAGAATGAATAAACTTTAGAACTAAAATGCAAGTAGTTTATTTCTCTAAATTTAGGTTAATAGAAGTCTATGCAGTTTTATGGGAGTGTTTGAATAGAACATGCCATATGTATTTCAGCTCATTTATATTCCAATATGCAGGCATCTAGGGAAAAGTAAGGACCTTGCTTATCCTGCCTATCAAGATTGTAGATTGTACATGTTTCTTAAAAAGACAAAGGGGGGAGACACTCCACTTCCCCATTCCCATTTTATTTGCTTTCTGTAATAAACTATGGTGTTTCTTGAGCATGTTGGGCTTTACTTTGTATATTATTCATGTTGTCACTGTGCCTAGGGCTTTACCAAAGCTAATGAATAAATGCATCAGTTATAGCTGCACAAGAAACCAGTTCAGCTGGAAGGCTGATTCTGAATTATATCAAGGAATGCTTGGAAAAGAATCAAGTAAGCCAAAATACATGCATAGCTAGGAATTGTAAATTTGCAGATGGTGATAAAGCTTTCAGTATAAAGCAGCTGCTTTTTCCAGTGTAATGCACTGTCCTGCATTTGGGCCTCTACTCCCCTAATGTGCAGTAAGTAGGCTGCAAGCAGTGAATGCAGTGGGAGTCAGGTTTGTGTGCACAGGATTGGGGAATTCTCTATGCTCTTATGCCTGGCTGATATCTTTCTGGAAAAAAATAATGGACCTTACAATGTTAAGTCCTATCTCATATAAGAAAAGGCTGATTAACTTATTTTTATGAGGATTAAGTAACTAGCTATAAACTTTTGAAAAAAAAAAAAAAAATTGGATTTGGAGAGTAAAAAGATTACCAGGCCTTAAAAAACTGTAAGTACACAAAAATGTTTCCTTGATATGGGATTAAGACAGAAAATATGACCTTGTACTTTAGGGTGTCTGCAAAGTACAAAGGGATTAGGAAGAAAATTCTGTGATAGGCTATTTTTTGCATGCTGACCCAGAATGGATTTTGTTTTTCTGAAAATATTCTCCTGTAGTCTCCTGTACCAGCCATAGACTGAGATAAATAGCTGGAAAAATCAGTGGGGTCTGATCCCTCCTATTGCATGTGCAGAAAATTCCAGCAAGTACTGTTAAAGATGATCTGGTTAGGAATGTATGGGTAGGAAAGCACCAGGAGGAATAAATTGCAGGAAAGGGGCTGTAGGAAGGGGCAAGTCTAAATGCAGCTTTTCCTGAGCCCTGGGTTAAGGGGCAGTGATTAGGCCCTGGTGGCTCTGAGGATGGAAAGATTGAAAACTGCAGCTCCTGAAGGCTGGAGAAGCCACACATAGCTGCCTACGGCTGCCATCTGACAGGAAGAGGACTCATTCTTCAAGCACCTTGGCTCCCACACCATCCTGGGAGGCCATGGGTGGACACCAGTGACCCTGACCCTGCAGCCTCACCACTGGGCAGGCTGCTCAGAGTTTTGGTGCTGGTGAACATTTGGGTATGGAAGCAAGAATGTGAGTGAGTGAAGGCAGCTTTGTTGAAAAGCAAACCCGCCTTTCTCGCCTGTAAGTTTTGCTACAGGAGCACCGCAGTAATGGAGCAGCGTTCCCTACATAGAACCAGCATCTGCTCACCAGTGAACCATTGCACGCATCGCTCCTGACGTAACTGAGGATTATGACACTCTGATGGGGTCTCGGTGGGGTGCTGCATATGTTTTTCCCAAATATCCCATCTGTGAGCAGTTAAGTACTGGAAAAACACTTAGAAACACAAATGAAAGCAGAAAAACACACAGAGAGAAACTCAATCACCAAGATGTTGTTATGCTTCTTCAGTGCATTGGTCCTGGAGCACTGCTTGTGGCAGTGGTGCTGCCTGGTGGGTGTGAGTGGGGTGTGAGGAGGGAGAGGGGTTTATTGGTTTGAGTCTTCCTGCAGGAGACCCTTATGCCATAGGTATCAGGTCAAAGCAATAACAAAAGTTGCTCTGGGTTTTGTTTTAAACGAAAAGAAAGGCAGCGCTTTTGCTTCATCTCCCTCAAATGTTTGGGAAAAAAAGCTGTGGGTTGCTTGTGGGGTTTTCAGGACTCCATTCTTTTTGTTTGAATAGGTACGTGGTACTTGAAAAGATAAATCTGGAAAGAAATGATAAACACTCATGTATTTCACAGCCATCACTGGTCTAATCAGTGTGTAACTGTTAATTTCTTGCTTTGTTTTTTCCACCCCTTGTCATGAGTCTGGTGATTTAATAGGAAAAAGAAATCAGCGGTTTGACTTGTACGTCCATTCAATAACATCTGTAAAGCAAGCTACTCTTCACGCATGAAGAATCCTTTTCTGTCATTGGTGTTAGGCTCTGCGAAGTCTTTCTAAATTTGGGGGTTTCTCAGTTATTCTTTAACTTCAGCTCTCACAAGGTTCTTTCATTGGTGTGAAGATGCTTTGTTCTGCCAACACAAGACATAGGTTGTTGTTTATAACATGGATGCATGGTAGCAGAAGTTTCCTAGGTCTGTACAGGCCATGGTTCTATCTGAGCCAGCACGGTAAATTATTCATTACCTTGTGATCTTTACATCTTCATAATAAATGGAGCTGTGAGGTAAAAGGTGTGGTGTGCACACTGCTCCCCCAAAGCTGCTCAAGCGTGTACTGTGGATCTACTTGCTGGTGTAGGGAAGAAGCCTGGGAGACTGGAGACTGTAACACAGCAATAGTATTAGAAAAGTTCATTCAGTGGGATGTCTGTGTAAGCCATACTGTACCTAGGCAGAAAAATGTTTGGCATCATATATCAGTCTGGAGGAGTAGACTTTACTGAAGCACACAGACAGTGGGAAAAAAATGTATGTTGTTTACATGAATTGATTTTGATTTGCTGTAACGAAATTAACTTGAAATTCGATTCCTAAAAGTGTTAAATGTATTTTCACCAGCAGTAAACTGATAATTTATTAGTCTGAGTCTAGTCATCTGTTCTTTTAGCTGCAGGGATGTGGGCTGAACATTTTCTCGAGTAGGAGAGAGATCTTTTTAAGTCGTTCTATTGGAAGTACATCCTACTCATGGTGAACGAATTCAGTTGTCTGAAAGATGCTATGGATAATCCATCCAATACTGCATTTATTATGAAGACGTAAAGATTACAAGGTAAATGAATAATTAGCATGCTGGCAACCTTATGAAGTCTCAGGCATACTGGCTTTCATAATTTTTTCAGGTATTTCTAATTTTTTGCCACAAGTTAACATATTTTATTTAAATTCCTTTAAAATACGATTTCCTACAACATCAAAGAAATTTTCTCCATCAGGATTACTATTTATTATTCACCAGGATTCTGAAAGAAGCATTGTATTATTTAATTTAGATCCTGGAGGAGGATGAGGAGAGATGAAGCAGAACCGGTGTTAAGTCAATGTATCATTTTTTTATTTGAATAGAGAAGTTTATTGTTCAGCTGGCTTCCTGCCAGATGTTCCTATGCTAAGAGGACTCTCACCATAGAGTTAAGATAACTTGCATTTCATAATGAAGAGCCAAACCAGTGACTAGGAGATTAGTAAAAGAATAAGGGAGTCCTGTGTTCCTTTGTGAGCACAGCTTTTCTCCTGAAATGCTTACATAGTGATGTAAGATGTAAAATGCTTACACATTTTGCAGGCTAATCTTGCAATAAGTAGAAAAATAACTATAAAACATGGCCATCAAATAATTATAAAATATGGCTGTCAGTAGAAAAAACATTTAACATGCACATGGCATTGAAACAATATTGATTTATGATTTATAACCCACAGCTACTGATATGTAAGGGGATAGAATATAAGAAAATAAAGATAGTGTAGAAAGTAATCTTACCCCTAAGGAGTTGCAGCGGGGCCAATTATCAAAGATTAGGAACAGGCCTGACTTTAACAGGCCACAGCTGTAACCAATGAGAAGAAGAGTGCTATAAAAGGGTGAGGTGGCTGGTTGAGAAGGGAACTGGGGTCAGTTGGTTACTTTGTGAAGAAGGAAGAGTCAGTGCTCTGAGGAGCTGCCCACAAGAAACACCAAGGTATGAAACTTTTGTGATAGGAGACAACAGTATGGAACCCCTGCAATAAGATGACAACACTGATATAGTGTTATATTTCCTCCACATTTTAACAGTGACAAAGGCTTGCTTTCTCACAGGGTTAGAAAACAAGTCAAGTTTTTATTCAGAAAGTAAAATTAAATGCTTTTAATTTTCTGTAGTTTAAATTTACAGTTTAGGTTAAAATAAATCATGGCCCAATTAACTGCTTACACTTATTTCTTTATTTTCCTTCAGAAAACTGTGTGTTACAGAACTTAGTTTAGAAAGTTACTAACTCCAGGCTTTGACAATTGTGCTTGCTCCCACTGATAAAGAGTGTAAGCCTCCAGACTGTGGTTCATTTATTGCAACTAAGCTTGACTAACTTCAGGGTCCCAGTCTGTAGGGGTGGGACCCTGATTATTTTCCCTAAGGGAGAGAAGGTGTGGTGGACACCAATGGCCTTGGACAGGAAAATATGAAGCTGTGTTTAATACAGAATGAAGAAACTTCTCATTAAGTAAATGTCTGACTCTCTGCACTGAGTGATAATGAGCAAAAGCTGAAGATGAGAAAAAATGTCTCACTCTGTGGTGATGTTTATCAAATGATGTGCAAAATGAGTTCCAAATGTGATGGAAAACATCCTGTGCAGCCAGACTTTTGATATGCCTGACTCCATTTGCTTTTGAATTTAATTAATCTAGTTTAATTAAACTGTTTTTTTTTATTGTGTTTACTTTTGCTAAAGGTGTAAGATGTAAGCCTAGATACATCACGGTGGGGAGAAAAAGAAAATAATTTTGGATTTTAGAGAAGATTTCTCCACAAATGTAGTTCTTGGCCTTGCTTTGTGCAGGAAAGAACATCTTTCGCCTTATTAATTGGGAAAGAGTTTTATGTGAAATACTACTTAAAATCAATCCTGTCTTTTTGATTCTTAGGATGTGTAAATCCTATCTCTCTATGACAATTATGTGTTTGTGGACGGAAGTATTAACATCCTTAATTCTTGCTCTTGCTTGTGATTCTTCCATGCTTCATATTCCTTACTTTTTATGATCTGGGGGACTCAACAGTGAATGTATATTGCATAGATACTGCCCTGATATTGCAATTTTCTGGATCTGGAGATTTTATCGATGTGCTGGACTCTTGGCTGCTGAGCTTGGATACCAGGTGGCTGTGGGAGTTGAGCTGTTCTCACAGTTTATGTGAAACTCATCAGTATTTCTTTGTTAGTGTTTTGCCTCTCTTATGGACTACCTGTTTTGCTAAGCAGTGTTATGAAGCTCTGAGTATATGATGTGTTTTCAGAATCAGAAAGCTGTAATAGTGTTTTTGTTACTGTGTGGTATCATTTTTTTTTCCACTTGTTCTTTAATGCTGTGTTGCAAAACATTGAGCTGTGTTTGGACTCATTTAATGCTATGACTGCTACGGGCTTTAATAATAATCTCTCAAACCTTTTTTGTACATAATTGTTTTTTCTGGCAGTGGAAATCTGGCAAATGCTAGGTCATTTCATTTTAAAACAATCCTAATGTTTGTAAATTGCTTGAAACACAGTTGGTATTTAAAAAAAAACCCAGAAAAAAAACCCACAAGCAATTATCTTTGCCTTTTGCTATCCAAAATAAACAACAAATGCTTAGAATCCTTTTATTCTAATTACTCCATTTGGCTGTTTTGAAATAATTGATGAAATATAATTTATACCTCTACAAAATCAGTAAATTAAGAAATGGTGTGATACCTTTGAATGGAAAGGCATGGCAGTTTCTATGAATGATGTGTGGTACCTAAAGCACTGTAGCTTTCATGCTATTCAGCACTGCTGACTTATTTCATACAGACTAATTAGAGCCGCTGAGCCTGGCTTCAATGGGGCTTTGAACTTTGGTTCTTACCTGGGCAGAGTATCTCAATTACAGAAATGCTGAAGGTGTGATACATCAACATGGATTATTAAATAATGTACTTGCCTAGTGTTGAATAAACTTTAGAGCCCCATCAAAAATATATCCTATGCAGTAGTCCCATTAAAGTAATATTTCTTTTGAGGTAGTTGTTTGAAACTTATTTTGCTCTTGAATTCCCGTCTGATAATTACGGAGTCTGTATCCAAGACAGAGAACCTGGGAGATCAAGGCACAAGGGATTCATGCAGGTATGGCTGTATGCTAAATAACAGACTCTAAATCCATGGACCTGTCAGCCCTACTCAAGTCAAGTAGTTGCAACAGTCCTGTTAGATCCCTACTTGAACAAAGAAGTTCAAAACCAAAACAAAACAACCCAACCACTGTCCTCCCCCCAAAAACTCCCAAAACTATGAAACTCAAAGAAAACCCATCAACACCCCAAAACAACAACAAAAAAGCTACAATCAAAACCAATTCTAGGCAGAGCATCTATTTTCCCTGCACAAGGGACATGCTAGGAGCTGTTCTGCCTCAAATATCCAGGGAATCAAATATCTCCTTGAGCTTCATGGATGCTAAGTGGGAGGGAGTCTGCTGTTACCATACACAGGCTGCTAAAAAATTGTTGCTCTTTTTTGGGATGGAATATGCATAGTAACAATTTCAGACAACATTTTATTGGTGTTCTGTTGCTTCAAGTGCAGACTTTTTAGAAGGGTGGATACACCACTGACATGTAAAGCATGCCTGTCCCGCTGTGGCAGTCAACCCTAATCGTAGAGAACGGCACTGACTAACTGCACGTGCAATAAACACTTTCCTTAGTGAAAACCAAGGCTGACAGAAATTTCTTAGCCTTGGCAGACTTGACTAGCTGGCTGAGAAAAAGCATATCTGGACTGAATCTTGGATAGAAACACTGCTTTCATATTTCTACTGTGGAAGCCTATAAATACGGAGAGGATTCTTGTGCTGGGGGCAGGGAAGGTCACAAAAATTTAAGTATGGTATTTCTAATTTCTTTGAAAATAAGTGACCACAAAAATTAACATTTTAACAAAAAAGAAATAGCATACATTGAACTAAGAGTATAAAGTCTTTGGTTTGTAAAATTGTGTTTGTCAGTGGTAAAGCATTTGATTTGTATTTCTCCCAGTTTAGGAGATCTCAGGGAACTTTATTATCATAAGCAGAAATAAATTTGGTTTTACAATATATTCAATGAACATTTCTTTAAAATGGACATAGCTTTTTTTTCTTTGGGGTGCTGGTTGTATTAATTATTGTTTTGTTAGGTTTCTTATAGCAGTCTCAAATATGGTGCTGTTTCTTAGATACGTCTTAAAAAGCCCTGAAAGGTATTAGGTCTTGTTGCTGAAGGGGTGTGTGTACTTTTCTCTTGGTTTGCAGTCTCAGTGTGCAGGAAATGAAACCATTGCTGCCCACCCGCCCTTCCAGAGGCAGACAAGTTTCTTTCAGGCTTGTGCCTCTCTAGTTCAGAGGTTCTCTCATGTAGGTGAAGAAACAACTGGATTTTTGTAATTTGCATGTAAACCAGAGCATTAAGAGCATGTCATGGGTAATAGGCTGAATTCCCAACCTGTTTAGAGAGACCCGTCTGAAGCAGATGTCTGCACATTACTCTAGGAGTGCTGCTCTCTGGTTTTGTAGCATGGTTTTGTGAAACATTTGCAAGCTTGGCAACATGTAGGCCAACGCAATTGTTCAACCTCACGTGTTGGGGCACAGAGTTAAATGTTGTCACAAGATAACATGTGTGCACGTCTTCAAGTATATGAGATTTGCTGATTCTTTTACAAGCTTCTGTAGCAGCTGGGTAGCAACTGCATCCAGGAAAGGGAAAATAATGGAAGAGAACTCTGTGTTTGCTAGTCTCTCTTTTGAAAAAGCCTGAACAGAATAGATCCTGTTTACATTAACACTAGAAGACATGATTTGTTGGGCTTGATACTGTTACCTGGAAATCTTCTAAAGAAAGTGTAGGGCTAAATAACCATTATATTCAATAATTGTATCTCACAGGTAAGCTTGCTTAACATTTCAGACCAATTCCTGCAGACCAACCTGAAATGGGTGGTAGTGGAGATTTTTTATGGAAGAGCACGTTGAGCAAGCTGGTCTTTTCTCGATTTGACCTCAGGCATTTAGTTCCCTGGAAGATGCCTCATCTGAGGACATGGTCCTGGAAGGAAAGGTCAGGTGTGTCTCTGCTGCAGTGTTGAGGGGCAGGGGGAATTAATGGCATTAATGAATTTGCAGTAGTTCATAATAGCTCATTAGTAGCAGTCTCATGAAGTAAGCTGTATGTAAAACTTTTTTTCTAACATAAAGATGATCCTCTTACAATGCTTAGATACCATTTCATTATAATGACAAGTAGTAATGCTTAATTGGTACTATATAAAGAATAAATTAGAGAAGTATGACCTGTACCAGGCTTTAGGAAGTCATCACTACAATTTCTTAAATATTTTTTTTTAAATACAGGTGGCATGATGTCAGTGGTTCTGTGCAAAATTCTTCAATTGCTATTTTTTTAAACTTAAGTTTTAATTTAATGGTTTAAAAAATACACTGATTTTAAAGATGGAAATACCTTCAGAAGATGAAAAATTAGCAACTTTTTAATGATAAATTTTATCTTTCTAAGAAATGTTGGAATTGAATGCACAGGATAATTCAGAAAATGTTTACTATAAGCTACTTTTACTGGAAGATGTATTACTTTTAAAAAAATTAGATATATATGGAAGAATTTCATTGGGTTTTTTCCATTGGGTCCTCAATTGTTCTTAAGAGAAGCTCACTTTTGTTTGCATTCTCTGCTGTTACAAAATTCTGGTTCCTTTTCTGTTATCTCTGTTTCCTTTATCTGCTAAACATTGGGGAGCTTTTGTGTTTGGATAAATAGCTGGGGTTTCTCTGTAAATGGTGGAGAGACTGATAGTCGGTGTAGCCTATTTGTTCTTCTGAAAGAGAAGGATGGTATTTTGCAGTTGGTTATGTCTGTGTTTCACTGCTCCTGCACTAAACGCAAATGAGATTTTCTTTCTCTTTTTGGTCAGAGCTCTCCTTATGTTGATTTATTGATTACTCATTGGAGAAGTAGATTTAGTTTGGCTGCTACTCAAAAGTACTGCATGAAGACTCTCATTCTCCTCCACTCCTTCTCCCTTTTTTGGGTAATTTTGGTATTTTGGTAAAATAATACTCAAGTATTTTACCCATTCATTTTGATGGAAAAGTGCACCCTTGCTGGTTTTTAGAAGCAGACAGAAGTGCAAGTGGAGACTATGTAGAACTAAAATTTTGTTACACAAAGACTGGGCAGCAGACTGCGTGTGCTCATGCATCCTTAATGGGTCAGGGAAGCAGCTCTCCATCCAGACAGAAATATCTTGGCTCACCTCCATGTCTCTGCAGCTTTACCCAACGATGTTTTTTCAACTTTTCATCAGTTTGTGAGACTCTTAAGTAGACAAGGGCACACTCTGTTAATGAAAATGAATCAGAACTGGGCATCCAGACTACTTTGTGCTTCAAAGCTCTCCCCCCCCCCCCCCCCAGCCCCAAGTCACATTGGGACGCTAAGTCCTTCTGCAAAGTGTAAGATGTGGTTGTCTTGTTTGAGAAGAGGTTCTCCTGAAATTGCAGATCTCTTGGTTGAGTGTGGCCCTGAGAAGTCTGAGGTTCCACTTGCTTCACAGCCAACACAAGATGTGTTGCATGCCAACGCAGTTCAAAGCTCACTTCCTTTGGAAATAGTGGCCCTGTTGGTATGTTAATTGTATTAAGGTACAATAACATTGCTAGATCCCAAAATAAAAGTGGGTAGCAGCACTTAGCTGAAAGTTTGTAGTTCAGTTGTTCTAGCTTAGCCTTTGCAGTGGTGGCATGGGGAATGAGCAGAAGGGATGAGTGCTTTGAGTTAATACGTGGGACAAGACAATCTTTGTTGCCTTCTCTTTGAGGGACGTCTTCACAATTCATTTTCCAGTACTTTTACCTTCTTTTTGCTAGCCATAAATGGTAATTTGTATACAGAAAGGATCCTGCTGACTGCAACAGCTTTGTACTTTTGCTGAGACCTTGCTGGAGTTTATAGTCAGCATTTTTACTATAGTGAAATTAATGTTTTATTGCTGCTTAATGTACAGCATGTAAATCTTGTGGCACAGTTGCTTGTTACTTGCCACTTCTTAAAATTAATTTTTTCTTTGTCTTGCTCAGTCATTCTCTGTAGAGAATGGTGCTTGTTCTCTGCAGTTGTAAGTGAATTGTGATACTCGGCACCCTGAGCCATGTTTCCTTCACATTTGTTTTGCAGCAAATGTTTTAGATTGCCTGGCATCTTCCCCAAACCAATTAACATTAAAATCTGTCAAGAACAGTTCAAGCAAAAGAACTTAGCCTCTAACGTGTCAGACTACAGTGAGCAAAAATTTCAGACAAGCATCTCTACTGTTTAAATTATTATTTTATTTAGCTGTGATTTTCTTCTTCTGTAGTGTTTGCTGTCTGGCGAATGTATTCCCTAAACATAGGCAATGCTGAAGTGCAATCTCTATTCCAAACATTTTAGAGCCTATAATCTCCCCAATCAAATACCTGTCAGAGCCAGAATCAAATTTCTACATTCTCATTTTTCTCATTCTCATGAACAGTAGAATTACTTCTCCATCACTGTAGGGAAAACAAGTAGGGTTGCTCTTGGGGTGAGGGAGGGGTTTTTTAACGCCTGTGAGTTCTCCCCCTCTTTTCTCAATGCTCAAATTGAGCCATTTTCCAACTCTTCAGATGTAGTTTTGGAAGTTGAAATGAGATAGTGTTTACATATTTTCATGCTGTATTTAAATGTTCTTAAGCCATAACGTAAGGAGAAATTTTAATTCATTTTTTTGCAATAGCAGTTGGTTTTGTGGTGGCATCTAGGAAGTCAAATTCAGGATAGTTTTACAAACACATGAGAGAAGCTTCTCCATGGAACTTCACCACATGTGTCATCAGAGGTGGGCAAGGGATGAGCAAATTTGTTTAAAGTTCAGTAGACAAATGTGGTGTCTTGCAGTGTCCCCTGGCAGCAGTGAAAGCTGACAGCGTCCTGGACTGTGTTAGACAGAACACTGATGGAAGTGTTCCGTTCCCCTTTTTGTCAGCACTTGTCAGAACCCACCTGGAATACTGTTTTGAGATTTCAACACCACCTCTCCTCTTTCTGCCAGCCCACCTCAAGACAGACATGGAATGACTGGAATATATTCAATGGAGGGTGACCAAAATGGTTGGAAACTGAAGTGTACATCCTTTGCAAAGATGGGGGAATGGAGCTTGCTCAGCCTGGAGGAGATGCTTCAAGGGGAGGGTAACCTGATGGCAGCCTTCCATGACAGTAAGGAGGCAATCAAATAGAGCTGGGCTCTTCACTGAGGCACTTGGCCAGAAAATGAGACACCGGGTACGTAAATCAAGACATAAGAGGCTCAGTTTAAGAAGAAATATCCATTCACCATGAGGATAATTAAGTATTGAGAGAGGCTGCCTAGCAAGGCTGTGGAATCTCTGTCCTTGAGATTTTTCAGGTCCTGCCTGACAAAGCCCTGAGCAACCTGATCTGAATTCAGAATCGACTCTGCTTTCTGTAGATTGGAGCAGATGACCACCTAATTCCTTTCCAACACGACTTCTAATTTTATTCTATGAGCCAAGGAAGATGATCAAGGAAGATCCTGGGAAGAAGAATATTTACTGTCAAAGATAATGGTTTATAGAAGATAGGCCTACTTCCTTGAGCTGATCAAGAAAAAGATTTCAAATAGTTTTCAAGAGGCCACATTTCAGGTTTTTGAGCGATTCATCCCTCTGACCCCCAGAATTATGCAGTGTTCCAAAAGTATAGCAGTGATCAAGAAAGTACAGAAAGCTGAAATAATTATCAGGGCAGGGCACAACTTCCTGAGAGGGGTGGTGTATGTTTGGGATCTACAGGCTAGAGAATGGATAATTGAACATGTGTAAGGTAAATCACAGGAAATATGCAGGATATGAACTTGAAGCTCTTGTCTTCTCTCCGCTAGCAGGCAGACATGGTTGTCAAATGCAGCAAACAAGAAACAGGTGGAAAATGCAAGCCAGTGGTTTGCCCCTAATAAAGGCAATTGGGTGGGATTGCTTGCTGCAGCTGTTAATTTAAAAATTAGTCAATAAATAAATAACCTTCAATATGTTTAAAAAAAGAGGAAAAAATAATGGAATATTAAAATAATAAGTTACAGGTGGTCTACCATACACTTAACAAGAGTATGTGAGAGGAAAAAAAAAACTAGTTTTGATGAACACTGAAGACCAGAGAGGACTCTGTAACCTATTAGTACTGCTGTGCTCTGATTAAAGGAATAGTCTATTACTTAAGTGTGAATTGTATCGGTTTGGAATTTCCCATATTTGCAAACCTTAAAATGACATAATGTCACAGTCTGACAACTGATTAATAATTGATTGATTAATACCAATGATCTAAGAACATGGAATGGTCATAAAGGCATAACATTAAAAGGATGTTTTTTATTGGAAGGGGGCATACAGAGTTTCCTCCTTGCTGCTGGTTTTGTTGACATTCAGGAGCTGTTCATCATTCAGTCTGGGAAAAAGTATTTTATCACTGGATCTTTTCCACAGAGTTTTCATCCTCTTGTAAGCTGATTTTCCTCTGGTTAAGAAAAAAGCTGTCCTTTGAAGATGTCAATAGGCATATCATATATGTAGAGGTATTTAGAGCAGTAACTTTATGATACTTTGATGTAATAAGGTCAGAAGGAAACTATTTCAGACAGCAAAAAAAATTATACTTGGACTACTTTGTCCTTTGGGCAACACATCAAGCAGGAGTGGAATGTGTGCATACACATACTAAGTATCCAATGTTTAATCACATTCAATAATACTCAAAATCCTAACTTCACTGGAAAATCCACGTAGGCAATTGAAGTCCACATGCCATGAAAGTGAGCTTTTTAAGGTGGCAAATTTCTGACCAGTGTAGTTGGTGGCAGGATGCAATAGTCTATAGAAAATACCCAGTACAGAGTCAAGAGTGTGTAATTTAACATAGTGTGCTTTGGGCACTTCAAATGAGCATAGGGTATGAGGGTATTGCAACAAATTTATGCACTGTAAATTTTTCTCAATGCGTGTGGGATTTTTAATCATCACAACATGTTTCAAGAACTGCAGATAGAGAATTGCTGTAACAGCTTCCTCATATTTGAATAAATTTATGTTAATAGCAAATATGTGATGACTGCTTCAGAAGTAGGAACAGAACTCCAGAAATACTAATGAACTTCCAGAGCTTTATGTGTTCTTCTCCACTTCAGATTTGATGTATATTGAATCTGTTTTGTGGGTACAGCATCCAGCCTTGGAGAAGTGTGTGGGTGGGATGCAGAGGACAGTGAAAGGGAAGTATGCCCCTGACTACATCTGCCAGGAACATGTTTTATAAAACAAAAACTTGGAACAGGGATTATATTCCATATGAACTTTTCCAAGTGAGGATGGGCTGTGTCTTGGCATGCTCTTTGTTGGTGTTTGACACACAGTTCTCATCTCCCCTTCAGTGCAGAAACAAATGTTAGTAGTCACCACAGTGTGCCTGCAGTTGGAAGATGGTTGTTTCCCACGTGCTGCATTCTTTGCACTGAGCTACATCTGGAGAAGCCGGAAAGAATCTCTGTATCTGCAAGTTTTAAACTGTCCTCTAAGCTACTGTTAGAACAGGCTTTACATGGCATGGCAAAAAGCAATGATATGTTGTATTTTAAGCAGAAGAGACAACACTTGGACGAAACAAGTACCTATGTGTGTATACTGTAAAAGCAAAAATGTGATGCTATTAAGCAAATAGACTCTTTTGTTCAGCTGGTTTTGGTCTTAGATCCTTATTCATCCATTTAAAAACCCAGAGACTTTGTCAGCAGCAACAGATTGTCTGTTACTTGATCACAGAAGTTCATAACTAAAAAAATTGGTTTTATATATAATTAAGAGCAACTAAATACAGTTAGTGCATTTTGTTTACTTTTTGCTAGTTGAAAACACTCACAGTGAAACAAAACATTCAATGTGCATTGTACCATCTTTTACTTAAAACAACAAAAAAATTGTATAAAAAGGTTATTTCCTAAAGCTGTAAGCTCAGATGCTTGTGTTCAGCTGTGAATAATCAACGGGCAAACACTCTACTCATTTCTAATTTTGGCATCCTTTATGCAGCTGCATTATAAAAGAATGTGTTAAAGATTTTGGATTACTTTTATCTGTCTCTATATTGGTGGTCCCTAACCTCCACATGTAATGATAAGTGTTTCAACTCAGATGGTCCTATTTTATTTGTTTGCATTAATTAGAATTGCTTTTATTAAAAAAACCAAACAAACCCCCAGCAAAACACACACACAAACCTAAACAGCAAAAATAAGAACGTAATTAGCAGCCTGAATGATGTAATGGGAATTTGTGGGAATTCTCTGAAGCCATTTAGAGAAAGAAAATTAGGTATTCTGAACAATGTCATATTTCACGTATGCAGTCTGTTAATGTTGAATGATCAAATGCTTGTTTTGAAACATTTCTGGGGATAATGAAATAGTATCAGAATGGAGTTGATGAGATGTTTGTGACGGACAGGTAATGTCAGATGTGCTTAGTGACTACTTCTTCTGAACCAGTTCATATTTTGTACATGTGCTAAATGGCAAAACAGCTACCAAGCTCCTGAGCGTTGCTGGTACATTAGTAGGTTGATTGAGACAACAGGAGACGTTTGAATGTATCTATCTGCCACAAAAATATCTTTATTATAATTTATTAGCATGGATCAAAACTGACATCACTGTGTGCAGGAAGATGACTTCTAACTCAAGCAAATGTAGTTTGTTGTCGGGGCCTATAAATTTACATTAAAGTAGTCCTAAAGAACACAAGTGCTGCTCTAGAATGCAGGGGAAGGCATGGTGAAGAAATTGCTTAACAATGATGGTGATCAGTCAGTGCAATGATTCTGTATTTACTGATTGTCAGAAACATGACCAGTTTCAATAACGTAGCCAAAGTCATGGGAGTTTTTTAACACTCCTTTCTGGAAAAGGGTCAATGAGAGATGATAAACAGTAGGTACTGGGGCACTCAATAAATATGTTTTGGTTTCCCTTTAGAAATTAGTTGCTAAAGGATTCTGAGAAATTCTGTTTGTGTTCCAAGCTTCTTTCCTAGTTTGCAAAATGATCATAGTACTTGCAGTGTAAATGTCTGTATCCATTTTACAGGAGTCTGTGGTTGCAATTGTGAGAACTGGCTCTCTGAGACCATCCAGGCCAAAGCAAAGCAGACATGCTTTGAAGGCCTTTGGTGGCATGGGTTGAATTTCTGTGTTACAGTGAATATGTCAGTCACAAGGAGAAGAGGACTGTGTGTTGTACTCATATGCCTCCATCAGAACTTCTGTCATCTACTGGATTTGAATAGAGGTGTTTGAGAATACAAACCCTAAAAGGTTTGCAATTGAAGATGGCGGAGCTAGAACATCCTTCCTAGATCAGATTATTCCAATTTTTTTGTCATTTCAAAAGCTGTTTAGGATATGTACAAACATCAGCTGAAAAAAAAAATTAAAAATACATTCACTGTTAAACATGGTCATATCTTGTTTCATAATTTTACAAAACTTCAAAGCCGTGCACATGAGAATATTCATAGTTGACCTCATACAGAAGCTGCTGTTGTATCTGGGCTTCAGATTCTTTTTCAGCTCCCTCCTTGATGTCATATATGACTGTGAAAACAGTGACTTATTGCAGAAATATGGTTACAGGAATACTTCAAGATTTCAATGCAAGATCTTCAACACGTAACAGGAGAACTGGAAGTTATTCTCTTTTTTTTGTAACTCCTTCAATCTTGACAGCAACTCTTTTGTTTCAGTGGTAAGATATGTTCTGATGGCATAAACATAGTACTTTAGCTATACCACACAAGAATCTTTTGTTTCTCATATCAAGGAGTAATATATATGGTTAAATTTCTTAGTTCCATTCACTTACCTGTAGTTTGCATACAATGAGTTTCCATTTTCCAGTCTTTGTTTCTCTTTGTGGTTTTTTTTTCCTGATGTTTCTTTGTTTCCCACTTTGTTAAACCAAGTTTGAGGGATTGGTTTAATTAACTGAGGAATTAAAAAGAAACAGTGGGATTGCTGAGATGAGAGAGACCTGCGGGAACAGACCTTGAAATAATACAATGGAGAAAAATCTTGGAAATTTATATTCAGAAACTAATTCACTTTGCTCTTTTGCCTGCTTTTCCTCACTAAAGATTTGACAAAATTCTTGTTCTTTTGTCAACACTCACATCTTTAAGTGTTTTTTGTTCCTCATTAGATAATCATGTATTGCATTTGTATATGTGTAGCACATACTGCTGTAGGACTTTTGTCTTAATCAGAAACATCTTGACTTAAGTTGCTAATTACTGCACAGGTCTGACAAAAACCATCCTGTTGTTTAGTGGAATTTTTTACAGTTTGATAGATGGCATAATGAGACAAAGAGCAGGTGAAGAGATTGTATAGTTGGCTGAAAAGCTACACCTTTCTGAGCAAACACCTAGTTTCAGGATTGCTTCAATAATTAGTGTTTTGTTCTGTCCTTTTTACCTGACTCAGACTTCCTGATGCCCAAGGAAAGATGCAATTCAATAACTGTGAAACTTGGTTTTCTTTTATAAAAACCATTACAGAAGCACTTATTCTAGTACTAACAGCTTGTAAAATAGTTTTAAAATGTTTTATCCACCTGGAAAAAGGAGCGTTTGTCTGTGAAAGAATGGAAGAGCTTAAATTTCATAGTTGCAATGGGAATATATAATTAATATTTCCTCGTTGCTACTATAATAGAAATTAAATGGTAAAACAAAGCATTTTCTCTGTGAAATGTAATTGTAGAGAAAAATCAGTTCTGCACAATTGGCAGGCTGAGCATCTCTAAGAAATTTCCATTTAATTTAGCAACCTATTTGGTGAACAAGGAGATATTGCAAATAAGGACACAGATGAGAAAAAAATCCCAAAGTATTAATTATCAAATATTTTAGTAAAATAAACTTGAGTTTCTTGAATTTTTTGCTTTTTCCTCAGCCTAAATTAGATCACATTTTTTAGAAAATGCAAATATGCACGACTTCTTTGTCTAAGTGGTCGAGAAATTCACTAGGAATGTCAAGTTCTTCCATGTTCCATGCTTCTGGAAAATATTCCTCTTCAGAAGAGACTGCTTGTGTTTTTTAATGAGATGGACAATTGGAGTGGTGCTTGGGGTGTTTCTTCTGACTGGCAGCATGTGCTGAAGGTGGGGGTAGGAGTTGCCACAAGCCACTGGACAGAAGTGGAAAGCTGAAGGAGGAACCATTTGGTTTGAGGATAAGTTTGGTAGTTGGTTTTATGCATGGAGGCATATCAAAGCTAATAAAGACTAGGCTGATCTGACATGAAGAGTAAACAGATTGTACTTCTCTAGTTACATCTATTCTGAAAACAGATACACAGTGCTGAAATTGGTCAGCTTCATGTGAAGACTCTGGAATCTGAATGTGAACTCTAGAGTTTTAGATAAATTTATTTACTCTCTCTGTAGGAAAATGGAAGGGTTGTCTTCTATACGAACAAAAAAAGAGCATACCACGCCATACAATCGTTCCAGATGCCAGGGACTTGGATGATCATCTGGTCCAGCTACCTGATCACTCTATAGCTGACCAAAGTTCAGTGGCTGGACACTGGAACAGATTTCCTAGAGAGGTGATGGATGCCCCATGTCTGTCAGTGCCTAAAAAAAAAAAGAAACATGCAGCATTTAGTTTTGCCCTTGATAATGGGATTCACTTCTTGGTCAGCCCTGATGTGGCCAGGCAGTTGGACTAGATGATCACTGTAGGTCCCTGCAAATTGAGCTATATCCTCCTCTCCCTTCCTTTCCCCTTCCCTGTTCTCTCCTTTCTTCTCTTTTTTGTGGAGGTGATGAGGTCATTACTCAACATACTCTGGTCTCCAGCTCCTTTTCCTGCCTCTTTCTCTCCTGGGAATTGTCTTGATTATTCGGACTTGGTGTAGGGGTGTTTGTGGTCCTTATTTTCTAAAGCATTTTCTATATGCTTCAGGATTTTATTTGTTACCCTTTCATAAGCTTGTACTTAAAATATTTTGTAGACATGCAAATTATTATCTTGGGAAAGTGAAATTTCATGTAGTGTACTTTCAGAAATTGACATGTGTGTTTGTGAACAGGTTTAGTAAGCAGAAGGAAATTTAACTTAATTCAGTGGTATTGTTTGGTAATGGATACATACATTTTATATAAAAACATTGTTAATATATTAAATAGTCAAAAAGAAAATGAAATTATTAGGTTATAGAGAGAAGAGTCCCTTTGAATTCATATGAATTCAATCTGATATACAGCTCAAAAATGTTAATTATTTCTGCAGGTGGGAGATTTGGTAGAGATTAAAAACTACTTCTTTCTCAGGCTGATAGACTACTGTTAATGATCTCCTATGATATATGAAGAATGCTGTTCCTATGCTAACACATTTTACTTGATCTCTCAGATTTGTAATTCTGAAAAGGAAGCTCTAAAGAATGCAGCATTCTGCATAAAGTTTCCAATATTGATGTGAAGGTGATTCCTGGAAGTTAATTTTCTATGTGCTGTTAGTATTCTGTCTTCATTTCAGCATTCATTCATTCATGTATTCATTCATCATTCAGAATGATGAGAACTCACGATATGGAGTTAGCATGTTTATCCAGAGCAGGCAAGCACATACATTTTCCATGGAGTGAAGCATCAACAAAGCATCTCTGCTGTTAACACACACTGCACCCCTGTGTTACATTTGACTGCATTAATGCAGTGTGCAGCCATCCCTTCTTTCCCTCGTAAAGTTTTGTTGGACAGCACCTTGGGATCAGTGCTTCTGCTAGCTGTGGATGGAAAAATGCATGGTGGTGGAGCATGTGTGTGGTTTTTCTTTTAGGTGGTTGTTTTTTCTGGCCAACAGATAGAGGGGAGGCAGAGGGAAGACAGCTACTGTGCCAGTTATTCTGATGCCTTGGACTGGCTACCTAGAGCAGAGGCTAGACAGAGTTAAGAGAATAATGTGAGTATTTATTAAAGGCCTTCAATAGATACACCTTGGGCAGTCAAAAGCCTCACAGAGGCTACAACCAAGTTGGTCGATGGTTGTGAGTTTTTCAGACATAAGCCAGGTTTTCAGATGTAAAACTGGTTTATTTGCATATCAGGTATTAATTCTCCAATTACAGCTTCAGGTAATGAAGCTATACCCCCAGTTTGCTCCCTTCCGCCTCAATTCACTTTTGTTTCTACTTTTGGGGGCCTGATGCTGTGGTGTGTCCTTGGATCACAGGCCTAGAGGAATTGTTTGGTCTAACCAAAAGGTAATGACAGTTAACTACACATTATATGGAGTTTAGAGCTATGCACTAATGCAGTACAGGATTTGAAATGTGTAAAAGCTAAAATCTTAAGGCATCCATTCTGCCACTATGAACAGAGAGCAGGGAAGAGGAGCACTGTTGGGAGAGAACAGGGATTTGTGCTCTTCATGAACACAGAAAGCAGAAGTTAAGCAATCATGCTTAGAAGTGTAGAGTGTTGCACTACACCTGATATATTTTTGCAGGTTAAAGAAGCACACCTTACACACAAAGACAAGAATTTATTGTTAGTCTAATTGAAATTGTAGCAGTCTAATCAAGAAGCATCATTTTAATTGGACTAATAATACCAGGCTATCTTGAACTCAAAAAAAACTCATTAGCATTATGTTAAAGTTGTTCATAAATGTCCTTGAATTGACTCCTTTTTGTCACGCTCATGTAACATCGCCTGGGTCCTGAGGTCAGTGGCATTGAGGACAGGGGGGCAGGGCAGCACTGATGTACTTGGCACCACTCTGGGAGTGTCTGCATGAGGGGCAAGCTTCCCCCTTGATCTCAGGTCTGTTTAGGTCTGGCTTTATCTATTTGCTGTCTGTTCAGCCACACTTTCTTTTCTAAATGACTTGAAGGGTGCTTGCACAAGGACTCACTCAGACCATTATCACAACACAAAGTTAAAGCACGCCATGGCAGTTGGCAGGAAGCAGTAGCAAAGGAATCTCCTGTCAAGCTCTAGAAAATAGGTCTCTGTAGAGTCACAGAATCATGGAATGGTTTGGGTTGGAAGACAACTTAAAAAAAAGATAGTTCCAGCTTCCCTGATGTGGGCAGGGACACCTCCCAATAGACGAGGTTGCTCAGAGCCCCATCCAACCTGGTCTTGAACACTGTCAGGTGTGGGGCATCCATTGTCTCACCAACCTCATTATAAAAGATTTCTTTCTAATATATAATCTAAACCTACCCTCTTTCAGCTTAGGGCCATTCATTACCCTATGTCCTCGCCCTATATGCCCTTGTTTAAAAAGTTTGGTCCAGCTTTCTCCATTAGCTACTGAAATGCTGCCACAAGTTTGCCCTGGAACCTTCTCTTCTCCAGCCTGAACAACCCCAAAACCCTTTATCCTACTTTCACAGGAGAAGTTCTCCATCCCTCTGATCATCTTTGTGGTCCTCCTCTGGACTTGCTTCAGCAATTCCACATCCTTCTTATGCTGGAGACCCCAGAGCTGGATACAGCACCACAGGTGGGGTCTCACCAGAGCAGAGGGGCAGAATCCCCTCCCTCACCCTGCTGGCCACGCTGCTTTGGATGGACTCTAGCATACTACTGGCTTTCTCACTTCCAAGTGCACATTGCTGGTTCATGTCCAGCTTCTTGTGCACCAAAGACCTTCAAGACTTTCTCCTCAGGACTGCTCTCAATATGCAGAGTCACTGTCCAGCTCTAGAATGTAATCTTCCCGTTCTTTCCTGACCCTTATCAACACTTGCAGTTGCAGCTAAAGCAGACCCATAACCATTTAAAGCATTCTCTGGTCAGGCCCTAGCAGTGTGAAGCTGCTGATGGGCTCTGATGTCCATGGCTGGGGCTGCAGGGGCAGGGGGGAAGAGCACCATAGTGTGGGGCATGAACACCATGTGAGCTGAGGAGAGGAGATGCCCAGGGAGAGGATTCTGAGGGTGGGTGCAAACAAAGTACAGCTTCACATCAGCCATGGACAGTCTATCAGAAGATGTTACCCATCACGCCACATGTGGGTCTGTGGAGGTCTTTCTTTACTCTATGTTGGATAATGGAAGTTCAAAAAGTCACTTTTTTGCCTTAAGCTTATGAACTGACCAAGCCAATATGAGCACACAAGAAAAAAATCAGAGTTTGAGCACATGTTTCCATTTTTGGCATTTTAAATCTTTGATTGCTCTTTAAGCCTTTAACTTTAAAATGTCATTGATTTTCATTAGAAGGCTTTGTAATCTATTTCAGAACTGCTTTAAAAAAAAATCTATGTTGTTAGGGAGTTACAATGATTTTCTGTGTTGGCCTCCTTCCACTTTTATAAATTGAGACTTAATCAGGGCTACTGAACTGAAATTGATTTTATAGAAAGTAACAACCCATTAATAAGATCTTTTGCTTTAAATAAGTCTTCAATTGGAGCTCTCTACAAATGTGATAGAGGAAAAATGTTTGTTAGTGCCGTGACTTAATATTGACTAATATTTATTCTTTGAGAAACATATTTTTCCTTCTCTATTTTTTAGAGAGCACAACCAAATCTGGATGTAAGCTTTATATCCCTAACTAAATGCATTTAAGGCATTAACGGATTTTTTTTTTTCAAATGCCTGTCAACTTAATCTTGTGTAGCAATCTTGATTCAGCAGTTTAGAGCTCTAAACTGTTACAATAGTCTACCTTAGTGAATTTCCAAGCCTTAGAAAACCCTGTTAAATCTTTTTGTCCCCTCCCTCTCAGATCCACTACTGAGGGGAAAAAAAATCTGTGGAGCTGAAATATGAAAATGAGACGTTATCCCTAATGAAATGTGTCTTAAATAACGATTAGTGTGAGTACACTATATTGATCACCCCCTCCCTGGTCTTTCTTTCAGTCTCTTTCTTTCAATTTCTCTTGAATTGCCTGGTACCATTTTTTGCCTGTTAATTTTTAAATAAGCTGTCTTTAAAAAGCCTGCCTAAGTCTCTATATCACCTGTAGTCTGTTAATTTTAAGATTTTATTTTAAAAGGGCCCTCCCTTTTAAAATTGCCCTCTCCCTTTTAACAGACCTATGAAAATGAGAGATTGAGAGGTGTCAGGATGTTGCTGCAGAGCAGCCCAATACAGTGGTGTATTCTGGCTGATCAATGTAAGCACTACTCAATGATATATAATCTCTCCTTGTATAAAGAGCTGATTGGGCTGTTATTGCTCTCATTCTCTGTCTTCCCTGCAAAACTATCCTGTTTCTTAATTTTAGAGTTTTCAAAGAAATGACCATGTTATCTCATTGGGACAGGAATTATCTCTCTCAGGTGTAGACCCAGGGCCCTTTCTGGGGAGGTTCTCACAAGTAGTTATCAGACTGTACCACTGGTTCCAGGTGTGAGATGTGGAGTGGTGTGTCATTTTTAACCCATTTCAGCTGCCTTTACAAATGCTTTTGAAAGATAAGCGCAGTTCTGTCACAGGCATACAGTTGATGTGATGTTTCTCAAGGAAATGCATCATTTTATTGATAACAAGCTGTTTTTTCTATTGATGTGTCACTTGGTCAGCACTGCAGTGACATGGCTTTCAGTGGTAGTTTTTTGTCTGCCAGGTCAGATACACTTCAGGACATCTCAGTCAGTGTGTGTTGACACTTACAGGGAGAAATTAGAGAAGGAGATCACTTAAGCCTCTGTCAATAATAGCTAGACTTCCCAGCCAACAGCGGGGTCTCCCGAGCCTTGTGGATCTGACCAAGTGGTGCTCCAGGCACATAGTGCAGCAGTTATGGGGTTGTTACTCATGAGGGACCAGTGCAAACTCTTCTAGATCTTGGAAAGCTTTAAATGTTGTTCAAGGTTAAATACAGAAATCCCTGCATGGAGTTTGTACTGCTTCAGCTGTCCATTCCAACTGGGCATCTTTCTGGGTATCTTTCCCCGTGCAACTGTACAATAATTAAAGTGTTAAAAAGCCCAAAGATGTTACTGCAGACATTTAATACATATGGCCTATAGGTATCTGCCTGATTTTCTGACCAGGAAAATAGCTGGACTTTTTCCTTCAGAAGTCACTTAAGCATTATTAAGATGCTGAACCTCATTAGTTCCCATCCCAGATTGCTTTAACATTCTGACTTGGAAGTACTGCTCTTTGAAAAGATAGTCTAGGATCTTTATTTAATTGGCTCATCATTTAACCACAAATTAGCCAGTAAATTTGTAAATTAGTAACTTTCAAGTTTATACTCCAAATTAGACTTATCTAAGGGGTATTTGCATTACTTTATGCAGGTCAAATAATTACCTTAGCTTACTAGCACTCAGCAGATTTTCAGCTTACATTCAGTTTAGATTGTATTTGTTTAAGCAAACAGAATAAGCAGATATTCTTTAAATATCAAAATGTCAAGGTCTTAATTGAAGTCCCCAAAATTCTTTATATCTACTCTCCACCCCCAAGGTATGCAAAGATGGCCTTATATGGTATGCAGACAGAATCAAGTCCATTTCCCCCTTCTTTGTCGAGAACCTTGGCAAAGTGACTTTACCCTAACTCTTCCAAGGGAATCTGTATCCTCCCAATCAATTTGCTCTAATATCATACCTTTGCAAAACTTTTAAATATAATTTAAAAAAAAAGTTATTTTGCTATGTCCTTAGGATCTTATGGTGAAGCATGTGAGTGTAGGTGTGGAACATATATTTGCAACCAGTCAGTCAAAGGGAAGAAAAATTAAGGGACAATAATAGAAGGCTTGAAATTATAAGTATTTTTCAGAGGTTGAAACCCAGAACTGATTAAGATAATGAAAAATACTGGGAGTGGGCAGAGTCACTTATGCTTAAATGCTTCAATTAAAAGACAAAAAACCAAACCCAACTTCAGAATGAAGTGTTAATTGTGATGGTTAATGAACATCTCTAAATTAGCTGGAAAATAATTTCCCACCCAGAATCTCACCGTTGTTACCAGAATGATTGTTTTAAATGTCTGTGAAATATGGTATTAAGAAATTCTGAGTCTTTGCCTATTTTGCACATGCCTTTATTATGTATAAACCTTATTCTTGAAAAGTGAGTATTAATGTGAATAATTTTTTAGCTTTTTTCGGATTAGTATCAAACTTCCCAGAATTCCAAAATCAGAACTGAATATAAGCACTATCATGTTTGATTAAAAAATGTTTATTCCTAAATTATTTGTGTTATGAGTTCAGTCTACTTTTCAGTATTCTTTCTTTCCTTCCTCCTCTGAACTTCCCCATCACATCCCAAGCAAGAGGCTGGAACATGTTAACACCATCAAGTGAAACATTTCTGCAAAATTGATTTTGTTGTTTCCAAAATTTATTCAAATGAGTCACAAGTAACATCAAAAAAACCCCAACCAGTCCTGCCACAAAAAACCCCACCCACAAAAAAAGCCCTTCCAAAATAACTGAATTTCTAAAGTCAGTGCCCTTACCTTGGGATGAAGAAAAAAAGAAAATTTCTAAGGGGCTTGGGTATGACTACCACCTATATTATGATTTTTGGGCTAAAAAGTCTCCAAGGATATGTCTAAGCTGAAGAAGCTTTGTGATGTGACTCTAGCAGTGGAACATAGCTGGCAAGTTGACTGTAGGCTGAAGTTTTATTTCCTATCCCTTTGTGGAATAAGTAATGCTGTCAAAACCACAACTCTGCCTGTGTACCTGCTGCTACAGTGGCACCAGTTTGTTGTTTCATTTCTGTCAGCTGATGGAAATAACCAGTGGTGGTAAGAGATGTTAGTGTGAACTTGGCTCTGTTTCGATTTAGGAACTGTCCACGTGTCATGGCAGTGAAAAAGCAATTCATTTGGGGTAAAGGACTTACTGAACATGGTCTGCTACATGTAAAGGTCACCTGAGGTTAGTGTGGTAGCTGGTGGCAGAAAATTTGACCTATTCATGCATGCCTTCATGGACACTTGAGATATTTGAGTTTTATTTACCCAAAAGAATAAATGAAAAATTATCTACCCCAAAATGTTTACATTTTTCCCTGTTACAGTTTGGCTACTGGGCTCTATTCCATGGAAAGCAACATTGATGTCAAATTTCACATTTTGATGCCATCATCATAGGGGGACCACCTCTAAAAAATTATGTAAGACAGTGCATATAAAATGAGGAAAAAGGATTCTTCTCTGCTACCACCCAGAGGAGAACTCCAGGTTATCTGTAGCAAGTTTATCAAAGAGATCAAGAAAGCTTATGAGTTTGGAATTTAATGGTGACATTTTTTCAAAGTGTTGATAATCTGAAATCATAAATTACTTGGCACTGATACTGCCTTTAAATAGGAAATGTTATGTAACACTTGTCAGAAGAGGTATTTAATCCTAAATTAGCTTTTTAAGGAGCTGTTGAATTGCTGAATAACCATGATATGGAAAACTACAAATCCTTCTATAATAGGAAAAGATGCAAGAGGAATAAAACAGGGCGGGAACTTGAAAGTGAAAGGTGAAGGTCAAGTCTGACAGTTTTAACTATGTGTAGCAGAATGAGGAATCAGTTGTCTGAGAAGCTGCCTGTGCATGGTGTGAAATTCTGATCACTCAAAACGTATCCCATGGTTACTTTTGCAGCCCAATGGGAGGAGAGAAGGACTGGGTCTCACTTATCCTGAACATGAGTGCCTCCAAGGCTGAGAACTCCAGAATGGTGATGAAGAACAATAGGAAAAATACTGTGTGGTTTTGTTACCCATCTGTATCACAGACCTCCTTCAGTCTTTGGCTCAGTTTAGAGTGGCCTTGCAGCTCCTGCTACTTGTGTCACGGTGACAATTCCTTGATACTGTGCAGCAGCAGAGGTGCTTGAGTACGGCATGTTCAGCTCTTCTGCTGCAGGAGCACTTAGGGTGGATACCATTTTACTATTTTTTTGATCCCTGTCAGTATACTTTGTCCTTATATATGAATTAATGAATATGACAAGATATGTAACTAAAAAGTAAAAAAACTTCCTGAATGTTGTGTAGGAGTCTGTACAATTTTAGTTTTGTAGTCCAGTAGAAGGGAGAAAACAGTAGCTACATTAAAAAGGTTTATCTTGTCAACATCTTTTGTATACCATGATCAGATTTTTTTTTGCTCTTTGCCTGTCTCCAGGTTAAGAAATGCAGTGGAGATTTTTCACTGGATTTATTGTTTCCAAATTTTTCTTGTAATATGTCATGATGAATTACACTTTGCTGCAAAATGTGGTGGTGTGTTTTTGTGCTATAGCCTTAACATAAATAGCATAGTCCCACTGGAACTAGTTCAGGTTTGTTGTGTAAAAGAGAGGTCAGTCTTGGACTAGTCACCTGGCTGCTGGAATCAAGCCTGTAAACAACAGCGCTGACAGTGTTTGATGCTCTCCATCCCCTGCCCTTCTAAAATGTTAATTAGTCTCAGGCTTTAAGTAACTCTTCAATGTGAAAAGTGAACATTTTTTCAAATTACTGTACTTTGGTAACCTTTCACCACAGAGACATGATACATGTGGCTTCCCATCTGGTTAGCAGCATTGATCCTACTTGAGATCAAGTTGTGCCACAAAACTGTGAGCTTCTCACACTTCTAAACAAAGATTACTTGAAGTCTGAGACACTACAGCTTCAGAAGCAATTTTTGAATGTTTACCTTTAGAATTCTCTTTCCTAGAATATAAGTGTTGTTCAGTCCTTTTCTTGCAGTATCCCATCCTGTAACATTGTATTTTTCACCATTCTTGAATGCACCCATTTCTAGGGTTTCTGACATGATCAGTGCTGACAGCTAAACTGACAACATCAGTTTAAGGAGATGGGTATGCCCATAAAGGAAAATAGCAGAGCAATGATGGTGGGGAATGGAGTTTGCTGGAAAAGTTGAAATGTGGTTGTCTTTCTTTCTGCAGGTCAGAAGGAATGTAGGAGAAGGGGAAATTCAGCAGTGTAAAGCTGTAATTTGCCTGATCCTGTTGCAGACTGAGCCATGTTGAGCACTGTATTGAAACACCACTGTTTTGGAATGTTTGATCGTCAGTACAACTACTGTGGTGTGTTATAGACTCCTGGCAGATAAAGTCTAAACATTTCCACCTGATGACACAAGATCATGCCAGACTAGTGGGTTTTAGACAGGTGTAAGAATTTTTCTACTCACATCACCTTATCATATCTGAGCTCTCTCAGGGGAGGTTCAGATTGGACATTAGGAAAAGGCTCTTCACTGAGAAGGGTGGTCAGCCCCTGGAGCAGGCTTCCCAGGGAAGGAGTTAGAGCACCAAGCCTCACAGAGTTCAGTGAGATTCTGGATTCCAGAATCTTTATGGATTCCTTCCAACTTGAGATACTCTATGATTCTATGATTTTCATCAGCCAAAAAAAAAGTATTTTCAACGCAAATAGACATTTAGACATTAGGCTATACTACTGAGTTTCTTGTACATTTAAATATGTTCAAGTTATGTTGGGTGGACATCATCTTAAAAAGGCTAGTTAGTTATCTTGGCTTGTACAGCATTGCTACTCACCAATTTATTAAGGTGAAGAGTATAGACTGTATGATTTCTGCAATTAAGTCTTGACATATGTGAAGATGTGAGGATTAACATTTATCAATTTCATTATGACTTCTCCTTAGTTTGGTTTGATTTTTAAGTGTAACTAATATTTCACTAAATGTAATGAATATGAAACTTTTGAAATTCTTCATTTTAAAGTTAAAAAACTTTAAAGTTAAAAAACCCCCTTTTGAAATTCTTCACTTTAAAGTTAAAAAACCCCAGAGCCAAAGGTGTTTCAGGTTATTCAAAATTTTCTGATTTGTCTAAGTACCATATCCTCCTTTCAAATTCCCCATATTGGAGGGTATGAGTGAGAGGTTCCTGGAAACTTCTTCAGTTTTCCTCTGTGTATTCAAGTATCTTGTTGTGTCTTAGTGCAATACTTAGTAGATAAAAGCATTTACAAATGAGAGCTTTTATATATAATATAGGTAGCTCTTGTTTCTGTAATGGACTGAATCTAAAGTCCTCTGCTGGTTGCAAACATCTAAAAGGGTTGGACAATGTGTGATTGCTACATAACTAATACAATATAAAAATAAATGTCTTTTTCAGAAACATGATGGAAAAAAATAAGCAAGTAGTTTGACAACTAAGACAATGTTACCACCAATGAGAATAAACCTACCAATGCCAAATAGGAATCCCTTTTTATCTGGACACATACTATCTGCCATTTCCTTGCTGAGGAAAATCTTAGTGTGATAACATTGCCCTAAGCTAGTAGGCATTCTCAGTCTTTTCCATGCCAGTAGCCTCTTCTGATGCCAATATCAGAAAACTAAAGACAGTCCATAGAATTTTAAAAACTTTGAATTTTGCTCTCCTGGGTCTAAGGATCCCAGCAGAAGTAGTCCACCTGAAATGGACATTTTTGTAGTAAGCGGCTAATTGTAAGAGGAAACATGTAGTGGGATTAACCTGAAAAAATACGTTAAATTGTAGTTTTTCCTTTGGCTTCAAATTTATTTATTGTTCATTTAAAACTTACCAAAGTAGTCCTATAAAAAGAAACAAAAACAAGCAGCCTTCCAAGACCAATATCATATCTGTACAAAAGTGTTTGAAAGACTTGAGAAAAGAAGGCTAAAGTCCATCTTGTTTATCTCAAATGGTGAGAAAACCAATTGCACTGTACCCTACTCTGCCAACAAAAGTCGTTTGACTAAATTGAAGAGGGTCATAAAATGGGAGGAATGTGACAGATTGATGAGTAGGTTGAAAATGTTTATCCTGTAGAATATGGAGGCTTAGGGATGAAGACCATCATCAATCTGTAAAGCAAATGAGATAACTTGAGAAAAATGTGAGTTGAATGTGGCATAATTTAGTCATAGGAAGTAATTTATGAGGGGTTCTCATTTTTTTTCCATGAAACCATTATGTTGGTGTTGGTTTGAATAAATGACTTTCATATCGTGTTGTCAAAGATAGTTGTTGTAACCATTCACTACAGAAATGTGGCTCCTCTGTCCTCATTGTTTCTTATCACTGCCTGAGTATTATTTCATGATAAAATGAGTGATATTTTCTGTGGAAATTTATCTGTTCAGAGTTTTCTGTGGTAGAGACAGCAATAGAAGATAAGAAGGACTGGGGGCAAGGTGGGGATGGAGGGGGAAGGAAGGGCAACAATAAACAGGTGAGATAAATTTTGCACCACCTGATATGATAACCCCTAATGATTATTTGTTATGGTTGTTATTTTCTGCAGTCTTATTCATGGAAATATTTTTTGAGTTTTGGAATTAGTCTAACCTCATTACTGCTAAGGTCAGTAATTTTATTCTAGCCCAGATCACAATTTTAGCAGTCCTGAGTGCCTGTGGAATACACCCTTCCTTTTGTCTCTGGGGAAAAGAAATATGAAACAAATTCCTGAGCATTACCTGTTCATGTAGTGACTAGGAATGTCACATTAGTAAGTTAGCTTTTATGGGAGACAGAGCTATATTATTTGTAGCTACTTGAACATTTATCTAAACTGCCTCTATCAAATAAATGCAAGAAGCTAATTCTAATTGACTGCATTTAATGCAGTGTCACCTGAAAGTGTCTATATTGCTAAATTTAAACATGAGCGGAATGACTTACATAGCCCAAGAGGAAGTTCAGGGCATTTTTTTTTTTTCTGCTCTGCTTAGCAATTAAAGAGCAAATCTCTCAAGATTAGCCAGGTGCAATATGCTGCTACTCACTTTTCTGTGTAGCATCAGGTATTGGCCAGTGCTGGAGGCAGCACGCTGGATTTTACAGAGCAGCAATGTGATCTGCTATGACAAATCCTGTGAGATCTTTTGGGGAAGTGGAAAGCTTCTCTGCTTTGAACACTGATGCATTCTCCACAGATTGTTTTTGTGGGTTTAGTGGCATGTCTGTTTTTCTACTTCCTGCTTCATAGTAGCAACATTTCCCTCTCCAACTTGAAAAGTTATTGTCGGGGGGACAAGATGTTTACATTACCTTACATGCCAGCATGAATGCAGTTGAAAGTATGGAAGTATTTAGAAGGAAAGCATCAACGGCAAGTAGAAAGAGAGATACAAACCAATGAGGAATGCATACCTAAGGCTACCTGTTGCATGACTGTAGGCACCCTATTTATTAGATGAAAATGAAGTAGGACGTGCTAAACTCTATCAGAAGCTGAGATGTTAAGCAAGAACAATGCACTTAATCTCTGGTTCATCACTCCACAGTTACTGCCTGAAGACCATTCCAGTTAGCTTGAGTCATGTTTTGAGCAGGCTGTTGTGTGACTTCACAAATGTCTCCTGGCTAAGTAACTCTCAGGAAAGGCAGCCATAAGCACCAGTACATGCTGGATGACACCCAGCTGAAAACCAGCTTTTCAGGAAAGGACATGGCGTTCTGGTGGATGCTATGTTGACCATGAGCAAATAAATCAAGAGCAAAGGGGACAAGATGTAGTAGTATCAGTCAAATTGATAATGAATAACAAAAGGGAGAAGAAGAGGATGCCAGACAATGCAGTATTGAAGGATTTCCAGCTCTAAAAAAATAAGTAATAGGGATTCCATTTTTAAAAGGATGACTTTGCAAATCTTTCCCTATGATGGTTTTCAGGACAATGCTTCAATTTTTTCAGAGCTGTTATTGGAGGAGGGACCAAAGGATGTCAAAAGAATAGGGCATAGGGGTGATGGAGATAATTTCATTCTTTATTTCTATCTAATGTCAGTTCAAGGAACTTGGATACATAAAAGCAGCTTGAAGGCTAATTACAAGATGACAGGAATGAGTCTGTATTAAAGATAAAACTTTCCAGACTTTGCTTTTATGTGAGGAAGATTCAAATTCAAAGTGAAGGTTGCTGATATAGTGAACATCATCTTGTCCAATTTTCTTCTCTTGTTATTTCTTATCCTATTGCAGCATGGACTTGGTTTCAAAACTTTCCTCTCCTTCCCTATTGCTGACAAGTTTCAGAAAAATTAGTACCAAATATAGATACCTTTTTATGAGGAAACAGCACTACTGCATGTCTTGAATCAGTGCTTTCATTAATTTTGTGTGATAGTGGACTGAATACTATTTGTGCTCAGTTTAGTTTAAATTTCAGGATAATATTCTCAAACATTTATATGGAAAGATGTTGATTTTTTTCCCTTTTCCCCCAGATTCACCCCCAAATGAAAACAATTGTGTTTTCTGCTCTAAAATCACAGAAGAATTTTAAGTTAGAAAAATTATTCATTCTTGTTATGAGTATGTACACAAAAATGTCAGAATGTATTTTAGGGAGTTCATCTGTGTTTTCACTGTTTCAGCAGCCTTATGGTCTATAAAAATCATAGTTGTTATTCCAAATTTCCAAACTCTGGTTGTGTGGGTTTTTTGTTTTTCTTTCAAGACTGGATGCACTGAATGTGAAAAATCAAAGATAGCAGTGAGAGGATGCTACAGAATGCATTAAGCATCAGAACAAAGCATCTGGACTTATTCTTACCTGTGACTGAACACAATATGGTAACACCACAGTTGTATTAGCTGGCATTTACAGGGAAAGAAAAAAATAAAACAGTACAAAGAGATCCTTGGAAAATGGTGTGATGGGGATTCTGGTTTGTCTTTCTGCATGTTAAGCAGTTTATGAAAGATCTCAGTTGTCTTATATGATGGCTTCAGGCATATACCCTTGCTCTGAGAGAAACATGAAGTTAAATGTTCTTGACCATGACCCAGGATTTTTACAATTATTGGTTATGAATTAACCAATATGAAGGAACAGACTAGACCAGAAACATAGATACCTTGACCAGGATGTGATCTGTTCTAAATGTTCAGCATGATCTGTGACTCAACAGCTACAAGAAAAGATAGAATGATTTGTACTTCAGAGGATTTCTTGGAATGTTGCCTGGCACCTTGCAGATGGTTTCAGTTAGAATTTATGGTTGAAAGAAACAAAAGTTGTGCTAGGTATCCCATTTTTCTTTAAATCAACCAACCAACAAACCATTTTTTTTCCAGTCTTTCTGAGACAAACATGTCTTGTTTATTGTTGCACTAGGCGAACTTGAATCCAGCTTAATAGAGTAAATCACTATAATTTCTCAGAAAAAAAAGTTAGAATGTAAACTATGTTATTCAAAGAGTGAATTCAAATGGATAAACATCTGAAACACCTGCACTGAATCAGTGGCCTCTGAGTAATAAAGACCCAACAGAATTTGCACAAATTTCTTTCTGTTCAATGGTAGAATATAAGAGTTTTCCATAATCTGCTTTCTGTGGTGCAAAAATTATTTTAATGTATGTTTGCATTGGTAATAATCCTAAAATACTTGGTTTTGGGATAATGGATTGTTCTGTTCATTCAGGTGGTAGGTATAGATGAAACAAGTGCAAGTATAGCTGTATGATGCATGCTTGCTTTAAAAACCAAACAAATAAGCTCAATAGCAGGAATGAACAAACCCTGGAACTACACCTCAGAAGAGTGTGCATTTTATCCTGCTTTTTATCCTTGATCTCATTTAATCAGTAGCTCAGATCTCTTCCAAGAATATGCCTTCATGGGATTGCACACCACATTAGAAATGCAGAGAGAGAGTGAAATAGACTTAAATGTAATCATTTTACTTTCTTGGCTCTTGCTGATTTTTTTAGGCTGTGTGAATGATATTTTAACTTTTATTGGTAAGCCCTACCTAAAATCAGCTGAAATATTATAATTACAAAAGAGGGAACTTTGTTTGCTATGCTTGTTATTAAAGCAAAAACTATTTGATGTACCTTGAGGGGGAAATATTTTGAGCTTGAGTAATCGTGTAATCCTTCATTAAAATGCATTTATTTTGCCCAGGACTTGAGTGTCCTGCTCACAAAGACTTTAATACTTATGTTCTAATTCCTCCAAGGGCACTGCACGCACCCAAGTTTTTGTAGCTTTGGGCGTAGTCTCACTTGGTCATCAATTTTGTTTGTTTGGGGGTCTTTTTTGTGGTTGTTGTTGTTTTTATTTGGTTTGGGTATTTTTTGGTTTTTTGTTCATGTTTGGGGTTTTTTTATTTCTTGACAGAATGTAAATGTTTCTAAAATTCTTTAAATAAAGCAAAGGTCTGGGACATTCTGTAGTCTAGATTTTTTCCTTAATTTTTTCTTATTTATTAATTTAAAGTCTGCTTCTTATTTTGAAGTGCAGCAGTAGAATAGGAAAACTGGAAAAATCTTTTGCAGGAAATAGTTTCAGGAAAAAAATTCAATCCAGGGAAGGAACACTAAGTTCACTTGTCTTTCCCTAAAACTGTCCTTTTCCCTGAAAAAAAATTCTGAAAATTTTCATTTTCAGAAAACTTATGTAGACAGTATTTTACCTGTAATGCAAGATGTCCACTGTGAATAAACATCCTTGTTAAACTGCTGTTGTGGATTATTAGCTTTTTCATTAAATGCTTGAAATGCATTCAGATTATCAATCTAGCAGTCCTTGAGATCCACCTCTTGGTCTAGCACATAAAGGTAATATTTCTGTCTAGTTTATATCTTCCCATATATTTAAGGAAATCAAGTTTTTTCTGTAACCTACCAGGTTGTTGATAATTGATTTTAAACATAAGGGGTTTTTTTTCAGTATAGAAATGTTGTCTTGGTTCTCTTTCAGTGCACCTTCTTTGTACTATGGATATCAGAACTTAACACACTTATCATGTAATGTCTTTGGATTTATTAACGGTTTTTCCACTGTCAGTTAATGGGTGTTATCTGTGCTCTTTCCCACTGAACAGAGAATTTCACATCTGTATATACCTGTATATATCAATTCAGTGTGTACCATGGGGATCCATTTTTGGAATATTTAAATGTACATAAAGACATGCCTTAAGAGAAGAACACTAACATTACTACTGCTTTCAGCAGAGGAAAATTGTCCTTCTGTGTTCTGTTCCTTAATATAAAATGTTATCTTGATAGACACATAATTGCTTTAATTATTTTATCAATGGAGCATTTACAGGGGGTATTCTTTTTATTCAGCCTACTTAATATTTTAGGAACAGTTCTTAGTAATTTCACTTGCAAAGTAAAATTTAATCTGCTATCAGGGAAGAATTCTAAGTGGTATTTTAACTTGTGCATATCAACTTACCCAGCTATTCTTGGATTTTTATTGATTGATTTATTATAGGGAGCGGGGATGCTGCCCTGAGATTGCTCTGCATTGCAATTGCAGGCAGGGATTTGGGTCTGTGTCCAGGGTTGGCTCAGGGTATGAAGGCAGGCAGCCTTTGGGGTGATCTGTCCTGGCTTTTGTGGGGGTTAAAATTGTACATAATTCTTCCCATGCTAGTAATTAAGGCATGTTAGTGCTTCTGTAGATCTGGCATGCTCCTCCTTGCCTGTAATGTACCTCAGTCCTGCACATATTTAAGTTGCCTGCTTACATTTGTAAGGTTTCAATCAATGTGGTTTGTAGTAAAAGTAATAACATGCAAGTTTGGTGCAGTGTTTCATTTGTAAACTGAGACTGCTAATTATGGTTATTACTACTCATATTGCTAGTCATATTTTGTAAGTATGAAAAGTAATCCCCTCTTTGCAAAGGGTTTAGGTCTAAGTATAATTAAATTGTTTTTAAATGTCCATGTATCAGTATTCTGGAGGAGACTCAAATGAAAAGACACTGAAATCAAATTGTGTGGGTGTAAACCTCATTCCAGTAATTTCAACTGAGAGAGTTCCAAATCCATATCCTAAATGGGATCCTGATTGTGTGCCAATCTATATTCTGAATGGCTGTGGGGAAAAAAAAAGGCAAAAAAGGTGCCATTTAAGGCTGTATTTCTCATTTTATTTGGTTATAAATGAGACAAATAATAGTCATTATATAATTCTGAAGAAAAAGATGTTTCCATAGTTTAAGACATATACCTATTCGTAACTGTCTGCATAATGTGATTTATAATATTTTTTTTCCTTCAGAGAATTTCTAGATTGTTAGATATGTATGTTCTCATTCCAGGTTATGAATTTTGAATAATTTTTCTGGATGTATCATAACTTTCCTTAACCACCTTTTTAAATAAAAGAAATCCTCATTTTGACTAATATTCATAGCACAAAGAGATGATCTTAAGGTCTCTGAGAATTTTAGTGCATATTCTATTTAAATGGCAAAGCAAAACTACAGCTGAAGCATATATTTAAGCATATATTTTCCAACCCACTATATGGGAGGTGGGGGAAATGGTGACACTATGTATTCTTCTAACCCTAGGCCCCTAATTTTTTTTATTGAAATCAGAGAGGATTTTTAATAATTTTGTAGGCTGATTTGTAGTCTACAGTGAAATCTCAGAATCTTCCAAACAACACAGAAGTGCCCTTTTTCTTCTTAATGAATGAGTGATATTTTTTTTTTTTTAGATTTTGGTCATTTACTGATCTTTTTTGTTATGACAGTAGAAACCTTCTCAGCAATTAGTGTGAAGAGATCACTACCATAGCCATATAGTGACATTTGACCTTGCCACAAATAAATGAGGGTAGAGAGAAATAAATGCCACGGCAAACATGTTCACAGTGATGGGATTTAATTTTTTTTTTTATTCTAGTCTTTTTTGGAGACAGGTGCTTTGTCTATCCTTGTGAATAAAGTACTCAATCCAAATTACTTAATATTTTCTGATTTTTATTTTTTACTAGTTACAATAGATAACCTAAAAAAAAACCATTTTATAAATAGAAGGATTTGCTCTTCAAGTGTCTTCTTATATTTTGTTTCCTGCATTTTTTATTCAGGTGCACAGTGTAGTGGTTAGCACTGAAGTGATGTATTTTTAGCAAGGTAGATGAGATATTGTATTTTGGATTATTCCGATTCTGTTTGATTTTGGTTTTGCATTTGGCTGGCAGCAATGAAGAATTCAGATAAACTTGTGGAATGACAAGCCTGTGTTTGTAAAGGGCTGTCCTGTTCTCAAGCTGCATGCATAATTTTTGCAGTGTTTCCTTTCTCCTGTGGGGGATTTCTGCTATTGGATGTTATCAGTGCAGATGGTTACAAGCACGAGACACAACCTTTAAAACCAATGTTTTCCAAGTGTTTCCCCTGCCTCCACAGCTGTAGAAATTTCATTTTTTACTGATTCCTTTTCAGCCTTTGGTTGGTTTAGGCTGCTCTTGGAGGTTCTTCCTGAGCTGTACATGAAACACTGTTTTGAAGGTTGTTTGTCTGATGGTAGCTGGCACAGAGGAATGCATGTGCTAAAGAATTACTAAGATATCTCTCTGTATTCCAGCTTACCTTATGTTTGGCATTTTTAGAACTTTTCATAAAACCATCCTGTGATAGTGACAGATCCATTTTCTCAACAAGATCTTCTAAACAAGGTGTTATTTTCTGTCATCTAAAGATGAGTAGCTTAAATAACAGAGTTTAAAACTAATATTCTTTGAAATAAGAGAAAAGAAAATTATTTAAATAAACTATTATTTAAAAACCTTACTGATTTCACACAGAAAAATAATTATCATTATACACTGTGACCGCAAATATTACACCCAGCATTATTTACACAGTTTTGGACAACTTTGTTTCTGGTGAAAAAGAAAATGACCACGAGAACAGTAAGGAGGTGGATCAGGTTGCCCAGAGAGGTTAGGCAGCCTCCTAACCCTGGGGGAATTCCAGACCCAGATGGATGAAGCCATTGGCAACTTGGTCACATTTCATGGCTGACACTGCTTTGTGGAGCAGCTTTACTTTGGTGTTTTTCTGAGACACTCTCCAACCTGATTTAGCCTCTGATTCTATGAAAATGAGTTCAAGTCAGCTGCTGCTGCTGAAAGTGAAGTAGTTGTGTTGTAGCTCTTACAGGTCTTTTTTAATCAGTCATACTCTGTATAAAGATAGTGAAAGAAACAAGATTTAATGCTTAGTGCAGGAAAACATTCAACCCTGAATATTTAGATTTTTCCCATTGCCTTTTGTTATCAAGAAAGTTTGATAGCCCCAAAATATTGCAGTATATCAGGCAAAGACATGGAGTTTGATTCCCAGTTTCTGAAAGGATACCTGGTCACAGGTGGTGATGGGTTGTCTTTGCAGAGATCTGTGGTGAAAACAATAGGAATTGATCTGTGGTGAAACAAATAGGAATTGAGATACAGCTGGAGGAAAGTAATGAATTTCTATATATTAAGAAGAGATGTACTGAACTCAAAGAGCTTGCTGCAGAATAATGTCCGGAAAAGGCCTGGAAAATCACTTGAGTATTTGATATGAATGGAGTTACTTTCTGAGATCTTTAAATACTGTTTTTAGCTAATCTTGTTTAGTTTTTCTTGTGTGCAATATTTACAGGTTACTTTTACTGGCCCTGAAGTCTAGTACCAAGCCTTTCTCTTATAAACAGGAGAGCAGTTGGATCTTGGCCTACAGACTATTTAGAATAGTGTAAAACTTTATTTTCCTTGGCACAAATGGCAATATGCATGATAGGTCTTTAAAACAAATGACTTCACATTCTTTTATTTAAATATCTAAGGACATCTGCAAAGGCAATGAAGAGTTTTCAGGGTTTGATTGTGTGTTTTGCTTTTTGTTTTTGTTGATCATGTTTGCCTTTGTTTTTAGTACAATCATTTCTACTCTTAGTATAGTGTTTGTGGCAGCCTTGGTCTGGTAGGGTGTAGAGTGACAGGAGGAAAACAGGACATTCTGGGGTTTTTTATTTCTCCTTTCTATTCCCTTCCCCCTGCCCCCTGACAGCTATTGGGACACTGGAAGCATTTTCTGAGTAGGAAGGGTGATAAGAAGTCCCCATAACGCAAAAGCTGTCCTGTTTGCTTTTCCCCTGACAGTCTGGGAGATGCCAGGGGCTGCTGTGCACAGAGTGGTGCACAGCCCCTTGTCTTGCTCCATCCCATAACTCTGGTGCTTGTGTGCTTTGGGAATGTGAAGGTACTTTTGTGTTTGCCAGCACACTGCTGTGTATTTCTGAGCAAATTACCACAGAAGTTCTAAGTTCTCACCACATAAATCTTGATGTCTAGTCTCAGTCTTAGCTCAGGCTTCACTTTTGACAGTTCCTATCAGTCTGTGTGTACACTTCTTAAGGGCCTTTATATTTATTGCACAATATAGAACCACCAGAGGAATTTCAGAATATTTTGCTACCTGAAGTAGTGAGATCAATCAAGTAGGATAAGGTAATCTAGCAACTGTGTACTTCATTTAGCTTCTCAAGGTAATGAGCTGTCTAGCCTATTTGCTAGAAATGTCTGGTGTGATTCCTGGCTGTCCTTTATCAGAGAAGAGAAAATAGTGTCTTCACATTTACAATTTGGATAAAGTTTTTTCATTGCTCAGATGAAAAAATATTTGATAGTGTTTTGTTGCATATTAAAAAGAGTAAAATGCCACTGGGTAGGAAAAAAAGGTTTTTACCTTTGTTCTAAAACCTTATTATTTCTATATAGTGCCATACTTCTCAGAAGCCCTAGCTGGATTTCCCTAGCAATTGTGCAAAACGACTTTCAAGCTTCTTGTAAAACAACCCAATGATTTTTTAATTTTTGTTTTTAATTTAGAGCACATTAATGAGAGACATTGATGTCTTTCAGTTGATGGAATTCCGTGTCAAGTAAATAAGAGTTATCTTTGGTGGATTGAGAAGAGTTTTAACTTTTTAAACACTTGTGTGGTTAAACTGAATGGCCAGAATACCTGAGTCTTAAGTACTAGAGGAGAGGAATTCTGTGTGTGGAAATTAATTGTTTGCTCCTGTGGCTAAGTCTTGGATAGTGACATAAAAATTCTGGGAGTATTCTTCATTCTATTACAATTCCTTGTGGGAAGTGAATTCAGCCCTGACATGAAAATGTGGGAGGCTACAACTTAGCAAGCATCTTACATTCCTTATCTCCATTCCCATTTGTCATTGAAAATATTACAGACCTACACTTTAGAGCCCCAGAAAAACTGAGCAAATAAAGGTTCTGCTGGAGTAACACATGTCTCTGGGTACTGATCTTTCCTTTTCTAAACAAAATAAAACAAATCAAATGAACAATATAGATAAAAATCAAGAACATGAGAGCAGCCAATACCTGGGCTGAAATGGGGTGGGCTGAGAACTGATGAAGAGGGGGAAGAAATACCTTTGGTTCCTAGAAAATCTGTACTTGAAAACCATGAAAACTGCATTTTCTTCAGTAGACTGACTTGCTAGAAGAAACAATGGATTAGGTATCTATAAACATTTAAATACCGAATGAAGTGCAACTGTGTTTTTTACCTCATACTTGGTTCTAGATATTTGATACTTCATACAAGTAAAGACACACAGGACTTGTTATTCCATGCTTCACTTTTTCATACACATTCTTACAGTTCTTTATCTGATGACTCCCTTTCAAAATAGGAAGTTACATAGGAAAATACACATCTTCACCTGTGTGAAGAACGAGAGATGTGATGGCAGGTGGGAAACCCTATTATTTCAGCCTAACGGCTTAGGGTTTTGACACACATTTGTGTAGCACCTATTGCAGTGTCTGTGTGCACTCACTGCCCAAGGGTATGGGCAAATCATGGGTGGCCATGGAAGGGCATCTCAAGATTACTCCAGCTGGTGAGGAGGTTGAGGGCTTTGGGAAGCAGGTGTGCTGAGCATCAGGAGTTGGCTGCTGGAGTGACCAGAGGGGCCAGGGGAACTCCCAGAGAGACTCCCAGAGTGTAGGGGTGGCAGTGTCTGTGCCTGAGACCACTGGAGACGAGAGGGTTCAGACATGAGAGACAGGGCAGACTGAAAATGTCAGGTCAGTCACTGGAGAGTTGCTCAGCATGGTTTCCCCACTAGTGGACCTTCATCCTGGTTTGCTAGTGGTGAACAGCGTGAAGCTGCTAGCAATGTTTGTTTCCTGATGACAATTTACCGCTCTGAGAAGCAAGTGAGGTAGCTGTGCTGCTGCCTGCATATGTCAGCCTAATGTTTTCATAACCATATGTATGAACTTCATGGAATCATTTAGGTTAGAAAAGACCTCTAAGATCATCAAGTCCAACACTTAACCCAGCACTGCCAAATTCACCACTAAACCACGTCTCTCAGTGCCACATCTGTTAAATACCTCCAAGGATGGTGACTCCACCACTTCCCTGAGCAGCCTGTGCTAATTCTTGATGACCCTTTCAGTGAAGAAATTTTTCCAAATATCCAAACTAAACTTCCCCTGGTGCAACCTAAGGCCATTTCTTCTTGCCCTGTTCCTTGTGACATGGGAGAAGAGTCTGACATCTGAACCAAGCACAGGTTCTTCTGGTGGCTACTTGACCTTTCTTTGCAGGGCTGATCCTGCTGTTTCTTTCTCATTTTTGTGTATTTAGTTTTCCAGCTGGAATCCAAAAGCTGTCTGCATGGGATCTGATCACATCCCATTTTTTTTCTCCCTATTCCACACTTGATTCTAACTCAATTCTTGTTGTGAGGGGAGAGTAAAATATCTGTTTGGTTTGCCCTATCTTCTCTGATGTACAATATTGCCGCTTGAGGTCTCTAGCTCATTGAGTGTGTTCAAAATACATAGTTTTGTCTCTAGTCCTGTCCTTCAGAAGTGCTGAGCAGAATTTACAGCAAAGCTATCAATTCATATGAAAATGAGTTCATCCAAACTGCCTATCAAATAAAAGACCCTTCTTTTCTTTTTTTTTTTTTTTAATGCATCAGTATCACAAATAAGTTTGTTGTTTGCCTGTTACATGGAACATTAGAATCAAAGTTTCTGGTTATCACATTGTAGATATCCAAGACAGTAAAGCTGATTGTAACTGAAAGCATATTTATATTAAGCAGCAAATGTGCTCATTTTTAACATAAAGAAAAGCGTTCATTAGAAAAAAGGAGTTCATTTCTTTTGAACAGAATGAAATGTAAGTTTAATTTTCAGAACATTGCTTGGGGCAATGGTTTGACATTTTCTTGAAACCAATCTGATTAATTCTCAGAATTATGCTGAGAAATGTCACTTACTGTAGAAAATACCTTTCTAAGAAGTGAACCTCAGAAAAGAAAAGAAAAAAAAATTTTTCTTTTTTTTATAAATTACTGTGTGCATTTTAGTTGCAAGGGCAACAGCTCTACTTGTGTATTGAACTTGGTTTTATATGATTATGGAATCAATTCAGAATCTTAACGGGAAAATAATATGGATTGAACCAAGCTCATTGTGCTATTTTTGTGAAGGTGACCTTATAGAGAAGGTGTAAAGGTTTTCCAGTTTGAAATTTCAATACTCTTCTGCTGTAATTTTTATAACATGAATTTAAGACTTGCTTGTGCAAAATCTCCCTTAAATGAAAGACTTTTTCATCTGAATTAGCGGAATGAGTGAATAAATATAACAAGGTTGCACACTATCGCTTACAGGACATGCTAATAGAAGTATTTAGCTTATATAGTCATCCAGCACTGTGAAGAGTTCAGTACACTTACTAGATCCTACTGGACAGTGAAATGATATTTTAAATTGGATATTGAAAGTAGTGTGGTTTAACAGCTGGTAGAATTTCTAGAGCCAAAAGCCAGACTTCGATGATCAGATTTCATCTTGTGCAAAGTTTAAGGTTTCTGCCAAGGATACCATTTTCACATCTGAATCATGATTTGTGGTTGTTGTATAGAGCAAGGCCAGGAGAATGCACTGTCTGAGGGAAATATCTTTTTCAGCACTGTAAAAGCTTTTAATAACTAAGTTTCTTCTTTAAGAATATATGTATTATTAAATAAAGAATACAAAATAAAGACTATAAATATTTTAAAAACTTGATAGAGGTTTTGATGCTTATTATTTAAATTCCACCATGTATGATTTTTTTAAATCAAAAACCAGTGGGGATTTGGACCGCCTCACTAGTTGACTCAGTACTACAGTTTACTGTCTATTTTAATACAACTTGCTTTCTAGTTGTAGAACTTTTTACATGACAAAGAAGTTGATCTATCTGTATTTTTATGCAGTGTATAATGTCTTTGTAAAAAAAATTCTATTTTCAGGGCACTATATTCTATACATTAAGAAGAGAATACAAAGCTAGTTGTTTTATTCCCAGTTCTGGAAAATGTAATTTTTACCTCCAATGTAAAAAAAAGTAATTATTCTTGAAGACAGAGAAAAGAAAATGGATTTGTGTGGTATGCAACATGCAGTTTACAGCACAGAACATGAAAATAAAGGGAGCGCCTCTGAAATTGAACGGTTTGAACGGCTTTAAGCTAAAATTGAAGGGAACTCAATCTTGCACTATGCTTGTTGATAACATTGATTTAAATTTCATATGTTAATGCATGTGTTAGTAGTTGGATATACAAGTTGATGTATCTAAAATCCATTCTGACCCCTGTTACCTGAAATGTCCACGTCTTTACCATTTAAAAGAAAAAAAAAATAGTTTTATTGTTCAAACACTGTAACAGGGGCCAGTATCTTTTTTTTTCCTTCCTTCTCTTTCATTCCCAGGTTTACAGATGGGGAAAAGGATAAGAGAAAAGGTTATTCACTCAAGGTGGATTAAGGTGCTGAGTGAAAGAACCCAAGTGTCTGTAGTCCCAGCCATATGACCTTTCTTATTCTTAATCAAATTCTCTTTCAAGCAATCTTAGTTTTAATTAAATAGAACTAGTCCTATCTCTAAGCTTCATTAAGGTATCATTAAGAAACTAGGGGGAAGAGAAAAGGCTGCCAGAGTTCCTTCAGCAGGACCTTAAATTCTGTTTCTAAACCATAATGCAATTTCATCTTCCAGTTTATTTAATAATTAAGAATGCCAGTTTCTATTGAACCCTTCTAAGATACAAAAATGCTGGTCATATTCTAAAGGAGCCTTCCAAATTATAAAAAATAAATTGTCCATACATTCATCTCACCTTAAACATTTTTGGAGTCTGGAGATAACAAAACAGCCTTAATTGTGGGGGAAAAATTGCTTAATTTAATACTCGATACCTGGGAAAAACCACACAAGTTGTGACTGAAGTGTTTCTAGTTGGAAGTTGGGATCATGGGAATCTCATGAGGTCCAACAATATCAAGTGCAAGGTGCTGCACCTGGGTCAGGGTAAGCCCGGGTACCAACCTAGGCTGGAGGATGAACAGATCAGGGCATCCCTGCCCAGAAGGACTTGGGGGTGCTGGTGAATGAGAGGCTGGATAGGACCCAGCCATGAGCACTCACAGCCCAGAGAGTCAAACATGTCCTGGGCTGCATCCAAAGCAGTGTGGCCAGCAGGGGAGGGAGGGGATTCTGCCCCTCTGCTCTGCTCTGGTGGGATCCCACCTGCATCCAGATCTGGGGGCCTCAGCAGAGGAAGGACAGGGAACTGTTGGAGCAAGTCCAGATGAGGCCACTGAGATGGTCAGAGAGATGGAGAACTTCCCCCATGAAGAAAGGCTGAGAATCAGGGTTGTTTGTTCTGGAGGAGAATGCTCTGGGAAAACCTTATAGCAGACTTCTAGTACCTAAAGGAGTACAAGAAAGCCAAAGAAGGACTTCTTACAAAGACATGTAGCGATGGGACAAGGGGGAATGGCATAAATCTGGAGGAGGGTAGATTTAGATTAGATACTAGGAAGAAATTCTTTGTAAGAAGTGTGGTGAAACACTGGAATGTGATGAGAGAAACTTTGAATTTCCCATCCCTCACAGTGTTCAAGGACAAATAAGATGGGACTTTGAGCAAACTAGTCTAATAGCAGATGTCCCAGGCCACAGCAGAAGGGTTGGAATTAAATGACTTTTAAAGTCCCTTCCAAACCATTCTATGATTCAATGATTTGGGACAACTAGAAAATAGTAATTTTTCAGATGCTCTCTTTTGATGCTAAAATATTGTTACTGTCATCCTGAAATCAAGTTTGTGTTTATGTCATATTCTGTTGTGCATGGGGCTTTTTTGTTTAAGCACAATAAAGTTCAGAGTTTCGGGTTTTCATCCTGTATAAGGGACTTGTAGACAGGTCAGAGAATTACATGACTGTGAAACACGTTTCCTCAAGGAGGAAGAGGAGAAAACATAATGTTGTAATAATGTTTAAAACCAAGAGGCTGAAAACTGTTGACTTTTTCTTAGAGGTGAACTGCAGCACCATATGTGCGCAATCTAAAGCAGTCTCTTTAATTGCACAGTGTTTTGAAATTTGCAGCATATGCTTGTGTGTGGGGATGACTAATTGATGTCCACTCAGTTTTCACAACACTCTCAAGAGCAGAAACTGCATTCCTACATGAGAACTTCTTTTTTTTAAAGCAATAGTAAGAGGTAATGGTACAGGTCATAGGAGTAAATGGCAAGGTGGGCATTGAGCAGGCATTTTGCCCTGAATTCATATATTTAAAATTGCTTGCATTCCCTGTGAAATTTATGAAGTCAAAGCTGTCTCCTTAATTTTTTTCAATTTGTTTTTCAAGCTGACTTTAATCATCTGAGAGGTAGAGGACAGAGGATGTGTCCTGAAAGAACATTGGTTTGTTTATTTGGTTTGCATTGTTTTTCTCTGGAGACAGAGCACAGCCAATGTTATCTTTGTTCAGCAGTCTCACCAATATGCCTTATTCCTGGCCAGTTCCTTCCCTCTTCCTAGAGGGGATCAAACAGCTTTCATCCTCTTCAGCTCACTGCTTGCACTGTCTGCAGAGCTCTTGTTTTGAGGCATTTCTTTTATGTCTTTGGTAATCTTTGGGGCCTAAGGAATTGGCCTCGTTGCTTTCCAGCACCAATGAATTGAGCCAGGGACTAAGGAAGGACTTGCAGTTCAAATCCAAGAATGGTTGTGGTAAACTGTACATTGATTTGAAAAAAAAAAAAAAAAAACAAAAAAAACCAAGGTTTTTTTTGTTTTTTTTTAGCATTTCCTCTCAGCACTATGCTTTAGGAAGAAATGACTCAATGAACTGTATCTTCTTTTCTTCCCCTTTGCTTTTCTTTGTTGTCCCGGCATTTGCCCTTTCTTATTTCTGAATCTGCAAGCTGGCTGCATTTAAGCAATACTTCCCCCTCTTTATTTTGTTACTCCCTCTAAAGATAGGATATACATTTGTTACATATACAAGAAAAACCTCCTGGAGTGACATGGAATAATGTAACTCTCACCAAGAGTGACACTTGCACACAACATGTGCTCTATTTGCCTTGCAAGCACGGGCTGTGTTCTGAGCAGCCTTCAGCTGTGTTTAAAGTACACACTGCACTGGGATTTCTGGATGCAGCCACATGCTCTGTTTTTCTAGTCAGGAAATGTGCAAAAATTAGAAATCTGTATACTTCAAAAAGTGCAAAAATTATTTTGGACTCTCTCCATGTGTTTTAGAATTTAGGCTCATTTGGACTCAGCATTCAAAATGAATCAGATTCACATCAAAAGATTCCCTATAGCCTGACTACAGGGAGCTACTAATGCAGGCAAAGAGTGAGCTCTTACTTAGGCTTCCATTTAGTTTCACTTGATCTGATCCCTTCAGGAAGAAATTTCATCAGCTTCATTGCTCTCTAGGTAGAAACATGAAATCCTTAGTGGTAGCCTGAAAACTGGGCTACTGTATGATTAGAAAATGAGGTGGAAACTTAGAGTGACCCAGTCTACCATAGGATATTCATAATATGAAAGCCCAGGATGTCAGCTCTTTTATGACTGGAAAGTTTCTTCCAAAGAAAATGTAGTTCATTCATCCAGGTGAGTTTAGAACCTGGCATGACACAAGAGAAAGCCTTAATAGGCATGGGTCCTACCTCTTAAATTCACTGTTATTTTGCTACTGAAAGTAATTTGCTTTCCATTGTTGTACTGAGAAAAACACACTTGCAGTGTTCTCCCCATCTCTCTGGTTCTAGCAGAGAACATGTGCACCAATGCCTTTTAAAAACTTGCACAGCTATTATTTTAAGACCAGTATCCCTAAGGTTCTCATAGTGTTTTGTTCCTGAAAGTAGATATAGGTGGAAAGTAAATCTGCCAGCATGTTGATTAAAGGAGCAATGTAGTCTCTGATAACCATTCCCTCACAGTTGTTTTCCCAGTGACCTGCTTTTCTTACTGAGGAATTCAAGTGTGGTCCTACAGCTTCTGAAGAGCAAAGTGCTGCCTGTCATCACATCTGTGAGATTTGGGACACCAAATACTGCAGTTTTCCAAACCACTATCTTCTTAACCCATAGCTGCCCAGATGAGATGTCCCACTGATTTGTAAGTGAGGGAGACTCGTTTCTCACAGTGTCCTTCTTTCTGTGGAACAGTGAAATTCAAAGATCTTTGTACTGTTTAATATGTACCTACTTGAATTTTTTCACTGCACAGAAAGAAGCAGCCTGCGGTGAAGGGTTCCCATGAATCTATGTCACATAAGGCTCACAGGATATGGATTACTATGTAAGGAGTGCTTTAAAGTAAATATGCAGGCAAGAATGCATATGTATGCACACATAAACATGGCTGTAATATGCAGGGTGTACTTACAGATATGTACTTGCAGGTTTCTTAAACTGAAACCCCCCTTGCTTGATGATTACACAGTCTTGACCCTCCTTAGACATCATTTTTGTCTCTTACTTACTGTATTTTTACACTTGCTTGTATTTCCAGAAACAAGCTCAGCACCCACACCTGTGTACTGTGTTCAGTTTTGATTTCTGCTATACAAAAAAAGTGTACACAAGCTGGAGAGGATGCACAGAAGGGCCACAAATATGATCAAAGGACTGGGAAGTGTGCCATGTGAGGAAAGGCCTAGAGAACTGGGTTTGTTCAGCCTGGAGAAAAGAAGGCTTATCTCCATGTTCCAGTATTTAAAGGCTGGCTAAAAAGAACATGGAGACTCCATTTTTACCAGGAATCGCATGGAAAAGATGAGAGGTAATGCATCCAAGTTTCTTCATGCAGATTCTGGTTGAAGATAAAAGGAAACTTTTTCACAATGAGAACAATTACCCATTGGAATAATCTCCCTGGGGAAGTGGTGGATTCCCCAATGTCAAACACTTATAAGAGCCAGCTGGACAGAGTGCTGGGCCATCTTGACTAGACCGTGCTTTTGCCAGGAAAGGTTGGGCCAGATTATCCTTGAAGTCTCTTCCAACTTGGTATTTTAGTATATTTTGATATTCTAACTACAAAGCTGAAGTGATGAAAAAAGAAGAACTATTTCTCATTATGTTGTTCCATCTTTTAACAGATAAAAGTGAAGCTTTCATAGTTTTCTTCTAAAGCATTAGCTGTACAATTCCCTTAGGATTTTCTACTATCAGAAATTCTAAGGTAACAGTGACAGCCGTGACAGCAAGACTGAGGTGTTGATCTGCAGGTGTATGGTGTCTTAGTTATTTTCAGTCTAACTCTTAAAAAAAGTTAGACAAAATAGTATTGGACATATATGTTTACATAATAGTTATGAAAAATTATTCTTCATCTTTATTCTTCATCTCCAGTTAAGGTTTTGCTTTCTGTCTTAAAGTATTTCCATTTCTGATGGGAAACTTTGTGAAAGATAAGCAACTTAGAGAAAGTTTTAAGATTTCTTAATGCTTCAGCAGTGAACAAAGACTTGTTATCAAATGTCTTCCACTGCTGCAATAGCTTTGAAAAAAAAATTAGTATTTAATGTATTTCTTAAAATATTAAATAGTCATACTGAGTGTTTGGCCTTATGCAAAAGTATAAAAAACTATATTAAAGGATTTGCTTTAGCAAACTGATTATGCTGCTCTCATTCATGCATGGAGTTTGATTGACTTCCCCAGTGCCTCTCATCAAAGTCTTCTTCAACTTTAGCCAAACGGTACCAAATGGATGGTATTATTAATTTTAAATAATTTCTCTACATGTGCTGCTTAAAAAAAAAAAAAAAGACAACCAAACCACCCAAATTCCACTTATTTTTCCTGTACCTTTATTTAAAGCTTCCATATTTTCCCTGAAGTAATCATAGTTCCTGAAAAGCATAAACCGAAAAAGAAAGTAACATACAGGCATTTCATCAATGGGGTGTTAGCTGTTCAAGGTGGATTTGAAAGCTTCTCTCTTGGGATCCATGCAAGAAACCACTTCTGTGTTATGTGTACCATATTTTATTGTGTATTTCTATATAATTAAATTTTAAAAAGAGAAGCTAATTTTGTTTCGGATCTAATTTTACATAATAAGTTGATCAAACTACTTGGTTAATGAGTAGAAGTATCCCATCTTATTTAATCATCTAAATGTGTGTATTTATTGTTGGTGAAGTACTGTTACTGTAATTCTTTATATGCATGTACTTAAATTAAAAAGCCATGTGTTACAATTTGCTGATGGTAGGAATTGGAAAAAAAGAGATGTCTTTAGGTTTCCAAAACCTGACTTATGAGTGTAGTGATCATCTCTATATAAAATTGCTTGGTCTTTTTGTCATGCATTTTCCATTTAAGTCAGGGGAAGTTGTATAGCTAAAATCATGCTGAATTCATTGCAAATCTAGGGCATGCTTAAAGGGCACTTCATCTGAGCAAAGAAATCATTGCTTTGAGTGTGGCTATGTTAAGTGAGAGATGGAAGTGAATAGCTTTTAGTTTATTGCTCATTTTAAAGCTAGAGGGGAAAATGGCCTTTGTCTACCTGCCAAGCTCTTCCCCTCCCCTGCCCAGACTTCCTAAAAATGCTTATTTGAAATCTGGCAGCAGTTACCCTTCATTTCTTTCAAGAGCTTTTTCTATTTTTTTTTTAACAGCATTTTTGTTTCTTTCTTTCCTGTTATAAATGTTATCTATTTTAAAAATGTGGTAAGTAAAAAACTAATGGGGCTTTGGGGCTTCAAAACAAGCCCCAAAGAAAGAATCACTTATTGATAATTTAATACTTAATTCAAAATCTAATCACTAATATGTACTCTTCAGTTGCTAGTTTTTCTCTGTGCAATGATAAATGAACCTGTTATATTTCCTTAGGAAAATTTTAAAAGTCCTACCTCTATGTATATACTATAATGACATCTTATTGCAGATGCAATAAAATTGTGTCATAATGTTGAAATCCTATAATTGCAGCTTGTAGCAAATTTGTCGTCTGCATATATGTGGATGTGAGACCTTATTGTTGTGTAATTTAAAAAGGAAAATGAAATTATGAAGTCTTTTGTTACCTTAAACAATAGTGCATTTAATGCATTAATTAGGATGTGTTTGCTTTGAGACCAGCAAAAGAACAGAAAGTATCTGGTGTTTTCATGGTAGATCATTAAATAACACAAGCTTTTCTTAATAGAAGTGATCATGAACTTATTGTGATTTTGCATTTATTCTGCTTTTTATCTTCTCATTCATTTGGGAATTTTTCAGCTCCTGGCAACACCATGGTTATCAAGTAGGCAGTTCTTGGAGATTTTCATGAGAGGTTTGTTTTTATGGAGGAGAAAAAAAAAAAGGTCTGATTTTTTTTTCCTTCAAAGCTGTGTTATGATAAAGCATTTTCCATACTCAGGGGTTCCACTTAAGGCTATAGCTAAATAAACCTGAAATCTTGCCAAGTCCTGCAACTCAGTGCAAGAACAAATGAAAATGGTTCCTGAACAGTGTGTCTTTCTAGGTGATGTTGTGAACATGTCCATTTATACTTTGCCCTTGTAAGACAGTGTTACTTACTTAGAGTTTTAAATAGCTTTTATGTTTACTCTAGAGTGACTGCTGATGCCAGGAACAAAGTCAAGAAACAGTTTCCCAAGAAGAGAAAAATAAGTCAGTTTTGAAAAATTCAATCTCTGTTTGAACTGGATTCAGATTTTATTAGTGGGTGTGGAACTGAAAAGGAGGTCCTCTTGATGATATTAATAAGCACCAGCCAAAGGGAACAAACTCTGCAGAAGTTAAACTTGGGGTGGGTTTAGTAATGAGTTCCAAAGCTATGCTTCCTCTTTGCTGCACTGTGTTTTTGGATTGTGAGAAAATCAAGTAATAAAGTAATAAAGCATTCCTGCTACTTGAAACCCTTTCACTTTCCTAAGTGAAATATGTCCTTATTGGTCTTATATTAGCCAAGCCCAGACTTTGCTCTATTTATATAACCTCTTCTCTCAATATTTTTACTTTGAGCATCCTCTCACCTAAGCTCTGATGTCATTTTAGCTATCGTGGTCTTTTTATTCTTCTGCCTCTAAATTAAAACAGCCCCTTAATAAACCCCTTAATAAACACTTAAATTCCAAGGATATAAAATTGGCAGGCTGTACTCTTTGTGACGGCTATTACAAAAAATGCTGACCAGCAAAAAAGAATGTTGTAGCATCATGACTCCTGCTTGATAAAGATGCTACTATAGATAATGATGCTGCCAGATAAATGTCATTACAGTATGAAACATTTATCAAAAACAAGTATCAGGCCTCAACTGATATGCATATTGATCCAAAAAATTATTTCATCAGCAGCATGGAAGGTGTTTATTTTTGCATTGAGGTTAAGCACATTAGGATGATGATTCCTTAAGCACCTTAAGAGGATATTTAGGAAAGGTACTTTATCTTTTTGCCTTCATGATTAATGAGGCTGAAATTCTTTTCTGAAATTTTGAGGTTGCCAGACCCAGGAGAGACCATTGGTTTCTCTGAGCAGTGCACCCTGGTGTTGCCAGTACAAACGTGATGGGAGAATTTTGAATCTTGTGTAGACTCTGAATCATGCTTAAAGTGCAGTGTACCTATGGCAAAAGACTTGCCTATCATAAAAGCATGGATCTTCCATAAAAATTGCATCCTCTGCTGGCAGCCAAACTGGGAAGAAAATGAGGTGGTAGTGCAGGATTGGCAGTCTTAGTGAAAGTCAAAGGTCTGATTAAAAGCTGGAAGCTTGTGGCTTATAAACCACTGTGACAATATGTCATCATTAATAGGCATTACAAAGTACAGTTTGAAGTAATAGTGATATTCTTGGTTGAAAATAAATTATTGGATTATTCCTAATAATTTCATAATCTGATCAATTTGATTTAAGGGGGAAAGAACTTTCTTCATAATGTGACTTAAATACCTTTAACAACGTGTCTATGTTACAGAAAAGACATTTTTAGGGAAGGACTGTCTTAGCAAAACAGCTTTGTTTCCTATTAGTTTACTTAAGTGTTTTTAGAGATATCCTTCCTGCAGTTCAAGGTAAACTTAAAAAAATAGAATGTTAAGAGTTTTACAGGCCATTATGTAAGAATACTGTCCGTAAGTATTACTTCACAGGATCCAGTTTGCAGCATTATTTCTCTCTGTTTCAAAATTATTATAATTGACAATTACTGTATATGTTTGATTTCCATGATGTTGTGTTGGACAGTATTGCCATATAAAATTAAGTTTTGAAGTTCATTTTTTTTTATATTTTAATCTCTTTTTTAAACATAAGTCAGAAATAACTACTTTAATGGTTTAGGCTTATACAAAACAGGAAAAAGTAAAACTGGTTTGGCATGGAGTTTAGCTATTTTAATCTTTAGTGAGGTTTATGGAGGAAGGAGGTGTTTGGTTTTGATTTTTTTTGTTTATGTTTGGTTCAGGATTTTTTTGTGTGTTTTCCTTTTGGTATTTGATTTTGGGCTAGTTTTGTTTCTGGTTTGTTTTTCTTTTCCAAATAGTGTAATTGTTTTGCAAAACATTTGTGTTTTTCCTTGGAGGCAGTATTTAATTTAGATGAAGTACCTTTCTGGAAGTAACCATACTTCTCCCCTATTTGAATCTGTGATGTAAAATGTAAGTAGATAATTGGATCTTTGGGAGACATTTCATAAGAGTTAATATCTCATAAAGTGATGTATTCTGGATATGTTTAGAAAATTACAGACACCACACTATTTGTGTAAACCTCTCAGTGCTACACATTTGAGGTGTTAATACTTCCTGTAAAAAGAGAAAAATTAAGATATTGCCCATATCGCCTACAACTTGAAGTATGGGGACGTGAGTAGCATCTGTTCAGTGAATGTAGCTTCAGGATGTCATGGCCTCTAGTCATAAGGAAACCCAGAGAAGAGAAGTCTTGTGATTCATTCTGATTATAGCCAAGTTTGCTCTTGATTTAATTTCTGCCAGTAGCAAACCCCAGAGACAGGTATCATCTGCCAAGAATTCCCTCCTTCTGGGTGCATGAAACCAAAATGCTTGGAACCCATCAAAGTTTGCGTGGTTGGGTTAGAGAAGGGTAGACAGTGAGTCTTCAAAAAGGCATTGCATCCAGGGAATTGCCAGCTAGACTGGCTGCCCAGCACTGGGCATTTCACACAGAATATTGCCAGCTGCCACAGAGCACCAGCATAGCCTGAAAACATATGCTGTGCTTTCACCTCCCATACAATAGTATATTATGGAAAGCATGATACAGGTATTTACAGCAATGTTCCTAGAATTTTGAAACCTTTCACTGACTTCTGTGTGTACCAAAAATATAAAGAAACAGAAAAGATATATCTATACATAATATAGATCTAGGCTGGAAAAATTCAGTTTGCTGTCAGTATTTTCCCACTCCAAACAACAAACCTCTGTTAGACACTCTTCTCAAATGTATGAGGAATTTTTGAAATTCCAGGCTCTTGAAGAGTAGTCATCAAGGATGGAGTGATGCTTGATTTTTCATCCACTGCCTTCCTTCCCAAGGTAGAAGAGATAGATTTGGCTTTAGCAAGCAGAGGAAAAAATATCAGTTATAAAAGCAGTACATAGAAGCTTTCAAGAGCAGTGAATCAATATACTGATATTTCTTAAGTTTTTGTTATGTTTGGGCAATTATTTTCTTGTAAATTTGACTGCATTTTATTAGTATTCAAAGTGCCTTATAAAACATTTCTAAATTTAACACTTTTGTCCTTAATGTTATATGTGGAGATGAGTTTGGACTACTTGTTCTTCCCTCTGTAGTAACAAACCTGGTAGTCTATTTGGCATTGAAGTTGACTAAGTTTACTAAGTTGACTTTAAATAGTATTGCTATTTCTTCATTTGCCATAGAAATATTTTCTTCCCAAATAGCACCTGAAATATTTCTAAAATGGCAGATACAATTTAGTTTAAAAGCCACAGTATCTGATGCTCCTGTAGTTAAGGATGTTTCGAGTAGTGCATGATAAGCAGAACTTAAATTCCTTGACATTTAATATTAAAAAATGGAAATATCGTTATCAGTGATAATGTGCTTTTTCAGTTGACAGGATACACTGGAATTTGGTATTTAAACTTTATCCTATGATCAGCTTAGACAGGCTTGTAAATTTTTTTGGTTGTTGTTACACTGTGCCCTACCCTTCTTCTGGGAAAACTTTCTGACTTCTCCCTCTGTTGATGATCAGTGCTTTCTGTGGGAAGCTGGGTAGGCGCTCAGCAGTTAGTGCAGTTAGAAGAGGAAAAGCTTTTCCTTCTGCTGGGCCTAGAAGATTTGGTCCCACAGACTATGGGAAACTGCCTTGCAGCAAGTTGGTGAGCTCGTGAGAAGAACACAGCCCTCCCAAGGCCCTGTAAGAAAAAAAAAACAGGTACAATGTGAGTTTTCTTGCTTTGAGATTTGGCTCAGACAAGTGACACTAAGTTGCTTTCTTTTGTCTTGTCTGCTTGTTTTTTTTGCTCCTCAAGATTGCCTGGCAGAACATCCCTCCCCAAGGGACTCCGGGCAGCTCCTGGACCGTTTCCCAAAACCCCATGTCTTGCTTTTGCTCCTCTTTCTTGTGCCTTCAAAATCTTCATTCATTGTGTTCCCATTCCTCTAAGTCACGGTCTAGTGCATCATCTCAATGTGTACTTTGGCAAGGCTGCTGTGGTATCGACTGCTGGTCTCCTGTAGAGGAAAATACCAAAAATGTAAAGTCATTAAGTTATGCAAGCAAGATTTTGAATAAATTAATGTATGCAAAGTGGGTTGAATGACTGTTGATTAGTGTTACGATGTGGATTTTTTGTGGTCAAGGTCTTGACTTTCTTTTATTGATCATTCACTTTTGAGACAAGGGTAGTCACTGAACAAAGAATATATTTGAACAACCTTTGCATGTGATTAATGCGTGCTTGGAATAATTTACAATGAAGTGCTTCAATATGTATCCATACCAAGTATTATTTTTAGAGCCTGTGTTAAAATGACCTTAAGCTTGCTGATATATAAATTAGAAGGAAATAGTGAAAAAGAAGACAAAAGAATGAAAATTAGCTGATCTTGAGTAAGTACTATATAATATCCAGTGTACTTGTGCTGAATATTGTTTTCAGAATCATCATGGAAGTCTGAATTATATAGATGTTAGAATTACAATGTCCATAACATCATTGTCAGCCCAGCTTCCCCCCATACTCTTACCTATTGAAAGAATTAGTGTGATATAAATCAATAATCAGGATGGCTTGTGGGAGTTGGACTTGATGATCCCTGTGGATCCTTTCCAACAGAGCTCATTCTGTGATTCTGCGATTCTGTGAAAAGTAAAGGACTTTTGAGTATAGGAGTGGCAAATGTAGAAAAGCATCTGGAATAGTGAATATTTGCAGTATGCCTGAAACCTAGGGAAAAGCTTTTCCTTAAAAAGGGGAAAGCTTGAGTGGAACCAAAAGTTTAAGCTTTAGATGGAAACAGAAGTGAGACATCTCATGCTATTTTTGGAATTAGGTTCAAATTTCTGTAATTCTTCTATTACAAGAATGTCTGTTTACACATTTTTCATCAGAAAAATGTGGTTTTAGAGAAACTCCCATCTGCTATAAGACTTTTTTGCAACTGTTATCTTTACATGGAAGTAATCAATATCTTTACTACTGAGTTTTATTTTAAAAGAACCACCAATAAAACTACTTGTAACAACTTTCTTTGTTATGAGATATTAAAATATTGAGAATGATCAACTGGCATCCTATATTTTAGCAGTTCATTTTATGTTTATATGCAAGAATATATATAATGTGCATCTAAAGCACTCAGCAGTCTCATTTATTGGGAGCATTTGTTTCCAGATAGGAAAAAGAATTGTCCTTTTCCTAATTGGGAAAAATCCTTTGCTCTTAATTTATTGTCCTGTAAAGGCAATACTTTGTGTCCTTCTGCATGTATTTCAGCTCTGAGTATCTTCCCTTTCCTCCTATGTAAGCTGAATAGACATACTACAGTACATTTTTAAGCATAATTCTGTTGTGATTTGCTAGCTGGTGAACTACTGCTAACACTCCTTCCTGTTTCTCTTCTGTGTCTGTGTTTTATTCGCCCTCATATAGAGTAACTCAGAAGAAAACCCATTCTTGCCACCAGATATTTTTTGTGGTTGATACTGCATATTCCTTTTTGTGTTCTTATTCTCTATAATTTTTCTGACTTTCCAGAGAGTTCTTGGAAGCAACTTAATGTATGTCTTGCTGTTATGGATTGATTACTTTTTTAAAAATTTTGTTTGCTTATCTTTTTCATTAGCAGTGTCTCCAAAAGTTCTCATGCTAAAACTGGTAGAGGACTTGTGGCAGAATGTGAAGTGTTGTGCTGGTGAAGAGTATTTCTTCAGTCCTTTGACAATGTTTTTTTTTGTGTCCTACCCTTTAATAGTTGTCTCATACTTGAGAGTTACTTCGGCATTCCACTGCATTCCCCGTGATGCAGGGAGAATGAGGCATGAAGTGCTGCTCTTGTCACTATCATACGAGTTTCACGGGATGTGCCAAGGTGGGTTGTCCTGGAGAATCCCATGTCACTAGGCTGACTGTGTTTTAGAGTATCCAGGGGAGAAATATTAGACCTTGGGGGAATCTGCTCCCTGAAAAACACATAAATAAAACTCATAAATTCTCAATCTCAAATACTTGAAGCAGGCTTCCCTCACGTGCCCCCAGGCTTAAGAAAAAGAGCATTCTAAGAAATCCTCAGATCCTAAGCAGTCCCTCTAGATATACCATCTCCTTTTGTCTCCTTTGTCTTTTAGAAAGCAATACATTTTCACCTTCTGTTTCCTTTTTTCCTTTTCTTTTGTTACCTTTTTTTTTTTTCTTTTTCCTCGGTAATTTAAGAGCTTGGATATGCATCAAATTAGAAAATGCTGGTTTTCTCTTGAGGCATTCTTAGTGCTGCTCTGTGACCATGAGGCTTGGTATGGCATTCATTTAGTGTTTGGTTGAAGATGTAGCTAGCCCTAAAAGAGTGCATTCTAGATTCAGCTTGTTCAGCATATAAAGTACTTCCACTGGAGTATTGGAATGACCAGGTAATCAAAGGTGGCAGAGAGCCATCAGCAGCAATGATTAGATCTGTACAGTGATGAAATTCTTGTACACCAAGAGGAGTGGAAACAGCCACCTTTTTCCCATACCTTGTCTCAACTAAAACACAGGAGCTGGAATGAGAGAGCTAGTTCCTGAAACTGAAGCATAGGCTGTTCAATTTTCAGTTTTAAGGAAAAAATTACTAGAGAGGGCAAAGGTTGGAGTGCTTGTCTGCTACCTGAAGGTATGAATATAATTCAAAAATTGTTGTGCGCTGAGAGGTATATGTTCAGGATAAATCCTAGGAAAAATACTTGCCTTTGTGGAAAGCCGTAAGTCCATTATTTTTGGGGTTTTTTGTATGGCAGAGGTAATAGCTCAGAGAAGGAACAGGGTCACGTTGTCATAGAATCATAGAATGTTTTGGGTTGAAAGGACCTTTAAGATCATCCAGTTCCAATCCCCTGCCAGGGGCAGGGACACCTTGCTCAGAGCTTCATCCAGCTTGGTCTTGAACACTTTGGGGGAAGGGGCATTCACAGCTTCCCTGGACAACCCGTTCCAGTGCCTCACCACCCTCACAGCAAAGATTTTTTTCCTGGTGTCTAATCTAAATCTGTCCTCTTTGCTTTTAAAACGATTGCCTTTTTTCAATCCCTACAGAAATTGCTGTAAGGCCTACCTCCCTCTTTATTATAAGCCTTTCAGTAATGAATGGCTGCAGCAAGGTTTTCCTTGAGCCTTCCCCTGTCTGGGCTGAACCACACCAATTCTCTCAGCACTTCTTCATAGGGAAGTTGTTTATTATCACAGTATTTGACAAATGTCAAATTTTGGTTGCTAATGATTTTGGAAAATGCTTTTATTCCTCAAATAGTGAATGAAATAGGCAGATCAACTGCACTAAGTTTAATTTCCTTTTTACAATTATTATAGCAACAAAATCTATAATCACACACAATTTAAATACACATTTATTTAAATTAAAGCATTTTAAATATATATTTTAAAATACACACTTGCTAAGCAATAAATTCAAGCAATATCAATGGGAGATCTTATTTTGGAAAACTAATTATCTACAGTACATATTTGTAAAGAATCACAGAGCTAATTTTACTTGTTAATTTACATTGTTAAAAGAAAAAACTGGAAGGAGAAAGCAAAGGCTTATTAGTACACTGTAAATGCATTTTTTTAAAGTGTATAAGCTCTTGACTTTTAATTTATTCATGATATTAAGCATAGTAGCTGTGGCCATGATCAGAAGGAAATGTGATTATGTGAAAACAGGGTCTAAACGTTCTGCTCTAAGTCAGACTAAAATCTCTTCCACTTAGCAAGCCATCCTTGTGCTATTGCTGAATGTTGCCATAGAGTTAGGTAGTTGATGAAGAAGACAAAGTAATGTAAGAAAAGAACAGACAGCCAAGTGAAGCCTAGACATTAAGTGAAACCTAAGTTACACACTGTGGATGGTGGCCATGCTGGGCTTCCCAACAGAGTCCTGCTGTACCAGCATTTATATGGCTGAGAAATTCTCCCTCTGGTCAAAACAGGAGAAAAACGGAGTGGTTGACTTTTTCTCCCCCAGCAGTCTTTTACTCTAAGTTCCCCAACTTTCAAAATATTTTTTCTCAAAGTTATTCAAACTCTGTGGAAGCAATTGAAAATAGGGGCATCTGTTTCTTGACAGACTGACATGGTTGGTTGAAACAGTGCAAATTTACTGCATAACTGAAGCAGAACTGGGGAGGGAATCCCTGCCAAATTGTAATCAGGCTGGGACCATCAAATGCTTTGAAACAATTTCCCTCCTTTTTCCACTTCTCTTTTTTTTTCAGTGATGCTTTTATGAATTAATGGTGCATGTGTGATGCTTTTATCCTATTAGTACTGCATATGCATACTGCAAATGTCATCTTAGGTGGCAAGGCCAGAGGAACAGCATGCTTTAGTTCACTGTTTTTTGCCACAATATCCTGTCTAAAGGGGGCAAAAGAATCTGCATCCGCCCAATTTGTTTCTGTTTTTATATTCTGTAAATATATGCCAGATGAAAAGCTGAAATTGTGGTTCTCATTCAAAATAATTGCCTTGGAGAGGCAGGTTTTTTTTTGTGCTAAAATGTGCATCCTACAACAGGTATTCTTTTTGTAGAAGCCTCAAAATAACATGATGACATTTAAACCAATAGAATATATAAAATTGAAAGAATGTTACTCTTAATATTCCTTTTCTTCTTCCCCTCCCTCCCCCTTTGAAATGAATGAGTGTGACTGTGCCCTTCTGTACACACATCTGGTTCAGGATTGAGCTTGTCAGTTCAAAATTTGAATTTTAAACGCTATTCTTCTGCCTTCAGAAGTGCTGTTGTAAACCTGCACCTTCTTCATTAGGATTGACTCTGACATGTGTCAGGGTACTGCACTTTTTTTTATTATCAGTCAAAAATTGATGCACAGTAACCATATCAGTTAGGGTACTTACTAAGTCACCTACACAGAGTTTAAAAAATGCTGCTAGCAAAATCTTCCATTTATCACTTTTATTTAAGTAATAGTTGTGTTTTCCCTTCTCCAGCCTCTCTTGAGTTGGGCCTCTCAACTGAAAGAAAATTCAAAATTCATTCAAAAATTAACTGGAGATAAGCTTCCAGTATATCCACTGGGATTTTAATGTTATGACAATGAGATGCCTTTGTAACACTGTCCATCTAGTCCAGTTACCATGTGGCACAGTGATACAGAACATAAAATTTGTTTTTGTAGTAAAGGAAACCTGTTTGCTGGGGAATTTTTCATTTCGTTTTTGAAATTTCCTTCGATACTAGTTTCTATTCTTGCTGAATTTTGTGGGAGAGAATTTGGCTGTGTCTTGCATGTTTGTATAGTATCCAAGTGAGAGGCAGTTTAAAGATCCCAGTTTGTCTACTCTTGTGATAGGAACGAGTTTGTCCAGCATTTGTAGCTACATCTCTCCTCACACTGGTGCAGAAATATACACAAAGCAAATTATTCTTAAGACATGTTAAAAATCTAATGATACTTGCTTTTTGTTTGTTAGAATTCTGTGCCAGACTTTAAGGTGTATTTTTGATTTCCAGAAAAGACACTTGGGCTAATTCATGAATAATTGTGGGTTCATGATTGACCTCAGTGGATGCAATACATATGACCAATCTTTTGAAGTTCCAGTATTATTTTTGCTTTGTTTGTGGTCTGTCCCTGTGTGTCCATGTGTCATGCCAGTCCCCTACCAGTTTTCACTTGAGATGTGTTCTTTTTGGGCACTGAGTTTTCAGTGCCTTATTTTGAACTTAGGGCAGGAGTATTCAAGAATATTTTTCACCACTTGTGTCTCAAAGTGTAGATCTAGGCATTCTTTTTACATTATTTTTACTTCTACCTGGAACTACTGCCAAAAAACTGTGGTAAAGTTTATTCTGCATGTGAACGGTAAAAATCAGTGCCTGGTGTAAGTGCTGTTTTCACTGCAGCTAAAGAAAATTATTACTTTATCTGCCTGAAGTGTCATAACCTGTTGTTTAGAGGTGATTCTCACCATGGCCTTGTAGACGTAAAAGCTTAACCAGCGCTCAAGTAATTCTCTCGATGTCAACATACTTCAGCTTGTCAGCTGCCTGCCTCACTGTGCTTTGAGTTACAGCATTGTAATCATTACCGCACTAAATCAAAGCTCTGAGCCACCCTTGCAAATGGAAGTTGATAGGTACCTTCTCTGTTATGAGTGAGAACGTGTGCCTTCAGCATCAGGCAGCAAGAGAGCAGGGAAATTAAAACTGGGAGAAGCAAAGATGAAGTAAGTGGAAATGCAAAAGGAAAATAGAAGAGAAGGTTGTTTAGCCTTCAGCAGGAATTAGTGAGTTATTATTTTAATTTGTAAAAAAATTGAATCGCTTGAGTATGTGTACTGTGGACCTGCAGTTCAACTTGCTTAGTCAGAGTCTTAAATTCAGCTTTATTAAGAAAGCAACTTTGTGTGTAGCATTATCATGTGCTCCCATTTTTATTTTTACCTGTAATTTCATAAGATTTTTATTCCCTAGCAGAATCATTGTAGGATGTTATGCACTGAGCAGAGTATTTCTAATCTCATGGAATAAATTCATAGATGGTTTTGGAAAAGGCTGATATACAAATTTATTCAAATTAGCTTAGTGAAGCAAATTTTAGGAGTTTGCTGGAAAGAGAACATCATGTACATCAGAGAAGCAAATTATGTATCTGATTATTTGAGAATTTGCATAGAAATAGGAAATTATGCAGAAATCAAAACTTAATGTTCATTGGAGTTTGGACAAGGGCAGTAAAGAGACTTGGAGTTACACAAAGTAGAAAATGAAGGCAAAATCTCTGACATTCTCTACTTCAATTGAGATTATGTCCAAACAAAGATTTTTTTTTTATTATTTTTTTCTTTTCTTTCCCTCTCCCCTTTTGCATATGCCTTTGGAAGGGATCATTGCTATCCATTGCATGTGAGACACTGCCCTTTAAATATGTTTGATAGTACTGGGTATATTAAGATCCATAACACTGATTGATTTTGAAGTTAGTTTTTTAATGCAACGCCTTCCTGAAATATTTGTTTGTGCTTGCACCAATAAGCAATGCTCAAGTGGATTTTAACATAAGTAGGACATCATGTCTGTTTTTCTTGAACCACAGCTCAAGGATAAAATTTATGCTAAGGGTAATAAAGTTGTTATCCTATAAAAAGTATCTATAGTTATATAAGACACAGATATCATGTATTCTCTTACCCACTCAGAAGAAAAGAGAGTAGTGCCAAAGTAATTTTAAAGCCACCCACCAGCAAAAAACCATCATACTAGTGCCAGTGAAATGGCACTAGTGAAATGTAATATAATACCAGTGAAATGTTTTGGGAAAAGAGTACTAAAGTCAAAGCAGAAATTATTTTGTACCTTGCTTATGGCATTCCAAATGAAATGAACAGCATGGTTCTTGCCTTTGAGCTTCACAAGAGAAAAATTAAACAGACTCTGCACAAATTTTAATCAGGCTGAAATTTATTTCTTAGGCTAAGTACAAATCGTGTTAATACTTTTCTTTTTTTAGAAACCACTTCATGTCTTGGTACTGGATGTGCCTTTACTTAAAGATGTAAGGTGATATTACAGATGTTAGATAAGCTTATGCATAAAGAGAACCAATGTAGAAGAAGGTGCAAAAGTGAAGGGAGAGGCATTAATTGCTAAAATGTTGAGGAGAATTCTGTGGAAAGGTTTATAGGAAAGGCAAATGCACATGGGCCTTTGAATAAGGTAAACAAAATCTTGAATTAGAAAGAGGCATAATGAAGTAATGAGGCATTTAGAAAAGCAAAGCATGCTCTCAATACTTCAGAACTTTCTGAAATAAATGTAGGAGGATTACAAAGGTAAACATCACATCTGAAAAATAACCAACCCAAAAAACCAATGAAGATGTGATAGGCAGGTCTATGTTTAAGCAACCCTGTTGAAATGAAAAGCAAATGGCATTGCAGTGATGCTGTGAAGCAGATCTAAAAGGCAGCCCCACTCTCCACACTGCAGGGACTTGGGACATTGTAGATCAGCTTGTTGTGGTGTAGATATAAATAGGCTTGGTCATCCCCACTGGTGAAAACCTTACAAGGAAATTTTTTTCTGAAAGTCTTTGAGGATCTTTCTTGTCTCTGTGAAGCATCTGACAAATGACTCATTAAAACAAATCAAATTAACCCTTTGTGTTAAGGATAACTTTAAAATGTTTTTTGTCCTCTTGGGAGAGAAGGAAAGTTTATCAGATTTGAGGACGAGGCACAATTCACAAACTGAGAACCAGAGCAAGAGAGACAGTAAAAGGGCATTGTGCAACTGATTCGGGACTATTAGCCTACAACATGGTAATGGACTTCTTCATGAAGCAAATTGTTGACATTGATGCAGCTAAATAATGAAAAAATAAAAATACTACTGCAGTGCACAAACACAGGTTTGTAGCAGACAGAACATGGGATAGCCACAGAAAAAGGAATTGTCAATTAAAGATCAAAAGCAGAAAGGATTGCATTTAAGCCCAGACAAGGAGGAAGGGGAAATAAAACAAAGAAGCTAACAAACCCAAACAAGCTCTATAAATATAATGAAGTAATAATAGAGAAACCTTTCTAAAAACAGGAAATGATTTCTTGTAAAGAGCAAAATAAATTATTAGTGTATTTCATTTCATTCCATCTACAGAACAGAAGTATAATATTGTGGCAATTAAAATCCCAAAAAGCAGAAAATATTTCTTTACCAGCCAAGCTTCTTTTCCTTGTAAGGTATGTACTAGGTACCTTGGAAAATGGATTTTTGTGCAAATTACATGACTCATCTCTATCCCGAGGGAGTGAAAGAAGGTGGAGAAAGAAAATTATTTCTTTTTATCAGTCTTAGTGATAGAGGGAAGGGAAATACTAGCATTGCATTAAGCAAGCTAGAAAAGTGATTCCTTGTAGCCAGCTGAAATACCATTATTGTACATTGCATTTCACCAGATCTGCCTTGCAACTGTGTGCAAGTGCTAAATGTTTCAAAAAGGTTAAATCAAAGCACTAGACTTTGCAGTTGTTAATTATTTCCATTGAGAAGATACTTAGAGATTAAATATTCCTTGAAGATGAATACATGAAAACTAGCATGCTTTTAGTAAATGTAAATGGGGTTCTCACTGCATAGTGAATGGAAATGGGGCCTGTCTACCCAGCATACCAGAACTCAGCATTTCCTTGAGAAAATATTTAGCATATTGAACATTTTGGAATTGAAAGAGGTCTCAAAGCTTTTGTGAAAATGTATCTTATTCACTGTTGGAGGCACAGAGATAAATCCCCACTCTTCAGTGATTTTCTCCAACTTCAGTGTCTGTGGATCCTTTGCAGTGAAAGGATATGAGTCACTATCACAAGGTCATCTTCTATGGCCTTTATTCCTTCTCTGATTTGTCTTTCAATCTCTGGTTAACAGTCTATGAATTGATTTCAGATGCTGCATTTCTCAACAGCATCCTGCTTCAGTTCTGTCCTCAGTAGAGAGGCACTTTTCTGTATCTCTGTGTGTCAGCTCTGGTGGAAATCTTGCCTTGTTTATTGACTTAATCAGTCCTGCTCTCTGCCTGGTCTTGTTAGCATTGTTCAAAAAGACTGGCTGCTGTCACTAGTAATTTCATTACTTCCCTGTGTCTTGTGACAATCTGTTGACCACACTAAGGACAAGTCACCTCACAGCAGTAGTGAGTACTGAATTACTCCAGTAAATGAGTAATTTATTTTATTTGGCATATGATTTCCAACTGGACATGACAAACTGCCCAAATGGACTCCTTTACAGCTCTGCAATCTCTGGACTGCTAGATTTTCACCCAAAATTTACTCAGTGAGCACCTCCTGTAAATTATTAAAGTCCAATTTCAGATACAGAAGGATATGCATTTTCCTCCAGTAATGTTTTCATCTTCATATCGTTTGAAAAAATTGAGATTATAAGTGTTGAAATACTAGACTGCATTAATATTCTCCCGATCTTTGCCAATATATATTAGTTAGTTGTTTTCAAGTGAGCTATATATTGTTTTTCTTGAGCTCTAATAACACTGATTTCCATGAGATCCAGTTGCTGTTATTCATGCTGGAAGTAAGCTTTACTCTTCCAACCATGTACAACCATGTTTTTGTGATCATTATGTGCTATAAATATAAATCACAGTTTAGAATTAGTTCAGAAATATGTGGATGAAGTTCAGATATTCTTTGTAGGAATTTTAACTCTGCACACAACAATACCTGTCTCTATTGGAGGAAAAACCAGAAATAGTCTGGAAAACTGCTGCTCCCTACAGATGCACAGTTTCAAACAAAGGACATTTAAAAAAATATATCTTATATGAAGGATTTCTAAACTTGTGTGGTACTTTGTCAGTTCCTAGAATCATGGAATTCTCTATTTAAAATAAAATGTATAGTAAGTTTTACAGTAAAATCTGGTATCTGTGGAAGAATTTCTTCAGAAGGTTTTTGCACAATTTGCAGTACATTGTGGTATTTATGTTTTTCTAAAATAGCTGCTTTGTGTTGCTTTTGAAGGTCAGCATTAAAGAAGATATTTAGAAATCACTCCTCCTTTTTCCAGTATAGCAATTTTCGTATGGACTTCCCTGAAATTCTCTTTTCTATTCAAGGTAGCCTGCCTATCCAGCTGATCTCAAGGCTTGTGGTTGTAAAGGATAAGGAAGCACTGTTAATGTCAATAAGCAAGCAAAAAGCATGGTAAAATACCTGTGTTTTATCTTTTCCTTAACTAAATCACAATAAAAAAAGGAAAGTGTTTTGAAGCAGAGCACTATGGTGTTGCACAGCAAATTGTGTTCGGTTAAGAAAAATAATAATACTACAAATCTGTAAATGCTTTGCAAAACATGTACACAGGAATTTGTAAAGCCTAGATTTAGGATAAAATTTCATTGCATGTACTCATCTTTGTTGTACATCATCTTGGGTACGATGCACCTGATTTCATACTTTAAAAAGGGAACATTTTAAGAGATAATTCGTACATTACAAATTCCATAGCTGCAAAAATCATTGTATTATCACTTCAATAAATGATTTATTTTTATTTATACTCAGATATCTGCTGTGGGCAAGAGGAGACTTCCATTGTAAACAGAATAATTCAAAGTGCTGATAATGGTGCTGAAATGGTGTTTTATTTTCAGTCCAGCAGTTCAGATCTAGCTGACCATCGTTTATCAGTTGGCAGGTGTTGATGAATGCATGTGTAAGACAGTACAGAGCAAGAAGCAGATTGTGCACCACTGTTGCTCCTGATGCACCTCTCTTACAATCTTGTTCAAGAGGCCAAAGGTTCACTGACAGCAGGCAGCACAGTTTTCACACCCAGTGAATACTGTGCCTTCCTCTGTACTGGGTGTGGCCTATCTCTTCTATCTCAGAAGTTTGGTAATACAGCTGGAGTTTTAAAGAGAAACAAAGAGTCCATTTCTCTACAGTCTGTCATGCAATCTATGTGGGCCTCATTGCTTTCCTGGTCAGAGAATTATTATTTTTAATAAAAAAAGTCTTCATGCAAATAGTGAAGCAAAAGGAAACCTTTGGTATTACAACTACCAATTTGAATCTGTGTTCTCAATAACATGGTGTAATCAGTTTGTTATTTGCACTCTCGATATAACTTACCCTAAATGTGCAATGTAAAAGAAAGTAGGATTTTAGTATTATGGGTATTAATTACATTTGTTTTCCTTAAGATTTCTTGGTTTGGACCTTAGTCTCTAGGTGTCCACTCCTAATTTTAAATGTTATCCTAATTTTGATTTTTTTAAAAATTATATACATCATCCTGCAATATGTGACTTAAAAGCAGTTATACCTGAACACAAAAATAAAATGTGGAACGCAGAGTTGTGTCAAGAATTTTTTGTACAGAAAGAGTTCAGTTCACATCCACCAGCTCAAATAGAGCTTAATACTGTGTGATTGTTGCAGTCAGAGAGCTTGTCTAATGTGACAGGCTGATGGCACTTTGCCTTGTCACTCCTGAACACCAGCCCATCTGAAGGAAGCAACTTCAGTTCACTCAGTGAGTGCTCTGGCCACATTCCACTGCTACCTGCCAGTAATTCTGAGTAATTTGGTGGCCACTTCTTAGATTCTTGGGTCAAGGAGTGTTTGGGAATATTTTTTGCTTCCTTTTGGTGTACTTGCAACAACCAGCATTTGTTGGTAGGTCATGGATCTTCTAAGCTGGCTATTATTGCATGCCTAAATAGGAAAGTGAAAAAAAATTTGTTTTAACAAAATGAGAGATCTTTTGATGTTTAAAAGTAGACTTTTAAGTTAGAGAGATTTAGTAAAATGACTTAGGAAGCAAAGGAAATAGTATTTTTCTAAGGATTCTTGAATTTACAGAGATTCTTATTCTGTTTAAGCAATGTTTTCTATTAAAAGCAATTCTAAATAAATAATCTGGCCAACTTTATCTCTGTGTGGGATCTTTCCAAAACTATATTAAAATTCCCTGTCAGACCCTTTAAAAAGGGAGGGATAGAAGCCTGAATTTTATTTAATACAAATTGTTTTGTCTCCTTGCTTTCAATAGGCTAATTTATCACTGGCATAGTCCTGATGTTAAATCAATGTTACTTTTTCTATTTTACCATATCCATATTGCTCAATTTGACTTCTGTTTCATGAGCTCATGTGGCTTTTTTATCACATTTGGTTAATAAGGTTTTATTTTGAGCATTTGCAGCTTTTCATAATTCAATGCTTAAATTTCATGTAACTTGCAACTGCTGAGAGGTTGCAGTGCTGCTTTGGTTATGCATTAAACCTGTTCCATAGCTCCACAGCATGGAGTAAAAACAAATGTCTTGTTTCTGTAGCAAGCTCTGGTTTCTCCGAATCATGCGTGCACTGCAAAAACAATGGCTTTCCATGAAAAAGACATAATTTTTCCCTGCATTAAGCTCTTTATGTGGTGTTTTTCTCTTGTTTCACTGTGTTCTAGGAATGAAGGGCTCCATTCAGTTACCTCAACATAGATGGCTAGTGCCATTTGAGACAGCCCAAGTTTTTGTGGTTCCAGTACAGCAAATACAATACAGGACCTACAAGAGATTCCTCCTGAGTGCCACCTGGACTCCAGGCAGGAGAGAGAGAAACCCAAAGGCCTCCCAAGCAGCAGTAGACACTTGTTGTTGGTTACCTTTAATGTAATTAATGTAATTACTCAATTTTTTAATTGAGAATTGTGATGAGAACAGCTCTATGGGATCTGACTGTCCTGCCCCAAAAATTGCCAAATATAAATAATCAGAGAAAAAGGTTTTAAAAACAGCAAGTGTGCATTACCTATCTTTTTAGCACGTGCCAGCCTCAGGCACTTTCCAGAAGAAGTGCGGATTGATGTGTTTATTTAGTAAACCTTGGTGCATTTTTCTCACCTGAAACCATGTATGTGTTTAGCAACTGCAGGAGCATTTCACGAGGACTTCAACAGCTCAGCAATGTACAAAGAGCCTCCTCCTTTTGTCTGTGTGGAATTCACCGCTCACTCACTGAATCTGCTGTCCCTCTTTGTTCCTAATCCACCCTTCCTGTGCTACCCAGACTTTCAGAGTTTTCTCATTTATCTTCCCAACTCTGTCTTCTCTGAACCAAGGAGTTCTGACATGCATCTTTATTCTTGATATGGGGACCATTCTTTGCCTCTGATTGTCTCTGTTACCCTTCTCTGGCTTTCCACTTCTGCTGTATGCTTTAAACTAAGGGGAGCCAGACCTGCTCACACTATTCAAGATGCAAGTTGATGTTTATTGACTAGTCATTTAGTCTTGCAAGGGCTTCTGCTGTTCTCCTTAACTGACCATTTTCTGTAATATTTCAATTTCATATCATTAGCAACTTTCATTACCACCTGTAATCAAAAAAAAGGAATGAGCAGTATGAACATGTATAAAAACCTAGGTTTCAACTCAGCTATTTCCTGGAATTTGTCTGTGGTGTCTGCTGAAAGAGCTTACTCTCTCTGCTTTTGTTTGTCCTCATGAAATTAGTTACTCATGAAAGAATTTTCTGTCCTATGTAATACCTCTACAATTTTTTCAAAAACTTTCAGTGAAGGACTTAAGAAAGGCTTTGGCATAGGCTGACACAGCATCATTTTATCCAGCTTGGGACATGAGTGGTCTTACTAGATGGATGAAAAACTCTGTGGAACATCAGACCAGAGGTCTTTACTTTTTTTGGTTCTTTAGTTCTTCAGTGACAGGGATGCAGAGATGCAAGGCTTTGTTGACAAGTTTGTAGATCACCACAAATGGTGAGGTGCACTCAAAAGCACTTGGAGGCCTGGCTGCCATTCAGAGGAGCCTGCACAGACTTGATGAGAGAGCTGGCAGTGACCTTGTGAAATGAGGCAAATAACTTAGTCTTGAGCCTTGGCTGGACAAGCTCTGGCCATTGGTACGTCCTGGGCAGTCCCTGGCAAGCAACTCTGCTGTTACAGACCTGCAAGGCCATCATAGCCAGCAGCCTGAGCGTGAGCTGGCAGGATGCCTCGGCAGCCAACTGCGTCCTGGGCTTCCCTAATAGCAGCACAGCCAGGAGAGTGAGGGAGAAGTTTATTTGCTTTTAGTCAGCTCTCATTCGACTGGGCCTAGACTGCCATGCACACGTGTGGGGGACAGCCCAGCACAGGAAAGACATTGATACCTTGGGGCCAGTTCAGCAGAGGCCTCTGCGACAAGCAGTGGCAGGAGTACTTGCTCTGGGCAAAGAGGCTCAGAGGTGGGACTTGTTAAGCCTGGAAAAGAGATGGCTTTGGGGGAACCTAGCAGCCACCTTCTTGTATCTGTGAGGAGGTTATAGAGAAGACTGAGGCAGGCTCTTCTGTGAGATGTATGGCTGGGGGCTGACTCATTAATTGAGAGGGGAAATTTTCGCTTGACTTACGGGAAAGAAAAGTTGGCTGTAAGTGTAATTAAGCAGTTGAAGAGATTGCCTGGAGAAGCTATAGGATCTTCATTCCTGCATGTTTCAAGAGCCAACTGAACAAAGCCTAAGTAACCTGGTCTTGAATGCTGATCAACTGGCTAAAGCAGATTTTCCTGATCTGCTTGAATTGGGATGTTGGATCAAAAAGTCTGCTGAGATCCCTTCTAGCCTGAATAATTAATTTTGTATGATCATTGCTTATTTTATACTTGCTTCTTTCTTAATATTCACCTTCTTACCTGCATGCTTATTAAAATCCAGCTTCTTAGCTAAAAGCAAAGTAATGTTTTTAAAAAAATAGTTATACTTTGGAAAACAGATTTTTTCATATTGTCATTCAGCACTCACATGATTGAGTTCTTACATTTCAATATACAGACATAACAATGTGCAAAAATAATATCATTTTTGTAAGGGATTTTAGTTTGAAATAAATCCTCCTCCCCTGCACTGGAGGAGTATTATATCATCTCCTTTTCCAAAGGAAAAAAACCTCAACAATTAACTCTATCATAAATGCTGCATACTTAGCATAATTATTTTTGTACTGAATCTGCATGAGCATATGTTTCTGCTGAAAATATTGTACTAAAAAATCTCAGATGATGCCTAATTCTGTGCGTGAAAAAAAAAAAAAAGATACAGGCAAGCTTGGGCTTGGATGTTTTCATGTCAGGGACAATTTCTAAGTCCTGGATAATTATACTTATCTTTCCAGAAGAAGTTTTGAACAACCTTTTGATTATATAGCGTGTCCCTGATGAGCTTGTTTGTTGGTATATTTATCATGCATCTCAGATGCAATTCATCTACCTAATTTTAGCTACCTGAAAAGGTAGTCACTGAGTTTAAAATAGATGCCTAGGCACCCGCTACAGGTAATAGAGATGATTCTTCCTATCCCCAAACATGAGTCATGCTGTCTGCCTCAGAGGCTTGACTTGTGATAAAATTAATCACTCTGCAAAGCACCTCTTTTACCCTATTAACTAGAAGGGGACTTTAGGCACTTAGCTCTTCCAGGAGAACTAGTTTAATATGCTTATGTTTTAAATCTCTACATTCAGACTCATCCTGTGTCACTTTCTGTTTCTCAAATATCATAGAAATATTTGGGAGAAACAGAAGTGAGCCTAACTAAAAAAACAAATTGCTTTAAGCTATCCTTAGATATGGTAACTGATGCAAATGTCTATTTCAGCACTGAATTTTGTAATATAACTCAGCTGGAGCCCATATCTGGAGCAGATACATACCTGGTATGATGACTTGTTGGAAACATGAAGTCAACACCATCTGTACTACAGAGTGGGTTGTTTGCAGGACATGATGGAGTGGTGATACTTGGTTTGGGATTTATTTGTTTGGGGGTTTTGGATTTGGTTTAGGTTGTAGGGTTTTTTTTGTGGGATTTTGTGCGTGTGTGTGTGTGTGTGTGTGCATTTTTTTCATTTCTCCATCTCTGGATATCTCACAGGAGACATTAGTAACTGGAAGAGTGTTGGTAACACACCAGTATTTTGGATACTGCTGAGCAGCACTGGCACAGAATCAGCTCTGTCTCTCAATATTCCCCACATCAAGGGGCTGGAGGTAAGATCCTGAGAGAGGATGCAACCAGACCCAAAATATCCAAAGGGACATCTGCTCAGATATAAAAGCTAAAGAAAGGAGGAGGAAGGTGTGGCATTTATTATTTGCAATGTTTGTCTTCTGGAGCAACTTCTATGTGCACTGAAGCCCTGCTTCCTAAGAAGTGGCTGAACATTAGTTGCTAAAGTAGAGGATAATTTTTTTTTTTGTCTTAACTTGTGCTCATGAAAACTTTTGCTTTTGCTTTAGTAAACTCTCTTATCTAAACCTATGAGTTGTTTTCCATCTTGTTTTTTCTCCCCTGTCCATCTGGGAAAGGGAGTGGTAGAGCAGCTTGGTGGTCACCTGGTATCCAGCCAAGGTCAACCCACCACAGTAGCATTGGGAGACTGGAAACTCTAGAAGTGATGTCAGTGAAATAAGACTCCAAACCTATACTAGAACTTCCTATTCTTATGCTTCTTTTTCTTGATTGCTAGCTAGACTTAAAAGCAGATTGATGTTGGATACATACCTCTTTTCTTCTCCTTTAGCAACACATTAATCCTCTTCAGGACAAGTCAGACATGAGTTTGTATCTACTTCAGATTAAACCAGATGAAATCTGAAGTATTACTTCTTTCTTTTCTTTTGGAAGTAATTGAAAGCAAGTTCATTCTTCTAGCAGCAGAATTGTGTATACTTCATAGAAAACTCATGTAATTGATAAGCACTTCTAAAAGCCCAACTTGAACTCCTGGGCTAAAGGTGATAGCAATAATGCTCAGCATTCAAAGACTGCCTGCAGCTGAACAATGAAAGCAATGCCAAATCAGCTCAAAATATAGAATTTATCTGAGGGTTTAAGGTGCAGGACAGGAAACAGCTGTCTGTGTTGTTAAGATTTTTCTTTTGTGGACAACACTGTAATAAGTGTTAAGTCTAGTGGATTAATTAGAATGACTGTTCTTTTGGGGTTGTACATTCAAACATCTCTGGCAAATTGTGACACTCCTATTAAAAGAAATGGGTAATCATGAATACAGACAGTGAAATGCTATTTCTAACCTTGTACTATCACTGTGTTTAGTATTTTCATTCAGTAAATCTTGCATATGTTTGCTGGTCATAAATTAATGATTTTCCACTTACTTAAAATGTTTTAGAGTGCTTCTTTAATTATTTTAGAGAGATCATGAAGTTCTAATTACCTCAGCTTTGAGTTACTTTTAATCTCTCAGTTTCTCATAGCTGTCTTTACTGCAGACAGGTAAACTTCCAGTGGATTTTTTTCCTGTGCATGTCTGGACTAACAAACCCCAAGTATCTTATCAAATAACAGTATCAAATAACTTATGAATAATCCTTGTGAATAATTTATTTTTTAGTCAGAAAATGCCTGCATGTGTTAAAATCTGTGCTTGATTGACAATATTGAGTTCAGTAGAGATCTGCATATTATGGTTTTATGATATTTTTTCTAGTATTTTTGTAATTTGTACAGTCCTCAGGCCAGTGGATATTCATTTGCAGTTGAAGGCTCTAGATATTCCTATAGTACAAATAATTATTTTGCTGCTGTGCCCTGTAGAACAGAAACACTTCCAGAGATTCCACTTTCTTGGGAGATTTTTTTATAATGCAAACACAAAAAGATACTCTCCAGAAATACAAGTATTGGAAATGCCTGAACGGTTAAAGACAGGGGGGAGTGTGTGTGTGTGTGCTTAATTACAAGACAGCTGCCTGGATAGAGTATTTCAGCCCAAACAGTGAGCTTGTGAAAAGTGTAAGTGGCTCAAAATAGGATCTTAAAATGAGAAGTGCTAAACACTGCTAACTCTGTCTGCAACCAGAAAGAAAATTGTGAAACTTCCTTACCAGCTTTACATCATGGAATTCCACCAGAACTCTTTTAAAAATTGCTCCCAGCAAATCTGACTTCCTGCTGTTGCTGACTGCTTTTCTAGAAGCTGTGATGTCTCAGGTCTGCATTGCTCACCTTCCCCCTCTTTACCAGCTTTATTTCAGGAAGCAGCTCTTCTCATCTTAGTCAAGGGAGGGGAAAGGAAGAAGAGGCACAGAGAGGAGTGGCACCTTCTTTCTTGGCTTCCTGCCCACATGCTTGGCCTCCTCCCCAGTATCATGGGATATATCTCTGGCAGTATATTCCTGAACACTATGTTTGTTTAACTTGTGCAAACGTTTTTTATGGCAAAGAAATTTAATTTTCTGTTATGATGTGTAATTTGACAGGATGAACATGCAATTAGAATCACAAAAACAGCTGAGATTCTGTGGATATAAGTAGATTAAAGATTGCTGTATATACATTCAAAGTATGTATGTAGGAAGTTAAAACTAGGTAATGCAAGCAGCCAAAAGCAGCGCTGGAAAATGTGTCTAACTTAAAAGAATGGTGTGTATGTCTTTCCATGGGCACTCAAATGTATCTGCTTTGAGTGGATGTTGCTGCAATTCCAGCCAGTGCAAAGGAATTCAGTGCTGTCTTAAATCAACCTCACAATGAAAATGGGAGATAACAATTATTACACAGCTCCAGTTTAACCCAGCAAGGCAATTTTAAGGATGTCAGTCTGCATGAAGACTGGGATACATTCTCAATCCATGAGAGTGTTTAGGGGAAAAAAGAAAGGAGTAGTGTATCTTTGTAGGGCTACACCTACAATACAAAATGGAAGAAGTAGATGCTGGAGGACGTGTATTGAATTGAATATATTGATTTCTTTTTTGTTGCTGCTAATAACTTTGAGTTAGAAAATCAGAGTTACACAGTGTATAATAAAATTCAAGTACAAGTAAATTACAGGTGATTTTCAGTTCTGTGTAGCTAGCTGGTTTAAGCCCAAGTCATTGAAGTGAGAGGTGACTTTCTTGCTATACTTAACTGCCACTGCAACTTAATTATTGTTTCTGATCTTTAAGCATAGCCTTTAATAATGGGCCCATTATTTAGTAACCAAATTTTTTACTGTTACATGTTCTTGACAAGTCCTGCAAAAGTAAACAGGCCCTCAATAAAAGCCAGCGATATGACAATATTGTAAAAGAAGGCCCTAGCTTTAGGCTTACAAAGAAAATTATTGCAAGTTCTCTTGCCTAGAATACTTGTAGGTGCAATAAAAGTGTAATCATAATTAAAGGTCAATTTATGTTGCTATGTTAGTTTAGCTACTTATCCTCACTGAAAAAATGGTCCACTATCTCTGTTCTGGGAGAGTTTGTGGTTCTTCAAACAGCACATCCCTTGCACTGAAATAAGGAATTTGATTAAGGTTCTGATGGTACTGTAGGACCATTCATTTGGGCAAGTTATGGTGACACTTTACTGTTTTATGAATGATTAGTCAATTGATGCCATGTGAGGTGGCTTTTCACTTGTGGTCTTGTAGGCAAAATGGCCATGGATAAGCAAGACATGATGTACATTCTTCACAAATACAGTTCAAACCATCAGTCTGAGCCTCCTTCCTGCTTAAGTTTAGTCAGCCTGTGTTTGGAGATAATTTCTTCTTAAGCAACAGCAGAGTCCTTATCTGCTTCTTGTCTTTTATCGCTTAGCAACAAAAATATTTGAATGAACTAGTTCTGCATTTAGAATCACAGAATGTTAAGGGCTGGAATGGACCTTAAAGATCATCTATTCCCAATGCCCCTGCCATGGACAGGGTCACCTCCCACTGGACCAAGATGCTGAAGGCCTTACCAATCTGGCTTTGAATACTGCCAGGGCTGAGGTATCCACGATCTTCTTGGGCAACCTGTTCCAGTGTCTCACCACCCTCACAGTAAAGAATTTCTTCATAATGTCTAACCTAAATGTCCCCTCTTTCAGTGTGAACCCATTACCCCTTGTCCTACTACAGGTGGGTCTCACAACAGCAGAGTAGAGGGGAAGAATTACCTCCCCTGACCTGCTGGCCAAGCTTCTTTTGATGCAACCCAGGATTCCATCGGCTTTCTGGGCTGTGTGTGTACACTACTGGATCATGTTGAGTTTTTCATCAACCATCACCCCCTGGTCCTTCTCCACAGGGCTGCTCTTAACCACTTCTCCGCTCAGCCTGTTGGTGTACCTGGGATTGCCATGACTCAAGTGTAAGGAACTTGCACTCGGCTTTTTGATCCTTACAAGGTTTGCATTGGCCCATCTTCCTGGCCTGTCAAGGTTCCTCTGGATGGCCTCCCTTCCCCCCCTGTGTCTAACACACCACTCAGCCTGGTGCTGTACTTGCTGAGGGTACACTCGATCCTACTGTCCATGTCACCAGCAAAGGTGCTGAACAGAATCAATCCCAGTACCAGCCCCTGAGGGACAGCATTGGTCACTGGTCTCCACTTGTACAATGAGACAGACCACAACCCTTTGCCATCCAGACAGTTCATTGTCCACAGAGTGGTTCATCCATCAAGTGCATGTCTTTCCAATTCTGGCCACAAGAATGTCATGCAGGACAGTGTCAAGAACTTTGAGTAAGTCCAAGGAGACTATATTGGTTGCTCTGCCCCGTAAATCAATTGTAAAACAATTGGCTCTGAGAGAGTTATACAAAGGTTTAGGTTTATTCTTACTTTTCCCCCAGCAACTTTTTACTACTATTTAACAGATTATCTGACTCTTTGTATAGCAAACAGGAGGAAGACAGACTTAACCTAGCCAGTCTATTATAAGCCTTGCAAATGATGCTTAACTGATATATTTTAAGAATGCTCTCAACATATGGGTATGAAGATAACACTGTAAATTGATACCCCTTTAGTGTGACAGAGGGAAGGCTGAAACTGTTAGACTAATTACAGTCTTACAGAACTTAAACGTACATATTTTTATTCTTTTCTGTCAATAAGGTATCTCCTGGATAGTATAATTTTTGGCTAGAAAGAAAGTAAAACAGAAGATACATACTGTGAAGGGACACTGGGTTCAGTTTAACTGTGAGGGGGTTAGTAATTTCCAAACTTTGAGACAAACTGTGAAGAAAATGCAGTTGTCATCACATTCTTATAAAGATTGTCATTGTTTATTTAAGTATATTTCAGTTAAATCCAAACTTTGAAACTTGGTTTGGGTGTGTTAAGTATACTTAGCAGAAAATGATCCATTAATGCAAGGACTTCTGCCTCTGCTTTCTGGCAGGCAGAGATCCAGAAACAGTTTTGTACTCTATCGAATGTTTTTTATGACTATGTTTCTAATGGATTTTATTAGTTGATGTTTCAGCAGAAATTTCTGTCAGTACTTAGTTCTATGAAAATCCAGATTTCATGCTTGGGAGCACATAAAATATTCCTTTGTATAGAGTTTAGAAAAATGGCTAGGATTGCACTGATAGAATTTCTGGTTTGTTTTCTCCATTAAATTGTACATTCTGTCATATAGATTGAAAAGTTTGACTCTTAGAAGAGCTGAATTCAACTCTGATATCCTTTAGATTTCTGCTGTATCTTAGGTGAGATCCCTTGCCTCTTTGTGACTCTACAGACATGTATGCAGCTTTAAGTGTCACATGATTTTGATATCCTGTCAGAGAGATTATTTTGTCCAGGAGAAAATCTGGGCAGGGTAGTGCAATGGTTGCTTCACACATCTTCTCTTTTCTGCAGGGTTACAGTGAAGTCAAGGAAAGAATGCAGGTGGGTCAGCACAGTGTTTCAAGCTGGACTGTGTGCAGACCTGGTGTGGAGTCATGGGGTCGCCCAGAGCACTCTCTGGTGCTCTTGGGTCCTCTGCATGTTGGCGAGGTGGTCCCTAATCTTGCTGGAGAGTCATGAGGTTCTCACCTCCCACTTTTGTACTCTGATTTCCTGCAATATTAACTATCCTTAGTTGTAGGACTAGGCAGGGAATATCACATTGGTAATGAGTCCTGTCAGATCTTGATCTTTCCACATTTGCATTTGCTGCTCTTACTGCTCACAGTCTGTTCCCAGTACTGAGCCTTTGCACTTTTTGATGATCATCAGGCAGTTTGCATGGTTTGGCTGCCTGTTTTCTTCAGCACACAAAACCAATTCTCTTTTTCAGGACATCTGGCTGACTGTATTTCATCTGCTTTTGCCACAGTAAAGAGCTGTTTACCATTTACTGGCTTATGCTAGCAGCTATCCTGTCTGGACATAAATCATGCTAATTGCTACAGAGAGTGAAGAAAAAGCCCTAAGTTCTGTATTTTTTTTCCTTTTTTGTCCCAACTTGCTTGGTCATAAAGTCTGTTTAGGGAGCTTCCCATTCTGCAGTGTTATTTGTGGAGATGCCCTAGACTCTCAAAATATTGCAAAGAGTTTATGAAGCAAAAAAATCAAAATAATGGATGACAAAAAATTTATGTGGATAAACTTGAAATGATGCATATATGGAGAACAAGAGTAATATGACATCCCAGCTTCACACAGGAATCTGATTTGGGATTTGCTACTTTTTGTGGGGCTTGGGCTGTGTGCATAAGCCCATATCAAAGGAATGAGAAGACAAGAACCTACAGTTCCCATTAGGAGTACAGCACTCTTCAGGAAAACACTTAGGAAATGTTTGATTGTCATGTTCATCTTTGGCTGGGGGAGGTGCATCCAGATGTTTAAAAAGCAGATGTCCAGAACTCAGCAGATCCCTACTTCAGCATGCTGTGAACAAGTGAGGAGATGCTGTGCTCATCTGCCAACCCCTTATTTAAGGGGTACAGCCATGGATAGAACCCCCCAGTTATTGCTGCCTTGGTTCCCAGGGTGGCCCTACCTGCCAGACATTGTGTCTGTGCAGGTCACTCTGGAGGTAGGTTGCACAGTGTTGTATGGGGCTTGGAAACATGCATTCTGCTGTCTGGCTCTAATAAAAGGGAGAGATGTGAGGCAAAGAGGATTGTGCAATTCAGTATGATATATATAAGTAAGCTCCTTAACTGCAGGAATTAGTGAGGAAGTAGATTAGTCCTGAGATTACACCAATACCAGAACTGTCTATCCTCCTTCAGGTTCAGAGCCATGGGAGACATGAAGAGTAGTCAGCATGAATCACCCTGCAATTTAAATTTAAAGTAATAGTAATAAAGAGTCTAATTTGGCAAGAACTTTAGTGGATTATTTACCTCAGACTCATAGGGCCATGCTTTTGCCTTGCTATTTCTGTTTTTTGTAATCAACATGTGTCCTCAGGTGTTTCTGCCATTGACCCTCCCTCTTTCATTACAAACTTCTTTTTCCTTTGATTATTGTTGGTGGTGTTTGGAGGAATTAGTTGTGATGTGGTTGGGGTTTGCCTCTGGCTGGCAGCTAAGCCTTCACCCATTTGCTTGGTAACCCACTACAGCAGGATGAGGGGGAGAACTGGACAGTGAAAAGTGAGAAAAAAAACCTCTAGTGAGTCAAGATAACAACAACTTAATACATCAAAGGAAAAAAAAAGTAAAAAATTAAGTAAAAGCATTCACCACCATCAGACTGATGCCCACAAGCCCCCAAGCAAAAGCTACTTTGGAGAAACTGCCCCCAGCTTAAATGCTAAGCATGGCATTGTACAGTATGGAATATGCCTTTGATCTGTTGGGGTCAGCTGTCCTGGCTGTGTCCCCTCCTTACCCTGCTGAGGGGCAGAATGGGAAAAAGACAAGGTTCAGTTCTGTGCAAGTACCACTCAGCAGCGGCTGAAACTCTGCTTTTTAATCACAGTGTTACCACATGAGCTTCTATAAAGAAAATTAACTCCATTCCACCATGAACAAAACATAATGCCACTTTTTTTTTTTTTTCAATTCACCCCATAGCAATAAATGACCAACTGATGAAAAAAGAAAACCCAACAAAATATTATGTTAGTATCACCTACTCATTAGGTGTCTACATAATAGAAGATTTTAAGAATTCATTGGAAGGACTGTTTCTGGCTTTTGTTTGTTGATGTGCATTTTGCTCTTTATGCTTGGGAACAGGAGTTCTTTTATATATATATATATATATATATATATCCTATATTGGCATTGTCACTGAAGTAAGAACTCCTGTTCCCTCAGTAAGAGCAGCAAACAATATTCTCTCATTGGTTCCACGAATGAAACAAATTTGCTTGCTTTATTGAATAGATTTTTCAGCAAAACTGAAATAAATTTTTGCAAATCCTCATGCTGAGGTCTCTAAAATACTGAGAGAAGGAGGATTTTTGATGCTGGTTTCTCTGTATGATTGCATTACTATCTCCAAATGAAATGTTTTCCCAAGAATTTGAGGAGGTTGCTCAGTTCGCAAATGATCATGCTGGCTGGTTAGGATAAATCCTTACAGATTAGGATGGTGCTTTCAGGACCAATGAAGTAGGAAGAAGCAGCATGTGGTTTATCTGTTCTGATTAATCACTTATTCAGTTGCTACAATAAATTGACATGGAAGGGGGCTAGGGGTAGTGAACAGCTCTGGCTTTGTGATTTGAGTCTGATCTTTAAATCTTCATGCACTGGTCAGCAGTGATTCGAGCTCTTGTTTGAGAGAAAAAAACAACAAAGGATCTAGAATTAGACTTTGCCTTTTTTTCAAGGTCCTTTGGGCCAAATGCTGTACGTTTTTTCTCATAAGCACTTCTGAGTTATGCTGCTAAAATAATTGGGAATTACTTAGAATTTTTGTTTAATTTTTAAGGAGGCTGGCTGTATAAGTAATTCAAAGAATTTGAAATTGTGAACATTATAGCAAAAAGCAAAACAGCCATGCTTTATGACATATTACTTGAGCAAAAAAATACTTAGCAGGATCATATTGAACTAAAAAATTTGAAATCATTGCAGATGGCTTAAGCACTAGTCAAGACTTCAAGTTTCATATAGCCTCCAGTGTTCTTACACTGGTTAATGTAGACAGGGGCAGGAAAATATTTGATACAGCCTGTGGAGGCCTCAGGCTGTTGTGTACATAAGACTCTTCATTTTGCTTCCTCTATGCAGAGCAGGAAAATAGAAATATTTTAATCAAGACACAGGGCAGAAGTAGAGAGTTCCTGAGGAAGAAACTTTTTTTTGTCTTGAGCTATAGTCATTGGAATGTTTCAAGAAATGCCTTTTGAGTCAGGCATCTGTGGAAGAGAAGGAAATTTTAGGTATTTCATATTTATCTATCGGACTTTAGAACAGGTGAAGTCAAGGAAAATACTGGAGGAAGTTTTCCAGTATAGCTTCTGTTCTGTCAGGTTTTAGAATATTGTTGTCTTTATCCTTTACTTTAGTGGGGATCTTTTATGTCTTCTACCACACTTCTGCAAAGAGCAGGAGGGTACAAAAAGAAATTTTATGATCTAACTAATCTGAACCTCAACTTTGCCTAAACTTTAAACCAGAGAATTCTTTTTCACACCCTTAGAGGCCCTAAATACTTGTACAGTCTGGTTGAAATAACTGAATGCAACAAGCTGAAGTCACAAAAGAAGACAAAAGCCAAGCTCATCTGTTTTAATGAGCAGGGAGATGGATGAGTCTGTGAACAAAGAACAATCCCAGAAAGAAAACAGCCCTTGCTCTTTGGAAAGCCTTCGTGATACGTTAGCTAGAATAAGAGGAGTGCTGACTGATCCCACATATCCCTGATCCTTAATTGAGCCTAAGCCTTTCCAAAGGTCTTTAAGATATCGTGTCTCCTTTAATTAATCTGTTTTCCTGCCTTAGTAATTTCAACATAGGAGATATATGCTTTAGGATGTTGTGATAACTACTTAGGCAATCAGAAGACATTTTCGCCTCCAAGGTATTTGGCAGGTTCTGGCAGTTTTTCTTATCTTACTGTTGACTCAAGAGATTATCAACCTATTTTTAAGAACACTTACCCAGACACAAATTGAACCAGGCCTGTCAGCTAAGATAGGACAGTTACAGAAATCTGTGATTTCAAAGGGGTTTTGTGCAGGAGGAGGGAGGGCCCATGTTTACAGACCTTGTTTCACTGTCACACAGCTGCAGGATTCAGATTCATTGCAGAAAAATTCAGAGCAGCATTAGTAGGCATGTGTCCTGCCGTCTAGAGACAATGCTATCTCAGCCTTCAGACACCTCCATAGTTTGAGGTTACTGAAGATTCGAATAATGGGTCATCTTTCTACTGGGAATGATAATTTGCATATTTAAATTCTCAAGCAGTGCTAATTTCTACTTCTTCCAGTTGGAATCTTATTCCAAAACTCTAATGTAAACATATTTGTTAGTCTACCAGTTGTATGTGATAATATTTCAATTGACTATACAATATGTAATAGTAAGAATTACTATTTTGGGTAGTTTTCCCCATCCATGTCTGTACCTAATATGACTTGTGATACATATAATAATTTGCAAGAATGACCAGACCTATTTAAATCTGTGTCATTTTGACTCATAATTTATAACTGAATTCTTAGCTTATAAGAATGACTCAGTGAACAGGTAGAAACAGGATCAACATTAGCCCTTCTGACATCATGATATTAGTGTAGATATCATGAGATTAGTTTAGATATTTAGTAAATTTAAGTGTAGGAACAGTTTTAGGTAAAAAAAAGAGAAATTAAATTATTTTCATTATATAGTAAGTCCTCATATATTTGAAACAATAGAAAAAAGGTAAGAGCAATTCTAATAGGAAAATAGAAATGCCTATTAAATTCTAGTCATACAGTAATCTCTACATAGCACGTGTAAGGTAGAGGAAAGGAAGAAAAAAGTTTTCTTGATGCATGATTGCATATTGGATTATTTTAAGTGACTGATTCTTATCCAAGGCTACTTCAGTATCATTTGTGGCTTTCCAGATGAGCTCAGTAACATGCCAGATTTGATTACTATGCAGTAAGACAGCATGACTTACACTTTTATAATGAATGCACTCACTGATTAATGGTTCACTGTACAGGAAGAACTCACTGCCGTGTATGTGGTTTTTTCTGCAATATCTTTTTATTAAAGAAAGATACTTGGATTTTCTGATTTGAATGATTTGATGCAGTTGTTAGTGTAGTGCCTGACCTGGCTTTTGCCATGGATTCTCAGACATCGTGGAGCTGATTGGTTTGAGTTTTTTTAACCTATATGTACTTTCTACCCATGAAAGAGTGATAAAACATTAGACTACTTAAACATCATTAACAAAGTTGCTTTTAGAGGAACTTCAATCTGATATTTAAACCTGAAAGTCTGTCTCTTTAAGCAACATCCTCTCCTTCTTTAAGCATTGATGCTGTGGCTTCTTAAGTTCTAAATTTTTTTTTCTGTGAATGAAGCTTGTTTTTTTCTGATGTGGAGGAGGAGAATAAGATCAGTGAAAGGCAGATGTAACTACCCCATCTATGAAAGAACAGAAAGACTGGCAATGTGTAATTAGACAACTATGCAACCAAATTGCTTTCACCAATGACATCTTCATGACTATACTTCTTTAGATCCCTATGTAGCAAATCTCTGCCCATAATCTATGCAAAGTGTGTATGGAAAATTAAACTTTTAAGTGAAACCTCATCATCTGACACTGCCATTTTCATATGCATTTTTAAATCCTATAACTATTTTGTTTTATCTAAGGATTTATTTATGGTGTAGAATGGACCTCTGTGCCTGAGTTTAGCCTGAACATTTTTGCAATTTTTGCAATTTGACCTTGGAACTAGCTACATTGGGTGCCTCAGAGGAGGCATGACATCCTCCTACAAGGAAGGATATCTGCCATCCAGCTTCCACTGCCATCCCAAGAGTCACAGAAGGAATGTGGTCTTGCTGTCGTTTATTCTCCGGTTCTGAATGTCATGCTATTACTGTTGCCAGATATTTGTGTGATCTAGTCATAAAGATTTGGATCACAGAGGTACAAACTGATGGTCCTCTGTGATCATTGAGTCCAGCCATTAACCTAGCACTGTGAGTCCACCATGAAGCCATGTCCTTAAGCACCACATCTTGGTTTAAAACACCAAGTGTGTTTTAAACACTTCCAGAGATGATGATTACACCAGTTTTCTGGGTAGCCTGTTCTAATGATTGATAACCTTTTTGGTGGAGAACTTTTTCTAATATCCAGTCTAAACCTCTCCTGGCAGAACTTGGGGCTGTTTCCTCTTGTATCATATGGTGCTTAGAAGAGGAGATCAGCTGTAAGCTCCTTTCAGGTGGTTGTAGAGAATGATAAGGTCTCGCCTGAGCTTCCTTTTCTCCAGGCTAAACAACCCCAGCTCCCTCAAACTCCCTGCTCTGGACTCGCTCTAGCACCTCCATGTCCTTCTTGCTGTGAGGAGCCCAGAACTGGACATAGGATTTGTGGTGCCAAGTACAGGGTGGCGATCCTTTCCCAGGTCCCGCTGGCCACACTATTGCTGGTACAGGCCAGGATGCCATTGCCTTCTTGGACACCTGGGCACACATGGATCATGTTTGGATGGCTTCCAGGTCCATCTCTGCCGGGCAGCTTTCTACTGGGCTTCCTCCTCACATTATCCCTGCCCCAACTTGGGGCCTTCCCAGGGGCCGCAGGGCCAGCCCATTCCGGCCGGGCTCTCTCCCAGGCCGCAGGGCCGTCCTTGCCGGGTCTCTCCTGCCCCCGGCCCTGCTCCCGCTGTCCCCTCAGGGCTCGCAGGGCTGTTTCTCGCTCGCTTCCCCTGGCTCAGCCCTGGCTGCCGGGCAGCGTTTTGCCCTCCCTTGCCCAGGCTTTCCCCGGGGCTGAGGGGCTCAGCCGTGCCCTGCGCTGGGGCCGCTGCAGCCGCTGGCACCGCCTGGGGCCGGGCCGGGCAGCGCCGGCCGCTCGCAGAGCCAACACCGGGACACTGCGCCCAGCTGGGAGAGAGAGGATGGTCTCGTCCGGATTTACGGTGTTGTTGACTTTTTTTTTTTTTAATTGAGATTAAATTTTTAGATGCTCTTAGAAGGACAGGGAAAAAAATTAAAGGGTCAAACTCTAGACAGAATTTTGCCAGCGCTTTGGAATACGGGAAGCCATGAATTATTTATGTCTGACTTGCCAGTATGTTCCCAAAAGGCTGGTAGTATTTTCCCTGTTCATCTGTCTATGATTGCCTAGAATTTTAATTCGGTTCTCTCAGGAGCATGTTTATGCTCTGACTTACAGAATTTCATCTGTGTTTTTGTGGCACAGATAGAAAATAGTGTTGCTGTTGTGGAAATTAAATGTAGCCAAGTTACTTCTAGCAGTTTCTCAGCTATGGTATACTCTCTTAAGCTGCTTCGCTTTTCTTTTTCTTCTTGTACTCCCTCTAACTTTCCCTTTGTTTTTGGTGCTAAGTTGCCAGGAGTGTGGGTTAAAAGGCTATCAGCCAACTTAATTTATGATGAAAAATGAAAAGCATTGGGGTGGCTTTTTCAGAGATTTTTTAGAGAAGGGAAGCCAGAGAAGAAGGAAAGGTACCATGGTCATTATCATTATGTGGGAAAATGCTTTTTTGAAGACAACTGGTGGAATTATTAGGTTTTTTGTGCCCATGCTGAACAGTGGAGGAAACAGGGAGAGTAAATGTATTGTATTAAACAGCAAAGCAAATTTTCTACTGATAAGGCCAGTGGAGCCTGGAGCAGAGGGAGGTGGCTAAGAGAGGCTGCAGTGAGAGTGGCTGTGCAGGACTGATTTTGTGTGTTAAATATGTGAAATGAGAGGAAAAAAACCTGCCTTGTCTAGAGCTTTGGTAGTGGGCTAGGGGTGCAGAGGCTCATTTCAACCATATTTTTTTTGTAATTCTACAGTACTAGCAGTTTTAGGTCCCACTGAAACCTGAGAATGTAAAATTTCTTATGCTGAAGACTGAGCTAAATTAAAAGTTCATTTCTGAACAGATGTGCAAATGCGAGTGCTTGCTATGTTGATGTTTGCTGTTGAAACAGTTTTATGTTGCTGAGTCATGCTTTTTTTAAAATCTACTGTACCTTCAGTACAGTAGTGTCTCTATAGCTTGTGAAAATTCATTCTGTGTTTCCTTTCTGTATGGTATCTCTCATACAAATTTATGTAATGAACAAATAACTGTTAGAGTCTATAATGTTAACAGTTCAGCTGGATATCCCAGAACTGTAGATCCAGGGACACTGGGCTACTAGGTGCTATTGGCTGCAACCTTTCCCCTTGAAGAACTATAGTAACAAATGAACTCAGATGTTTGACATTACATTCTCTGTCCAGAAGAAATATTTTAATAGGGGCACAAAACATTCCTTTTAATGTCAGAGACATTTATTTTGATTTCTCTGTTTCTAGATGAAGGGGACATGTGCAACATGCCTTTTTAAAAATCTTTTAAAATCTTTTTCTTCCCCCATCTTTTAATGTCTATATTTAAAAACAAACAAGCACAAATTATGGAAACATGGAGTGGTTGCAGAATGTTCGCTACTATCCAGATATTGAACCTATTTGAACCCAATACAATTTATGACAGTAGTTGATTATGTAATCAGGGGTTTTTTTCCCATTTAAACTAATGCTTGCAAATGTAGATTAACAAAGCAGTTATTGAAGTGTTCTTTGGTGAAAACAAAGAGTTAAAAAAACCTTACAGCCTAAAAATTAAAATTTACTGAAATTGAATATTGCCCTAAAAGAAGTTAACAGTAGCAGCAGACAGCTGCTGCCTGTGTCTTATGGATGTAATTGTTTTAAACTCACTATTTTTGTTTGTTATTGTTGTACCAGTAGCATCTTTTTGGTTACAGAGCAGCTTCCCCGTTAGCCATGCAGCCCTGCAGTCACTCCCAAATAGACTTTAAATATTCTGGAGTGTTTGTGCTCGGGCAAACATTTTGGTGTAGCTAGGGCAAACATTTGTGTAGTCTTGGACTTCTAGTCTCGTTTCCTTGCTGGGTTTTACCTCCTTGGGCGAGTGTTGTTTATGGAACAGCCAATTCAGCAGAGCCTACCCGCCGGGGTCAGGCAGCCCTGGGGCAGCGTGGGGATGGGCTGAGCAGGCCAAGGGGCTTTTCCCAGAGAGCTCCCTCAGCATGGCACCGAAAGCAGGGTGCAGCAGGGGAGCTGCTTCCAGCCAGGGGGCCTGAAAACATTTCCCCAGGCACCTCATTCACAGCTCTGGTTGAAATAAATAGGGCAAGAGATCTTTCTCCTTTTTAATGCCTTTATTAAAAACTAGCTCGGGTGGGAAGAACCGACGGGTCGCATTCACACTCGCTGCTGCTTCCAGGAGTGGCACGGAGGAGCAGGAAAAGTGTAGCCATGACGTTTTCTGAAAAATCCTTTCCTTAGGATTTTTTCTCCTGAGAAGCTGAAAGGCCTCAGGAACAAAATGTAAACAATGGTTATCTGCTGCTGTGTAATGCAACAGGTGCATCTGTGATTGGTCTCATGTGGTTGTTTCTAATTAATGGCCAATCACAGTCAGCTGGCTCAGACTCTCTGTCCGAGATACAAGCTTTTGTTATCATTCCTTCCTTTTCTATTCTTAGCTTAGCTAGCCTTCTGATAAAATCCTTTCTTCTATTCTTTTAGTATAGTTTTAATATAACATATATCATAAAATAATAAAGTCTTCTGAATCATGGAGTCAGGTCCTTGTCTCCCCCCCCATCCTTGGACCCCTGTGAACAACACCATCACAGAAATGTGCAGCTTTGTCCACTGGTCTGTGAGCAGAGCTGGGGCTTCCATCCTCACAAAACCATCAACAGGTTCCCTGGTTTTGGTTTGACATTTGATGTCTTGTGTCCAGCCGACATCTTCGGTTAGGGTGAGGGTAAAAAGGGTCTTAGTGGATACTGGATTCTGTTCCTCACATCTAGACATCACCCTGATCCGTCAATTCCGTGTTAGCTCGTTGTTTTTAGGGGTTTGGTGAGTGGCTTCTTTCTTTGCGTGCTGGTTCCAAGGTCATTTGCATGCCAACTCCGATGTCCCCTCCTCTTCACTTCCAGGAAGCAAGCAGGGTGCCACTCGACAGGGAATTTTAACCATCAACAACAGGTAGTTAACAAAAACGACGGGTGATTATAACAACAAACAGTTAGAACTCCACCCTGGCAGCAACTAGCCCAATCTGTGAACTCTGTAACTTTTTTTTTTTAAATGTGCAGCTTTTCTACTCCTAACACTGGTGTTCCTCCCCGGCCCAGCGCAGTGTCGGGATGCAGTTCCTGGAGCCTCATGCCGCTGTAGTTCCACGTGAGCTGCCCCGAGCAGGGAGCAGGGATTCCCTGCGCCTGGAGCAAGTGCATGCCGGGCAGGTGGGACTGCTGCTGCACTTGTCCTTGCTTGTGTGCTTGGATCCCCTGGGCTCCTTCAGACTTCACCGGCTACAGAGCTGATAGCAAGGAGTGTTGCATTACAGTGATTTCTGCAAATATCACTCTGCAAAATTTACAAAAAGGCAACAAAATCAATTATTAGACCATTTGTAATTTTTTGTTGTATGTAAATAGCCACACCAAAAAGAAAACTACTTTTGTTTCTGTTATGATAATGCAATTATTAATTTACCAAGAAAATATAATAACTGGATGGTTTGAAAGCAAGGTAACAGAATAAAGATTTATAGGTGTGTGCCTGCATGTCTTTTCTCTGGTACTTACAAGACAGCAGCAAATTTAATTGTATGTCACAAACTAGTTAAATTCCTATAACAGAAGTCAGTTCTTTTGTTAAAAAAAAAAAAAAAAAAAAAAAAAACAAAACCAAAAAACACCCAAGAAAATGTAATCCAAGAAGTCCTTTTAGATTGAGGTATTGGAATTGTTAAGAAGTTTTGTTTGGTCTGCTTGTACTTGTGATAGAAGAAGGCAGGTTTTCTAGGTTCCCCCAAGGAACCTTTCTTTCCCCCCAAGGTTTTCTAGTTTAACTTCAAATAGTGTTGGTGTCTGGAGCAAGAGCATTACCAGAGCCAAAGATTTGATATTTAACATTGTCAGCAACATTTGCTTACAAAAAGTAAGCTGTATGAAAATATGTAGCTTCTTTAATTAAAATTAAATATAATCACATTCTTCAGTATATAAACTAACTTAGCCTGAGATTTAGGGAGATTTTTCTTCTAACAAATAACTGGCTTTTTTATGAATAATCTGTTTTCATGTTTTTGTCTTGCATATGTATGTCAGTGTCTTGAGCTTCAGGAAGCTTTGGAAAAATGCTACCCAGCTGGGCTAGCTGTGTCTTCTTGGGCAGCACTGTGGCTTCAGAGACAAAGCTTTATAGAATGTCATTTTCCCTTCTTTTAGAGATCTAATTTCCATGGCAGACTGATGCAGGGATGCTTGGGCTGGGTATTGAATTTTATATTTGCTTTTACCCTACCCTTTCCTACTGTTTTCAGCCTTCTCACTTCTTCAAGAAAAAGCTGTATTACTATATTTTAGCAGAATAGAGCCAAGGCAGGAGTTTTGCTTCTTATGCAAGTGGTGACTGCTCTGAATATCCCCATTGCTCTTTATGAGGCCCATCCAGCTGGCAGCCTGTGGGCCACTTCTCTTGCACAGAATAATTCTGGCCAGCTCCCACATGAACCTGATTTTATCCTATCGTGCCTGTGCATAACCATGCAAACTGCCTCTCTGCTCCTTTACTTCTGGAATGTGGCACAACGTGTCTGCCTCTGGAGATGTGCCTATAGTGACTTTTAAACAGAGATGCTGCACTATAGCTTAGCCTTCAGAAAGATAAATCATTCCACTGTCACACCACTGTTTTGCCCTCTGAAAAGAAATGCTAGAAATGTCTTCAAATGCCAAGACTCTTCTTTTTCTTTTTCTTTTTTTTATTAGTAAGAGATCTTAAAAATGGCTTAACAACTGGTGTGTGTTTTTCGTAAAAATACTCAGATAAAATGGCAAAATTAGACTACAAGAAAGGGTATGAAAGTTATCTAGGCTTAAAATATAATACATGTTAAATAAAGACGTGTGTTAGCAAGTAAACACTAGATAGCTTATATTTCTCTCATTTATCATTTTTTGGGTTTCTGTTTGCAAAGCATTTCATGTTTCATTACTTTCATGATACTATAATTTTATGTTGTATGTTGCCACTGGTATACTATACAAAAATCACAGCTATAAATTATTTGAATCCTTACAAAGGTACTGATGGTAACTATTTTAGAGTAAGGCTGATTTTTTTTTTTAATTAAGAATTTTTTTTTTAATTCAGAAATTGTTTATGTTTTAAATAAGTGATATATTCTACAATATAGAATTATATATAATTTTTACTTTAATTATAATAATAATTTTTACTATAATTTTTACTTTAAATGAGAGTTATTATTCTTGTATTTATATTAGTCTGCTATTTATCAGGTTTATGATAACAAATCCATTGTTTTATTTTTCCATGAACTGCAGAAACTATGCCTGTTCCAGACCAGCCCTCGTCTTCTGACAAGACAAGTTCCCTTAGTCCTGTGTTGAACACATCCAATGGCGATGGCTCCGAAACTGAGACAACCTCTGCCATTCTAGCTTCAGTCAAAGAACAGGTAGGCAAGTGATGCATCTCTAGGCTGGAAAACAATAGTATGATTTACTGTTTTTTTTGGTTTTTTTAACAAATATTTCATAGCTGGTATCTGAATAATTTAGTTCACAAATGCATATTCCAAAGAATGTTCACCATTTCTTCATGCTTTAGTATACTTCTGGAAGCTTTCCTACAGTAAATTTAATATAATTTAATTGACTTGCTCATTTTATTCTCCACTTCCACACTTTACTGTGGATGGTGGTTTTCTGATTTCTCTCCTTTTATTGTTGGCATCTGCATGTGGAGTTACAGTATACTGGCATGTAAGAGTTATAGACAAATGAATTGTGGACAAGATGTGTTATTGTAGAATTTTTTAAGGATTAGTAAGGGCCCTAGGATTTTAAAATTTATATACATGTTTTTGGGGGTTTTGGGTAAAACCTGAGGTGAGATTGTATCAGGGCAAAACTGGGTATAGATAGAGACACTCATTTTTGGATGATTAAAACAAAAATATTAGAAACTTTCAAGGAAAATGTCTTCAGTGTGATGGTCTGCTTTATGCTAATAAGACAGGTTTGACATTTTAATGTAAATTTTTGTGGGCTGAATGTCAGAGATTTTGCTTTTAATGCCTTTTTGTACTTTAGGAGATGGTTAATACTTCAGTTAATGCAAACAACTGGTCTCTGTCACTGCCTCCTTTGTTTTGACACATCAACAGGAATTCCAAGGAGAGACATTAAAATCAGCTGCTTTTAGGCAGCTTTCTCCTTGCTGAAGGTGTTTAAATTGTTTCTTCCTTTATCAGGTACTGATCTTTCCCTGCCAAAGACATTCACTGGTTCTTGATTTAAATTAATGCATGAATTCAGCTTATGGTATTTCTCAGCACTGGAGTAATAGCTCTTGAGTCTTAGAGATCTTATAAAAATTATAACATTGCTCTTTCTTGGTTGTTTTGCTATATGCCAGTTCTCTCTTTTGGGTGGTAGAGGTTAGTCATATTTTCTGTTCTGAAAAGAGGAGTGCAAAAATGAAATGCTATAATGTGGAGCTTTGTCTAGGGATTTATGGCACATCATTGGAATAGAAAATTGACCATGGTTTAGATGTTTGCTTTCTCTTCCATGTCAATGATATTTCTTGGGTGTGTACCAGTGTTTCAGCCTGTGTCACTGCATTATTTTGTAGAAAAGTATTTGCCTTTCTGACTCTTTGATGGTGAAAAAGTGTACAGGGAGATTACATAGATAGAAGCTATGTTTGCATGTTGGAATGTGAATCACAGTATGGAATAGTGACAAGAACTCTGTTGTTTGGTGTTGTGATTTTCACTAGTTTATATCTGGTTATGTGTTTTACAAATGAACCTTCCACCCCTATAAATCAGTTGAGTACCAGAGGAAATTGCTGCTGAATCCACCAGATGAAAAGGATTTCAAGTGGTAATATATTAGCAAAGTTATTTCTGTTTCCTGTGAACTACAGCAGAAAGGAGCCTGTAATAAAGTAGTTCTGCATTGACTTATCACCAAGAACAGCCTAGCCAGCTAACCTAAGGTACTGCTAACTAAAAAGATATTGTCTTGAACTACTGTAATACAAAGTACCAAAATTTAACAGGTGTTCTCTTAAGGAAATTTGCTTCTTGGTAGGTATCTGTAGTCAGACCTATCTTGAAGCTGGAAGACTCTACTAAACTCAAAACCGAGCAATAATGATATCAATAACAATGATAATGACAATAGCAATAACAACAACAACAATAATAATAATAATACCACCACAAACCCCCTCACCCCCAACCTACTTTTGGCCTTTTTCCTTACAAGATTGTGTGTTTTGACACACTTCCATTATTTAATGTTCTGTTGGAAAAATTCTAGGTAATGCCACAATCCTGATTCTCCATTGTTGGAGTAAATGAAGTTAAGTTTCTAACTGACTGTTCAAATGGGTAGCCACCTGCTTTTTAGAAGAAGGAAGGAGTTACTTTACTGTCTGGTATGAGATTTTGCTCTGCATGCTTTTTGATTGTAGCCAAAAATATAACTAGAGTTACACAGATACAATAATTCAAAAGTACTGTCAATATTGAGAAATTAAGGTATTTTTCAACATATCAGTCATAATTAGGATGGTTTTCAACCAATCAAGTATATTACATTTTCTTTTTCTCTGCCTATGCTTAACTTTAAAAGGTTTCCTTGCATTTTTTCTCTTGGAACACTTGGGGTAACTTCATGTGTTACTTCTCATAAAATAAATAGAACATTGTCACTGAGTGATGGTAATAAACTGTGGTATCTATGATATGGAAAAAAGTAAGAGGTGTTTGCATTCTTTGAAGAGGGCAGGATACATGAAAGGCACAGAGAAGTGGTAATAAATGTTGTATTTATTTGTTTTACTTGAATCTCCTACGTGAAATTTAAATGATATAATGAAAATTTAAAGTTTTGCTGTGCTTAGTTTGAAAAACACATATCCCTGTGCTGTCACATTTTGAGGAACTGATTTATTTGGTCTAAAAAGTTTATTGGGGCAAAAGTTGTGCTTGATATGTCAAATTAAAGTGACACACATGATTTTTATGACTCAATAAGAAGATTTAGCCACATGCTTTTCAAGCTGAGGGTATCTGTCAAAAGAGAAATTTTGCTCTTGAGGAATTATTTTGATTTTGGGAAATGTAAATGAAAAACTCCTTGCTTTGAAATACAGGCCATTTCCTTTGTGCTTTACCTCTGGACAAGCGTGCTGATTCATGTTTGGGTTTCAGACTTCAGAGATGCTATTCAGAACTGATAGATACGGAACTTGAATCCATTCTTCATCCCTTGCTGTGAACTTTCTTAAGGTTAGACAGCACTGCTGGAGGCAAGGTCAGGATCATTCAACATTTGTCTAAGAAACCATGAGATGCCAGGCAGTGACCTTTGGCTTAGCCGTTTTTGAGCAGTCCTTATGAAGAGAAATATTAAATAACTTCTGTGAAAATGAAAGCTGTTCTTTTGGGGTTATTTTGTGTGGGTTTTTTGTGTGTGGTTTTTTTTTTGTTTGTCTGAGATTTTTTAGACAGTATCAAGTTATTTAAAGAGAAATCAAGCAATGAAGACATAATTTCAGTTTTCTGTGAAATGGATGAAGGAGTTTTTTTCTTACGATATACTGGGAAACACCTTAGGCCCAATGCTTCATAGGTTTTAGAAAACATAAGGCCATTTCTCCTTGCATTTTGTCATCTGGATTTGTATCTGTAAATATGGGAAAACTTCTTCAACAAAAAGTGAGATATCAGAACTCTTAATTTGTGAGAATATATGTGATAGATGCAACTATTTCTGCAAAAAGTATGATGTGCTTCTGATTGGGAATTTCCACCTGCAAAAGAGACTTCTGAGCTCACTTGTTAACAAACATCCTGGGAAGAGAGCTGTTGTTGATGCTTTTTTGAAGGTGGAAATAGCTGCTGGGGAGCCTTTCGAGTAAATATGTAATGAAGCGGATGCTTTTCCTGGAAGTCTCCAGGCATATGTAGTTCACAGTACTTGGTTCTTGGCATACAGAAAACTGCTCCCTTGGAAGCTGAGCAGGATTGCAGTGACCTAGCAGAGGCTTGTTGTGGCAGATTTTAGTTTTATAGGAACACATGGAAAAGATGTGATAAATTAATTTCCTAGGAGTAAGATCCATCTTGAAGTATGGGCAGCTATTTTCAACTCAGAAATAGTATCATGCATCTCTTTTATTTTCTTTGTGGCTCTAGATTCCTTTACCATCTTAGTAGTAGGCTGTTTCAGAGAACACCTTTCACTTTCAGAAAATTTATGCAAAGAGCAAGTTGTGGCAATGTTAATATTTCTTTTGAATCTTTTTTATGCGTACCTATTTTAAATAAAGATAATTGTTTTCAGTTGCACCCTTTAAAGAAAAACATTTAGACTAATTCTTTTGAAATATTTCTCACATGGTTCAAATAAGTATTGATTGATATGTGCTTTAAGTCATATTGCTGATTTCAGGGAATACAGAAGTCTGGCTTTTATGGTTGCTGGTGGCTTTTGGTTTTGGTTTGGGCTTTTTGGGTTGGATTGTTTGGGGGTTTTTTTTGTCTTTGTAAGATGCATTTTGTTCCTAAAATGGCTTATGTTGCTTTTAATATTTACTATGTTTTTCCACTAGAAAGCTACTTGTTTGTCAAGAAATTATGATTTGGAACTTAATTAAAATCATATAAAGGGCAATAATTACTAAGTGTTATTATTCATGTCAGTATTAAATAAGGTGACTTAAGTAAACTTTTCCATTAGGTGTTAGTACACTTTGGAAACAGGGTTATGTATGCCATGCATGTCTTATATAGGTACATGTAAGTAAAACTGCAGTATTTTTTTTCTTTGGTCTGCCCGGTTGTGTTTCTTGTGTCTTTATATCATGATTGAAGTTTTAGAAAAAAAAATCACATATGTAGGTGGATGTTTCAATTCAGACTTTTGTTTTTGTTTTTGAGGTTGTAAGTCCAGAAGAGATGTAAAATCATCTAGCCTGACCAGCGGGTCATAACATTTCCTAGAGTCATCCAAGTTTTGGGCTCCCAAATCTGATTACAGAATGACATATGCACTGTTTTCCCTAATATTATGCATGCCATATTGTAATATGTAATATTCACCAAATAAAACTCCATTCTTGCCTTTTGGATACCAGTAATTACTCTAGTAGTATCAATTGTTCAGCAGGTTTTCTAAATAGATTCAATTATGATATATTCATGTCTTGCTTCCCCTCAAACAGCAGGCTCTGTTTCTGCCCTCAAAAGTTCTAGCAACTCTATTTCAAATGAATGCTAATTGTATTCAATCAATAGGTATTTCTTTCATAATTTCCCTTAAGTAGCATGTCAATATATTCATTTCCTTAGTTATAGAAGTCCCTTGTTTCCAGTTGGGTTTTAAAATATTCCCGAGAGATATTCCTCTTCTATTTTCATTAATATATTGATTTAAGACAAGAACTGGACCCTACTGTATTGTATGCTCTAGAATAGCACAGGTCTGTACAGTGCTTCTAAGTTGCTGAATAGACCAAGACATTATTGAAATATGAAGCTTTGGACTACAGCTGGTGCTTCCCAGATACATCTTCGGGTTGATGGGAATTGCTTTTGAGATGTACAACTCTGCTACTGGAAATGGCAAGGTGAGTGGAGAAGTTTTGAAGAGCACTCTCACATTGTCTGTTGAAGAAGGAAATTGTGGAAGGGGCTCACAGCTGGTCTGTGAGTCAGAAAGAGTTAGTTGAAGAATAGAAGCTGATAAGAGTTGGCTTTTCCCCTGAAAGGATTTCTGTCAAGGCCGTCGGCATGGAAACAGAAGAAGAGATAAATGAGAGGCTTGCAGTTAGATTTTGGTGGAAAACAGTGGTGGAGACCACCTTACACCAGTGTTGATTAATTTTTTACTTTGTGAGAAGGTATAAAAAGACAGCATGCTGCAAAAATAAGAGAGATAAGACTTCTCAAATACATGGTGCTCTTCTGTTTGTTACGACCGTCTTAACAGTGACAGGAAATCATGTAATGTAGTTGGTATCCACCCTGCTCTACAAGATTCTCAGGCTCTTAATTTAGCCTGGGACTGCTTTCACACAGTTCTTTGGAGCAACCATGAGTGTATTTGTGTGGTGCTTCTCAGGAAACAGAAGTTAACAAGACTGGAGACCTAGACAAGCAACAGTTATTCATGCTCAGAACCTCCAGCCCTTAAGTCATGCCAAAGGCCCTGTAGCCATAGGAGATGTAGAATGAAGAAACTAAAAATTGCTTCACTGATAAAAGATTGCAATGATAACCCAAAACATTTTTGGGATAGTTTGAAATGAGCTGGAAGTGGAAAGGTTTCTGCAGAGATTTAGTGATCAAAGAGTATTGAGGCAATGTGCAATGATAACCCAAAACATTTTTGGGATAGTTTGAAATGAGCTGGAAGTGGAAAGGTTTCTGCAGAGATTTAGGGTGATCGAAGAGTATTGAGGCAATATATCCTCCCAGCAAAACCATCTTTGAAGAGAGAGAAGAAAATGCTAATTATCAGAATAAAATTAGAGTTAAATATGATACTATTTTGACTTGAAGTAATGTTGAAAAATTAATATTTCAAAGCCAGGAATTTCAGAGAAGCTGGATAGAAAGCCACTTAGCCACAGCTCAGTCTAATGCTAATTTAAAGCATTAATAAAGGCCATCACAAAGAAAGGCAAAGTATCCTTTCTTATCAGGCAGCCAGTATATGAACATGCTTTTGGTAATCCGAAAGCACTTCTGCCTTGGCTTATTTTTTTGCTAGTAGTGGAATAGTTTCAAACTTAGAATAATGATACCCTATGAAAGTAATAATATTGATCTCAATGCCAACATAATTTAAATTTTAGTATATTACATTTTTAACATTTTAACATATTACATTTATAATTTTTAAGATCATTGATTATTTTCTCTCTGGTTTCATTCATTAGGGCTTCTTGAAACATAAAATATTTTTACTTCTAAACCTGACTTTTTTAACCAGTGTGGTGGTTATTTCACCTCAAAGTCACTTGAGAGGCAGATCTGAGCTTAAAATACTTACAAGAAGCGAGTCAAGTTGTGCCTTTCCTGTTTCTGACGCATCACTCTCTGTTGTACTGGCAAAAAATGTACTTCTGCAGCCGTGTGGGGAATGCTGCTGGGGAGCTGAGTGGGTCGGAAATATGAAAAGATGAGATGGCAGCTTTAGGTTATTGGAGGTCAAGTGTGCTGTCCCTTTTGGTGAAGGGCAGATGGGTCAATGTGTCAGCTTGTTTGCAAGTATTGGGCTTTTTTAGCGTGGCTGTTGTAGACATATACTTCAGGCCATGAGTTTAATCAACTTTGCTGTAATATTTGGAATTATTCAGAAAGTCCAACATTATAGGCCTGTATAATTGTTCAGGGGAGCGGAAGTTTTGGGTGTGTCTCCCACAAATCTCCCCCACTTCTTCCTCTAAAAGCAAATTATGGTCTTTATGAGACTTAGCTATCTAACCTGTTTTCAGCATTTTTCTCTTTCTACACTTGAATTAGGCAATATCCATCAACGTTAATTGTCATTTGCATAGAGAATATATGAGGCTTGAGTTCCAAGGCTTTCAAAACCATCACACCTCTTCTACAGAGAAAATGAGGTGCTTTTAAAAGGCAAAACTCTGAAGGTGGCTTCAGTTAGTGATGGCTTTTATTTCTTTTGTCTTCTTGGGAAATGAAAAAAACTACTGGAGCACTTTCCAGATTCCACAGTGACCCTGTTTACTTTTCTTGCCAGTGTTTTTCATGCAGCTTGCTCTTAAAACTTACATTTAAAATGGGATTTTTGAAGGAGATTTGATTTTTGTAAATATTTTAGCAATTTTTGTTCCTCTTATGTAATTTTGAAAACTTTACTACTTCTGTTGTGTTTCCCCATCTGTTCCTATGTGTTTTCTCACATGTTATTATTTTCTACTCCTGATGCATTTACTCCTAAAGGAAACTGTATCTTCATGTGGGTAGTTTAAATCTTTTGTATTTCTAGGTAAAACTACTTTAGGGGTAGGCTGAATTCTATTCATGTTATGTTTTGATGAAATAAGCTACAATTTAGTTTATCCCCATACATGAAAACTAGAACCCCAGAAATGCTAAACTAAGTTTAAACTTAAGTCTACCCCAGAGTTAATGTACTTTACTACCAAAATAACCTTAACCTAGGCTGTGAGTTACAGAGTTATTATAAGAATAAAGCAGTTTAGAATAACGTAATAAATCGATTTCAACATGTGGAGCATGTACTTCTCTTTTACCTCCTCTGAGGTGAAAATGTGTTTACCTCTGAAATTTCTGGTGAATTCTAGTTGCTTCTGATGAGGATCTTTCCAGTGTAAAGGAGTAAAAGGCGAGCAAAGGACATTATTCTTTTAAAAAAAATAATTTGAAGATTCATAGTAAAGATCTAGACAAATTAATTGCTTAATTCATAATTCTTTTCCTCAGCATTAACACTGTATTTTATGTAAAACTTTACTCACTTTGTTTTGGAGGAAGGCTTTAGATGTATAACCTATAACATACTTAATAGTGGAGCCAGACTTTTTGTGGGGGTTCCTTGCTACTTTTTATGAATGCATTGTTTTTTCTGTGCAAAGTGCAAATCCAAGTCCTGAGGCTCAAAGATGTTTTTCTCCTTTTTCTTTTCTAAGAGGTTTCATTGTTTTGTTTTCTTTTTTTTAAGGGGTAGCTATGAGATGACACCAGCTTAAACCTTTTTGCTTGTTGGAACCTTGTCATAGTGCAATACTTTTTAACTATGTTCTTTTAGATACAGGTAGAGGACTTTTTAATCTATAGTAAGAAGTTTACATTTCATATTACTTGCAGTTACAGGGGATTTTGATTTGAAAGTGATACAACAATTCACTGAAATCACAATTGAGTTAGTGAAGCGCAGCAATTGCACTATACAATTGATACAATACAAATGGAATTTAATTATTTAGAACAAGCTCAGCATCATGGTGCTGAGCATCTCCCAGTCCCCTAAAAGGAATGTGTATGTTGAAGTCAGCTGAAGGCTAAAACTCTGTTCAGAAAGGAGTTACTTGGTTCATTAAGAGTTCCATATAATTCACATAAAGCTATCCAGCAAGCTCCCCAGTGGAGACCATATTCCTTCCTCCATCACCCTCTGGGCCCAATAGCATGAGCTGTCCTGCATGCCTGGAGCTCAAGGCTGGCAGCCACAGGGCAATGAGGCAGGTATCCCAGGAGGTGTGTCCCAGCTCAGCCCACTTGCCTGGAGTCCGCTGCTGCACTGGGACTTCATCAGTCACTCACTGTAGGTGGAATCACAGCAGACAAAGTCGCTTGCTGAGGTCATGACTAGGCTCTGCAGAAAAGCATAAAACAATATCTAAACACCTATTATATGAGTAAAAGATACCCTTGATTAGAGTACTAGGATGATAATTTATAAGCAGATCCAGTACATACAGAAGTTACATTATTTCAACCAGAAGCTAAAACTAGCCAAAACTAACTTAACCCCTGAAATTAGTTTTGTTTTGCTCTGGGTCTACATTCCTTTCATTCAGGGACAGGCTTTTAGGCAAACAGTCAAAATACTTTGCTGATACAGTCAGTTTGTCTAAAACAAAGGCACCCTTGGGTTTCCCTAGGCAGGGAGATGAGTCTGGCTTCCTTTTCAAGGTTTGTGATCAATCATGCCATTATTCTCCCCTGAGCCTTCAGGTCATGTAGCCTCTATTTATCTCTTCAGAGCATTCCTTCATTGTGGGTGTTTAAACTGTCAGTGTGTAGGGGGCTGTGTGAGGAGGGGGTGTCTTTGATCTGTTAAAGCTCTTTGGCCCCTTATTTTAACAATTTATGATTGGGAAATCTAATTTTTCCCTGTGCAGAAATTTACCTTTTTGGGTAATAATCATTTGTGACACCAGTTTCTGTAAGCAAAAACCTGCCACTGGTTATCCACTCGACAGCATACAGAGTAAAACTTTCTATTAGTATTCCCTCAGTTTCTCCAGTCTGGATTGTAATACAGCAGATAGCTGCTTGTAGTCTGTTTTCTTAGTTGCTTCAAAATGTGAGCTGTACTTCTCAAATTTCATCTCTGCTCCTTTAGTTGCCACATTTGTTTTTCCTGGATTTCTCAAAAGGCATTATTCTTTACATTTTTCAGACAGTCCCATGTCTTATGCATTACTAGCTCCTGTCTATGTTGATCTTTCCTTGCTTGGATTTCTAGTGCTCTTCAACATAACGATCTGAGTAATCTGGAATGACATTTTGCTGCTTAGTGTGGTATTCCATCACTCTAACCGGCAATTCATGTTGCACTGCTATCCTATGGTCATGATTATCCATCTACCCCAACAGTAACACAGTGCAGTTATGTGCCTGACTGTAAATAAGATTTAAATTGAGCCATTTGTATACCATTACCAGCCCCTTCGTCCAGGAACAATTGTAGTTCATGTTCACATAGCTAGGCAATTTTCAACACATTTTTTCAGTGAAAAAAAAAAAAACAAACCAAGCTCAGAATGGGAAAATTTCCCAAGTTTATCTGTTCACGTCTATGTATTTCATAATCTTCAGAGTCTTTATGTAAATAAGTAGGTTTAAGAATTGTACTGTATGTTGTCTTGAAAGCAGTAAATATTTTCTTCACCCTCTGTATTGTTCCAGCAGAGTAACACATCTTGGTAAAATCCTGTTTTTATTTTTATTGTATTGTTATTTTCTGAAGTAGCTCAGTGCTTTAGGTTTTACAGCTGGTACCTCTGGAAAATACTGTTTTCATGTTTCAAAGTAGTTGCAGATTTTTTTCCTCCTTTTTTATTTTTCCTGTGCATAGTTAGATTTGTCTTTGTTCAGCTCATTGTCAATCTAGGTCATTATTTGAAGCTTTTGTTGACAGACCTCTTGAGGGTAAGTACATCTGATGCTATAAATAGGGCTGATTCTTCATAATAAGTCAGCAGATTCACTTGGAAATTCTCGGCTTTGTAGTAGGTTTGATGAAATGGAAGATCTACTGCATTGTTCTGTCACCCAGTAACATAATCATGTTTAATTAATTAGTATCTTCAAAACTGTGACATTCTGGAATTTAGTAATTTTGAATTAATACAGGATTACTAATTTTGTTTAGAAGGGTGAAATGGACTCCTTAAATGATCTCTTTTTTAATTGTTTTTTAAAACTTCTATTTTTGTTTTCGCAAAGCAGTGCTTGCACAAGAACACTTGTTCAAACACATTTTATGCCATTCTGTTTGTTCCAGATCTTAGAAAATAGAGGATACTATTTCTCTTACTGTGTCTTTCAGTAGCCTGTGCTGTGAAAATAGATGATTCTTTGGATTAGTTTTTTGTTTGTTAGTTCAGCACAAATTGTGTCAGGGACCAACCAAACAGTACCTTTCTTGCTACAGAGGTAGGTGCATGATACAGCTCCAAGATGCTGTTCTACTGGCTCAAAATTTTCAGGCATGGAAAAACCTGGGAATAGGTTGTGTTCTGTATGGCTACAGCCACAGGAATGGAGTTTAGGATCAGCTCTGTCTGCACCATGTGCATGGGCACCATTCTGAAACCTTTGATCACTGCATGTGGTGCTGGAGCTTTGAAAATCCAAAAATGACATAATTTTCACATTCTGTACTGTTCCTTAAAGGCTTATATAAACAGTGAATAAATTCTTGAGATTAAACTAGCAATGTGTTTTCATCCTATGTGCACAACGAATGTATTATGGAACCAGGTACAACATTAGGTAAGGCCTCTGTCTCTGAAAGTGGGACTGGGTGTCCCACTGTGGTAACACTGGGTTGAGGAGCTGTGTAGGTAGGAGGACAGACCACAGGCTGTAGGGATTTGCCAAAATGCCCCCCCCGAGCCAAAAGGCAGCACCAGCATCCACCCTGGAGGTTTGTCACACTGAGGCTGCATGAGGGACTGACCAGCTGGAACCTGAACAGTTGTCCATGATAAATCTGATAGCCACTAAAACTGAGGTTTGAACCAGTGCCTGTTGGCTGATTCTGAATTTGCATTGCTGCTGGTGCTGTGCTTTATCTGCCAGATTCACTGTCAGACACAGAAATATAAATTAATGGATAGCATATGCCACAGTGATGCCTATCTAAATGCAGAAGAGCTGAGTTAATAACTTAAATAAATTACTTATTTATTTTGTAATACATCAAAATTTAAAGGCTGATGAGAAGTCTGCTAAGTGCTTTCCATTTAATTTTAGAAAATGAACTACAGTTTATTCCACAATTTTTTAAAAATAAAAACAAGTAAAAAAGTACTTTCTGCGCCAGTGGTCTGTCAGTGATATGCAGCTGTATTTCCATATTTAACATGAGAAATTGTCCAATACTTGCTAGGTTGTTTTTGTGTGAGAGAGAGAACCTTTACACTGTCACTAGTTTTAGTGCACTTTGGTTTGCAAAGGCCATACTTAAATGTGTTTCCTTTATGCATTGGGGTGAAAGGAATTAAAGAAATCTGTCTGGTTGTCATAAGTTTAGTCAGAACAGAAACAAGCGCATTCCTTCCTCTTTTCATCTGTTTTGTCTATGGTGAGATTCTTGTGAAGCTTATTCTTCTCAGTTTTCCCTACCACATAAGGAGTTTTGCTTTTTATTTCCTTGCATTGACAACTTTGTCTACTCCCTCTCAATCTATGGTCATGCAAAGAGCTGCCTTACGGCTTCTTACACTAAATTTGAATGGTACATAGAGTCCCTTGAGTTTTTGGTTGTTGTTGGTTTTTATTTAATAAGGTAGACTGTGACTCTGTAGTCATAATGCAAGATTTATAGGTATAATTAACAACTTTTTGAGGCCAACTACACCCTTTACTGTGGTCTAACTTAGGCACCTCAATATTTACCTTTTTTTTTTGGTACAGTCAATGGTTCCTTTTAGTATAGCAGTGCACAGGTATGCATACAGAGAAGTAAAGTATTTAAAAAAAAAGAATATCAATTTGTGTCTGTTCTGTTCAGTATTTTAGATATTTGCGAAGATTTCCACATTGTTAAACTTAAGTTTGATTTTTTTTTAAATTGACTTCTTTGATCTGTAATCTGCATTAATGATCTTAATTACTTGAAAATGGAGAAATAGGCAGAGAGGTTGTTTAAACTCTCTTCAATGATTGTGGTGAGGCGTGAATGGACAGACTAAAGAAAAGTGAAAATCTTCAGGTTAATGTTGAAAAGGATTGTATTAACATTGACAAAGATGCACAAGCGACTCAAATGAAAATAATTCTGATTTTAATTTTAATATTCTTGACATAGACCTTCCTAGTTGGGTGTGTTTACTTGTAAGATTTATTTTCTATATATGTACTTGAAAGAGTCATTAAATGGTGGCATCAGGGTGTCCTTGCAGTTGTGGTCTAATATTGCCTTTTTTCCCTGGCGTTCAAGATTAATTGCTTTTGATAACAATTGCCCTGCAAGTTTTAAAATGTTTCTATTCATTACTAAAATTCATAATATGGGAAAGATTACTTCAATTCCATTCACTTTGTTAGGTAAATTAAAAAGGTTATCACCAGCTGTATGCTTTTCTTCACCCCACCGGTGTCAGACTAGTTGATTTATAGCAGGAAAAACTCATCTATTTTCTTTTTTTTTTTCTTTCTGCAATGATCCCTGAGACTTCTAAGAAATTTTTCACCTGCATTACCTACTGGATAAAAGTTTCTATGTGTGATGCCTTATGTCACTAAAGAAAAAGCCTACACCACCATTCCTTCAAAGAGCACAGAATTTGTTCCTAACCTTGTTATGATCTTTAAGTTGAATTCAGGTTTGCTGTAGTGCTTCATATAGTGCCTTTAATTTCTCCTTCATTATTTCTGAAGGAAGGAAATTGAAATTTCCAAGCAGGCCAAAGCCTACTTGGAGCTGAATGTGAACACATAGAATAACGAGAAAGGATTCTTCAAGTATTTTCCAGAGGGAACTTGGGAAATTTGCAGGTCCATGGTTGAATGTTGGAGGCAGTCTAATGGTGGACATAGAAACATAGAAAACCCAGAATTTTTCTTTGTTTTTTCAGTGGCTCCCAGACAAGGGACAGTACCATGACAGAGACACAGGTTCAGGACTGTTTAGTAGAAAATGGATGTATTCAGCTTCTTGGGGGTGACTGACAAGAGCTCATTTATGTAACAGTACTGCAAGGCAGCTGTCATCCAAGAGGTAACATGGTCAGTGAGGAAAGTCCTAATCTTACAGCAGCCTTTACAAAAGTAAGGAGAATGGTACTGGGATACACAGGCTGTGTCAGATCAGTGTCAGTCTCCAGGGGGATCATGGAGATCATCATCCTCTTGTTTCTAGACATGAGAAGGGCAAGTATACCTAGAAAGAGTCAGAACAGATTTCTGCAGTGCAGTCAGTGTTTTATTTGCCTGTGAATGAGGGGAGCACATGTGGTGTGGTGTAAACTGTAACTTTATTAAGGCTTCTGATTCCTACTCCCACACTGTTGTCAGTAGTAAGCTGAGGAAGCATGGGTTGGGTGTTGAGTGGGCTGAAAATTGGCTGGACTACTGTACTGAAGGAGTAGTAATCAATATTAGCAACTAACCAGTTGACCAACTATCAGACAGTAAAGAGTGAAAATACCTCAAGGGTTGATTCTGGCACTCCTGCTACTCAATTCTGCAGTGACTTGGATGACAGAACTGAACAGAATGCACCCTCAGCAAATTTATGAATGATACTAAATTAGGGCGATGCTTGGAAAGCCAGATTGAGCTTCAGTCTTAAATCATTCTGAGACCTTGAATGAACTGAGGACTTAGCCAATAGGAAACCCATGTATTTAAAAAAGAACAGATTGAAATTCTGCATCTGAGGTAGAACAACACCATGGCTGGGAAGCACCTGTCTGAGTCAGAGCCCTGCTGAAAAGGACCTGTAATCATTAGGAATGTCAAGCTGAATAGGAGCCAGCACTGCAGATAAAACTCCCTGTGTACTGAGCTGCATTAGAAGGAAGGAGGAACATGGCTGGCAGACTTAAGAAAATTGTTACCATCCCTACTTGGAGCTGCTTCTTGCACAACAGTATGTTGTTTTGGTAACCCCCAATACAGAGAGGATGTTGAGAAATCTTGAGTCCAAGATGCTAAACTGGTTGGAGGCATAGACAACATGATGTAATGGGAGCAGTTAAGGAGCTGTGATTTTCAGGGAGCTGGGCCAGGTGAAGCAGAGGATAAGGGTGTGAGTTTAGCGTAGTTCACAATATCATCAAAAGGAGGGACAAAGATGATGGCACCAAACTTTTTTCAGTAGTGGTATACAGTTCAGCAGGGGGCAATACCATCAATTACAGCTTGAGGAGTTCAGGCTGGACACAGGAAAATTTTCTTCATGAAGAGGTTACTGTAGGAATGGAAGAGGTTACTAGAAACGCTGTGAGTTTGATCTTTTCCAGTCAAATACATAAATCCTGATCTGGTGTTGAAAATGATCATATTTTTAGTAGGAGGTGAGAATAAGTGACTTCCAGCCAAAATTTCTGTGATTCCATATTGATTCTTTGATAATGTACAATTTTACTGAAATTATGATTTAAATATTTTTCATGTAGACCATGGAAAATAAAATGTAAGGGAGGACAGTGTAGCTTAACATTTCCCCCATTGTGATTACTTAGCTTTTAAAGCTTTAAAAATCGTATAGAAACTGAGGATGGCTGATTATTGAAGTAAAATCTCAATACTTTTCACTGTTTATATTAAGTGGGAAACAATGGAATAGATCAACCAACAAAACTGGTGGATAAAGAGGAAAATTAGCTAACACAGAGTGGAATACTGGAAGATTTTGATAAGATTTAGTTTTTTTTTCAACCCTGGAGATGTCATCTATCTTTTAAAATAGATTTTAGACACCAAGTTTATTAATTCTCAAACTCTACCAGAACTTAGTGTTTGCAAGAGATAAACATATGGAAATAAATAAATAAATGGTGTTTTCTTGATATTATAATACAAAAGTGTAAAGGTAGTCTCACATTTAGATTTGATATCCTTTCTGTCAAACTTTGTATGGCCGATCCATTCTTTTCACTATGCCTTAGCTTTTTAATTTATTTTTTTTATTTGGAAAAGTAGCATTTACCTTTTTTTCGGACAGCTTGTGTGTATATGTACAAGAAGAAAGACAGCATGGGTCCCTTAAGGGAGATAGGGCACTTTTCTTTCAGTTGCTTATGTCACGTTGAATATCCAGAGAAGAGCAAAACAGGTATGAAAACGATGTTACACACTTTAATATGGCAAAGATTCCTATCTCAGGAGGGCTGAACCTTCCCTTCAGAGGATCCAGAGCTAATTCATAGAGACTTTGGATCTCCCCATGTGACTTGGACCTCAGGTCACAGAAAATAAGTCCAGGCAAGTCAGTTAGGCCTTCAGCAGGAAAGTTAATCACCTCATAGGCTGTGTGTAGCATGTGTAGCATGTAAATAATTAGGCTGGAAACCAGAGCAAGATATTGCTAATAAAGGAGACTGAGAGATTTCATGTTGCTGCAATAAACTGGCTGTCTGTGACTGCTTGATCTCAGTGGCACAGAGAACAGTCAACACTTTTTGAATGCATGATCAGTTCTGCAGGAGACTATTCTTTGTGTTAATCCTCAGATTCAGCAAGGTATTTCCTGGTGTTTGTTCAGCTCTCCCTAGAGCTGAGGGAGAAATACAATGTAATTGTTGTAATGATGGATTTTAGGATATAGTATGTTGATTGTTATCTTTCTAATACTGAACTGATTGGCATGAAAATACATAACTGTTTCACGTCAGACACATTCTTGTTCTTTTAGGAGTTGTTTAGAAAAAGTTCCAGCATGCCAGATGAGGATTTCAGGCAACAGAAGTTTGATTGTGGCCTATTTCTGCCTATTTTATCAGACTATTTATACAGTAGACATATACCAATACCTGTTCCTGCCCTTCTTCCTTAAATCCTAAGAAATGCTTGGTGCTTTAAAGAAAATCTGTACTTTAAGGGCTTTTGTAAGCATCTTGTAGTTTACTGAGATGCTATTCAACAGTGCTGGTTTACCTTTTATGCTACTCTTAATGAGTATTGTTGTTCGATTCTGGGCCATACCCTATAATCCAATGTATTTGAGCAGTGCCCAGAAGGGGGATGTAATAATAATAAAATTTTCTGCAGAATCTGCTGCAGCTAATGTGCATTGTTTAATGTGCAAGCATTTTCTACAGCAGTCTGTTCACAGTTAAAGTTTACTTTCTCCAATTCCTTCTGTTGCATCACTATCAGTAAAACTGATGTTCTGCATTTTCATATACTTGTAAAGCCTTACTGTCTACAGCAAGTTTCTGTGTTTTTGGCCATTTAAAGTAATTTCGCTGTAGAGTTCTTGATTATTACATGAATCAAGATGCTTTCTGACTAAGATACTGCCTAGCTGTGCATTAAAGAGATCATCTGTGGCTGGGTTATTTTTTCAGTAGGTTTTGCGTTTCAGCTTAGTTAACTTTAACCCTAATGAAGTTGTTGTTCTACAGCACAAGAATTCCTATGCAGTTATCATGTTAGTATCTCAATTTTTTTCATTAGTGTGATATATTTTATTGAAAGAGGGACTTGCATAGTGCATAAAAAGCTTATTTTTTCCATTAGCATTTTATTCCCAACACAGTAAAATCCTTTCCCATTGTGAGGACCTATGGATGCTGTCATGCAATTTTTGAATTAAAATAACTTAATCTTCAGTATCTTTGACACTTTCACAGTAAGTTAGGACAATCTCCAGTCTTTGTAAACAAGACTTCTTTATCTGCACACTTGTGTAATGGAGCAACATCAATAATACAGGTGTAGCTCTCTCTCAGTGGCTTGACAGACCAACAGTATCTGGGAGGGCTAGTACTGTATTAATATGCTGAGGAAGACCTGAGGTGGCTTCATGTGATCAGAATTCCCTGTGGTTTTGAGCACTTGCAGTCTCAAAATGAAATAAATGAATTGCTTCTAGATCCCAGCATGTGCTGAATGGCTTACAGAGGCTTGGTTCCCTACCTGTCTCTTCTTGACCTCTCATCTCTCCACAATTCCCTAGGTGCGGGACTTTGTCTGGTTATGTTGCTATCTTCTGGGATTCAGCTCCCTGAACTTCACCTTCTCCACGCTCCAAAGTTGCCTTTTTAGACCAAGCTGTGTTCAGTCTTCTGAGCTATGAAAGGTACTAAAGGCACCTACAGGGCTGCTAAAAACAATGGTACAAAAAGAAATGATACAAAAGGAGATCATAAAGCACATCTATTTGTCTGGATATGGTACTTACTTCTTGGGCAGGAAAGAGTTGCTCAATTCTTTATGTGACCTCCCTGTCATACTCTTGCTGTACTTGGGCATCTGGGGAGTCCTTTCCTGTCTGCTGATGTAGCTGTATTCATATGAAGAGCTAGAAGTTAAATTTTCAAGCAATTTTTGTGTAAATATTATAGTGAAAGGGGAAATAATCCTGCAGATCCTTGAGCATAACTGTGCTCACCTGAACATCATAATACAGCTGGTGAAGTTACTTGTATGAATTGTTTTCCAGTCAGAGGGCTTAGAGATTTGAGTAGAATCCTGAATTTAATTTTGAATAGATGGCTTTGAAGACTGGGATTCAAGTGATTTTTAAGTTAATTCCTGAAAATAAATACTTACATGGAAGTACAAAAGCAATTTTAGCATATAAATTTCCAAATGTAAGTGATATAATATCCAAATCCTATGACTTTTTACAGCAGCTTTCTTTTTTTTTACTATTTGAACTTAGTTTCCTGTTTTAAAAGGAAGCAGGATATATTTACATAACATTACACAAATTTAAAATACAGCAAATAACCTGTATATGAATAATATGTATACTAACAACTTATAGTATGTAACAAATTATTTGGCTTTCAGAAGGGTTTTGTCTAGTTTTTTGTAAATTTCAAACTTTAGATGGGTTTCACATTTAAGACATCTGTATCTGAGCTATGTATTTGTACAAGAATTTGGAAATTTCCTTTATATTTTAAAATACTAAAAAGTCAATAGAATGTTAGAAGTCTAATCCAGTGCTGAAAAAGTCTAAATTGAGAAATTAAGTTAAAACCTTATTACAGTTTTTGTTATTTCTCTCTTGGTAAAAAGCACATTTGCTTTTATGTCTTTCAAGTTATTCTCATTGGTTGGTTGGTGGTGGTAGTGGGTTTTTTAAATTGGATTTTTTTTTCAATGACCAGAAAGAAATATCTTCAACTGGAGAGAAATATTTGAAAGCAAAAGATTAGTTAATATAAACTTAATATAACCTTAATAATAACCTTTAGGAGATTATTAATTAAAATAACTGTATCAGTAGAAAGTTGATAATGTACAATTGAGGACTTGGAGACTGTGGTGTGATGTGTAGGTGGAAGATGTGGTGTGATTTGTAGGTGTTTGAGGATTATTTAACTGAGTTAGCAAGGTTAGTTTTCCTGTCTTATTATACAGTAATATAGAACTACACTCTGCACATTCTTGTTCTCTCTATTGTGAGGTGCAAAAAAAGAATTGTCCAAAATCATATTTGTTTGTTTGTTTGTTGTTTTTTTGGGTTTTTTTTCTGAAAAAAGTGCTGTTATTTTTCCAAACATGCTCAGGATGAAACATTTCACACTTGTTGAAATATTCCACCTTTCTTCCTTTCCCCTGCTTTCTGTCTCTCGACTTCCAAGGTAACATCTTGCTTCTGACTAATAATCATTTTTCAACAAGGAAATATTTCACCAGAATGCTCTAAAGGGAACCTAATGGAAATTACAGCTAAAACTTTAATGTTACCTAATCAGTGTGCAGAGCAATTCTGGACCACTTGCACAACCCAATTCCAATATGACAAACAGTGACAATTATAAATATTACCAAACTACTGATGCAAATTAATTTACATTTGTTATTTAACATGAAGAGGAACTGTTTTTAAAGATCTTACTCATTAAATGCAAAAATCTGATGCATTTAGTGAAAACTGCAAGGCTATTTTATTTCTGCTGCTATAGTAGAGTTGTGAGAGCGATCATTTTGATGTCATGCATCTACTGTCTTTCTTTTCTCTGAGCTCTGAATGTTTGCATTCTGTCTTCATTTACTCCTTTGCAAGCTCATTGAATTTTATTAGTTATCACTGCAAGCTAAATGAAATACAAGTAGTTGCACAGCTGCAGTGATATGAGTCTGAACTGCCTCATCATCCTTACTTGCAGATATGAAAACAGGACAAAATGAGCTTGATTATAGATCTCAGGAACTTTGCCAGAACCAATATACAAGTGATTCTCTCAAAATGAAATCATTTTGCGCTGGGAATGTTGAAAAAAAAATCAACCAAACCTGGGGGGAAAAAAGAAAAAAAGGAAAAAAAAAACCCCAATAACAAAATAAACCAAAAAAGCCTAACAAACAAAAAAAAAAAAAAAAAAAAAAAAAAAAAATCCCACCCCCCCAAAAAAAAGGAAAGAAAATATAGTCTCTTTAATTCTCAGATGCTTAGATGCTTAGCATTCTTCGTCTTTTCAAGTCAGTGAGAAGTGTGGGCTCCCACTGTCTTCTAAAAGTTTGACCAATATGGAAAAATTTTTGCTCATATTTACGTTATCTTACAGTAACAGAAATGTATCCTAATGCTCTCTAGTTGAGCGTGTGTAATTGTGGCAGAAACAGCTGTGCCTGAATATTGATCATGGCTATCAAAATAAAGCCATTTATTTTGTGCACATTGAAGTATGTATTTTAAGCTTCCAGAATGAGCACTTTTATACTCTGCAGTTAGATAATTTCACAGTATTACAGCAGGCATAAAGACTGGAATGAGGGAACATCTCTCTAGTGGGGTTGTACCTGTTGAACTGCTGCTTGTAATTCATATTTAGTGCAGGATGTGTTTGTTTTGTAAATACTGTTTTCTGCTGTTCCTACTCTGTAGATTCACAAAAACTATGCCTTGAAGATTTCAAGCTGATTTGCCCTGAGATTTTTCCCAGTGGTGCAGGTTGGCCTAAGAAGCTCAGATCAAGGCAGTGCTGTAAGCAGGGAGCAGCAATCTGTCTGCTGAGACTGGAGTCATGGAGCTCTAGTGCCTGACTCCAGAGACAGCGTGTCCTTTCACATGGGCTGGCTGTCTGTCTGTCCTGGCTTTGCACCAGGGTCACAAAGGCACAGTGCAGGTGAGGCTGTGCAAGGAGCTGATAGAGACATGGAATGGCAAAGGGAAGTCATGGGACTGGGTGTGTGTCATGAGCACAGCTACTTTGAGCTGACATAGGCAGGCATGACTGTGTGGTCTGTATAGGCACAAAAGGATAGAAGATGCTTTTAGTGTAAAGCCAGCCTCCCTTGAAAGTAATGAAAAGGTGCTGAAGGGCTGTGCTGTTCAGAACTGTAATACCGTGCCTTCATTCCAAAATAGCTTTAATGTTTTATAATCAGCTTTTATCAGTCAGATAGACAGTGTGGAGTTTTTTTAAAAGATAGCTTTAAAAGTAGTTTTTTAACATATATTTTGGATTTCTGCATTAGACTCTCCAGAATGCTATTAAGAATGAAATCTGACAGATCTTTCATGAGTTTATTTGTAAAGAAATTCTTCAATTCAATGCAAGTTTCTTACTTGCTTTTTGGTTTTAGTTTCCAAGGTAAATAAATTACTAGTAAATGAATATTTCATTTCTTTAGTACTTTAAGAAACAAACAATTAGTTGAGCAGCTGTTTATTCTTCCTTCTTTGCAGTTCTCTTAATGGCAGGTTTTGAAACTGAAGATTGAAGGAACAAATCTGCCATCCAAATATTTTCAGTATTTTTTATGGGTTTTTTGGTTTTGTATGTATTTATACTTCCTCTGCTTAGTGTCACTTTCCGTGAAAAAAATAAATACAATAATAATAAAAATAGTCATTTTGCAATAACATATAAATATTTTATCTTTGCTCTTAGTAAAACAGGAAAGTTCAAATTATGTTTTCTCATCTGATTGCAGTTAATTATGTTCTTGCCTGAGGTGCCTGTGTTCCCTCCACATAAATCTGTTTTTAAGAATTCCTTCCTTTTTCCTGTCAGATTTTAAAAAGGTGAAAGCTCTCAGTTGCTAAAATAAATTTTTTGTGCGTATTTTTTTGTTAGAATAAGAAAATATTCCACTGTAGGAAAAAAGTTGTATTCCCTTGCTTGGAGAGTGGGGAAAATTTATTCACACATGAGTATATATAAAAAAAATTGAATTTTACACAGATAATGTGCTTTCCTTTCAAGAGAGGAAAAATATTGTTGTGACTTTTTTTTATTTGGAATTTTATTCTTTGCTTCAAGTCTTGGAGTAAGGCATGGTGGGTGCTTCAAGTCCTGTGGGAATACGTGCTACAGTGCTCAACTCTGCTTGCTAAATCCATTACCTCTGGATGTTGCTGACACACTGTATGACAGTAAACTGAGAAGAAGCAAGGCAGTGGCAAGTGCTGGTGACTTGCTGCTGCACTGAGGGTTTCACTTCCCGTTTTTCCAACATGACCTATAGCACTGTCTCTCCTTTGGCCTGGATGGGGCCTGGATGGGCCTGGATGGGGCAGGCAGCCCTGCTATACCCAGAGAGATCAATATGCTGCTGGCTGGCTGCAGGATAAGAAGCACTGAAATGGTTTGAGTTGAAGTTGTTAGGCCTAGTAAGTTTTAAAATATGCCTAAGGAATTGGCATGGTTTGGTTCATTGGTTCATCACCACCGGTTCACATGCAGTAGTTTTTGGCATATGCTGAAACCAGTATATTTTCCATCAGGGTTCACATGTGGAAACACCTAATTCAATCTTTTGTTGCAGTAAATACTTTAATATCTCTCTTCTATTGCATCAAGCAGAATGCTTGGGAGGCAATGCAAAAATTTGAACTTCAAAGTACTTCTTTAAATTTATTTCAAAAAGTGACAGTGTTTTCAATGGCACTGATAAATTACTATTATATCTTGTAATGAGAGAAACTTCTGCCTCCTACAAGGCTATTCATTGTGGGAAAGGGAAGCAGGATGGGCTCTTACCTTGTGCCACTCTGGTGGTACCTGTAGAAACAAGACTGTAAAGATTTCTTCTTCTGTATCATAATGGAGAGCATCAGCTTCCTCATACACAATTTTAAATACCAAACATGTGACTAGACAGGCCAAGAAAAGCCCTTTTGTTTTATTTTGGTTTGCTTTTGTTTAATCTTTAAGATTTTGAACATAGGAATTCACTTACTTTTGTGCTTTCACATAAATATTGGCCTTTCTTTTGGATGAAAAATTAGATTTTCTTGCTGAGTAACAGAGAGCAAAGAAGGCAGAAGTTTCAGGAAATGTGACAAAAATGACTGAAGGCTTCCTTTATTACCTACCTTTTGTAGTAGGTAGGGACAAAGTATGCGAAAAATTTGCTGCAATCCTTCAGGAACAATAACAGTAGGCTTTCTTATTATTCTTGAGAGTTTTTCAGAGAGAATTCTGAATTTCAGAGGAAATAACTCTTCCTTACAGGATCTTAAGCTAAGAAATAGCCTGTAAAGTTGTCTGAACTTAGCTACTGTTTCTCAAATAATAGTGAATAAGGACATGTGAAAAATGTGAAACCTGACCATATATTACTATATATATTACTATGTACATTTTTATATATCACCAAATATTTAAAAAAAAAAGTACGTTAGATATTCAGTTTATAGTTCACTTAATATATGGTCAAGCTTCACATTTTTCACATGTTCTTATTCACTAGAACTTTTTCATATGACTGCATTACCTCAATCCCTAGAATAGGAATTCCTGAAATTCCTAGAATAACTGTCTCCATTTATGATGATTGACATACCAAATAAGCAGGTACTATATAGTCAATCTGCTAATGTGTGTGTTTATTAAAATTATTTCTTTGAAGTAGAAGTTGAGCATTGTTGAGCTATAAGTAAGCCACTCTTGGGTTTATTTGAGAGTCACAATACTAATAGATTGTACACATGTAAACACACAGAAAAGTTTCATTTCTCTACATTAAACACAAAGGATAAAATTAACATTTACTTCAGTTTAAAGTCGGAGGAGTAAATGACAAAGCATTACTAAATCTTTGTCAGAAGTAATACTTATTTTTTCATAGTTTTACAATAAAAAATAATTAAGCTCCTAATAAGAAGTAATTCCTAGTTTGGTTTCAAACAAGTCTACCCAAACCCTTAGCTCAGTTAAAGTATATTTATGGATACTACATATTATTTGAATTACAGTCATTTCAATGGAAAAATAATGTAAGGCAAAAATACTTTGATTGCTTGTCAAAGTTTCTCAGAATGTTGAGGGCAAAAAAGATAAAACAGCCACTGAAGCCACTGGTATTTTAAGCTGTTTTCAAGTCTCTCTATTACTTTTTGATCTTTTTATAAACATGATCTATCTACAGCATAGTAGGTAAAAGAATACTCTTCCCAGCCACTCTCCCCATATTTTTATCCCTGATCTAAATATCTGTATCAGCAGAACACTGGCAATTACACCATTGCTTTAAAAACACAGTAGATAACTCTTCAAATGCCAGGTAGTCAAAGTGATACCACATTCTTGTAAATTCTTGAGGTGCAGAATCTGTAATGCAGAAACTTGTAGCTAGAAGCAGTGAGCAGTGGTGGGTACTTGAAATATGATTTTGGCTTCTGGGAAGGAGAAGAATGAGGCCCTATTGCTTCCATTCCTTTATTGTAGAGTTTTTTGGGTCAAGTTGTATTTCTGTGTGTTGTTGTTTTGATTTTTGGCTTTGGTTTTGGTTTTAATCTTGATGTTGGCCTACCAAATTCATGTTTGTGTGGGTAAGTAAATGACCTAACATCCAGTGGTGGGACATACTGAAACCAGATGTTCTGAGCATCAATCAGTCGCCAGAAGTCAATAATTCATGTGTGAATATTTTGGTGACTCCAGTCTTTTTTTATATTCGTAGTAACAGTATGTAGCAACAGGGACCGAAACTGTTGAGGATTTTTTTTTTTTTTTTTACAATTTTCACGGATCCATGTAAAATAAAATAAAAAGGCAGTCCCCCAAATGTTTCTAAGCAATCCCTTCCTCTCCCCTAATGGTTTAAATAATTCAAAAGATAATTCTGGTGTTAAACTTCATGGCCTATGAGTGTCTAAAAGATTTTAACTTGCCATTTTTATGATGCCCAAAATTCTAATATCTACAAAAGACTTTTTGTTTTCATTTACTCTGTTCCACTTTTTTTTTTTTCAGTTACAATTACGAGAGAAGTCTTTTAAGCCCCTGTTAGAAATAAATTAAACCATCACTCAGTAGCAAACATTCACTGCCCTTACCAGAAAATTTGATTTAGAGTGTAATTTCAAATTAAAATAATATTTAATTTGCTGTCAAAGTTGCATTCAAATAACAGCCTTCTTAGAATTGCTGACAGGCCAGCACAGATACAGGTTCTAATCTACTTTTCTGGCTACTGTTGTACTTGTGCAGAAATCTCAAAACCTGAGCAAAATGGCAGAATTTTACATGGGCAGAAAATCAAAATAACTGACACATGGTTCAGTATAGCTAGAAAATAATTAAACAAGCTGAAAATGGGTACAGGTAGTTTTGGCCGATGCCATTTTGGTAATGGTTTATGGGGAATGATAGACCTCAGCCTGTCCAACTTTCAAATCACAATTAGGAGCAGGGTGCTTTTTGAGTGTCACCAAAAAGAGAGTATTTAAATTCTGTTAAAGTCAAAGTCAGTTTGATTAATCTTAAAAGCAATTTATGTTGCATTGGATGATGTTTTACCCCAGTGACCCAGCCCATGTAAGGGTGGTGCTTGGTAGGAGTAGCAGGAAGTTGTAAGATTCTCACTGACTCAGGGGAGTGTCCAAGTGGTACTGGATACTCCAGTTGTTTTTGGACACATCCCAGCTCTAGACCTAGTCCTGCACTAAGCTACATTGAAAGCTGAGTAGACACCTACTTTCATCTGAACTTATACATATGAAAGTATATGTAAACATCAAGGAGCCTTGATGATGAAGTAGAATAGCCCAGGACTTAATTTGTCATGTCATCACAGTCAGTAAGACTTATACTGAGGTATAAAGACTTTCCTTGTTTAAAGAAGTGATTACAAAAATAACAGACTGCAAAATTTCTGGGTGAGAGAGGAAAAATAAATTAGTGAAAATGGAGGTGCAAAATGTAGTGTTTCTAATTGTAAAAAATGTCATAGTAAATTATTTTAGTGGGTGGTAAATGCACCAATATGCATAGGAGTGTCTCAAATTCCTTTCAGCAAGAGAATGAACAGTGTAATACTATGGTTTTGCCATATAGTATTTCTGATGAGAGGATAAGGAGTAAAGTGAAAACTACTTCCGCTGAAGTCGGTAGTTATGTCATAGTTAGAAGTGATTATTAACTATGTCATAGTTAGAAGTGATTATTAAAGAGTAATTTTCTTGAAATACAACACAAATTATACAAGCAAGCTGATATTTTATTTTGATGAATGATTCCGGTTGGAATTTTTGTTTACCCAGTCACAGCCAGCTCTGCAGGTAGCTGTGACTAAGAGGATGTGAAATTCTCACTGTCACCTCATTCTTAATTAGTGCATTGATCCCGTGTGATCCCTGTAGAGTAAACACTGAGATTTCACAACAGTTTTTCCCTTAATTCATTCCTGCCTGAAAATCTGTATCACCTAATATTTAAAAAAAAATGTATGTTAGATATTCAATTTATAGTCCACTTAATATATGGTCAGACTTCACATTTTTCATGTGTTCTTATTCACTAGAACTTTTTCATATGACTGCATTACCTCAAGAACATAGTAAATAGAAAACCCAGATAAGTATCTCCTGTCACCTCTGGTTGTTCCCTGTTACTGTAACCTATTAAAAAAAACCCAGCTCTTTACTCTGGCAGTAAAGACATATATTTAAACCTAGGTACATTCTCTACTATTTCTATTTTATAGCCTTCTTCAGTAAATATTTTGGAGCATGCAGTTTTCTGTAATACAGTGAGCTTCCCGTTACCTGTGATGCAGTGGGAATACCATGGCTCACAGTACCTTTGGAAAGGCAGCTGTCCCCTGGAACACTTGTAGAAACAGATTCCAGGAATCTTAGAGCACACACATGTTCTGGTGGCTGCCCTGGAGCGGGGTCACCCATTATGCACAATGGTGTGTGTTAAACAAGGCACAAAAATGGGTTGGCTAATTCTGAGGTAACTCCTACATTTGTGTGTAAAGCTCTACACACAAGTGGTCTGTGAACCAGAAAAGTCTGTTTGCACACATATGGTTTTTCAACTTAAATGGCTCCCTGTACATGCAACAAGTCTGTTTTGGTAAATCTTTGTGGACATGAGCTTTGGGTTCATCCTTCAAGTACCTAACTTGTTAATTGAGACTCAGCTTGGGTATAAGTCACCTTGTTGGCTGTGTTTCAGTGCTGGCCACACTGGAGCAGGGCTAACCTGTGTAGAGGGGTCCTAAAGAAAGTCAACACCTTGTTCTTGGCTCTCATGGTTCTCTACTAAGAGCTGCTTATTTTAGTGCTGTGTGCCAATGGACACAGCTAAACCTGCCATGGAATCCTGGGATTACTCAGTAAGGTGCTTCCTATCTTTACAGTTTTAAAAATCTAAACCTCTCCATATCTCCATAAAGAAACAGCTACAAATCTCACCTGTGTGTCTGGTTGTTCATGATGCATTGCTGGGAGTCAGGAAAAGATTTGCATTTCTATAGCTTACAGCTACAAAGCTCAGACACTGCTTAAATGGTTTTTGAAAGTCTGGAAGACAGTGCTAATAAGCAAATGTCATGTTGAAATGCAGTTTTCATTACCTAACCCATAGATTTTTAAATGCTTGTAACTTCAAGTGCTTTTCAGAGGCTGAAATTATTCCAGGCTCTGTTTAAACTTGAGATCATTAATTTTTAATTTTTTAAAAAATTATTTTTTATTTTTGAAAAGGCAAAAAAAGGAAAGGAACACCAAACTTCTTTATTTCTAATTAAGAATTTTTTTCAACTACAGTACTTAAAAGATAAAACTTTTGTTTCAACCTTCAGTTCTTCATAGACTGTGTAAACCTTTAAACACTAATCCTCTCATAAAGAAAATTGGTGCAATAACTCTGGGCCTTTGCCTGTAAAAAACTGTACTTTATGAGATATTAACTCTATACTATTACATTGATTTGTAAGTAAAGGGAACATTACTGAAATATTTTTTGTGGAAAGGAGTGGAACCTAAAATACCAGTACAAAATTGAACTGTGAGTGGTAGCTCCATAAAATTTGAACTGTTTCATTAAAAAGTAATTTTTTGTGAAAGAAGTTAGACTCAAATAGTTAGGCTTGTAATGGAAACAAGTTTAATTTACTCATTGAGACTCAGTTTTCTAGGAAGGAGTGGTAGAAAGGCAAAAGCTATGATTATTAGTAAAATTATATTCATTGAATATTTACAAAGTTGTTCCTTCTGTCCTCTTGACAGTTTGGTGTATAAAATTTTCACATCATAATTATACAGCGTCGTACATATTAGGTCCTCTGAATAAAATAAATTCATCTTAGCATTTTTCTCTTTCAAGGGTTTAAAACACAACCCATAGACTCTCACATTTTGAGTTAAATTTAGAAGAGTTGGGCTCTTTGGTTTACTGAGATTTACTTCACTTTAAACAATGTTTTAATACTTTTTAGCTTTGTTTTGTTTGATAGGAGAATTCCATTTGGATATACCTCTATTTGTGCTGGTCAGAACAAAGCAAAAATAAAACAAGGAAATGTACATGGACGTTTTCTCTCCTTTTTTTTTTGTACAATTCAGACATATGTGTCCTTTTCCTTAGAGATCCTTAGCAGTGAAGTGAAAGTTAAATGAGGTTTTTAAGTGAAATGCTAGCCATGTACAAATAGTGTGGTGGAGGATGACATCATGTGTATGATGGGAGGGATTGAGTAGGTTGGAAACAGTGTAAGCATAAGCAGATTATTTTCTTTATATAGAGTAAACTGGGCATTTCAGTCATTATTTCAGTGCAGCTTTCTAGTAAAACTGTGTAAGTTTTGAGGCAGTCTCTGGAGGAGGGGAACAGTGCTGGCTATCAGACATGTATCTCAAATGCTAGATTTCTGAGTATTCAAGTAATTGAAGTTGGTTTGCAAAGACAATAGATAGCACTGACAAATTCAAGTATGCCTGAATTTAACCATGTATCTTGTAATTAATCAAAGTGTAGTGCGAGTATTTCTTCCAGGAGGCCATGAGCACACAGGGCAGATGTGAGGATTGCAGCCAGCGGTTGTGGCTCTGCTCTCACCACGACTTACAAGGATAATGCACAATTGCAAAGGGCTTCTCCCCACTTTTCTGCTCTGCTGTGGGAGTGGCTGAAGATGGATTTTTTTCAGCTTAACTACTTAATGAGACTGGTGAATGAAATCACAGTTTTCATTTCAGCCTTAACAGCTTTAAGGCATCTGTAGGGAAAAGTAATTTTAAGCATCTAACTCTTACGTTTAAGCTGATTAACTCTGCTGCTCCACTCCCTAATCGCTCATCCCTTTCAACATATAGGCCATCACTTTTACCTTTTCCCTTACCCACAACATTTGAAAGTAGTTTTAGAAGCTGATACTACTCAAATATTGCCATTTTTCTATTTTGTGCTTTTTTAGTCCTCTGTGAGTATCTCAAACAGTCTATCAGTGGACAACAAAAAGTAGTTTGTCATGTAGCTCAGTTTGTCCCTTTTGAATTTTAGTTTGTCATGTAGCTCAGTTTATATATTAAATTTTGTCCTATTTAACCTGTCTTCAGTTGTTCATTCACAACCAAAATTTAGAATTTGTTCATCTCTCTGACCAGTTCCTTCACTTCAGTAAATCTGCAGAGGATTGTGATTGTCATATGGCAACACAGTTAAGAAAGGCAGAGGGAGAGACTAAAGTTTTAAAAACAGGGAGTAGAGTTTAAATACAAGTCTGCATATAGTTACATTCCACTGGTTTGTAGGCCATATTTCTTTGTTGAATGCTCATTCCTTATAGTACCTGTATCATATTAGTGTCTAAAATATGTACCTAGAAATTAGAACATGAGAGCCTTTGATTAAGCCTGCAGTTAAAATAAAACAACACTTCCAAATCCAATAAACAAGTAAAAAAATATAAATCCAAAGAAAATTGATTTTTAAAGTCTCTTTTCCCTCTTGTTGCCTCCCTCCTTCCCTTCCTTCACCATCCCCCTCCCAGATTTGGATCACTGACACAACCCTTTTGAATTTTAGTAAGCATGCAATTTTTAGAAGATTTATAAATCCTCTTTAAATATAATCTTGATTCTACTAAAGGCAGAGGCACAAAAGGTTCTCACATGTATGAGAGTGAGTTATCAGATGTCTAGAAAATAAGAGGGCTTGTTTAGCTCTGTGGTTGTACATCACCTGTCCTGTCTGGGGACACCTGTCTGAGGCACCAGCCATGCCTGTTTTCCATGTTTCATCCCAGTTGCCAACCAGAGTCCCACTCAGCAGGCATCTCATGCTCTGCTCAGAGGAGCAGGTTGGATCTCAGAAATGATCACATGCACAGGGCAACAGGGCTGTGCTCCATCAAATATGCAAGGACGAGGCAAGGAGCTTGCCTTTCCAGTACACCAACAAGGAAGCTGTAGCTTTGGAAGATAGGGTGTCAGATCCAAGTCCCCTGGAGCAGAAATGAAAAGGCTTCTGAGGCAGGTCTGAGACACTCCTTTCCCCCACCCTCTGATGAACACAACGACAAGAATTGTATCCACCCTGTATCCTTCCCAATAATTTGTGGTCCACTGTCCAGCTGTCCTTCTGGATCTGAACATCAGACAGCTCTCAGCATGCTTGGGTGAAGCCAGTCACGTCCAACCTGTGGGTCAAGATCTCTCAGGTAATTATTGACTGGATCTTCCTTCATGCCTAGTAATTCTTCTCCTTTCCTCTCTTTTCCTATGGAAATAGAGAACTGGGAGACCTTGTTGTTTCACCTTCAGAAGGAGGCAGAAGAGGCATCAGTTATCTCAATGTGTATCTATGTCTGCTGTTATTAAATCATCCACCCTATTCAACCATAGTCCCACGTTTTCCTTGTTTCACTTCTACCACTAATTTTATGGTCTCTGTTGTATTCAATTTCTTTTGCCAATCTTCCTCTAGTTCAGCTTTGGCCTTTCGTAATACCATCCCCTGCATGCCCAGGCAGTGTTTTCAAACTCCTCCTTTATAGCTTGTCTCTGCTTCCATCTTCTGACGGAGGAAGAGTTTTATTCAATTTATATTTAGTTTATGTGAATGCTCACTGCATGTGTGAGAAAACTGGGAAACTGCATATAAATAGAAGCAGTTGAAGCTTGCACTTCAAGAGGTACACAGGAGACTTCTACGTGGGCTTTCTCTCGTCAGTTTGTGCATAACAGTCACTTGGTGGAAAAACGTTATTAAATGCTTCTGTAGGAATGATGTGATATATCCAATGTGAACACTTTGCTTTCTGTTATCATTTAGCCTCAGCACCACTGGAGTGACTGTAATTAGGCACAGTTTATTTTATAGTTCAATACAAAAAAGTTGGATTTGACTAGTGCTTTTAGCAGTAATAAAAATATTAAGAATCATAGTTCTATTCCTCTTGGAACTCTCTACTGATAACTGTCTTGGAGTAAAAGATGTTTTTCTCTGGATTCTGTTTTCAAAACTTCTGTATATGTGTTTTGTATTAATGAGGAGGGAAATTGAGGACTTGAAGTCAAGTGAATTTTTTTAATATGATTTCTCCAGTTAATGATTTAGGTATTGATTAGGTATTAGGAAATTTTACATAAAATAAAGAGATTTCAGAAGGAGAGATAGTTTAGAAAACCTGTATGGAAAATATGATTTTTTAAACAAATTTTAACTAAGCCTCAAGTCTTTTATATATTGTATGATAACTGAATCTTAAATATAGACTATACTGAAAAGGAAAAAGAACCACTGAAAACTCAGTTCTGTGCATCTGTAGTTGTTTTGCTTAGTTACTTATCTAGTGTGTCTCTGCCTACCACTGTAGTAACAGATTTATCTGAAAGAATCACCAGTTATTCTGTTCCAAATTATTGTTATAATAATCTAAGCAATGTTCAATTGCTATCCTCTGATATTCAATATGATTACAGTTATAATCCACATGATGATCAAATGTTTTCTTTTGATAGTGTCTTGTTACTACCCACTCACAACAGAGACAGTATGTTGTTTATCTGTTATGAAATAGAGAGGAAAATAAGTGTTACTGAATATTCCAAAATTCAATTTAAGGGGAGTTATGAAGTAAGGTAGTCATTTAGAAGAGTTATTCAGTGAATCAGATCAAGCCCATTACATATGGCAAGGTACAAACCTTATTTAGATACATGAAGTTTCAGCTATTTATGTTTTTTCTAAAATTAGGTAAGCCATATTGTGATATGGAAATGTACACTTAGGGCACTCATGTAACTTTAACAGCCCTATCACCAATGCCCACACAACCTTAAGTGCTTTATCACAGCTGCTTTCCAAAGGCACACTTCAATTTCGCTGAAATCTTCAGGGCAGAATATATTTGAACACAGAAATAATTCTATTTTTGCATAGCAAAGCTTATGTCAGACTTAGAAGTTGCTTGTTATATAAGTGAAAACATTTTGGTAAGTCATTGACATCCATACTACTTAAAAGGTATCCTGCTTTTATGCTTTTAAATACAGGTTTGGTAGCCTGATTGCAGTTTCAACCTGCAGCTATCAGAGCTAGGTGTTGCACAACCTGGGACACGTGAGCAGAGAACTGCAGTAATGGAATAGACATTGTAAAAGAAAGGGCAAAGAGCTTGTTGGGGTGTGCCTCTCAAATGTCACACAGGTGTTAATTTGAGGAAATGATGACCTGAAGAGTGGCAGCATGGCTCCAAATGGTTCCAGAATCCTGAGTGTCCCTGCTGATCGCCTTGAGCAGCTACACTGCTGAGCAGACAAGTGGATGTCACAGCCTATTTTTACAAATATTAATTGCAGGAGTGGGCATGAAAGCAAGGAAGTGTGTAGGTAGATTCTAGCTATTCCCTTTGGAGTTAGTTGCAGTAATTTTAGAGCTGCACTGCATATGCCAATATTCTTGAAGTGTGAGTATCTGTACGTGTCAGCTGTAGAATACCTTAAATCCAGTTGATAATTGATTCATCTGAACTCTGTCAGATCATGGAGAAACAAGACCACTTCATGACCATGCTGTCAAGCTCTGTACCATTAAAAAGCCTGAGGAAATAATTCTTATTTTTGAAATATAAAAGAAGCCAGATTTATTGTCCTGATATTTTTAAAGTTTATTCATGACTATTTGTAATATTGTGAGAATGTAGAGTGCAGAGAGGCCTCACAAGATTCCCTTTTAAATTTCCAATACATGAACTATAATGTAGGCTTGAAATTGGCCATTTCTCTCTCAGCACACTCAAGTTCATATTTTACATATGTTTTACATATTTCTGCTAAAACTTGTTGTCTGGTGTACACACAGGTGAAGCTTGCATGAGGGATGAGGAAACACAACTGTTATCCATAATAGTCAGAAGTAGCCTGGATATTCAAAGTAATATAACTACATGAATAAAAGCAAAATGAAATATTCATGTAACTGAGAACATACATTTTTGCAAAAACTGAAGGAAAACAGAGAATTTCAAAACTTGGTTTCTAAAGCCCCAAGCCTCTGTGTAGACATTTAATACTTGCATCCAGAAAGGGATATATTGTTTTTAGTTGGTGAACATTCTAAAGTTATTGCTGTCAGTGGATACAGCAAGTGCTCCACATTTTAAAAGCAACTATGCACTTGGTGAATGAAAAAACATCTACAAGCCTAAATTCAGACATCAAGCTCTGAAAATTCTGGTTGGAGATAATATTGATGCTTTTCATATCTTATGGTCTGTGTACCTACAGGAATGTTCTGAGAAAACGTACTCTTCAAATCCCACACTGATCCCTGCTGATTCACCAGGCAAACAAATACCTCTTGCAGGGGTATTTCCTGGCTTTTCTTCCAGTTTCTGAATCCCTGCCCTGTCACTGAGTCTTCTGATAGGGGAAATCAGCTAAAGAAGGCTACATTTATACTTCATATATAGATTTTGTAGTTAACTTACTAAAGGATGGTAAAAACCAAAGAAAAACATTTGTTTTTTTAAAAAAGGCATACCCATTCAATTTGTTATTTTGACAGTAATTATATACAGCTTCTTGTTTCCAACAGACATTTTTGAAAGTATTCACAGAGCAATTAGGTTTGTTATTAAGAAGATGTAACATAAAATTTTGTATGGAAGGTTTTCATTTCATATCTTGATCCATGTCATTAAAATCTGGCAAAGAGGACTCTCTTTACCCATCTGTGAAAGATGGAGTACAGTCATTTTGGAGGATGCTAAGTTAATTCTTCTGCAGCCTTATTGTGGATAGCAGCTTGGATATCAGCAAGTATGTTTCAACTCTCTGTGAGAGAAGGGAGGATAAGAAATACATGCCCCAGAGTGGCATTGAGTAATTGTTTGGAGTAAAATGGGATTAAAGAGTAAATCCTACTTCTATAGCACCGACTGACAGATTTCATAGTGTGAGGAAACAAGATAAGCGGTAATGAAGAGGAAGTGTTAATCTGGTGTATTGTGTTTTTTCCTCAGTGGTCATGATTTTTTATTTTTTTATTTTAATATGGTTTAATTTACCTCATCACTTAACTCTTTCTACTAAGGAATCTTTTGTTTTGTGGCCAAAAAGGGAGACCAGTGCTCTCAGCTGTAAAGTTTAAGTGGGCTTTGCTTCTGTGTTGCACCTAAAAAAAACATATTGTCTTTAAAGGCTGAGACATCAGTTCCTGATGATGCTGAGAGGCAGAATGCTTATTCTGTTCCTTTGTTTGAATGTGATAAGTTTCCTTCATATATAGAGTTCCAAACTGAGGTTATTTGAGGTAAACAGTGGATATAATTTATGTGCAGATGTAATAGTATGTCCAGTGATGATGATACTGGATGTTTCTGTAGGCATTGCTTTTAAGGGAGTTGTCTTACCTGTCTTTGTGTTAAAGATTTAAAATAGTTCCATATTATCTGGTTTCTGGTAGTTTTTGTATTCATCTTGGCAATAATGAAAACATGAGGGTTATTAAGGATTTTTAGTTTATGAAAGACATGTGTTTAACTGAACCAAGAAATTAAATAATATATCTATGTCCTCTTTGTATTTTGGTTAGGCATATAATCTTCTTTCTTTGTTAATGAATTTGTTTAGCAGCCTCACTGAATACTCACTCAATATTGTTTAGATTTCATTTTATGAACTAACAGCAGTAATGCTGTACGTAAGACACGTTGGAGTTGATATTACATCAAGTTTTGTCATCACAGTATCTAGCTATATAAAGTTTATTGTAGCTGAACTGTGCTTTGTTTTGCTACCTAAGAATAATTTCTAAATTATTTGTGCATCTTAGATTGATCAGAAATTGTTTTGGTCAGTTTTCCCTAGATAAATTAATAGCCTTATTATTTTTCTAAACATTCAGAATTTTGCCAGTAAGCTGAAATCCAATTAGTTTTAAAGCTTGATTGAAAAAGTAATTTCCACTGCTTATCTTAGAAATGGTTTCTCAGTGTCCTAGGTTTCAAAAGATGCAACTCTTTCAGCTTTGAAAATTTGCATAGGAGTGTCTTTCTTAATTTTTCTGTTTTTTTTGTTGTGGGTTTTAGCTGCTGTCACTCTTTGCCTGTAATGATGTAATCATGGTGAACACTATTTTTCTGAGAGGCTTTCTGATTTAAGAAAGAATGCCAGACCCTTCAACTTTTTGGAAGCAGATTCAGAAAACACCTCAATAATTTCAGAAAATTTTTGCCTCTTTATCTTGATAGCTTTTGATGAAGAAGATTATGACATATTTATATTTAAGATAACATGATTTTCTAAATAATGACTGGGGGTTTGAGGTCCAAGAGCATGACATGACAGGTGTGAGACAGACACAGGTTTACCACACGAGCTACAGTGACTTTGCCTTACAGTGCCTTTGCCTTTTGCTGGCACTGTTTGGTATGGCAGATGCTCTTGCATCATCTGGTAGAGTCTCATCTCTGTGCAACTATCCCATCCTATAAATGGAGGCTGCATCTTTCCATGTGAGATGCTCATTGGGAATGAAGATGTTTTTCAGTTCCTTTAATATATCAGTTTGAATCCCATGAAACAGAGTTTATCAGCTGTCAGTGGTTTATCTTTCATCTCCTTCTACTCAGGATTGTTACAAAGTACAACTCCACATCTGAAGCAGCAAGAGGCCAATCTTCATCATGTAAACTATGCACATTACAAAATAATTTAATAATTTGGTAAAGTTTTTCCTTCTGCTTTTGGGCATCCTAAAAGTTTGTGTGTGGTCTGAATCTTCTCTTAAATAAGAAAGAGTAAAAGGCAGTGGAAAGAAAGAATGGTTTTGTACCAAAAGCTTTTTGAATGTTCTTTGTTACAGGTCCCTTTTCTTGTGTACCTGCAAGAGGTGTGCACACTAGAAGCAAGTGTTTCAACATATGTAGTAGAGTGACTGAATTAGAACACTAATTTACATGCTGGAATATGAGTCATGTTTACTTCTGCTGCTACATAATTCAAATATGTGTCCAGAGCAGTTAATCATAAAAGAGCTCAAAGTTAGGGGAGAATGTGACAAGATTAGGTTGATTACTAACCAGCCAAAACAATAAAAGAGAATCTAATTATCACTTGAACTCTCTCCTTGTCAAATAGTTGTGAATTAAAAAGGCCAGTATCCTATGGCATAACATAATAAATAAAAAAACCTTTGAAACTTGTTTAAGGAAGGAAACACGATTTTCTTTCTACTTGATTAAGTAAAAAGACATTATGTGTATCCCTATATTTTGTGTGTCTTCTCCACTAATGAACCAATTTAAGCTGTGTTAATTTTCATTGTCAAAGTTACCTAACATACCAACTGTTTTTATTCTCACTTGATGATATTAAATTAATGAAGAAAAATGGATCTGGAAAAAACAAACAATAGACACAACCTGTAGGAGTCCTGTCAGGTTTTGATTCACTTTAAGGGATTCCTTATGTGTGGTACAGACATCTGGGTAGCCTAAAGTACTCTCTTTATTTACAGGATTGTACTGGAGAGAGTGGATTTCTAAAAAATAAATCCCTCCCTCTCCAAACCCCTTTTCAGTTACAGTGTTTGAACTTGTCAAAACAAGAATAGGTCAAAGTCATTGGAATAGACAATTTTTTCAAGTTACAAATGCTGTGCATAAGCATCTTGCTCATGACTGATTTCAATGAAATTTCTTCACGGTCTCTCTGTTTGTTGTCACTTCTGTAGCAATACTCCAAATAGCTTGCATTTTTTACTGATACTATATTTGGTTCCAGAACTGGCTAAAAAGGAAGATCCCATTCTCAGTACATAGTTGCTTCCCACAGAAAAACTTCCCTTTTATCTGACCATGCTGCAAGGCAGCTGGCAAGCTTCAAACAGAATTTCAGGGGGAGCTTCTGGAGACAGGGACGCTTTGTTGGGCTGCCACGTTCAGTGCAGCCACATCATACCTCTCCACCCTACAAGACGGGATTGCTCTTGGCATTTCTGTGTCTTAAAAAAGGCCATCCAGGGAACAAACAAACAAAAATTGCTCTAACAACCTATGGACAGAACCCTTGGTTGTGTAGGGCTCTGTATTTTGTCAGTATTTTGCCCAGTAGCAGTCCAGTGAAACACCTTGGAAAGTAAGAGATACGCTTAACCCCTATAACAAAATAAAAAGTCTGTTGAACAAACCTGAAGTCTTCCAACTGCAGATTGCTGCAGTCCTATTTTGTAGCCCACACAGATGGCATTGTACTAGGGAATTATGGAACATAGATTGATTTTGTTTTTAATGAAAGGTAAAGGAGAATAAAAACGTAAGTGCCAGCAATTATCCATAGAAGCTGGAGTTTAAAAAATAGCAAATGATAAAGAAAAATACAAATTTGTATCTGCCTTAAGCTTATTTGTAATAGGTACAGAATTTACATAACTGTAGTGCTGGTACCTGGAAAAGTATGGAAAAAACCAGCACTGAAAAATCTACTTCATCTGTTCCATTTAAATTAAAATACTTGGTGGGAAGAAACAGGGAGGGAAGTCTTTAGGGACGGCTGGTTTTTTTGCCACTTTTCTTTTGAAAGATGTGCTTTAATTTTAACACTCTAATGATCTGATACACATCAACATGTTTTTCTCAGAGAGATCATAGCATTTTGTTCTCAGAAATGCAAAGCACTATGTTTTTAGGTGGTCTGTGATTTATTTTTTCTCCCCCAAACCTCATGTAGGTAGAATTTGCTGATAGTTGTTTTAAAAAAAAGGAAAAAATCTTTTATTTTGCTAAAGGTTCTCCTTATTTTGCATCTTCATTAGGCAGCTTTCTGTTGCATTCTTGTTTTTTTGTTCTGCTTTTCCAAAAGAGAACCTTTGGTTCTCTTTTGGTCTTTTTATTAGCATCAACCAGATTAGGTCTTGGAGATGTTTGGTAGACTATATTGTCCAACTTAGGTTTGCTGTTCATAATTTTCTTCCATTTTTCCACTTCTGATCAGGTGACTTAATACTCTTTGACTTTGGCTTAGATACCTCATATTGTATATATTTGTCTTACACATTTTGCATAGCTCAGCCTCAGCATATCTTCCAAAACCTCATTCCATACAACTTCCTTCTTAAATATTACCCTCAAATTTTCTGAGCATCAATTGACACAGATGTTCAAGGCATTGTGATGCCTGTTCTTGGGTTAGGCTTGCATGATTTGCCAGAAGCAATTGTCCTAGGTACTAATTATATTCCTAAACACCTTGAAATTATTTAATATATATAGCTTCCCCTTACAAGTATAAGTGCTTCAGATGAAATACAGATTGTAAACACTGAAGTCAACCTTTGATCTATGAACAACAATGGGAAACATAAATAGGGACATTGTGAGAAGTTACCAAAGCCTTTTATGTATGAAAATTATTGGAAAAATCTGACATAGTAGTAAGGTGAGAAATAGGGTGTGTTGATTTTAATAAAGATACAAAAGGAACATGTGTCATCGAAGAATTTTAACGCATTCAGGAGAGAGCTGAATACAATTGCAAATGATAAAGTAGACTGATAGAACAAGGTAATAAAAAGGCTTCAGAATAGAGAAAATCATACCTTTTCAGATCATCTCTAAGCAAAATGTCAAATCAAAGTGGGAGGGAAAATATCTCAGAACCACAGATTTATTAAAATCTACTTATATTATGCAATCTTGAAAATCTTAATTCTCTAAATATGCAAATAAAAAGATTTGGTGGGTGACTTCATAGGTGGCTTAAATTTCAGCTTTAGAAGAGAAGGGCTTGATAAAATGACTTTAAAAAAAAAAGAAAACCTGGGTTTAAGCCTCATATGTGTAATCATAAAGTAGGTTAGATGTGGTAAAATTTATTAAACCTTTCAGAAATTCTGCATTAAATTAACTGTAATTTTTTGGTGTCATCTTAGCAGGGCTTTGAGAAACTGCAACTATTTGGGACCCATATTTAAGAAAAGAACAATAAGCCAGGAGTAGCTGGTTTGTATATTCACTGTGCCAGATTAAAAGCAAAATATTTCAGGTTTCACCCTGCATGTATGTTGAGTGGTAAATCCTGCTGGGGGGGGGGGGGGTGTCTTTTTGTTAAAAAAAACAAACAACCCTTTTTAAAACATTGCAAAATTTATGGGAAACTACTTTTCCTTTCATAACTCAATCCAATAATAAGTCAGTAAGGATAAGAATGATATTTTAATTCCTCATTTCATAATGAGAAGAAGCAGTAACTTCAAGAGCCTGTATCTGTATTCTGTGGCCAAATTGTGTAAGAAAACTGCTTTATTTCTATACTGATGCAAAGTTCTTTTAATCTGGTGGGAAAAAACCTTTGATTTTTAAGTCTCAAGTAATGTGGCTCAATAGCAATTTAAAAAGTGCCATTTAAAAAGTATGAAGATTAGAACTGATGTGTAAGCTAACTCAAGTATGCCTACAGCTGCTCTGGCTGCCCAGTTTGCTGTTCTGTTCCTTCAAGTGCCTGATGTGCCTAAGTATGTCTCCAGGGAAAGCATGTGCTGCAGAAGCTTGAGACAGGGAAGATACCAGTTTGTCATCTAATTCTGCAGCACGTTCTACAGAGGCAGGGGAGGTTCAGTCCTGAGACTGACACTGAGCTGCATCACACAAGAGGCAAATCTGGCCTTGGTGGAATAGCAGGTGATGTCTGCTTCAGGGAGATTTCACTTTTTCCACTTTCTGATGGTCCTGAGCCCTGTCTCTGGGAGTCACTGTCACCCATGTCCTTCTGCTGGCCTCCTCTGCAGAAGGATATGGCATGAAGTGCCTGAGTGGGAAAGCTGCTGGAGCTGAAGGTGAATCTGAAGAGCTTTTGTCTTCACTGATTCCACCAACTGAAGATTGTTTTGAATATGGGCTGCTGCTGCTGAAGACACATTCTAGTCTTTCCACTAGCTTCCACTAGTCTTTCTAGTGGAAGCTTCAGTGTCTCAGCAAGTGGTCAGTATGGCCTCCACAAGAAGCCTTGAAGCCACGTTATTTCCTGGTATCACACAGACTTCTCTGGAGCTTGGTGTCCTTTTGGTTACTGCTTCTGTTGCAGGAGTCTCCCTGCAGTGTTATTACCCTTATATAGCCTTCCTTTTCCCTTTGGTTGTTTGCTGTTACCTGTTATCACCTCTGAAAATGACAAAAAAACTGATATTTACTGGAGGAGAAGGCACTAACTCTCTGTTGCCTTCTCTACACATGTTCCCTGGGGTTCTACACTTGCATCTGCTCCCTAGCCAGTGAACCCTGGAAAGTTTTAGGTTATTTTTTTGAGGTTTCCAATGAGTGTCAGGAGCCCTTTGTTCTTGGAAGTGAAGAAAAACAGCTGAGGCAGACAAAAGTGCTTTCTCCTACTGATCCCTACAGCATATGAAACAGAATAGGAAGCACAAGAGATACATGAAATACAAGACTGACTTTTCAGAGTAATTCACAGCATCCAGACTTTTTTAGATTTCATAAATCACACAGGAATTGTGACCCTGGGAAGGGTCAGAATGATATAACGAAAGTTAAGGAAAGAGGAGGTGTATGCCATATGTGAGTGCAAAGTTGCTCCCTGAGTTCAGCTAGGTAGAGGAGAATACAAATTGAATATTCTCAGCCTCTAGCAAAATAGTCCTCTCTCTTACTCTCTTCCCATGTTATATTCCACAGATGTTGCTTCTCCAAAGTACTGTGGGTCCATTGGACTGTGGTGTTTCCTTGGGATAACAATATGTATTATCATTAAGGGAAAAGGATTTGTGCTCTTATTATTTTGCAGATTTTAATGTATTTATGAGGACCGCTGAAAAAGAACAACTAACCTCTCCAAATAACCTAAAGCAACAACAACAAAAAAAATCCCAAACAAAAACAAACAAACAAACAAATTCTCAAAACAGTTTTAAGATATGCATATGCCTGAAAGCTTATCTTTGTAGATTAAAAACAGGGAGGAAATTAAATACTCTAACCTTAGCCTTATTAGTCTCTTGTTGATGGACATTTCTGAGGTGAAAGTTTGGGTTTTTTCTCAGCATTTGCTGAGGAATGTATATATCTATATGTGTATATATATGTGTATGTGTATATATATGTGTATGTGTCTATGTATATATTTCAACTATTGGCTGGTCCCTCTGCTCACACAATTCTCTGAAGGAAAGAAATGCCTAAAAGGCAAGAACAGAGGACAAGATTACCATGTTACACAAATGCATACTGTGGCAGGGAGGGTAGCTGAGTTGAATGGAAAATAAGACTATAAAACTTGGATGAAATAAGAATAGATATCAAAATCCCAAGCAGAATTTGAAAACAAGCTGTAGGCCTGAAAAAATCAGCTTTTTGTAGTATGCTTACATTTTCTTAAGGATGTTACCAAGTTCTGGAAAAAGACTTAAAAATCTTGTTTCTAATGCCTTAAGTTTGTGAAAGGATCTTCTGTGTTCTGTATTTTTTTTCTGTTGTTGTGGGGCCTTTTTTCCCTCTGTTTTCCTTTCACCTTTTGCCCCAGAGATGGTACATGAAGAAAAAAATACACTGTTGTGGTGCTTTTGACTGCATGATTTAAGATTGGCATCTGATATAGACACCAGGGCAAGGGCTGCTTTGAGAACTTAACTGGCTGGCTGCTTGCTGTTTTATATTTCCCTTGCAAGGACATCTTTGAAGTTCCAGGTGATGTAGGGGTAGTGTAATATCATCTCATTGCCATCAGTTTTATTAATAGCAAGTAGTGCATATGGCTAGGTAGAAGCATTCTCTGTTGAACCATACTTCTACTAAATGGATTGGCTTAGATTATTTTATAAATCCTCCTTTAGGAGCATAAGGGGCAGCTACTCAGATACACAGCTTTCTTAAATATTTTGCTTATAATGTTTGCATCACATCTACTAAGTGGTATGAAGATAATTCAAAAAATGTATTAAGATGCAAGATGATTCACTAGCAGTGAGCTGCAGATGGTCTATTACTGAATTACTAAGTAACAGTGGGAAGGCCAGGACAATAATTATGGCATTTACCTGCACAGTGGCCAGCAAGCTGTTCAGACCTAGTTGTCTGAGAGGCAGCCTTGCTGTTTTGCACACTAAACATAATTTTTTGTTCACTTACTCATTATCAGAAGGCAACTGAGAAAAAGAAACCCTTTGTACACAGGGTTAGAATAAAATAAGTCTGTTAAGGGAATTCTCCAAATTTCTACTTTAATACCAAGAATTCCACAGTATGTAAATAGTTACAGTCAAAATTAACATTATACATAGGAGATCATAGCCCTGTATGTAGCATCTCACCACAAGGATCTGAGCATTTTCTTGCAGGGAAAAAAAAATTGAGGAACATGCTTTGCTAGAATTTAGCTCAAGTATCTAACAGACTAAATACATTTTTGTCCTTTTCATCATCTTTGTTGCATTCTCATGCTTTTCTATTTATAATCTAACTGCCATATAGATAAGCACTTCACTATAAATTCATCAGAAGAAGGATCAAATGAGTATGAAGCAATCTACAGTTACTATAGCAGAGACTTTAATTATCCATGCCCAATATATAATTGAGTAAGAAAGCAATGGGTTTTTTTTTAATAAAAAATAACACCTAGGCAATTATCTGGGAAGATTACGTAATTTAAAATGTATTTTCATGACTGTGTCTTATCATTTTAATCCATTTAATCTCAACATTTAGGTAGAAATGAATTACAAAAACTCATTTTCTTTTTAACAGTTCAACTACCTGTTTGTAAAATGTCTATGAGAGAACAAAGTCCCCAAGGTGCATTTCAGGATGTTTTCCATGCTAGAAAACAGCAGAAAGCCTTATCACTCAGTAGTTTTTATTGACTTTCTGTGCAGTTCTGTCTCTCCTGGTGAATGTCTTTTGTCTCATATTCCCTCAAGTTCATTCAAGTAGCAGAATTACACAGTCCTGTTCAATGTCAACAGGTGCGCCCAAATTTTATCTCTTTAAATAATTCATTGTTGTTTGAAACTCTTTTTGTAAACAACATCTGACAGTAGAAGACTGCTCATATTCTTTTTCTTCTTTACTCAGAAATGTCACTCATGCATTTGATTACATAGTTTAAGTATGAATTTATTATTAAGCACATGTCCCAGATTCCTCATTCTGCATAATACATTGAGCCAAACAGATGCATATAGTAATTGTTCATGCATTTTATTTTACTGGAGTAAAAGTAACTAATGTTTTACTGTAGATTAAAGCCTTTTCTTTTACTTTATTGTCTTGAAAATCACAATTTAAGGCATATAAAAACTGAGAGAGGATGATCAGTTGGATGCCTTGTTAGCTGTGGCTGATGACTTTAAATGGAAGAAGCTTTTTCAAATGATGGAAAATGATTGATTTAAAACAAAGCTTATTCTTCTTACTTTTTTGCCCCCGTTGCCAAAATGCTTCCCCCAAGCTGCTGCAGATGGTCACAGTCTTTTTTCAAACTTTTTTTGTCTTGCATTTCCACAGCATTAGGCTTGATTATTTCTGTTGGATTGCTTTAGGGAACCCAACATCAACACTCATTTGCAATATCCAAGTAAGATGATGCAGTATGATAGCTTGTTCTCAAAAGAAGGTCATTATTTTTTCTTTAACCCTTCCTACAGATATGCTACAGCCAGACATATTATCAGAAGTCCCAATAGCTCCTTTTACTAAGAGAGGCTGCTCTTGGCAAAGGTTTAGTATTATAAGCTTTCACAGTGTATTTAGTTTGTATGTCTTTTTCTGCATCAACATAAATCCATACAGTATTGGAAACAGTTCATATTGTTCATTGAAAGATTAGTATAATCTGTCATTTCACATTGTTTCATCTGGCTTGTTTCATGGAACCATTAAAAAATTTAAGCTAGAGAAGACCTATGAGGTCATCTCATTCATCCCTAGAATCCAAAGGTGGAAGTAACTCTACCACTAAATTATTATTGCCATTAAATAAAATGTCATTTTTCAGTTCAAACTTTCCCTGCTTCAAATGTTTGATTAACTTAATCATAAGCAGTTTGCATGTTCTTTCTCACATTTAAAAGTGCCAGCAGTACTGCAGTTTTAGATCATTCTGCCTCAACTGTATTTTCATCTAGCACACTGAATGATATAATCTCACTTTCTATCTTCCAATAAGTTGTTAGGGGAACACAGAATTCATCTGAGCATTCTTATTTTTAATGCTTGGCCAAACCTAAGCTCTTCTGTTCTGCTCTTTAAATAATGTTAATGCTAATACTAATACTACTAAAAACATAATAATTAAGTAGTCAGGGCTTCTTATAATAACCATTGTTTAAGTGGTACTCTGTTCCCAAGCCTTCATAAAGTACTAAGAAAACCCCATACCTTGATGTCTCCCCAAATGCTGTAAATTTACTTGAGGCAAACAAAACAATTCTGATTTTAGCAAATGAAGAAAGGGAAAAAAGGAAGGTGTTGTTGCCAAGGAGAAAAGGGAAGTATTTTAATATAAGGTATTTAAAAAAAAAACCCAGTAACTGGTTTCAGAAAGAGAGATTGAGAGGCATGATAATACATACCAGAAAAACCCAAAACAAAGTGAAAAAACTCAAACTTCCCAAAGCCTAATGAAAGCTCCCAAAACCTCAAGAGGAGAAGTATGTTAGTTATACATGGAAAAATATATTACATGAGAGACTGTCAAATGAGAAATGTAGAAGCAAGCTACTTTGACATGCTGAAGTTTTTATATTTTCAAGAGTTCTTAGTATAAGAAGCTCTTGAGTGGGGCTGCTAAATGAAGCATATATGCTGCTGAAGCAGCGGGGTTTATGTGTTGATTCAAGGAGGAATCTCCCTGAAAAGTAGAAGAGTTTTTGTCTTTTCTAAGGTCATGGTATCACAGGGAGCCTAAAAGATGAAGTAGCTCTGTTGGTGAAAGGAGAAGGAAGAAGCTGAAAATTTCGTTTTCAGTTTTATCTTCATGTAATTCCACTTCAAGTACTGTGTGGAAGTGGTAATGAGAAGCCTACTAATATGCAGGATGTTATTGTTTTGGATATCATAAAAAGGGGTTTGACATTTACTAGATTTGTTCCCCCTGTTTATTTCTCCTTCCTTCATTATTTTTGTTCCACATTTTGTTTCAGACACCCAGAGTCAGTGGTGCAAATTGTGTTTCTAGAGACTGCTGTCACTGTACTGCAGCTGCCTGTACACACATTAGGAGTGGCATTCTGTCATATCACAGTCTCCAGAAGCCTTAAGCCATCTTGATATTAGCTTTATACAAGTGCTCAGTGTTCCTTTGCTACTGTCATCTGGTCTCATCTACAGAATTTTCAGTGCTTATAATTTCTATTAATGAAAATTTCAACTCAAAAAGGTTTATTTGTGCTTATGAAGAACAATTTCTGATATTTGTAAGATAAGAATAAAAAGCTATAACTCTTGGGAGTCTTTTTAAATTTTAAGCTTTTACATTACTTGGCAATACATACATATTACCTGCCAACATTACCACATGCAGATGTGATCTTTCCAGTTGTGATTTGGTTTATGCACATTGCTAGTAAGATTGCAGAAAATGACCTTATACTTGGAATATTTTTTATCAATTGTAGTCATCAGTGCACTCCATATATCTTGTGTAGTTAAATATTTTCTATAATGGTAGGTCATGCTTCCATTCTCTGGACACTTGCTCCAGTGCCTTTTTATCTTCCTATACAGGAAGTACTGTCAGTGGCATAAATCTCTGTAAATTTTCCAGATGATATTCAGGCTGAAAGGCACTTCAGTAGGAATTTATGCCAACCTCCTGCTGAAATAGGTCTTTGTCCTTCACGTCTCAGAAACTTGCTCCAAGTAACTAATGTCTCTTGCTCCAAGAGAACTTGCTCCATGATTTTTCCCTTGGGTTGAAGTGGGGCTGACTGGCTTTCTTAAGACTTCAGCCAGCTCTGCAGCAGCTTTGGATGATGAGGTGCAGCAGATCCTACAGACCTGATGAGCTCTCATGAGTAATCCCTTACCTGATGGCAGTTCCTTGCCTCCTTAAACCCTGCCTCTTAGTGCAGAAGTCCTGAAGCCTCAGGAGTAGCCATTGGCACAGTCACACACTTTCTGTGGTTACACTTTCTGTGTATCAGTAGAGGATCTAAGCAGCTGGTTGCCAGCTCAGAGCTCTGCAAATCACTGCCCAAGGAAAGGAGGTGGGAGTGCAAAGTGAGCTAAGGAATTGTGGGAGCAGCAGTCCCTGTTCAGGAGCAAGAGAGAGAGGCTTTTCTTGTCAGCAGAGGTGCTGCATGTAGGTGCTATGAGACAGAATGGATGGGGGACTTGAAAAGAGTGTGAATGTAGTGTCCATGGCTTGGGAGAGAGGGCAACTTCCTGTGAGAGTTAAACCAAGGGCAGAAGTAGTTAATTGTGCCTGTGCAAGAGAACCCTCTCAGTAAGGAAGTCTTTTTGTCTCTCTTTGCCCAGAGACAGAAGAACCTCCATCTCATTTTCCACACTATATTCAACTCTCTTTGCTATGAGTGGATGTGGGTCTTCTACCTTTGGATGGATAATCACCACGCAGAAGGTCTGAGGAACCTCAGACCTCGCACAGAAACCTTTTCTGTTCTCCAAAGTCTGTTCTACACAAAGAGCAGTTACTGACCAAGTGCCCTGGTGTACCTACCACCAGTTTAAAGGGAGCAATTCATTGAGTGTCCATGCACCTCCCAAATCATGACAATCCATTGATGCATCTGGGTCTGCGCTTCCTGTGTCACCCACATTGTCCACAGACCCCCAAGGATAAACATTTAAGGAATGCATATGGGAGTAATACTTCAGTGTTGGATGGTGTGGTCTTCTCAGGCTCTCCCTCATGCCAAGCCTGGAAGTTTGAGTTAAATAACTGCAGAGATCAGCTCATCCCTTATAAAATGGAAGGTTCAGTGATGTGGTCCTGTCTTAACCCCCTTTTTAGTAGATTAATGTCTTACTTAAAGTAGTTTTACTTGCATTATGATTATTATTCCTTGTTTTCAAGAAACTTGGCATCACCTTTTTTGGTTTAGTGGAATATTCCTCTCACACTGGACGGCAGCCATAAGTTACAAACCTGCTGATGCTGTCATCAAGCTGAACCACTGCCCAAGACACTTTTAGTCTTCTTTTAGAGGTTAAGATACGTGAGGTAATGTCATATTCATGAAGTCATTTCTTTTCTTCCAAGAGTGGCAAGAGGTCAACATTGACTGATAAGATAGAAGATGGTTAATTGTAGAAAACTATAATTGGTAATAGTAGCAAAAGTTAGTTTAACTGATTGCAGTAGAAGAAAGTGCAGGCAAAGAAAAGAATTTCAGAGCAGAAAATGTGTGTGACTGAAGAAGCGACAGCAGAATTGAAGAATAGTTCAAGAACTTTCAGTCACTTGGTATAGTGGAGGAGCCTCCTCATGTTTGCTGTGCTTTACAAACTTTTAGTGGTGCTGAAAGTTGCATGTGGCAGTGTCAGCTCTGTGGGAGTTTGGACCTAATTATCCTCATCAGAGTTGTAGAGCACTTTGGTGCAGTACTTCGAGTTGATTTTTCTAAAATCTAATTTGTTCTCAAAACTGCTCTGAGAACTGAGCAAGCACACAGGAAACGCAGTGAAGCGAACCAGAGAATTTGGTTTGAGAGCGTTTATCTAAATGGGATTGCTAATGTACTCACAGCCTCTCTGAAAAAAAGGAGAAAAAACTTGCAAAAAAAGCATATTCTGCTTGTATGCATATATTCTACCGAAAGAATGAAGAAATTACCATTTCCTGTAAAAAAAAACAAAAAAAAAAGCCAAACAAAAAACCCAATTAAAAAACCCAAACACCCAACAAGCACAAAATATCTCTGTTTAATTAAGTTTTCCAGATATAATTTTTCTGAAATACATGTTCAAGCACTGGACTTCCACCACCCTTGCTTTTACTTCCTTTACACTTGCATTCAGTGTATTGTTTCCAGCAATCTAAGCTGTTTAATGGGTTTACATCGCTTCCAATTAAATTTGAATCATAGGCTCAGATCATAATATGCTTGACTAAAAATCTACATTTACATAAATTTGTCTTTTTTATCTTAACAGTTTACGGTACAAACATGAGGTATTTCTTTGCAAGCTTAAAAGGTTACTTCATTTATATGTGACATCTTTGTTCTGACACTTGAATTTCTCCATTTTGTTAATAAAACAGTATCAGCTGTGTGTAAGCTAGTAATTAAGAGACAAAACGTGTTTTAAAATGAGATAGTTGAGCCATAGTCAATTCTTCTTGTCTTCTTAACTCCCTATTCTAAGGTAACTTGTTTTGTAATACAATAGAATGAATTCTGCTCAAAACAAAGACAAAAGAAAAGATGGAATTAAATCAACTTTCTGGCCTTCTTAACCTTGCTCTCCCCCAGTCAATGTAATTTGTTCTTTGTATAGACTTATTGTTTTCTAAGCACTTCTCTGATAAGTGTTAAATAAATGCTTTATATTAATATTGCAAATATATTTCTTTGCAATTCATTCATTTAATTGACCTCTATTTTACTACAGCTTGTAATGATAATCAATTAAATCCTTTTCTAGCCTTCATTGATCTTTCATCCCACATTGTGTTTTCTAACTCTTTTTCATCTCAAATCCCTTTAGAAGATAGGAATAAATGTAAAATTGCTTAAACTTATTTTAGCTTCTCCCTGCTCTTCTCAAGCAATGTACAGATTTGGAATATTTTTACAGTATTTCAGCTACAGAAATTCAAAATAAGCATACTTATTAAGCTATATGGATTAAATAATGATGCTCAACTGAAGTGAAATACAACAATTGCAATAGATTATCAGTATATTTGAGAGGAGTGCAAAAAACACCTCAGGCGTTTTGTTCTTTTCAGTGGTAAAATGGAAGTGAAACAGTCCTAATCCTTTTTATTTGTCACATGGAGAATAACTGGTCAGTTTTATATTTTGGATGCAACACTCTACAGCAGAAATAAATTTGTAAGAAATATCTCCATCTCTTTTGTTCTATTTTTTTTTTTTATTTTTCTTGTTGCAGTAGTCCTAAAAATGTTGGCTTAATAATATCCATCATGGTGTCCTTAGCAACATTCTTTGCTTGTTTATTCCTATTTATTTATTAAATAAAAAATTTAACACAGTTTCATGAGGTTTTTTTTCACAGAGTTATAGAGGTGATTTGCCATTGACTGTGACTCTTATTAAAATCTCTGTGATACATCTTCCATATTTAGGCTTTAGACAAACCTGTTTCCAAGATGTGTTCTACATTTGGTGTTTCTAACTCAGCATATTCCTTGTCAAAGTAATTCACCAGGAGCTGGGTTTGTTTTAATGGTAGATTCCCCAGAATGGGGAAGCATTTTGTATCAACTGTGTGTACTAGAAGGGAAATTCCCAATTAGGCCGTCCTGGTTCTTATTCTTGTGAATAGTTTGTAACCTGCTTACATGAAAACCAGCTCATGCTGGTCTATGAGATGGGATACATCAGAATTCCATGGCACAAAACAAGAGCAGCGTTTTGTGATACTGGCTAAGAGAAAAAATGTTAAAGACATATGAAGAACACAGAAGAAATGCAATGACTTGGAATATCAGTGAGTGAGATGTATTTTAAGATTTCTTTCATCTGTGGTTGTATTCCAGAGTTAGAAGTAGCTCAGAAAATCCCAACTGAAAAAACCCATCCTGCCACAGCAAATTGTGACTGGCAAAAGGAAGAGAGAGTGTTCTTAGAGTTCTCAGATCATAAGTGTGGAGAGGTTGCTTTTTAAGCTTAAGTTAATAATGGAAAGATCCTTTTTTGCTTCTGACCTGTTAAATAAAGGTTAATGAAATGGCCTCTATAAAATACCAGATTATTATTTATTGCATTGAAATGGATTAAAATCTAAGTTAATAGGAATTATAGGTGCTGTTTCTAAATAGCTGATTTTATAATGGTTTTCACCATCATAAGTAATATTATTTGGAAGAAAGAAGAAATAATATTTGGAAAGCAATTAATTTTCAAGATAGCTAGAACATAATGCCAGTTAGAAATAAACTGGGTAGAAAAGAGCAGCATGAAGAAAACTGCAATCGAAGTCAGTTTAAAAATATGTATATATTTGTAGTGTATACACACAAATAGATTAAAAATTCAAGCCATTGGATGTAAACACAATCTGAGGAATCTGGAACATTTAGAAAATAGCTGGTGAGAACTATAAACAGAAGTGTAATAAGGAAAGTTGAGGCAACAAAAGAGTGGTTTTGAAGTATAACAGGAGTTGATATTACATGGCATACTAAAAGTCAAAAAGTTACTTTAATTAATGGGGGGTTTATTGTTGTTATTAGTATTATTACTACAGTGTTCAAAGAGGAAACAGAATCATTGCTGTTTAATTAAGAACTGAAGAAACAAGATGATTATACCTTTTCTTAATTAAATTCAAATTGCATTAATAAACATGACAGAAATAGTAGAATAGGCTTTCATAATACACTTGATTTAATATTATCTCTGTCATAAGAAATTAAAATAGCATGCATTAAATAATTATAAAAAACAGGGGTTTGATGAATTTCAGATATATCAGGAAAAAGCCTTCAAATGCAGTTATGTGTAGTCAACAGCAAAAAACTTTCTCTTTTTACTGTAAGTCTTTTTTTGTAGTGTCCCAGATGACAAAATACGATTGTTGCTTACCTGCTAGATATTGCATGTATCTTAAGGATGAATGCTACGATTAGAAAAGGCTTATTTTTGGTAAAGGATCAAGTTGTGGCTAGCAAATTTACAGACAGGTTAATCAGTATTGTCTCAGAGGGGTCAAAGAAGATGCCATGCAAGATGGATAGATAGATAGATATCATTATGGAGATATATCTTTGTGTCTTGTATACACAAAGATTTCAGACCATACTTAAAGTAGTCAGCTTTGTTGGGCAAATGATTGGAAGCCAGGATGGGACAGTTCCAAGCGTGACTTTAAAGCCAAGCATATTATTTAGTTGGAGTGGAGTGATTATTTTAAGAGTGTCTTTGTTTTTAATTCAAGTCCTACAGGAGTTTACTAACTAGTTCTTATTTGTCAATAGTTCAAGAAAGATGCTGATAAACTTAAGAGTATTTACAGAATGAGAATGACCAAAGATCAAGAAAACTTTCTCTGTGGTGAAAGATTCACAGAACTTGATCTGATTAGTTTATCAAGGGGATGATAAGAGGTACCTGCCTAGAAAAAAGATACCTGATAACAAGGTTAATCTGTAGTGCACCAGAAGTAAATCATCCAAACTCTGGAAATTGAAGCTATGAAAATTCAGACTCAGGTAATAAATCGTTGATAATAAAATTAAGTAAGATTTAATTTTGACTAACTGTTGATAAACTGTTATAAGGATTATCACATATATACCATCAAGATTATTCTATTGTCTGTGAATGCTTAGTTCAGAGACACCTTATGAATGCTTAATTCAGAAAGAACTTGCAAGTTCTTTTTGTTTTGGAAGCCAAAGTAGATATAATTTCCACAAAATATTTCTACCAGCCCTTGGGAAGTAATATATAATAACTCAAATTTCAATGTTAAGAACAATTTTATTACTTAGTAATCCTTCATAATACAAAAGGTTTGGGTTCACTGATTTATAGCAGTTCAGTTTGTACTTGATATATGTTACACCAAGGCAGTGCAAAGATCCACCCACCTGAGTGTCCTGTGTTCAGTCATAAGAATGTGTGTAGAAAAAGGAATACAAGAGAGTTCATATACACTGATGCAGCATATATGCTGCCACATATTGGCTCTAATGGTGGGAAATGGAAACTTTTGGGGGAAATGGAAAAAGAGGAGGAGAGGAACAAGAGAGAAAGGATAAACTCCCCTTAGGCAGGAGGAGAAGTGCCAGGGGACCCCATCCTGTTAAGCTCTGCATGCATGTATTGATTGCCCAAATGGAAACCAAGAGCTACAATGAAAAGGGGGGAAGGAAGGAGTAACCAGTGATAGTTCTTAACAACCACCAGGTTGCACTCCCATCACAGCTTGAGCAAAGGGATCAAGACACAGAGCTGAAGGGCTCTTTAGGCCATTCAAAAAGCAAGACATCAAAAGCACAAAATACCTCTGTGCCTGTGTCGTGAACACAAGTGTTTTATGTATCTCTAGACATATATAAGATGATTTTCCCTTTCTGAAATTGAGTTACGATGTTTTACAGTCACTCCATGCACTGGCTGCTATTCCGTGGGTAATATTATATTAGCTGCATTTGAATTCAATCATTAAGTTTTATCATGTCTTGATTTGAACATGATAAGGTCCATGATTTTTTCTTCAATACTTTTTCCAATTTGGACATTGCTATTTGTTTCCATTCCACTTGCCATTCTCCTTTACTTCTTCTTAAACAATTTTCCTTTCTAAAAATTGAGTGAATTGTTCATTACTTCTTGAGCCATATATTGATAGCCTTTAATTTTGTCCCCCAACCTTGTTCATTTCTGTAGTTAGCAGTTGTATCCATATTCAGCCATTTAAAAGTGAAATGAAATATGTCTTCATGATTACTGACTGAAGGAAGTAAATTTTTTGAAGGATAGAAAAAAATAGAAAAAGATTTTTAAAACTTAGTCACTTAATTTCATTTTGATTTAAATCAAAATACCATGAACAAGAACAAAAAGCATCTTTACATATTGCAATCAATATTTATGCAAGAAGGTGTTTGAAAGATGTGGAATGCCTAAGATGGAACATTTAAAGGGCATTTTAAATAATTCTTTAAAACTTCAAATAAACATGAGTTTGTTTTTAGATTTTATAAGCTGAATTGCTAATCTTGGCTAAGACAGAAGTGAACATTTTATCTTTTTATTCCACAGCAAATGGTAGAGAAGTGATAAGCCTGGTGTGTAGGGTTTTTTAGTTTGTTGGAGGGTTTTTTGTGTATGTGTGGGTGCTCACTTAGTATAGGGATTTTTTTGCTTTTTACATGCATGATTCAGAAACTGCTGCAGGTATTCACTGAAATCCAAACAAGCCTGTACAAGAAAAATAAATAAATAAAAAACCACTGTTGGGTTTTGAGCCAGTGAGTACTTTAGGAATTTTACATCTGTATGTGATAAATTATGAGAGAAACAAGAAATCTTGTTAAAAATGACATTTCAACTCTTATTTTACACAGACTTATCTGATTGCCAGAGTGCTTCTCTCCACATAAAAAGATTGTAAATCTTTAGAAAGGAGGAAAGTACTTCTTAAAAAGATTTGCTATCTTTTGCAATCTTATCTCTCATATGATTACCAAACAATAAATTTTAATAGACTCTGAAAAAGATTTTTTCAGGGTTAGGGGTTTTTTTGGGTTTTTTGGTTTTTTTTGTTGTTTGGTTTGTTTTGGGTTTTTTTTTTCATTTTTTGTTTTTTCTTTTGGATTGATTGGATTGCTTTTGCTTTCTGTTTGGTGGTTTGTTGGTTTTTTTTCTAATTTGGGAGTTTAGATATCTCAAATTCCTCAATAAAAGCAAAAATAAGGAAAGGAATTTAATCTACATAGCAGGGAGCTTGCTTTTTAACACTTTTGACTTCTATGGAACTGAAGGCTGATGCTTGCCATTGAAATCAGAGTATAATGGTTCCTTTAATCAGGCTGACCCCACTGGAGATCCAATTTTGGATTTTGCCCTAGAATATAAATTCAATTTAGTTCAGCTGTTTATTTGCAGCATACCAACCCAGAAATGCAAACAGAAATAACTGATTGAAGGAAACACTATGCTGGTGGTATGAAGCCTGTGTCATCATATTAAACGGGTAAAGAAGGTGTATTTAGGGGGCTTGGAGCATGAGGGGGTGGGACAGTGTCACCAGTTACAGTTGTATGAGCTTGTGCCTGACAAAGGCAAGAAATGAAGGAATGCATTACTATTATAGCTTTTTACCAAACAGAGGGATAGAGAATAATAACAAAAGGCTTATTTTACCTGCAAGTAAAACACATCATTATATTCAGGTTAGTGGCACAGATTCATTTGATTTAGGTAAAGTTGATTGGAAAATAGTATAATGCTTCCATTCTTCAGTATTAGACACTATTATGAGGTTCTTACAGTTTTTTTTTCATGTTATGAAACATAAGCATAATCATCAACGAATGTAACTACTAGTATTATAAAATCTAGCTTTAACCCATATCTTTGGACTGTGTAATGACTTACTCATTTAAACCAGTCCATTTTACATTGGTAGTAAAAAAATTCATTCAAGTAGGTAATTATAAGGGTAATAAAAAATCTGGCAGGAAGCAAATGCAGAAAAAAGAACAATGGTTTCAAACACTGAACAGTTGGCACAAAAAAAGGTTATTGGTGACAGCTAAATACAGAATAGGGACAAAGACAAGCAACTCTTGTTCACTGTGTTCCCACCAATGATCTCACAAGCACAACAGCTTAGCAGGAGCTTCTCAGTACACACAGCAGGATCTAGCTGGTACCAAGAATATGCTGCCCAAGGGTTGTGCGAGGGCATTGTCAGCCTCCTCCGCTTCCCTGTGAGATGTCCTGAGTGAACCCCAAGGTGGGACACTGAGTCAAAGCTTATGGCAGTGTTGGATGCTGGATAGCATCCTCTTCCAACAGAATGAAAGAGCAGGAAAGAGTGTTTCCTTGGTTTTAAATAGATAAAAAGGAAGTAGGAAGTTAAGAGATGGGAGTGCACAAAAGGAACAGTGCAATGAAAAGAAAGTGAGAGGACTGAGAAAGGGAGAGATGGAGAGAATAACATGAGGGGAGAATAAACAGGCTTTGCCATTTGGTCTGGAGCTCAACTCCAGCTATGCCAATGGATGTCCTTTCCTGACTCTATGCTAATCAAAGCTGGCAGGATTCTCTGGCAGTCAGATACTGGGGAGCACAAAAGGCCAGAAGCACTTCCTCTTATGTAGGGAAATTCCCTCTCAGAAATGGCAACCAGACATCTTGACAGTGTAACCTAAGCTGCAAATGCAATTTCAGTCAGATGTAGAATGCTGAGCAATCAATACAGTCAAAAGCTATACGGGACATGGAAAATTACTGGCTATGAGTCAGGTATGATAAATGCATTCATCTGGGAGAGCACCTAGAATTCACTACGCCAAAAATGAGTTCTGCAAGCAGTAGTAGAAAAATATTTGACTTCTGTAAAGCAGACTCTGAGGGAAAATAGAATGATTTGAGGAAAACTCCATAGCATCTGAAAGGTCTGTACTGGAAAGTAAAGAGATATGTAAGTGTGGAGTAACCCATACCCAAAAGTCATACTGGAAACCTAAAATATGTGAGAAAGGAGCATAAGCAATTGTAGCTTATTATAATTAAGAACACACTGAGAATATGAAAATGCAGAGTAAAGAAAGTGACTGAACTTTCTGAAGTTTAAGTTAAGATACTGACTGAATCATTTAGTAGTAATGCAAGAGAATTAGAATGAGAAGTAGCATAAAGAATGAAATAGAGTGAACCAGTAAACTGGTGACAGCAACCAGGAAAAGAAGGATTGCTAATTGGAAGGAGAAGCAAAGAAAAACAGAACCTAATCACCACAGAAAAAGGCCTAAATGTATAGTATAATGGCTGAAAATAAGGTGTGAGATGCTTGTTCCTTATAGAAGATAATTATAAAGTGAGAGGGATTTTTGACAGGCAAGAGGCTAAATTATGTAAGAAAAAGTCACACTATGAAAGAGAAAACTAGAACTATAGTTGCTTATAATACCAACCACATCTGTTGCTGTGGTTTGGCTTTCCACAGGAACACTCTCTCTTCTCTCTAAGAGCAGAGGTCTTGCTTCTTTTCATTGTCTGTGCTCCTGCTTATCCTACCTTCTCTGCTTGTGTGCAGTTTTGTGCTCATGTGCTTCTCCATCTGGTGGGAGGTATGTCAAGGAAGTTTTCCTGCCCTGAAATTATTGCTAGAAATAGCTAAGAATAGTTATTAATCCAGTATAATTGTACTGAAATGCAGCTCAGGAGAACAGTTTCCAAAAAATCTCAGGTACTGTGAGATGGTCTGAGTATGGATCTTTTCCATTCTAACACTAACTCAAATAGCTTTGGCTGCTTAAAAAGTGCATGTGGAGAAATTCTGTCCGAGGGCCTGAATATTTATCAAAAACATAGGCCACATTCCTTACTAGCTGAAACTGGATGGTGCTGGCAAAACAGGCAAGAAACAGGTACAGAAATTCTGTACAGAGACCTGAGATGCAGTACAGTGAGAACAGATATAGCCTTTATTAAATATATGCATTATCTGCGAAGTATCTAATGTTAAAAAAACCCCTGAGCTCGACTCACTTGCTGTTATGAAGATTAATTAAGTACTTGATACAATGCTTGAGATTTCTTAGATGGCACAATAGTTGTCTGAAGGGAGAGTAAAATGAAAAAAACAGTATCCCAAAGCCCCTATTTTGAGAAACATGTGGCAGAATAACACCTAGTAAAACAGTTTGATAAAGGATATCCAGCGTGAATTCAGGCAGAAGAGGTCATGCTGAGCTAATCTGTTTGAGTTCTTTGAAGATACTAGTGGTAAGAAAGATAAGGAAAATTTAGAGGATGTAGCATCCTTACATTTCAAAAAGAATTTGACAGGCTTTCACATCAGAGATAAATGCCTGCGGAAAAAAACTCTGGAGGAGGAAATAAATGAAGATGCTGGTAAAAAATTATTTGAAAGTGAGGAAATGCTTTGTGAATTTCAGAGAAGTTGAATGACATTCTCCTGGTCATTCTGTATTATGAAACTTAGACAATAGGACCAATATGATATTGTTAATTTTTAAAATGGTTGCAGAAAGACAGCAGAAGTGACTTAGGGTTATTAAACCTAAGTTTAATAACTAGTTGCTCAAAACTCGAGTCTTTGGGATTAAGATTTGTCAGGAAACTATTTATGTTCACACTCACAAAATCTCCTATTACATGATCACAACACAATTTTCCACAGCATTTGCCTTCTTTACTGTATAAAGGGTTTAGTATTCACTTGGCTATTTAGTGATTTGTTTTACCTTCTTTCAGCCTTGGGTCCTATTAATTATCACCACTTGCCTTGTGATTTAAGATAGATTTTTTAAATTCCTCATTGGCTTTTCCACAACTGTTTCTAATAGCACAGACTTTACTACAGTGGAAGAATACAGATTCCATCTTTCAGTGATGGGGAACTGAGGCTCTGAGCAATTACAGACAAAGGTGTCTCCTTATTTTGCTCTGTCATTCTGAGGTTCCTGCAACATGACCTTAATTTATACAGCTTTCTGTTTCAAAGGATAATGTGATACAGTTTTTGAAGTGCATAGTATTAAAATTCTAAAGTTAGAAAGAGCCATAAAATCACTGCTGATAGCAAGCTTTTTTGTACGTTAAGGAGAGAGGAAATGGAAACTCTGGGTTTTATAAAGTCAATGACACATTTTCTGATTACTGTTTCTCCTGTTATTCCTGCACACTTTGCATAAGTGGTCCCATGGTAATGTGATGTAATCACTTTCAATTTCTATAATAAGGGTGTGCTGCTGTTTCTTATTTCCAAAGAAAAACTTATTGGATATGACACCATCATCTTCCTCTCTGAAGTTTAAGCCTGTCAGGAAGAGTGCAGTATTTTTAGCATTATTATGTTGGTTAAAATCTTTCTGCTTAACTTGATTGAAATCTTGTATCTTTCTTGTGATTGTCCCTTCCAATAAGTCTGTAAATTTTGTCTGATTGGAGTGCAACATCTGGTTTGAAAAAAAAAAAAAATAAAAAAGAAGCTCATGTCTTTAAAGTGCATCTGGTAAACCTGAACTGTGATTTTAATTGAAGCACCTTGGAACTCATAGAGTAAAAGTGTTGTATCACACTGCTTTTGTTATGTCAGCACAGGATGAGCAGGAAATATAAACATGTAAACCAAAGTGGGGGTTTTAGTTCTCTAGAAGCTTCATTTCATGTGATTGTAGCTTGTAGTTAACATTGGATTTGGCAGTATAAACAGAGATCGCTTCTCCTTCAAGCTTCAGAGATTAAGTCATGAATACTTATTCCTTGAATGTCACTTAATTTATGTCTTTTGTTGTAAAATCTTTATCTGTCCAATTTAAATTGTTCTTTTTCTCTGTATTGAGTGAGTTCTGTCACGAGAGAGATTGTTTCCTGCCAAATACCATTTTACTGCAATACATAACAGGCTAAACAAGGCATGACTTTTTTTTCATTTACGTGTCATATATATCACCTGACTTATTTAATGCAGGAACTGAATTAATAAATAAACAAAGGAATCAAAAGCCATAAAATATTATTTTCTGGAAAAAAATTCTGTAGTAAACATACAACTACTCAGAGAAATGTTAGAATTATGACTGCTTACATTTACTCTATTCTCTTGCTTTGAGGCTTATTTGCTATGGATTTTTCCCTGGGGCGACCAAACAGTCTTAAAATTACAAATTGGCCACAATGAACAGACAGAAAGCAATGTGTATTTCTGAAATAGACATAAATCATAGGTGTCAATTGTAGGTCTTTGAAAAAAAGGAAAACAGATGTAGAGTCATACTGTGTGGGAGAAATAGCAACTTGAAAGCAACTTGAAAGATGGTGTCATATCCAATGTGCTGTAGTTACTGAATCTACAAAATATATTGTTTTTACTTCTTTATATGAATTTCAAAACCTTAAGGTGACAATCATGCTTGGGTTCCTGAAGCTGAGTCATCAAGAGATCATCTTGGGGGCTTGGAAAATTTGATTGTTTCTATGTTTCTTTAATGTTGAGTTCTGTGCTATCACATAAGTAATGCTAGTATTAGAGTGATAAAACTCCATGAATGAAAATTGTCAGATCATCATTTTGATGATTAGGCTTGACTGAAGCTTTTTTCAATCAAAAGATGGTGCTGTTAAATAAGCATTTTTGTTGTAATCATCCAGCTTGAGTCATTACAAGTCTATTTCAGGAATTAGCTTAGTAACAAGTTTTCGGTATGAATTTTGGGATTTGGTTTGGCTTTGTTGGTTTTGTTTGCCACAAACTGCACAAGGAGGTAAAAGGGAGGGAAGGAGGCAGGGAGGAAAGAAGGAAAGGAGGAAAAGAGATAATGGAACAAAGAAAGAGAAAGAGAAAATAAGAGGGGAGAGACAGAGAGACAGAAAGGAACTGCAATAATCAGAAGCCTTGGGTCAGACGCTTGTCCTTAGTTTCAATTTTGGAGTACTTTCATTCAAGTGTATTCCATTTACTCTTTCACACTTTTTTTACATCTTTAAAAAATTATTTTGCCTTACTGAGAAAGATGTATATAAAAAGCAATTATTTCCTTTCATTTTTCCTCTGTAAAAACAAGAGGATATTTTTGCAGATTTCAGACTGCACCTCTGTGCACTGACTCATGCGAAATGGCTGTTATAGCCTATATTCATTCTGGTTTGTACTTCACAATTTATTCAGGTTGTTAAAGTTCTGGAATTCATTGTTAGGCTTCTAGGTCTTCATATTATCACAGGACAAAAGGAATGACCTCTATGGGTGAATTCATTTTATTGTTGTTTTCTACATGGGTTGATGATGGCAGCCGATGGGGATGAGACACTAAAGCTTAAACAGTAAAGCTCTCTTCAAGGATGAAGCAGTAAAAAGTGAGGGTATTTTTCCTTTCTTTATAAATAAGAAAAATGGTTATACCTGATGAGTTTTAGCAATGAAATTGGTGAGCTGGAAAACTTCAGTCAGGTGAGAGGGCCTCTTCTCGAGTCAATTTTTGGAGACTGCTTGATGGAATATGTCCATTTGAATAGAAACTTAGAGTGTAAAAGGAAGATTTTATTGAGAATGTAATCTTTGCGTTATAAAAGAAACTCTTGAAATTTAGAAGACAATTTGCCTTTAGGGAGCCTTTGGAAAATAAGAGGATTTTTATTTTTAATAGAGAAGGTCTTTAGGAATATTAGAAAGGAAGATGACTTTTTCCATCAGTACCAATTTTGATTTTAGAAAATTATTAGCTCTTGCTTGAGGCAAGAAACCAAATTATTTTGCTGTATTTCAGAAAAATGTAATTACAGTATTTATTTCCAAATACGTTTTTTAGGAAAGAATTTGATTGAACGTTATTACTATCACTGCCAAGGGAGAACCAAAACTAAGATTGGTATGAATAGGTGTAGCTGATACTGACCCCTTGCTTAAAGATCCTGAAGAAATAAAAAGGCTGCATGAGTAGGCAACTCCCGGTTGGCTTCAGCATCATTCCAGGTACACACAGAAAAGGGACTGACCAGGTCTAAAGGACAGTTAAAACCTACCACAACAGTAATTAATTGGACATATGTGCTTTTCTTTTCATTAATTGAAAATAAAACATTTTGAGGCCAAAATCTCTATCCTTCTTTAGCTAATAAATGTGTTGTTAAAAACCTTCATCTATGAAGGGCCTACAGTCATAGATACCTTGGAGACAGAAATAAAATTTTAGAAGCATAGTTTCATTTCAGCTGGAAGAGACCTCTAAAGATCACACAGGCCAACCCCCCTGCCATGGGCAGGGACATGTTTCAATGATCCAGGTCACTCAAAGCCCCATCCAGCCTGGCCCTGAACTTCCAGGGACAGGATACCTACAGCCTCTCTGGACAACCTGTTCCACATAACATATTTTATGTTTGCATCATAAAAAAAAAAAAAAAAGGAAAAAAGTTTCTTTCATCTGATCTAAATTTACCCTCTTTCAATTTAAAACTTAATGCCCCTTATCCTGTCACTACAGGCCTAGCTAAAAAGCTTCTCTCTAACTTGCTTATAAGCCTCTTTTATGTTTGAAGGGAAGTGGACCTCTGGAGCAAGTAGGCGGCTGTAGGATGACAATGGATCAGAAAAATGGAGCCATCTTGGGTATGAGTGGTTGCTAAAGTAAGCAGACATTGATGCACAACTCAAATGTGCAAGAGGTCATTCAGAAGTAACAAGCAGGACCAGTATGGCAAGCTTGCAACTGAATAGAAGTTGCAAATCTGTGTTGCTTGAGCTGAGCTAAAGACTCTGGCTTGTAATCACACACCAGTGCTCCAGCAGAGGCCCTGCTCAGTTTGCCCAACAGATGAGCCCTATTTAGTTCCATGTTATTGCAACCCATTGTTAATGTGAGCATTCAGGATGTTCAATAAAATTATATCCATACAACTTTCTTTTCAAAACTTCCAGTCCTTTTTGGAAGTGTGTTGTGTAAGAGCACTGCCAGCATTTAAATAAGGAAAGTTTTCTGTTTACTTCAGCCTCCGTGTAGATACTTAAAGAACTGATTTTTAGTTACATGGGAAACTTTGGGAGCTGCTGAATATCAAGATGGCTGAAACCAGTGATTTTTTTGTCAGTAGTCAGGAAGGAATAGCTTGTTGCAGTAATTTTCCGTGCACAGAGTGGTTCTTGCAACCAAGGCCAATATTTCAAGACTGTGTCAAAATTTACCTAACTGCTTCCCTTGTCATAGGGCTTTTGTGATGGGAATCAGTTTAGCGTGTTTTATTTTAGAAATGTTGATCTATTTTTATCTGGTTTTTCAAATGTATGGGAGTTTATTGGCAAAAAGTGAGAAATGTACCAGCAATCCAGGGAACATAGAGTTTTCCTGCTGAGCTTAATATAAGAGCAGTTCTCCCTCCACAGGGGCACTCTATTTTCTGCTAGCTAATGTCCACATGGTGGAGTTTTTTTCATTTAGTAAAGAAGATGTTTTTGAAATCTGCTCAAGAGCCATTCACAATTGCATGAATGCTTTGGAGCTCAAACCACATGTGAAATATTTACTTAAGTGCTTTTTGAATCTGAGCCTTACATGCTATCCTTGAAAATCTGGATTCTAAGTTTACACCTGCAGGTGTTACAAGTGGAGGTTTCAATAATATCTAATAAGTTAATGTTATTATTAACAAGTCACACCTGTTACAGGAGCAAGGAGCAAAGACAGGCCTGCTTTGGACCATCCACTGCAATACTGGGTAATCTTACATGAGGAGCCACAGAAAGGGTCTTAAAATGTAACACTCTCAGACTGTAATGTAGCATTCCTGTGACAGAACTCAGGTCAATGAACAGCCTGACTACTTCAAGTAAGACATCAGTTACCTGTCAGTCACAAAGACTTTTTTTTTCTGGGCAGTAAGAAATAATTTCAAATGTTATGAATTTGTATTAGTGGGGAATTTGTTTAATTGGAGCATCTTGTGAAAATGAAACGGGAAATTTCCTCCCTGAACGCCTTTCTTAAACACTTTTAGTGTTATAGAATAGTGATTTTGAGTTTCATACTGTTGCTTGGCCTTGAGCCATAGATTTCACGAGTCCTTACCTGAAATAGTATTCCTTCGTGGTTGTATTTTGATTTCTTTAAATTAAAAAAAAAATCTCTATTTTTCTTTTTGTTTAAAAAAGAAAAAGCTAAAAAAAAAGCTTCAGCATAGGTTGTGAGAGCTCACCTTCCTGGTAGAAAAAAACTGTAAGATGTAAAGTCACTACATATCTTTGTGTTATTAGTCTTTCCCAAATCCCTTTTAGCTGGAATTATCTCAGCTGTTGCTTGTAATTATAAAATACATATTTTTAAAATACAAATCTAGTGATTTCTCTCTTATACAAGATCACATAAATTGCAGGAGCATGGCAGTAATTAACTTGGAGGGGGATAAAATTAGTGAATAATGTTTTCAACCACATATTTTCTAATTTGATTTAAAAAGTAATTGTGTCATAAAAGGTATTTCAAAAGCCTGTGGAACTAGTGCCATGTTTGCTGCTTTCTTGGTACGTATGATCAACCTCTAAAGCGATGGAATTAAAAATTTAACATGCTTGAAATGTCTTCCAGTGTGCTGAGAAGCAGTTTCTCACCTCGTGACAGGCCACTCCATTGTCTAAAACTCATTTGGGTTCCCAATAATGGCAACAAACAACATTCTTGGTGTGTTAATCGTTGAGATGCCAAGTCAGAATACAATTCAAAGTAGTTTAACATACCCTTAAATCCCAATAAAGCAAATTGAAACTAACTATGTGCTCAAATTCTTTACTGCAATGAAGACTAAAGGAATAGAGGCAGACTGGATGCTTGAAAGTTTCTCTGATCTAAACAAAATATCTCAAAAGCAACTTAAATTCTTCCCTTCTCTGCAGTTCAGCTATGAGGCTCAGCAATACAAACTGGAGTCCCAAAAGTAACCAGCATTTATTTACCTTTATTTCCCTAGGAGTTGAGGCTCATGGAAAGTGGCTTCCTGCCTAGCAACTTGCTTTTTTACTCTAGTAATTATATACTGTACCTCTTGCCATCTTACAGCAAGGATAACTGATAACTTTACTTATGTGAGAAGTGGTCAAAGTGTTGCTGGTCTGAGAAAGTAATTTCAAGAAAGATAATGCATCTGTACAGTCTGTTGTCTTTCTCAGTTTTTGTGGGGCTGTTCAGATGCACTTGCTAAGTAAACTGACCACAACAAGGGGGAATAAATCTATGTATTGGGATTCTTATTTCAGATTTTCAGAAATTGCAGTACTTCAGCTGTGACAGCTGACATGTTGAACTCATTTTTGTACATGTGTAACATACATGTGCATGTGTGAAATAACAGACAAGCTAATATGTTATTTGGAAAGCTCATACACCAGGCTAGGATTAGGCATTTCCTGATTTATTTAGAGCTTGTTACCTAGCAAGAGAATGGCAAAAATTATACTCTCTCACCTAATATTTGGTGAAGTGACTTAAGAGTTTCTATATCCCAAGGTGCAACCTAACACTGAAAGCCTTTTAAACAGAACTTCTTATATATTGATTGTTCTTCAGAAGTACTGAATACCAACCATCTTTTCTAAAGAAGAATGAAGTAGATACTTGAGTGAAAAATACTTTGCAAGTGTTGAAACAGAAATAAGATTCCTACTTTTCCCTCTCAGCTTTGAAGATAATGCTCAAAGTACAGTAATTATTTGTGATTTTGCCTTTTTGGTTCCCCCCTAAATTGCAGTCTGTATCTTGAACTCCAGTTGGAAGTCCCCACTCCAGCAGCCTCCCCCATCTATAAGCCTGGGGATGCCAGTTCCTGAGTGTCTGATAGGGGTTAATTTGAGCTAATGTATTTTATGCATTTTAAGAATATCTGGTCTTTTTGAAATGTGGCACAAGTGAAACTTCTTTGCTTTCTGATCACTTGCTAATTGAGTGTCCTTGCAGTTCTCTACCTGAGTGCTTCAAATGTAATGAATGAATATTAATGAAAACCTCTAATGAATTTAGATTATGGAATGTGTTTGATCATTAGATTATATCTTTGAAAATCTTCAGTTAGAAGAATGAGAAAGAATTCTGTGCTAAAACTTGATTCCAAATTTATGAATATTAAGTTTGCTTCTTATTATGCTAGAAGGTCATTAGGTTTCACAGAACATGTATTCTCCAGTAAAACTGTGGTTTTGTGAAGATTTTACTCAAAAGTGTCAATGGAGTTCTTTTCTACTTAAAATTAGTTTTATTGCAGTCATTACTGTTCAGCTGCAATTGATTAAAAAAAAATAACTGATGAATTTCTAAGCATATTAAAAAAGTGGTTGATAATTTATATGGTAAACGAACTGGCTCCTCACAAAAGGAAATGAAAATGCTGACTTTGTGCCAATTCCTACCATCTTTATTCACAGTGTCTTATACTTTATTCCACATGAAAGCCCTAGCTGAGAGAGTTGGACTACTTGCCTCAAAAAGCAATTACCTTGATAAATGAAGATGACAGAGTCTTTTCTTAAATAAACATGAATAATCCTTCCACCCATTCAGAAAGCTGAACGTACAGGTGCCATCTTATCCTGGCATAACAGTTCGTTAAAAAACCTCAACCTTTTCATTCACCATTTCAAAGGGATGGATTAAGCTACAGTTATTTCCATATTTCTTGCTCTTTATTCCTGGTTTTGATTCAGAGGTAAGTAATAGTTATTACAACAATTCAGGATGAACTTTCTAATTTCTGCATAAATGGATCTCAGTAAAATAGTCTTTTAAAATATGATAAGCCTTTGCAAATACTGTTCCAATTAAAGTTTCATGAAATCAGCAGGACTTTTTTTGGATAATCTCACTGCAGACATTTTGTTCCAAAAAAAATAATACTCATATTTGATACTGGGAAAGAAACTAAGTAAAACCAAAATAGGTTACATTCTAGGTGAAGTGGTACTTTATGTGTATCCTGTTTCTGCTTTTTCAAAATCTGTCAGACTTCCATATTCTATTAATCAGGTTATTTCTACTGTCTTTCATTGATTCATCTCTTGATTCAATTATTAATGAAGGCTTTCCTATTACAGAGAAGAGCATCCAAAGCACTTATTCTTCCATCTGTATGGCATTTTTTACTTCCCCTAGAAGAAAGAGAAAGATTAAATGGCAAGATTTTACCCCTTGTATGTTTGTATATGACAAAAGAAAGAAGCCGAATTTTCCAGAGTTTCCAAATTATTTTTTCTTTTCTCCATATTGTAATATACTGTATTTGGATAATAGGAATGCCTTGCCGGAATTTGCTTGGCCAAATCATACTGGAGCCATTGATTTAAAAAAAAAATAAATAAAAAGAAACCAAAACAAAATAAAACCCCCAAACCAGTTTGTTCTTAACTGAAACTGACTGATGCATACAGATCCCAGAAATGCAGAATGGGTGTCCAGTTTCTGTCACTGTTGGCCAGCCTTTGTGCAGTCTGGCATGATAGAATATGTTCTGTGTGACTCCTGTCATCTGCCAGGGCCTAGGTGGCCTCTACATTCTGAAGCCTCCCCTGTAGCAGCTACAGTCTCCATCTAAGCATGTGTTGCTCACTCCAGTGAGAAGGAATGTTGACAGAGATGCCATTTAAAAGCTGTCCATGAAGAAATGAGCCTTGTAGTCATGTGCCTCTGGCCAGGAAAAACCCCAGCCCAGTGCCTACCCTGTTACTTGCACTCAGTTCTGAATTGTTCCACGTCCCATTAGGCAGTCTTCCTAGGAAGTCCTTTTAGTGTCTCCTCCAGAAAAATATTCCTCTTCAGAGGTTGTAGTCAGCTCTTGTAGTCCTTGCCCCTATTAAGAACTTGGCTCAACAGCCAAGGTGCTGTGGGAGCAGACTTTTTGCCAGGCATTCTCTTCAAATTAAAACCACTAATCAGACTAATGTTTTTTCTGTTTTGCACAAGATTTCAAGTCTTGTTTTGGCTAAATAGATCAAAAGCAGTGTTACAGGAGCTGGTGCTGATTTCTCCATCATCCCTCCCACTCTGAAATTCAGTAAATACAATTTTGGCTTTGATAGTAGGAGGTCACAGGCTTGGTGCAGAACTGATAGTGTCTCAGGACACATCTGGCCTTGCCTTGGCAAGAGCTAGGTTTAGCAGGGGCAGCAGCTGTCTGGTGGCCACATGCCTGTGGCTCTCCTGCCTTGGCCTCTTTAGACTTTTAAACCACTAAATAGACTAGCAATATCTTGAGTGTAACTCCTGTGCTGTAGCATGACCAGCTGCAGCAGCCAGGGACATGGATGGTGGCATACAGCTGAGATAAAGAAGGGTTGGCACTAGAGCAGATTGTGGGATTCACATTCTCTGAACCTGAGAGAAGCAGAGAAGAGAATGATCAAAACAATTCTTATCTCATTTGCTGTGCCTGTGTTTGTGCCAAAGTAGAATGCATTGTGGAGATTGTTTACCCAAAGTGATGGTGTTTTGTTTCCTTGGCCTGTCAGGGCCAAGTGTGTGTGTGTGTCAGGACTGTCAGCTGACAGTCACAAGATGCTGTGCAGTTGAGTTGAGTTGGGTGTTTGTGCAGATTCAGTTTAGATGAAGTGTAATATAGTATAGAATAATATAGTATAATAAAGTAATTAGTTAGCCTTCTGATATGCATGGAGTCAGATGCATCATTTCTCTCCCCCCTGTTGGAGTTGCCCTGCTTTCTGATACAGATTCCCAGGGCAACCTGGGTCTGCCTGTCAGGACCCCTCTCAACTGGAAAGTGATAAACTTGCAGCCTGTTCAATATCCCCTAGTCCTCCCAGTTGTATTGAATCAGATACTGCAACCTGCCTTTCAGGTGTGGCATTTTTGCCTTGGCACTTTGGGCTGCCCTTTTTAGGATACATTAAGAGATTCAAAACTCTCTGCAATATTCTGAAAGGCAGCATCCAAGCCGTATTTAGATGGTAACAAAAAAAAAATACCACTACAGATTTTAAACAATATGGCAGTCTGTGATCTGTAACAAAATATATTTTAAATGCACCACAAAATGGCTCCAAAAATTCTAGTTTTTCTCAGAGAGCTATTGTGATCTGCCATGTATCTCTTCTCCTTGCTTTAGCCTACCAAATAGCTCCAAATTCTTGCTGTTTAAGGTTTATCTGAGCATTTCCTTAGATGAGCATTTAGAACTAGTTAGTGAAGTAGTTTCCTCATAGCTATCATGATACTGCCATGACTAAAACATTGTGTCCTTTTTCTTCCTTCCTCTTACTTCTATGTCCATTATTGTGTTGAAGCTACATTTCAGTGATGAGTAGCTACAGTTTTTTTCTAAATTAAAGCAGTTCCAGCAGAAATGTGATCTGTGAGCCAGCATTCCTGTAGTATTTTGTTTTCTTTCCCGAACATAGGGGAAAGAACATAGGATTTCAAGTGACCTGCACATAGGTTGGTTAGAGTGATGTTGTGGTTCCAGGCACCCAGGAAAGTCGCTCACTCACCCTCCCCTGCCACAGCTGGGCACTGGAGAGAAAAAAAATTAACAAAGGGTTCATGAGTTGAGATAAGGATTGGGAGAAAATATTTCAAGGGCAAAACAGGCTCAACTTAAAGGTACAAACTGAATTTACTACCAACTAAATCAGAGCAGGATAATGACAAGTAAAATAAGCCCTTAAACCTTTTTTCCCTCCAACCCCTCCCTCCTTCCCACTGACAGTGCAGGGAGACAGCGGTGTGGGGGTTTTGGTCAGCTCATCACCCAAGGTTTACTTTCACATCTCAGGGAGAGGAGTCCTTCCCCTGTGAGACTGGGGGTCCCTCCCATGGGAGACAGTTCTCTGTGAACTTCTCCAGTGTGGGTCCACTCTCATGAGCAGCAGTCCTGACAAAATTGCTGCAATGTGAGTCCCTCCCATGGGCACACAATCCTCCCAAAACTGCTGTGACTCTGTTTCCACATAGTGCAGTCCTCCAAGGCCAGGCTGCTCCAGCCTAGGAGCAGGGCCCCCTCTCTCCACTGCGTCTCCCACTGGATCACAGCCTCCTCCAGGCATCCACCCACTCCAGCATGGGCACCTCCCCCACGGGATGCAGATGGATCTCTGCATCCCCCATGTATCCCCATGGGCTGTGGGTGGATCTCTGCATCCCCTGTCGATCCCCATGGGCTGCAGGGGCACAGCTGCTTCACCATGGTCTCACCACAGCCTGCAGAGGAACCTCAGCACCTCCTGCCCCTCCTTCCTGAATGACCTTGGTGTCTCCATGTTGTTTGTCTCACATGTTCTCACCTCCTCCTCCTCTCTGGCTAGAAAAAAACTGTGTGTGCTTCTGTTTTTATTTTCTTCTAAATTTGTTATCACAGAGGTGATAGCACCATCTCTAATTGGCCCAGCCTTGGCCAGCAGCATGTCCATCTTCAGAGCCACCAGGGATTGGCTCTGCTGGACCTGCTGGAAGCTTCCAGCAGCTTCTCACTGAAGCCACCTCTGTGCCCTCCCTGCTACCGAAAACCAGGCTGAGCAAAACTGAACCAACCAAAAGAGGTGACATGACATACCATCTATTCAGGAGGAAACACTGCTTCATTTTAAGTCAGCATCTTTATTGATTATGAACTCCATCTACTGTATTAGTAATTCTTTTCCAAGAGCTACTTTACCGTTGCTTGGAATTTTTCCTGAATTAATCTGCTGAAAAAGTTTTTCTAATTGCTTTAACATTTCAATGATCTACGCAATAAATCCGCTTTAGCAGTTCATTCAAATTTATAATTACTACCACTTCAACCAATATTCTTTATTTTGTGCATTTACAGTGAAGAAATGCCATAGGTACTGCTAACAGTGTTAACCCTTACAACATGTTTGAACTGTAATCAGTATAGATGAAAAGTTATTTGTTAGAATATTTTAACTAGGGTCATCAACTGGGATGCAACATTTTTCCTTGGTACATGTTAAATACGACAAAAATAACCTATAATACTTCCAAAGCTAATTTTCTTGACAAAAAATTAATTGATTCTAATGAATTTCATTCCTTTCCAAATTAGGATGAGAACTTGGATAAGAGCAGTCTTTCCCACTTGTGGCTGATGCATTTGTCCAAGTCCTGTATAATCTGGTGTGGTTTCCACCTTAGCAAAATAGATGAGAGAGCAGTGAGTTTCAGGATTTAGAGGTTTTTTGTGTTTGTTTGCTTGTTTGTTGTTATGTTGGACTTCTCTCTACACTCACGCAAGATTCCTGTCTAAAAATCAGTCTTAGAGTTTAGCTTTATAACTAGATATTATTTATCCTGCAATATCCCACTGTTGGGAAGTAAGATACACATTATCCTTTAGAGTGATGTAAAAAGGGAGTTTCTTGTATGTAAGACTCTCAAAAAACAAAGGTAGGTTATGTATGTAGGTAGGTAGTGTATGCTTCAATAGCAAGTATTTCAGCTAAGGAATAAGAAATAAGAATAAAAATGTAAACCTTAATGTTGGTAGCATGGCCACATAATACAGGGATATGATAATCAGCAGAGGTTTTGAACATAATGTTTTCTGTAAAGTTAGATGATTTATTTCAGTATGAAATAGATTGCTCTGTAATACTTATAAACAACTTTACTCTCAGCTTTTGTTCACATAGCACTGAATGTCTGAAATTCTGCCTGCTAGAAGACAAGCAAATAAACAATTGGTCCTTACCAGGAGAGAAATTAGAGAAAGTGCATTATCCTTCCATCCTTCCATTTCCTAGCAACCATGTCTTCAAGCTATATTTTGTCCATAAAAAAGCAAGTAAACTAAGCTTCACTCTTGTCCTAGCCTAATTCAGTTCCTTCCTTCCTGCCTTCCTGCCTTCCTGCCTTCCTTCCTTTCAACAAGTTCAGCAGATACCATTATGGAACTCTGTCCTGATAAGTTTAACTTGGGCAAAAGATTTGGAGCAAATTTTATGATAGAGAAAAATAATCATGCTATTTTAAATATGCTGGATCATATATTTCCCCCTAATTTTTACTTTAACAGTGAAATGCTAGAAGTTTTGAAGAGGATTTTCAACTCTATCTTCACTGTACAAAGCAGCTTAGCTTTTGTTTCTCACTAAATTTTTTTACATATACAGTGGATCATTACTGCAAACACTTCACAGATAAAAATCTGGATCATCTTCAACACTTTGTAATGTGCTGAATTCCTATAAGGATAAAGGTCTATTCACTAAAGATAATTTGGTATGGGAAAAAAAATACTATTTTTTACTATTTTTTTCTAAAGAAGTGGAAGGAAACTAAATAGTAGTATGTTTGTAGGAAATCTTTGTAGAAAAAGAGTAAGATGTAAGAGTGAGACATAGAGTAAGATCTAAGAAGTCTAAAAGGCAAGCTGGCTTGCTGTACACCACTTTTTTCAAAGGTCTTGGTTGCAAAAGGGAGCAGCTATACTAAGAAGCATTTCATCTTGTGCATAATTGGTGGGCAGGCAGGTGTGCTTTGTAAGGAGAATGCCTATAACAAGAATGTGTTGAGCTGGACATGCTGACAGAGTGAGGAGAGAGACCCTAAAAATTCAAAGCACTTTGGTCTTAAAGGTGTTTTAAGTTTTTTGTTTGAATTATTTGAATTATTATTATATAAACACTGGCTTTCACACCCTTTCACTGTTGTAAGGACTAAGTATCTAATTTTTAAGATCTGAGATAAAAATTGGCTAAATATTTTCAAAAGGTTTTATTAACAGATTGCATTAAAATTTTGGTGCAATTGGATCTTCAAAATGGTGCCTCATGGGCATGGCTACTGGATGTATTGCTTAACACAGGAGGGACTTAGCTTTGTACTCTTGCTTTCAAATCCAAAATAAAACTAGTGAATTAGATAGTGAATAATTGCTTAACAGTCATAAATTTAAGGGAAGAAACCATTTTTTTTTAAGTAAAAATCTGCTATGGATAAGCTGCTAAGCTTCAAGAAAAAATGTTACTGCTTGATATATATGCATGCATCAACTTCTGTTCATGCTGCATTCACTCTGAATGTGTACATTTGAAACCTCTACTTTTGTTTACTGGTGGTTGCTGAAGTATTACATGATGGAGGATGGAGCTCTGAGGGAATCTCATCCATGTATGTAAATACCTAAAGGGAGGATGCAATAAGGAGGGAGCAGGCTCTTTTCGTTGATGGCCAGTGACAGTATCAGAGGCCATGGGCACAAACTGAGACACTGAAGGTTCCCTGTTAACATCAGGAAACACTTTTTCACTATGAGGGTGGCTAAGCACTGGCACAGAGTGCCCAGAGAGGCTGCAGAGTCTCCCTCTTTGGAGGTATTCAAAAGCTACCAGGACACAATCCTGAACAAGTTGATTTATTTATGTGTCCCAGCTCGAGCAGGCGGGTTAGAGCAGATGAGCTCCAGAGGCCCCTGCCAATCTCAAGCATCCTGCCATCCAGTGGAGATGCCTGCTGTATATGGTTAGAGCCACTGTATGTCCAGGCAGCCTAACTTCTTGTGCTGGAAAAATATTTACTCCTTTTTTAACAAGCAGCACAATTTAGGCAGCTGGCATTGTAGGCACATGAGCAAAAGCCTAAAGCTACTGTGAAGTAACATCAGTCATGATGTGTCATGAAATCCCAACAGGAGAAAAGGGCTGACTGATGAAATTATTTGAAGCCAGCCCTTTCATTGGCCCACCTGTTCTGGTAGTATCCCATCACTGGAGGGAGAGAGTAATTTTCTTGTTACAAAGGGAATTACCTCAATAGGTGTGCTGCAAGATAGCATGCTGTCTCAAGACAGCTATTTTAGTCACTTGACAGAGTGGTGTAATCAAAAGATTATGCAGTAACAGCAAGACTGTTGATGCATGTGCACCGCCACCACTTACTTTGTGCTCTTGATAAATGATTGAGGCAGACAGCCTATGGGGTCAGTGTGCACAGTACAGCAGGATGCCCAGGTCTAGTAATGGGGATTGAGGACAGAACTTTTGAGCTTTCCTACCTGCTGTTACACGCTTCTTTTGGCAGGTGTGGTTCTTGCTTCTCTTCTCCCGGTTGTAAAATGCAGCATTTTCTTCCCACTGTGTTGTAAGGATTAATTAGTTGGCATTTACAGAGAGTTTCAAAGAGGAGTTAATAGGACAATGTTAAATCTAAGACACAAGAGAGTACAATCTATTTGGTTTTTATCTGAGCAATCTCATTTATGTCAGAGAGCCAAGTTTCTTTTCTAATCTAGGAAGCAAAATCCTGGGAGGTGAAAAACCTCTGCAGCTTGCATTTGAAAATTTGATTTAAAATCTTTCTGACCATATTTTCTGAACTGTGGCATGATGAATTAAATCAAAGTAAAGAAGCTGAAAATGTAACTTTATTTTCAGTTCTGAGCAGTCAGCGTCTCTCAGTAAAGTTAGAGGAAATGTGCAAAGTTTTTGGGTTTTTTCTCTTTTTTCTTAATGAGGTCACTTAAACAGCTGCTTCAAGTATGGAATTACGAAGCCAGCTTTGGTTATCTTGTCTTCTCAGAATACTAAAAAATTTAAGAAGAGCTTTCATTATATAGGGAAATCATAATGTGCCTTCTCTGAAGAGTTCATCCATAAATAAATTCTTGTAAGCAGGGCTTAATATCAAATGAATAGAGTCTGCAGCTACAGCAGGTGTTTGAAAGTCAAAGAGTGGCACTAATAGGCATAATTTAAAGTTCATTAACATCAGTAGAAGAAAAAAAATTATATATTTTTTAAGTTCTTTATTTTAGCTAGAGCTTTACAAGGGCATATATGCATCAGTAATCTTAAAATTATATCTTCAACAGCAGCGTTAAAGTGCTTTTTAGTCATTACAATATTGTTTTGAAAATTCAGGTTTAAAAATAAAGTATAGATGAAAAGAGGACTTCACTAAAACAATAAAATAACCCTTTCTGCAAGGCTTGGCTATGGTATCTCTGCAGGGCTTGTGCAAATAACAAGAATCCCAGGGGTGGGCTCTTAACACCACAGGAGACATTTTGTCCTCAAAGCCCATCAGCAGAAACCCTTGGATGCAGAAGCTGCCTGTTCAATGCCCAGGTCTCATGTGATTAAGGAAGTGGCACACTCTGGGGGTGTGTATCCTGTTGGGACTGCACAGAAAGTGCAGCCTTATGTGCCACTCTCCCAGCCCTTGGGGAGGAAGTGGGGAGAGAAGAAGCCTGTCCTTCTGACTGCCAGTCCCCCCCATTAATCTCCAGACTGTTTTGTTGCAGCTGTGCTGAAATGTATTCCATACACCAGCTGTCAGCCTAATGTGACTTGAAATGGGCTGCTGTAATAAACCATTATCAGAGCACTTGAGGATGTGAGCCTTGACCTTATCTGGATAATTATCTAATAGAGTGCACAGAGTGATCCCTTTAATTGCTATTGTCATCCTTTGCAGCCATGGCAGAATGTGCTGGCTTGGACAGTTACTGACTCCTAGGGTGTCTTTACACTTTTTCTATCAACATCCCCCTTGCAGTTCTGTAGACTTTGCTATAGATGAGAATCACAGTGAACTTATAAATGAATTTTATTAGGATCATTTAAAAAATTCTGTTATTTAAATTGCTTGCTAAATTGACTTCAGCTAGTTCTTGTCAATTACTAATGTTTTAGACTGTGTTATGTAAGAAATCCCTGAACAATATAACAAGCGTAGCTTATGGTCAGCAGACTGTCAAAATGCAGGTCTGCCTGGCCAAGACAAGTTTTTCACCCCTTCCTGACCCACTGTCAGCAGGCAAGATGCTCAGCTCTTCTAGAATCCAAATTTACACATTTTGCTTACTGCACAGAAACAATTCTTTTTGGCAAAGGATGGTTGAGTAGGATTCAGCAGTGCATCCTTAACAGTTTATTTCCTCTGGTGGTGAATGGGGGCAGAGGACCAAAACAAGTTCTATTTCTGTTACTTTATTTAGGAACTTGCAACAACTTTGTCTTTTGATGTGCAAAGAAAGCATTTTGTGAGAATCTATATGTTTAGGTGAAAGGGTAGTTTTTAAGCAGTTCTTGTCTTCTGTCTCTCATTTGCTTTCCCTTGCAAGTTCATCTAGTGCTATAAATGGTGTCATTCCTTTTTAAGTAGCAAAATACACTATCAGTTCCTATTACAGGTCCATTTTTTGGACCCTGAAAAAAAATTCTGCCAGTGTACATGTGTTAGTCATCTAAATACACTTAGCTGTGACTTGGGTAGGATGTAACCGACATTTAATCCCAAATCCAGTTTATTATCTTTGAAAGAAGTCTCTCATAATCTGTATTGCTGTCATGTTTCTAGTCCATATTGTATCCTGAAAGGTCACATTCTGGAAAGCAAGTTCCTTTACTTTTTAAAAATACATTGGACAATTTTTTCTGTATAGTTATGGTATTGGAATGCTGTTTCATTTTTTACCTTACCAAGAAGTTCTGCTGTAGTCTATACTCTTGGGCTTTTGGCCTTGTATCTCTCTCAGAATCAGATGCCCAGAAGAAAATAGAGAAGTATTTTCATTAAATTCAAAGTGTTCTCATTAATGTTTATGCTTTATTTTTTCATGCTTTAGGCATTTTTTCCTTCATGTTATGAAAAACTCTGATCATCCCTTTGTGTTGGCAAGTTTATGTCATTACTTTTGCTTGATTTCTGTGTTTCCCTAATGAATACTATATTCAAATACAATAGCATTATCAATTTTTCACTTACAACCAATGAGAGATTTCAGATGTGAATTGCAACTCATATCTCAGACTCTTAAGAAGACTGGAAATTGAATGCACTGAAATTTTTTTAAATGTTTGTAGATAACAAAAGGCCTTTGACTTTTTTTTTTTGCATGCATATGTAAGTGAAAATACAATGCCAAGGTTGTTGTTATTTGACAAAATAAAGATTTAAAATACAGCAAGCAAACCCTTTGTTCCAATGCTGCGAAAATAAAGTAACTGTGTGAGTGAGTAGTGATGTAGGTCAATTCAGCTGCTCCTCATATTCATTGTGACAGTTATTGGAATAGCTGGAGGCGGAGTGGTTACTGATACACTATCCTGTATTTAGAGGTTTAGATGCTATGGCATCAACAGCAAGACCAATGGGAGCACTTAAAAGGATATTGGTGATACAGAGGTTGAATTTCATCCTGAGAGGAGATAACGATTCTCATGGATTGTGGTGGTGAGACACAATTGACAGGGCAATAGGTACCAGATGCTTACATTTTTTTTCTCTTGTTAATGCTTTTATGACACTGAATTTCTTTGTTTCCCAGTTCTCCACATTTTCCTACTTAATGGTGTACATAAGGAGAAAAAGATTAAAAAGGGTTAGATATTACCTGTCTAATATCTAACTATATAGATATTATCTAGATATGATCAGATATTACTGTAACAGAAATCATTTAGCTCCACATAAATCATAATCCCTGACTTCCTAGTTACATTGACTAAGCAATCAAGGCTGAACATAATCATTCTAGGTACTGGGCAAACAGAAAATTGTAGCGTTTCCATCTTATCCTCAGCAGTTTAGTGGACACACGCCGCATATGTAGCATGAAGGGTACACCAAACAAGAATGATAGAAGAACTATTGTGGAAATTCTGTGATGATGTTTTATTCGAGTGGGAAAGGCAGTGGAATGGAGGCAAACACTGAGAGGGAGAGAGATAATGGTAGACAGGGAAAAGCATGGGGTGATTACAGTGGTACAGTGAAGGAACGGGGGTTCAGGGAAGGTTTGATTTTGCTAATACTGTGTGTACCATTTTTTAATACAGCACTAACACAACAGCAAATTCATTTGAGAAGCGGACTGGGTTTTTTTATCATGGGCCACAATTTCAGGAGTATTAAGTAATATATGCCATTAACAACAGAATTGGCATATTCTGAGAACTACTTCTTGTGTGGAAATTAATATTGTAACTTAGAAACATGTATTATATAGACTCCTAAAATGAGTGCAGAACTTGTCACTTCACATTGACTCTGGGCAGACAAATGTCTCATCACTGCAGATCTGTATCTCCTTGATAAGTAGTCCAGTAGGATTGGAAGGTTGCTTTGGAATATTGTAAATAAAGGGCACATAGCAAGACCTTTCAGCTAATGTTTGCAGCTAAAGGTGAGAAAAGGGTAGGCTTCATGATGACTGATGAAGTTCAGAGTTGCACTATGCCTGCAACTTAATAGCAGTTATCAGTAGTCAAAAGAGATTGTAAATAGTCTGTTCTATTAATATTACTTTGTAATCCTGTGCTTTTGACTGTAACACTTTCTTTAGAACTGTTTGTCTGAGATTTGCCTTCATTTTTATGCAAGTGAGGAAAACCATTTCCATGTTACAAGTATGGGTTACCACTTAACTGAGATCTGTACTTCATGATCATGGCTCTCACCCCAGCACAGGCAGCCATGCTGATAAAAACTTGTAATTTTAGGACAAGGTGCGAGACCAATTCCACGCTGCACACAGAGCACTGTACTCATAAAGTAAAACCAAGTGAGTTATCTTAGCTTTCAGGTATTAGTTATGCTGCCTTAATCTTGCAGCTCTTTGGATCTTCATGAGCCTTCTTTTGCAGGATAAAAGCAAGATTTAATTTGACATTGACTTGACTTTCAGATAATTCAGTTTTTAGCAGCAAGTAAGTAAGATTTTTAAATGCACTTGAATAAAATTGGTACTATGTGCTGATTCTCATTAAAGGATTAAACTATAAGCATTTTATTAAGTTATTCTTTATAAAGCTATTTTTATCAAGTTATTTTTAATTGACAGAAGAAAAAAAAAATTAGAGGAACTCAAAATAGAGGGAAGTGCCATTATTCAGAAGCTTCCAACCAGGAAATTATTTGTCTACTTTGAATATAAAAAAACTCAAGTACTCTATATTATACAGAGATCATGCTGGGCAAACTTTATTCAATTTCTTTTTCTTCCTGGGCCCTCTAATAAAAAATTCACCTAGAACATACTTCAATTTCTTGGGTCATTATTCCCCATATGAGGACTTGGAGTGTGAAGAATGAAGGAGTTATACTTTCTTCCTCCTCTTTTTCTTTACCGCTTCATCTGAGGAAACAGACAGAATTCACAGTGTTGATTTGGGTTTATTCCATAAGAGGGTGAAAATCTACCTATGTGCAACAGGGCAGTGAAGGGTCTGTTGAAGAATAAACCAGCAAAAGCCTTGTGATTTGAAGATAACTGTTCCCTTGAAAAAGGCCATGGTTTTTCATATGTATCCTTGGCAAAGGTAGCCAGATATTTCATAGTCGTTTTCTCTCTGTAGTGTGGAGTTGCATAAGCTGCTTTTATCTTACCTTTTGCCCTGCTGTGATAAAAATCACCTCCTTTCCAGCTCTCATTTAGTCTAGTCCAAGTGGTCCTTGTACTGTCCTGGGAGGATGAAAAAGAAATAGCTTTCTCTCTGAAAGAGCTGGATGACCTGACTAGCCTCAGAAGGCTAAGGATAAGGGAAAGGAATAGTTCAGGAAGGAGAATAGCAGGGACAAGGGTGAAGCTAGAAAACTCTGAGTCTTGTCATGAGGTGAAAGGAAGCCGTGCTGGAGCTCAAAAAACAAATGGTGATATTAGGTAAAGCCTCGGAAAGAAACTGGTTTACTAGGTCAGGGAAACATCTTCAAATCCTTAAATGTAGAACTGGAATGATTTTGTGCTTATTTATATTCTGCTAAAGAAAACCTGAATTGTTATATTCTAATAATAGTAGATGGCAGCACAGTCAAATGTTCTATTTAGAGAGCAGCAATCACCTCATGGAAAACACATAGTATATGTACAGGCATTAAAAAGTTGGCCCAGTGAGTGAGATAATTGTGAGCTAGTTTAAATGTGATACAAAATAATAAAAGCTGTAATAAATTATAACTATTTCTTGCTATATAGTTATTTCCCATTTGAAGCATATGGTATATGCCTTTTTTCACTTCAGTCACAGGGCTTCTTTTGCATTCAAGCTTCATATACTGTTAATAGGTCATAAATCCATCAAATTAAAAGATATTGTGTACAACAATTTGTTTTAATTACAAAGTATCATGTGTTCTGTTTAACTGTGAGTTTAATGAATGGCTATTTAATTAAGGGTTTTAACTCAGGTAATCAGTTTGCATCACTGGGCAACAAATAATCAGTTTATAACATGCAGTTGAACAGTCAAAAAAAGCATCAGGCAAACCTTTTCCTGATAGCATTTATTGGCTAATTAAATGATCTGGACTCCAGAGTAAGTATAAAACAGGAAATAGATGGTAGGTGAAAAGGATGTCAGAGGAGGGTACTTGACAGAGCTTGTTGAAGCCATATAAATGTTGGTAGAGGCTTGTCATTCACTGTGTAAATATATCAATTCACTGCAGACACACATGTAGAAAAAGAATGTCTTATACCTTTTCCTATCTTTGCAAATACATTACAACTCTAATAATGAAATACTGAAGGTATTTATTGTTGGCTATGATATAAAAGAACACATCAGTTCAGATTTTTCAGGGTAATATTAAAATCCTTTATTTTCCCTTTTTTTCTTTCTAGGTTTGTTTTCTCTTTCCACTTCTACCACATCTTGAATTATTTCTATTTGAATTAAATTGATTATGCATTTACATGAGAAAACTGCTATTTACATCAATACCTTTCAGAGCACATGCAAAAATTGAATATACTCACATTCTAAGGTGTACTGTGAAGTTAAAAAGATTTGTATTTATGATTATGAGCAATGTCTTCATTTGATATCTCTGCTGTCATCCATTCAGATTTTTATTTCATACATTGTAAGGATAAAGGGGGACATTCTGATAGTCCATGATATATTTTGTAGGCCATAGGATTTCAGCCAACAATCCTAGTATTTGTTTCAAAAGCCGTGGCTGATCTGTTGAATTGTTTTAGAAAGATAGAGTATAAAAAGAGGAAGTGATGCATAATCGAGTACAATGCCGTAAAGTTGCTCCAAAATTTTATTTCCTTTATTGTTTAAGCTTTCCATCTTATTTATCAATTTCTTTTACTTTTCTTTATCTAAACCTACATGAACTGCCAACTAAAGAGGTTTTCTTTCTCATGTACATCCTTTTTATATACGATAGCTAAAGCTTTTCAGATTATTTCTTCCTGGTGATAATTTAAATTAGGCAATTCCTAAAGGTTACAATTCAAAAGAATTGCTTGGGTGATGCTCATGGTTTGTATAAAATATTCTAGTTCAGCTGAGAGACCAAAATCAAGCATGATCCTGAACTGAAAAATGTGGAAGTACCATGGATTTAATTATTAGTTTTACCTTTAAGTGTTTTATATTTAATAAAACAAATTGAAATCTGCTACACACCACATGCATATGAACAATTATTTTTTTGTTTTAGGTTATGGCAAATACAGGTTTTGCATTTAGACTACAATAATAGATTTCTCCTCTCCTGCATCATAAAAGAGCTAAGTCATCATGATAGTGCATGTGTGCAAGACAAGAAAAAGATACTACATCTTAAATTAGTGCAATAATATTGCATACATTAAAGTTCTTTTCCTAGGTTCCTTTCTTCATGGCCTATTAAGAAAGCATTTTTTTCCCCTTTCCATTTTGCTGGGTCAGAGGAAGATGACTTTTTTTCTGTGTAAGACTTTTGGAAGGGAATATTAGAAGGTTTTCTTTTTCTGTTCTAGGTATAACTCCAAAATAGTTATGTCTTTTTATCAGCCTAACAGTGTTTGCACAATATCCTACATCTGCATTGTATGCTGGCCGAAGAAATTGTTGGTAACTTTTATAGCTATTTTAGACTGAGATTTCTGTCTCGACTTCTGCTCATATCACATGAAATTTTCAATTTTCAGACATTCAATGGCGATTTGAGTGAATTCTAAAAATGCAAAGAAATGAAGATGAGTTGGAGTCTTAAGTTTAGATTAATCATGCTTAGATGTAATTTAAAAACAAGTGAAAGTTTATTTGTTCTTACTACTGCAGAGTCCAACAGCTTCTGCAGTAAAAAAAGTGTATTGGTGATCATAACACATTTCACTGTCTTAGTGGACTAATGTTTTTCAGTGAGGGCTACCTATAGATGGCACCAAGAGTAAATACTAGAGGGGCTATAGAGAAAAAAATATTTTGAATCCAGTGTACTCGTGCTTCTGAACAAGCAGTACTCAATGACTTTCTCATTATTATCACAGTGTTACAGTAGTTTTATTAATTCTTATGGAAAATAATTGAAAACCTTCTTCTGACCTAAACTGAATATAGAAAACGGGGACTGGATTCAGGAAATATTAGCTAAAATGGCCTTTGCTTTAAATTCTGTCTTTCTAGCCTGTTCTAGGTCTGGCGACAGTTCTGAAGATTGTAATGTCTCGCAGCACTGAGCAGCAGCATCACAAGGCTCTCTACTCCTGTGCATGCTGCTGAAGAAGATGGAGGGCTAGAACACTGTCTCAGATGTTTTTTCTTTCCCCCAGCTGCATCCTGGTTTTCCTAAAACACAAGCAAAACCTTTCAGGGGGAAAACAAAAGGGTGCTGAATTACATCAGGAATGGTCCCAGTGCTGTACTATTTCTTTATGTGACCCTGTGCAGTGAAATGTTCTGAGACATGCTGGGAAGCAAAATTAGCCTTTGAGGCAGTGTGGCCCTTGGTTTCTGTGATTAGTACATGCATCACTGCCTTTCTGCTGTCAATCTCTTTGTCCAAATTGGCTCAGCATCCCCAGTCATAAAGCTTGCAATGCCAATTGGAAGCATCATCAACATAATAATGTGTTACTCTCCATCTTCAACTGCAAATATAATAACCAAGCAAAAAAGTCAGCAGAAGGTGCACAAAGAGTCTGTCCCAGTGTTATTCACCTTTGTGAGTAAAGCACCAATACATTAAAGTACAGAGAAGTCAGGCTGACACTAGAGCAGCACTCTGGAGATTAGTAGAGATGAAAAGTCCATATTACACATTTTCCCATTCTGTCTTAGGTAGGGCAGAAAACACTATTAAGGCAAAATAATGTATGATACAAAGAAAGAAAATGTTGCAAGGTAACTAGTAACTATTTTAATTTCTAAATTTATCTGTAAACCTGAAATTAGATTGTTAATAATGGCTTTCTTGTTATCTGAGCTCATAAATGCCAGAGGCCCTTATTCAAGATAGGACTTAGCATTCTTATGAAAATGTTTTTGTTTATGACATTCACAGAACGTAGATTTTTCCAGTTTCCTTAGTCTTCACTATGATCTCAGTTTTTCATTCAAAACTTGAACAGTTATCTTGAGTGCCATCACATGGCACCTACAGGGTGGTTGGGGGGGGTCACACCCAGCCAGCATGGATTTAGGAGGGGCAGGTCCTGCCAGACCAACCTGATCTCCCTTTATCACCAGGTGAGACGTCTGGTGGCTGAGGGAGAGGCTGTGAATGTTGTATACCTGGATGTTAGTAAAGCCTTTGACACCATCTCCCACATCCCACTCCTGGAAAAGCTGGCAGCCTGCAGCGTGGACAGGTGCACTCCTGGCAGAGAGCTGTGGGAAATGGTGCCACATCCGGCTGGTGCCAGTCACTAGCTGTGTCCCCCAGGGATCTGGGTTGGGCCCAGTCCTGTTTTATACCTTTATTGATGAGGGCATTGAGTCTACCATTAGCAAATTTGCAGATGACACGAAGTAGGAGGGAGTGTCTGTCTGCTGAAGGGTACGAGGACTCTGCAGAGGGACCCGGACAGGCTGGATCGATGGGCCAAATCCAACAATAGGAGGGTCAACAAGACCAACAGCCAGGTCCAGCACTTTGGCCACAACAACCCCCTTCAGTGCTACAGGCTGGATGGAGACTGGCTGGAAAACTGCCCAGTGAAAAAGGACCTAGGCTTGCTGGTTGAGTCAGCTGAACATGAGCCAACGTGTGCCCAGGTGGCCAAGAAGGCAAATGGCATCCTGGCCTGTATCAGCAATAGTGTGGCCAGCAGGAGCAGGGCAGCGATTGCCACCTTGTACTCAGCACTAGTGAGGTCACACGTTGACTTCTGTGTCCAGTTCTGGGCCCCCCAGCTCAGGAAGGATGTTGAGATGCTTGAATGTGTCCAGAGAAGGACAACAAGGCTGGTGAAGGATCTGGAACACAAGTCCTCTAGGAAGTGGCTGAGGGAGCTGGGGCTGTTTAGACTGGGGAAAAGGAGGCTCAGGAGAGACCTTACCACTCTCTACAAGTCTCTGCAATTAAGATGAAGCCAGGTGAAGGACAGTCTCTTTCCCAGGCAACTAGCAGTAGGATAAGAGGACAGAGTCTTGAGCTGTGCCAGGGGAGATTTAGGTAGGAAGAAGTTCTCCACAGAAAGGGAGATTTGATACTGGAATGGGTTGCCCAGGGAAGTGGTGGAGTCACTGTCCCTGGAGGTGTTTAAGGAAAGACTGGATGTGGCATTCTGTATGATGGTCTAGTTGACACAGTGGTGCTAGTTCATAGGTTGGACTTGATGATCTCAAAAATCTGTCCCAACATAGTGGATTCTGTGAGTCTGTGATTCTGTAAAACATTGTGCAAATGAGGTGAATGGCCATGTGCTATCACCCCTCTGGAGTTCACCTTCTCAGACAGATTTGTGTGTATAGATGGCACAGCAGAGGTTCAAAGACCCTCAAAAAAAAAAGAAAAAAAAAAGATTGGCTGCAAATATTTAAATGTATCTTGTGCAGGATAAATTTTTGACATTGCTCATCAACTGTTGTTTTTCCAAGCACTTCATCTCTTATAGCACCATTGATCCTGTAAATATGAAGAAACAGTGTGATGTGATAGTGGTTGTTTTTGAGAGAGTGAGAGTTCAAGGCTGTTGAAGTCACTTTCTGAGAGGAAAAGAAGGGAAAAAAAGAAAGATTCAATATTTAAGAAATTATTGCCTCAGAGTACACTTTTCTTTTGATGTTGGCTTGAATACTGTTTCCATTATACAAATAAATTTTCTTTTCTTTCTATTTATTTCATATCATTGGACTTCAGGCAACAAATTTTCTATGCAAGAGATACATACACAAGGGGGTTTTAATTCTTTGCTCTCCTTCTTTCAAGAGCAAGTCTCAAATACCTACCATTTGGGGGGTTTAATACTCTAGTAAACCTTTATTCCTTTATCAAACAACAGATTTTCTGGTTTGTTGGTTTCAAAAACCTTCCACAAAATAGGTTTCAAATACAGTGTGTGGCAGTGCCATTTTGGTTGAGTGCTGATGCAAAACATACAATCTGTAAGGCTATTACACTGCTAAAGCCACATAAACATCTTTTAAAAATTAAACATTTTGTTTCCTAACAGACAAAACCTGACATGGCATGTGTCATATTCTCATAGTACTATGGTACTATATCTCAGCCATTTTTGAAATAATACATGTACTGTGCTTTAATTATTTTGACAGTGTTTAAAAAGTTGAAAACATCATGTGCTATTTAAGGGTATTATTGCCTTTATTCTTCTTAATTGGCATTTTGTAATTTCATTCCAAATTCCTTCTCACTGAAAGAATTAAAGTTTTGTTTTAATGTAACAACAAGTAGATGTGTGATTCTTCCTAGCTATGATATCTAACTTTTTAACTGTACAAATACATGTGAGTAGCCCTAGTGATATCAACTGAAACCATGACATTTTGTTAGTATCTCCTAGTGCCTGTAGTCACACCAAGCCACCATGGGCATTTTGTGTTTGGGGAATGAATTACTTTGGATAACAGAACAAACAGTGAATACTCCTTAACTTCCACACAGCCATTTAGTCCTAACTTCTCTCTCATTGATGATATTTTACATAAAGAATTACATACTGTGTGTCTGCTTTTCACACATTTGGTTATAAATATATAAAATCATAGTGAAATGGAAGTGTTACTGTTTGTACTTTAAAATTTCTTACGTAAATTGCATGTATTCCTTTGTTATTATGCATCAAGCTGATATGCAGTTCTTGTTATTGCTGCCTTTATCTTAATATAATTTTATATTTTTATATTCCAATACTCTCTTTAGCCCATAAGGATGACTCTAACTTGTTTCAGTCTTCAATAACAAAGTATTAATTCTTAATGTATAGGGTTGCTCTGGATTTATGAACTTGTTCCCATTTCTAAAATGTGTTTTTCCAGAAAAGAGTCAGTGTATTTTGATCTGATAAATAATACTAATATATTTTCTCTAAGTCTACAAGTCAAACATATTATAAGGCCATGTAATAATGTCAACATTTAAACAATTCCTTAGTGACCTTTAATTGCTTGATACAGCCAGCATTTACTTTAAGAGATTGGTCATGGTAAGTTTATCAAATTAAAAATATCTTCACATTGAGAAAGATATGACACATTTGGCACATGGTACTTTCTATGATTTTTTTTTTTGTCTTGGATATTTCACTTACCTAAAGATCAAAGCATCTTTATTATAGGAGAAATTCTGAAGGTACTTGATGCTTATATCTCCAGTGATAGTGCAGCAGATGACAAAATGTCTGGGCCACAGAGAATTTTTCATGTCTTCTAGGCCATATAAATTTTTCCTTAATTAAACACTCAGTAGGAGGCTTGCAGTTTCTCTGCTTTATGCAAATCCTGAATTAAAAAATTACCTGCCATTTTTAGGTGAAATAGAATTTAGTAGATTTGTGAAGTAGTTATCTTAATTCAAAGGAAAAATACTGTGTGGTAACTCAGTTATTTCCATATGAACTTCATACAATTTTAAATTTAAGGGAAGGAAAAGTATAGTTGCCCTTACTTTAGCATGGAAAAAAATAATTAGAGAGACACTCGAATAAAAACAGCAAAAGCTGTGAGCAATGGAGAAAAGAAACTGGAAAAGGCAGAATAAGAAAAATAGCTTCAAAATGTTAGGTTGCAGAGAGTCAAGAAAACGCAAGCAAGCCAACACCTTCTGCACCAAGCCTTGTGTTCAGTGCTAAACACTTCCTCTACCTCCTCACCTCCTCCTGCTTCATTAACAGTACCAGCTGTCAGCAAGAGACAAACACCCCAGAAAAGGCCTTGCCCTTCTGGATGACTGAGATTTACTCACTCATGCTTCTCCCCAGGATGCTCCACAGCCTTTCTTATCAAGGTTCCAAAATGTTTCAAAGTCCATTATGTACCCCAAAACCAGAATGTTTGTGTGAATTGGTGGCTGCTATAAGGAATACAGCTGACTTCTAACATGGTGTTTCCAAGCCATTGTCCTGTTCAGTGGAACACTACCCATGAGCGCACTGCCACAGGCTCTTATCCATGATTTCCTGCTGCAATGCTAAAAGTGAATGTCTCCCCGGGCTGTGAGAGCGGGGGAAATCGCCTCACTGGGCTCTACGCTCTCCTTACTCACTGCTTTCAATTGCCTTCCCACAGTCTAAATAATTTGCTTTAGGCTTATGAAGTAGTGTGAATTAATCTCCAGACTGACTTTATTTCACTACTTAGAGCTAAACAGCTGGCAAAAGAATTGTTTTTTTACTGAAGCATATCTCATTTTCTCATTGTTTTCAGTAAAACAAAGGAGCAGAAAGGTGGACATGATTATCAATTATGATTATCACTTATTTACATCTGCTTGAAATTCTAGATGCTGGATAAGTCTACTTGTTTTATTGAATAACCTTTTCATTAAAAACCACAAGTTTTTGGTTATTATTTTGGTACTTCTTACTGTCTCTAAGAACAAAGTGGTTGTCACATATTACCTGCTAGAAGGCTGTACTACCTATAGCTGTAAGTAATATAATATTCTGTAAGTTCTAAGCAGATTAATCTCTAGGTACCCTTTGCATAAAGATTTCAAGTATGGAAAAGCTTATTTAAATGGGTGCAACACTTTCTGCTCATATATTTACTCCTGGGATGCATATGGCAGCTATGTTGCAGCTATATGCAACATATTCCAGTGTTGCATAAACATTTACCTGTTTCAGACCTTTCAACATGAGCAAGTGTAACTTCCTTCCATGATTCTGCATTTAATTGCAATTATTTTTATTGTTAGAATAAGTAAGTAAAAATAAAATAAAGTAAAAATTTGGATGCTGTCTAAGCCATGCAGGTCTATTAGAATCAGTTCTTTTGTTCTCCAAAACAGCTCCAGCTGACATGTACGGGGTATGTTTGCATGTGAGTGAGCAGAACTGCTCTCCCAAGGTCACAGGGAGCACAACCCTTGTGAAAAGTGGAAGAAACCCAGCATGAGCCTGTGCAGTTAGGTGTTTTTAGTTTAGAAATGTGCATTAGGCATCACTTTCCTCATGATGGAGGAAATTTCAATTGTAATTTACACAAATGCCTGCAGAATAGGTCTCAAGATTCTTTTAGGCAGATACAATTGCTTGTATTCATGCAGAAAGTCCCTGTTCTCTGTCATGCCCTTGGTTTTAATCTCCATAACATCCTAGCTGGGAGAAATTCTGTCTGTAACTATCAAAGCATAAAGGCAACTTCATTTACAGTAACTAGGCCCTATCCACCAGTTTTTGAACACACCCCAAAGACAACCCTTTTACTCTGGAGGCCAAGGGAAGGAGACAGTCTTCCCTGAGACATGGTGTTGTCAGCTATTTCAAAGTTGTTTCAGGAGCCATGAGTTAGGGAAGATTTAGTAGTTCTTATAAAGGTAGACAGAGTGAAAAAGGTTCTCATTAGAAGGGTTAAATTCCTTACTCAACTAAGACATCCTGGGAAATGTATTGCTACCTTTCTGTTCCCACTCCCAGCAAATATTTTAAATGTAGGGAATTTGAGTTCTTATGTTGGTCAACACAATGTAACTTTTCACTTTCCAGTTTATAGAGATAATACCATCTCATAAGTTCTTAGACCGAACATTCACTTGGTAGTTTCCACTAATGTTTTCTACCCAGTGTATCAGCTAGGTTTACTGATAGCTGTTATATCACATGAGGGCAGCTACTCAAAAAGCTTAGAAACAGATTTTGAATTTAACACTTGTGGGCAAGGTGTAAAGGCTGACAGACAGCTCAGCATGGGCCAAGACACAAGCAGAAATTCTTGCACAATGTGTTGCCATGAAAAGAAAGGAGACAATAAATTTGCATCACAGCACAGGGAAGATGCAATGACCAAAATATCTTGGCACTTCTGAAGAGGGAGAAGAAAATACTGTGATGGAGCACCCTGTGCACAGAAAAATAATGATCCACTAGGTCAGAGTTACTTGTGGTTTACTGGGCACATAAAGGTGGGGTGAAAGATATTGTAGGTATTACGTGTACTGTCACATTTGAAGAATAAAAGAGGTGCTGTAGGACAGCACCTTGCTTGGGGAGGACATTGTCCTGCCCATGGTGGAGACATGCCTCTCCCTGCTCCAGTGCAGCTCAGCCCTGCTGCTCCCTGATGGTCACTGGAGACAGCACCCAGTGCTCAAAGCAGAGCTGGAATTCAGCCCCTTCTCACATGGGCAGGGGTGTGTGCCCTTGCTGGGCAGTGAAGGTCTGGCACTGCAGCCTGTTGGTGTTGCACAGGAAATGGTGGGTCTGGCTTCCAGGCTGAATTTGAAATAGTTGTGTGGTCTTGGGGCACTGAGGTTTTTGGGGTGCTAATAACCTCCTGCCATATTTTGAAGTGAAAAGAGGCAATTTGAAGGCAAGTTGGATTTAAAAAAATATACTACTGCGGTTCATGCTTACTGCGCTATAAGTAACAAGCAACATAGTCTCCAAGAGTGTCTGCAGAAAGGGCAGCAGGTGTTATTTCTTCACAAAATATTGTTTCATTTGTTTGAGGACACAGGCAGAGAGATAACATGCCAACAGAGGGAAGGAATTGTGTGCTTGAATGTTGCTGGGATTTGTTTTTCCTTAAGGGAACTGGATTTACTGTAAGGAGAGCAAAGTGGCAGGAAAGAATTAAGGGAGTGATTGAGAAGAGAGGAAGAAAAATATGGAGCTGCCGAGTTGAAGACAATGTGTGAAAAGGATGTTATTTAAATGTAGCATTGTTATTAGAATGAATGCCTTATTGACTGGAGAATGTTAGCAGAAGTTTAAATAACTTAATTAATTGGTCTGTTAATCATTGTCCAAGTTGCTTTCTCTTGGGTGTATATAACATTGTTCCTTGGTTTTTGCCACAAATATTCAACAGGTAGAATGTGAGGCATTTAGTATTTGCTATGGTAATGTGTGACTATACTTCATAACTTTCTGTTCTACAAAATCATTGTGTCTGTAATAAAACTTATGGAACAGATGCACTGTGTGCTTTTAGGAGGAAAAAACCCCAATACCAAAACCACACCAAACCAATACCAAAAGTACAGCTCCATCCTTATCTGATTAAAAACCTTAACTGAAACTCCAGTAGCCAAGCAGTCATGATTGTCCAAAAGAATTCCCTGAAACAGATTTAATTTTTTAATTGATATGACTGCTGTAGCAAGGGGAGGTTAGTATGGCTGTCACCTTGAAAGGAAGGGTGAGTGCAGTCATTAACAGGTGCCTCTCTCTCTTTCCTGGTAGTATCAGTGTCTCATACACCTTTCTGAACATCAGATTCATCCCCAGCTTTTTATCTGTTTTCTTTTTATCCCTCAGCCTCCTCAACTCCCTTCTGATCAGGTTAACTTGTTTTTCATTTGTGGCAATCATTCATCAGTTTATTCTGAGTACTTCTACAGCCAAAACAGAAATCCATTAAATCTATATAGCAGTTTAATCTCAACCAATAATTGCCCATTAATCTTGCTGGAAATACACATTTTCTTCAGCCCATTGCTAAAGCACAAGCTTGAGGAAAAAAAATGAAGTATTTAATCAGTTTTTTAAAGTTTGTTAATGACAAATTCTGGCTGACAGATTAAAAAATTAGGTCTGCTGCATTGGGGTGCATTCAGTTTTTAAAATGTGATTAACTATATGCCAAGCTGTCAAAGAAATTTTGCATGAAAAAAGAGGAGTTGTTAACATTATTATGTCTCTGCCCAATGATTTTATAATGTCCATTTTAAATATACATGGAAAAAAATAAGTCAGCATCATACAGTAATTTTCAAAAAGTGAAGTTTTTAACTATGAAAAGAGAAGCCTGAAACACCTTTTATGCTCACTCATAACCTCCCCCAATTTTTTTCTCCCATCAGTTTGATTTTAAAAACACTTCTGTATTTCCCTCTAAAATTTTAGTTGCATCTGCTAGCTAACTGAATTGAACACAGATTTTGGCTCTTCTGTCCTGAAGAACTTCTCCTTATTCTTGCCCTCCCATCAAACCATGGCTGCATCCTGGGAGACTCAGTTTTCCAGTGCAGTTGGATTTGCTGACACAGGTAGGTCATGGCCTGGGTTGATTTAGAAGTCCCACACTTGCTAAATAATTCAACCTATTTTATGGCTACTTGCTTAATACCCAGTTTCTGTGGAGTTGGTAAAGTGTCTGACAAAAGGTCAAATTGATTGCACTGCTTCTCTCTGTTGAACTTTTGCTGCTTCCTCATGGTGCTGTCCATATATCTTCACTTCTGATTGATTTTCTTAATTCAAAAATTGATGCAAAAAAGTCTTTTCTAATGAAAAGCATGTTTGTCAATATCCTCCACTCCCTTTATGGATTTCTGTGCGTTGTTACTTTGATTACCAGCTCCTGACCTGTTTATATTCTGGTTTGCTTTAAAATCCAAATCTTCCTTCTCCAAACGTGTAGTTTCATTTTAAAGATCTTTTTGAGAGCAGAAAGCAGCCTCATGCTACGTGACCCGTACAGCATTTTTATATTCAGAAAGAGAAGAAAAACAACCTGTTGTGAGCAGCAAGTCTTTATTTCTGGTCAGAGATGAATTCCCAGATAAAAGGATATATTTCTTCTTTGCCTTGTGACACAAAGTCAGACTTCAAAAGCCTTCTACTTGTTCAAAGTGACTTGGAGGCTGAAGAAGTGACACCATGTAAGGCTGTATATGACACACACCACTGCTGTGCACTTGTTCTGTGCAAAGTATCGAGTCTTGAACTCTTTTTAGTTTGATAGAAAACCCATCATAATGTTTGACTATTACAAAGCTTCAGCATCACAGATGTTGAACTTTTCTTGACGCTTGTATACATCATACAAAACGAAGCAAGTGAAGCTGCGTTACAGACATTGTTTTGTATTGTGATGATGAATTGTTTCTGCCACTGATCACCATGCCAGCAATGGACTACATGGCTGTAATAACACATTTTCACATTCCATTTGTTAGTTCCAGTATTGATTAATCTTTTTCCAATGTAGCCTTAGACTTTCTTTGAGGTTAAATGCAGCAAATTTTGAGGATTTCTCTATTTAAACAGTAAATACTAACTAAAAAAGATCCTATAATTCAAGTGAAAATAGCCCACATAACCCAATCCTCCAGGATTTTATACAGTTGAGCACATCCTCTCATTAATTTGGTTTTCCAGAATTCTGTATTGTTGAAGTTAAATAAGAATACACATGTAACCAAAGGACCTTCCCTCCCTACATTTCTTAAAGTTGTCCTAGAAGGATGTGAACACGAACTCTGAACTGGCATCAAATTTGAAAGATCATATTTTGATCAGGAAATCTTTACTAACAATTTGATGTGAGGGAAGTGAATTGGCAGTCCAAATGGAGATTGGTGACAAGTGGTGGCCCTCATTGATTGGTGTCAGGACTGGTGATGTTCAGCATCTTTGTTGGCAACATGGACACTGGGACAGAGTTCACTCTTAGCGGGTTTGCTGATGACACCAAGCTCAGTGATGTGATCAACACAACAGAAGAAATGGATACCATCCAGCAGGACCTGGACAGACTTGAGAGGTGGACCTTTGCAATCCTCATGAAGCTCAGCTAGCGCAAGGTGCTGTGTCTTGGTCAGGGCAATCCCAAGCACAAATATAGACTGTGTGGAGAATGGATTGAGAGGAGCCCTGTGGAGAAGGACTTGGGGGCATTGCTGGGCAAGAAGCTTGATGTGAGTTGACAATACGCACTTGTAGTTCAGAAGGCCAGCTGTATCCTGAGATAAATCCAAGGAAGCAGGACCAGCAGATCAGTGGAGGTGATTCTGCCTGTCTGGTCTGCTCTTGTGAGACCCCACCTGGAGTGCTGCATCCAGCTGCATCCAAACAAAAGAAAGACAAGGACCTGTTGGTTTGAGTCAAGAGGAAGGCCCTGAAGATGCTCAGAGGGCTGGAGCACCTCTCCTATGAAGACAGACTGAGAGATTGGGGCTATTCAGCCTGCAGAAGAAAAGGCTCCAGGGGGACCTTATAGCACCTTCCAGTGCCTAAAGGGGGCCTACAGGAAAGCGAGAGGGATTTGTTACAAGGGCATGTAGTGACAGGACAAGGGGGAATGGCCCTAAGCTGAAGGATGGCAGGTTCAGTTTAGATATTAGGAAGAAATGTGGGTGGTGAAGCACTGGAATGGGTTGCCCAGAGAGATTGTGGATGCCCCATGTGTTCAAAGTCCAACATGGATGGGGCACTGAGCAACCTGGTCTAGTGGAAAGTGTCCCTGCCCATGGAGGGAGGGTTGAAACTACATGCATGATCTTTAAGGTCCCTTCCAACTAAAACTATTCTACAAATCTGTGATTCTTTCCTCTTATCCTAATGCATTGTATTCTGCATTGCTGGGCATCTAGTAGATTTTTCTCATGTTGTGAACAGGCAATGAAGCTATTCTGGATGACTTACCTAGCAGTAATGCCCACCAGTGCACCAATTTTCTTCTGTTTTAACTGTAGATATTCAGGATGAAATATTATAAACAAATTGCAGATTAGGCTACAGATTAGTCTCATTTGTGCTCATTGCAATATAGCCATAAATGCACACAGATGGTAGAAACAGAATATTCTTTTGAGGGAGAATTTCTTCAATTTCTCCTATATTCTCTGCATAAGTCAACAACCAAGATTTGAAAACAAGGGTAAAAAAATCCCCAGCGTCAAGGCTTCTGTGTCCTCTTTTTATGCTTGCATTTAATCTTTCTGATAGTGAGGAGTACTAGGTAGCACAGAATAGTACTGACCATTGAGCACTGCCTGTGAGAGGTGGGTGGTGTGGGTTTCTGGAGAATGAGATTATCTATCAGATCCCATGGTTCTGATGGTGATTAAATCATCAACAGAAAAAAACATGCAGATTACTCTATGGAATAACCTTCTTCTTTTTTGCTCTTTTTTGTCCCATCCCACTTCTCTAATACAAAGCTCAGAGCAGCTTTCTGTAACAAGGCTCTGCATAGCCCAGGTAATTCATGTTGTCTCCAAGAAACTGGGATTATCTTCAGCATGCCTTCTGAAATCACTTTGCTTTCTATTCTATGACTTAAATGTGGCTCACATTCTGCAAAGTTCTTGCTGAGTGTTAAAAACATTTAGCAGTAATGTTTTTCTCAAAGCTGCTACATAGTAGTAGGAAATTCTTAGTGGTTCTTTTAACAAAGCTGGCTCCCAAATGGGCATGTTCTCTTCTTGCTTTCTGTTACTGAACTGGTTGTTCCCCCAAACAGGAAAACAGAGTAAGTCCTAAAGACTCTGTGGCCTGTAATACAATTTTAAAATAATTTTGCTATTCATTGGTGTTACACAAGATAAAAAGTTGGTGGAAATAACTGCTATATACTACTGTCTATACAGACCCTGAAAAAGGCTTTCTTCATTTATTATGCAAGAACAAAATTCCCTGTTTATTCAATTTGCCAGAGCTTAGTATGTCATAGAAGAAAAATTGTAGGGATCTGCAGGGCCACCATGCCCAGTATAACACAAACCTCTTGCTTATTCTTAGAGTGGTCGTCCTCAGAGGGTTATCAAATCAAGAGAGAAACATGAGTAAAAAATAGTAAGATATTCTGACAGAGGCCTGAGCTTCTGAAAAGCATCTGAAGTTTTGCAGTATTTGAGGACTATTTCATGGTAACTTAGTGTCCCAGAAAATGTTAGTAGAGAAAAAGGAAAAAATCTGGAGTAATCTCTGTCTGCATATGCATAGATTGTCAAGCAGAAGAACAGCAAAGAGTCCTCCTAGAAAGGGTTTAGGAGGAAAAAAACCCTACCCCAACTCAGTACAGAAACTACCTCAGTAAATATCTTTATTTACTTTATTTCATGTAAATGAAATAGTCTTATTTCTAGCAGGTACAGCAGTTTATCCTGTGCATGAGTGTTGGCTCACTACACACATTAAGGATAGCACAAGCTAACCCTTAGCTCTGGCCTTACTACAACTGCATTGAAATGTTTACAGATGTATCTTTCCTGAAAACATAGATTTCTGTATTGGTGTTTTTCAGTCAAATTACAATGAATCCACCTAGGCACTACACTCTTGATGTTTGGAAATGTTTCAAATTATTCTTGATGAGCCAACATGAAAAAAGGGGAATGGGCACTTGTGTAGATTAAAGTGAGGTGTGGATGTTTGCATAAAAACACTGAATTATGGTTCAGAGATAACTGTTCATGTGTTGCATGAATGAAAGAAAAATCACACACCTGATCTTCTTTCTCAGCATTCCAACTAAAACACAGTTTTCCTTTTATTCGAGTAGTTCAGGGATAAATTATAGGGTTTCTTTCTGTTTCTCTCTGTTCAAACTCTCAAAGTTTGCACAGCTTCAGCATACAATGGGTCAAATATCAACAGAGCACTTAAGGAGTTGATCAATTTTAAGTGTGTAGGAGTTTCTGTGATTCAGAAAAAGTAGGTATTCTACTCATATACAGTAACAGCATATGGGTTTGAAATGGGAATAGTTTTCCTCCAGTTTCATCAATCAGTTTTATGAGATAGAATCCCTTTATATAAAGATAGCAATCTGCACAAATGTCAAATGAACAACTCTTTCATGAATATGTGGCAATCCATTTTAATACCAATCATTGATTTTGGCAATGAGAGTGAAATCCCTTTGAGTTGTATTGATAGGTTAAATTTCTGTATTAAATATACTGCAAAATGGCCTGAGTGTTGTGCAGTGCTGCAATAGATGCAATAACCTGATAGTACGTGTTTTCTTATTTTTTTAACAGAGCTTTTCTGAGGTGGTGATGCATATTCGCTCATTGAAATGAAACAGGATGGCCCTTCACAATATTTTAATAAAAGAGAACATGCTCAGGCTGCTATGTAATTAACTTATGCCTTTGAGATATTCTTGCAAGTAGAGTAGATTTTTTCCTATTAAATTGCCATTTATTTGTGACCTTTAATGTATCACAAACAGTCTTCTTTCTACATCCTAAGCAGCGCTGGAGAACAACAATAAACTGTTGTATTGCTCTCCTTAAATGACACTTACAGCTTGGCAGAGTTACAAGGAAGCTGGTAGGTTTGCCATTCAGGAGCTAAAATAAAGGACTTATCCGTTGCTCCCAGCAACATTTTACTTCCTTGAAATTTTAGAAATACAATTAACGGTTGGATTTTTCCCCCTCCAAAAGTTTCTGGGATAAGTAGCTGATTGTGAATAATAATAATAATAATAATAATAATAATAATAATAATAATAATAATAATAATAATAATAATAATAATAATAATAATAATAATAATATTTCTTTGGCCTCAGCAGGTGTTTAAAATAAGTTTCTAGTGCTAAACCTCTGAACCTTCTTTGGAGCCATCTGTTTCTTCTCTCCCTTTTGGGAGGAAGCTGAGGGCAACCCCTGCACCTGGCAGCACACACAAACCCAGGCAAGATTGGTAGAAGCCGAATCAGCTACATTTTTGTCCCTTCAGCCCCTGAAATGCTGCTTTTCCTTCCTCAATGTGTATGCCTCGTCCCGTCAAATCAAGGAAAAGTGACCTCAGCTTCATTGTGACATTTTAAGAGAAGGCTACTGAAGTGTGCAGTGAAATTTTATGATTCCTAATCAAAAGTGGTAAATATTAATGATAGGGAATGTTAAGTACATGGTCACTGGGGTTCAGAGAAAGGGGTGGCTCTATGTAAGTAGAAAGGAGCTGCTTTTTTGAGATCTCTATTGAATATGGAATTTTAAGAAAAGGCTAAAATGCACGTCTCTAGTCAAGTCCTGCAGCCTTTTACCTAATCATTGGCAGCAAATAACAAAGGCTGTGCGCAAGGAATTCTTTTAAAATTAAAATGGGTATAAAAATTACATGAAAAAACTTGGGAAGGGCTCAATTTGGAGTCTAAGCTGATAGTTTATTCACACAAAGTATTTGAGTATGAAACTTAATATTTATGTGAAAGAAGAGAAGGCTATTTTGCCTTTTGTATATATCATTATTTATATACAAAATAATGGAACAGTTGTTTTCTACCAGCAGTCAGATCACAGAGGTGATCTGGAATGGAATGGAAATGCATTTACTGAATAAGGCAGTTTAGCAAGAAATTTTTAGGAGCAAGTTAAAATTTTTTGACTTCATTAGAATAATTGAACCACTTTAACACTTGCACCATGCCAAAAATACCACCAATCTTTTATGGGCATAATTACACCTATGGGGGTCTTGCCTGGGATTGTAGAAATTTCTCATGAATATTGTTTGAGTTTCATTTCCATCTTTGGCATCTTGATCCTTGACCCAAGAGCTCTCAGACTTCAGAGTGCACACAAGGTCTTGCTGCATTCAGTGGCAAGTAATGCTGTACATGGATCTGTACCTAGCAACGTGGTTTGGAGCCTCAGAGTTGTCCCCACTGGATGCTGGGCCATGCACTTATCCCTTAGCTTGTGACCTTGTCACCTGTTGCTGTGCAAAAATTCAAGAGTAAGTTTTATTTTCTAGATGACTGTATATTTTAAAGTTTCACAGCTTCAGGTCATACAGTCTGCAAAGCAGAAGTTTAAAAGAAAAGTTAAAAAAATAATATATGCCCCAAAATGTAATTTTATGTATTGTAAGAGACTGATAAGACCTGTCAGACTCTGATATGGAGTTAAATCCATTCAGTGTGAAGTTATGCTATGCATAGAATCATAGAATCTGACTCATATCTGAGTTGGATAGGACCTACAAGGAATGTCAACCCCTGGCCCAGCACAGGACAGCCCCAGGACATCACACCATGTGCCCGAGAGCGTTGTCTGAACACTTCTTGAACTCTGTCAAGCTTGGTGCTGTGAACACTTCCCTGAGGAGCTTCCAGTGCCCAAGAATCCTTTGGGTGAAAAACCTTATTCTAATATCCAGCCCAAACCTCTAACACAGCTTCAAGTCATTCCTTTGGGTCCTATCACTGGTGACCTCAGAGAAGAGATCAGTGTCTGCCTCTCTGCTTCTCCTCACAAGGAAATTGTGACTGCAATGATGTCTCCCCTCAGTCTCCTCCAGGCTGAACAGACCAAGTGACCTCATCCAGTCCTCAGTGCAGCTGCTCCTCAAGGCTTTTCACCATCCCTGTGACTCTCCTTTAGATGATCACTAAAAGCCTAAAGTCTTTTTTGTATTGTGGCACCCAAAATTGCACACAGCGCTCAAGGTGACGCCACCCCAGTGCAGAGCAGAGCAGGACAATCCCCTCCCTTGCCCGGCTGTGGTGCTGTGCCTGATGCACCCCAGAACAGGGCTGGCCCTCCTGGCTGCCAGGGCACTGCTGACACAGATTCAAGTTGCTATCCACCAGGACCCCCAGGTACCTTTCCATGGCGCTGCTTTCCAGCCTCCTGCTCCCCAGTCTGCCCATACACCCAGGATTGCCCGTCCCAGCTGCAGAATCCGACACTTGTTAAACTTCGCAGGGTCGGTGATTGCCCAGCCCTCCAATTTGTTCACTGGTAGCTTATCGACTTCCCTCAATTAGAAAGCCTAAATGACTATACCTGTGTGTGAAGATTGATCTGCACTCAGGTAGAAAAAAAAGAAAATGCTGAAGACGTGTGTGAGCCAGTGGCAGGGCCAGGGGCTGCTGCCCCCGCCCGGCTCCCGGCCCGTGTCGCCGAGGGCCGCTTCCCCGAGCCGCTGTCGCGCTCGCTGCGCCGGGGGGCGGCGGGGGCGGCTCCGGCGGTGCCGGGGGCGCGGGGGGCTCGTCCCGCCGTTGCCATGGAGCCCTTTGTGCCCGCGGAGCGCCTCCCCCGGCCCGGCAGCTGCCGCCGCTGCCCGCGGCCCGGCCGCGCCCCCGGCCCCCACCCGCCTCAGCGCACGGCGGCGCGGGCTGGGCTGGGCTGGCTGCCTGTTGTTGTCGGCCCCGCGCTCTGCCCGCCGCTGGGAGCGGCCGCTGCCGTCCCGAAGTTTCCTTTTGTAATGTTAAAAGGAGAGGGGGGCATTAAAAAAGAAGAGTAGAGCTGCTTGAGCCGCCGCTCCGGAGAGGAGGGAAAGTCGCCCCGGCGGTGAGGAGGCTTCCCAGGCGCAGCGAACTGATTCGGGAGATTACTTTACAAGTGGGCGACATAAGGTAAAGCCTGAAAGATGGATCGCTTATGTGAGATGGAATGGGAGCTTTCGTGGAAAGGTTTGTGACTTGTCTTGAAACGTCACTTTTGAATGTCTTTCGGATGGTGTTCGACTTCAAAATGCTGTAAGTCCCTTACCGTAGGTAGCATAATTAGCCACATTTTAGAGTTCACAGGAAAGGCAAGAAAGTAAATGTTACTCTTCAGTATCTTATTTCCCCCAAATGCCTCGTGTTCTTGTTCAGCAGCACTTGATCTGACTGCGGTTATTTCTTGGTGCGACCCGTCTAAAGCAAAGCTTCAAGTAATTCCGTAGTTATAATAATTCAACCAGCCGATCTTCCTTGTGCAAAATGTATTTCTGTAGATGCATGCTTTTGAGTTCACAGACCTGTTGCTTTGTACTTCCACCCTAGAAAATGTTCTCAGTAAAATACCATATACTCAACTGTAGTGATATATCTCTTTTCAAATTATAGTCTTATGTAGATGAGAATGGGATTTGCATTTTTATAATTATATGTAGCCTTTCAGACTTTGCTGGGCGCTTTTCAGGTAGATTTTTTGTTTGTTTGTTTTTACATGCATCAGCTAATTTGAAATTCATTACAGATAGCAAAAATAATGCATGGTTATGACTTGCTGGTTTCATCTGGTGCTGCCCAAGTCCCAGGGAAATGTGACTGACTGTTCAAGGGATTAAATAAATGAATTTCATGTGGAAGTCAGTTGTGTGGAAAAAGTCCCGACAGCCTTCTTTTACGCAGATCTGTATACTTGTTAAGGTAACAGTTTTATCTTTTGGCTGAATAAATGAAATACATAAAATGTGAAAACAAACCACCCTTCCTTATGTCTAGTACTCTCTACTAACAATTAAAAAAAAGAGAGTTTTTAGAGCGTGTTGTTTTTATGTATTTTTCCTGAATCAAAACACTGCAGGAATGTCTTAATGTGTTTACTAGATGACTGCATTTGTGCAGTTAAAGGAGTAAACATGTATCCTCTCAAAGTCCATAAGGACTGAAATACATGACTTTGGGGATTTTTTTCTGATACAATTAGTTTTTATCAGTTAAAGTTGGAAATTAAAGGTTTTCTAGATCAAAATGGTATAACTACACAATGTTAGGCTAAGTGCTGGGGTGTTTTGTGGTGTGGGTTTGGTTTGTTTTTCCTTTTTTTTACCTTCTGGTAATCTAGAGTATTCATCTTTCTTCAGATGTTCCCATCTTTATTAGACCAATAAGAACTTCTGCAATTACTTCAAGACCAAATTTTATTTCAAAAAAAGTTTTCTAAGACAAATTTTACATTTGACTAGTGCTCAGTAGTTTAAAGTGCTGTGTGCAGTTGATCCAAGCTTTTTCCCACTTGATCCAACTAGTCATTTTAACTAGTTTGTACCAGTAGACTGATTTTAGTAAGATTGCTTGACTTGTTCTGTGGTGTTTTTCACTTGATTGTGGCATCTTAAAGTATGCTCATTTACTGTGGATTCTTTCAGTAGCTTTCTAACTGCAGACAGTTTAATTTTAGTGGCTTCTGAAGTCTTTTAGAGAAACTGGGTACCTTCTTCCTCTACCTCTTAAGATGTGCTGCATAAAGGCCCCAGTTGGTCTCAACGGTGGGAAGAACATTTAAGTGACTTAAAAACGCTCATGAAGTGCTCGTGAAACCTGTGGTGTCAGAGCACTATCTGGAGTTGTTACAGAAGTTAATTCCAGTCTCCTTTACTAAAGTCCTCTGAGTCAGGTGTAGAAATAAAAATTCAGTGAAGTTCCTAATACAGTGTGCTCTCAGTGGAACCTCCTGTGGTTGATAAATATTTCAAGAAGCTGAAACTTAGTGATACATTTTAAATGCACTGCTAAGCTGAGATACTTCATGGTCCTTTGCATATACATTTGCATTATTCATTTGTGCTGTGCAGGTAGATAATGGGCCAAATCTATCTTTGGTATTACTCCACTGATTTCTGAGCTAATTCAACCATATGTGTACATCTTGCTTTTTGGAAGTCCAAGGCAAAGTTGGAATTACTTTGGTGATTTTATTATACAGGCAAGAGTTGTTTGTACACTAACTATTAGTGTTTGCTAGCTTAAGCATTTCTTCATTAAGATAATTGCAAGCAGAAGGTATCATTTCATTTTTCTTTCTTTTTTCTGAAAAAAACCCCATGGTTAATGTCTTAGCTGCTGAAGTGGCTGAGAGATGTGATAAACCATCTTTCTGTCATTGGTAAAAGTTCATCCTCATAACCTACTACCTTAGAAGTTCTTGACACACTACTTTGTACCACGATCCACCCTCTGCCTGTTTTAAGCAGCCTTTCGTGCCTTGGTCCATGATACTGATGTGCTGCACTTGTGTGTATGTGTATACAAACTGTACATATATCTCTATTTTAAATAACTAGGTACTTGCTTCAACTTAGAATGAGAGGCAGAGAAAACAAAATGGAAAGCCTTGATCCAATTGCATGGACTAGATTTAAAAAGCTGACTCTGAGCAGGTCATTCAGATTATATTCAGAGTATATAATGCATTTGATGGAAGCTACTATCCCTACATTTAAATGTGTATATGGAAGAGGTTATTGTTTGTGGGGGAGCTTTCTTTCTTTATTTCTTTCTTTCAGAAGATAATGATGTTGTAGAAATTTTAATGTCAAATTTAACTATTTAATTTTAAGATCCAGAGAGATCCTATCAGAAGACCCTTAGCATGGGGTTCATGCTATTATGAATAATTTCTGCCAGAGATCAAGGCCTTTGTATGGCATTCTCAGAATGCTCGTTCCAGTAATTGGCTTTTGAAAAAGCTAACCTGAAAATTGTAGCAGAAACTTTGTCCTCCCAGCTGTGAACACTTGAAAAACATCTCTGTCAGTGTTGAGTGCTACAAAAATGTGCAGTTTTAGGGGTCTGGAAGAATAAGTAGGTGGAAACACAACTTTGATTACACTCAGTTTTGAAGTAAGGCTCTACTTAATACACTCTGTGTCTAACATTTTCTAATGACAGTGTGCACAGCCATCTTATTCAGCAAAAGTCCTTCCTGTTAGCACAGCATAGTGGAGCAAATCAGAACTTAGGAGTCAATAAGAAAAACACTTATACATTTAAGATGTTGCCAAGGAATTATCACCATTGTATGTAATTCCTGTTAAGACCAGTTCTAATAGTTTTATTCTCAGTGCAATGAAACATGTTGAAGTCAAATAACTTTTGTGGCTTTAGCCATTGTCAGAGAAGCTAAGTCTTGGGATACCTCTGTCTTCTGTGCCAAGGAATTCTGTAAAAGTCTATTGAGACTTCAATAAACATTTATTGACAATTTCTTCTAAAACTATAGGCAGAGAAATATTATTTTTTTTAATTGTTGAGAAATTATGTTAAATTGTTTGGTGATCAGCAGGCACTCAGATGTCATTACGTTTTTGGGGATTTTTTCCTAGGTCTGGCATCAGTATTCCTGGTAGTGATGAATACTGGTTTTTTTTTAAAGAAAACTTGTCTTCTTTTAAATAATATCACCACTTAGACACACCGCTGACACTGTGTGTGTCTAAGATATTTTGATTGTGTAATGAATAAATTAATTAATATTGATTATTGCCATTCTCTTAGCTTTGTACAAGTATTTTGTAAGGATATCTACATCTGGAGTGGTACCAAGCTGTCAATTTGGAGACTGAGGGTAGAAAATGCCTTTGCTTTCTAGTATGTACAGGCTCTCATTCTGGCATTTTCTCAGGGCTATTTCACCTGGCACAGGTACCCATTCCTTGTGATGTTTGCATGCACAGTGGCTCAAAGATGATGTTGGTTGCCATGGTGGGAAAAGGGCAGACTGCTTGTCCAGCCTACTGGATGGCCCAGCAGACTATAAATAAGTTATAGCATTTCTTCTATAGGCTTGGTTGTGCAGTTGCTCATTTCTATTTTGTGAACCCACAGCACAGTTGGAATTTGTAGTAAAACTGAAGTCTAATAAGTTTGCTCTTCTGTGTTTCCAACTCTTTCCGCGTTTCTTAACTGCCAGAGTTCGTGAATGTGCAAAAGGGACATGTCTGATACAAATCTCTTGCACAGAGGATTAAAATGACTGCATCATCAATAATGTCAGAGGGGTGTTGTTGGCTAAAATGTAGAAAACTATAAAAGTAGTCGAGTTTGTGAGGTCTCCCAGACAAAGGAGGAATTGAGAATTTGACTCCATGTTCTCAGAAGGCTGATTTATTATTTTATGATATTATATTAAAGAATGCTATACTAAACTATACTAAAGAATGAGAAGGATACAGACAGCAGGCTTAACAAGAGTGAATAATGAAAACTTGTGATTGACTCCTCAGAGTCAGATGCAGCTGATGGTGATTGGTCATTAAATAAAAACAATTCACATGAAACCAATCAAACATTGACCAGTTGGTAAACAATCTCCAGACCACATTCCAAAGCAGCAAAACAGGGAGAAGTTATCAGATAATTATTGTTTTCATTCATTTCTGAGGCTTCTCAACTTCCCAGGAGAAGAAATCCCGATGAAGGGATTTTTCAGAAAATATGACAGTGACAAAAAGTGACGAGGAAATATTACACACTTGTAGGTTTTTTGCAGTTAATGGCCATCGTCAGAAGGATCAGTATTTTATTGCTGAGCCCAGTCTAGCATGAGCCTTCTAATCATGCTTTTATCTTTTAAAGTCTTGAAACCATTAGTTGTCACAAGATGGCCTTTAAGCAATAGAAAAGTCAGCCTGTTGCTGGAACTAAGAAAACCTAAAACATTCTTCTAATGCAAGAGATGGTTAATTGACAATAGGTAAAGAGAAAGAATTAAAAGAGAAGGACAGCAGAGATTTTAAGCAAAAAACCAAAACCCTTCAGATCCCAATAAACAGTTTTGCAGTTCTTTTTTTTTTTAAGGTTACAGTGCTACCTGTCTTCCCTGCCCTGATTTCAGGTTAGATTTCTTTTGGCTCCCCAGTTGACCCTCTCAGCTGGCTTTTTATGTGATAAAAATTGAATAGTCAAATTTCAAATTGAGAGTCAAGCATGCAAATGGCTCCATGACAGCTTTCTGTGAGGAGCGGGTTCTCATATTTGTCCTTGGTCTATGCTCCTTTTCTCTACCTCAGTCTGCACAGTGGCTCTGTTGTTTTTCATTGTCTTTCTGTGGCATTCAAAGCCATTATGTATTCACAGCTCTATACTGCTGAGCTATGACTCTTTTTAAATAATTCCCACCTAATTGATACTCAGTCACATGGGTAAAGTCCTTCAAAAAAGCTCCTGCCAGCCCAGTCCCTGCCATTAGCTGGGGAGAGGGATGCTCCTCAGTTCTCATGTGAAATTCGGAGCCATTAGGGAGGGAAGTTTGTGGCTGCTAAATCAGAAGAAATATTTTTAGTGATCTGTCTCTAGTACTTTCCTTTATTTTTTTAACCAACTTTATGATATTCAGTCACAGCCAGAAGTTCTCAGATGGTTTAAAAAGAGGTATCAAGATCTGCTGAAATTAGTGGAATTTGGCTTACTTACCAGGAGATGGATCTATGTTGGGTTGCCTTATGTTGCCCTTGTAGTTATGGAAGACTTGCCTGACCTGATGGAGTCTGTATGTTTTGTTGTGCTCTTGCTGAAACTGCTACACAACTGCTTTAAGTAACTTCAGCCATAGTAAACTACAGCACATCTTGGCATATCCTGTGGAGGAGGTGAAATGTCACCAGCTTTATCTGTATAAACTGTATTTGAAATTATGTGCTCAGAAGGATGCAATTAAAAGAGGAAAGAAAATAATATATAAACTGCAAAAGCCCTTGGGCTTTCCTAAATAACTTTACAGCATCCTCACCATATTTCTTCCCCTCTTAAACAGTCATAAGGGTAGACATTGCACTGGAAGTGTGTGTGCTTGACATTCATAAAGTTTCAAACACTAATGTATTTTGGGTTTAATTTTAACCAAGCACAGATTCCTTAAAAATAGTTTCCAGTATATTGTTTGATGGTGCTAGGATCTGATGAATAACTTGTGTTCCCTAATCTATTATTGAACAAACATATAGAAAAGAATTTAAAGCAATTTTATTTTAATATAATTGTTCCTGTATGAGATTAATACTACATATGAGTATTGAGTAACCCCAGCACTAATCATATTTCCTTCTTCATAATTCTTTTTCTGCCTCAGTTCACTGTAAGGCTATTTATGCTGTGGTCCAGCAGTGATTTGTGATTTTCATCACAAATAACAGATTCTGTGTATTCAGTACCAAAATACTGAATGTATTGAAATTATAGTTACAGAGATGGAGAATTTTCCTTCAACAGTAGCATAATGGAGTGTACAGATTTCTCAGTCATTTTTTCTCATATGAGTTACTTGCATCCACTTTTGAGGGGGTCATGTTATACCTCCATTCTCTCATTACTGCTCTTGTAATGTGCTGGCATTCCATGGCTTTGGTTTGGTTTGGGGTTTGTTCGTTTGGTTGGTTGGTTGGTTTTTTGTTTATTTTTGACGTTCTTTGGGTTTGTTTTGTTTGTTGCTGTTTTGTTGTGGTTTTTTGGTTTGGTTTTTTTGTCTGTGTTTTTACAACTATTGCTTAAATTTTGTTTAGTGGATGAAATAACTACTTTGTTCACTTTTCAACTGTAATGTAGTTATTGCTCTGGGTACCTTCTGTATTTGTTTCTAATACGTATTTACCACAAAAAAAGTTATTTAACTATTTTTTAGTATACCTATAGATAGGGTTTTTCAAGTGCCATTGCCCCTCTTAAATAAGCTTCTGCAGTTTTTTTAAAGCCCATGTACATACACATACAACGCTGAATTATATGAAGAATGATATCAAAATTAGCCATGTCCAAATTAGCTCTGTATTTAAATAGGAACTTTACCTGGAATGTGCATCTATATACTCCCTCAGTGCTCTTTGCACAAGTTGTATGTCTTTGAAGAGTGGCCTTTCACGTAACATTATTCTTAACAAATTGTTATTTTCACAGTATCTTTTAGTTTGAGGATATTTTATTTTCACTGTGTTTAATGGTAGCTTAAAGTATATTTTTAAATTAGTGTTAAATTATCATAATGAACCTGTGCAGCACATCATAAATGAGTTTTTTTTCTAGTATTGTATGAGCTGTCTGGCTTATACTGTAAATTACTTGCTTGGTAGCTGTAGTTCTGTGCTGAAGCTTCAGTGAGGCAGGTAAGGGGAAGGGAGAAACAAAAAGTAAAGTCTTAAAAGGTGGTGATATTTTGTGTTTGGACGTCTAGCTGACATATTGGTCCTTCCAACTAAAGAAAAAAGGCTGCTGTTATTTTAACAGCGCAGTAAAAATGTATAGACATTTTCAAGAAAAGATTAAAGCAGAAGGGTTTATAGATCCATCTTGAATGAGACCCAAAGCACCTTTGCAATGTCCCTGTAGGCATCTCAGGACTGGGTTACACTCAAATGGAATGGACAAAGTTCATATTTTTTCCTGTGGACGACAGCAATACACTATCTGCTGCATCCCCTGAAAAAATTCCTTAAAACTTACAGGATTTCCTTTAATGGATGAACTCTTGTGATAATAGCTTCTTGACACTTTTATCTTTAGGCTCTCTTCTTTAGGCTATGACACTTTTTTTTTTTAAACGTTGCCAGTTTGTTCCTGTGTTGGTGATGACTTGCACACAGACACAATAGCATTGCTTCAGAGCATGTGCATTACACATGTGAATTTATCTCTTTGCAGAAAATGTTACCTGAACTAATACTCTGAAAATACCAGGAGTCTACTTCAAGTATATGAAATTTTATTTATAGCCTTGCCATCTGGAAAGACACAAGGCATCTCAGCCTTGTGAATGTGCTTGGTGATGTTTGAGGAAAAATAGAGGGAATAAATTTGGCTGTGGCTCCTTTGTCATCCATGTTCCTGCACTGCTAACATGAAGACAGAAGTGAAGGTGTTTTATAGGACAAGATGCTTACTATTTTAAACAATAGCAAAATTCTACATACTTTGGAGTGTGTTTGCTATGATGTGTAGACAAGTAAGTTACAAAGCAGCCGCCCATCATATTCAAGTGCTCACAGGTGAAGGAGAAGCCCTTTGCATTGCAACTTGAAGCCATTTCTGTTACTTCCTGGATGGTCAGGTACCAAGCTAGTAAGCTGGCAGCATCTGAGCTGAAAAATCTTCACATCCCTGACTTGAGTTTGCACTTCTGTGCTTTTCTACAGAGTACAATCCAGAAGCAACTTGACAAGTTTGGTTAGTGTGCTAAGCAGCCTGTGTTTCTGGGAGCCAGGTGATGTTAAAATCAGATTGAGGTTAAGTGTTTATGTGCTTAATAGTGTTTCCCTGGTTGATGTCAGACCACTGAGGAAGTCTTGAGCAGTTGGGAGGGTGTCTGTTCTGGCAGGCTCCAGGATGGCCTTACTTCCTTTGGCTCTCCTGGCTTTGAGTCTCCTGTGGCTTATGCAACAGAATGTTTTCTTTGTCATTACTTTCTCTTTTGTTTTTTCCTCTGGAATAATTGGGAGTAAACAAGTACAGCAGTGATTCTAGCATTGCTGCACCACTTTCTTTCTTCTCCCAAACTTTTCCTCTGTGCTCACTCCTGCCATTCTCTACTGATGTGTTATGAATGGGTCTTGCTATGTTCTTGAAGAGTTCTCTGAGTTAGGGGTGTAATTTTCTTGTCTGATATTATATATTGAACTATTTGTTGTTTTTCATTAGTTATTGTGTGTCTGAAATTATTTTATAATGAAATTCTGAGTTCTTTTTGAGTTATTGAAATGGTGAGAAATGACATATTTAGCTGTGGTAAATGCAGCATTAGATGTAAGTGGACTCATTTACTCCTAAACAGGAATGCATGTACAAATAGCACCTGCATCCATCTAAAAAGATTTTATTTTGTGTACATATGCATGAAGATTAAAATTTCTGATTTCTTTTCCGAACAAAATGTGATTTATTTGCTATTTTGTTTATTTTAAGATTTTGGGTATTATTGAATCATACTATTAGTTAGTGCCCTGCTATCAGTTTTACATACTTAAAATCTATTACATTATTTGACTGTCAGTATCTCATTACCCTGCTTCCTTCTTTAGTGTGTTCAGGGGCTTCTACTCAGAAAGTCTGGTAGCAATAATCTCAACTGTTTTCCTATTCTTATTTTTAGTTCTTTGGCATCAGTGTTATAATGCCTTAAAATGAAAATAAGCTGGGATAAATGGATAAAGGCAGTGCCTGGACACTTGTTAAAAACTGCCTTGGCTTAGGAAGCCGTACAAATAGGGGTAGCTGTGGCATAGCTGCAGGATAAAGTAACTGCCTGCTTGGCTGTGACCTCCAGATAGACCCTGGATATCTGTTTAGACAAACTCTAAATGCCTTATGATTGGGCTTTTATTGCACATGGGCCTCCTAATGTAATCTTTTAACATTTTTAAGACAGGAAAGAGACAGAACCTAAGTTTTAATTAGTACTGGCTCTTGTAAAACAGCTGTCCATAAAATCAGTGAAATTCCTATTTGGACATAGGTGCATTTTCCAAGCTCTTACACAACTTCCTTGTGTGGGTTGCTGTCTTTCCTTCCTTTAAACATTTATTGTTAATATTCATGGAATGCTTTAAAAGAATAATTAGACATTTTGTTATTTGGAGGGAGAAGTCAGATGCAGATTTGAGACAGTCAGCATTGGGACTTGGCATTTTATGATTGATTTTTCTGAATGGCAGAGTGGGTTTATTAAAAAACCTCAAACACACTCTTCTATCTAAAATCAGTATATTCGAAAGGGAATTTGGAAAAAAAGAAATTATATACAAGCATTGTGAACAGATTGAAAGTTTTTCTGGGAATGGGAGGCCCAGTCATTACTGTTTGGCAGCACTTTGCTTATTGTTTCAGAATATCTTTGTGCATGACATAATATTTTTTTATATATAAAGGGATTAATTTGCATTATTATTTTTGTCATTCTCCTCATACTGATTTTAGTTGAAGTTTTGAAGCGCGCATCAGTAAGGCACAATATAGCTTTGAAAAACAGTATTAAAAAATAGTTTGAAAACTAATTTAAAAAATCAGTTTACAAACAAAATCAATTTGGCTCAGTTTACCAAAACATGAGCAGGATTCAGAAACAGCTTGTTGGCTGAGCTCAACAGCAGGAGAAGCTGTAGTCGATCAGTTCTGCCCTCTTCAGCAGGTGTAATACCATTTGATGGAAATTGCAATACATGGTTTCAGGGGACATGTGGATAATGTGTCCAGATGATAGCAACATCAACAAAGTATAGAAAAAAACAGGGGCAGATGTTTGGCTTATTCTGTCTACATGGTTACACGTACTTAAATTCACTGTAATGGAGTTTATCTACTGTTGTGTTGTGGTTTGCTCTCTTACAAAGAAGGATTTTATGGCAGGCTGCTAATCTTGCAAAACAGTTCACCTGTTGCAGCAACCATATTTTGCAGCCTTAGCTGCAGGATTTTTTACCTTTTTTTTTCCCCTACTCTTTCTTTTCAAATATATTGAAGTGCTAGGTTTGACTACAGTGGAATGAATTGCTTTATGGTTTTGACATACAACTGGGTATTCTTGCAGTGTGACTGGATACTCCAGACCTTCACAGGCAGAAGAAGATAAATTGCACCCTTTTCAAATGTCACCCTTAGGAAAAAAAAAAAAGCCTCTAGGTTTATCTAACTGAATAACTTTTACTTTTGATTTTTATATTCTGCTCTGTGTGTGCCAGAAGTATGTCTACTCCTAGAATTACTGAAATAGAATGTTGACTCAACTTGATCTATGGAATATAAAATGTATCAATAATTACTGAAAATATTTAGACAGATGTTTAATTTATGAGCCAATGTTCTTCAGATCCATTTATGTATAATTAAAAGTGGTGGTGTATCCAGCTGTTCTATCATCAGGAGGTCCTGTTGGCATGGGTAGGGCATCCTATCTCCATTATCTGCTCCTGTCTCTTTTCATTCCCACTACTAGAACTCCTTAAAATTCGAAATCAATACAGCTTGCAAATTTAAATTCAGTGCTTTGTAAGATTAATTCAAAAAATGTATTAAACTATAATTTTGAAGCTGATGCGAACATTTAAAGGAAAGGGGGTTTATCTGCTATTCATTTAATGCAGCACAAAATTAACATCTGAATCAAACAGCAAAATTTTAGTAAATAAGATGCAGCATTTATTATGAGGCCTCATTATTCCATATGCATAGTAATATTTTCAAAGTGTAATTTTTTCTTCTTCCTAAGCTGCTCAAAATGTTTCCCCCTGTTTTTCAACAAGGCATTGTGTGTTGATGTTTGTAATTAGATCATTTGCATACAGTCATTGTCATTAAAAGTTAGCATTTTCAGTGGTTGCAGTTGTCTGAGTTATCCAAAGCTTTCTCATTTAGAAATATTTGAAATTATAATTTAGGTCACATAGTTTTTGCGCTATCCATTATTTGGAGTGTTATTTCTCACATGACTGCTTCTCAAGCTTAAGCTTGTTTCACTGTAAATAATTTTGTACTTTCCATTTTAGTGGAATTCTAACTGTAGAGTATTTTCTTTTAGGGAATGCATAGTTGCAAGCTATTTATGTGAGGTACTGTATCCAGAGCCATGTGTACCCAGTTGCTATGGAGACACCTGTCATCCTGTCTTCCTAGGAAAGTGATAGTCCAGCCTGGCACCAAACATGCCCAGAGCATGTGGCGTGCAGAAAATTCGCTAGCAGGTACAAAACCTGTGTCACTGGCTTGAGAGATGTGTTCTGTAAATTCAGGAAAGGAAGGTAAAATCCTAAAATAACCAAACCCTATGCACTTTGGCTTACCTCCAGGAGGTTATGTTCCCCTCTGTCCAGTCCTGACAATAATCCAGTTGCCAAACTTCAATTAGGATTGTCTGTAGAGACTGTACCCTGTGCAAGTGCTGTCTCCAAAAGGGCTCCTTACACGTCTCCTGTATCAAACATGAGCTGGAGGAACAAAAGGTAGAAACTGTCTGCAGTGTTTGTGAAGCTGCTTAAAAGGAAGGAAACTGATGTATAAGGCTTTAATTTTCAAAGTCCTCCTCTTTAAGTGGCATTACACTGTTGGAGGACTTTGCTCTTCCTAAAAAAGACATGAAAAGTGGTTAGAGGCACTTTATATTCCAATGATGCTGTCAAAGACATCCCAAACATTGTTGCAAGGTCTCTGCCCACTTTTCATGAATGTATTCAAGGGAGGGTATGGTGTATTTCTCTCTCTCTGTCTCTCTCTTTCTGGCTTTTCTCTGCAGTGGATATGAGCCAGAGAAATGTCTTTCCTGGTCAATGCAGTCTCTTGTTTGAGGAAATGAAGTAAAGTGCATCCCATTAAATTATTTCTTTCATTCTAATTTCAGTGACTTTGCTTTTGGAAAGGATACACACTTTGCCAGCCATGTAATAAGAAAAACCAGTCTGTACTGAATAGGAATCAAGCTTTAGGGATGGGAAAGTAACACAATATTAAGAAAGCTTCAGCAGAGGTGAAACTTGCTTCAAAATCGTGATTTTGGTACACTGAATATATACTTTCCCTTTTTAAGACAGAGAGGAACTTGCTCTATAAATTTTTAGCACTTGCTAAATCAGTTTGATGTCACATTTTGCATGTCACATGATTGGAAAATGTAAAATACACAAGGAATAGACAAGAGAACAGGTCCAGAAAATTAAGTAGCTTTTCTTTTATTCTTACAGTTTAGCATTGCAAATGTTTCTGGTACTTGTGTATTCCGGTCTGGTGAGACTCTCCTCGAAAGGGTCTGAATCCAAGGAACCAGACTTACTGAGCAAAGAGGCTTCTCAGGACTGTATCCAATGCAGCTATCAGACTAGGGCAAGTTAGTGTTTTGCATGGCACAGGCTATTGTTTAAATTAGAGTGTCTGTGAGATGAGAGGAATAAATTTTGTAAGGTAAGACAAGTTGAACCATCTATGATCAATTCAGAAAATAAAAGAATATTCTCCCATATTGATATAATCTGATATGTTAAACATTCCTAGCCTTCAGGCTCACTAGGAAGAAGCTACACCTCTCACTCTGATTAGACAGAGAAAAATTCTAGAAGATCTCTCTTTTACTACAGATGTGTTCTGAGAGGGAGAGTAATTTTGATTGCACAAAAAAAGTTACCTAGTGTGCCTGACAACTGTCTGGTCAAATTTTGCTGCTTCTGAGATGATGTGTTTGCCTCAGTAACCTTGATAAGGTTAGTTTCAGACAGGGCTGTGCCCAGTAACTCCATGCACCAGGACATGCTGGGAGCTACCTGGCTGACGAGTGGCTTTGCCAAAAAAGGCCCTGAGGGGTCCTAGTGGACACCAAGTTGAGCATGAGACAGAAATGTGCCCTTGTGGCAAAGAAGGTGTCCCTGGCTGCCTTAGGAGGATGAGTGTTGCCAGCAGGTCAAGGTGATCTTTCTCCTCTTCTCAGCACCGGTAAGGCCGCACCTCAACACTGGCTCCAGTTCTGGGCTTGTTAGTTCAAGACAGATACAGACATATTGGAGGGGGTCCAGAAAAGAGCCACTAAGATGGTGAAGGGAACATCTCTCCTTTGAGGAAAGGCTGAGAGCTGAGACTGTTCAGCCTGGGGTAAAGAAGGCTTCAGGAAGGAAGTCATCAATATGTACAAACACCTGAACAGAGGGTGCAAAGAAGAGGGAGTCAGATTCTTTTCAGTGGTGCCCAGGGAAAGGACCAGAGCCAGTGGACACAAACTGAAACACAGAAGGTGCTGTAGGAACACCAGGAGACACACCATTACTGGGAGAGTGACTGAACATTGGAACAAGTTTCCCAGAGAGACCATAGGTTCTTCTTCCTTAGAGATATTCAAAAGCTACCTGGACATGGTCTTGGACAGCTTGCTCAGTGTGGCTCTTTGTGAATTGGACAAGGTGGCCTCCAGAGGCCCCTGCCTACCTCCACGCTTCTGTGATCCTTTAAAGGTGCCTGCCATGCATGGTTAGGGCATATGTCTAGTGCTGATGCATTACATCCTGGTTTGTGAGCAGGTTGGAGATTGGAAACAGACACAGAGTAATCTTGCATCTTAGTTATGTTGTGTAAGCAGAGATTGCAATTCCAGATTCTCATTATTTCAGGCTAGCGAAGATCATTCAGAAGTGTCACATCGCATCTCATTTCTGTCTTTGAGATGTTTGGCTGTGCAAATCATATGGCTTTGACAAGTAATCCCAACACATGCACAGTTCTGAGATGGTGAAAAATACAGCTAAAACTTTGCTACCACAGGTTTGGTATTTCTGATTTGTGAAGTAAAAGCAAAGTTCCCCTTGTGCTGCTTCAGTTCATAGCAAGTACATATCTCTACTTCCCCTCAGCCATGGAATGGCCAGAAATCCATCTGCTGTACAGTCAAAGTGCTCCTGGAGGGCAGGAGAGCCAAATGCTTTCTACCCATCCCAGATCTGCTCCGAACATACCAGCAAAACTGGGCACTCCATCCACCATGTCACATGAGCTTGAACCTCAGCAACTCTCACCAGGCGTGAAGAGAGGTTTTCAGGCTGCATGGTGCTGCCAGGCCCTCAGTCCCTCCCAGGATGTGCAATCAGCTTCACTCTTGTCCCTGGTTTCTCAGAATGCCTTGTCCAGGGAGGTGAGAGGGAGCTCTGCTGGAGGGGTGATTCTCATTCCCTCCCTTCCAGACCAGTTTGAAATGACTTTCCTGTTGCTGTCGTGGAAATGGTGCCTGGAGTCACAGAAGAAGGAGTATGTGGCATTCAGCTGCTGCCAGGTGTGGGGAGGAGAGAGGCCTTATTTTACCCAGTCCAAATTCCCAGTGGGGGAAGAGATGTCAGATTTAAGATGAGGAGGCAGGGTAAAGAACTGTATGGCTCTAAACTGCAGCCTGGAAACCATATCTGGAAATTAATTTGAATTGCCTCTCTGCCATTAAATTCACTTAAAACACTGAGTTTAAAATTCTGCATGCATGGCTTGTTTCCATTTACTTTGCCTTTCCTTTTCAATACTGTGACATCATGACCCTTTTTTTTCCTGAAAAGGGAACTGCAACTTCTCCCTGCTTAGCCTGCATTTGGAATCAGGGGCTTTAGTGTTATGCATTGTTTGAGACAGGTCTTGGACCTGTTATCAACACTGCTAGAAGGTTCCTAGCAGGAACCCAGTTCCACAGGGATAGGTGCAGTTTTGATGACTGTGTTTTGCTGTAATAAAGACTTAAATTTCAGGTGACTTTCACAATAGTATCAATGAAATATTCTGATTGAAGTCATACAACAAATTTATTCATTCATTCATTATTTCTACTCATTCTCTCTTCCCTCTTTTTTTTTTTTCCCTGAATCAATGACAGTAACAATGATTCCTATGGCTTTCTTATTTTATAATTGTATCATAGGAATAATGTTGATATTCCTTCTGTAAAGAGCATCCCTGTAGAGATGCTTCTCTCTGTTTTCATCTACTGACAGTTTCCTTGACATCATTTTGGTGGCAACTGAGTAGTCTTTGAACTGAAATCTGTGCTATGTGGAAGCAGCACAGTTGTCTTAGTGAGGCATGGTAATTCTGGAGTGCAGCAAGTGTTGCTTGTGTTTGAACTTCCAGAGGCATAGCCACAAATCCAGTCCAGTATATTTAACTATTCTGTTCTATTAATTGTTTTACTTACGATGAGTAGTACAAATCTATAATCTTTCTGATTGTTTGAGAACTCAGTAGTAAAATCTGTTTAGTGTTTTATTGAAAGAATAGCCTGGATTCCCAATCTGGATTTTTCAAGGATGAAAATCTATTCTTCTGTAGAAAAACCTGATACATTATGTTTTCTGGTATCTGTTTGGTGTTAATAATGTATGTTTCACTACCAAGAACACCTATTGTTGGTTGGATGAACTGTCTTCACTGATGACATCAAGTATATGCTGACTAAAGAGTAACAGCAGGGCCATAATATGTAATATCAACTTCTAATACTCAAAAGCCACCTGTTTTCAGGTAACCACCACAAGCATGCCTGTTACATAAAGAGTCATCTTCTTTCATCTGTTTTCAAGTCAGTAGAGTGTTTCTGGGTCAAAATCAGAGCTATTGAGAGAAATCTCATGGTGTCTGCTATGGACCTAGGTGAGGAAGAAGAGGTGGATCAAACCTTCACTTCCAAGAGGCCTCAGGCTCTGGTTCTTAAGAGGGAATTCAGCCACTCTGAGACTGGGAAAACAACACAATGGTGCATAATAATCTGGGACATTTCCAGGATGTGTTGAGAACAGCTTCTTCATGTGGTTGTGGATGGACCAACCAGGAGCTGTGCTCTCCTGGGCTGAATGTTTACCCTGTTGGAAGATAAAAATGTCAACAGCAGCTGCAGAGACTGTAAGAGCATAGAGGCCAAAGACTTGAGGAGGACAAGTGATCAAATAAAGACCTGAACTTCAGAAAAGCAGATTTCAACTCAGTCAGGGAACTTCTAGGAAGGATCCAAAGGGAACCTGTCTTGGATGGCAAAGAAGCTCAGGAATGTTGGGAGATTTCCCAGTGCAGCTGCTTCTTGAAGTACAAAAGAGCAGTCTATCCCCCTAAGCAGGAAAAGGAGCAGACATAAAAAGAAATCAGTTGGAAAGGCACCAAGCTACCAAAAGAGCTCAAATGAGAAAAGGAGCACTGGAGCAGTGCAAAAGGGGACAAGCTTCCACAGATGAATAGAGAGGTACTGCTTCAGTGTACAGAGATGCAATTAGGAAGGCAAAAGCTCAGCTGGAACTCAAAGCAGCAAGAGATAATAAGAATAACTTAAGAGTCTCTGCAAGTATGTTAGCAAGTAGGAGTACAAGAAAGATACAGCTCTGCTGCTGCTAAAGGCCAGCGAGTTCATCAAAAATGGCACAGAAAAGGCTGAGGCATTCGGCCTCCCCTCTTGGGTAATGTCAGGCCCCAAAACTCTGTGTCAAAAAGAAACAGCAAAGCAAATGGCAAACCACTGATAAAACAGGAGGGTCAAGTGTTGTTGCCCTTCAGCCCTACGGTCCTCCATAACTTTTTATTGTTGCCTAACTTTGTTGACCTGTTGCTCATTCCTTGTTTCAAGTCATGCTATATGTATTAAACAGTGGAACATGGCACCAGAACTTCACTGGTGGACACCTTCAGCTGAGAGAATTTACCATTTATTTCCTGATTTGACTTCCTGTTTAAGAAAAACTTATCCATGTGGAAGCCTTCTAGATAACTTGCTCATGTTTATGTTAGAGGCCACAAATTCTCTTCTATGTTACAGACTGATAATTTTTCCAGTAAGACTATCTGGCTTGCTGGTCTATAGTCTTCTAGATCCCCCTGAAACTGGCATTACATTCAATGTCTTATAATTTTAAGCTGTGTATTTCTTAGTTTCTTAGAACTATTGAGCAAATACCATCTGATCTTCAATTTGCTACAGGTTGTTTTGTCAGTTTGTTTCATGACCTATTCACTTCAATTTCAGGCAGATCCTCTGATAAGACTCCCTCAGTGATTTCTTAGCACAAGAATTTCCCATAAAATAGTAAAAATTTCCATGAGGGATTCATTTGGTTTCTCTTCAGTGAGCCCTTTTATATCCTCAACAGTGGTTTTACAGGCTCTCCAGGCAGATTCTTGCTCCTGATACATTTGGAGAAATATTTGTTGGTTGCTTTGATGCTTTTGGCTATTTGTCCTTTAAAATCAAATTGTGTTGTCTTGTATTCTTGTTTAACCTGTCAACATTTACGCTATTGTATTTTCTTCACTTGAAGATGATTTCACCTTTCAGAAAAAGGGCTTTTTTTAGTAACAACTTCCTTTGCCCTTACTAACTTTCTGTGTCTTGACCTTTTCTTGATACACTGCCTTGATTCTGTACATTCATCATACACTTCCAACAATTATTTTCCCTGCTGTCTATAAATACTTTACTTTTAGCTTTAAGCAAATTTTTTGATATTTTTTTCTTAAAATTTTCTCTTTTTATGTGGCTCCTAACTGGCAGATGCTCTGCTTTCTGTGGGGATGTTGGATTCAAAGACAGAATGATCACTAAGGCTGGCTTCTCAGCTTAGTGAGATAAGCTCTAAGCTTCACATCTTCAAGCAAGATGTGAAACTATCTTGCTTGACCAAGTCAAGAATTTAATCTTTTCTTGTGGGCATCCCAAGCATCTGTGTATGATACTATGTAAAATTCAGCTTATGTGCCACCTTTTCATGTTACTTTCTTTCATTTTCTGTACCAAGTGTTGGGGTAATTGAAGACTCTCAGAACTACTGCATTTTGTACCCATCTTTCAAACTACATCTCTGACAACTCAGTACTGCATCAACCCAGATATCAACTCATAAAAGGAATTTTTATTCAGTGAGATTGTTTCTTTTACTGGTTCTAAGCTCTTTCCCTACCTATCCTTGCCCATACTACAAATGTTACCCTGAAGTACATGTTCCTTACCTATTTGTTTTCAAACAGGTGATTTTTAGACTATAATTTCATTATGAAAACGTTTTTACTTTGTTGAAAAGATGAGCTATTCATACCAGAAATTAGGAGAATAAGATGATAATGATACTTCTTAAAACTAACATTTTCATTACTAATTGCTTTTTTCTTTCATAAGGAACAATATGAATCTGTTGGGAATTTCATGAAACTGTGGTATTTCTTTAGGGTAGCCAGAAAAGGAATGAATTGCCTAATTATTTTACTAGTTCTCTTCTTTGTAATAAAAGATATAATAAAAGAGGAAATATTCAAAAGCTATTAAAGTTAACTGCTACTGCCATAGAATCATCTGTGAAGAAAATGTGCAAATCTCAAGGGTTTGCAGTCCTTGAGTTCAAATTTTTTTTAGCCCATACTGGCAATTTTTTCTTTAGCACTTAATAGGACTTAGTAGCAGAAATAAATTAATTATTTGACTAATCATTGTACTGTCAGCTAGAATACTAGAATTTTCGTTAATTAACATCTCTGTATTTGAGCTGAATTTACAGTTTTGATGCAATCCTTTATTTATTTGAAACTCCATCCACATTCAGTTAGTGTAGCAAACTGCCTCAAGTGTGCAGAAAATCAAGCTTCTAAGTTGTTAGTCTCAATACAAGAAAAAAATCCTGTAGGTATTCATTTGCATGGGCTAGGTTATCTTAAAAAAAAGGGCCCATCTTGCTTTGTTAGATAACTTTTGAATCTCTTAGAAACTTGCTAATGACCAGCTTTTTAATAGCTACTCATGGAAATGTTCAGGTCTAGAATCTTAATTAATTCAGAAATTCAGGGATTATTGCAAATTATGTGTTCTTGGATATGCTGTACTTACAGTCTATGTGTTGAGAAATGAGTTTTTTCTTATAAGATGAGGAAAATCAAAAGAAAAAATTATTCACCAGAATAATTTCCTAAATTCAAGTAGGAGAAAAGAAAGGGAATAGTTGGCTGCTCATTTAGACCATTTTGGACAAGTGTAAAGCTAATGATTTATCGTGCTGGTTCTCCATCTGTTCCCAGTGCCTAGGATGATGTGTATTCTCTGGGAGGGAGAACTAGTTCAGAGGCATATAGACAGGGAACTGGAGAAGTCCATGAATAAAATGCTGGAGAGGACTTCGGATCTCTAAGCATGTAGACAGGCTGGTCAAGAAGTTGTGTGTGTCACTGGTGTGCACATGTGCTGGTGTGTGCTCTGACAGCTCTGCAGCTATTGCTGGCATCTTGGCACACTGCCCAACAGAGCACAGATCTAATCAGATAAGAAAGGGGAACTGGAACCTGAGGATGTTGTCAGAACCAAAAAAGGCTTTCTTAATGCTTCAACATCTAGGATATTTTTTAGAAGTTTCACATTTTGTGACCATGTTGTACAACTTCCTTTGCTTTTCACACTTCTTTAAACTATACAAATATATGTATAATAAAGCATCTTCCATCTTCAATAAAATGACTGCTGATATGTACTGGAAAATCAAGGTAAAAATCCGTCAGTCCACAGTTTTGTCTTGTATATTAGATTTGCTGAAAATCTAATAGTCAGGCTTCAAGAGCTGCTACTGTAAATGGAATTACCTTTTTCCACTTAGACATATGGTTGGACAGCTAGAAGTAAATGAGAATTACAAGCTCAGGCCAATGTAAGACTGAGGAGTCAGAGTCTGTTACTAACCTGCAGCCCTACTTCTCTTGCTCTCCTTGGCCTACCACTTTGATGATTTGTTTTGCTCTCACATTGAGCTTTATGAATAAACAGTAAGCCGTAAAGCAGGTCAAAGTTAGTAAGGTAGAAAGTCAATTTTATCTAACATCCTCCTTGAATTGCTGCTGCAGAGGGTAGAGAAGCGCAGCACTTACATTAGAAAGCTCATAGTAGTCCTAATCCTGTCCTAACACTCTGAAGTTTTTACTTAGAGTTTATTGCTTTATGGATAGAAGTTATTTGCATGGCAGGAAGTGGAATAGCACGGCAATCATGGTGGGTGATGAACCATTGGGAGTGTTGGCAAGGGATGTAAAAACTAATGAGAAGAAGAAAAGAGTTAGCTTAAAGACTGAAGCTGAAGATAAAACAGAGAAGTAAAAATGGGATAAAAAAGGACCATTTGAAATTTTAAAAACTTTGGTGATTATGTTGGAAAAGAAATAATGCAATTTCCCTAGGAACAGAAGTCCAGGCAGTTGGGCAATGTGCCTTCAGAGAGCAAGGCCTGCCTGCAATTCACAGAGGAACAGGGCAGTATGCCTGGAGAGCTAAAACAATGCCATGGAATGCAATTGTCACTATATTTGTATGAGAATCCTAAACATAGAAAATAAAATAGGGCCCTATTTCTATAAAAGTTGTTAAAGGCATAAAAGGGACTTCTTTGAAGTAATCCTACATGAAAATGAAGGAATAGTTTATTTTTAAACACTGTAATCAGCCAAACTAGTTCTTTGTCCCATAAATAATCCATATGCATAATAGCCTACATGCCATGCTAATCTCTTGTAAAGAAGCATGGAATGACTAAAACAGTCAAATCAGGTGGAGGAATAAGCTAGAGAAATTCAGGCTGATAAAATACAAGCATTTACATCAAGTGAAATATGTCTGTATCTAATCATCATGATCAGGGAGTTTGGTAACCTCTGATCTAATCAATAACCTTGGTATAAAGACTTGAAAAAAATATTCAGAGCTCATCAGTTCTAGGATCATGGAGGAAATAGGTTAAAAGAGACTCTGGAGGTCTGCTCCAAGCAAGTCTAGCTTCAGTGTTAGATCAGATGTCAAGATGGATTTTGAAATCTCCAAGAATGGCCATTTTATGTGTACCAGTACACCTGTTCCAGTGTTTCACTACCCTTAATTTTTTGTTTGGTTTTGGATTTTTTTTTAATTACTGTTTTTGTTGCTTGTGTTTGTTCTTTTACCTCTTGTTCAGTTAGAATTTACTTCATTGCAGCTTGTCACTGTTGCCTGTGTCTCCTTGCTGCGTATGTCTGGCAAGAGCCTGGTGATGTGTTCACTATAATTGCCTTAAAGAAGTGAAAGTCTGTGACAGCCAAGCTACAGGCTGGGGGCAGAGCATCTGGAAAGCTGCCCAGCAGAGAAGGACCTGGGGGTGTTGAACATGAGCCAGCTTGTGCCCAGGTGGCCAAGAAGTCAAATGCATCCTGGCCTGTGCTAGCAATAGTGTGGTCAGCAGGAGCAGGGCAGTGATTGTCCTCTTGTACTCACCACTGGTGAGGGCACACCTCAAATCCTGTGTTCAGTTCTGGGCCACTCCCTGCAAGAATGACATTGAGGGGCTGTAGTGTGTCCAGAGGAGGGCAGCAGCACTGGTCAGGGGTCTGGAGGGTCAGTTGTATGAGGAGTGGCTGAGGGAGCTGGGGTTGTTTAGGCTGGAGAAAAGGATACTCAGGGGTGACCTTGTTGCTCTCTACAAATGCCTGACAGGAGGGTGTTGCAAGGTGAGGAGTCACCTCACCAGTCTCTTCTGGTATCAGAAGTCATCGGTCTCTTCTTCCAGGCAGCTGGTGAGAGGACAAGGGCACAACAGTCTCAAACTGTGCCAGGGCAGGTTTAGGTTGGGCATCAGAATTAATTTTTTCTCTGACAGGGTTGTTCAGCATTGGAACAGAGTCATCCCTGGAAGAGTTCAAGAAACGACTGGATGTGTCACTTAGTTCTGTGGTCTAGTTGACAGGGCAGTATTTGGTCAAAGGTTGGACTTTTAATCTTGGAGGTCTTTTCCAGCCTTGGAGATTCTATAAAATACGTCCTCCCTAGATGGTCTCTTCTCCATGCTAAACAAACCAAATTCTTCCACTTCTGGTTGTACAATGTGTGCATTTATCTTCTGATCATTTTTGTGGCCCTCTGGTGATCTTGCTTCAAAATCTCGTCATGTCTTGTCCTGGTGGCCCAAAGCCAACCACTGTACTCAAGATGCAGTTTAAGGAGTAGCAAATAAAAGGGAATAATTAGTTCAATTGTTTCCTTGTTCTGCTAAGGGCTCTCTTGTTAGTGCAGTTCAATGAGGGGTTGGCCATTGTCACCACAGGAATGCACTGCTAAGTCATAACTTTGTGTCTGCTACACCCCCAGGTCCTTCCTGGGGAGAGGCTGTACTGTTACATGGCATTCCATCCTCTCTGCAGGACTGTTTGTTTTTCTTTTATCAGCTTCATGACACTCTTGTCGGCCTATTCTTCCAGCTTGTCAGAGTTCCTCTGAATGGTAGTCCTGCCCTTCAGTGTATGAATTGCTTCCTTCAGGTTGGTTACCTGGAAACTTGGACTTCCTTATGGGTGCAGGCATCTTTCCACTAAGATTCTGCAAGAACATACATACCCACCACTGAGTTTCTGAATCTGCTGCCTCTCTGCTTACATAATTACCTTTCTGTGAGCTTTTTCCCTCACCCCACGTTATTCACTACAATGGAAGCAGGAAACAATCCCGTGAAAAAGGATAAGAACAGAACAAATGAAAATGCAGACCAACAATGGAGAGTGTAGAGAATGTGAAAGGTATTGATTGGTACATTCTAAAGCCCAGTTTCAAAGCTTTTGAACAACCTTTAGTGTCAGATGTTTAGGGGCATTGCTAGTGGTGTTTTTTTCCTGTTTTGAAAGCATGAAGACACTCTGTTTTCCTTCTATTTACAGGATGGGTTGTCAGGTCTGGTTTATGTCTGATGATATCTGTCCCTATGTTTCTGCCAAGTTAGACTTTCCTGGGTTTTGCTGTTTTCCTTAGGAAGTATGTACTCCAGATTTGCTGCTCATGTGTGGTTGGTACTGTAGGTTAAAAATAGTTTGTTACCAACATGGCTCTGAGAAGTGGCATTCAGTAGAATGTACAGATGTGGAGTATATGGAATTGTGCATGATGTTATAGGATGTGCCTAGGAATATTCACGTATTTGTGATGTTAATTGAGGTAAATTTTTTCTTGTTTAACAGGTTACAAAAAGGTAGAGCCAATGCTGTATACTTTTACAGCCTGTGTACTTTTTGAAGTTCTGTGGTTTCTAACATATTCCTCTGATAGACTTCAATCCCAGAGACAATTTATTTGTTTGTGTAGCTGTAATCAGGTTTCCTGTATTCATCTCACCAGGGATTCCTACCCTGGATTATCAGTGCTGTTATTTGTCTGTATTTCAAGATTCAAATGATCACCAGTGCCCCAATTAGGTTTTGTATAGCATATTTGCAATCAAAAGCTAGACACTTCTCCTTTTTTAATGTCATGACCTAAAGATTCTTAGGAACCCAATAATTTTGCAAGCCTCTTGTGCCTAAATTTAGATTTTTTAAGGATTTTTTGTTGGTGGTTTTTTTTTTTTAGCTGCTTTTTACTGTAACTACTGATTTTGCTGTCTTTTGCTTAGCATTGATACACATCTCTTTGTGGAAGGATTGAAGGATTACATTAAGATTGTAAAGGACAAAGTAAAACAAGATCAACTCCAAATACCAGCCAAATTTCTTTTACCCTATTTTGCCCTTCCCAACATTCAAATGGGTCTATACAGCAGATGGCCCATCAGATGTAAAGCATAAAACATAACAAAATACCCTCTGGTTTGGTGTGCCCTGAGCTCAGGAGTTCCTGAGTTGTCCAAAGGCTGTGAAGATTTCTTCTTGCTTGTTCATTGTTTGGACCACTGTGAAATGTTATGATCTGACTCAAGTCTTATATTGTGCTTGAAGCTTTGGTGGCTGCAGAGGATAGATAAAATACAAAACTCATGCTGATAATGAAAGTACATTGAATTGCTATCTATGGAATAATGAATTATTTTTACAAAATAAACCCCACCATGTTTGTGGACAAATACCATTTTTAAAACATAAATTACTTCAGGCCCTAGCAGGTAAATACTTTGTATCACTTCAAAACAATTTGATAAGGTTATCATGAAGTTCCTCCCTTTCCAAGATGCTCTCTTGAGTGGTTTCTCTGGATTACTCAAATCATTATCTCTGATCTCTGGTGGCTTCCCGCTCCCACACCCCCTCCTGGTGCCAAGTGCCAGGACTGCCATGCTGGTCACTGCACTTTGTAGTGCCTTTGTGTGGGCACTTGCTTTGGCATTATTGCCCTTTGCAGCACAGTCCTTGAGGCTGCTCTCGACATGTTATTATGTAAATTAATTTTGATGTTGCATTGTAGTTTCTGCTGTTCTTCATTCTGCAATTGTCTTGACAACAGATTTGCATAATCAGTGAGTAGGAATTTGTTTTTAATTTTGATGTTCTGATTAGCTTGATTCAGAGAAATAATAGAAAGTTGTGAAGATAACACAACATGGCATGAACTGGTGAGAATGATTGTAAACACAACAAATAATACAAATGATGGAGTCAGGTTCAGTGATTATTTTTATAAAATGTAAGCAAACGCTATTTCTGGTTTCTGTCTACTTGCACTATGACAGCTGCTTGAAATCTAAACATATGGATTTATTCAAATATTAGTCACTCTCACTGCTTCCCAAGCAAAGACAAGGAAGCTTATTAATTTGTTTTCTGCCAGGATTTCTTGATATGGAGGGAAAACAGATTCACAAATCGTACTTGAATTCTTCTTTCCTTTTTTCAGTCCAAAGGCAACCCTGTGGACCTGCACCTTTTTCATGGGCATGAGGGAATACCAAAGAAAACTGCTTATTAAATTCAACGTAGAGGACAATTCTTGAAGTTATAATTGTTTGGTTCTGCACATATCCCACCTCCCCAACTTTTGTTTCCTTTCTTTCATTTCTAACTTCTGGTGGCACCTGACAGAAGATAATTAAGTAAGAAATAGTAGCAATTAAAAAGCTAGTAGTGAAGTTCCTGTTCATGTTTTCTTGCCATTTTCATGTGTTAGAAACCCAAGGCTATTTCTTTCTTAAGTGATCAAGTACATCTTTGCTTCCTGCTTGAGGAGTAACATAGATACAACTGCCCTTTTCTAATCATCTCTGCAGGGCAGGACTTAAATTATGTGGGCAGTGAAACCAGAAAACATCAATTTGTACGTCTTAAGAACAGAAGAGTTTCCTCAATGAGGAACCAGGGAGAGAGAGAATGAGAAAAACTCCTTAAACCAATCAATTTAGGGCATTTGCTGGAGTAGCACTTTGTGTAATAGGACTGAAAGAGATTTAGTGGAGGATGAGTCATGAAACACGCTAGGAAATGAAAGAAAGATGGAAGGCAGAAGAGAACAGAAAGCTGTAAGTAGGAAAAAAAAAAGACAGAGTGAAGAGTAGAAAAGTATGTTTTAGAGACTAGAATAATGAGAAAAAAAAACTTCTGAGGACAAAGTAATCTTAGCTAAAGGGTATTTGTTGAGGAAATGCAGAAGTTTCTGGAAATGTTGTCAATCAGAGTAATTAACTGAAGGAATAGAAAGCATAGAAAAGTATGAGAAGACATACAATCCAGAGAGCTGAAGAAAGGAAAAAAAAGCAGAATAATACTGCTTTTGAGGTATTTCTGTAAAATAGGATTGAGGCATTTCTGTATTTAGTTGGCTTAGGATAGCATGAACAAAAGGGAGAAACTAGAGAACCATCGTTTGCACCCCTATTAGACTTAAAGAGCACAAGGAACTGAACTTTTTTTGTCTAGGAAAAGGCAAGTGGACAACATGGAGAGTGTTGAGCATTTGTTCCTGAATTCTTGGTGCTTAACATTCTCTCAGCAGCATTGAGGGGACAGCTCCACCTCCTCACTGGGCAGGTAAGGCAAATGCCCATTCTGAGCCATGGCAAAGAGCACTCCTGACCTGCCTCACCTGGGATGGTGAGAGCTGAAGTGACTGGGTGAAAATCTATGCTAAGCACCTAAATTTGCATTGCTGAGATAGACTCAAGTGGCTTAAAAAATGTAGTGGCACAGAATAGCTGGTAAAAGTTCTGCTTGTATTTTGAAAGTAAACATAATGCTCAGCTAGATTTTCTTGGGTATTTTATTAGTATAATAATACTATCATAATTTCTCCAGCCTTACACACTTTGATTTAAGCATGCTGGCATGGCAAATACTGTACCACTTTGATTTTTCATTCTTCAACAATTTACTAATATTTCTAATAGAATCCTTTCTGCATTAAGGGTTTTATTTTATGCAAACAAGATCTGGATTTGAATAATAACTCTTGGAAAGCCGATAAACTGTCTCTTCAGCTTTTCAGGCAATTGATTCTTCTAGGTGAGAGAAATGCTCTTTGTGAAGGAGGCATATATGAAATAGATGATTATTGTCAGGTGATTTTTGTTAATCATATCTTCAGACAACAGTGAATAAGGTGTTGCTGTACACTACAAAAATGTGCAGAGAATATTATTAACTATTGATTGCTACAGCAGTGTTGACATTTAATGAACAGTGATGTTTTGTTCTTTACACCAATCTGACTTTCAGTGGTATTCTTGTACTCTGTATAGATTTGTTTGGAGTAATAAATTCACACTTAAGCAGGCTTTGTCACATAGTCAGTGGCCATTTAAGTATTCACTGGCTATTTCATGCTGAATATAACCTATGTAGATGTCCCCCTTTACTCATAGTGCAAGGCAGAAATTATTCCATGACAATAGCAAGGGAAACATAGGAGAGTGGTCCAGCTGGATTAAGCAGAATGATGATCAGTGAGTTCCTTCTTACATTTCAGTTATCATTTGCCTCATTTCAGAGATTTGAAAAATTTAAGGCCTTTATTTACCGTTGATTACTTGGTCAGAAGTTTTAGGTAGGACTTAGAATGAGCACTTACAAATCCTACTCTATTTCTGTCATTTCTTCCTTTCTCTCAAATATTAAGTCCTTCAATGTCCCTTGGTGGGCATAAGTCACGACTCCAGTAATTTCCAGTGCTGTTCTGCCCAGCAGGACTTTGCTGGGGAGTTATTCAAGGGACTCCCTCCCATACCTCTGAATTAAAGGGGAGTTGTTTTGGAAGAAAATAGAGGGAGAAAGTGATAATGGGTTCATTTGTGTGGATTGGATAAGGGAATTATTTAAGAAAGGGATTCTCAATATATTTCTCCTTGAGCCTTCAACAAACCTAAATAAAAGGGGCAGGGGAGATGTTTTTGTTTACCTGTGAAAATGATGAAATGTTACTGATCAAAATGAAAGGGCAGCAACACTTGACAAATTACAATAACCATAAAGTTGTTTAATTTTTTTATTTGATAAAACTAGTGCTACAATATGTGAGGAATGTAGCCCTTTGAGAAATGGTGGCGATTTTAATTATATTGGTTTTCTTTTTTTTTTTTTTAATAAAAAATAATCTTTTGTGTATAAAAAAGCCGCTTTATAAGTACCCTTATAAGCTCCGTGGATAAATCTTATCTGGTAGGACTGGTTTGGTTTCCTGGATAGAATAAAAGAAAATAAATTAAATTAGTGGTAGGAATTTAAGCACAGCTTTTGTCCAAAACTACTTGAGTTTCTCTTCTGCACATCATTAACTGCAGAAATTAAGTTGTGCTCAGGGCCTATCAACACACCTTCCATTTAGTTTATTTCACTGGTGTACACTGTGACGGTTATCTTTTTAAGTGCAGAAACTTAAATTAGATTATCCACAGAACTTAGCATCTTTTTTAATCAGTAACACAAATTGTACTTAATTGTGATCATACTTAGGTCAGTTTGCTAAGATCTCTGTGTTACTGAGAGATCTGCATGAACTCTGTAAGTGAAATTATTTAATATAGTTACAATTTCCTTTCCTGATAAACAGTCTTATTCTATGACATGCATCGTTAGGACAAATGAAGGAACAAGTAGGTGTCACCACAAAAATGTGAACTTTGAATGTGTTAAAAAAAGAAAAAAAGGAAGCTTTGTTATAAGATATTAAGCTAATAATTCTTGCACAAATTGCATTTTTATGTGCTGAAATTCCTTCTTAATCTCAAGAGAAGTCAAAGCAAATTGTTTAAATTATTGTTTTCAGGAACTGCAGTTTGAGAGACTGACTCGAGAACTTGAGGCTGAACGTCAGATTGTGGCGAGCCAACTGGAGAGATGTAAGCTTGGATCAGAAACTGGAAGCATGAGCAGCATTAGGTAATGTACAAATTGTTGATTTCTTTATAATTGGTAAGCATTTCTGCTGTTAGGAATTATCACAAGAACAAGTTTGATTTTTTTAAATAAAAATCATATACACTTGGGAGCGTGAGATTTTAGTGGAGTTTGAAAATTTGCATTATGACCTGCTTTTTAAAAAAGAAAATTTCCTGCAATTTTGTATCTTCTTTGTTCAGCGATAAAATAGTAGTCTTATTTGGAATTCATTGATTTGCTGGAGCTTGAATGGATTATCAGCAACTTATTTCCACCACCAATACTGCTGTAATTTTCAGTTGAAGACTTTTAGCTTCCTACTTGCAGAGATTGATAAGTTTTGTGAACCTGTTTAACCATAATTTTATCATTCAAGGTATTAAAAGGTTTGGAATGAATCATGTAAAGGTGCTGACCTGTCTTCAAAATGTCAGATGTATTTTATATCTTCATGAGGAGATAGAAGTCCCTCTCTTTGTTTAAACATTGGTTTACTTTAAGAAATTCTTCTGGTACATTGTTTGGAGGATGATAAGTTTATTTAAGAAATTGTAACAAAAGGAAACTGGTCTCTTGGTGAATTTCATGGAAGTGAAGACTTTGCATTTTTTAGCTTCTCAATTAGTGTGTTTCTTTGTTTTCTCAGTGAACCTAATAAATGGAAGGTGATGGTACTTGAGTTTCAAGAATTGAGGATTGTATAGGCATGTGTTCTTTTTTTTTATCAGTGGAAATATGAATAGATAATATTAAGTATAACATGGCAAGCTCAGTGCAAAATTTTATGTGATAATAGTAGCAAAAATTTACAAAAAACATTGATCACTTCCTCAGTTTAAGCAATTCAAACTACCCTTCAATCAAGTGAAATGAGTGATTTTTCCATAAGAAGTAACTATTCAGTAGAATGCCAAAGATGTAACAAAAATATGGAATGCAAGTTTGCTTAAAAATGGCAGAAGTCAGAAGAGTCTTTGACAAATTCAGCAGAAGCTGTACGTGAAGTTGACTTAAATGTATCATTCTTAATAAATCAGGTGAGAATTAACTCCTTAAGATAAACTCTTATATCATGTCACCATCTAGACTTGTTAACATTAGAGAAAGTTAGTTACTTAAAGTTATTTAAGCATGGCCTATATTGGCATGTCAAGTTTGCTTCTCTAGCACTTTAAATTTTAATTTAAAAATGGTTTGACTGAATTTCAAGAAAGTTATCTGAAATATGTTTGAGTAATACTGAGGTATGTTTAAATAATGCTGTTATTTTAGTATTACTCCAGTCAGTGGTATGAAGGTTGGGAAATTTCTTGCTGTGCAGGAGATGTTTCCTTGGTGAATTTTTTTCTTATTGATAAATTTATACTTTTGAGTTATCAGTGATATCAAGGTCAGATGACTTGGAATGTGTTCTGAGACTCCAGTTATTCCAGAAGTTTAATAATTGGACTGCTAGTCTGTCTGTGAATAACAGAAGAATAACGGAATAGTAGAACAGAAGAGATTTTAAGCAAATTTTTGATATCTGTAATTGGCCTTGAGATGTTTTACATATGCAGTTTCTAGCATTTAAACTAAATACATATTAAGAAATACCCAAAATACTGTTTTATAGAAAATAACATTGAAAGCTTACAGTTAGATAGCTGTCCTTTGACTTGGCAAGTGATGTGAAGACGAAATAAATAATAATCTAATATTGTTTTTGTTGGGTTGTTGTTTATCCCATATGTATTAAATGAGTAATCTTCTCTCCAAAAAATTCTAAATCCTCACTAGAGGGGCTTAGAACTAATACAAATACAAAATGCAGTCAGGTATCTTTCTGACTGCTGTGCTGATTTTCCAGTGGTCATTCAGATTTGAGAAAGTTTCTTTAGCATTGTATTCTTTGACATATACTTCATCTATAGTCATTTTTTAGGGGACTGGGGACTGTGGTCAATAGGAATTTTGCTAAAAAGGACTTGAGTGCATTCTTTTCAGGAACAGGTACTTGGATGTGAACCAAAGGCAGAATCAGTCGCTTCTGATAAAACTGAATAAAATGCTTAGACCACGAGTTAGGACAAAATTTGTGAACTCTTCCCTTCCCCAGTTTCCCTGATGGCAGATACTTACTCAGCCTGCTGAGTATTAAAATTTCATGATACATGCCATAAGGAGACAAGTCATGTTGTGTGCTGCTCCATTCCTCTGGCTGAAGTGCTTATTCCTTCTGGGCCAGATCTGTCGTCTGTCACTCCTTTTGGTATTGGGGGGGGAATTGGATGCCAGCATATCTTTAGAGTTCTTAAGTCTCTGATAATTTTAAGCATATATTAAAGAAATGTACTGTTAGCAAATCCTTAAGACTTTAGGTTACTAGTTCATAGTCTTTATCACTGTTTATCACTGTTTTGAGCAGTTTATTTGGGTTTTTGTTGTTTTGGGGTTTTTTTTGAAAAATCTCTAGTGTTTGAACTGAGGAACATAGCTCAAGCCTAGCCGACTTTTCTTCTTTGAACACAGCATTTGCAAATTGGTCAGGCAAGAGACTTTTTCTCAACTGAATTTCTACTTACTACTGAAATTGGTAGAAGTGATGTGCCATTTGTTATTGAAAGTCTCTTGAATAGACTGGCATTTGTGCCTGAGTGCCTGAAGCAATATGCTGAAGTTTCTGTATCTTACAAGCAGGAAAAATACAATCTAATAAATTGAATAGCATGGAAAACATACCTGCTTTATGAATGCTTTTTTTCAGTAAGGTTTTCTCCTTTAGAAATGCCTATGTTATTCACACTTTATTACTAGGAAAATTATGTTTTCCTTAGATACAATTTTTGCAAATTCACTGAAAACAAAAGTACAGCAAATCTAATTGATAAACATATAAGATCCCTAATTTCAAGAACGTTGACGAAATAGCTGGGATGCATTGTGACATAAGCAGACAGCTGCTGCTGCGTTGGTCAAGTAAATAAAATTGTAAATTATACAGTTTTCCTGTACAGCTGTCAGTGTTCTATCTAATTTAGGCTACTTGTTGTGAAGGGATATATGGTAGTCTTTTTAGAGATTTAAAGATTGTCAAATCCAGTAGCCTCATGAGAGGCGAGCCTGCTGGAACCTAGACCTGCACAGACTGGAGAAATGGCCTGAATGGAACCTTATCAAGTTGAAATTCATAAATGGTTTGCAAATGCATCTGGGATGGAGTATCCCCTTGTTACAACACAGCCAGGGATAGAAAACAGCCTTGCAGGAAAAGACCTTCAGGACTTTAGAGGTCTTTTCCAATCTAAATGATTCTCTGAATTACTGTGATACTTACTTGGGGATTCTCTGAGTCAGCAGTGTGTCCTTGCAGCAAGAGCCAGCTGCACCTTGGGCTGCTGCAGCAAAAGTGTAGCCAACAGATCAGGACAGGTGATTCATCCCTTCTGTTTGAAGGGATACATCTTGAGTGCCCTATCCAGTTTTGGGCATCCCTCTATAGGAAAGAGATCATCATGCTGGAGCAGGTTCTGTGCAGGGCTGCCTGGAAGGCAGGTGGCTGGAGAGCACCTGGGGAGTGAAATGAGGCAGAGGAAACAAGGGGTTTTAACTACAAGAGAAGGGTCAGGAGGGGCCAGCTTCTGATTGCAACCAGGTGAAGGAAGGATGTAGAGAAGACAGGCAAGAGTGTTCTCAGAGGTGCATTGGGTAGAATGATAGGTGACAGATGGAAGTTGGAACACAGAACATTCTAAATAGTTGTAAGGTGTTTTTCAGAATGAATTTGGTTAAACATTATCACAGGTTGCACTGATAAATTCTAGCGTTTCCATCTGTAGAAATAATAAGGACTTTCTGTTCCCACCTAAATTTTCCTGTGTTTTTTATTACTATTTCTTCATAAATCCTGGGAATAGAATTATATTAGTATTCCAGTATTCTTTTTTTCCCATAAAATGACAGGCTCCCCAGGGAACTGGTCATAGCATCAAGGCTGCCAGAATGAAGGAAGAATTTAGATAAGCCAGGCACATGGTCAGATTCTTGGGGCTGTCCTGTGCAGCACCAGGAATTTATGATCTTTGTGGGTCCCTTTTGACTCAGGATATTCTATGATTCTATTCAAGTATTTCAGAAAAAAAATCCCTCTCTTACCTGAACTGGTGAATGTGTTTGCTTTTGCCTGTGAATGTGGGTGAAAATAAGAATATAGGTACTAAAACAAAGTTGAAAAATATATGGTTAGTATGGATTCTGGAGCAAAATATGAGCCAAAAGACAAAGATATGTTTGTCATATTATGAGGACAGAACAGGGGTTTTTTAATGCATAGTTTGATCAACAGTCCTGTGTAAAAAACACTGCAGCTTTCAAGTGAAATTTCTACACCATCATACATATTAAACATACATTTCAATACATATTAGAAAATAGTTTAGCCTGCATTGTGGTTCTTTGTCAACTCAAAATTTATCAGTTAAATGTGTTCAATTGTTTCACATTGGTTTGCTTACAGAAATATCTCCAAATGCTACTGGAAAGCTTCTAACTTGAAAACAAAAATTTAAAAATCCTTTAAATTAAATGTAAATTAGAAAGCTAACTTTTAAAAAGAAAAAAAAATCAACAATTATTGCAGAGCAGAATTAAAAAGGATCAGTATTTTATCATTAGCTATGAAAATGCCAATTATAATGTTTGTACTTATTTTTTAAAAACAAGCCAATAGCATGGCTATTTTTACCAGGATTTTTAAAAGTGATGTTCTTTAAAGAGGTGGGCATTTCACCAGTGGGAAGAGAAGATTTTACTAAACTTTTGTCAGCAAATGCTGTAGCTTAAAATTAATCTCATTCTGTAATGTGTGTTTGCTTAGTAGTTCAGAAGCTGAATAAGCTTTAAGGTTTTTCACACACTGTTATTCATCATTGTGGATTGTGTAAAGCTTAACAATTCATACTTGGATGAACTTTTGTCAACTGAATTAATAAAAAAGTTTATCTAAAATAAAATTTAAAATGGCAATAAAAGCATGCAGGTTTTTGAAAATGTAAGATTCTGAAAATACTAGTCACAAATTCTATAAGTCAGAATTAATTAGCTGTGATAAGATAACATTTTGTAGGGGGTTTTCTGTTGTGTCTTTCTCCTCCCGCCTTTATCTCACAGTGATTTTATGTTGCTATACGCGACCAGGTCAGGTAGAACCTTTCAAAAAGATGCAGATTGCTCTACTCCTGAAGAGAGTTTTGTAAATGTTAAGCATGGTACTATCAGATGTATTTCTAGATCTTGTGCAAAGCTTTGTGTGGGCTTGTGATAAAGCAGAACATCCTAGTAAAAATATGTTGTGGGTTTCAAGGTAGAAGAGATTAAAAACATCCTACCATTCTTTGCTAGGAAACCTAGTTTTGGTTATAATGCGGTTAAGCCGGAATGGAAATGAAGTTAGCTGGAAGGAAGCATTCAATTAGAACAAAACAATGGGGAAATGTGCATGAGTTTGTTGTACCAGAAGGTTTTCATTGAAGTGTTTGCATTATTTGAGTGAGTCCTGCGCTATCTCTGGAAGGCAGAGAATCCAAAAAAATACCTTTAAAAAACATCACTACTGCCAAAAAAAACCCTAAACAAAACAGTGAAATACAGAGGTTTTCTTAAAAAAATTTGAAAAGATGGTATTTTTCTTACATTCAGAATCCTTAAGGAGTTCATTTGTATTATCTCAGAAGAAAAGAAACTGAAGCAGCCTTTGTCAGACCATAATTTAGAATGAACAATGTGGGTTTAATGCTTGCCGCTTTTTAAAAGGTTGGTTTGATTTGTTTTGTTGTTTTGATGTTTGTTTTTTTCCCATGTCAGTTTTCAGCCTAGAGCTTGACTAAGTCATTGAGGGATTCTTCCCCACACCATTCATCTTTTCCAATAATCCACTGAGCTACCACAAAAAATGTTTGTGACTTTGTTGGGTTGCTAGGATTGCTAGCTGATGGTTGATAGTCACTGTGGTAATGTGTGCTCAGCTAGGTAATAGCTGGAATCCTTCTGAAAATAGCTGGAAGCACTTCTGAAAATTGGGCTACTGATTACCATGCCAAATCACAGAATTTAGGCACTACTCATGATGGGAAGGTGGAAGGGTGGGTGCTGATCTCTTCACCCTTGTGAGCAGTGGTAGGGCTCAAAACAACATGAAGCTCTGAGCCAGGGGAGGTTTAAGCTGGATATCAGGAAAAGGTTTTTCACCTGGAGTGTGGTTGGGCAGTGGAACAGGCTCCCTAGGGAAGTGGTCACAGCACCAGCCTGAGAGTTCAAGCAGTGTTTGGACAATGCTCTCAGGCACATGCTGTGACTCTTGGGGTGTCCTGCTCTGGGCCAGGAATCGGGAGACTCGATGATCCTTGTGGGTTGCTTCCAACTCAGCATATTCTATGTTTCTCTGATTGTGAAATCTTGGAAATCAGAATTTTGTGGAATACAATAAGTTGTCTACTGAAGTAGAGTGGGCAGATTCTGCTTGTTGTTGTAACTGTGTATCTAATTTCCAGGCCTAATTTCCTACACAGTTTGACATCAGATTGATGCTCCTGGTATTGTGTTTGCCACCACATATAAGAGTGTTTGAGTCAGAGAAAAGGTCAGGGTAATACTAAGGATAATATTTTCAATGCTTCAGTATCACCTTGTACTTGGTACCTCTTGATCTTTTGATTGTGAGACCTAGAGACCTGAAATGTGATGAACTCTGTATGCTATTAGGCTTGGTCAATAAATTAGTTTGAATCCACCAAGAGAAGAAGACTTGGAGAAAATGTTACTCTAGCAAATAAATTATGGCTGGAACAGTTGGTAAAATTAATACTGGTAATGTGCCTACTTAATTATGTTCTGAAGAATGACATTTTACTGGATTAAAGTATCAGATTTGTGATCTGATCATTCTAAACAATCTGATTTTAGATTAAGTTTGAGCTTGTTTGTACTCAGTTTATAGTATTTCCAGCATTGAAAGAAATGGTTTAAAAAATACTGAGATAAGGAATTGGTACAGGAGAAAAAAAATGAGATGAAGTCAAAGGTTGTCCAATTTTTTTTTTTTTTTTTGTATTTCAATTACTAGAATATTTGCAGCTTCTTTGTGCTGGTTATCCACAATGAGATATATCAAGAAAAAATTTATTAGATTAGTCCTGTTAGCCTCTGCCAAAAACGAACTGGTTTCGTAGTTTTGGAGCAGATAAGCTTCTGTTGCTGAAAGGCAAGTTTCCAGCATATCTTCAAACTATCATGTTTGGTGTCATTTTGTTTTTTAAAGTACATATTACTGCTGTAAAAGATATGGATCATATAATTCCCAGATAGATACACCCCTGAAGGCACAAGCTCCAACAGGACTTTTAAAACACCCTTTCTACAGATACTCTCCCTCTTTTTCTGCTTGCTGAATACCCTCCAGGGATGCCATCTCCATGAGAGGAGTAACACAGTAATATTCAGCATTGCCAAACTCATTACATTGGCATGTTAATGAAATCAAGTATTGGATTTTCATTTAATTTCATAAAGAGAAGATATGTCAGTAAGGATATGGACATTTTACTGCCCTAAGAAAGAGTCTTAAAGTCTGAAAGCCTTATGTGGGGCTGCCAATTGTCACTTAGATTCCCTCTCAAGCTTTTCATTATGTCCTCTGTTTTATTAATACAGAACATACAGGAATAATACAGGAAAAAAACCAGAATGACAACAGAAAAATTCTTTACATATCAACTTTTACTGATATGTGGGCCAGTGAAGACTGTACTTAATAGTAAATTCTCTACCTTAGTGTACTAAGTACATTTTGGTGTACTACTAAGTTATTTGAAAACTGATTTTTTTGCATTCACAATTTCAATGTTTTTTTGAAAGCCTGACACGTGGATATGGCTACTATGAAATATGCATGGAATTGCTGATCTTAGGAAATATATTGTTAATGTAAAACTTGGTTATGTCTTACAAAGTGAGGTTCTGTGTTCAGCCTGCTGTTCACAAGCTGTTTGTTGAAATATCAGGACACTTCAGTTTATCATAAAGGGTTGATAAGCACTGTAGTAGTTTGCCCAAGGACACAATAATAAAAACTATCATTTGAAACTAAAGGATATGTAGAAAATCTATCAAGAATGGGACACAAGTGACAAGTCTATTTCTCTGCAGCCCTTCTAGCTCTCCTTGCTGGGCACTGCTTTAATAATTTGACAACATTCTTTTTGTTCCTATCCTTCCTTATTGTATGTCAAAATGTTTTTGGATCGATTAGGAGGAAGACAAAATTGAGAATATACCGAGAGAAAGTGCCTTATTATTAAAAGTTCTTGAATATAGAGTGCTGGAAGGCGAGTTTGATAAAACTTCTCCAGGAATGCTCATTTTTAGTGCTTACTGCTTGTGAGTCAAAGGTACTAGATAGTGATTTTGTGATATCTTAGATGTAGAATACAGCTGAGAACAAATCCTGCAACATGGTGCCAGTAAATAAATGGCCATGGGCAATCGACATCAAACACTGAAACAGAATTAAGGTATCCAAGGTGCTTCAAGAAGTCAGTCCTGAGAAACTGTCGGCAGAGACCAAAGTGCTATCTGTCATCAAAGTTGCCTGCTGCTTTGTACAGAACCAAGATTTCAGTTCCTTATTTTGATAAGCTGCACCTTTCAGGTAGAGTATTTCCTTTCCAAAATGCACAGACTGAGATTTTGAAGGGAATTTCAGCTAAGCAACTTTCTTGCTGTTTTTATAAATTTGCACTAAAAGCAAATTATCAGAGGAATTAAGCATACCTTTGCACAGAGGTATGGAGATAATTCCCTATTTTCCTACAGTTCTTTTTGTTTTCTACCTAATGTGGCATATGATGGGGTAGAATACTGGAGCTTGGAGGGAAGTCTCTTCAGTGTTGTTCCATCCTTCCTTCCATGTTGCCATAGGTGTCCCATGAGTGCAGTGGCAAGAGGTTAAGAAGTAGATTTCCAGCTGTATTTAACATCCCAGTTAATGCATATATGGGGGGAAGTTAGAGGGGAGGAACCTTTGTTCAAAATGTGGATGAAGTGTCTGGTAGAATGCAGATTCAGTCTATAAAGTGTAGATTGCTCAAAATTGGAGACTTGAGAAGTGAAGAGTGGGTTGAAGAAGGATGATGAAAAAACAGGAGCAGAGAAGAGCAGAAGAGGTGGCTAAGGCAGAGGAGTCAGGGAGCTGTGTTCTTTCCTTACAGCTGGAGGATCAAAGACTAAAGTTGAAAATACCCTTTTATCCTGGCTACTCAGTCTGAGAAATCTCAGAGTAATTGCTGAAGCAATCTACTGGCTTCACTTGCTGCTATAAGCAGTCATCACATCTGTGCATGGGTTCCTGATCTGGTTATTAGGATCCCTGCATGTCTGGAAGGCTGTACACAGAAATAAGAAGCGAAGAATACCTGACAGGGTTTCAAAATGATCTTTCCATTAGCAGCATTAGGCAGCAGAACAATTCCACAGGTACAATTCCACTGGATTGCCTTCAGCTGTTACAAGGAGATAGATAGTTCTCTTCCTAATGCACATTTTGCAAGTTATGAAATCTATTGGTGCTGTAAACAACAGTGTCCCTCTAGACAAGCATGACTTATCCCTCAAGCACTTTAGAAATGAAGTGGTCATGAAACAGAAGTTGTGTAACAATGCATTTGTACAAGGACTAAGTCAAAATGCAACTAGCTGAAGGTGTCCCAGAATTCCACCTATACCTTTTCTTCCTGTGTGTGTTTCACCAGTAAAAACAAAGCCTGTCTTAGTGCTTTCTTGAGGGAAAAAAAAAAAGTCTGATGTTGAGTTTCAAAGAAATATTTCAAAGAACTTTTGCAGTCAGGCATGGTAATTTCTCTCCCTTTACCACCCCTACCTTCTGCTTCTCACCATCTGACCTTGTGTAGACAACCTTGACTTATGTCTTGAGCATCCACTCTTCTGATATCTTTTTTCTTCAACCCTGCCTAAATTTAAATTCCACCTAAATCACTAGACACTGTAATTTGACAAAATAAAGCTGTTACCTCATGCTCTCAGTACTTCCTTGCTTTGGCAAGTCCTGCTCACCTTTCAGTGCAGATACGGGAACAGTTACTAAAGGTCCCAGCCAAACCCTCATCCTGGTTACTTTATCTGTCCCCAGCAAGTTATTTTTTCTATTAAGGTGGCTTTTTTTGGGTTCTTGATTTTAATAAAAGCATAGTTGTTTTCCAATGCAATCTTAAGAAACTGATTTTCAATAGAAATGTATTGATGGAAGTTGCAGACTTCCCAGAAGTCACAGCTCTCAAAGATATACTCCTCTTGACAGTAGTAATTTCTGCAGTCAGAGCAAAAGTGGATCTTGTATCTTGCCATGGTAAAAAAAAAATTAATTTTGTTGTATTTAGCTGTAGTGTTTGATACAGCAAATTTTAAACTTACCAATTCACTTAGAAAACAATTTGGGGGTGGTTTTTTTTTGTGTTCTTTTATCCTAACTTTAGAAATTGACTGTTCTATTGCTCTTAATTATTAGGTATTCTCTCCTTGCTCATATGTGATAATTGGTCCCGATTATCCTTTTGCTGTCTGTATACTTTTCTGTTGGATTGACATGAACTTCTTAGTGATGCTGTTGCAACTGTGACTGTTCTGTAGTTGAAACTGAGCTATGCATCCTTTGATACTCAAGTACTTTGACTACCAGAAGGGCTCAGGAAGTATTACTAGTATATTTAGTTGAATTCCGTGAAAGGCATGAATGAACACAGTTCTGTTCCACTGGCATCTCAGAACTGGATAGCAGTGTACTTTGAATGGCTAAGTTTAGATGCTTTCTAGGCATGTTGCCACTTCAGCAGTTAAGGAATATTTTATAGACTTTATTACGTTAAACTTAGAGGAGCTTTTAAATCTCTCATGCTTTCAGCTCATAGATGTACTCTCAGCTATTGCTAATTGTGAATAAATACTGTGCTTCCTGCTGGCTTTCCTTTACTCCTTCCATTTTATCCTTGTTCTCTACCCTGCTTGTTTGTACAAACAAACAGTGAAAAAACCCAAAGACCAAAACGAACCAAACAAAAAAAAACCCAAAAAAACCCAAAACCAAGCAAAAACGCAAAACTTTTGCACGCGTCAACTCACTGCTTCTTTACTCTCTATAGAGCAATATACTCCAACTCCCCAGGTATAGAGAAGGAAAATTTAGTACAAATGTTGCATTTATGTTTGTTCTATTATCTTAACTAGATCAAGATTATATACCTGTATTTTCATTTAAATCTACTTTCTGAATTTTTTCTTGAAAGTCTTCAACATGCGTATTATCACAAAGCTGGCTTAGTGAGTGCAGCTGCAATAGAATTCATATTGAACTGAATACAGTGTGAAGTTTGTCTAATTTCAAATATCCTATGAAAGTTACCTTAAATGTTCCCCATACAGCTATTGACTTTATTGACTTATTCATGAATGGCTAGCAGGAGCCAGTGGTTAACCTGAAAAGAATGTCTTTAGCTTGGATAAGAATGCTTTCTTCAAAGCTTATCAGAAAAAGCATTAAAATAAATTAAAGGACACCAGTTGTTGGTAGAAAAGTTTTAGTTTCAGGAGGACTTCAACGAGCTTCACAGCAATGGCATTCCTCCCTCCACTAGTGAATCCACACTTTCAAGAGGATTAACTTGGTAGTAGGTAGGTTCTATGGATTCTGGCCAGTATTTCCAGGCTCCCTTCTGGGTTTGAGCACTGCTCTCCAAACCTATTTGTTAATGAACCCCTATCAGTAAAACATTTTTGAGCATGGACCCACAATATATGGTTATTTATTTATCCTTTGCATTTATGTCCTATTGTATTAATATATTATGAACCTTATGAACCAGAAATTAAAAAAATATGGGATAAAAATGAAGTAAACACAATTAAAAAAAAATGTTTCTTTTATGTACTGATGGTACAAAAAGAATTTTTTCCTGCACTCCAGCAACTTGTCTTGTGGAATGCCTGGAGTATCTGCATCCCACTTTGGAGAGTGCTGGGATGGAGGACTAATCTCACAGTGGTAATAACCTTTCTGCTTAAGAGTCTGATCGAAGCCTTTTAGAAGCAGTCCTGCTTTAGGTCAGGCTCTGCAAGAAGGGTGTGCAAGACAGTAGTGTTGGCAAGATAAGCAAGGGAGCTGTAGATGGGCAGATGTGAGTTTCCCCCTCACTAAACCATCTGAGAGCTGCAGTCCTCCTTTAACAGTATCAGGCACTGTGTAGGGAATGCAGAAACAGCAGCAACAACTACATCAAAGTTGTAGTTTTCTTCTTCTCCCCCTTCTTTCACTGCCTTTTCCCCCCATTCTTGCAGTGTGAAAAAGAGATGTCATTAATATTTTAATTTTTGGCCTAGGTTATGGGTTTACTGAATAATATGTACAGTTATCTTAACAGTAGGTTCATGCCACACGTGGTGTAGTTCCCAGTACCTAAGGGATCTTGTCCTTAAAGGCATGTATTGCCTGTACTGGGATAAGTTCCCTTCTGTAAGCTGAGGCATGTATAGTTGGGGAACTATTATGCCATTCCTTTTCACTTTTATATCACTCATGAATAAATTTGTTTATTCTAAATACCAGTTGTAAGTAGTATTTCAATCTAAACCCATTTCAACCACTTCAAGCTAACACAGGAACAGCATTTCAGGACCATCGATCGACAGTGTTAGTCTATATGGTGCCACTTTTAGTCAGAACACCAGACTAGTAGATAGAGAGCATTACAAGAATTTTCTTTATTACACTCATAGGACCCATTCAGTTATAATCAGTGCTTTGTAGTTCAGCTATCTGATTTTCTCCTTCTTGTTGATTCACTGAAAGCTCTGGCAGATCTTTGGAAGCTCATGGCCAAATAATTTGTCAATGAAATGTATTGGATGTAAATTGATACATGTAGCTGTTAGGAGGAAATAATCATTGCAAATTTCTGATGAGAACAGAAGACCCTATTAATAATTTGAAGTAATCATCATCTCCACTTTCTTTCTTAGTCTGCTAAATCTATTGCATCACAATATATTACATGTTGCTTCCTAGGGATATGTAAACATAAGGGCATAACGAATTCTGTATATTTATGAAAGGCTTTTGCAAAAAGCTTTCTGATTTCCTCCATCTAGTCCATGTTAATCGTGTTGAAGAAATGAGTCAGAGATGTAGTTTATTCATACATAATGGTGTTTATAAATCTGCTCTTGAAAAGTGAAATGTACTTTATGCAGTAGATTCTAGAAGTCAATCTGAAACAGCTTCTGTAGCAGCATTTATGTTTCCCAGCGTTTGTTTATGATGTAAAAAATACCTCCATTTAGATGTCAGAAGACCAGGACTTGTATTATTGGGTATTTTCTCATCCACCTCTTCTCCTTTCCTTTCCTCCTGACTTAAATCCTCATACTATTCTCAATTAGTGCCGTAATTAAGAAGGCACTGTATTTATATTTGAAGAGAAAGACTTTAAGACTTTCACCTTCCTTGAGTCTTTATTTCTGACACTAATCTAAAGAGGACATTGTGCACTACCCTCCTTAGCACTATAAGAATCTAATTGTACTACAAGTCACTTTTGTTCTGATTTTGAACTGTTTTTTAAATCCATGTAAATCTTTCTATAGTCAACTCTACTAATAAAACCTAAAAATTGACTTATTTTAGTGACTTTGGAATAAACCACTGTTTCAATATTAATATCTGTTTCTGCTGCGAGACACTGGTACTATGTTGCTTTTTACTCCTTTGCAGTGAATTTAGATGACAGTTTATATTCAGCTTAGAAGAAAGACCCAACAACAAAAAAGGGATATTTATATAATTACAGTAAATGCCCTTTTTCATGCTATTAAAATAATCTGTGACAGGAACCGCCTAACATCAAGGATATTTCAATAAGCATGATTTTTATCCCTTGATGAATAAAATTTAACGAAGGCCCTGTTACCATGCATAATATAACCCTTGTCAGGTTTTGATTATTTAAAGCATTTTTGATTATTTAAAGCATTTACTGAAAATGTTGGCTATGAATTACTTTTATGTTATTCAAAATAATGCAGGATACACATAGTGAAGAGATACAATTGTGGCTAGTCATTTAGAAAGGTATTATGGTTAATGTACAGCTTTGTGCATTAATGTTGTCTTTAGTGAAAAACAGTACTGCATTTATTGAATGTTTTGATATTAGCACATCATTATTTAAGAGTGCAGCCAGCCTAGGGTACAATTTTTTGGATCTTAATTTTTTTTTTACTCTATCCTGTTATGATTTAGAGCTATATTAAGTGATGCTAAGCAGTAATAATGCTAAATATTCTTAATCTAATCCAATTATTAATATGGGATTTTAAAGGTTTATCTTGCTTTTTTTGTTCAAATTATACACAGGAGTAAGTTGTTTTGATGTTACTATTGCTGTTCAGTGTTCAAGTGGCTTGGATTAGCTTGTGAGGTACAGCAGATCTCATGAAAGAAACTACAAGAATATTCTTAATGTAATTTTTGTACTTTTTGAAATCTCATATTTTCAGTCACTTCTGTATTTTTTCTTAACATTTCAGTTCTGGTTTAGATTTTTGTCATATTTATAGCAGTTTCTTCTCTCTCTGCCTTTTCTCTTCTATTGATATTATAAAGGTATAGACCTTTTGATGAGCAGTTCTATTCTGTATGATTCAATAGTTTTGCCACCCTGGAATGTCTGATGAGGTAAATAATTTATTTTACTGGAGTGAGGTCATATTCCTGAGTTTCAAGATCCAAGGGCCTGGAAGTCTTAATGACTGCAAATCCTTACCAATTAACCTCTCTGACAAACAAGGTGTGTCTAAAAGGACAGAGTTTTTTTTTTTCTCTGTTGATATCTCTGGTTCTCATCTAGGAGGAGATACAGGATTTTCCAATCTACTTTCTTTAGAATCTCCATACCACTTTCTCTTTTGGCTTTGGAGGTATCTTGTTATTTTCTTCTGCAAGAACAATCAATTGCTTTGTCCCCTTAGCTTTTCCATCACTTGATGATGATGATAGACCCCTCCATGTTCTGCTAATTCCATAATGGGTCCTGGGTCAGAGTCGGGGGGCACAAGACAAGAGGTAGTGTAGTTTGGAAAAAATGGTCATGCTTTCATTGGTACTGATGATCAGTCAGCAGTCTGACTGAAAAAAGTGCTTCCATGAAGGTCTGTCAGAAATACTGCATGCTACATTTCTTGATAGTCACTATAAATAGAATATTATAAGCAAACACATGTACTTACTGCAGCTAAAATGTTATGACTTTCAATGAAATGTGCTTGCCTTCCTGCCTTGGGTTCCTTTGAACTGCTCAGTCTGAAAGTCTTCCACTAATGTTGCTGAAGTTTGCAAGTAATCTATTAAAAAATTAATCCAATAAACCCATTTTGACTGATGTTTAATTTTATTGCAGACAAATCTCAAAGAGGGATACCATGCAATGTGACTTGTAAGCAGGCAGCAAGCCTTTTAGTGGAAGATACAAATCTTGCAGCCAGTCTTCAATTCATTGACTGCTCATTAATTTCAGTGGTATTGCTTGGGTAAAGAAGTTAGAAAATGACCTTTGATTTTGCCTCTTTAAATGCTGTATCACTCTTATGGAAAAGACCTGTGGAAGTAGAACAAAAGGTAGTAAATGCATAATTGAAAGTACATTCTGTAGATTTGCTTCTGTATTTACTTTAACTTAATATGTCATAGTAAAGGGTTAATCTCAAAGAAAAACAAAACAGAAAGAAACAAACAAAAACCTCCACCTTACAGCATTGGGTTGACATTGGTCCTTCTTGCAAGATGGAATTGCAAGAGAAAGCAGAGGCTTCAAAACAACCTATACAGTCACAGTTAAATTTAAACAATATGTATTAAATTACAAGTTCTCTTTTGTGGAACTTGAGACACCTGAATATCTTTAGGAATAAGATTATAAAGAGCATCAAGGCAGAAATTCAAGGTTATTTCCTAATGGACCATTTTTATGGTCCAAGGTGAAATCTTAATTGCTTTTTATAACACAGTTTGAACAGAGATAAATATTGAAGTTTTACTTCTCTGCTGAATTGTCATGCTTCTTTTTAAAAGGAAGGGACCTAGGTGCTGTACCCTGTGGAGACAAGTTGATTTCCTTCTTTCAGTTCTTTTGTTCCCGTGTGCAGGGGAATGGGAAAAAAGAAAAAGGAAAAGAAGAAGAAATAAAAAAAATAAAAAGGAAAAAAGAGCTTTATTTGCATGGAGGAAGGGCAGGGATTGAATGAAGAATTCAGTTCTGCCAAGGCAGCCATTCTCTTCTGTGGCATCAGTACTCTGCCAAGATTGTCACACTGTGATAGCTCCTTTATTTTGAAGTTGGAGACTTTCTAAAACTAGGATCTTTTAGGTCTGTGGTTTTGCAGTGTGATAGCATGAAGCCTGATGGGAAGGATTCACCATGAACTACTGCCTGGAAAAGCTTGGCCAGTTCTCTTTGAGCAGAAGGCTTGAAGTGAAAGAAATGGCAACAGAGGGGAGAAGTAATGAATGTGGTATAAAGTCACTTTACTTTTTTGATAGGACAATAAGCACAGTTAGGGCGACTTTTCTTATCTTTTCCACTGCATCTTGATGGCCTTTAGGTAGCACTAGGGGGCAAAGCTATTAACACTAAGAAAAAAAGATTCAAATACATGAGGACACACAGCCTCTTATGGGAAATACAGCATCTAAAATGGCATTGCTTACTTTCCAAATGCAGTTCAAAATGTCTTGAAATGCCAGTGTTTACTGCATTGGGTATTCCAAGTAGTGCGGTTATTTTCCCAAAATACCTTTTTTTAAATAAGTTTAAACAAGCTCACTGCATTATTAGAAGTTATGGCAACCATAGGGATTTCCAACTATTACTATAAGAGAAGAAATGCCTTACTGCTCAGATTAATTTTTTTTCAATATTGCAGCATATGATTATTTTCATATTTCATCTAAATTCATGAGCTATACAATAATTACTACAGGAAATATATTTTATGTAAATGGCTGGGTTTTTTTCCCTCAGAATCAAAATTGTGTTTTCAATTAATGAAAATTATATTAGGCAATTCTTTGAAAGTCTATTGTGAGTTCTTCACTGGTTTCCAGATTTTCTCTGAGATTTTAAACATGTTGTAAATAAAAAAGCCTAAAAGCTCAAGTGTTCAAAATAGTTTATAACTATTAAAGATAGTGCTCAATTACATTCAAAATTGTGCTATTTTGGATACTATGAGTTGTTTTACTGGTACTTGGGGAATAAAGGCAACTTTAAGGTTTCTGTAGTGACTGGCTTTATGTGCCTTACAATCTCATTGCACTTGGCCACCAGTTGTCCAGACATGGAGTTCTGGGTGTCTGGTTCTAGCTCCATCACTGTCTGTTTAGCCAAGTTCTTTTCAAGTGGAAGCCAACTGTGCCTTTTGGTTCTTACTTCACTTATGAATTTTTCATTGTTTTAATCTGTTTTGCACTTGAAACTTTAAATTTATGCTTGCTCTTGTGTCATGGTAATGACATACCAGGGACAGTTGATGTACTGTAGCAAGGCACCTGTCATTGCCCCCTTGTATACAGGACAACTGTGTAATAAAATGTAAGTGGTGTTAAGGAACGATCCCATTTCAAGGAAAGCTATAAAAATACATATACATAAGGCTTTCACAGACATTCTTAAAGAGTATCTGTAAAGAAAAAAAGCTGTAGCAAATAAAAAGGCAAGGAATTACTTAATGGGGACTATTTAAGCATTCTCTGAACTAATTATACCTGAAAATCCTTTCTGAATGTATTCCAGTGCTTCACCTGCAGAAAATGTATACTGCTTCTCTGATAGATAGTGTTGTCTGTTCTACCAAGTGTTTCAGCCAAGTGGCAATATATTTGTTCTCTCTGAGATGTGTACAGGATGACTGCACTTGCAGACTGGCTGTGAGAATGACAGTGACACAGATCTTGCTTTTCAGTTTGCTTATGTTACTCCGTAAATGTATTGGCAGGTCATGCTTGAAATGAATGTGTCACCATTACTTTGCTATACACTGGTATCTTTAATGTCATTTCCATTTCATTACCCTACCCAGAGCAATTTAAGTTATCTGTGATAGCATTCTTTGTCTGCTGTCAACATAGTATTGGTAAGGCATTCAGGGGCCAATGGAAAATAAATGAAGAGTGTGGGTATCCTTGCTCCCCTGCAAGATAAATTTACAGAATGGTGCACTAATAATGCTCAAGTTTCTAGAAAACTTTCCATGTCTGTCCTGTGGACTAGCTTTCAGCCAGAAAATGTATGACACTGAGACCAAGTGTCACTGTCCTAAGGGCACGGAGCCAGTTTGTAGGTGTTCCTTTTCCAGTCCCATTTCCTTGAGGAGCACTGCATGTCCATTGTAGGTAGCCACATCTTCAGCCTTGTGCATTGCTGTGTCACCTGGGGGGACCTTGAATATATATATTATGGGTAACTTCTCTCCTGGATGGACCTCTTGGACAGGACTACAGCTTGTATTCCAGTCTGTTCCCAGCCCTATCTCTGGATGCTTGTGACCAAGCCCCTGGATGGATTCTAGACTCAATCAGTTACTTCACTGTTTCAGGAACTGTAGGTAGACTGATACCATCACCCCGTCTGCTCAATTCCTTGGCAAGAGTGAGGAGCTTTTCCACAGCACAGTGTGGGGCACTGAGCAGATCAAAGATGTGTCCCTGGATATTTCTTCACAAGGGTCTTCTGTCCTTGGGGGCTTGAAGACTTCTATCCTGAAGGATTCTCCTGGTGAGATGATGATGATCCTGGTTCTGTGGGTGGGGATATCCAAATGAAAACAAAGCTCAAGTGCTGTGTTTCCGTGTGAAAATGAGCTCGGGATCTCTGTAAGAGAGACATGTCGATTTTGCTACCCCCAAAGTCTGGTGGTGGTTTAGGGTCCTCAAAGAAAAGGTTTTCATCTTCATGAAGACAGTGCAGTACCTGGCCAGCTTGCACATTGCAGTGGAGTATAAGAAGCACTAGAAAGTAGCTCTGAGCCCCTAAGCCTTTTAAGAGCCTTTTGGATGGCATATGAATGTTTAGTGAGTATTTGGTGTACCTCTGGAACAATGTTTTCAGCTAAATTTCCTCCTAAAAGGATCTAGTTAGCATGTACTGTACCAATTCTGCAAGCTGAACTGGCATTCCAAAGGGTCTTTGCTTTATGGATTTGCTTCAAAATGATAGTACTGCTTAGGACTGAAAAGAGTACCATAGATGCAGCCTCAGGACATGGGTTCCATATGCTGACGACTGCCTGCCACTGAAAGGAGCAATAGTTGTCTTGTGCTCACATCACTTTTTGTGTGCTCCTTCTGCTTCCTCTTCGGAGTTCTACTTGTCACACTAAACATTCCCTGATTGGAGGGAAAGCTAACTCATGAAAACCTCCTAGTTTTCCCTCAGATCAGCAAGTTGAGGAAAGCCACTAGAGAGTTGCACAATTACTAAATTTAACTCAAGGGAAGAGTCAGAAAAGCAGGGAGAACACGGGTCTACCCCCTCTGGCCCCCGCCTGCTGTTAGATTGAATTAAGTCTAATATGAAAATACACCCTGAAGGAGAAGCATCATTTAGAGAAGATTATCACTGCTGCTACTGGTTGAGAATTCACACAGCTGAAGAGTCACTGTTTAAAAAATGTGGTGGAATTCCCCAAATTCCTGAGATTTTTTTTTTCAACAGATAATAAACATTGTCAGATGTCTCATGTAGGTCTTTCTTGACAAATGGAAAACCACTGGATATGTGTTTGGTTTTCTTCTTTTATTCTGGCCTTCTCAGAATGAAAAAAATTCAGAAAGTAACAGTGAGCTGTTATAATTAGTATGATATTCACAGGCAGATACAGTAGCTAATGCATCACTAAGATCTTTTGTTCATCTTTCCAAAATATGTTTTAGTATGAGGCCAGTATTTTTCCAAATTTTAATATGGTTTTGTGTATCTGTACTTGGATGATGATAAAGATAAAAATTTTGTATTGTATTTTTCTACCTATAATTTACAGAACTCATATTGTCTACTTTCTTTCCAATCTATTTATCTTTTTCTAAGAAAAAAACACCACCACCAGCCCTCCTTAAAATGCCATATTAAAACACCACTCAGTCTAGGATTGAATTTTGAGTCTCCTGCTGGAGCTACTCTCAGCTCACTTTGAACTAAACTGAACAGAAACAGCAGGAGAGTATTCTATTCCCTAAATATACATTTTGTTAGAAATAAGGTTATCTAATTAGAGCATATTAGTTGTGGAAATTGGGAAATCTCAGTGCTAATGTATGGGCAGATTAAGGTGGAAGTTCTAAAATAAAATCTTTTGTGTTCTTGTACTGTAAGTTGTTTCTTGCTGCTTTTGTACACTAGCAGCTTGCAGAGATTTTTCCAGATGGAACAGGTACCATACATTTCCTCCTAGGCTCTTAAGGGTCTGGGCTTTTTTTCCCCAGAGATTGCTCTGCAGTGTGGCTGAGGTCTGCTCTCTGCTCTGAGCAGAGCCTGTCCCTACTGGCCATTTCTGCCTTTCAGCCTCATCCTGGAAGCCCTTCCTCTTCCCTCTGGATAATTGTTCTGAGTGCAGCAGCCAGGAAAGATAGCTGACCACACACACTTTTAGCAATAATAGCAGATAATGTTTGTGCATCACATTCAACAGCACAATTTGCCCAACACACTGTTAAATTATGAAGACAGAAGCAGATACCAAGGAAGATCCTTTGGCCTTAATTAAATTAATTAAATTCTGCAGTTGTGAGCCTGTAGCTAAGACAGTCCAGATTTAGCACTAGGTGTGTGTCAAATGACTACAACTGAATGGGTGAACAATTTGAGGTATCTGATGTTTATTATATCCATTACATTAGGCATGCTTTGGGAAAGTGAAGTGAGATAAACAAATCTAGCTATGGAGACCTTGGCTGAACTGACAATTCCATGGCTACTATTCATAAAACCAAAATGATTTTTCTGCTGTGAAAAATACACATGTGAGTATGTCCAGCAAGGTTGTGACAGGATATATTGTAGTATGTATGTTTGTGTGTTGGAGATTTAGACAGAAATTACCTAGTAGTTGCTTCTGGAGAGTGCTTAAGGATTATGCTAGAACAAGCTTTAGAGAATTTGCATTATTTACAGAGAATTTGCATACATGGTATTTTATCACAAATTTTGCTGACCTCAAGGAGGACCCACGTCTATTTGTCACAGGTACTACCTGCTCCTAAGCCATGGTACCTTCATCATTCTGCCTAGGGTCCCCAAGGAACCTGTCTCTCCTCATAATGTTGGGTGAAGTGATTTTATCTCTTCTGGTTGCACTTCTGAGTTTCATCGAACTGAAAAAAACAGCAAAAGAAAGTCAAGAGTAGTACAAAAAAAAAAATTAACCCAAGGCACAATCGTATCAATTTCAATAAGGGCAAGTGCTGGATTCTGTGCTTGGGATGGGACAATCCTGGATGTTCAGACGACTGGGGAATGAGAAGCTGGAAGTCACTGCCACAGAAAGGGACCTGGGGGTTCTGGTTGATGGCAAGTTGAATCTCAGTCAATGCTGCCCTGGCAGCCAGGAGGGCCAACCCTGTCCTGGGGGTGCATCAGGCACAGCATCACAGCCAGGCAGGGGAAGGGATTGTCCTGCTCTGCTCTGCACTGGGGTGGCCTCACCTTGAGTGCTGGGGGCAGGTTTGGGTGCCACAATAAGAAAAAAGACATTAAGCTCTTAGCATCCAAATGAGAGCTATGAGGATGGTGAGGGGCCTTGAGGGGAAGCTGCATGAGGAGTGTCACTTGGTCTGCTCAGCCTGGAGGAAACTGAGGGCAGTTATCATTGCAGTTACAGCTTCCTCATAAGGTGAAGAGGAGGAACAAACACTGATCCCTTCTCTGTGATGACCAGTGACAGGACCTGAGGGAATGGCCTAAAGTTGTGTCATGAGAGGTTTAGGTTGGATATTAGAATAAGGTTCTTCACCCAGGGGGTGGTTGGGCACTGGAACAGGCTCCCCAGGGAAGTGGTCACAGCACCAAAACCACAAGAGTTCAAGAGGCATTTTGAGGATGATACTCTCAGGCACATAGTGTGATTTTAGGGAGTTATTGTGCAGGGCTAAGAATTGGACTCAGTGATCCTTGTGAGTCCCTTCCAACTCAGAATATTCCACGATTCTGTAAATTTGTTTTTTTAAAAACTTATGAGACAGAACTGGTGAATTCCTTGTTCCTAAGTCCTTTATAGATCTCACCTAAGCAAACAAGTCAGTCTCTGTTTTCCCTCAGCTCTTGAACCTCCACATGAATACTTATGGCTTCTTGAAAGAAGCTGGCAAATGTGCCTTCTCTCTGCATGTCCTTGATAAATGTGAGGAGGGTGGATACAGCCCCTAACTCTTCTGGTCTTCAGAGGGGTCTGCTCTGTGCAGAGAGTGTAAGCCTCCAGACCTCTCCCTTTTATCTTCATAAGGTTCTCCTTGTGTTTTGCTACTATTTTATGAGAAAGGGGGAAGGTAGGAACAGAACAGAGCAAAACCTAAAAAAAAAAAAACAAACGAGGAGATGGCAGAGAAATTTAAATCGATGCTTGATGGTGAGAGGCTCAGGAATTTAGTAGCAAGGTAAGGAGAGTAAGTTAGAAGCAGGAAAGGGTGAGTGGTAAGCTGGGACTGGATGAGCAAATACAGGAAGGCAGTGGTGTACCATAACTTGAGAAAAGAGTAACATGAGATTATAAAAGGAACTAGGCTAGGTCGATGGGAGCCAAAGGAAGTGGGTAGACAGTTAAAAGATAAGGAAAACCTGTTTCAGCACAAAATGATGATTGTTAGACTCAAAATCCTATTATCAACAAAAGGATACATGCCATATAGATATGTAAAGAGGAACTCTCCAATACAAAATAAAATACTTAAATTATCTAAAAGCTTATCTAGTTTTAAAGAAAGGAAAACCTCTTTGGAAATAGCTTTTAAATTTTAAATACAAGAGACACTTTCAAGTAGCTGCCCCTTTACCCGGCTGCTGTGTGTATTCTTTCAGTGTTCCTCTGGGCTCTGGAGCTGAAAGTGTCAATGTTTCTGAAGAGGAACGGGGGCAATTAGAACAAGTTTTCAGCACTGTGTGGGCTTTGCTGAACAAGGTTAACAGAGGCAGTCCCTTTCTCCTCATTCTTGGGATATTTTTATGTAATATCTTACTGCTGTGTTCCCCCTGCTTTCCAAACTGGGGAGCTGCACACTGCCTCCATGAGTCCCATTACGCTGGAGGGGCTGTTTGTCACACAGTGGTTACGTAGCGCCAGCCCCGTGCTCTGGGTGCCCCTAAACCAAAGCCATTGTAGGGAAGCACAGGCATGTGGCCATCATACAACTGCTGCCACAGCTAAAAGCAGCTTCCACCAAGGCAGAGCCAGACACATCCACAGATCCCATGCTCCTGACTGAACAGGCCTCTGACCTTGTGCTAGTGATAGCCAAAACTGTATTTACGTAGCTAAGGGAGAAAGGCTGATGGAAAAGACAAAGATGCTGCAGTTATAATCAGACTGGAAAAGTGAACCTACATATCATTGTATAGGGAGATGGAGTCTGACTCCCTCCAACCCAAAGAAGGGATGCCAGAGTTATGTTTATGGAGTTCTTGTGGATACAGGACTTGGCAAAACAGCTTGGCACTATAAAGCAGAGGAGGTTAGGCTTGGAGAAAAGGTAGCCTTATGGAGTAGGAACTAATATCCTCCAGGAAAGTGGGTTTGAGTTCAGAATTGATCCTGCATGTTCCCATTCTTTGCTGTCAGCAAGTGTCCAGTCTTGTGTACACAGGCAAAGTGTACCAGCCTGCAAATCTGCCAACTACTCTATTAATACAGAACGCAAAACCAATTCAAAGCCAAGTCTCATCATACTATTGATCTGCATGGATCTCAGCATGATGCTGTATTTATGGAGAAAACTGTGCAATAGGTTGTATCTGTGTTGAAGATTTTCAAGGTTAATAGTATTTTATACATTTTAAGTTACAATGCTTAAGAGAGTGATCAGGGGTATTTTTCTACAATCATTTGTGTCATTCTGCAAACAGCTCTCAGAATAATTCATAATTATTATGTAGTTTGAGGTATTAAAAATTAAAGATTAATATATTTAAATGGGTTGTATTATACTCAATATTCTCTAAAAGAAGTTCCTAATAATCTTTACATATATATATATATATATTTACACACACACACAATATCTATCTCTGGAAGCATGCAGACTTCACCACTCCTGTTCACTTGCAGTAATAGTTTTTTTTGTTGTATCATGTCAGGGTGCTAGTTATTGTCTAATGGAAAAACATATTTAATCTGTGCTTTTGTTATATTTTGGATATATTTAAGAGAAAACAGTTGAATTGGATATTCAGTCTTTGACAATAACCTGCTTTTTACTTTCTAGGAACAGAAGAATTTATCAACAAAACTAGTAGATGAGGATGAAGCCAAAACATGTATTTATAATGAGACAATCAAGTTCTGTGTTGAGGCTATAGTGCAGGGATTTTTGTTCCACTGCATTAAATGGTAGGTAAAAGCAATAACAATTTTGTTTGATATCAGTGCAGTAAAGTAAGTGCTCAGTTTAGATGTATTTTGATTATCTTTCAGAAAAAATTGATTTTTCAACCCAGTCATCAATCTAATTTATTGGTAAATTGAGCTCAAAAAGTACAACTCAGTACCCACATATATTTTAGGTTCTCTTGAACATACCAAGAAATGTAAGTGTCACTGATGGGGAGGCTTTGTTAATTTTTGATTTTTATTTTTTGGAAAAAGGTCAGTGCTGTGTCTTTTGGGAAGAAAGCCTGGTGCATACACAGCTTTCTTTCAATGGTTTGATTAATCTCAAGGATTCTTATTGTGGCAGAGTAAGTGATTCAGGGATCACTGCTCAAACTCAATACTTAACTCCAAAGAGGGCATGTTCATTGCACATTCTGGCTCATCCCCTGTCTAGGTCCTTTTGCTCTGGGCATGGAAAGTACAGACAGACTAATTCAGATCTGGAATTGCAGGAAAAAAAGGTTCCTATTGAGTTGCAATTGAAATGCCAAGATTGGGGGAAGGAGAAAGTTTAAATTATAACTCAAAATCTATTGTGGCAGTGTTTGCAGACATTCCTTTTTGCTGACCTGCTGCCCAAGAACTGGAACTGCTTGTGTTTTGGGGGCCGAGGGGCCACCTTACCCAGGGGGCTACTGTGCCTTTTGTGTGAGCTAGCTGGGCTTTCTCATGTCCTTCCTGACTATAGAGACACTCAGGGAGCTTGGATTTCCCTGTGCTGTGTTTTGCTGTACTTGCAGTTGTGTGCAGCACTAGGGGAGAAGCCACAGACTGTTCTGGCAGGGCAGTGCCAGAAGCTGGTTACACAGTCAGTTCAGCAACAACTGTCTGCAGGGCTCTGCACCTGTAGCTCTGACTTGTTTCCTGTAGACAGAGTGGTTTAAGTGGGGGACTTAATGAGCTTAAATTGTTGTGTTGCAGTGGAAGAGTATGAAGGGCAATTAGTTGGCCTCTACTTTCCTCAATTTTACCCTTCTTTTGTCAGGCCATGGTTCTTAGAACTTGGTGCATCACTTGTAGGAAATGCAAGTTTTGATGGCTGGGTCAAGTATCAGGGTTTGATGGATGATATTACTTTAAGTTTTAAACTAATGGAAGGAAGAAAATAATGTATTCTATTATCTTGTATGGGGCAACTTTAAAATTGGCAACTCAGTATCAGACAATGAAAATTTATAAAGTTGCTCACTTGTCAAATATCAGTGTCAAGATATAGGTTATAATCTACAATAAATGTTAGATACAGCACAGCACTGAGTGTTCTCAGTTGATGCTCAGGATCATGTTGCCTCTAGATGACTCTATCTAAAAAAACTGTTAAGAACTTACAGTGCTCAGAATATGTTGATTGAATGGAACATTTGAGCATTTTGGAGATTGACTTCATCTGTGTATATGTATTACAGTGTACCACTTGTTTTCTTGTCAAAATTAGTGTATTTTCTCGTTAATGTTAACTTCAGTCATGGTGCCCAAAATCTTGTTCAGTTTTCTTGTGTATGTGACTTTGCTTTTAATATCACTAGAGGGTGATACTGTAATTTACTGGTTATGTTCAGTTGCTGTTTAACTGGCTGCTGTTTAACTGTTTAAAATTTGATGGCCAGAAGACTTCCTTTATGATCAGACTAGTCAGCACATTGGCAGTCTATTTCTGTTGTGTGGGATCATCCCACACCACAAACTGTTGCGGGGAGCTGAGGTTCTCTTTTGCCCAATGTCAGGCTGAAGGAGTATAAATTCTGCTTTTGGAATGACTGTTCGAGAGGTTTTACTTTGCTTCTGTGCCAGCATCCCTCACAAAAGCTACAGTGTTTAAGTACAAAATAGTATTTCTTACCACTTAACAGGATGCTCTTGGATTTTTTTCCCAACTCAGCAGGGCTCTAACACGGTGCCAGACCTTTATTTTGTGGGCATCCGGTCTGTATTCCCAGTTCCAGCGTGACTGTCAGCCTCAGCAAGGGATGGCTGGCCATCAGCACCGGGGAGCCAGGGCAGAGCATGCTAACAAGCCTGGCAGCATGGGGGGCTCACCAGCCTGGGCCCCGTCCCTCAGGATCCAAGCAGGGTGGGTCTGGAGGCAGGAACAAGGTTCAGAGGAGAAAGGTGTTCACCCCAGGTTCAGAAGAGGTCAGACAAGTTCCTGGTGATAAGGCAGAGCTGAGGTGAAGCCCAGAACACCAGTCAGTGACTCCTGCTTGAGGCAGGCCCAGAGGCAGTAGCTGGGTCAGCCTGAGTGCAGAGGCACCAGGTGAGATCTCAGGGATGAGGCAGTTCCTGTGCCAGCCTGGGAAGTCGGTCTGGTCTGGGCCAGTGGGGTTGGTGGCCGGGCACAGGCACCTGCAGTGTGGTGGCAGCATAGCTCAGGTGGTCTGTGGCCAAGTGTGGCAGCCTCAGCTCTGCAGCCACTCCTACTCAAGGGGTAGGGCAGCCACCAAACCTTCTTCCAGCTTCTCCTGAAAAGCTCTTTCTGGCTTTCCAGGATATCTCAGCACTGGCTTTTGCCACACAAAGCTGGGCTGGCGTGTGTTGCAGTCTAGACAATCGCTGGGAAGTCTCACCTCTGTCTCCCACATAACAGTGATAAGAAACTACTCTCTTTTGATCGATGTTTAACAAAGTAAAAGCATTTCTGATACATCTCCAAGAACAACCTACTGGGATATCTTCCATAGCACATGGAATGGTCAAGAATTATCAAAAAAATTTTAAAAAACTATACAAGACTGCTTGTTTATACTGTTTATTCACAGATCTATGACATTCAAATCTCTGCTCTCCATGATGGAGGCAGACCGTACATGTCAACCAGTGATGAGGCAGACATGTAAGTCTGCTTTCAGAGACTGACACTTGCTTTCAAGTACTGTAGGCAGAGTAGCTTACCCCTGCCACAGAGCAAATCTAAGGGAAATAAATTTTAAGATCTTCAGCCCCCTGCATGTGCTTTTATCAGCAAAGGAGTATCTAATTTTCTTACAAAAAGTCACATCCATAGACTGTTTCTTCCTCTTCTGCCATAGGAAGGTAGTGGGTGGGGAAGGATAGGAGACAAGCTAGGTGGTCTCTGTGAGGGCCTCTGTTCATCACTTCTATGACTCATGGAGGTTATGTCATCCCAGGAAAACTCAGCTTAGGGAGGGACTCCTCTCCTTATTTACATTCCACATACTTGCAACAAAAAAGTTTCTGTAAATCATTAACAGAAGCTCAAATACTGAATTTACTATACCTGGCACAGATGCTAACCTTATGGTCAGCATAAGTGACAGCATCATTCACGTGGTCTTAAACAATATAATAAAAGGATAAATGAAGGCTCCCTCCATTTTCTCTCTTTTAGGACTAGCCCCTCACATCCAACATTGTAGTATCAATTTTGTGAAGCAGCAAAAGCTGCAAGAAGTATTTTTTAGCAAGCGTCTTGTGGCTATTTAGAGCAAGGCAAGGTAGCTGTGATGCCTTGCAGTTTTGTGTGCAAGCTGTGCCCTCTGTGCAATTTCTTCTGCTCACTACCATTGGGAAGGACTTCCCCTTTCCATAACCGTGAAGCATGGGGTATTTTTTCCCTGCTGGAGTGGACTCACCTGTCCCTATGAACTTAGGCTCTTAGCTCTCCTGGATGAAGATTTATGGGATCCTGGGCACAATTTAGTGGGCAGACTTCAGGAAGTGGAAAGCTGTCTCTTCTAGCACTTGCTGACAGCTGTGACCTGCCTGCAGAATATACCAGAATAGATATTTAGTGTTATGATTTTGTGGACCTCATTACTCAAATCAAGGCAGTGTTTAATGTACAGCCCATGCAAAGCTTTCTGTGCATTGTGGGGACATTCGGCAGGCAGTCTGCAGGGAACTGCTGAGGGGTTCTTGTGCTTCAAAGTTTCTTTGGCATTCACCACACCTAAAGGCACCAGCTGCTATCAAGGCTTGTTATTTTTTCTTACCTTCTCTACTTTTGTTTCTCTGCAGTTAAATAATTAACTTAATGAGAGATTTCTGGTTATTCTGATAATGTTCTGGGACATTGTTGAACTTCTGTGATCAACAGGAACTCTGACAGGTGTCAGGATCTATTTTCCGTCATGTAGAAAGGTAGTGAGTAGCAGCCAAAAGCAGCATAGAGCAATGACACAGCACAAAGCAATTCAGGAAAAACACAAAGTCCCTTAAATCAAAAGTGTCTGTATGTTTATGGAAGACTACATTTGATGGCTCAGTAATTTTTGCTTACTAATTTTTATTTTTTTATTTTTCTGACTAGATTATTGGTGCACTGGAAAGGAGTGAGTAGGAAAACTGGAGGTTTTGTAGTAAAGGAAATAATTTCAAGATATATATATAAAGTAAAATTTACTTTGGTACTTAAGTTAATACATACTTGTCAGGAATAAAAGTTGGAAGACTTTTTTTTCTCCAGAGGCAAAAAAAGCATGAGGAGAACTTACTTGTGGCTGAAAAATTGTTGTGTCGGTTCTTGTTCTGAATGGAACATGGTTTGTATGCAAAATTAAAATATTTTTGCTATGTGTGGTTTCTTAACTGTTCAACTTAAGTACACTTGGAAAGTTTTATTTTGAAATGGCAAGTGCATTCAAGCAATGCTGCCAAATTCCTGGATTAGTACAGTTAATAAAGAACATTGTGTTGAATTTAATTTGTGAAAAGGGATATGCAGCCTCAATTATCTTTGGAAAAAATGCTACAAAATCTGAAAGTGTTAGAACACCCAAATGATTTATAGACATAATAGTTTATTGTCAAGGATAATTGATCTGAAATACATATACAGTATATTTTGTCCTTAAGTACCCTATTTTTGTATTTGTGGCTTCTTAGAGGAAAAGGCAGTAAGGCAGAAATTATGTGGTAGCTGGTTTGAAAACCGTTCCTCAGACCAGAACCTTACTGAAGTTACCTTGCTGCTAGATGTGGGAGGTTGTGACAAGATCTCAAGTGAGATGACCAAGCCTAGTCTTCCTTCAAAAAATACGCTCCCCAAAGAAGATGAAAAGAGTTCTTAAGTGCAGAAGGGGCAGAGGGAAAAAAAAAAAAACCAAAAAAAAAAAGGTAGAAAACGTATCTTTTAAATACAGAAAAATCCCAAATTACTAAGAAAACAGCACAGAGATGGAAGTGGTTCGTACTGTGTCATGGTACAGTGATTTAGTCCTTCTGGGCTTGTTTTATGCCAGCTAGTGACCTTGAGTTGCAAACTGTGAACATTTTCTCCCCCTCCTCCTTCCCCTGCCATGGTTTGCTGCATTTCCTCTCTGCTTACCCCTATTGTCCAGCTGCTCCAGAGTTCCTCTGGCTTCTCTTCTTCCCCCCACACCTCACATCCTACCATGGCCACCTGCCCCAGCAGGCAATCTGCTTTTTAGTGGCATCCCTGGGCATCCCAGCGGGGAAGCACAAGCTCCAGCCCGGTCCCTTCAGGGAGCGGACTGTACCTCCAAGAGCCCAGGCCTCGGTGAGGAGGATGGTGAGAGCTTTCCCAACAGACACTGAATTACTCAGCATGCAGCTGCTTGCTGCTTTCCAGCAATTGCTAAATCACAGTTCAGGCAGAGGCAAAACAAAGCTGCCCTTGACTTAAGGAATAACAGCCTGCAGCCTTAATTATTCTGGAATTTAAAGGCTTACTGTTAGCACTAGACAATCAAAGGGAAGAGTGCTTTAATACTGCTAGAGATACGGGTTTGCTGGTAACCAGGACTTAATAAAGCTGATATTTCTTCATTTGAGCAACCTTCCCTACTTTCTGTGTGATTTTGTACTGCTTCTCTGGAGACAATATACGAGTGAGGAAAAAATCTTAATTCCAAGCACAGGATTGGAGGAAGTTTTCCTCAGCATCTCAGAGTAGTTCTGGCATCTTTTCTCAGTGGTAGTCCTCTTTGTTGTGTTGTACCACACCTGCTAATAAGGGTCTGTGTGCTATGAAAATGGGCAAGTTCAGGGAAACAAGAAAAGGTGCCCTTTACTAAATGGTTGTTGAGTGGCTTTTCCAAGTGTCACAGCAGAGCAGGCAGAAACATTGAATGGCTGTCGGGACTGCAGCTTGATGGATTTTTCACTAAAAAGCTGACACTGACATTATGTTTTGAATCTTTTGCACTTCTTCACAAGCTGAGTAAGATGAATTTGTCAAATATCTATCCAATAAATAATGTGTAGAAATCCTCCAAGTGACATGTCTTTTTAGCTTGTCTGGCTTTTTACCCTTCTGTTGGTTTACAGTTTCCTGTGAACAAAGAGACTGTTGCTACCCCCATTTTGTCTGCACATTTCTTTTAACTTTAGAAATCTTATTACCTATTGATAAAAACCTTCATATTTGAGTATGTTTTTAAAAAATAAAATAGAAGCCTAAGTTTTTAGCACTATCCTGTTCTTTGCCTATGCCCTCCACCCCCAAAATGTTTGGAAAACAGAACACTAAAACAAGTGCTGAAAAGATCCTTTTGAATTCTGACCCATGGCACTGTTAAATGATATTGTATATCCAAAGAATTTAGCCTTGGTAAACTTTTGAAGTAAAAATTTAGTTATTTACCACAGTGTAATTTTAGGTATCTGTTTCTAAATCTGCACTGTACACCTGAGCTCCCTGCTTGTTTCTTTCAATCTGTTCTCACTTACAGAGTGTGTGTGCAATGCTGATGGTAACTGAGCCATATGATTGGTTTCGTATATATTCTGAACAAGAAATTAGCTACTCAAACTAGTATGTGATTCAGTGTCCTATTTTAGATTGATTTTTTCCTTAGTCTTCGCAAAATATTTTGGGATTCCCATCGCCGAGGTTTAAAATATAAAATTGTAAAAAGAAGCTTCAGCTGAACTCTTTAAGTGCAGAAGAATGGGCAAAGAAAGGGGAACAAAGCTAAATAGAAAACTATAAGAAAAATATGCCAGATTTTTTTTTTGTTTAAAGTTCTGTAACTTTTTTCTTTCCTCTGCTAAAATACAATTTTTACATGCATAAAATCTTGAGCAAAAGAGAGGTCTACAAAAGCAGATTAAAACCAGTGGCCTCTTTTTACATTTCATTTACAATGCCTTGCTGAAGATAAGGTAATTCCAGCTTATTTAAAAACAAGCTACAAGAGAAAGGGTTTCCTGAGTCCAAGAGAAATTATATATAGCTACATAATTGGAACAAGTGATAGATTGAAAGGTTTTTCTGTTGTTTGTTTTTTAGCAGCTATTTGATATAGTTTTTAACTAGAAATTTAAAGTATCCAGGTATTTGTAAGTGAACAAATGGAAACTAAGACATCTACTCTGTGAAGGCAACAGTTGTACTTCAAAAAATTAGAGCTCAGATTTTCTGAGGTGATTTCTGAAACTAGACCAGGAAAAAATGGAATACAAAATATACAGAAGAAATTAACATTTCCACACTGTACAGATAGGCTTTGAGCCCTTGGGCTTTGTACTTAATAGCATGGGTTACTAGGCCACTTCTACCCAGTTGGTTTTTTCCCCTTGTCCTGCTTTATTACCAAAGCAGTCTTTGCTTTTTCAAAATCGTTGTCTTCTGAGGTGACAGCGTACTCTGGAAGAGATTAAATCCATTGGCAAATAGTTATCAATTGGAGTGTTTGCACTTTAGTCACCAATTTGGAAAGGTGCAACAAGCTTACTTGGTGCCACTTTTATTTGAACAAATGGTTGTCCATGGGATAATAACAATTAAATAATTAATAACTAAATATTCACTGTGACCCTGTAGTAGGTTCAGGACTCACTTAAGATTCAAAGATATTAAAATCCAATATGTAAACTAAAACAAAGATGAAGGCATACTACAATTCAAAGGGCAGAAGAAGTTTTGTCAAGTATTTCAGTGATAAGTTTGAAGTATTTAAATTTACTACTTTTTTCATCTTTTTAATCTTCATTATTTTGGCATACTCACTTTAACTTCATGAATAAAAAGAGTTCCACATTAATTTGGAAAAGATAATGCTGTTGCTTACAGAATGCACATTTCATGGTTTTTTGTGCTTCAGTGACTGAGCTTGTGTTTAGTTAGCATTATTGTCTTTTCATCAAGAGGAGGTCACACACAGTATCTATCCCAAATACATGAAGTCTAGTCTACACTCTACACTTGTGTAGTGTGGCCCAGTCTTTTAAAAAGAACCATGAACAGGTTAAGCTCTTTGGATTTTTAAGCAAACAGTTACTGTAAACATCCAGGAAATCAAATTAGTCATCTTAAACTGAGATTCTGAACCTTTTTTCAGAGAAAAACATCGGTGCTTACAGACATGTTGAAAAAAAAGAATCCTGTTAGAAGTAACTGATGTGTCACCCCGTGACAGTAGTTCAGAAGGTTTGACTTGCCATTTTATTTCCAGTGCTGTTGTTTTCTTCCAAACCTGTAGAAGTTCAGGGAGGCTCTCATGTACATAATCTGCAGCATTTCACCTTTATGAAGAGGGGTAATTTTTTTTTTAAACAGCTTGCCTTCTGTTTGACAATACCTGCAGAAGATGACCACTTCATCTGGTCATGTATGTCAATAAACCTCAGTATTTAACAGGATCAGAACTTCCATATGCAGGGACAAAAAAACCAATCCAGAAGACAAGAACTGAAGGAAGTAGAGAAGGAAAAATATGTTGATAAACAGATGAGCAAGCAAAATTGAAGGGAACATTTGATAAAAGATCGCCAGTATTTAAAGAATTCTTATTTTGGAAATATTACTAATTTTGAAATTTTTAGGTTTTTTTCTTTTAAATATCTGAAAATATCCAGGTATGTAATTTTAACAAGAGTAGTTGTCAGCAGTTTGGACATCTAGTCCTTCTCATTGTCGCATAAATGAAACTAGAAGATTTTTAAAGGTGCCTTCCAACCCAAAGGATTTTGATATGAAGATGATATCTTTGACTGAAAACCATCTTGACAAGTGACAAGGGTTGCAATTACCTAATTTGTAGATTATGCTTGTTCTTTTTAGTATTTTTTCTGACTTGAGAGAAAAAAAATCATTAAAAATGTCTAGTTCAAAAGAACAAATGTTGGGATAGTAGTGCATGTATTTATTTAATGTTCAAACAAATAGCTCTAGTATTTATTGATGACTACTCAAATTACATGTTAGGAGGAGAAAAAACTGAAAATGGCTACAGTATAACATCAGATAAAACCCCAAAATTATGTTTCCTATATCTGTCTGTTTTTTTTCAATGTGTGACATTGATACTGTATCAATTTGAGTAACTTCATAAGTCACACAACTTGCGGGGCTTTCACAAAGAAGGAAGCAAGGAGAGATGAGTATTTATGGAGAATACCTTTAGTTTTTGACAAACTTTGCTTTCTTTAAAGATAAACTGCTGCTTGTTTTTCGTTTGTAACTAGTAACTGACAAGAAATAGTCCAGGACTGTAGATGCAGCAAAAGGACTTGCATTTAATCCTCTCTGTAATTCAGGAGTAAAACATTAAGGTCTCTATTCAAGATTAGAGCTAGTAACATTTGTTTCATGTTAAGTGTATTTTTCACTGCTATTTCTGCACTGGAGCTTTCCTGGTTTAACCCTGCAATTACAATCAAACAAAAGTTGAAACTCTTTCAATAACAACTCCTGAGGCTACAGATGACAAGTCAAAGTTGTGGTCTTCAGCTCATGTGCCTTGAGTGGAATGGACAATTTATTTGCTAGCAGTGACTTCCAGAACTGCCAAGCATTTAAGAATAAGGATTTTTAGATCTCCTGGTTCTTTTTCTTCACTTTTTTTCATTTTAATCCAAAAAACTCATTAAAGACATTTTCTGACTGGCTTCTCAAGAGAGGGCAAGTGTAAGGTGTGAGCATGGACTGTAATGGAAGCAATGAGTTTGTGCTGAGAAGGATGAGGAAAACCTTCCATTTCTGAGAAATCAGCTATAGTAAAATTTCACACATGACTGTTTGACTTCAATTTGTTACTGTTCTCTGTACACAGAGGTTCCACCAACATAAGAAATATTTAGTTTTTGTGATGTTATTTGCTGTGAAATTCCGCTTTGTGGTTTTGCTGGCACATAAATGTCATTAATGATGGACATTGTAAAACTCAGTCATGTTTCAACAGTCACTTCCTCTTTTTAGGTAACAAATTAACCACTGAAAACTGAGTGGAAGTCTGAGGATTTCATTTGAGAACAGTGAACTGTTCAAAACATTGAAATAGTGACATTAAATATTTTGACGGTCATTGAGTCTATAGTCTTCAAGTAAATTCATCACACAGGAGAGTTATTTTGACCTGCTTAGGAGCCCTTTTCTGGGTCAGTTAATCAAAACTTCAGCACTGGTGTGTATGTGCTCAGCATGAATTCCCAGACTGCCAGGATTTTTATTTGAAAATCATAACTTTGCAGGTAACAAACATATTCCTTTTGAGAATCTGAGGGATTGACATAGAAAACTGGTAATCCACTGTGGACTCTTTAACTGTCTTAAGTTTCTACAGGCTGTAAAGAGCACATGGAGAAAGTGAGACTTTATTATCCTGTTACTTCATTATTTTCTCCTTTCCATTGCTTTGTCATATCTGCATCTCTTTTAAAATTTTGCAGTTCTTCTAGAGAATGTATACAAGTAAAACAGAATTTAACTGTACATATCTTTTTACATCTCAGTTTAAATTCTGAAATACTATATCAGGGAGTATGGGAAGACATGACAAGAAAAATCGTGAAATTTTTTGAAGGACTTTTAAATTCTTGGAAACTTAAGCTGATATTCATGATTCCTGTTTATCTGAGAGAATGTTGTATTCCATACATCTGCTATTGAGTGTGCCACATTGAAACTGTCTCAATCAGATCACTGCTAAGGACTATGTGGGACACTTAATTTCTACATTTTTAATGGCTTGAGTATGTGTATATTCCCTTTCTCCATAAGCGATTTTTATATTCCTAACTGTGTTTACTGAAAATTGCTCCTTGTTTCCCAGTAAAATTGTAATTTGTGCACAGATGCTGTGCTGCAGGGCATGCAAAGATCAGAATATGCACTGGTTGATTGATTCCTTCTAATAAAATGAGAATTTTATACTACTCTAAAAATTTGATTTAATAGCATTTCCTACATTCCAAAATGTCAAATTTTATCCTGTTCCATCAATGTATTTAGTTAGTGCTTGTGTACAGTACTTGTATTTGAATGCAAAAAGATGAGCTACTGCAGTCTTAAGGTTGCCTATCTAAAATTACTTAAAAAATAAAAAAGGTCAACGAGCAATACTAATGTGTTGTCTTACCACCTGCAGATTTACTAATGCTCCATCATAGAGGTCAAAGAGAAGAAATTGAATTAATTCGAAGAGCTCCTGGAGTGTAGGGACTAATCCTATTTAAACCTATGAGTTAATGAAGTGGTAGGTGTGGAGTCTTCAGCAGAAGAAGGCAACCTTTTTCTCATAAGGGGGTGCTGGAACACCAGAGCTTTGTGTAATTTTGTTGCCTGTCAGGTCAGATAAACAGCAATGGATGACTACATCTGTATTTTGCTAAAAGCCCAGGGTTTTGACAGCATACATGGAGACTTCTTTGATTGAATTTTTGAAATAGTTCAAACGTTGCATGAAAATATTTTCACCAAAATAAGGAGCTATTATTGCTGCATTGATTCAGATTTATTTTGCACGGTCAGTAGTATATTGTGAGTAGTTTACTTTACAGATGAAATTTTCTGATGCATACAGTAATATGTACTGTACTGTGGATATTGCCTATCATCTTTATTTAACATCCAGCTAAAGGGATGCAAAAATTGCTAATTGAAAACATCTCTGACTTCACCAAATTAGTAAAATTAGGTGCATTGGTGATAAAAAGTAACCAAGAATATATGAACTAGCAGGATAGATGTCTAAAGAGAGGACTGAGTGTGGGACTGAAGAAAATGCCTGGGATTGCTTCACTGGTTTCCCAAGATGGAATTAATTTTGCAATTTGACTTCAGTTTTGCAATGCCAACTCTGTAACTAACTGTGAGCCTGGGTTAGTACTTCCCTTGTTTTGTTCTTTCTTTTCTTTGCAGGGTGTCTGTGGATTAAACATTTTTCATTACAGCAATAAGTTTTGTGTCCAGTCATTGCTTGCAAGAGGTAGAAGGGTAGAGACTTAGATTGTGATTTCATTTTGTGTGGAGCTGAGAGCACTGAGCCAAAGAATGCTTCTCTCAGTTATCCTAAAAGGCATGAGCATACTCTGTGCCTCACACAGGCACACACATGTGCTGCATACACAAGTGGTAGCTACACTTGCCCTTGTGACTTGGGCCTAAGTGAAATATGAACAGAGCAAATATATGATAGCACAAAGAGAAAACTATGCAAAATAGAAACAAAGAGTTGTAAAAATATGGGACAAAAAGATTATGGCTAATGTGAGCAAGAACTTAAAATTGTATATACAAGGTACATTAGGTAAATGAAGAAAAAAATTAAAAATTAGCAGGTTGATCTTCTGATTAAGATTTTCAAAGAAGCCTTGATAAAGTTATTAATTCCTGTTGGTTTTAAGGAAAAGTTGCAGGCTCATTACTTTAAACCTCCTTCAAAGCTGAAGAATTTGATTTATCATTTTAGATGGAAATGATTCTGTCATGTGAAAAAAAAATCAAAATACTTGTATAAATATTAAGTTCTAAATGTAAAATATGAATGTCTAAGAGTGCAAATAAAATTATAAATAAAATTGCATTGTAGGATGAAAGAGTATAAAATTGAAGTCAAATATTTAACTTTTGAGGAAAAATCTAGTAATTAAGAGATGGAAGTCTGAGAAAACAAGTATGTTATTTGCTAACAAAATTGTTAACAAATACTAAATATACAGTCCAACAAATACATGCTTGTTTTTATGCTCTCTTGTTGGACACACATTAATTAGCCTAACTGTGTGTTGCCAAGTTTTACATTTGGCTATGGGTTTGTGAAATAGCACTGTTGCTGCTTAAAGTATTGTGTTTAGTAACAGAGTAGGTAATACTGAGAAAAAGTTTCATACTGTAATATAACTGTGATATGTGCCTGTATTTTCAGACACATCTTGAGAAAATTTCTTACATTTCACGAGTCACTTTGAGCTGTTAGTTTTCATTGTTTTGGAATTATAAAATAGATACATTTCCATTATTATGGAAATACAGAATTTATGTTGGAAGGGACCTTTAAAGATATCTCGTTCAAACCCCAAGCAAGGAGCAGGGACAACTTCATCTAGGTCAGGTTGCTCAGAGGCCCACCCAACCGGACCATGAACATTTCCAGGGATGGGGCGTCTGCCAGCTCTCTGTGCAAATTGCTCTGATGTTTCACCAGCCTCATAGTTAAAAATGTTGTCCTTACATCTAATTTAGATCTACTCTCTTTTGCTTTGAAACCTTTACCCCCTGTCCTGTCACAACAGACTCCACTAAAATGTTTGTCCTCATCTTTGTTAGAAGCGCCATGTAAGTGCTGAAAGGACACAACGAGGTCTCCTTGGACCCTTTCCTCTTCAGTCTGGACAAACCCAACTCTCTCACCCTGTCCTCTAATCATCTTTATGACTGTCTTGTGAACCATCTCATGTCTTTCCTGTGCTGAGGATCCCAGAGCTGGATGGAGTACTCGGAGCAGGGTCTCACCAGCGTGGAGCAGAGGGGCAGAACCTGCTGCCTGTATTTGTTTGGATACAGCCCAGGATACAGTTGGCTTTCTGGGCTGCAAGTACACATTGTTGGTTCCTGTCCAGCTTTTCATTCACCAGCAGCCCCAAGTCCTTCTTGGCAGGACTGCTCTCAAGTCCCTTCATCTCCCAGCCTCTCTTGATACCAGGGGTTAGTCTGACTCAGGCACACAACCTTGTACTTGGCATTGCTCCACCTCATGAGATTCCCATGCACCCACTTCTCAGGTTTGTGCGGGTCCCTCTGGATGGCATCCCATTCCTCAGGCATGTCAGCTCACTGTGCTACTTGGTGTCACCTGCAGGCTTGCTCTGTGTGCACTCAGTCCTTCTGTCTGTGTCATTGATGGAGATGTTAAACAGTTCTGGTGCCAGTACAACCCCCTGAGGGACACCACTCATCACTGGTCTCTGTTCAGATATTGAGCCATTGACCATTACTCTCTGGATATGACCATCTGAGCAATTCCTTATCCACTGAACAGTCCATCCATCACTGTTACAGTAAAACATACTTGAGTCTCCTACAGTTTATTCACTGTCAACAGTGATTTACTTCCACTTTTTCTATCTTTTGTATATAACCAAAGCATTAATGTGAGAGAAAATTGCATATAACTGTCACTACAGTGGAACATGCTATAGTGTATGAGGGAGTTGTAAATAAGTGAGCCCTGTGGAAGAAGCACTCTGCAACCTCCCTCTTCTGTTGCTATTTCCTGTGAAAGCTCCTCTAGGAAGTTGCTGTTGCATTTTTTAAATAGCTGCTGTAAAACACATGTGATGATGATACAAGATGCTTCAGCTGATTTAAATACAAATCCTTCAGTGAACTTGCACATTATGTGTGTCAGCATGGAATTTATCTAAATGTCTTTATCTGCCATGCCTTACCAAATCCCTCAGAAGATGAGCTGCAGCCTTGTTAATCAATTGAGATTTGAGCAGGGATGGTTAATGTTCCATAGTCACAGGGTATAAGGAGTTAACATCTTGAAAGTGAATGATTAGTGTTTAATTCAGAGTATACAGAATTATGGGTACAGACATAAGAAATCGTATAAACTCAGTGTAGATTCCTAGAAATGTATCAGAACTAAATGTTTAATTAAATGACTTGAAATGTGGTTTATGTTATGTTTGCTAATTATTCTTCATCTCAGCTTATCTTCTTAGGAGATCTACACCACTTTTTTAAAACCTTTGTAGTAAGAAGGTCATATGCTGATCTTAAAGAGATGGTGCATAGCTCATTAACAGTATCTTAGATTGTCTTTTTGTGAATGTTTTACTATCAGGATATCCTACATCCATTTTATTATACTTTTTTTGAGGAAGGACATTGGTGAAACAAAGAGTATCTGTTAAAACTAAACAAAGGAGATAACTCTATCAAAGTCTGACCAATACCTATCATTAATTACTAGGTAATTTAGCAAGTGAATGTGGATTATTTCAGTCTTCCATGCATATTCTCCTGATGAGGGCATAACAGGTATGGAAATAAGGGATGGAAAAAAATTCTGTGTTGTGTATATGAATTGGCAACCTTTTTTAGTGATTTCTCTTACTGAAACGGTGGACTTGGAATGCAAATAAGGTTTTCAATCCTCTGATGTAGGAGGTTGTAGGTTATATTAAAATACTCCATCAAAGAATTAATATAGCTTTAAATACTGCACAATTACTCACCTGTGTCAGTTGGTGCCATACAAGTACTTGATCTTTATTGAAGAAATGCATCCCCAAAATACATGTAGTAAGCTTAGAGGAAGTGAATTTTTGCAGCTATAATTTATATTTGTCAGTGTAGCATCTGCAAAGAAGTCAAGACATTGAACCATCATTAAAAATGCAAATGAATTCTTATCTTTTCTAAGCACTTGATAGAGGATGAGCTGTGATAAGGCTGGCTCTTTGCTACACAGTGCATAAATCTGCAAGCTGTGTCAATGTGAGATGCTTGTTGTAGGATCATTTAGGCTGATGCAAGTGGTAATGCAATTCCCAAAGCCTGGACCTCTATTAAACTGTATACTCTCTCTCATCAGAACGGTCTAGGTCTTTCACATATAGCTAAACATAATTTCATTCACTGAATTTTTTTCTGAGGTGGATGTTATACCAAGGTCAATTGATGTCTAATAAACAGTAGAAGCATCTCACATGATCCAGGATGATGGGTAAGTAGTAAAATGGTTTATTAGAAATTGAAAAAAATGGTTTATTAGAAATTGAAATGGAAGTGTTTTTTAAAGAAAGTTGTTTCATTATAGGTTCACTATAGATAATTATAAACATGCCCTTTAGAATTTTAGAAATAAAATGAAGACTTCTATGATTACAATACATATTAAAGACTATTAAAGATGTGCAAGATATAACAGCTCCTGGCACAGTGGAGGATGACAGAAATGAGGATCTCTTAGGCACTAACCTACATAAAGGTTAGGGATACACAAAGGTGTAAGTTAGTGCCTAATAATGCTACAAACACAACTTAAGCTGCATGTAGGAAGGTCTACTAGTCCAGATGTTCTTTTAACCTCTTTTCATTAATGGTTATGTAATGATTTTATTTCTCCACTGATTATATGGCCATTTTGGTGGTAGATATCACTTGTCAAACAGCCTTAGTTCAACTCATTCTGGACAAAACGTGTAAACATAATTTTTGCTGTATCTTGGGTAACATATTGGTTTAGGTTTCATTTTTCACCTAGTATTGGTTTGACTGAACAATCTTTTTTAAGGAAATGATAGGCTAAGACTCCTCAAGTAGGTCTTTAGCTTCTGCCTGGACAGCTGCTTGCTGTGGGTTTCTTGTATCTGAAGTGTACCTGAAGTGATCAGCTCACATTCCAGTTCCTCACTGAAGAACAACTGTTCCTGGCTCTACCTTGACTCTCAATTTACATTTGAGGATGTGAGTCTGCACTGGACTTGGGGAGACTTAAGTCTTAGATAAACACAGGTCTTAAGCAGTACTGGGATTTTCTCAAAGTCAAATTAATGTGATTGTGCTGTGTTCTTTTATTGACCAATTTCCTTTTGATTAATGAAAAAGTCCCCACCATGTGATGCTTTGAAGTTTTCCCTGGATAGTCAGAGAGCTCTCTGAGCAATACCCTGGGCAGTCTTTTCATCTGAGAAGTATTTTTTTCTGTACAGGGTGTAAGTAGGAAGGGACAAACCATTAGTTGAACATGGTAATATATCTCCGTTCATTAATCTTAATCACGTTCTGCTCTTCAGGAAAGGTGGGGTAGGGGCACGGGAAATAGCCTTTATCAGTTTTCACCCTAACTGAGGAACATTTCTCCTTGATTCCAGAGTGTCTGATCAGCTGGATATATTTGTTGCATGGAGCATGTGCTCACTGACAGGCTGCTTGTTGAAAAGCAGCTAGTGTGGAGATCACTTAGTCCGATGGCTCAGATCAGTCCAGGTTGTCACTTAGGTTCACCCAAGCATAGCAGGTCTTGGTCCACCCAGGGAACTGATGGCTGGCATCCTGGATGTGCACACAGATAAATCCCTGATACCCAGGCATGACTGATTTATAATTTTTTTTGATTCACAGTTACAATTTAAGCTTCATAGATCTGGACACTTATACCTTCCTGAAAATGCACATCCTACATTAGCATTGGAGGGAAGTAGGATAGGACAGATGTAGAAGAAAAACATTGAAAATTAATTAATATGTTGAAATCATTGCCACATCCATGGCAAACACTTCTCTCTAGCCTGGTGGGTGAAGGGGGCACATGTTGCTGTAAAATTGTCGCAGACATCTCTTCACTAAAAATCCTTTCTTTAGGATTTTTCCTTCTGAGAAGCTAAGAGCCTCAGAGATGGAATGTAAACAATGGTTATCTGCTGCTGTGGAATGCAACAGGTCCACCTGTGATTGGCCCATCTTGGATGTTTATAATTAATGGCCAATCAAGGACCGAGCTATCTCAGACAGAGTCTGGGAGAGCTGCCTTTGTTATCATTCTTTTCTTTTCTATTCTTAGCTCAGTTAGCTTCTGAGAAAACCTTTCCCTTCTTTTTCTTTTTAGTATAGTTATAATGTAATATATATATATCATAAAATAATAAATCAAGCCTTCTGAACATGGAGTCAACATTCTCGTCTCTTCCCTCATCCAAGAACCCCTGTGAACATGGTCACATAAAATGGGCCTCCTTCACCCTCCTGAAAATGTTTTCAGTTCCCTCCTTGTAGGTTTTCTTCTTTGGCTTCCAGGTAACAACCTTGTCTGAGACAGGCTCAGATCTTTTTTCAAATGAAGCCCTAGGAGAAAATCTGCCATTGGGCCACTATCAAAGACCAGTACCTGGCTGTTAGAAAGTTTGCTTTTATCCTTATCACAGCTGTGGATAACATGAACTCTTAAGCTTATGGCTCATCCTTAAAGGTGGTGAGCCTGTGGAAACTTGTCTGTAAAAGGTTTCTAGCTGTGGAATGTGCTTCACAGATATTCTAGGAAAGTGAATTGACCTCACATAGTACATTTCAATGGGTTAATATTGGAAACTGAAGAAAGTTTCATAACAAACTCCTTGATCTTGGGATTTCTAGGAGCACCTCTTCTATTTTTTTCTTCATTATAGCTTGGAAGCTCTCTTGTGAGAAGTTCATAGAAGGGGATAGAGATAAACAGTACAGAATGTACCACTGTCTGTTATATTTATACTGGCAATATGAAACAAGGAGACAAATTTGGGATGAATTTTCCCTTTCTATAGCTGTCTCCACACCAACTGATTTCTTTTTAAGCAAAGTCTTATGGGTAACAGACAGTTAGGAAGATCTGATAGTATATGGATTCCTGTGGGACATGACACTGGAGGATGCAGAGGCTTCAGAGGCTGTGTGTGGATGTACAGTTTACTGAATTGCCAAGAGCTGGGTCGAATGCTGGAAGTCATGCTGATTTTCTGAAATAGGACATTGTGTGAATTTCAGGTGAGAAATTGGCTTCACTAAGGAATTTTTTCATGAAGATAACATTCTGTCTCATCTCTCATATGCGTTAATAATTTCAATAGCTAAAAAATCACTATTTTTGGCCACTTCGGGAATGATTAAAGTGCTGCTGTCTTTAAGCCTTTAAACTCACTGCTATTGACATATTTATTTAGGAAGAGCAATATTCTCTCTGAACTTATATGAGACAAAACCATCATTAATTAAATTTTATATGTTGTGCAAGGCAGTTTGAGTTCAAGTGGATAAGAAAACCGTGCATGTATATTAGCAAAGGGCACTGAGGTAGTACCTGTTGTGAACAAAACAGCAGTAAAAGAGTTTCATTTCATTCTCAACAGTTCTGCCCCCAGCCTGTACTATTGCTTGTCTTATATAAATAAATCTTCTTTAGTTTCTGAAAATGTCCCTTGAGTTAGGGTCTGTCCTCATTTTTCTTCTTTCTCTAATTTAAATAGGAAATAGTATCAGTAAGATTCCTAAGAAACAGGATTCAGTGAAAATAGTAATTAATATAACTAACAAGCATTCCTATTGCAGCCTGGAAAATCCATAGGAATGGTACTGAAAAAAAAAGTTAGAGGTGATTATGGCATTAGCCTCTGTTCCACTGTCCCACCCATAAAATTCCATATAATGTCCATCAGTCACAATAACGACAGTACATTGCTGCACTGACGAGAGTAGAGGTGTCTCATAAAAAAGTAGATAACTTGGTTCCAGGTTATTGTTGGATCCATCAGATAAACTACCAGGGTTAGATACTGTAACTAAAGAAGTGATAAATAAAAGCCTCGTCAGAGACTGATACTGTTATAAAAATTCATAGTTATGTAGATTATATAACTTGTGGAAGGTCAATAGTACATAAAACACCATTGTAATTACCATTCTTGTTAATATAGTGTGTGTCTGTGAAAAGTGGTTAATTTATGACCCAAATGTTATTGAAAGTAATAAACACAATGCCCTGGAAAACTACATGAGCAGCTGTCATACAGAAATGATACTTTAGACCTTGGAGAATGTCTTCAAATATTTTGATAGCTATGTATGGTTGTTAGCTCCTACAGTTGGTGCAGGACGATTGCTTTTGGTGCTATGACAGCGATGCCATATTATGTGCCAGTAATTCTCATGCCTGCTTGGTCTCATGGAAGAGTTGGTGTTGGAAGGGACCTCTCAAGCAGAACCACCTAGATCTACTTGTCCATAACCATGTCCAGGCAGATCTTGAATGTCTCCAGGGATGGAGATGCTACAACTTCTGTGTGTCACTACCTGGCCAGAACAAAAGTGTCTCCTGATGTTCGTGCAGTACTTTCTGTGTTTCACCTTGTGTCCATTGGCTCTTGTTCTGTCCCTGGTCACCACTTGCAAATAGTCTGGCTCCATCTTCTTTGCACCTTCCTTCAGTCATTTATAGCCATTAATAAGATCCTTCCTGAGTGTTCTTTTCCCCAGGCTGAGCAGTCGCAGCTCTTGCATCTGATGACTTCCATACTACAGGTGCCCTTTGAATGCCCCTAGTTAATTTGAAACAGTGTATGCATGGCAAATGATGCTTGAATTATAGGGTAAAATACTGCAACAGGCATATAATATCTTAAAAGGCATTATTTGTGGTTCCTTTAGAAATTATTTTAAACAATTCTAACCGGCATTTTTTGAGTACAAAAGGTGATTCTGTATTCTTCTTGATGTCACTGAGAGATAAAATTTGTTTGTAGCATAACATAATATTACATCTCCCACAGCTTGTGTGTTTCTCGTCATGTTTGTGACTAGTCAATATAATCTGATGAAGGACCATTTATTGTTGAAAATTTGGTTCAGTAATATAAGGAAATTTCAGAATGGTATATCCTAGTGGTTCTTGATTTTTATTGCACCTTCTCCAATTTTAAATAATTAAGCACGCTTTGGACTTAAAGATTTTGGACACGTCAGGCCAAACCGCAGCTAAGTAGATGGAGATACCCATTCAGTCTTAAGTATAAGTTTCTTCATGTAATGGTTATTTTTGCTTTTATCCCCTTGGACAAAAACACTGGGATATTGAAAGAAAAAGTATAAATGTCTGAGTGCACCATTTGAAGTGCTTGACTGTATCAATATTGACATATAATAAAGGATTTCCTGATACTGAGATAATTTTAATCAGCTAAGTTTGTTCAGTGTACTGAAGGTTTTTGTTTAGTTTCCATGCAGCTTAGTACCAGAGAATTTCTCTTCTCTTGTGTTACCTGACATATTAATTACTAGCATACTTTTGCAGCTCTAGGCAGAATGTCTTAGTTTGATCTATGGCAGATTTTAAATTCTATTTATCATGGTTAGGTTTTTTTCATTTTTGTGTTTTGGCTTCTCATTTTTCTTCTTTTCTTCCCATGCTCCTTACAGAGGGGCCCCAATACCACAGAGTGCTTACCTGCATCCCAATCTAAAGGCAGCTGAATTGTCATGAGTTATCCATGCAGGAGCAAAGCAGCAGGAAGCCGTGTGTGACAGAGTTATATTATGAATTGCAATTCGCTACTTGGCTGTCCTGCTACACCAGATAATTGATAATCTGATGCCTTTCCCATCCTGCACCTGTACCCTGGTGACAAAGAAATTAGCTGCCAAATAGCTGCTGTAAAACCAAACCAAACCAAAACAAACACAAAACAAGCAAAAAATCCCCAAACAAAACTAACCCTGGAGGTGAGTGCTCATTGAAAAGAGTATTTTTCAGTATTATCTTTCTACCCTCTACTTCGTTTAACCACTCGTGACAATTATCTCATGTCCTCCAGTTGTCTCCATTTTGCACACAATTTAAGTTCTGCATCTGAAATGGAATAACCCCATCCAAAAGCAGGGCTGGGGCTGCCTGGGTGGAAAGCAGCTCAGGGGCCCTGGTGTACAGTAGACATGAACCAGCATTGACAGAATGAAAGGCAGCAGTCACAAACTGCAGCCAATTCTGATTAAATATTGTGGATTCTTTTATTTTCAGCACAAGAGCAGTCTGGGAACAGGTTTGGGAACAGGTGCACACTCTGGTTGTGGAATTTCATCCTCATAAATATTGAATCCTCACACAAATACAACCTTGAGAACCTGATCTACTTGGAAGTGCTCTGAGCAGAGAGCTGGGCTAAATGGTCCCCAGAGGTCCTTTGTGACCTTAATTTCTCTATAGTTTCATGATAAGCCAGGGTGAGCCCTGCAAGGGTAGCAGAAGGTACCTAATGTAGCAACTTCATTGTTGAATTTGGAATAACAAATTATGTTTTTTACTTTCATGTATATAATTTTCAATCTAAAAGAAGAAATCAAACTTCAATGAGGTACATTTTTCAGAAAGTGCTTTTGAATTTTGTGACTTCCACTATGTGTAATGAATTTACTATGAACAACATTTTAACCTGGTTTTTAGTATAGCCCAGTGACTGACTCAAGTTTTAGATTTTCAGCTGAGAACTTAAGAAAGGCTGGAGTTGTAGGGAGGAAGTATTCCACGCTGGTATTATATATACATGAGTTCTGTTTCATTGGAGTATCTTAAAAATTAAGTTAGACAGGACTATTTTCAGGGTCTCTAAAATTGATATCCAAGCAAAACTTAGGTGAATAGGGCCACAGCAATAAGCATCTATTTTAAGAATATTAGGAGTGTTAAATCATAAGAGAGACAAGATGTAGATTTCTCTTGCACCATGATTATTGTATTTTTTCTATGGAAGGAAATGCAATACAATCCTTGTTTACAAATCAAGGAAGTTGAAATGTAGAAAGAGAAGACAAGGCTATAACTCTGATGTTTCATTAGGAATTTTTGTCTTTTGGGTTCTGCCAGAAGGGCAACACCAAACATCTGCGCAGTATTGATAAATGGATTTTTATTCCTCCAAGGTAACAGGAGAACTGTATTGCTGCTACATTCTTGTGTATATAAAAAAACTTAAATGCATACATATAAAAACACAGAAATATTCTCTTGAGTAAAAAAATGAAACCCAGCAGAAATCTTCCTTGCAGGACTCGTACACGTATAGGCCTAGGATTTAAGAGATAACGTCCTAAATATTCCCTGAGGTATTTTATTTCTGTCTAACCCAAATATGATCTTTTCACAGGAAGTAAAATTACCCAAAAGGCAAAAAGAGAAAGGGGGAAAACATCCACCACTGTATATATGTCTCCTGTGTGGCAAAAAGGGAGGCACAGACTTAATCTGTAAGGGTAGCCCCATTAACGGAAATATTTGAATGTCACCCTTTCATGTCCTTTCATCCAGACATTGCTCGACAGTGTTGCCTTGTGGCATTCATTTCTGCAGTTTCATTGTTTGTTTTGTTCAGATGTGGCAAATTCAGTATTTACTACAGCCAAAAGCAACCAAGAGATGGCAGCACTGCTTTTAATATTCTGTGTGCACCATCTGCACTAAGTGCTACATCTGTCAGTAATTCTTTTGAACTTTTCCCTTTGTACCTGGCACATGCTTTCACCACTCAGTGAGTAGTTCTTTCTTTACAGAAGACCTGGTAAAATGAGTGGGCCTTACTGCTAATGGAAATTGTCTTTTCCCTCTGCAAATTTGCATAATGCTGTCTCATCTCTTCAGAAGGAAAAGCCTAATAGATATAGGAACTCTAGGGAATATTTAAGTGCCACAGGGCTTTGGTCAGTGTCACTGGGCAATCTTGCTTCATCATTTTCTTTTTTTGCCTTGAAATGATTTTTCTTTCATTTTTTATTCCAGAAAAAAATTGTTTTCATCAGACAAGGTGTTTTGGAATATAGGATACTGAACTAACTGCCCATGTTTAGTGATTTCTTTTTACCAGTGTGCTTAAATACCTTCTACCCTTCTGAAGTGAGCATCAATCACTTCAGTTTAATCCAAAGAAAGCCTCAAGGGGACATAGCCATCAAAGAATTATTAACACTGTCAGAAGATTATTAGCATTTCAGTAATTGTTCATAGGCTGTATAGAGTCACTTTGTTTCTTTCATTGTAATGGTTACATTATGTCACTATGTATATACAAAGACTCAAAAAATTTTAATCGACTAATTTTGTTTTCATACTGTATTTTTAAAGATTTTTTAGCAGCTAGACATCTGCAAAAGCTGACACAGTATAAATGTGGTGATTGAAACTAGAAATTAAGTATTTGAATATTAAGTGAAATAGGTTGTGGTACAGTGTGAGGTTGGATACACTGCATATAAATGTGAGTATTTTTCATTTTGCATTTAAAGTCACTAACATGTGTATGGCTGCAGTGTCAAAATGATGTTGAAAAGCAAAAAAATTTAGCTTGACCCTCCTAGAATCAACATCTATTTCTAGCAAACTGACTTCAGATCACTTCTTACTGTGACTTGGTAATGTGATGCTTGATTTTTGAGTTTTGTGTGTTGTGGTTAGCATTTTAAAACCTTTAGTCTTGCCAAGAAAAACTTCATAACATGTAGTCTACATGCATGTTTCAGCCCAGAACCACTTGATGATTCAGAGTGATCTAGAATTGTTTTATCTATGTGTGCCTAAATATTCAGAAAAAAAGGCAAAAGCTGATGGGCTTTAACTCTGTGGTTTTTTGCAATATTTGACAAAATAGCTTGCCATGTTTCTGCTAAGAAATCAGTGTTGTCATGAGAAAAAGAGCCTATTTCTGGCATTCCTGATCTTCCAGTACTCACCTAGGCTGGTCTTACAGCAGCGCTGCTGAATGGAATAGACCATCATTATTTTGAAATAAGCACTGCAATTTTTCTTATGTGGAAAGTTTATAACCCAAATGATTATCCATATTCAGAACTAGACTCGTCTTATTTCAGCATTTGTCTTTGCAACTGCTCTGGAAGTGGCCATCACCAGGAGCCTTCAACCATCAAATTTGTTGAACTGCATGTGGGTAATTTTAAATGATCCATTGTAAGCCATTTCTTTGGATGCAGAAATGATGATGCCAGGAGGTAAGACAGCTAGGAGACGTGGTGTCATGTGATTCTGGTGGGAATCCAGCAGAACAGTCTGGAGATCTCACCCAAGTTGCAGCCACTGCTGCAGGGGTGCCTGCAGAGGCTGCTGCTGCCACTCAGACAGCAGCTGGCCATGCTCTGTGTGAAATCTCTGTATATCTGGGAGTGTTACCCAGGCAAAGCATGTAGATTAGCACGTTTTGTTTTGTTTTTTTTTTTTTTCAGTAACTGTTTGCCAGTGTCTGTGCCTTGCTGCATTATGGGTATTTCCATTGACACAAACTGTGAGGAGGGGCACAGTGCTTGTGGCAGGCTTGGATTTCTGCTGCTGGCAGCAAAAAATGCAATGATTTAGGGCTGGTGTTGAACTTAGAAGTTGTCAGATCAAGCAGGGCAGCTGAGGGAGGCACAGGGGAAGATCCAGCCCTGGCACTGGGCACCTCCCTGGGGATGGGAGAAGGTCAGGCTGGGACTTGGGCCCATCCCTGGCTAGGCAGGGCTGTGGGGAGCTGGAGACTGGCCCTGCTGCAGCATCACTGGGATAGAGGCTGACAGCCCTGGGGGACTGACATGAGGTCCTGGGCTGTGGCAAGGTTTGGGGAGCACCAAGGAAGACTGGGCAGGGACTGCAAGGCCTCATGGGTTCCTGACATGTCTGGGCAGCTCATGAATTGACCACTCATGATAGCAGGAGTCTTTATTGGCAGCATCTTGTAGGGGAAAAAAAACCCCAAAAATGGACACCCCAAACAGCTGCAAGTAGATATTACAGGCATTACAATAAAATGTTTGTACCCCTTAGACATACCTTCAAAAGCTACAGGAGAAAATGAAGCAAAAACTTTGTTATGCAACCAGTGTTGGTAAGTGACAACACTAAAGAAAGGTCATGGTGGTTTAGCATTTCTATGGGAATGTGCAGAGTGCAGTGGAGTAAATCACAGGGATGGCATTAGGGCAGCTAGCTGAAGTGAGTAACTCTGTTTTCCTTATTGACCTGTATTTTCTTTTTTCAAAATGGCTGTAATTTTCAAAAAGGAATTGTTTGTAGTTGGCCTGGAGAGATGCTGCCTTTTCCTTCACTTTGTTCTTGAAGTCCCCCTTTCCTCTTCTGTGACTAGGAGGGTGCTGTCATTAATGAAGTAGAAATCCTGGCAGAATTCAAACCTTTTGAAGGACTTCACAGTTCAGTAAACTTTGACAAATGAAGACAAGTGAGAGCACACTGGAAGGTGTTTATCTGAATGATGGTCAACAGGTCTGTCTATAGGCTGGGCCAGGGACAGAGACATGTTCTGTCAGTGGCTCTGTTTGAAATGTATCCAAACTGTACAGTAAAAGAGCTTTGTAATAGTAATACTGGATTTTAAATTCCTCATGAAGTCTAAAAGCTTTCAGAACTTCACTAACGTGAAACTGGCATCTCAGCTTCTTCATCACCTTCAAAGTTCAAAGGATACCTCTATGAATAATATGAATGTTGATATAATCCCAATCAGAGAAAATTACAATAATAGTTAAAACCTCAGTCATTGTTTTAATTCAATGAGTACTTGTAATAGGTTCAACCACCTAACTTAGCAGAAGATGCAGCCACTTTTAATAAATAAGGTATTTGAGCAACTTTATTGGCAAGTGACTTGAAAAAACCTTGAAAGCATAAAATTGATCAAATCAAGATTGGTGAAAAGTGCAACAAAATAGTTTGTGTTCACTGGTGGGAAAATAACTAGTGAAACAAAATCCTGAGTAAACTTTAATAGCACTTGAAGTATATCCAGCAAACCAATGAAGTTCTTCATAACAGAGATATGCAGTCATGCAGTAAAAGAATTTAAATAGCATTGCAGAAAGTATTCCAAGTGTAATAGTAAAAGTTAACTCAAGAATTTAACTCAGATTTGGATTAACAAGAAAGCATTCTTTTAACAGAAAATCTGAAAACTTATTTGAAGATGAAGAAAAAGAAATTCTTATAATGACATTCACATTGTGTATTCTACTGTGTAAACTTTTTTGTCTTTTAGGCTTTATAGCTCCTAAGATTCAGCTCTAATATTTATACTTCTTTGCTCCAGAAAATTATAAACCCCTACAAAATTATGTTTGAGCAAAATATCTGCCTTTTAAATTTTCCTCTGTCTGATCCAAAATGGTGAAGAAATGTCAAATACAGCATATGAAAGCAGTTACTCAGACAGAGAAATTTAAAGTGAAAACTCTCCAGCCATGAAAACCAAGTGTTTTGTTTTTCCTAAGTATTCAGAGAAGTAGTTTGCTAATGAATTACAAAAGATTAGTATAGTTGTAATAGAAGCTCAGTACCTTTCCACATGTAAACAACAAGCTGAGCATAAAAAAAAATACTGGATATAGTGGCAGTCTTAGAGTCTTGAACAGCTGGAAATACACGCTGTAAAGAACCTCTATATGGAGAATGTTTTTAAGGAAAGAAGCAATAGATTCAATAGGTTTTGCCTAAAAAAGTGTTTGAGACAGCAAAATCTTTCATGAGCATGCTTAAGGAAATGTCTTGTAAGAGAGAACGGGTCTCACTTTAGTTGCAGAATTACAACAGGCTGGGTCACCAGCAATTGCTGCAACACTGATTGAAAAAGCCCTGTCACTGTAATGCTATTAGTGCCTGAAGGTGTTTATCTGACACCAGAGAATTTCTTGCTAAAGACACCTATGCAGGGGAGACAGAATGAGGGAGGGTTGAGAAACCTATCAATGTCCCACTGTGTGACCTTCCCAAATAGGATGAAATTGAATTTTGGATGCCAACTGCTCACAGTTCACTGGCAGGCTGCACAGTTACATCAAGCAGTAGACTTTAGGCCAGGTAAAATAATTTAAAAGATTAAGCATTGGCAGCTGTGTGTTTGATATGTGTTTTCTGATCTATATTTGAATTTGATTTTTTAATGTAGGTGGGAATATTGTAGAGTAGGAGTTGAAAAAAGAATCTTAGAAGGGATTAAGAGCAACTAATACAGAAGTAGAGCTAAACAGTGCACTGTTTAGTTGCCTTGCAAATATTAAGAGAAAAGTCCAGGTCTTTGACCTGTAGATAGCCCTTCGACATTTGCCCAGTTTTGGTGACATAGAAATCAAGTTAAGGTGCATTTCACAATCAAATGTAAGATCCAAGTATAGACTTCAACAAGGTCTGCTTTTTTAAATGGAAAATGAAACCCTTTCCAAGAAGTAGGCTTTCATCTGAGCAAGCATAATAAAACTTCAGTGAAATTGGTAAGGCAAACCTTTCATGTGCAAGTAAAATAAATTGAATTCTAAATTAATGACTCTTTCTCAGTGGTTTGAAGCATAGCATGATGTTAATGCACAAGAAAAGCTGCTATATTCAAATACTAGACCACACAACAAATCCATGTTGTTTGGTTTCCATCAAAGAAAGCATATTTAACCAGATTATGTGGGCTGCATGCAAAAAGTAGTTTTGCTGTGGGTAACAAAGATCCTCCTTCAGGCTTTTGTATGTCAGTAACTATAACCTCAGGGTTGTAGTTGTCTAAATGGCTACCTAAGTAATTTTTTATTTAGATTCTCTGGTTTTCTGTAGCTGGCTTAGCAGATGACCTCAGATTTAAATCCCCTGGAGCAGGGACCATTCATTTATATGGGCATGAACAGTGAGGATTTGATCTTGGCTGGAGCTGCAGGTTGTGACTGTGATGTAAATGTCAAGTCATAATAGAGTAAGCTCAGGCAATTTCTCTTAGAAATAAAACTTGCTGCTTTCAAATGTCACTAGGCTAAAGAAATTTCAGCATAAACTAATGCTGAAGTCAGTGGGAAATACATTTATCCACAATGTGGCTTCAATATAAGTTATTTAATTGTAAGATATATTAAAATTTTATTAATCCAGTTATTCTGTATTGTTCACTCTTGCAGAACTATGCCATTTGAGAGAAAAAAGCTTATTGGATGCCTTCAGAATTGCCACACTTCCTTCTGTCTCCCAGGCATTCCTTGCAATTTTTGGCCAGACAGTCTAAAAATAAATAATTATGATTAAAACAAAAATATAGTAACACCTCTAAACATAATCTTATGTGTTAAATCAGCCATAATGCAAATGCTTTTTAGGGAAGTCAAGTTCTCAAGTGTGTCTTTACCAACTGTGTGATTTCCAATTCATGTTTTCTCACTGCAAGTCCAGAAAATTGTATGTCACCTTTATGAGGAACTGGGATAAGTTGGAATGATTTCCTCCATTTTTTTAGATTTTTATGGCTACTTACCCAGAATGTCTAATAGGATTTATCTGCAAAACACAGATCTTAGTAGTGCAGTCTCAGTGAATGGAAAGAACTCTGTATGTATGTATGTATGATCCTGGACTTTGCTTACCAGCAGCCTTTTTATTCCTGGTGTGTACATTTTGTTTTCAGGCACTTAATTTGTTGTATTTGGAAGAAGTCACCATCCTCTCTCTTGCAGCTCTAGGGCTTCTTTGCAGAACTTAGTTAAGAATTCAAATATGGATAATACCTGAACCGTGAAGAGAAAAATTTCTGTGATGCGAGGTACAGAAGTAAATATTGGAGTTGATACATGTGAATTTCTTTTATTTCTGAAATACTTATGCAGTCACTTTCCTCAGTGGTGTCACAAAAATAGTTAATGTTTGAATTTCATGGCAGATAGCTACATGAAAATTAAATACTGCTGATTTGGAGTTACAAAGTCCATTTATCTTAAGTTAAATAGCTGCCATGATTGAAGGGAAATAATTGTGAGAAAAATATGGTAAGTTGCAAAATCTTACAGAATACAAAAATGTGCTGTGATTTCTTTATCTTTAGGCAGACTTGCACATTCTGAAAAGCCTTGTTATTGACACCAGTAAAAAAAAAATGAGGCATCTTGATTTGAGCTGATGCATGTCGGGTTCAGGGAACGATGTCTGTCATCATGAAAGATGTCTTTAGGGTCCTGGTGTTACACCTGATTTTTCATGATCATAAAGTAGCTGAAGTTGGTTGGGTGCATACTGTTTTGGATTGCCTAGTAGCAGTCCTTCAGTGGGCTTTGCTGTTGTTCACTACAGCTGTAAGCTCTGACCTTTGCAGGGACAAGATGGATCCTAAGGCAGGACTCAGTGGGTGTGTCTGCCACCTCAGTTTGTTCCCTACACCTTTGTCAGGAATAGGAAAAGCTAACAGCAGGAAGCATGTCTCCAAATTAAGGCTTTGATGTAGGTGTGCCTGCTTCTTCCTGGCTTATAAAAGTCTTTGTTTAAGTGGCTTTGAATTAGATCTGTGTGATGTCTTACGTCTACTGTAACTCAGCTGTGAAGCCTTAGCAAAAAGTGAAATTAATTAAATGTAGGATCTTGGTGTTTTATGGAGCAGTGTTTGCTTGGCATATTTTTCATGGTAGAATCAGGACAGGCCTTGAAAACACACAGTTACACACTCACATGCACATGTATTGCTAAGATGGAGCAGTCAGCATCAAGTTACGTAGTAGATACCGGTTGTATAACATGAAAAGAGATGTGTTGTGTGTGTATATATATATATATATATATATATATATAAAATTCATCTCCTTATGGCAAAAAAAAAAAAAAAAAAAAATATATATATAGACAACAATAAGAAATCCATCCATAACCAACTAATTCTAAAAAAAATGACTACATTACTTTTTAACCTGAAATTCCTAAGCTATTTTTTCTCCTCATTTGGCTTTCAAGTTGACATAGCAACTGCCATGGGTTCTCCTGCATTGCATTTATCATCCAGTTTCAGTGGGGGATGCAGGAAATGGTGTCCTGCGTAAGGTTGTGTTGATACAATAAGTTATCCTTGTGTTTTGGTGTAACAGGAAGGTTTTGAGGGGAGAGCCTGGAATGGGGGTGCAAGCCAAGGAAGAAATTAAGACTCTTACAGGAGAAAGTGATAAGCTTCAGATTTATTTGTAACAAAGTATGTCCACAAAGAGCTGTAAGGCACGTGCAGGGCAGACAGAAGATGAATACTGAAATGTTACCATCCATCCAGGTCAAAGATTTGAGGCCTTAGACTAATGGGGAGGCCTCTGCACATTTCCCTAAAGCATCGAAGGTGGCAGCCTGTAACACTTTCCTCAGAGAGCTTCCTGGAACCCTCTGACCAAAGGAAATGTCTTGCTGGTGCAGGTAGGAGTTTGTCTTGCTACACAGTTTCCATTCTGTTTCTGCTCTGAAAAAAGGATAGAAAGCAGAAAAACAAACAGCTGAACAAACTTCACATAGCTTTAGTCTCTCAAAAGGAAGTTTCTTGAGTATTCTTGAGTATCCCCTGTATTGCTTTAGGTGACAAATTGTCTGATGGCGTAATTTCCACTTTTAATTTGGCCTAATTGAACTGGAGGAGTGGGGCTCAGGGAAGCATTGCTGACCTGTTCACCATGGAAATAAAATGGGCTAGTCCTGAAGGAGATTAGATAATCCATAATTCAATTTACCTTTCCTAATGAAAGTTCATCATTGACTGTCTAAAATACAGTGTCCTTAACTAAGGATGCTGGCTTGAAATCCTGTAACTGGCCACAGGTATGGATGCTACCTGAAGGACTAATCAATCCAAGGGTTAGTAAATTGGTAAAATAATGAAAAAAAATCATTTGAGAACAAGGAATTTATGAAAAATTAAGATGATAGATTAAACACTAAGTTTGCATAGAAATGCTTTAAAATCAGTGGAAAAACTGTAAGAAACAAGTCCTTTAGTAGACTTCAGAAAATCAGTAACATTTTATCTGCAATAAAACTATCACGATGTTCTACAAGTTTTAATATCCAGAAATCGTTACAGGGTGAAAACATCTGTTCTCTTTGCTGTAATTTATATGCAAAGAGTGAAAGAAACATTTAAAAGTAATTATTTTAATGGACTGGGAGATCCTGGTGACTGTAATCATTGCTGGTACAACTAATGCAACAGTTAATGTGAGTGAGGTAATTGTTAACCTTAATCAATTTAGTAGTAGTAAAGTTGCTTACTACATGATCTGATACTGTTATGACTACTCATCACTTCCTCAGAGTATTGCATTCCTGTGTCTCAGATCAGCAGTAAGCCAGTTACTGGGTTTTTCATTGGCTTTTATATATCAAAGTGTGACTTAGTCTTAAGTCTTGATTTGCTGATTAACATTAGTACGTCTTCAAAGTCAATTAGCATGGACATTCAAGCATTCCTAATCTTTATTTACTTAAAAAACAATTTTCTGTCCAGTCTGAAAAAAGCTGATGAAAGACTTGGGACTTTCTGGAAATTATTTTCTGTAGAATTTTACTGTTTAAATCCAATTTTAAGGGTTGAAATGTCAAATAATGTGAAGACCATCTAAGATCTCCTGTATACTTCTGTTCTGATCTGAAAGTTCTGTCAGTGAAATCATCCAGTCCATACCTGAAATTCTGTTGGCAATTTTAAAACTTATTAACTGGTAATGCTACCAGGAACATGAAAGGTTCTATGAAGAAAAAAAAAATGGTTGTGGTAGTGGAGGATTTGAAGAAGGGGCTTGTGTGCCATCTTCAATGGCTGTCCTGGTTCTGCCTCTCCTCTCAAAGCATGCCTTGCTTCAATGCAGAAAACCAAGCATTGACTTAAAAAAGCTGCTGAATCTCAATACTGCATTTTGTCTCCCTCTGCAATTATGAACATGCATTTCAAATTGATGCCACCTTCTTTGAGGCATAAACATGATCTGAATTTCACTAATTATCTGCCTCTTGTGACCTCATATTTCATACATGTGCTTGCAACAGTTATTCTCTAAGCCACACTTCTTGTGGCTTTCTTGCATTGACAGCTTTTGTTCTTTTGGTCACTTTTTCCCCTTAGGCTGCAGCTCATGTTAATACTGGGATGGCAGTGTCAGGCTGATTACGTGTGAGACCAAGAAATAGTTTTAAAAAGGGGAGGGGAAAACAGTTGCACCACAATAAAAACCCTAAAACCCCTGCAGGATTTGCCAGCTCTACTTTGCTGCAGTGTGTGTCACTTCTTCACTTTCTGAGACAAGCACTGATGTGTGTTAGGAAAATGCATGAAGGCAAGTTATGGTTTCTAGTTTTCCCTTCTACACACAGTAGTTTGTTTACAGCTGGGATAGGAATCTGTATTTCTTAAAGTACAAAAATGGTTGAGATTGAGCACTGCATATTCATGGCCATGCCTGTAGATGTCCCTTGTGTTAATAGAAGAGACCACAGCATGGCAAGCAGTACAAAATCTTGACTAAGCCAAGAAATGAGAGACTGTGTTCTGCTGTGTCTGAATGCTGTCCCTTTAAAGCCAAAGGAGATGTGCTCCTGGATTTGATTTTCTATTTCTGAAGTCCAAGGAACAGCAGCTGATGAGTGAGTAAATGCTTGAAGTATTTTGGGAAGAATACTGACTTTCCAGGAGAATATGTAAGAATGCTAGGCCACTGTGATATTAGAAGGGACAGAAACAAAAACCTTGCTGATACATATCAATCAAGCTTTCTATCTGTGGTCTTCTTTTTCTGTGAGAAATATTAGCTATAAACACTTTTTAAAACCTTTCTCTTTTGTAGTGTGGCAAGATGGTAACTAATTTAGGGAGGTGGATTGAGTTGCATTATCTGACTGTTATTGCAAGCCAGTTTCAACAATCCTACTCCATGATTCCATAAATACAGCTATCTAAGACACAAAAACTACTGCATAAAAAAATTGCTTAATTCTGTATTAAATGTAGTAGCTTCTTTTTAATTTTATATATTTTCTTATTCATTTATTAGATAGAAAGATGCATTTTTCACATGTTGAAAATGATACAAGTCCTACCTTCAATATACTTTACCATGTTGGATGATTTTTGTACATTACTCTGTATTGTAAATGAGCGAGAAGCAGGAAGGTACAATTATATTCCATTACAATTAAAATCTTTACATGTAAAGAAAACTAATAAAATGGCTATATTGATTTTTTTCTCTTAATCCTCAAAAGATTTGTTAGAACAGTTCTAAATTAACTATAAATGTAGGGATAAGATGGGTTTAAAACTTGCAAGATGAGGAAGGATGCAAGAAAATTTGTCAGAACTGAACTCTCAAGTTCAGCCGAAGTATAGAGGTCAATATGTTTATGGGTATTTTTTGCTCTTTATATCAAAGGTCCAGTGTTTTTCCTCTAGAACTTTCATGCAAAGAGACAAAATATGGATTCTTGGAGGTGAGGTTGTTGTTGTTTGCACTTAGCTAAAGTACATGTGAGTGGCTTTTCTCATGACCAAAGTAAACAAAAACAAAACAAACAAACAAACGAAAAAAATCCTGTGCCAAATCCCTTGGAAGTTATCAGTTCAAATCTAATTTTTTCTTCTCTCTTTAAAAAGAAAAATCTTCTTTAACCAGAGCAAATTCTTAGTTATAAGTTCATTTCAGTACTTACTAGGTAATAACTAGTTCCTAATATTAACTTTCCTACATGTTTACCTAAGAGAACAGGTATATAGCAACTTTTAATTTTTATAGAAAACACAGAACTGACAGCAGCATTAGTAATTGCTTTAAGGTTTCTCTTACTTCATTTTGGGGGTAATATTATGAAGCATAATTTTGGCAGAAATAAAATAACTGAGCATCAGGTGAATGCCCAGTAAAAAGCAGTTAATGGGAATCAAATATTCATTATCTACATTCAACCAGCTGTAATCAACAGGAGATTTGAAATTCAGAGCACTTCTTAACACCATTTCAAGTGCAGGACCTTTGGATATTTGTGTGCTGAAGACTAAAGTCACAGTGTGTGATATTCATGCATTTATGTTTCGGAAAGAAAAAAGTTCTTTAGTCTAGATTGCCAAAGCAGCTACAGATTTTAATCTAAATAGCATTGCTACCACACTAGAAAATCAAGTGAAAAGGGGCAGAGTGTCCACCTGTAAAGGAATTTTAGATAGAAAAGGAGTGTGTTATCCAAAATATTTATAATAATACCAAAATTCTGGTTCGGAGTAATGAAATCAAATGCACTGACTCTTCCCAGAGTTTCCTTTAACATAAATTGAATTACCAATCTTCTGGTATCTAAATACTGCTTTTACACAGAAAGTTAAAAACAATAAGCAGCAGATGCAAGAACTGCCACAATGATAGAGAACACAAGTTTGAGACAAAATGTATGGTTCCTGATTGTATAGTGCTTATAAAGTTGTGTAATGTTTAATAACTTGTAGGATAAAGCAAAATAAAAGTTTTATTCTTTCTTTTTCCATTTTGATTCTTGAAGTACTTTTAAGGGATGATCTGTTTACTTGGTCCTGCCTAGCCATCATGGACATACCTGTCTTCTTTTCCTGTGTTGAAAATCTGTGCACGTATCTCTTCTGACATCTGTTATCTCATGGTCAAATCCTACAGCTTTGATAAAATCTTTGGGGATGACTGGAATTTTAGTTCTGTAAAAATGGAGTTTTGGCTTCAAGATTTATCATGAAATACTTGAAGGATATTGAAACAAATTCCTTGTGAGTCTCAGTGTCCAGAAAAATAGTGTAATTCAAAATAAGGGTGAGTTATCATTTGACCTGTAGCCAAATATTTTTAAGGCCAACATAGTAATAATCATAACCTATCTTTTGGATAATCCTGGAAAGATACATAGCTTTTAGTGTGGTTGCATTTGATTATAGCTCATGTTTATGTTGTTACCTTCAATTTAATGTGTGTTAGGCTCTGTGAGGTCATCTCTGGTGTTCGTGGTTTGGACAGGTAGATGCATAGGGCAGTGAAGTTACTGCTCTACCAGACATTTGCTGAGTGTCCTTTGGTATGCCTGGACTTTTTTTCAAGTGCACTGTGCACCAAAGAGTTTAAATACTGCCTACAGTAGACATAACTTGTCTTTAATTTGCTCTTACTGTGAGCTAAACCACATGAGGCTAAGAGCTTGTCAGTGTGATGTGGAACAGCCAGCATACTGAACATGGCACCACCTGAATCAACAGCATATTAGAACACAGCTGTACACAGCTAGTCACATTTTCAGTCCATCACTGCAACCTCCAGGAGGTCAGCTCTGTCCAGCTAAGGCATGCTGGCCTAAATATTTTCTGGTGTATAAAAGCATGTACCAGGTGTCTTCCACTCATATCCAAAAGGCCACCAGAAAAGGTGTTCAATGCTCTAGGTAGAAAATGTATGAAAGCTAAGTTCAATTCATTTCCCCAACCAACAGGGAGAATTTTCTAATGACAAGAAATATAAGTTATTTTGGCTAAGATTTATTTTTATACTTCCTATGATGGCTGTTCTACTGTGCACAGAACTGAAGATTCATTAGAGTGGAAAGAGGTCAAGGAACATTATTCTGACAGCTGGGGAGGTACCTGCATTTCCATCTGTGCTTCCAGGACTGTTTCTGTACTGTGGTTTCATGGACTGAAATATCAGCCTTTAAACCATAAAGCTTTTATTTTTCTTTTTCCCCTTTACTACCACCACATGCCACATTTGCTAAGAGTGATTTTTTTTTTTTTGAGGTAAACAAATGCAATAACATAAATGGAAAGATGTCTTGTCATTTCTCTGCTTGTTGGTGTTAAAAAAAGCAGTGGATCTTTTGTTATGAGAAGGTGAGAATACAGTTTGTGTAACTGAAATTGTTGAAAGTTGTTCAATAAGAATGGCACAGGGAGGTGAGAGTATATATCAAATTTGTTGGGCTTTTTATCAAGTTACAGACTTTCTGTTCAAAAGGTTTGTGTTTGTTTTTTTTTTAATCAGCACCCATGGAGCTGTGGATATGATCTTACGCATCACTGCTACTGTGCTGTTGGCAGCACACACAAATGTCATACTTGAGCACTTCTCTTTTGAGAATATCCCAGTAGTATTGGGAACCTTTGGGAGAAAAAACAAAAAAAAAAAAAAAAAGAGAACTGTAACTTAGACAATCACATCTTCTTTTGAAATCCAGGACAAGAGCTGTTCCCATTACTTGCAAGTATACCTAGCTCTGTGCTGGTTGTAGATATAAATTAACTAAGAAATTATTTTAGTTGCTTAAGATAGCAGAAGGGTGATGAGAAGGAATGGTAATTTCCTTCTCCCACCAGCTTTTTCTACATTGAGAAGTAGTATAACCACAAAGTTAGTAGTAGCTCTCACAGAAAGAACATCAAAGTTCAATTCATTGCTCATGTGACAGCACACAAATCTCTAGCATGAACAAAGAAAAACAAAGCTTGTAAAATATTAAGCCTTAGCATTTGTGCCAGATGTCATAAGATTAATTATCCTTATGAATCCTGTTTCTAAGGTTTTACAAGCTAAGTGTACACTTTTTTGTACAGTTAACACTTCTAGTTCAGTGCATGCAGTCCAGTGGTTACATAGGGTTGGCCTGATCCTGCTGAAGACAATCACACATTCCAAATAAAAGATCAAATGCCTTGAAGTAGATCACTTGGAGATAAACAGTATTAAAATGGAAGCACATCTGCCAAGTATCAGCTGTCAAAGCCCTGCAGCTATCTGAAACCAATCAAGTGTTAGAATAATCTGTTGTAGTGCACTTCATCTTTATGTCTTTGTAATCATCCAGGCAATTTCATGAGCAACATGGAAAAGCATAGGTGTGTGTTTGTGATTATAATAATGCTTTAGGTGAAATCAGAAATAAAGAATAAACACTTAATCTACAGCTATGAATTTCAGCACCTCATTTGTTCATTATTTTCTGATTTCCCATCAATTCATGATTGCCTATGGCAGTTGAAAACATTTATTCATTCTATGTCTGGCTGAGAATTAAGAAAACTTGTTGCAAATAGTCTGAACCTCTTAAGCAAGTGCATACAAGACCTAAATGATTCCAACACATGCATTGTTGCACCTTCATCCTCTAAAAATGTTTTTGTGAGACCCTTAGAGGAATAGGACAAGCTGATTGCTAAGGTCTAAAGTCAATTTTCAGCTCACCTAGTTGTCAGATCAGATGTCTTCTGTGTTTGTGAAGGGCGGCTGCAAAATTTAGGTATATACTCTGTCACAGTCACTGAATAAAACTGAAAGCATTCTCTGATGGTTACAGAGCAGGTTGATATTGAGAACTGGAAAGCTGTCAGAACTGGAAGACAGCCCATGTGGCATAAGAAAGGCCACTTCAGGGCACCCATTTTCTTCTACCTTTCCACCCATCATCATATTATTTGGATACTTTATAGAGCAGAAACTGGCTTTTCAAATAAACAATAAAGTCTAGCTTGTTTTGGCGTTCCTAAAGCACTTAGGCACTATGTTGTACACACTAATTGCCTTTCTTATGCAGTTGCTTCTAAAGACAGAGTTTCATGCGGTTGGTTTTTAAAGTGGAGCAGAATTCTGATAGGGTAGAGAAGCTGCTGGAGAAAAGTTGAGTGTGAAGTCCAGGCCATGGCCATCAGGACATTGTAGATGTCATTGGAGCTCAAGAATCTACTTACTGAATATCAATAGTTGAAACTATGTCTGCCTTTTGCCATTGGTTTTCTGGTTTTCAGCATAATCACCAACTTCTGTATATGTATTTGACTACTTTCCCTGTTATGGAGATAAAAATTGGGTGCAGTCTTTAAAAGTATCATGGACAGAAATGACCCTGTGAGTGTTCAGATCTGACCTCTCATTTGTCCTAAGCCATTTCATTTCAGCCAGCTTATATGTACTTGAATAACATGTGTTTACCTCACATAATTTTCAGACAAATGTAAACTCTTGGTTTATAGGCATTAAGGAATGGAGAGTCTATAAGTGCCCTTGGTAGTTTGCAGCTCTAGTGGTTACATACATTCATGAATATTTATATCAGATTATTGAAAGGAAGAGTTTTGCTGTTGTAATGTTCTCCTGTTCTGCTTTCTTGCAATTAATCCTTGGTTCTCTGGGCTAAGATAAATCCAGATCCGGCTTGCTCAGGACTAAAGCCCACACAGAATTGCACAGACGGAAGATAAAAGATGAGAAGCGCTCTTGGCCATGTGGAGATGAGTGTCCAGTTTATTAGCTTGAGACAGGACACTTCTGGTAGCAGCAACCACCCAGGCAGCAAAGAGCCAGACCCACACCTGCCCTAGGGTTTTATACCCCACATGATGGGGGCGGGGAAAGAGGACCATGGCCAATGGGATAACATTGGGGAGGGGCGAGGGGAGGGACCACCCATGGGACAGACCACCAGGGCATCCAGAAACCAGGGCCTTATGTGAGGGGGAATATACCATCCATGTGACCCAATAACATTTTTTTCAACACCCAGTGCAAACAACTAAATAACTATTTAGTGCAATACAACACTTTCTGTACCAGGAGAAAACCTTAATGCTTTGACTGGGAGAAAGTTTCATATACTGTAATCAGAAACCCTCTCAATCTTCTTGATTAACTGATCAAAAGAAGCCTTTTAATCATACAGGTCATACAGAGGTATTTTCATTAGTTTAATTTGTATTATTCTTTGCTTTTTTCTCCAGTTCTTTCAATGACCCCTTTTGAATTTTATCTCTCTAGGCAGTATTTGAATATCAAGAATATTTCTGGAAGCCTTTAACTGAAATAGAATATTCTCCACTATTTTTGTGCTCTTTTTACATTCAAGGTTTTTAAATTTGCTCTTCCTGCCACGGCATATTGCTTAACTAAATAGATATTTAAGCATGGCACCAAAAATCCTCTTTAACTGTTTTTCCAAGATACGTTCTCTATTTTTCAGGAAAAAACAGAATTCCTTATTGTTTAATGAATTACTCTTCTTTTGACCGTAATAAAACACACTTATACCTAGGAAGGTAATCATAATTTTTCTTTCCAATTGTTTCCTTCACATCTAATAATTTTGCTAATTCCAGGCATCAGCAAGCTTTATAAAATCATTGTAATGCTTTCCTACAGCTCATCAGTGAATATAGTGTTAGCTGTCCTACATACTGTCCCATTTGCTACAGAAGATGTCAGCCATTTCTCTACATGTGCTTTGATTCTGCCCAGTCCTATTTCTGTCTGAAAATATGATGCAGAATGGCATTGTGTAAACTGTATCTACCATTAATTTTAAAAAGTGAAACTTTAGATCTAGGAAGGCAATCAGATTGGTTTGATAATAACTATTCTTGGTAAGCTGTTATTGCTTGACATTTGGGACCAGCTCTTGGTCACTGCAAAAATAAAATGCCTTAACAGTCCCACCAATTGATTCAGCAAGTGGAAGAATAACAGACTAAAACAAAAATTTTAAAAATACTTTCATAAAGTTGTTTCTCCTCCCTCTTCCTGTAGAACCCCTCAAAAGAATTTTAGCTTCCATGGTTGTTACTCAGACATGATATATTTACAAATTCATGCTTAGAACAATATGCCTTTTTTTTTTGACCAGAGTTCTCTAAAGCAATTCACAATTTGAACCAACATATAGTCTGATAACTTGACCACAAGTGATGTGAACCAAGTAGCTACATAGTCTAGTATTCAGTGTATTCTTGAAAATAAGCAAGACTACCTAATAGTACCTGAATGTTCATGCATAGTCCAGCCAGTCAATATGTTTACCATAAAATGTCTTACCAGAATACAGGCTTAAATCTAAGTTGCTAACTAGAATGTGTGACTTAAATTTCATTGTGAATCTTATAATTTTCTAAGTGTAAATTGTGTGAGAGATTAACCTTGACCTTTTTTTAATTCATTGAGACAGAAGGGTTTTGGAATCAGCATTTGAGATCATGAGCAAATGAACCAGTATTGAAATTGTTGTAACTGCCCTTCACATGCTTTGTAAGGTGTTGCATTTGCTATATGTTGTAAATAATTCACCATTCTTTTTATAGGATACAGGAATAAATTAACCTATTAACTGAATGTAGAGTTTTCTGTATTAGATTTTTGTTTTAATTAAAACCCCACAATCTTCTCTTTTCCATTATTCCAAATTGTTAATTGTTAAGTAGTTTGGACTGTATAATATATTAGATTCTCACATTTGAATCACAGCAGTGTCAAGATTACTTTTCAGTTGAGACAAATCTGTTTCTGTAGCTTTTAATATGCCTGCAGGTGTTCAGGATGTTCACAATGTTTGTGACAGTACCCAGTTCTGAGGGGAAAGGGGGGCAGCTTGCCTCTTGCCTTTTTTTCTTTTTTTTTTTAACCATCAAATATAGTATCAGACCATACTTTCTACACCAGGCTTGACAGAGAGCAGTGCAGTGAGTTCAGCAGCTCCTACACCTGTAGTAGTGTTCACCTGGTAGCTGAGTTGCACTTAAGAATCAGCTGTGAAGGGCTCAGAGACCTAAGCAGCCTCTCCTTACTTGACTGTCCTGTTCAGGGGTTCAGCTGAGGAGATGTAGGTAGGAGCCATATGGCTTGGATTACCACACAGTGTGAGATCTGGAGGTGAAAGGGTACAGGGACTGCTCTGGAAGCCTGCTGGTAGGGTGGATGATCCCTCAAACAGTAAATACAAAGATTTGCATGTCTTTGCCAAATCTGGTGAGTGACGCTGTATTTGACATCAGCAGTTGTTACAGTCATTTATAATAAAGCTAAGACCTTTTTCTTCTCCTTTTTCAATTAAATTCTTTTGTCCAGCATCAAAAAAAAGCATTACAATTGTGTCAATTTTACAGGATGAAGTGCCATTCTTATTTTTGTGTGAAATTGTCCAAAACACTTAAGGAACCAGGAGCATGTAGATAATGCATGTGTCTATGTTATAGTTCTAGCAAAAATACAATATGAAAATTAAAGTATTTATGCCTGCATATAATTCATGTTGCTGGGAGCTCTACATGTAATCACTTTCATTTTTCCTGGCAAATGTGCTCATAAGGAAGAACAATACAGCATCACAGCACTTTGCATCACTTGTTGGTGATTAGCCTGATTAAGTTATATGGTACTCACAATGAGTAATTCAAAAGTATGTGATATTCAGAGATATGAGCAGGAGAAAACAGCTCCCTTCCTTTGGTGTGTGCTTACTGTTAACTGTCCAGTGAATGGCCTTTTGCCTTTGTCAAACAACTTGTAGTTTCTTTTATGTGCCAATTTTGTGGCTTTTGTGAATGTGCCATACAGTGAGAATATATCTATCTCACTGTTCCGTAGTTTTGAGGAAACACTTCTGAACACTGGCAGAGTTTGGCTTCTTGCCTTCAAAATTTTGATCTACTTCAGGCATCTTCTAGAAGTTTGTATCTCTAGCTGATAGGGAAGTACAAGATTAATACTCTGTTCACAGTTGCCCATTGAAACATTTATTTCCAATACAAATTTTTTAGCTTAATCTTTTACTCCAGGAAATGACAACTAAGGAGAGACATGAATTCTGTAGAGCAAGTAAAATTCAATAGCTTCAGCTATTAAATAAAAATGTTACAGATTTTTGCAGCTGGAGCTTAAGAAATATTGGGTAGTGAGTAATGTTATTCAAAATATATTCCCATGATGTTTCCATTTAGAAACATTCCTTCAATCTATGTATATTATTCTCCACTTGATTATGCAGTTTGATTTTTTTTAGCCAAAATTCTCTTTGGCCTTCTCATAATGATTACACTATAAAATGTCTTCAAATATTTTAAAAATAAAATAGCTTTCAGTAACCAGTTATATTATTTACTATCTATAGATCTCTTCAGAAGAAGCTTTTCTTTCTGTCAAGTTGACTCTGGAGCCACTTATTCTATCCTTATTCTTTCATTTCTTGCACGGATACCATCATCATTACTAAACATTTATGTACAGCTGTGCATGCACTGTCATAATGATTTGACAATATTTTGCAAGTGAGAGAAAGTCAGTATTTGCATCTTCAGTAGCTTTATCCAGACTTCTTAGAGATGAAATCTAGCAGCAGTACTTACTGTGTACTGCTCAGATTTTGCCCTTTGTTATTTGATACAGCTACAACCTAAGAATTTTGCTGTGAGGGCCTCCTATTTCTCTTGATGCATGACATATATCCAGAAACAATGGAAGTATATTGACTTCATAAAGAGGATATCAAGTACAGGAAAGACTAAAATGCTCTGAGTATTCAGGTACTAATTTTTAGGCCTATTTTCTAGAGTACATGTTGGGATATCACATTATAGAGATAGGGATCATCTCCAGGCCTACCTCTTACTGCACAAAGACTGACAACCAAGCTGTCTTTCTTTGGTTATTATTGGTTTTTTCTGTGAAAAAATTGAACTGAAACAACCCACTCAATTTTAATCCACAGACCCCCAGCTAGCTGGGGACACAGTCTTTCCAATTTCGATTCCAGTTTAGACAATAAGAAGAGATCCTTATTCTATCTGCCTGTGATCTGCTGAGTGCAGTAGAAGAACATAACTATAAAAAATCAGGCAGTTTAGAGGTGTAGTCATGGTAGATATTTATTCAGTTCTGAGGTTTAGAGCCCAATAATGGAAAATTTTGATTATTTTGAATGATAAGCTAGTTTGTCTCAGAGTTGTAATTTCTTTTTTCTATTCTGATATAACTCATATATAAAAGATGCTATTTAGTGGCAATCCCTGTTCTAATTAGAAGGAGTACTGGTGTCACACTTTTCATGAAAGAAAAGATTTCTAATAGTTCAAGTGTCAGGTAATGATAATTTTAACTGAAATCAACATTGGCAGGAAATTTGAATAAGGCTTTCATTTTCCATGTCTATCTGATTTGAACATATTATTTTTTAATACATCACAAAAATCTGGAATTTAAAAATAGTTTGCTGTGCAGGGATTAGAATGATCATATTTTTTTTTAACTTTTCAGAGTAAGTGGAGACCATCTGTCTATTAATTTTTTTCCCCAAGTTCTAACTGTAATTATTTTGTAGTATCACATACCTTCATATTTAATCATTCCACTTCTGTCAAAATTTATATTTTTAACTCATCTTAAGGGTATACAAAAAGATGGCTTAAATGTTTTTCTTGCTTGGTCAAGGTGCATCCTCAGTTCAAAAAACCATATCTGTTTTTTGTACACATCTCAGTTTAAATATTTGCAGAATGCAGTTAGCACAAAATTGACATTTATCATGAGACTGTTCTTGAAATATAAGATTTACTGAGCAATTTAGATGTGGGAGGAACCCAGCTTTCATCCTGGATGCATGATGTTCTGAAAATAGAAGTGGTATTTCCGATGCTTGCTTATGATCCAGCTAAGTTGATATGTGCTGGCAAGGGGGTTTGGGAGCTGCAAACATTTCTTATTTTCAGGATGTCTTTTCAATTTAAATCAAATCTCAGTTTCTTCCAGCTGACCATTAGATGATGGAACAATAATCCATTTGAGTTCTGAAACTTAAAAGAACCTGAGTTCCAGGAGAGTGGGGTTCTGCTAAGATTCATTTAAAAAATTTGTTTGTGATTGTACTTTCTTTTGCAAATACGAATATCACTTTCTGTCTTCTGAAAAATGTCTATGTTGTCTTCAAAATACTTTTAATTTGAAAAATAATAATACGGAGTCTTCTTAATTAGGTCTCTGATTGTGATAGCACACAGCAGGGCGGGAGGCATACAAGGGTAACTTACATGACATTTTTTCCCATGTATGCATCCTCAAGACTAGATCAAAATGAAGCCATATGTTGTTAAGCAGTCAGAGAGTGCTGTACCTGCTGGTATCATCCTTCTATTCCAAAAGCAGGTGCATTTTATTTTCATTAAAAATGAAAAGTGAAGATGTACAGTCAGGTACATGTTGGGTGGGACATATCTCTTCAGAAGATCAGCACTTCAGCCAGGGGAAACACTGTAGTTAAGGGCTGAGAGCTGCACTTCAAGTTCATGCTTTACTTTTCTAAACAGAGAAAGTTCATACTTTCTCTGCGCCCAGAAAGTTGCATGTAAAGGTTGAAGACAATGATCTTTTAGCATTTTTGTTAATTCATTTATTTTGCAGTTTTCAGCATGACTGGGTTTAAATTCTGGTTTATAGTTTATCCGATCTTGGTAACATTGTTTTAGGGTAATCTAGAAATTGGTTTCCTTTTCTCTCTATTCCTTTACGAAACACAAGTGTTTTTAAAATCATATTGAGATCCCAATATACTCCATCTTTTTGACATTCTGATGTAAAACCAGTGAACAGTCAAGATTGCAAGGCACCTGTGGAAGTGTCTGGTGCCAGCTCAAAGCAGGGTCAACTAGAGTAGCTTTCTCAAGATTGCATCCAGTGGGGTTGGCTCCACAACCTCTCTGAGCAACCTGTTCTAGTTAATAGCTATAAAAAAATTTTCTTCATGTTTAAGTGGATTTTCTTCAGTCTTAATTTGGGCTCATTGCTACTTGTCCTCTCACTCACTACCACTGAGAGGCCTGGCTCTTCTTTGCACCATTCCATCAGGTTCTTACACAAATCAATAAGGTCCCTCCAAGCCTTTCCTTCTTGAAGCCTTCACAGCTCTCTCAGCCTTTCCCTGCATGGCAGAGACTCAAATGCAGTTGTCATCTTTGTGGCCCCTCACTGGACTCACTCAAATTCTCTGTATCGTATGTCCTGAAGCCCAGAAGTGCCCACTGTGCACAACGTGTGGCTTCACCCATGCTGAGCAGAGGGAAAGGATCACCTCCCTCAGCTCACTGGCAATGATTTTCTTCATACAGCTCTGGGTCCTGTTGGCCACCTTTTACTGCAAGGTCACACTGTTGGTTTGTGTGCTACTTATTAACCAAAAAGACTTCTCTGCAAAGATTCTTTCTAGCTGGTTAGACCCCAGCCTGCACTGGTGGGATTGTTCCTCCTTAACCCCTTGTTGAACCTTGTGAGGTTTCTGTCAGCCCATTTCTTCAGTCTGTTGAGATCTCTCTGAATGGCAACACAATCCTCATGCCTCTCAAACACTTCTCACAATTTTTCATCATCTCTAAGCTTGCTGAGGCTGCACTCTGTCCTATTATCTACACAGTTAAATTATGATGCTCAAAATGCTCATCTCCACACTGATATAATTCATGTGGTATTTTCACCCCGCTGCCTTTCCCTTGAATTGATGAAGAGAGGCAATATATGTTAGGGAATAGATGTGCTGTATACAAACAACAAAAGACCATTTCTTAATTTCCTGTAGCCTCACAAGGGGCTACAAAACAACAGTTCAGATGTAAAGGATATTGGACTTGGAAACTTAGGTGAATCTAGTTATGAATACTGTAGAAATGCAGCATTTTCAGATGCAAGGCCTCATTTTGACTTCATTTTGAGCACCAAATGTATTAATTTTGGATCTGGCTCACTGAAAGGGAAATAACCTCTAGCAGCTGTTTCTGATTTTCACTATATTCATCTTCTACCTTACACGTGTAACATCTCCTAAATTTACTGTTATCTGTATTTGATCCCTAAGTACATATCTCATTCTGTTTAAATGTCCTCTTACATATTGCTTTATCAAATTTTTAGGAGATAATAGCATCATAAAATTACTGCTGTGGTACCTAATCTGTATTCTACATATGTCTATACATTGTAGTTCACAATTGCAAAGTTCATACTTAATGGACAATAAAAACATATTTAATAACTTTCTCCCTGGAAATATGATATTTTTACCAGAAATATTGGTTTATTGGTTATTCATTTAAGTAGGTTCTATTTAAATGTTTCTGTAGTTTTGTTTAGGCTACAAACTTCTTGGCCATAATTGTACTGACAGCTGTGGATCCAGTAATCCATTTGTATAAAAATCAAAGTATTACTCACAACCTTAAAGCTGAAAATTGATAAAATAGAATTTAGACATGGAAGTCAGAGAAAGATAGAAAAAATGTTTGTGACTGGAATATTTATAAGGTTAAATTAATTTTAAATGTGATTCACACTGTGATGTGAGGAGTGAGCATAGCTTCTTTAATTAAATAAATAAATAAAACAAAAATAAACCTCTTAGCTACTGATTGGGCCATATTCTAGTCTTATAGAATTATTCAAATATTATTGCTGCTGTAAGTATGTCTAGAACTTGCTACATAGACGTGGCCAATTTGTAGGGGAATTAGTTTTCTGACAGGTCTAGTAGCCTGTAGCTTCCACAGCCAAAGATGGTGGCTGTCAAGTGGATCACCTGCTGGTACACATGTCATGAGTGGGACCAGCAAGGTGAGCTGACCCTGGCTAGTCTGTTTGCCTTAGAAGCTGAGAGGAGTTTGTACTCCTAAGGCAGGCAGTGTTATTTGGCTACTACAATGCAGAGCATTTTAAGCACGTTCAGTTTGTTACTGAGCAGGAAGGAAATGGAAGTGCTCTTGAAGTCAGTGTGATAGGCTCAGAAAGGTGTAGCGGCAATAGCGGAGTGTCTGAGCTGTGGTCACCCTTGGCTGATGGCTCTGATACAGTAAGTTAGGCACTGGTGACATACATTGCAGTGGAGCAGTATGGAATCTGCCTGTTGGAGATTCCTGCTGGGGCATTTAAGGTGCTACATAGGACTGGGGCACATGGAGAAAGAAGGCTGACTTCAGGGCAGGTGTAACCTGCATCATTGTAGGGCCCGGCTTTTTATGGACACATCCAGGTAGTCAAGGCTTTCATAAAATAATGGGGCTGATGTTAGAAATTTTTTTGGATTAACAGAAAAGCTTGAGCCTTGTGGAAGAAAGTGATAACTACAGAATAACTGTGTGGTCAGCTGCTCCCATAAAGCTGAATTTTCCACACATAGTAATTATGTTAAGTTTCCTGACCTAGTTATACACTGACAAGGATTTTTTTTTTTTCCAGAAGTAAGAGTTTTTTGCTCAAATGCACACTTACAAAGGACTTGAAGGAGAAAGGGGAAGGTGCCCATCTTATGTCAGATAGCCTTTCACTTAGTTGATGCCACACTTTTGCTTAGCAGGTTGTTCTGCAGCTGTGAGAAAAGTGGCCCTATCTGTCACATGTATATCTTGTGTCAACACTCTAAAGAGTGAATTTCAATGAAGGCAGGCTTCTGGTCACAAGTTTCAATTGGTTTTCAGGTGATGTCACATATGTCTCATTGCCCTCAGCTGAAGAGGTTGTTGAAAGAATCCTTTCCTTTCAAATACGTTTCTGAAAATGTAACTCAGCCCTGAGAAGATGGTATCATGGCCTGCTGTTTCTGCTGTCCCAGTGACTCCAGGTTATACTTTCACAGGTTCAAAGCAAACATGGGGATTGCATTCACTTTCTGTTTTCCCTGTCTGCAATGCAATTTGAGACTGGATTTTAAAGGCAGCCAGACCTTCTTACATATGATGTCCTGGTTAGGAGGACACCAACAGTAATGCCAAGCACACTGTACAAGCCAGAAAAAACCACCTGCTTTTTCTAAGCAGCATTGGCTCTGGGTTTACAGGAGTTAAATCTATGTGTGGAATCTAAGTACTGGCATGTGCAAATATACCTGCTTCATGTACTTGGAATCAAGTTGCTTAATATACCAGCATTTTTAATCTCATGTTTTATGGACAACCTCACTTGCATAGTAATCTACCTTCTTCAACTCCTACTAATCTGAGTAAAATCTGAATCTAAAATCTGCTTAGGTAGAAATAAAAGGATCCATTAATTGTTTGCAATAAATATATTTATTCACTGGATAAATACTATTTGAGATTCCAGTGTGCTCGGTCTTGTCACAGGTTCCATTAAATGCTTATTGTAATAGGCAGGAGATGGGAGGAGAAGATAGTAATTCTGAAAAAAAGGAAACAGAACAATATCTAATAAAAAAACCCAAGGAACTCATGTAAAAGGTTTTCAGCTCTTTGAGTAGAGGTGCTAGGTAGCAGGAACATAGAAGTTTTGGGTTGGAGTGAAGAGGAATTAACTAGGCAGTCAGGCCACCCACCATGTGTACAAACACCGTGTGCCGTAGGAGAGCTTTCCCCTCACATAGACATACCAGGGAATCCTCGATCCTCTTCTGCTACTGGTGATGTGCTCACTCATGCACTTCGGTATTTCTGCATTCTGCCCAGCACCAGTTCAGCTCTGTGGGATCTCAGCACATCGTTCCCGATGTCCAGAGATGCCAGGAGAACCCTTGGGGGTCTCGAAAACCCTGGAATGTTGCCAAGAGTGCTTGGTGGCTTGATTTTGATCCATCCACAGAAGTAACAAGAGTCTGAGGACAAGAGAATCACTTTAGAGTAAAAGGTGTAAAAGAGACACATTTAGAGGGTGAGATATAGATTTTAAGGTTTTTGGTACAGGGGGGTTATGGAGACAAGATGGAGAGATCGGGGCGTGTCTTGTCCTTCTTCTTTCTTCTTCTTGTCCTCCATCTCCTGTGATGATGTTGGCACTTAGAGATTGGTTTCTGGTGAAGGTGCACTTGCCAACATGGGCGAAAAGCATTGGGAAATAAAGGTAAATATTGTATACGTAAGTTTTAGTATAAAAAGACATGACCGCCCCGTGGGTGGTCAGAGAGTGCCTGTGACTGCCTGCAAATCAGACCTCTGTTGGGCAGACAGAAAAATTTTGTAGATAAGAAATAATAAACAACCTGAAGACCGAAAGCTGAAGAGTCCAGACTCGTCCTTTGCATCGCGCCCACCAAAGAACCACTCTACCCGTGTCGGGGCAGAGACAGACAGCCGGACCCGACACAGCTCACCCTGTGAAAGGGCAGGTGAGGGTGCTGGCTGTCACACCAAGGTCACCTCTTGTCAGTGTCTCCAGCTTTGTGCTCTGCAGCTGCCTGGAACTGCCTGGCACACAGGGGAGTCACTCAGTCATGGAGTGCAACCTGGATTCCTGTGTAGGTTATTTTAATTATGTATTACTTCTTGAAAGTGCTTCTGCTCTTGTAAAGAGGACTTCACTGAACATGTCAGTCTTGAGAAGGCAGTCTTTATGTGTAAGATGGAAATTTTAAAGGTGTTATTGGCTCACAGTGCTGCAAAAGAACAGGTTTTCAAATTTTTCTTCAGTGGTGAAAACAACTAGACTAGACAAAATGACTAGAAAAATAGGACAGAAAACTTTTGGCCACTATTAGTGTGCATCACTGACATTTCACATGCAATTTTTAATAGTATTTCGTTTCAGACGGAGGTCAAGAAGTCCAGTCTTATCTAATACCAAAAGACTGCTTTAATACCTTTTTTCAGGTACTGATCTTGCCTCATTTTCAAACTGCCTGAATTTGTCTTGCATAGTTCTGTGCAAAACTGAATTCCCCCAAGACTGACTTCTGGGGAGTGCTGGGTTGTGTCTCACTTGCTCAGCTTCAGTTTAACACTGCCAATTGTCTCTTGTCTGGCTCTGTTTATGCACAGTGTTTGAATCTTGTACTGTTTCTCACTTTCTTTTTGAAGCTATTAACTTGGCAATGTCATCTGATAATGGGTCAAATGCCCAATGGAATTCCAGATGTATTAGATCTACTTTTCTTTTTATTTTACTCCATGAAAGAAATTGTGCTCTGTGAAACCTTAATAAAATCAAGTGCATTTACTTCTTTTCCTTTTAACTTATTAGCAAATTTTTAACTTTAGAAGCCAGCCTAGGCTTGAGTTGATAGTTTTGATTTTTTTTCTCCTTTCTTAAATAGGTATGATATTTTGTAATGTCTGTTTAGAAATTGCCACCCCCAGCTTGATGGAATAACAAAATTTGTGATTACATCTGCTTATTTCACTTATGGACTGGACACAGTATAGTTCATCATGGGACATTGAGTATACTGTATTATTAAATTTCTCCTTACCATTATCCCTGAGTAGAACACCATTCTTGTTGAAAACAGGCCAGATAATGCTTTTCTCTGTACAGATCACTTCTATTCCAGCTCATCCTAACATCAAAGCTGTTTTGCATTGAAGTCTAAACCACCTAGTTGTTGTGCACAGAGTTGTATTGAACTATATTTCTCAACACAAGAAATTGTTGGAATTGAGATTCTTAGAATTTTGTTTATCAGTTTTCATGTTTTCTTCATAAACGTTTTGCTTACTCACTGTTTTGAGTTTTTTTTAAACAAAAGAAAAATTAAGATCTGGATACAATTTTTAACAATTGAAGGCTAGGAATACCTCCCAGCCAGCACTCATTGATCTGGCTTTGAGCAGAGGTTTTGCTACATGATGAGCAGTAAAAATTTGTCTCTGCTCTTGACACTGACAGCCCTGAAGCTAACTTGCAAATACTGTTCTTCCTCAAAATGGCCACAAAACTCACTGTATTCTTCAGCAAAATTATTGTTTTCAACTCTTAGCTTTAGCATTTCTGTACTGTGAAAAATTAATTTTGTGAAGTCTAGAACAGATTTTATGTGATTCATATTCAGAGAGAAAAAAAAATCGGTTTCCTTGCTTTTCATATTAGCTCTGTTTTGCAGTGAGAACAGATTTAGCTTTTTGATTGGACTATTTCCAAGATGCACTGAATAAGTAATATAAAATCTCAATTTTACAATCAGCTTTTAAGCCTAGATTAAGATATTCAGGGAGAAAGAAGCTAAGAGAGTTAGTGAATGATGGCATAACTCAGTTGACAACCCCTTGAAGTTTCATTTAGTGTAATCAGAGAAAAGAAAGCTTAAAATAAATGCAAAGCTGGTAACTTCTATGTATATGTAGAATTTCTGAACATGGAACATGGTGATTTAGATGGGCATGAAGAGGAAAATATTACTTAGTGGCATGAGCTTTAGTGAAAACTAGTGGGATTCTGGATCTACATGGCTTGGGAAAGAAAAAATTTTAATTAATTGTTTTGAACAAGTAATGTTGAGGCATCCTAGAGAGGGATTTGCATAGGTAGCCAAGAACTCAATTTTCTTATGGTTCAGTAACCTTTTCACCAAAACAAAGAACTTTCAAAGAATTGTATCTGGCAATGTAAAGCTCAGCTAGTTATTTGAGATCTGGGTTTCATTCCCTTGTCTACTGTTTCAGCAGTCAGCAGAGAAAAGCAGTGATTTTATTTAACCAAATATGGTTTAACATTTTTCTGCATAATTGTGCAGACTTTATAGAAAGTATTTGATGGTCCCGTGCACAGGATGAGGATCACTGCCCTATCTTAATGCTTTAAAGTTTTACAACTTTCAAATTTGAAGTGCTTTGAGGACTGCAGTCAGTAGAATTTTGTTTTATCAAACAAGCCATCTCAGCAGTTGAATTCTTTTATTAAAATGTTCTTAGATGTGAACTCAGGTGCTACCATGAGTGACAGACTAATTGGTCTCTTAAATATTTACAAGTGATAAAAGCATATAGCTAAGCCTCCTGCGTTGTTTTTCAATGCAATGTGAGAACCTGTAATATTTGGGAATATAGTCACTTCTTTAATATTTGCCACATTTGCATTTGAAAACTTTACAATAAATAAGTAACAGACAGCTTTCACTACTTTTCCAATTTACACTCTGCTTTGGTCTCCCCATTTTGTGGAGAGAAAGATGGTCTTTTTTGCAGGTTAACGGAGCAGTGATATGGAATTCAAGGGTATGCTTTTGTTTTTAATGATTATTGGTAAGATTGCCCAAAGCAGGCCACAAGAGTTAGGAAAAAATTTGCAATTCAGCTGTAGCAATATCAGCTGCATGGCAGTAGGTGCAGATGGGGAATTTGGTACTTGCTTCAATATGCAGACAGTGAGCAATAGAGGGGTTATAGAAAAGCCAAAAAGAACAAAGAAGTGTCATGTAAAATTTCCAAAGCTGACTGAGCGCTTGTGTTTGGATCTGATCAGAGTTTTAGTCTAACTCTGGCTACTGGAGTACATCCCTTCATGGCTTACCTGGTTGGCAAACCTTCGGGACTGGATCAGGACATAAAGTTTTGTTGCAAAGTAATTGCAACAAAAGAATTCAGTATTGAAATGTGTAGATTATATATTAAATTAAAAGATTTAATATTTAACTGTCTTGTAAGACTTCATGTTCTGGATGTAAAGAATATAAGTAGAAAGATGATTTCATCCTTTTGTTAACAAAACAAAATTTCAAAGGATTGGTTCAGTTGTCTAGTAACTTTCACAATATTTTATATTGTAATATTCTTCTAAGAATAAAGATGATTGAAAATAATATTTTTTTCAGCATCACTAGTATGATATCTGTAAGATATTGTCTTCTTTATTCTAAAAAAATATCCTTTTACTCTTTAGGAATATTTTTTTTAATGCCTGTATATAATTTTTAAAAATACAGCATATTTCTTACATCTGTCTTTGCTAAATGTCTGACCTATGAACCTGGTTTTACTTGTGTCGTGTCTCCTGTGTTGTATTCCTTCTGGTAGGCAATGAATAATGGAAGAAATATTATTTTCATAGGGAACTGATTCTTGTTTTCCCCTCTGCACCTTAGTGGTGGAAAAAGCCAGAATAAAAAGACTGTGCTTACAACAATGCTCCCAATCTGTCTAAAGGTTACATTTACTTTTTGTCAGCTTGCATTAATATAATTTTAGTCATTTTCAGTAATAAATGTGTGATTAAAGGTTATCCATATAGCTAAGTAGCTGTTATTACCATGTGCCATTTTAGTTGCTTGGATAATTTGTCAACTCTATATATAAACAGACAGTTTACAAATAAGAACTTTCACTCCTGTTGTTAAAATCATAAACCAATAGCAATTTTTCATGGATTGATCCAGCTGCTTATCACCCACCTAACAGACTCAATTACCTTTATATTCATCTAACATTTTAGGTTAGAAAGTAGTTTTCTGTTGCCTTTATGTTCATCCACTGAAATGTAAATGTTCCACTCATCAGTTCTTGCATACATTTTTCTTGATACTGGCTGCTTCTAGAAAACTCTGTTGCCTGTGTTTCTGGAGGTATCAGTTATGTGTGGATACTGCTCTGTAACAATCATCACTTTGGCAGCATCACAGATTAAGGTTATTTCAAATACAGAACTGGAGGCACCATCCTGGGCTGCCCTTCAGTTCCTTGAAGCTGGAACTAATATCAGCTCTTTCTAATAAACTTACCAACCAGCCTTCTAAGAGCAGAGTGAGTATAGTTTTCACACCTCAACTCAAATTGTGTGGGATTGGCTGCTTCTGTGATGTTTTAATACATTTTTTAAAGTTCCATCAAAAATTTCAGTGACCAGCTTGAACTTGTTTGCCCTTATCCCATATGTGCTTCCTCTATTTCTTTTTCTCCTGTTCTTCAGCCTTGCTAAATTATAAAAGCCAGATGTGCTCCCTTCTCAGACTTCAATTCTTTCATCTTAATTCACCAAATTCTTCTGATTTCACCTTTTATCAGTCTTTATTTTCTCTATTAAAAAAAGATAATTAACTGAACAAATGCTGAACAGCAGAATACTGATGGAGTCTTCCACGTGCCTTGCTAAATTACATTCAGGACAGTACTTCAAAAGTAGCCCACCTTTAAGTGGGGACTGGACCAAATGATGCCGAATTCTCCCGTAAAAAAGATCAACAAAATCTTTCCTGCTTCCTGTAGAATCTGCTTCTGTTTCATGGGAGGGTTTCATGGGAGTGTTTAATGAGAGTGTTTCATGTTCACACATCTGGTGGAGAATATGGAAACAAAAGACAACCTATAAGGTGTGGGTGACCACCATGCAGTCTCTTCAGTGCCAAATTCAGACAATATATTGACACTGAGACTATTCTTTGTTAGTTCCGACCACTGTGGAGGCACAGTAGGAGTTTGCTTCTTGGCTCCAACAGGCATAAGCTGCAGGGAAGGAAGTAGCTAAATAAAAAGAAGAAACATCCTGGTTCTATATTTTCTTCTGTAGAGGGGAAAAGGAATGCAAAGACAAGGAAAGAATTGTTTACAAGGAAAGAGGTGGAGGTGAGAGCCCTGTGAAGGGAGGTTTCTTGGAAGCAGCTGAGTGAAGCTAATGTGAAGAGGCTGTAAGGGAGAAGAGCTGGGGAGGGCTGTGATGTGTGATTTCACAGTGACAGGCTCTGTGTTTGTGTATTGGGAATTTCCTGCATGGAGTACACTTTCTTCAAGGTAGAGGCCGTCTGGCTTCTGTCTGCTTTATTTCCCTAAGGAAGTGCTGAATTTAAAATGAATCATCCCTTCAAAACATTGAGAAAATCCCTTTCTATTATTTACCAAGGACAACACAGAACAAATATTGTAGCTGAAATAGTCATATAAAGTGTGATCATACTTTACATAATTTACCTAGAACAATGGTCAGCATGAGGCTCTCAGCTTAATCTTCATGTTAAGGATTAGCTCTTCTGCAGAAGGAATATCCTTGTGCAATTTGTTGGTATTGAAAAGACAAGGAGCTTCATGTTACTAGTTCTGTGTCTTTTTTACCTGCTCTAGCAGTTAGCTGTCCCTAGGAAAAAAAAATTACAATGTCTTCATTTACAGAAGTGGGTTTCCTTAAAGGAATTTCATGTACATTACACCATATACATTTGGAAATGAATGTTATGGTACAAAGGACCAGAACCAAAAATGCACTGAAAAAATGTGTTGTAATTCTTATTTGTAGGTGACTGTCTCCACGCATCCATGGTTTGAGTTAACACCCAAACCACAGTGCTCATACAATGCATAGGGAACTGTGTGCCTCAGAAAAGAATCAATCTCGTATTCACTGAATGTTTCTTTCCCAGCATCAAAACACGGGTTGTTTAAGGCACCTTACAAGAAATTCACTCCTGCTCCTTGGTCTTCAGTACCTTTTTCTGCTCCACTGGGAAAATACCTTTCCTCAGTGCTAAAGTGTGCACGCTTTCCCCGAAGGCATCTTTCAAAACTTGGTGTGAAGGAAATGTAGCTGTGGTGGTGTCTTTTATAATGGAGTTTCTTAACCAAAATAATGTATTGTTTTCTATACAGAATAGAAGTTTCAATAGGAAAGACAGGGAGTAGCCCAATGGTTACATTGAACTTAATCACTGCTTTCATTTCTCACAAAATATTGTAACTGGTTCCATCACATTGTGCACGACTGCTTTAATAACTAAACTTTTGGAATAAGAGGGAGGAGGGAATGAAGAAACTAGACCCCACTTTATCTTTTAGGGCATGGTACTGTTTTCTTTAAAGCATGGCAACAACTATCCTACTTTTTGTGCAATGTTGTCAATAAGGCATGCTTGAAGAACACAGTTTTATGGGTACTGATAGGCTGTGGTGTGATTTAGACACCAGACTGCTCTGTTGCCTTAGGGCAGAGATGATTCTATCTATCCACTATTGATTTCTCTAATTTGCCATTTCTGATTCTATTTTAGATGCTTATTGAGTTTGGATCAGATCCAAATACCACCACTGGGACTGAAGGAATATCACAGTATGCTGCTGTCTAAACTGCTCTGCTGTGTAGAAGCGGCAAAAATTTAAATTTTAAGATGGCTGACCAGTGAGCTCATTGCTGACTGAGGAGGTGAAGGAGAGAAAGAAGAGCTGAGCTCTTCCCCCTGGGATGCAGAGACAGAGCACACCCGGGAACAGTTCAAAGCTGTGTCAGGAGATGCTCAGACTGGGCATGAAGAAGCATTTCTTTACCAAGAGAGTGGTGAAACACTGGAGCAGGCTCCTAGAGAGGTGCTTGAGGCCCCAAACCTGTCAGTTTAAGAAGCTTTTGGACAATGACCTCAATAATCTGCTGTATAAGCTTCAGTCAGCCCTGGAGTGGTTAGGTATTTGGAGTCAATGGTCATTGTAGGTCCCTTGCAATTGAAATATTCTAATTCTATTCTCTTCTAAATGTGTTCCTGTGTACCTATGTTCAGTTTGGGAAATGAGCTCTTTTCTCAAATAAAAATAGGTTTGAAGCAAACCAGAAGAACTAACATTATTAGCAGAAATCCAGCCTTGAGCTAATTCCTTCTTATTGTGAACCATCATCCTTTTTCTTAATTAATTAATAATGGGAAATTACAAAATTAAGTAATTTGGTTTGATTTTGGCTTCTCTAAATAAGAACAGAAGAGTGGCTGTATTGATTCCAAACCGGGGTCTATCCAGCCCAGTATCCTGGCTGGAATGCTTAAGGGCCTGAAAGGGACATCAGGGGAAGAGTGAGAACAGGGCAATCACACAGTGCTTGTTTCCCTAATGTTGTTGCTGTGTCCAAGTTTAAAGTTAAATAAATACACCAAGTACCTATTGCCCTCTAAATTCTTTTCCTTAGAACAGCAGAGCTTCGAAGGCTTCCACTCTGAAGGAATTCTCTGTGTTCACTGTCATGCCAGGTCTGTCTGCGGAACTGAAGCTAAAGGAAACTGGCTGGTTGCAAGTGAAGTAGCAAGTGTTCCCTCCCTAGGTGACCAAGTCAATTCAAAACCGAAGTAAATGGGTTTTGGGGGGTTGGTCTGTGTGAAATTAATTCAGTAACAAAATAAAATTTACTATCATTGATGGTCTTGTAGACCATTTCAGGAGTGATGGTCAAAAACTATGGGGAAACAGGCTGTGTTATGCTTTATCCATTAAATAACAGCCTCTGGCACCTGCTTTGCAAGCCCTTTAGCAGGGCACTGTGTGGAATGCAAGGCTGCTGCTGCCTTTCCATGCATGCTGTGTACTTGAACAGTGTTCTTAGTGGTGTAGCACCTGAATTTTAAATCACATTTAAATAAGAAGAAACAGAACACTTTTATTAAGCACAATCAGCATAAGGAAATTGAATATAAATAGGACCAAAGCAGTGCAAAAATTGTTTTTAAAGGAAAATCATGTAAATTTCTGCAGGTATTAAATGTAGAGGAAAGCATTGATTCTTGAGACCTGTTTAGAAATTTGGCTGCAAATATTTCCCTGTATCATTGGAAAGAAGTACAAAACTTTCACAGCACAGCCACAAAGTTCTGCTATTGATTTCATAAAACCTAGGGAATAACAATCATTTTTCTATGAAAAAAAAATTAGACAGTTTTCTTTCCCTGCAGGAACTTGAAGCGAGGCTATTCTAATAAAGGTGGGAATTAACCACCTGAATGGTTTCCTGGCATCTGCAGCTAAGAACTTTGTCATCATTCTGAAAATCAGTTTGAAATTTCCAAGGTATAAGAAAGCAGCCATCAGTAAAATATGTGTGGGTTTGTGGGGGTATTGTTTATTTATTTTGGTTTGTTGGACTGGGTTTGTTTTGTTTTTTTTTTTTCATTTTCTGGGATCATTGTAGGGAATTGGATGAGGTTTGTTGGAACATCAAAAAAAAAGGACTTCTTGATAGGGCAGCCAGGTTGATACCACAGCTGACTAATAGAGTGATATTCAACATTTGAGAGAGCCTACAGTGTCACATTTATAGAGGTGAAGGGAGTGCCTACCAATGTCATAGATTTTGATGTTATTTTAAATTGGCCTCAAAACCCAAAAGTTGCTCTTGAGGATTGTTTTTTATTATGGCAATTTATTGAAGGGTTGGTACTTTTTTGCAGGATTATTTAATGTAAAATTTATTCTTAGGTTGTTTGGTTTTTTCCCCACCAGATAGTTGATACTAAAAGTTGTTTACTATTTTGCAGATAACCTAAAATGTACTGATGATTTAAAATTTGCTTCTCCTTTGCTTTAGATGGAATATTAGTTTTTCATCCTCCTTGCTTTTTGTGAAATGCTTCTGGATCTTTTTTCTTCCACCTTCCACAACAAAAAAACAATTTTAAAATCAATGAGACAATATCTGCCTGTAATTATATACAGCAATGGTTGTGTAGCTCCATTGTAGAAATAATTTAAAAGACCATGTGCTGATACAACTCCTTGTAAAATCCTTTCATAGCTTTTCTACAGTAGTGTTATATATAATTTCATTAATTGTTTTGGATATAATTTCATTAATTGTTTTAGAAAACAAGAAAAATATTTTGGTGTAGCAGATAGCTATAGCACTTTTTCAAAAAATGAGTGACAACTGTAAACTGAATGACTTCACACTAAGGAGAGGCACACAAACATTTCTTGGGTAATTAGAGGAATACAAAAGTGTGAATTTGTCCTGGCAGCCTGTATGCAGGCTCAGTGATAAAGCAAGGAGTGTGCCAGCAACAGTGAATGAAAGAAACCCTACCTCCCTTCCCAACAAGAATTGAGTTGCTCTGCTGTGGTGTTCTTCTGGGGAGCAGCAAGGCAATGAATAACCATAACTGCTTTGGCCTGCTGTGCATGTGCACTGATGTATTTTGGTGCATGTGGTAAGAGCAATGAATTTCTGCAGGCTGCATAGTAAATACCATTGCTGGAGCAGGGTGTGCAGGGCAGTGGAGCTCCTTCTTGCACTGAATGGTTCTGAACTTATCAAGGTTCAGAACCATTCCTCTGAAGTGGGCCTGGTCTCACATTAGGCCATGTAATGTCTAAAACTAAACCCAAGGGATGCTGCAAGTATTGCTGTGGCCAGGTAGTGTGCAAAATGTGTCTTGGGCTGGGGTTTGGTGTAAATTGCCTTTGCCTACCATTGTCTCTGCTGCCAGTGCCACAGGCACACATCCATCTTCTAGGAGTTCAGCTGAGCCCAAGGTGCCCTTGCTGCTTCCCAGCACCTGCTTTGGAAGTGAATCTTTGGGTGTTTGGGTGTGTTTGGGTGTTCGTACAGGCCCTAACAGCAACACAGTCTGAGGGTGTCTCAGGCAGCTTTCCTTCTGCCAAAATACTCAATAGCATTCCCCACCTCTGGGTTACCTCCCCTGACGACTTTGGTTGCTTTTATAGAAACATGGCTGGTGAATGTTGTCCAGGAAAGCATTATTTTGGTGTCATGTGGAGCATTCACTGCTACACCTCCAAAACTGCTTTTGACTCCTGTAAATTGCTGGGAGGGGCATTTGATGGTCTTCTGTAACTCACCTTGCTATGTAGGTGCTGGCTGATCTTATCATGGTGGATTCCTATCAAGTCCATCATGAAGGGGCACCCGCTTCTTGTTTAACTTGATTTGAGGCACAGGAAAAATGAAGGCTCCCTGGTTTGTTGCTTGTTTATGGACAAACTGTAGGTCAGTCTGGGATTTTTCTGTTTGAAAAGGGGTGAACTTGATGTACAGAGCTGCTGGTAATAGTCAGACATCCTCAGATGGCTGTAGAAAATCTGTGTTTTTGCAATGCTCTGTGCTGCTGCTGTTCCCTCACTGTGCAGAGGCAGGTAGAGCTCCCCAGGTGATGCTCCCCAAAATGAGCTCCCTGCAGGGTGCTGTGCTCATTTGCCTTTCGCCCTCCCCATATGCAAGGGCACACACAGAGGGTTCTCATTGCTTTGGTGCTTTTATGACATTTGTGTGGAAATGGGAATGTGTGAGTTCAGCTGGAATCAAGATGACTCTTCTGTGGATATTTACTTTCCTCATTCTTGCCTAGGGAGGTAAAACAATTTTTACTGGAATATTTCATTTCCTAGGTACTTATTAAAGGTAAAGCTTTAAGCACAATGTAGTGCATCCTTACAGAAGATAGGTTCATTAGCTTAAACATTAACATCAAGAACTAAACATATAACAATATTCTTCTTAGTGTTTTGCTCATATGTTTGGGTTTTAGCATTATCTTCTCATTCTTAAGTTATTCAGCTTCCTTGAGATTTTCCTTCAATACATTGAGTTTTCCAAAGGCAATATAAGCATAGAAGAATCAGGTTTTGCACAGCTGAATAGTGATGGAGGATTCTTTCTGTAAGTCAGGTAGAGTTAATCAGAACAGTAGTCTTATTTATACCTACAACATTTGAACTACAAATAGGATGCACTGAATACCAAAAATAAAAGAAGAATAAATAAATTCCAATTATTCTTCTAAGTTTGGGTTAAGGGATGTAGTAGTTCTACCTACTTGAGTTCTCAGGTCAGTCGTTTTTTATGGTAGGATTTTCTAATGCTATACCAATGTAGTTCTAGTTAAAATCCCTCCCTCAAACTCTTAAAGTGGGCTCAGGTTCCCATAGCTCAGAACAGATTGATAAAGAACTTTATTGCTCATCTAGCTCAGTCAAAGATACTAATGTTTGCAAACTTACATAATGAGGCATATAAATATTGAGAAAAGTGGTTGCTAATGCATTTTTTCTTTATAAAAAAAATATGAAGCAAAAATATGTTTTGCTGAACATGCTGAAAAAAATTATTAGGACAATACTTCTGTTAATTATTGTTTTTTTGTCTTTTCATGTATTTGATGTAACTATACAGTCTATTGTACTGATCTCTTGTGCAGCTGGGAAACACCAGAAAGAAAAGGACAGAAAAGTGTGCCCTTTTATTCACTCAAGCAGATTTGGCACAGTCGTGACACAGCCTAAAGGCTTCCTGCACAAACAAGTCAGGTTGCCTCAGTCAGGAATCTTTTTCAGGCCAAAAGCAGGGGAAGCTCAGTTAAAAAAGGGAAAAAGGAGAAATAAAGAGTATTTAGATTAAACCTATGGCAAATTCTAATAAAGTTTTCTAGTGAAACCCTTTAAATGTTTGTTTGCAAGGCTCTGGCATTGAATTCCAACCAAGAAAAGGCAGCTTCAATATCCAACCGTACTGGATTGTTATAAAGCTAAAAAACATGAATTTAACTAAGGAAAACAGCACTCTTTCCATACCAGAATATACTGATATCTTTGTAGGAGCAAATACAACTTCAATAGAGAATCAGAGAATGTTTTATGTTGGAAAAGATCTTTGTGACCATCAAGTCCAAGCATTAACCCAGCACTACCAAGTCCACCACTAAACCATGTCCCCAGGTTTCACACCCACACATGTTTTAAATACCTCCAGGGATGGGGACTCACCACTGCCCTGCTCAGCCTGGTTCATGTTCCATATGCTGAATAAGAAGGTAGCATTAGGATAAAAATTCTGATGGTGTTTCTGCCATCATGACTCTAAAAGCTACATTATTTATTGAAAGACCATTACAGTACTGGTGAGGAGAAGCATGACTAAAATTGGAAAAGTCAAAATGGAGTGAAAATTCATTGTGATCCTGAGATTAATATGGATACTGTACAGTGTTTCTGTGGAAGTCAGACAAGTGGTATTGAGGATTACTATGAATCAGCCATAAGTGATTCATTGAACATAATGACCTTTGTTAAATTTTGTACAAGTTTGCTACTTAAAATGGGCTAAGCTGGAATTCCTGGAAGTGGTAATTCGCTCTTTACGCATGACTTGATTTTCTTTTCTAACTTACTTGGATGAGGTGGCATATGCTTTTACATCATGGTGTTCTTGCCAGCAACATCTAGTAATTCATTCTGCCAGCAAGAATGCCACCTGAGATATTACTTTTTTTTCTGGCTGGTGAGGTGATATCTGTCACAAAGAAATCTGGATACTGGAAGAGGGACTTTGGAGTGGAAAGTAGTACATTACTTATTATGGATTGTGCTAATTACAGAAGGGAAGATTGCTCTCAAGTCCCAGTGTGTCAGATGAAGCTGCAGTTATTTAGTACATCTGAAGATCAGACAAAAGGAATGTAAAATTGGAAAAAGTGTTATTTCAAAAAAAGTCACTGTCCCTAGTCACCACTAGGACTTAATTTCAAAGGTAATTTAAATTAAAGTAATTTCATCCAGTTCAACACTTTGCAGTTATTATTGTTTGTCTGAGGACTCTGGCAACGCCTATCTTCAATATTGTTAATTTCAGTGGACTTGAATGCAAGAATTTTAGTTCACTATCTCATCAAAGGACTGGTTTCTTAATCTATAACATCTCACTACTGTGAGTCAATATAAACCACAGACCGTCGATATTAGGAAATTTATGATGATGTATAGATTTGAACTTGCCATGTTAACATTTATGATGCCAGGTAGAAATTAAAAGTTCTTTTAGAAATAGTTTTGTGTAAATTAGACAATAATTTTTTTTTAACACTATCAAATCTGGTAAATAATTTGCATAAGTTCTTTACTGTAAAAATAGACCTCCACAAGGAAGCATGTAATTTCATTTACATTGCTATTGTTCAGAACATAGATAGTAGGAGGTATACTGATATATTCATAAGTGATCCAGCATTTGCTGGGAAGAGGGAAAACAATTAGAGATTTAAATCCTTTTATTAATCCAAAAGAGCATTTTGTCTCAACATCATAAAATAAATGAAAAATAAATTGTTGGAAAAGTTAAAATAATTTCAGTCTTTGTTTTTTTCTTTTTTTTTTAACTTATGAGTGCAACAGATAATGTTGTTCTCCCCTAAAAGTATCTTACAAAAATGTACAGAAAAATCTTTTAGTCATAGGTGTAATACTCAGTTCACTGTTATCAAAAGAATGGGTAGCACTGAGTAACTTGAATCCTTTTTGTATTCTTGTCATGTGAGAAAAACCTATATTGAAGCATAAACAGAGCATGCCTTGGAGGAAAGTGTAGTCATTGCCTAATTGAATATACAATTTATTTTATCATTCATTTGAATGTATCTTTCATTTTATTGGGAAAAAAAAACCCTACCTAATCCATCCTCTGGTGTGCATGCTCATTATTTTAAAATTAAGACCTTCTGTTGCTTAAGTGCTTGTACATAGAAGCACAAACACATCTAAATTTACTCTCCTGTGTAGGTCAATTGAATTAACTTGGCTGCACATTTGAATAATATAAAAATGCACATAATAATCAGTAGAACCAGGACTCGTAATTTCTTTCAGAAATCACATGTAACTATTCACTTGAGAAAGCAATTTATAATTTTCTTGATAAACATGGAGAATCAGACAAATGAAAGGATCCAAAACGTTGAAGAATGCTAATGTTTTTTTGAAATAGTGTAGTTTGTATATCAAGACCAAGACGCCAATTTCTATATGCATGATTGAAATTACTTGATAAAGAAATAAAGATGCTTCCCTCCAGCTGAGTGAATGATGTCATTAATTAAAAATATATATATAAGTCATTAATTAAAAATATATATAAAATTATGTATTCTAAATACGTTTTTTATTCTTAAGTGTCTTCTCTTAAATCAGTTCCTTCAGAATAGATTTATATCTGAATATTCATGGCACACTACAAAACAATTTAATTAAAAATGATCACGTTTTTCTTTCTCTTTCCAGTTCAACAGAAGAGCAGTTTCACTGGCAAACACAAGGTAATGTACCTATCTACATATATGTATCACTTACATTCTCTCCCAGAAAGATCATTTTTACCTAAAGAAGATGGAGGGAGAAAGCACATTCATGTATGTGGAGGTTTTTGTTGGGGTTTTTGTGTGTTTTTTCTCATTGCTAGTGGGTGAAAATTGTACTTAAAAAGTGACAAGATTTGGCGAAAGTTTTTAGGATTGACAAAAAGCACACTGAAACTAAGTAGAGTTTTGAGAAGGGGCATTGCTAAATATGTCTCTGGCTTTTTTTACTACTAGACCTAAATATTCTCATTTTGCTTTTATTAATCCAACGCCACACTTTCAAAGGATGGCACAATTTTCAGTATGGCCAGCGTCCTGGGAATGTGTGGCCTCCATTCCTTCATCAGCTGTGAATGCTTAGTCACATAAAACTGGTTTTAGCTTTTGTCTTGTATATGGCTTTACCTTTTTGGCCTTCTTTTACGTTTTTATGTTGTTAATTTCATTACAGATGGTCAGAAGGATATAGAAGATGAACTCACCACTGGTCTGGAGCTGGTGGACTCCTGTATTAGATCACTGCAGGAATCAGGGATACTTGATCCACAGGATTATTCAGCCAGTGAAAGTAAGTTGCTAGAAATATATTTTCTAGAACTCAAAAATTTCTTGCTTTAAAACTGAATGCATGTCTTTAAGTGCTGCTAGTTTTTTGGGGGAAAAACAAGCACATGAAATATATTTAAATATATTTTAAAAAAATTTTAAGGAAAATATTTTCTAATTGCAATGCTGCTGCACTATACTATAAGGTCATGTTACAAAACTTCAGCATCGCCACCATAAAAACAACATTCAAACAGCAATTTTTCACTATCCAGAGGTAATAAAATGAAACATACTGGGTGGCTGTGAGGAAGTCTGATTGTAACCACTTGGCCAGGTAGCTGGTAACTCCTTACAACTAAAATTTTCTTGTGGACACAGAGGCAGAAGTAAGTGAACTTAAAGATGATGCACAGAACGGCAGCTGGAGCAAAAATGTGAAGTCTTGTCTCCAAGGTTGGCTCACTGGTCACTTAGCAGCTATGCAGTGAGTGGATGGATTGTTGGCTAGAACCAGCCACTGGGGAAGGGAATCAAGGCTACACAACAGCAAAAGTGATCAAGGGACATGCCACTCAGTGTGTTTGTAGAGCAGATGTCTACCAACAGTTGTGCTCATGAGTCATACCAAGACTGTTTTCCAGCATGTTAACTGGTCTGTTATCAGATGTAGCACTAGATGATGGAAAAGCAGGTTAATTCCCTAGATTCCTTTCTTTTTTCTCAGGCTCCTATCTCATATTCTGTCTCCATCTGCCACAATATAAACCCACATTCACTTCTCTGCGGTTCCTGACACTGGCTTTGTTTTTTTTTAGTATTCCTCTACATCTCATTCCCTCTTTCTCAGTTGATCCCTGCTACCCAGTACCTTCTGACTGAGTCACATCTTTGGAGGTAGCTGCCCAAATTCAGCTTTCTTGATATCAAAAGGGAAAATCTCCCCTGCATCTGATGAAGTTGATGAACTGTGACAGCCACCTTCTTCAAAGCATCTCTAGCAATGACAAGTCATCACCTGAAATATGATCATCAGGTGACAGAAGGAAGACATTGCACATTGGATACAGAATTTTATTTTTTCCAGAACACTTTTCATTATTTTAAAACAAGGTTTGCTGTCAAATTAAAGCTGACGATCCTGGGACAGTAGAAAATGTTTCATTTTTCATGTGCACAAGATTTCTGGGCCAACAGTGTCACTAACACTTTTGTTATGGTTTTGCTTAATCTGAACACAGTCTGTATGATTGACATCTGTTAAGATGTTGCTTGATCTGAACAAAATGGGGAAAATGATGAAAATCCTTGGTTTTTTCTTCATTTGGGGGTGAGGAGAAACAAAACAGACTAGCATGATAAGGATTGCCTTCAAAATGTGATACTGTGATAAAAAGATTAAACTGAGTAGATGGCAATAGAGGAGATTGAGAGCAGAGTGGGGCCAACTTGTATGGAGAACTGCCAAAAACTGGCTTAAGAGATGGAAACTAAGAGAAAAATATTGGAAAAAGATGAAGATAGTACATGGAATGAATTCTGTGTACATGAAAAAAACTAAAGACATTTCTGGGGAGCATCAAAATAAGCTAAAAGATAAACAGGAATGCAGATAGAAAGAAAAATAAAGAATGTGGGCAAATGGAAAATGGGGATGGAGAAGAGGAACAATAGAGATAGATTTGTAGGGGGTCATCAGGAGAGGAACTGAGGTTTGTTGAAGCAGGAGGTCGATACAGAATATTGAAAGCAGAATTTGCTTGGCTGGATGATTTGTTTTTGGAGCAGGAGCTAAGTGCAAAGAAAGGGGACAACCGGGTGATGAGAATGACAGCCCAGAAAAGGAAAAGTGGTATCATTATGGACAGGACAGTTGCTGTCCCTAAGAAACATAGGTTTGGAGAGAACAGGCAGGTGCATGTGCTCACAGGGAAGCAGGCTTCCCTACAGGGCTGCAAGCTTGATCTTCTGCATTGTCAGGAAATTTTATAAAGCCTTTTGTCACAGTGCCGTTATTCCTCTGCTCTGGGCTCAGCTTGTAATAAAACTAGATTGCTATTTGCCATTTATGGGTTTAATTAAGAATCAGATCTATATGCCAAAGCTAACAGTTGCAGCTCTGCTAATCACTCATAAATATAATTGGGATGTCATATACTGGATTTTTTTTTCTGGTTTGGAGGACTTTTTTGAATTTCGAGTAAAATGTTACGAACACATCAGACAGGTAAAATTTTACTGTGTTTTAAAAGTCAAAAGTACAAAAGTCAAGACTGTACAGCATAATTTGAATTTCTTATGAATTCATTAGAAAACAATTATTATCATGCTCTATTTTGTACATTTTCTATCCATGCCTAAGTTACCCCAAGTTGAGGCTCAAATTGCAACAGCACACTAGAGGGGAGAGTGCTTCTGACTTCTGTAAGCAACGAGTAGAACACACATACACAATGAAAACAAAAGTCTCATATTTACTTAATATTTCGTTGTGTCCCTCCTTTGTGCCCTAGAGCTTTCCTGTTATAGTTGTGAAATCATTCAAAGTATTTTCTGCTGATACTTAGTTTTAGGTGTTCCCAGTTAGGTGTGCTGAGAACAAACTGTTGTAACAGAACACTGTGGGAGCACAGTCTCAAATATTTGAAGCATAATACAAAAAGGAAGTTTAAAGCCCACTCTGTAATGTCTCAAACCAGTATTTGCATTTCCTAGACACTTCAGTTCTTAATCCTTTCAATTTTGAAATAGGAAATGAGATCTATATAAATGTCTCACTTTACAGGTATTCCAAAAGTCACCATGTGTGATGTATCTGAAGTAAACATTGAGTGCTGTAGAATTATCCACCAGGATGCTATTGTTTGTTTTTTCTTTGTATTGAACGTTTTTCAATGGAGACCTGATGTGGTGCAGTACAAACCACAGAACCATTTTGCATTGTGTGCACTGGCCATAAGGACGGAAGGAGGTGAAGAGCGATGACTCAGAAAAGGAAACTTAGTCTGGCATTTTCTAACTTTTGAGCTCCCAATTTGACAATTATACTTCTGTTTACTTCTCTGCAGTTTGACTGCAAAACTGAAAACTGTATTTTAAGTAACAAGACTGACTCTGAGGAGAGCATTTCCTGCCTGCCATGCATTTGAAGCAGATTTTTTGAAATCATCCTATGAAAGCCTGCCCAGTGATGTGACCACAGCTTCCTTTTCTGAACTGTGTGCATCTAGTCTAGTGACTTAATCTATCAGTAGCCCTGCCTTTGGAGAGGATTAGTGTGCCTCTACTCAGACTCTTTACAATTTGGTTTCACGCACTCTGATTTTCTCAGACTTAATTGTAAAAAGTTGTCACATAGCAGTGAGCTGTTATAATACTCTAAATCCCAAACATCACTTCACATGTGCTATTCCTTTAGTAGCAAATAAAAGCTATGAAAAAAAGGCTAATGGGACAAGTCACATGAAAGGGGCTTACACAGGAGGGCCTCTGGATTGCTAATAGAGATGCTCACTAATTATCTTTACTGAGTGTGAATCAGCAAATTTAGAAAACCTTAGGTATATAAAACTTCTTTATTTGGTGAAATGAAAGCAGAGTGGTCATTGCTTTTAAAGTAATTATTATCAAACAGGCAGATTCATAACTGCTGCAAGCTCTCATACGAGCTTCCTGTGGTGGAGCTGACCCTGGGACAAGGTTATATGCCACCAAGGAGAGCTCCTGCACTGTCCCCCACCTCTTTCTTGTGTCCCAACTCAGTGTTAGTTGTCTTCCTCAAACCATGTGCTTCCAGCTACAATTGACAAAGAGTCAGGAATCTTCCAGAATTATGCAAGAAACTGCATCTGACTGGAGCCCTGAGCCTGCATCTCCATGGTCCAGTTCCCCAGACTGCAGTGATTTCTCATTATCTCTGTGTAGCTCTAGGTCTGTCAAGTCTGTGTCACTCCAGTTTACATCAAACCTGTCATCGTTTTGTGGCCTCAGAGGGGCATTCAGCCTGTCCTGAGCGTTCCTGGGGATCATCAGCAGAACAACAGTGGTCCACACATCCCCCCCATCCCCGAGGGAGGGCACATACAGCTCCTGCTGGTGTCAGTAGACATAGGTACAGAGGGTCCAGGGGTCACCCTGAGGGCACTCAATCCATCCTCCTCCCTGCCCCTCGTTGCTGTAACACCCAGCTTGCCTGGCAGCTCCTCTCTGAAAACATTGCTTCCTTTTGCCATTACTTTTTTCTAACAGGAACTCAAAAGCACTGCTTTTGCATAAATGAAGATAAGTAACTGTCACCCTAAATAGGGTCAGGGGAAAAACCAGAGGTGTGAGAGCCAATGTAGTCACGTATAAGATGCTGGAAATGAGTCATGGAAGAGAGATGGGAATGCACAGTAACTGCAGGACCTGGAATCACTGGGTGAGGAAGCATGCAGAGGAACAAAATTTAGTTCAGAACAGAGTTATCTCATTAAGGATGTTTCAGGAGACACAGCAATACTGAACAGTGAATGTAGCTCAGGAAGGGTATTTTCATGGCAGAATGGTTTAATCTAGTGAGGAAAGGCATGTGAAAATAAATTTTGTGATGGCTGAGTATGCACTGTGGAGACGAAAAGTTAATATTTCTGACCAGAAATCTTGGAAAAATGCAGGATAAAGAAGCAAGACATTATTTCCTCCCCTTCCCATCACTGCACCACTGTCTCAAAATCACACAACTACTTCAGATCCATTCCTTTTATTGCCTTGTCAATGCATCTCCTTTTTTGTTTTTGTTTTTTTTCCTTTTTTCCACTCACATTATATGTAAGAACATTTGAAAAGGTGGAAACCTGCATGGAAAGAAAGAGAGTAAACACAGATATACAGCTGTCTGAGTTAAGAAGATTGGTTGCTGAGGACATTTGTCATTAAGGTTTAATAAGGTTGCAGTCTGGCCTGCAGATGAGTGAGAAAGGTCCTGATGAGCTGCCTGAGGCCCCCAGATGTTCCATCCTCTGTGACAGAGAAACTGGAGTCCTCTAAGCAGCTGGTAAGACCAAACTACCTTTTCCTGATGATGTTTGTAAATTTGCAGTTTACAGATGGGTAGTGTAGGGTAAAAGTGGAACAGGAGGAAAAGTTGGTTCTATATTTCTTTCCCTTCTATTAGTCTCCCTATTCCTGTGGGTCACTAGCGTGCCACATTAGAGGATTGACATGACACTGTCATCAAAACAATTTCTGAGATAATTAGCTGAAGCTCACTGAGTCTTTTCAGAATACACTGCATCCTTGCAGTCTACAGCAGTGGAGACTGTCAGTGGTTTTTCCTTCTGTGATGGCATTAGCAAAAGGAGGGTTTGCAGACTTCTAAGATTACTGAACAAATCCATTGGCACTTTCTTCCTAGCTTAAACCACAGGCTCAAATGTCTGCTAATACAGAAGTCTCTAATTTTAATTTATCTATTCTTAAATCTTCCACACTTTTTCCTTTGCTTCAGCCTCCACAAAATAAACATAGGACCGGTCTTTAAAGGATTATTGGGCAGATTTATGAAGCTTTCAGTGTTTATGTTTCTAACTGAAACAGAATAATTTCATTATTTTTCACTTGCTTCACCACTTCATTTGGCAACCTTCCTTGTTTGCTCTCTAAATCAACAGTACAGACTGTAGGAACAGGGCTCTCGTTGACATGGATCGAAAAACTTCCTGGATAGTTCTCCTAATTGTCTTGATATTTTTTAAATGCTCATTTTTAATTTCAGTTTTTAATTTTTTTTTTTAGAACAAGCAGTTTCTATTAGGATTGCAGTTTTTCCCACACAACACTGCCAGTACTCCAGATGAATTTTTTTCCCACATTTTCTGGATACATATTTTTATTTATGTCTGTGACCCTGTTGTCCTGGTGCTCAGGATTAATTGCAGAATTCAGAGCACTGATAAGGGAATAAATACAGTGCAGATTTAATAATGCCATCTTCTTGGCTGAGGCTGTTTCATAATGCACTTCACAGATGCTACATATTGACATAAATGCAGGCAATTTAGTGTCCAAGTTCTTCTAGGGAAGAAAAATAATGGTTAACCACTCTGGTCTCAATCCCACAATATATTAACTATTTTAGTTATTTGAAACTATTTGTCCCAAATGTAGCACAAACAGGTAGAAGTACCATTTAGATGCTGGGGTTTTTTCCCTCTGAAGAATGAATTATGTTACAAGAGCATTTTACCACATGAAATTATATACAGATGTCACACATTAGACAGATGTGGATTTCACTTAAAACCCCTGTCTAATTGTCAGGCTGAAAAGGTAGTCTAAACTCTTAATTTATTCTCTTAATTCGCTTTTGTTTCAGCAATTTTTTGTAATAAGAGAGATCCTCCTTACCCAGTGGAAACAAGTTGTCCCAGCTTGAAAAAAGCACTCCTTGTTCAACCTGTATGATTTTCAGCTTTTATCAGCTGATTTTATTATAGGTACTGAAAATGGATTGAAACAAAAAGGCTCTATTTACACAATGAATCTGTAAAAGGATGTCTGTTTTCCATCCCATAGCTCTTGCTTTGTGAAATTGCCACCTGTCAGATGGCTGGACGTGCTCAATGAGATGAAATTTGGCAACAGTGGACATCACAGTTTTTGACAGATGAAGTTATTTCCATTTCATTATCTGCTCTGAGAGCCAGGGCTATCCAGTTTAGTCATTCTTTGTGCACACAAAGGAGGTGTTCTTGTGGGATCTCCTGGTAAACATACACACTAATAAAATCACGTGCTCTTTGAGGTATGTTTCCAAGCTGAAAAACCCCTAGGAAGTATGCATGCCCCTCCTCCATTTCAGGATCAGAGTCTTAGGAGTAGAAGTGGCATAAATGCCTAACACAGGCTACACTATCTTTCTGTCTGCTGCATTAATGCAAACCTGGCAGTGTCTGACTCAAGCATTCATAGCTCCAGGTAAATCTCTCAGATTATGAAGTCTGATGAAATTTTGATTTTTTAGGGAAACTTCTGTCAGGATTGTAATATATTTAGGGTAAATATTTATAATTGGACATTTTGGATGCCTCTCTTTACTCCATTCATCTCTTCTAAAACAAGACTTTGGCCAATCTTCGCTTCAAAACTTCGGGGTTTTAAAGTCATCTTTGCCCAATTTGTAATGGAGTAAATCTCTGAAAGGGGAACACCATTTTTCAAAGGTTGGTTTTACAGTTGTTCATTGTGTCATTGTGTGTTCTCACAGAGAAAGTTGTAAGGGAATCATCTCAACTGTGAGTCAAATGCAGTCTTTTAAAGTAGTTGTTAAATATGTATATTTGTTAGAAATGGGGATAAGATGTTGTTTCCTTTACCCATCTCCCCTTTTTGGCCCTAGTCACCCTAAGTGTGAGCATGAAATAACAATTCAGTCATTTAACATTGTAATAGCCACTGGCTGATCACAAACAGAGACCTGCTTTCCAGGGGCAATCCTCAGCAGGAGATGAATGTCTTTACCAAATAGCTGACAATGAAAAGCTCCTGTAGATTCATTGCTACACCCCACTAAGACATTAGGATTTGATGAAATGAGGTCGGCTCTAGTGCTGCTGAGAGCCAGCTCTTACATCTCAGCAGCAGTGTTTACAGCCAGTGCTGCCTCAGGAAATGCTCCATCAGCACTAAGCATCCTTAGCTTGGACTCTATTGAATATTTTCCTTCTCTGTAACAGGCAGAGCTCAAAGGCATTGAGAATAGGCCCAGAAGAAGAGATGTAGCTCAAACACTGCCATGCAGTACTACATCACCTCTGCCCTTCTGGGTATCAGGATGGTATAACAGGCACATCTTTGCGACTGACATATCGCATCCTGGTAAATTCATGTCAGTCTTCTTACTTTAGGCGCATGAGGGAAGTTTTCCTTTTTGGCTGCTTCCCTTATGCAGGCAGGAGAACAGTCTTAGGAGTAGAGTCACAGTATGGGCTTTCACCACCAGGATTCCTGACAGGCTTTGGTGTCTACTTCAGGATGGACTCAGGTCCAGTTACTCTTTGGTTTGCTGCCTGTCTTCAAGTTCATGTGTGATTGTTGCAAGCAGGAAACCTGGTGAAGGCTGAATGGACCATCAGTGTTCAGGGAAGCAGTTTATGCTCTCCCTGGTTTCCTCAGAGGTGGTACAGAAGTTGCTGTGGGCACCCTCCTGTGCGGGGCTTCAATCATCTCAATTCTTCTGCTGCCCTTCTGCAGATTGGTAGGTGCCTGGGTGAATTTACAGGCTTCTAGGGGGAAAGCACTAGAAGCTACTGGCAGAAGTGTTGTTCAAAACTGATAGCCCAGTACATGCCCTTATTGTTGGACCTGAACTTCTGCAGGCTGCCTCTTGCAATTTCCTCTCCTCAGGAAGTTCTCCAGCTGGAGACACTCACACCATCATAACATCCAGCCTTCTACCTTCCTGTGCTCTCTTGCCTTTTCTTAGTGCACCATCTTTCCCTAAACCACCCATTTCTGTCTTACCACATCCTTGTCTTTTGCATCCTTTCTTGTTTAATTCACATCTTTTCTTTTATCTTCTTCCTTTATCTTTTATTTTTTCACATGTCATGCAATAAAGCCTCAGTGCTTGTCCCCAAAACAGATGATCATTCATCCTCAAAGAAAAAAAAAATCCATCAAAACTCCCCAAAACCCACACACATTTTCTGCATATAAGTGACCTTGCCCTCCTGACTTTTCACATGCTTTCCCATTAACTAGAAGCAAACCCAGATTGTGTATTGCTGTGTCAGAGGTAGCACTATGAGAACATTGCAACTAATGAATTTCTAATTTCCCTCAATTTCTGCACAGCAGCCTACAGGCTGAATTTTTGTTTCAATGTGCTGTGACCTGTAACATGGATTTTCTTGGAGTTTACTTATATCTGCAAGATAAAACGTGTTTATATATAAATTCCATACTGATATCACAATATTACTTTATATCTCTGAACTTGTCCTGTGACAAATCTGATTTTGGTAGCTGGTGTCATTTAATGCTGTGCAACTGACTTAAAATCCATGCCTAAGGAAAACAACCCCTTACAATCTAGTTTTAGTACTGTAGTACAGAAGAGTAAAAAAAAAAAAAGGCAGTAACAGCAGGTAAAACATACGTGGAGGGGGGAAATGGAAAGATGAGAGTCAAGACGAGGACAGCAGGAACAATTAGTGGCAATGTCAAAGATGGATAGGAGGTAATGATCAGTTTGTAATGCTTAGTCCTGTGTCAAACACAAATCCTTTACAGGCAACCAGGTGTTTCCTCATCCACAGCAGGAAGCAGCTACTGAAACTCGTTAGGAAATGACAGTGACTTATAGTAGCATCTGTAGGAGCAGAACAAAGAAAGGCTCTTGGCATGCGAACCCAGAGCGCAAAAGAACATCAGTAAATATTGTGCCTGTAGTACGGGCCAGGAAACAAATGCACCCACATCCCCACGACAGACTGATCAACCACTCACCCCGCTCCTGCCTCAGTGGCAGTGCCAGTGCCTGCACACTCGGCTCAGTCAGGAGTGCCAAGAGCCGCATAATTCTGGGATCTGCTGATGCCAGCTTGTGAGCATAAGCATTGTGGAGAGGCAGCCCTGAAAAAAGAGGTACTTGGCTTGTTAGCCTATGTGAAATGATGTATGTGGAAGATAAAATTTTGGCAGGTATGGATTTGGGTTTGATTTCTGTTGTGCTACATGCAGTTTACACAGCTCTCAATCAAGTAGGATTTTTGTGACTTCTGTGGTAACGCAGATTAGGGAGCTGCTTCCGTTTTTTCCATTCTGGCCTTATAAATGGAGAAATGCATTTTCTCAGGACAGTATGAGAGCAGAGAATGGTGCACATTTGTGTGGACACAGAGAAAGAAAGCAGAAGGGTATACTTTCTGGTTTATGGCAGAGGAGGTTTTGGCAGATGAAAAAGATCGTAATAAAATTTTGACCTTTTTGACTTACTTTTTAATTGACTTCTGCAGCAGAGCTAAACACATTCTGAACTGCCTCACCTCAGAGACCAAATAGTCATTTTCTTTTGTGGACAGAAAAGATTCAGGATTTAAGCCTGTCAAAGGTCTGGAAAAAATGGAGTTCTACTTTGCACAAGAAGAGGAAACCTGTTTTGTGCTAGTAGTTAAGTTCATAGAACAACATAATAGTGCAATAGATCTGCTGATATTTTTTGTATTAGATCCATATATCTGTGAGGGGTTTTATAGGCTTTTATAATCAGAAGCTGTTGGGCGCTTTCTTTTTTTTTCTAGCAGTCTAATTTAGGTCTATCAGAGGAGATTTTTCTGTTGGTTTTCTTTCCGGATAATGCATTCAGCTTCCATGTGCATCATGTTTGTGCAATGTCTATAAACATCTGATTGTATTTCCTAGTAATAAAAAAGGAACACATTAGTTAAGTACTATTGATAGCAATTTTAGGCTGTGCTAGGCACAGAGAATGACTAGAAACACTTGATGCTCACAGCTGGTTTTCACAGGTAGAAAACACTTCAAAAAATTAGGATTTAATAATCCAAAATATGTTCTTAAAGTAGTCAGCCCTTTTTGTTCCTGTAAACAAAGCCCACGCACCATTTTAAATATAGTTATTCCTTTAAAAATGGGACACTGATAATGAAAACACAAATTAAAAAATGACAGTTTTTAATGCCAAAACCCAATGTTTCTCAAATGGAAAGATGGCAGTTTCTTCTGAGTTGGAGTTTCCTGTCTGTGTTGCAACATGCAGTGCCTCTTTCTGTACACAAGTTTCTTCTTCTGGTCACATTCACAAATGTATCTAATCCCATGAAGGAGCCCCACTCAGGTACTGTTCTCCTGTGGTTCCACAGTGATATTTTAATAGAGAGCATGCTTCTGTTACACTGAAGTGTTCTACCACTCCTAGTGTTGCACAGTGTCACAGAAGCAGCATCAGAAAGGCTTGAGGATATTATTTTTCCTCTTTGTGTCTTCTGTAATGCAGAAATATAATTTAGTTATCATCCTTGCTGCCCATCTTGTTCTTCTATTGTGTCTATCTATTGCTCCAATAAAGCTCATTGTCCTAATGGCCAATGATAAATTATCTTGTTCAGAGACTATCTGATTTCAATATCTGCAGGGTTTAGCAAATAATTTCATAAAATATGATTAATCTTCTACCAAAAAAATTGGTTTAATCTTGGGGTCAATTAAAAACTCTCATTAGTATGGTTATCCTTGGTTTTAAACTCAGTTGAGGATAGATTTTCTGTTAAAAAACCAAAGCAAACAAACAGAAGAAAAACAAAGATGAGGCCAGCTTCAGTATTCTGAGCTTAAATATGTATGGATCTATTCTTGCTCAGTGCATGTATTTCAGTCCTGGTCTGCAGCATCTTCAGGAATTTCTCTCATTAGTAATGGAACTCCAGATTTTTCCTGCTGTCAAACATTACCCAATATTGCTTATGAAAGAAGATCTGGCTGGTTTTGCATTTCATACAAACTTCTGGAGTAATACTATGCATGATATGGTATAAAAAGCAAAATACATACTGTCTGAAGATACCCTATCATGTCAGGATTACTTAAGCTTTGCTATGTTACCTTATTCCATGAGGTTTAAAAAAAAAATCTTCCAGGAATCAAAAAAGAAATATTTACTGTTGGGATGGAATGCAAAGCTTTTTTTTTTCCAATGCCCTTCAAGTCTTATACTTTTCTACTACTTCTTGTGGACAATTTATGGGGCTTTGCTATCCTTTGGAGTAGAGATTTATTATTATTTCAAATCCTAGAAGATGCCTGTTTTCTTCTTACAGTATTGGCAGAAGTGTTACCTTGTGCAAAAAGCATAAGATAAACAGCATCTAATGAAACTAGTTTTTTATTTACTGTTCAATTACTGTTGAAGTAAAGTGTTTCTCATCTTTCTTTCTGATAGTAATTAGGTCAGGAGAGTTAGAAGGGATATCCTTGTATTGTTCACTTATATAATGGTATCAGCCTAGTTTTTGCATAATTTCTCCATATATATATATATATATGTATCAGTTATAGAATTCTTGGTTAAAAATGAACTTACTCTACTCTTGTGAATGCATTCCACAAAATCCTATTTTCCAGTACCTAAGAATACATTCTATAGCAGTACTAAAGACCTTTTCTGTGTTTGTAGGTAGAACATAGCCCTCTTAATGCTGGTAGAGCATGGCATTGCATATAAATTACTTTCCTTTTTTGTAAAACAGGTTTGTTTTCAGTGTACCCATTTAAGATTTGCTGCCTCTCATCTAAAGAGATGTGTTTGGTTCATAACAAGAGAGCTGCTTGTGATTAAGCATTTAAAGTATTACCATTTATTTCTTCGTTTTAAGTATGCAGATGGTGTCCCCCCTCTTGCTCTCCCCCTGCCTTTTTTTGCCATTTTTTGCCACTTCAACTTTCTTCATTTCTAGGGTATGGAATTCCTTTGCTGTATTGCAGCCTTGTTTTTTTTTTTTTTTTTTTTTTGTAATATAAAGCTACTGATATATTTAATATTTAATATCTCCTAGGAGGTAGATGTTGAAATATTTTCCTAGACCTATTCTAGTTCTAGTCTAAGATTTGGAGGAAGAAAGGGTGCCTTGTTTATTACTGTTGTTATAGGAGAGCTGCTTGTTCTCTTCTATTTGAGGTCAGACTAACAGGTGACTTGAAAACCCTTCTTTTCCTACAATATCTGTTTGACAAGTTGTGTTTCCAACTGCAGATCTTAAGTTTTGCCTTGGTTAAATCTCTCCCTTTTCTAATTAAGAAAACGTGTTCTTTTTATGATTGCCACAAAGTTCTGTCATCTAGTTCCCAAGGACTTTACTTTTTGCCCCATGCCTCTGTGTTTCTCACAACTTCCCTGGAGACTAGAAAATGGAGAAGGTCTGTACCTGTGTGGCATTGTCACTGCTTTTTGCCACCCTCTGTGGTACCTGCAGTGCCTCCCTTCTGCTCACTCAATTCCTCCACTTCCAAAACCATCCGAAATCATCTTGGCAACAGAGAGAGTTTCTTCAAAGAATGTTTCAGATGACCTCAAAAATAGGACACAGGGCAACGGAGGGGGTTAAAACAGACAAATAAGTGTTCTCTACCCTTCTGATTTGGAAGGAAAGTTCACTCCTCATTCCAGGTGGAGCCGTTTAATTCTGGGAGCAGGACTTAGAAACCAGGATGTACTAGTGAGATGCCAAAGAATTTAGTATCACCAGCAGTAGTCTGTCCACCTTGTCATTAACTATCATCACCTCTTCTCTAATATCAGCTACTGTGGAAGGACATCGGGAGGTTAACATCAGAAACTCTCTCTTGTTATACTGTTCTTTTTAAATTATCCATTCCTTTACAAAACTGGGCAACAAATAGAACTCAGCTTTAGGAGGGGTCGGCAACTGCTTAGTTGGAGTGCAGACACTTTAATGAACTTATAAAAAAAGTAGGTTGTAGGGTAGGAATTGATTTTTTGCACTCAAACTAAATGACCTGGGAGGCAGAAGAAACAAGTAAGTGATGACTTTTTGGTATTTGAGATCCTTAATTAGGCATATACTAACAGTTAGGAGGTGGCTCCTCTGGATGGGATGTGAGGCACCTCAACCTATTAACTCTGTAAATGAATGTTTAAAGGACATTAAAGGAGTTTTGCTGGTGTTTTTCTTTCAACTGTTATCCAAATGAGCAAAGCAGGTTGAAGAATGTGTGAAGTGATTAATTACACTAATTAAAAACACTTTATTTACACTTACTCTATAATTTATCATTACTACTTTTGTCAGTTGATCGAAGGTGAGTGAAGTGTTGTTTATAATTGGTATGGGAGCTAATTAAATGGTCGTTCAAGCACGTTTTGGTCTATTTCCTTTGTCAATTAGAACTGGCATCGTAATAGATGACTGACCAAATGGAGATGTATAGCACAATAGTAGTGCTACACTTTACTACTTACTGGGAGAAGCAAATGGGAAGCCAACTGACTTTAAATCTCAAGAAGAAAAAACCTTCTCCTTTCACTTGCCTGCTATTTTTGTTTGTAACTTCATATGAAAAACTCAGGTAACAAGCATGCAATTACTTCACAGAGGGTGACTAGGTAGATGTTTCTGTTGTTTGTACTGTAATTATTTTAGCCAATTCAGAGGTAATTATTGCATAGATTTTGAATACTGAATTAATCATACCATTATTTTGCAATAATATAGTGCTGTATGTAACTTGTCATTATCTGATATTTATTTTATAATGGAAAAACTACCAGATAACGTATTATTGAATACTTGTTCTACACTAAATTCTGCTCTGTAGTGTAATATATTAATCCTGTTTCATAAATCAGCCTTTTTATTTGTTTTGTTTGTTTGTTTGTTTTAAGGATTGACCATACTATTGCAATAGTATTATCTTGAATTGTTAGATGCTGTGAAGCTAAAGTGTTTGAAGTATTCCCTAAGATACTGTGGTCTAAGGATTAGGAAATGGGAGCAACTTTTCAGATGTTTGACAGGCAGACAGTAGGGATAGATTGTCATTGATATCCCCAAGAGAGCAATTTCTGTTGTTTCTTTTTAGGAGTTCCTCCTTTACAAGAAACTCCCATTTATATGAGTATTTAGCTTTGTGACACAGCAATGGTGCTACAATGTGACAGAAAAACTGTAAAGATTTTTGAGTGTGTAATAGAGTTAATCCACACCCCTGCAACCTTAACTTGCTCTCCTGTAGTTTAAATATGTATCACAAGTACTGATTGTACTTAAATCTTATTAGACTTTCCCTTGGGAAGCTGTCCTTAGGAAAAAAGGGGTCCTGCTAGGCTGGACACACTTTAGGAAAGAAATCTTAATGGCACAGGAGTAGGCCATCCTTACATGCCATAAGATGAGCTGATGGGGAAGAAGACTGGCCTGGCTGAAGAGGGAGCTTTTGCTGGAACTTAGATGGAAAAGAAGAGTTTATGACCTTTGGAAGAAGGGGTAGGCAACTCAGGAAGACTACAAAGATGTCATTTGGTCATGCAGAGAGAAAATGAGAAAGGCAAAAGCTCACTAGAACTCAATCTGTTAACCGCTGTGAAAGATAATAAAATGTGTTTATATAAATACATTAACAACAAAAGGAGGGCCAAGGAAAATCTCCATCCATTACTGGATTTGGGCAGGAGGGAGAACATTGCCAATGTCATTATTGGATTTGGGCAGGAGGGGGAACAAGTCTGAGGTATTTAATGTCTTCTTTGCCTGAGTCTTTATCAGAAAGACCAGTTATCCTCAGAACAGCCAGACCCCTGAGCTGGTAGACAGGCATGGAGAGCAGAACAGACTTCCTGCAATGCAGGAGGAAGTTGTGAGTGACGTGTTGTGCCACTTGGACACTCACAAGTCTGTATGGGGCAGGATGGGATTCACCAGAGGGTGCTGAGGGAGTTGGCAGAGCTCCCCAAGTCGCTCTCCATCATTTACCATCAGTTACCATGATGGTTGACCAGGGAGGTCCCAGACAACAGGAGGTTGGCAGATGTGATGCCTGTCTACAAGAAGTGTTGGAAGGAGGAACTACATGGCTGTCAGCTCAACCTCGGTGCTGGGGAAAACTATGAAACAGATTATCATGAGTGTGATCACATGGCACATACTGGACAATCAGGGGATCAGGCCCAGTCAGGATCAGGTTTAGGAAAGGCAAGTCCTCTTCACCAACCTGATCTCCTTCTGTGACTAGGTGACCTGCCTTGATTATGAGGGAAAGACTGTGGATTTAATCTACCTGGACTTCAGAAAAGCTTTTGCCCACAGCATTCTCCTGGGAAAACTGGAGACCCTAAGAGTGGTGGTGAATGGTGCTGCATCCACTTGGTGGCCTGTCAGTTGTGGCCAGGATTGGAGCCAGTCCTATTTAATACCTTTATCAACAATCTGGACCAGGGGATGGAGTGCACCCTCAGCAAGTTCTTGGTTAACAACAAGTTGGGCAGGAGTGTTGATCTGTTAGAGGGTAGGCAGGCTTTGCAGAGGGATCTGGGCAGCCAGGATCGATGGGCCAAGGCCAGCTGCACGAGGTTCAACAAGGTGAAGTGCCAGGTCCTGCACTTTGGCCACAACAGCCTCATGCAGCTCCACCACATGGGGGAAGAGTGGCTGGAAAGCTGCCAGTGGAAAAGGACATGGCAGGGCTGGTAGACAACTGGCTGATCTAGGAGTGTGTCCAGGTGGCCAATGTCATCCTGGCCTGGACCAGCAATAGTGTGGCCAGCAGGAGCAGGGCAGTGGTCATCATCCTGTACTCAGCACTGCTGAGGCCACACCTCAAATCCTGTGTCCAGCTTTGGATCTCTCAATGCAAGAAGGGCATTGAGGTGCTGGGGCATGTCCAGAGAAGGGCAGCAGAGCTGGTGAAGGGTCTGGAGCAGCTGAGGGAGCTGGGGTTGTTTAGCCTGGAGGAAGAGAGGCTCAGGGGAGACCTCATTGCTCTCTACAACTGCCAGAGAGGAGACTGTAGCTAGGCGGAGGTCAGTCCCTTTCCCCAGGCAACCACCAATGGGACAAGAGGAAATGGTCTCAAGCTGCACCAGGTGAGGTTCAGGTTGGACATCAGGAAGAATTTTTTTCACTGAAGGGGTGGTTAAGCATTGGAAGGAGCTTCTCAGGGAGGTGGTGGAGTCACGATCCCTGGAAGTTTTCAAGGAATGACTGGAAGTGGCATTTAGTGCTGTGGTTTAGTTGATAAAGTGGTGTTCAGTCAAAGGTTGGACTCTATGATCCTGGAGTCTTTTTCAACCTTAACATTCCATCATGTGTTTGTTTTTAAAACCTTGCTCATGATCTGTAGTATTAGAAATATTACAAATTTAATAGGATGAGCTTCATTGCCCCCTATCTCTAATCAGTGTTAATGTACTGAATAAATCTCTCAGAACTTAGAAAATTGCTTATCTTCTGACACTGGTAAGCTCCTTGGAGCCCAAGTTCCTATCAGCTTTCTTATATGAGATACTCTTCTGCTTATGACCACCATGGGGTATGATTCAGGTGAGCTCTGCTACTTATGTGGTCACTAGACAAGTTCTTACCCTACAGTGAAAGGGAAGAAAACATTTAATGACTCACCAGCTCTGACTCCCAAACAAGATTCCTGTCTTTTCAACAACTGTTGGTGCTGATGCCTATTTTTTGTAATCTCTCAATGAAGCTTCAGTCAGCATTAATGACTTTTCATTGGATCAAAATTCAATGTGTTGATGCACTTTGGTCTTTGTTGGTTTGGGTTTGATTTGGTTATTTTTTAGCTGGAACAGTATAAGCAGGTACTGGGAAGTATCTTAGTATTTTGTTTTTCTGCTATTTATAATAGCTTTGCTTGCAAACACTTGCCATTCGAGAATAATTTATTTAAAACATAAATTAAAAATTTAATTTTTAGGTTGTGATTTTGTTTCCTTGGTTTGATTTCTGCTTTTTTTACCCTGAATGATGTAAGAAGGAAGAGGACATGGTCTGAAGAGAGCAGAAATGACAGGCAAGATATTTTATTTTCAAAGAAAATATTGCTCTTGAAAGTTAAAAAGACAAATGTTTTCATAATTTCATTTTTTTCCTTCACTTTTGACCCAGTCATGAATTATAATAGTAGCCTGGATTCTTTGCATCACTTGCTTCCCCTAATCAACTCCTACTGTGAGGTCCTTGAATTAATAATAGTCTCATCATTTAAGACCACTCACTTCCTTAGTTTGGTTTTTAAATAGCTACACTGCACCTTATTGCAGCATTGTGCATGGTATTTTTACAAGGAAAAGCAGTGACCCCTGCAGGAATCCTGCCAGTGCAGATCCCTGTCCCTCCCAGGCCAGGGGGCACAGCTCAGCCCCAGCTGCACCATGGAGCTCATCCTGCAGCCGTGGCCTCCTGCTTCCCCCAGCTGCCCGTGGCAGAAGCACGAGCTGCTGTGGAAGCTCCCTCTGCTGTGGCTTGTCTGGAGCCTGGAGCTCACCAGGTTACACTGATGGCCAATGCAGAGTTCTCAGTGCCCAGAACCAGGCTGGTCAGTGCACTGTCAGACTGCTTTGGCAAATGCAGTGTGGCAGGAAGATGGCAAATATGGGCTTCACTGCTGCTCTCTTTAGTAAGTGAGCACTGCCTCTGCTCCTCTTCCCCATTTGGCTTGAGGTGTGCAAAGTACACTCAGGTCCTCCACATCTCTTAAACTAGTAAGTTTTGAAATACAAAAAATAGTAGCCTTATAATAACCATCATAACTGGCAGCAAGAGGGGTGGGTAATATAAACTAAGGGAAAGGGCTTCACACAAAGCCCCCTCTCCTCACTGCCTGAATGGGAGAGTAATTTTCCTCTAACCCTGTCAGTGCCTGCCAGCACCTGGACTTCTAAAACACAGAAGAAATTCCTGTTTCCCTTCTCTAATCCTAGAAAAGTCCTCTGTTCTCCATCACCTCTGAAGTTTCTTTGTGGGTTGGCTCCCTGATGTAAGCATATCCTCCATCTACATCTGTTCTCTTCTTGCCTGGTCTTCTCTGTGCTCCACCAGCTTTCCCCCACTTAACTGCACTTTGTGCCCCAAGCAAGACACCACCTTCTCACTCTCCTTCCAGCTCTTTTCTGAGCTGGGTTACAGAGGCCAAGGTGAGCAACCTAGGGAGGCTTGCACACTGCTCTGCTCAAGGATAAGAGGAAGAGGAAGGTATTGTCTGCAGTATTGTGATGGTGTTCACAGGGGTTTTCAGGTGAGGGATGAGATGAGAATGTTGACTCTGTGTTTCAGAAGGCTTGATTTATTATTTTATGATATACATTACATCAAAACTACACTAAAAAGAATAGAAGGAAAAGTTTCATCTCAGAAGGCTAGCTAAGCTAAGAATAGAAAGGAATGAATAATAAAGGTTGTGTCTCGGACAGAGAGTCCAAGCTAACTGGGCCATTAATTATAAACATCCAAGATGGGCCAATCACAGATGCACCTGTTGCATTCCACAGCAGCAGATAACCATTGTTTACATTTTGTTCCTGAAGCCTCTCAGCTTCTCGGGAAGAAAAATCGAAGAAAAGATTTTTAATGAAAAGATGTCTGCGACACAGTATCTGTCCCCCAAACTGGAGACAAGTTAAAGAGTTGATTGCTCTAACCTGCTCCATCATTTGAAGTCAGTCCACAGAGGTGTCCCTTGCAGTATGATGGCTCTGACTCAGTTTCCTGAATTTTCACTCTTACCTCTACCATTTTAATAAAGGAGGAGAGTGGCACAAACTGAATCAGTGAAAAATTGGTACTATCAACCCTGAATAACCCAACATCAATATTCTTTCACAAGGAATTTTTCTTTTTTTTAATGTGGTGGTGAAAACATAAGGGAGAACAGGTATTTATGTCTTCCCCATAGACTCAAATGGAAACCAAACAGTACAAAACTTTAAAGCAATACCACAGATCATTGATATCTGCTACACCAAATCTTATGAAGCCTGAAGTGTTTGTTTTAAATTGAACAATTGCAGTAATTATGTCTCATTAAGGGAACCAGTAAGACTGAATTGTGCTAGCAGTTAACTAGTGATTTTCCAGTACATAGCTGAAAATTGAGAATTTCCAGCTGCCTTAACTCTTCTGAAAGCAAATGAAAAACAGTTGGATGAACAGAGTTTAAATTCTTGCCTGGAAGAAATGATAGATTATTGTCAAGAGCCATCAGTGTACAGGACACAAACAAACTTCTCTTCTGAGTGAACTGCAGGCTCTTTAGAAGATTTGGTTTTACCTTCAGATTAACATCTCAAGAATGTTAATGAGAAAAGCAATGCATCTTTTCCTTATCAGACAAGGCGGGACTGCTTGCAGTCCCTAAAAAACAAACTTGTGTTTTCTCATGGTCACTTTAATTGGTCTCAAATATCTTCTAGTTTGTATGCTTGATTTAGGGCTTTGCTATTTACAGGTGAGCAACCACTACTCTATTTTACACTTGCTTGGGCTTATTTAAAATTCTAGGCTTATTTAAAATATATATCTGTCTCTCTGAAATTACTTTGTAATTATTGAAATGTATGTTCATTTTAATTGTTCATTACTGCTTGTTAAGGTAAAAAATACAAACTGCTAAATAAAACCAGTATTTTAGTGAACTTCAAACTATGTGCGCCAAACTTTTTACATTCTTTTTTTAAGAGGTTGGATAAGTTTCTTTAAGTGCATGGAAGTGTTTAAACTAAATGGTGCAGGGAACCCATGTATGTGTTTCTAGCTGGCAATGTAAATCCCCTAGTGAGCCACAGTAATATGAAAGCAGCACTTGAAAGCCAGATGCAATGAAAATTTAAACATATTGCATTCATAGCATGTGATAGTTTAATCATTATTTAAGCTTTAGAAATGTCACAGCATAATTACTTTCAGAATGAGTACAAACACTTTCATGCACAAAAATTCTTTCTTTTTGCAACGTTTGCTTCTCATGGGAAACTTATGCCTTTGTGAAATTTCTGAACTTGATCTTGTTCATCACTTGATCACAGAAAAATTATCAGTGAAAATTCAAAATCCATAAGATTCAAATAAACCCTACAGATCTTTTTAGAACTAAGCATGTATTTTCTTTATGCTCTTAAAATTAAAAAAAAAAAAAACAAAAAAAACCTGTGAAAGTATTTCTTTCATTATAGAAGAAATTTTGCAACAAAACCAGTTAAATGGAAAACGCTAAATAAACCCTATTTGCAGAGCCGGGGAATGGAAAGTACCAAAGGCTGGATTTATAAGCACCCATAGAGGATTAAATTCAGCTCTCCTGTGGATGTGATACATTTTTACTGGCCTCACAGCATATACAGGGCTCTACCTCCTGTACTTGTAAGGAAAATCCAGGGACCAGAACTTACGTTCTAAATTTGTCCTGTATCTCGAATGTTCTGATGAATGCCATTGATTTTGCAGTATAAATTGTGTTGATGTGTAAAATAGTGTCAAAATCCCAGTCTGCATTTAGATGGGAGCACTTCCTCTTTACATAGCCTACTACGATTTGTTTATAATACGAGCAGTCCAGGTTGGATTTGGAAAATAGCAGTTCTAATGGTTCTGCCATTTCTGAGAAATGGGCTAGAGGAAAAAATACTCTCTGTGCAATTCGGGGGTGGGGTTGTTTGCACGTTTGCTAAGTGGAAATGTTTTTGGAACAGCTTTACATCCTCATAGCAAAGATTTAAAGGTCATAAAAACTGCCTTTGTATCAGGAATGTACTGGATGTTATTTCTGGTAAATTCATTGGAATTTTTCCATTGTGAGTCTGTTTAAAACTGAACTTACCACATGTTCTGTAGGAGCAAAATCACTGTAATCATTTCACATCTCTTAAGGCTTGTGTCACCTTCTGTGCTCTCATGAGCTTGTTAGTGCTAACCAAAGGATGAACCTGTCAGCCCTGTGGAGCCACTGAGTGTGGTACACATGACAGCTGTTGGGTTGAAGGTAACCTGTGCAATGGCCAAGGTATAACCCTTTTTCCTCCTCTTGTATTTCACTTCCTGGGCCCAGACACTGAAAGAGACTAATATCAGTGAAGACAGAGAGAGGATTAAGTGTGTATTCTTTATTGTAGCTCTCTGTGTATAGAATGACAGAATGGCTTGGGTCAGAAAGGATCTTTAGGCTCATCTAGTTCCGACCCCACAGCTGTGGATCGGGACATCTCCATCTGGACCGGGCTGATCAGGGCTCCATCCCACCTGGCCTTAACCACTAACAGAGATGAGTTATCCACATCTTCTCTGGACAACTTGTGCCATAGCCTCACACCAGAGGGAAGATTTTCTTCCTATCAGCTAATTTAAAGCTACTCTGTCGATGTGAAGCCATTGTGCTGCCACTACATGCCCTTATAAAAAGTGTCTCTCCATCTTTCTTGTAGGTTCCCTTCAGGTGGTGGAAGCCCACAGTTAGATCACCCTAAAGCCTTTGCTTTTCCAGACTGAACAATCCCAATTCTCTTAGCCTTTCATCATAGGAGAGGTGCTCCATTTAACTTAGCGGTCCTCCTCTGGACTTGCTCCAACAGATGTTCTTCCTGTGCTGAGATCTCAGATCTGGATGCAGCACTGCTATGGGGTCTCACCAGAGCAGAGCAGAGGGGCAGAATCCCCTCCCTCCCCTGCTGCCCACACTGATTTGGATGCAGCCCAGGACACATTTGGTTCTCTGGGCTGGGAGTGCCCATGGCTGGGTCATGTCCAGCCATTCCAGCACCCCCAAGTCCTGGGCAGGGCTGCTCTGGATCTGTTCATCCTCCAGCCTGGGTTCATACCAGGATTTACCCTGATCCAGGAGCAGCACCTTGCTCTTGGTCTTGTTAAACATCATGAGATTCCCATGCACCCACTTTTCAAGCTTGTCCAGGTCCCTCTGAATGCCATCCCATCCTTCAGGTGTGGCAACTCCACCACTCAGCTTGGTGTCATCTTCAAATTTACTGCAGGTGCACTTGATTCCTGTGTGGAAAAATTGGGAAATTTGTTATGTGCATGTGGTAAGCTAAATCACTTGTAGGTGAACCTAATGAAGATTAGGACATGTTTTAGTTTCACAGAGCTACTAAATAACTGTGGAAAATGTTCATGGTCCTGACATGCCCTTCAGTCTGGCAGCCCCAGTTCAGGCTCGCTGCCTGTACTTGGCTCTCCTGCTATGCAGTGCTGTGGTGGGGAAGATAAGATAGCTGAAAAATAGTTATCAAAGATTTACTAGATCAGGGTGTGTCGTGCATGATGAGAAGAGCAATTAATATTTTAAAGGCTGCCATCCATCCCTACAGGCACCAAAGTATTACATCACTCTGTATACAGGACAGTGGCAGGAATCAATAGATCTAATGTGCTGGGGGCTCAGGGAGGGACAAGTTAGCATTTCCCAGGCAGAATGACTGGATATAATTAAGAGAAATAAACAAGGCTTATCCTTAGGGGGAAAAACCCTCATCAGCTATTCTGAGTTGAAAAGCAGTTCTCTACCAAATAGTATGGTTGGATTTGTTCAGGCATAGAATTTCTTCACCAGTCAAAATGATACATTTCTTACAAAGAAAGCAATGTGGTCTGTTGTTTGAACATGATGACTGAGTGGTAAGAAAACAAAGTAATGCATGTATTTTAATTACTGAAAAGTCAAATTCTGAAAATCTGAAGCCAGATACATCTGATAATTTCAAGACTCACTTGACAGATGATGCAGGTATGCTCTTTCACTGAGGCTTTCTGACTGCTCTCAAATCCTGTCCCCACAGGGCCCAGCCTCCTCTCCCAGAGTGCACTCCAGCTCAATTCCAAACCTGAAGGATCCTTCCAGTACTCAGCCAGCTACCACAGCAACCAGACCCTTGCCCTGGGTGAAACAGCTTCTGCCCAGCTCCCATCCCGCAGCAGTCAGGCCAGAGGTGCCATCCAGAGTTACAGCCAGGTATGTGTCCTAAGCAACTGTGGTCTCTCACTCCTGATATTGTGTGGAGTAGCTCCCAGGAAAGAGCTGTTTGCTGCTTCCCACACCTGAATTTCTGCCTTTACTTTCTGTCTTGTTCCACACACCTGCAGCAGGGTGGAGTTACCATCTTGATTTTTGTAAATCTCCGGTGGGTTGACTTGCATAGTGATAAAGTAATCCTGATTAACAAGGAGATCTGCATACCAGATTAACTTACTTGCTTGCATATATATATTTTGGTAATAGCATGTTCAAGCATTTAGTTTTCAAAGCAAATTTCTGTGCCTGTGCTGATTATGAGTCCATCCTAAAGTCTAGGACCTGCCAGCATTGCCATATTACTGAAAGCAGTAAATGCCAGGAAACAAACAAAGCCAGGCTGACACCAGATGTGAAACCTGCCTGGGATACCATGCATCACATGGTGCTATGGCCTCATCTCAAGTGTAGGAAACAGTTTTTTCACTACATATTTTAGGACTGTTGCCTTTACTTTTGAAACATTTTGAAAGATTGTCTCAGATACATATAAAACTTTGTAAATCCCTCTACCTGTCTAAACCATCTCTCCTGGCTCGGACATGTAACCCTCTCACCTTTTGTGCTTTTCACTGTGACATCAAAGCCTCTCAGGAGAAAGTTAAGCTTCACTTTACACAAGATGTGTTCATGCTTCTGTACCTAAGCAAAGTCTAACTGGGTTGTGTCGGTCAGCACTGGTTATTTTCTCTGTTTAGATGCTAACCATCCTAGCAAAGCAGATCATCTCAGTGTGATACCAGGACATTTTGCAGTTCAGGATTCTGTAGAAGAGAGTAGTTATTTGAATTTCAAAGCCTAAAATTGCTAAGAGATTTCAAGTATTAGAGTCATTGCACAGTTTGTGAGATGCTGAGAGACATACAATATTCTATTCTCTCAATTTTCTCAGAAAAGCTCCCTGTTCTCTAAGACTGAAAAATGAAATAAAACACAGTTAAATTAAATTTCAAATTGTGTAGGTAAGAACAGAGTCCAAATATTAACCCAGCACTGGCCATCAGTGAATCATGTCCCCAAGTGCCACATCTGCATTTCTTCTAAATACCCTCAGAGATGGTGACTTGACAACCCTTTCAGTGAAAAAAATTCTTCCTGATCTCCAACCTGAACCTCACCTGGTGCAGTGTGAGACCATTTCCTCTTGTCCTGTTGGTGGTTGCCTGGGAAAAGGGACTGACCTCCGCCTAGCTACAGTCTCCTCTCTGGCAGTTGGAGAGAGCAATAAGGTCTCCCCTGAGCCTCTCTTCCTCCAGGCTAAACAACCCCAGCTCCCTCAGCTGCTCCAGACCCTTCACCAGCTCTGCTGCCCTTCTCTGGACATGCTCCAGCACCTCAATGTCCTTCTTGCATTAAGAGATCCAAAGCTGGACACAGGATTTGAGGTGTGGCCTCAGCAGTGCTGAGTACAGGATGATGACCACTGCCCTGCTCCTGCTGGCCACACTATTGCTGGTCCAGGCCAGGATGACATTGGCCTTCTTGGCCACCTGGGCTCATGCTGGCTCATGTTCAGTTACCTGTATCAGCCCTGCCATGTCCTTTTCCACTGGCAGCTTTCCAGCCACTCTTCCCCCATGTGGTGGAGCTGCATGAGGCTGTTGTGGCCAAAGTGCAGGACCCAGCACTTCACCTTGTTGAACCTTGTGGAGCTGGCCTTGGCCCATTGATCCTGCCTGCCCAGATCCCTCTGCAAAGCCTGCCTACCCTCTAACAGATCAACACTCCTGCCCAGCTTGGTTTTTTTCTGCAAACTGGTTGAGGGTGTACTCCATCCCCTTGTCCAGGTCATTGTTAAAGATATCAAACAACAGAGATCCCTGGGGAATTCCACTTGTGGCAGGCCATCCCCCTGATGCAACCTTTCACCACCATTCCCTAGGCCCAGTCACCCAGCCAGGTTTTTACCTAGTGAAGAGTGCACCCAGCCATGCCATGGGCTGCCAGCTTCTCCAGGTGCATCTTGTGGAAAATAGCATCATCTGGAGTTCTGCTTTTTGAAAAGCATTTTACCTTGGGGGTTAGCCTGAAAGACTGTGATGCGGTCTTAAAGGAGGCTGGAAAAATAAGATGATGGAAATGGAGCAGGTTATGGGAGGAACAGAAACAAAAACAAAGTAGAAGTGAGAGGGGAAGAAGAAAGAATCTTTTTTTTTTAAAGGCAGGAAGGAAAATCATGCAGATTTGTAAAGGTTAGAAATAGATATATTCTTAATATAAATTCTATTATACTCATTGATAGAAAAAGATGAATTTATGGAGGGGGAAAAATTAATGACCTAGATTTTTTTTTTTCATTGGAATTACACTGATCAGACATTGCTTAGATCTGAGAAGCTCTCATGAACCATCACTTCAGAGAGAACTGGTTTCCTTCAGAAAGGTAATTAGTAAGGCAACATTTCCTATCCTTTGTTTTTCTTGGTATGAGAGGACAGAAAATAGATGTTCTTTTTATTTTCATACACATTGTAGGATAGATATTCCTGCAGGAAAATAATTCAGAGAACTTAATAATGCTTCACACCATGATGCTGCAAAAGATGCCTGACAACTTCAGATGAATTTATATATATTTTGAAAATGCTAACAAACTGCCACATAAACTATTAATTAATACCATTAAAAATATGTAAAAGGGGTTTTAAAAGAGGTAAACAGGAAGAGGAAAATTCAAAAGTCAAAATTTAAAAATTTTGAATATGACCATTGCTGATCCCACAATTACAGGGAAAAAAAAGTCAATCCTAAGAATTGTTTTGCTATACCTATTATAATTAAAATAAGCCTCAGGAGTTGAAGCTTCTCAGATTGTGATAATTTCCTTTGGTATTTGTGTGCAAGGAATATAGCTATCTCTCAACATGAATGATAGTCCAAATGCTTGCAAAAAAAAAGTAAATAGTCCCAAGGCCAGCTGTGACAGCAAGAACAATTTGTGAAAATGCAATTTTATAAAAAAGAGAAACTAATTAGTCTTGGGACTTCCTGCATAGTGTTGCAAAGTGCAATCTAACATTTTTGTCAATTTGGTGGAGTTCATTATAGATCATAGAGTTTTTCCAGTGCTTTGCCTACTTTCAAACATAAAACTTTTATCTTCTAAATACTACCGGGACACAATTTCTTAGCAAAAACTGCTCCTCTGGCAGGGAATTACTCTGCTTCCCCACTGAAAACTGCTTTTCAAATTCAGTGTCCAACCAGGTTTAGTGCAACTTGGAGAATGATCATCTTATGATGCAGAGATATCAAAGGAGTATAAAGTATAGCATGTAGTAAATAGAGTAGTTTTCTGCATGCTCTGCCATGTGTTTGCAAGGGGACAGGAAAGGAAGTTTATGTTCTGGATGAGGACTTGTTTAGCTGTTGGTAATGTTGCAGTCCTTTCAGAGGCTGTGGCTGCAACACAGGTAAATCCCTACTGTATTGCAGTATCCTGTGCACCTGATGCTTTTGGACTGAATAAGCTGGCACAGAATTGGAATACCTTAAAATCAAAAAAGTATATGGAAATTAAAGGTGATTAAAAAAGTCTTGAAAACACATTTTACAGTTAGTGTTCTAACTTGTCTTCTTTTCCCTATAAACAAGTTTGTCAGACCACCACACCTCACTAGCAAATGAGTGCTAGAATGCATTAAGTTTTTAAGCAGAATCTGTTTACTGGCCACAAGGTATCAGGTTGCTTGATAACCTACCCAGACGAAAGCTAAAATAAATATTTCTCTTCTGGTAGGTATGGCAAATGACAATGTGTTTAAAACCAAATTCCAAATATAAACATAAGAATTTTTCTGACATAAAGGAAACAAGATGAAATCTTAAAACAGATTACTCTTATTACAGCACTCAGATAACAATTCACTAGTAGAGATTATGGCAGTGGAAATCTGCAATGCTGCTTTGATTCTGCCACAGGTAATGACTGTAGCATTCACTGCTGCTTTAAAACCAGAGATGGACCATCTCTGGACACTTTGAGAAGGTCTCACACCATTCTGTTTGTGGATGTAGAAGACTACAATTACCTACCTTCATCTATATGTATGACCTTTGAGAGCAGGATCAGGTAGGCTGACAAATTTTCCTAATAGTGTTGGAATTTTGAAGTGGAATGATGGAACAAAATCAGGAGAAAGAGATGGAATAGGCCATATTTGAGGGATCCGGAGGTATAGTCTTGCATCTCTTTTTGTATAAGAGCATTTGAACATAGGTAGCATCTTTCTAGTCAGGTCAGGAGCTTACAAATTACATTAAAGTAGTCTTGCAGAAGAAAGGCCCTTCAATAGGTCCTGGCCAAAGACTGAAGAGGGCATTCCAAGACTAGAGAATGTTATGCAATTTCCATGCCCTCTTCTCTTTGTAAGAGTGTTGATTGAGGCATTGGACCACAGCAGAGTGATGCCTTGAGTGAAGCCTTATGGAAGGTTCTTTGGGCTTACAGGAAAAAAAGGAGCCCTCAATAGACTGGCAAGTCTAGCAGTCTCTGAAAAAGCTCAGAGCATCACTGAGACTGTGAAACAGAGCTGCACCTGTGGAATGTCTCTAGAAAACCCTGGTCAGGATGAACAATTTTTCTGCCTAAAGCTACCAACACACACCAATAGTTAAAAGCCAAAGGGGCCTGGAGAGAGGTTTTCTACACAACTTGGAAAATGCTCCCTAAAATCAAGAGAAAGGGTCTCCTCAGGGACCACAGTGCACTGCATATGACTATGTTAGTATTCATCAGATGTGACTTGTTTGAGATTTATAAAGGCAAAGAGATCCAGAGAGCAAAATGAGCTGAAAACTGGCACTGGCATTTACTGCTAAACTAAAGTTCATCCAGACCTAAGATGGGCATGCAGACTTACTCAAACCTCTGGGAGCAATCTCCAAGAATCAATATACTGATTCATATTAGCAGCTGACCCCAAAGTTTCACTTAAAGCTATCTAGCCATTTTGTAATTCCTTATCCATGAAAAATTTTCTGCAGAATAAATCAGTCAACACAGTTATTTGACCCTCTCAATTCTACTCTATAGAACAGAAATCTTATATTGCAGTCTTTTATTTACTCTTTCTAGGGTAAAGTTCCAATTTAAGTTATCCATTGGATTGTAAAAACAAACAAACAAAAACCAAACAAAAAAACCCCAAAAAAGCCAAACAACAACGAAAGAATCCCCACACAAGAACAACCAAACAACCAAAAAAAAAGCCACAAAAACCCAACCCCCAAAACAGTAATTTCCTGGAATTCTGGGCATTAAATGCTTGAATGAACAGGCAAACAGCAGTTAGACTGTTCTCTAGTCTCCTATAACCTAACTGGATATCCCCAGTAATTTTCTGTATGAAGCTCTAAAGATACTGTTTTGAATCAGTAGAAAATGATCTTCTTAGTAACATTAAATTGGAAAGAAAATATTTTTATAGCTGTGTTAATGTTCTCATGTTTTTTTCACACATTCCTGTTTTTAAAAAGGATATACCAGAATCCATATATTGAATCGAAATAAGCAAGGCTACTTTTCATTGGGATGCCAGGGAAATGAAACCCCTGTGTCTTGGAATAGATATTCATAGGGCTGTAGTAAAGAGAGTCCTTGATTTTTATTCACATCTGTGAAATAGGATGATGGTAGAGAATATAATTACTGAGAAGCAAATTTGCTCTTAGTTTATTAGCTTAAACACAGTTTTGTTATCAGGTTGACAAAAATAATGGATAAATGGAAAAAAATAAGGGAAAAAATACCACTGTATTTTATTCTTCCATACCAAGTATGTCACATTGCAGGGTGAACAATGATGTGTCTTTGGGTCTGTTTTAAGCCACAGACAGGGAGAAACACAATGAAAAACTAAACCACATTTTGTCTCTGAAAAGATGTGTGGAGAATGTTACTGCACACTTGGCCCTTTGAAAAAACCTAAGAACCTCACGGTACATTTAAGACAGGTCTGAGATTAGTCACATCCTAGAAAATACTGCATGCTAGTGTTTTCATTGCAATCTGTTCATCCATAAGTTCTCTCCTTCACACAGAGCACATGCTTAGCTTTTTAGGAAGTGATATACACTGCATTTTTAATTAAGCATTTAATTATTGTGTCTCACCACTACACCTTGTTCCCTATAACAAATCATCATGAAATGGGATTTTTGGGTTTTTTTTGAATTAGTGCTTGCAGAATGCTCGCAGCTTTATAGAGATTTATTAGGAATATGGGATAATACTGGTTTACTTGAAATTAATTACTGTAAATCCTTGACACATTAAGCAGTGTAGAAGTAGATTAGTAAAAGAAATTTTGTATACATGATGACAGTACTTGCCTAAAACCCTTAGGATCAACAGCAAACTGGTAAAGTTACCAGTGTGTTGAAGAAGTAATTGGTGCACTGTTAACATTGCAAAAGACTGTATTTTGGAGCATTGTTTATTAGAAAATTATTATTATTATTATGCCACTTAACAGTCAAAAAAGTAAAATTTATTAGCAAATATCAATTGATAATGTAGCTAGTTTGAATGACATTTTGTTAAGTGCAAAATTTGCTCTGCCCATGTTGTCTTAAATCATACCGACCTTTTTTTTGTCTAATGAAAGTTGTTACCATATAGTCTAAACCTGGAAAATGAAAACTGTACTCCTGTCAAATACATTATTGGACAGTCAGCTGAAGATTAGTCCTTCTTTCCACTTTAAAGCATATACGGTAAGTAGCTCAGCATGAAAGTAGCTTTTAAAAGTTTGCTGATGTTCCCACAGTTTACCTTCCTGGTTTTTGTTAGAAGCCTTTCAAGTGAGCAACTTGAGCTTGTTGACCATTTTTGAGAATGTCAGGACATGTACTTGCAGCTGTAATGTTTGTCACTCGCTGCTGCAATCTGAACAGTCCAGCTCAAAAGAGAGCAGCTACTTCCATCTGTGAGCCCCTTGCTCACCTGGCACTCACCATACAGAGCACCTGGACTGGGACAGTTTACGTTTCATTTATGTGTAAAGCCATTGCTCTGTGAGCTGCAAAGCCAGGGAGGTTTGGGTCTGGCAGTGCTCTCTAAAGAAGCCTGAGCAATGTCAGTGCTGGTAGCTTCTTCCATGCGACTAGCAACTGGGAGCAAAGTTCCAGGAGGAGCTTCTCCAAAGCCTTGTTTCTTGTCTCTGTCTAGGAAAATACATATTCTTCCTCCAGACACAAAGCATTTAAGATGAAGGGCTCCAAAAGTAAAAAAAAAAACCCACAAACATTTCCAGTGGGTGTACATAGGAAGAAGTACAGCTTTCTGGCATTTTGAATATTGTTTATTTTCTGCTCTGATTAGTTATACTGTCCTCAGTTCCTGACCAAATCCTTTATTGAGTATCCTAGTGCAAATAAATCAAATTTCATACCAGGAACATGGTGCTTTTGCCCACTTGTTTTTTTGTAGGATGCTACTGGAAAAATCACATTGCTATTCAATGTATAACAATGCTACTGTTGGCATTCACAACACCTCTTTGAATTGAGTCACAAAATTCATTATTCACATTTTAAAGCTTCTTCTGGCTAAGGAAATCAGTAGCTGAGAGGCGTGTGCATGTGTTTGGGCAAAGCATCGGTCAGACCGATTCAAACTATGCTGTCAACTCCGAGGATCCAGAGCACTTTCTGAGGTTTCAAGTAAATCCCCTGCCTAACCAGAAAAAAAACAGTATCTGAATCTAACAGCACATCTTCCAACAGAGCGCTGAGCTCTCCCTCACTGCGGGGTGCAGTTATGAGAGGATTTTAATGTTACCAGACTCACAGATGATCTCTTGAGCCTAAGATACCCGATAAAAAAAAAGGGGTAGCCGACTGTGTATAAGGGCAAGCTTCATCCTCTGCGGCTTCAGAAGCGGCTCAGGCACAGAACCGAAATTTCTCATAGGCAGTATCTCCCGAGGATTTTCTCTCGCTCCCTCATCCCAGCCCCCCTCAATTACTGGTCTTAGAGGGAGCTCAGCGCTGCTTTGCCCGCGGCCAGAGGGTCGGCGCAGGGAGCTCTCTCCCTCCTTCTCTATGCAGATTCCCCGCTGGATGCGGCCCAGGGAAGCGCCCGGCCCCGGCAGCTCCTCCCGTACCCCCCGCCCCCTTCGTGCGGCGTAACTGAGTGCGAGGCGGCCGCTTGCCGAGCCGTGCCGTGCTGTGCTGTGCTGCGCTGCCAGGGGGGCTCGGCGTGCACCGGCCCGGGCTTCCCCTGCCTCCGCCCCTCCACACAGGTCCGGGCCGCCGGGAGCAGCGAGCTCCCGGTGTGGTGCCTCTCCTGTAGGGACACAGGTTGCTGGAAAACGAGGAAAGTTACTCGATTAAAGGCTTTTTCCGAGGCTTCGGCCGCTCTTCTCTAATGTATGCAGAATAAAGGGGCGCGGGTGTATTTATCTGTGTCTATGTACGTACGTAAGTATTTGAGCCGGGGCTAGACCCTGCCTGGTTTAGGGGCTGGCTGGCGAGCGCGTTCCGGAGCCAGCGCGCCGGAGCGCTGTGCCCCACGGCCGGGAGACGGCTTCAGCCGTCGGGAGGAGTTTCGACGCCTCTCGGGCCGAGCCGGCCGATGTTTTTTTTTCCCTGAAAGGCTGGGAATGCTTTAGCAGATTACCGACTCCCGTAATCCCGCGGGCGCCGGGTGCCGGCCTGGTTCGAGGTCAGCGAGGGGGCTGCGTGCGGCCGGGGGGCTGCTCCGGCCGGCGGGCCCGCACCGCCCCGCGCAGGGCCGGGGGAGCCGGGCGCCCGCCGCCGCTGACGCCTCTGCCTTTCCTTCCCGCAGCAGGGCCCGGGGGGCCGCGGCGCCCACCCGGGCGGCCCGGAGCCGCCGCCGCCGCCCGCCGCCCCGCAGCCGCGGGAGCCCTTCGCGCCCAGCCACGGCAGCGCCTTCCACCTGCCCGAGCCCCAGCACGCCGCCGCGCTCTACTACGCCAGCTCCACGCTGCCGGCGCAGCGGGTGAGCTCCCCGCTGCCCGCCCAGCCCGGCGGCTCCCCCACCAAGCTGCCGCGGGCCGGCTCCGCCGCCGAGGGCGCCGCCTACGCCACCGCGCAGCGCCTCTCCTCCCCGAAGCAGTCCCCCAGCCGCCTGGCCAAGTCCTACAGCACCAGCTCGCCCATCAACATCGTCGTCTCCTCGGCGGGACTGTCGCCGTCCCCCATCCGAGTGACCTCCCCGCCCACCGTCCAGTCTAACATTTCCTCCTCTCCTATCCACCAGTTAAGCTCCACCATCGGCACTTACGCCACCCTGTCGCCTACCAAGCGGCTTGTTCACGCTGCCGATCAGTACAGCAAGCACTCCCAGGAGCTGTACGCCACCGCCACCCTGCAGAGACCCGGCTCCCTCGCAGGTAAAACCGCGGTCGGCAGCGCCTCGGGTCCGCGGCGGGGCCGGGGCTGCGCGGGGCCGGCGCGCCCGCGGAGGGAGGCGGCGAGGGGCGAGAGGCGGGGGGGCAGGGCCGCCGGCCGGGGACGGGAGGGAGGGAGGGAGCGGGGGGCGTTTGACAGGAGAACGGCACTTGGGGGAATTGCGGGTGGGTTTCATCGCGGGCCGTGCTCGGAGAGGCTGCCTGCCGCTGCTTGAGCGAAGTACCTGAGTTGTCCCGGCCCGTGCCGCCTTCCCGGCGCCGGGCAGGTGTGCGTGCTGCCGGGGGTGCGGGGCTCGCCGCGCTCCCCGCTGTGACCCGCGGTGCGGGTGGGGGGTTTGTTACTATGGCGAATCTCTTCTCTGCCGCCATCAGAACCTCTGAGCCTTTTGCAGGGAATCGCTTTTCCCCGGATTTACAGGCGGCTCAGGCGTACTTGACAAGTTTGGGGTTACTTAGCAGGAACTCCCGGTGTACCGAGTCGTGCCGAGTAAGAGGTAGCGGTGATTTGGCTCCGAGTGCTCTTTGGGGAACAGGCTGTTACAGCTGATTTAATGTCTCTGTAAACGCAGACTTTGAGCAGATCCAAGAAGTGAGATACTGGTGTGCTGTTCTCTAAACCATCTCTTTGCTAAACTGAGCATCCTTCAGGGGTGGGTTTTTTGTGTTCTCAAAATTTTCAGTTTCATTGCTATAGTAACAGCTGCTATGCTCATATGTTCTCTTGTGTGACATAAATAGATTTGAAGATAAATAGGATACATGAAGAAGTTAGGCTGAGTTTATCAGTCAGGTACACAAGTCTCTCACTGGAGTGAGGACCTCACCCCCCTTTCTCCTCTCACCCACCTCCCCTCCCCCGCTCCAGCTGTTGTCAGCGTCCTATATAATTCCTGTGTGTCTAAACACACAGATGGAATTAACTAATAATAAAATACTGTTTTGATCTATCTCCTTGTAAGAACTATTTGCTGGATTTTTTTTCATATTTAAAGGGCAGGAATTTTAGAACTTTATATCTTTATATATATATATATATATATAACACCACATTTTAATTTCAGAATGAGTAAAGTGACAGTATCATTAAATTAAGGTGAAATTCAAGATCTCGGGATGCTTGTATCAAGCCTCTTGGCAAATACCGAGTCTCAGAATACTAAGTGGTTTATTTACCATTTATATTAATACAACTTCTTCTTGCTGTAGTCTAATACACTGTTGGCCACAAGTATTAAATACTGCCTTTGTACAGTGAAAATTGAGGATTGCCACAGACTTTGTATTTTAGGTAGTTTTATAACTTCATTGTATAGCAAGAGTTTGAGTCTAAAAAGGCATGGATGTCAGCATCATTGATGTCAGCATCAAGGGAATGGAGAAAAAATCGATTTAAAACTTTAAACCTGTGGCTATGAGCTATTAGTATTTGCCTGATTTTTCTTACCTTTATTCTAGGATAGAAGTCTTTGCTTTGGGAAGTTTCTAACAGGCATAGTACTTTTTCCTGTTTGTGGACTGTTAGCATTGACATTTCTGTTGTGTTAGGGCTTTGGTTTTGTTGTATCATTGCAGCATCAAGTCTGTCATGGTAGCTTGGTCCAAAACTTTTTTATTTAGGGGTTAAGGTCCAGCATAATGACTCTGAAGTGCTACAGAAGCTGTTTGTCCTGAGCTAGATCCAAGTTGAAACTTGGGTTTAGGCTCTTTTGGCCTTCTTGGCCAATAATGCTTCTATAGACATTCCTAACAGAATTTTCTACTTTGTTTTGAATAAAAGTTAAGGAATTGACATTCATTTTCTTGGATTGCTTTTAAATAAAAGCTTTTGATAAGACTTCTGCATCTTGCATAACCTGCATCTTTTTAAAGCCTACTGCAGAGCGTTGCCTGATTTACTGATTTATGGCTTTGGTGAAATAAAAAGCCTATAGATGATACATGCATTTGGGAAATAGCTGGTGTATTGTGTGTGGATTTTCCTATGGGAGGGAAGTAGTGATTGACCATTTGAATTTGCTGTTGAGTTTGTAAAAATTGATAAAGCAGCACTAACTTTGCTTAGTGCTGGGCTGATCAGAGCAAGCATAACAATCTACTGGGTCACTCATCCCTTAGGGATTTGATTTTAAGATATGTAAAAACCCTCATTGTTTTATTTTATAACAAATGGAAAATCGTGTGACTTGAATAAGTATTATGTGGCTGACCTGAAGAGATAAAGTTTTGCTACTTCAAAGACTCAGTGTAAGCAACAGTATGTTAGTAAATAGCTTTTCTTTTTTTTCCCCACAGTGGTGACATGCCTTTCAAGTAGTCCTTGAAAGGAGCTCTCTCACATGATCCATTCTTTTGCAAAGGTTTTCTATTGTGTGCTCCTACCCCTTATTTTCCACTGCCATTCTTATGCATGTTCCTCATGGCCTGACTGCCATCCCAGAGTTACACATTTGCCAGCAGTGTTAAGTGCCTGACTAATCTTCTAGACTTTCACTGGATTCACTGAAGCCAATGGACTACTCAGAGGCTTAAAATTAGCATATGCTTTAGAGTTAGCCAGGATCAGATGTTACAGATACTACTAAGGTAATCTTAATTTCTTCCTTCCTTCTGTAACTATTTTTGCTCAGAATAGGTTTGGAATTTGAGCTCTAAGTATATTATATTTTTGCAGGAGTTTTTCAGTCATTGTGTTAGAAATCAAACCCACTGAGAAGGAAAGCAAGCAATTGTACTTTGAAAAACTAATGTTCAATAAATAGTGGTTTTGCTTCTTGTTCAAAACATCCAAAGATGAGTTGAAGTTTTTTGGGGTTTTTGAGAGAGAGAAAGAGAGGAGGAGGAAGAATGGAGAACAGTTGTCACATTGCACTGATTGATGGTTTGCCTACTGTGATTAATGTGAAGTTGCATTGGCACGTATGTGTCATCACAGGGATGATGTTATACTAAGTAATCTTTTTTATATCTGGCAATAAAAAAATAAGTATTTGTAGTAATTACTAAAACCACAAATGATGCATTTGTTTTAATTATTTTTGCATTATAGTAGAAATTTGTCCTGGAGCTATCTAGTTCATGAATACTACTGGGTTTCAGTGTGCTAAACAAGCCAAACCGTATCAGTGCCAGACTTAGATATTTAAAAGAGAAAATATTCAGATAAGATCCATTTAAAAAAAAAATTCAAGTAAAAAGTTACATAGATGACCTAAAACATAATCTGAGACTTAACTGAGGAGATGGCATTATTTATATTACTTTCCTACAAATTTGATTATGAAACAACTTGAAATTTTAAAAATGGCAGTTCTTAGACTTCATCCTGAATTTCAAATGAGACATGCAACAGTGTGCAATGACTCAGTTTTAACCGAGTAACCTTAGAAACGTCTTCAGAAATGGCTTTTAGTCTAGTTATATTTGAGCTGCTGCCACTGCCAAGTGTGTGTGTGTATGGGTGTGTGTGTACATGTGTATATAGTGGCTCTGGTGAGTGTACATTTGCTGTGTTTATTCTTAGTCTAGCTGCTTCATTGCTATGATCTGCAATTACAGTTTTAGAAGTAGTTTTCTGCTCTGCACTGCTCCAAAGCATATTTGACCGTCTGTTCAAGCAGCGATCCAAATCCAGAAAGCACAGTTAGTAAATACTTTCTTGCAGCTTCCACACCTGCACTGAGCTTCAGAGTGCTGCTGGGAGCCAAACTCACCAAAGCAGCCCATTTTGCCTGGGAGAAGGAGCGTTTAGGACAGCAAGCAGCAGAATCATGGGAAAACTCTTTCAGGAGGCAGGTTATGGCACAGGTGCCCACTCTTCACGCTCTTCTGATGCATCTTCTGGTGGGCAGAATCAGACAGACAGTACTAGAGGAATACTGCATTTATTTAGGAGCAAAGGGGAAGGAGGCAGTCACAGAGTGTTGTTCACGTGGTTTGTGCCTCAGGTTGTGTCTCTGGGAGCAGCCCCAATGTTACAAAGCCATTCCTGCCTTCTCATCCAGGTTTAGGGAAGACTAAGGACATGCAAAGCAATGGAAAGTAGTTTTATGTATTGCCTTATTACAGAAAATTCAAAGGAGAATAATCCTGCTTGAAGACTGCACCATATTTCATAAGCTGCACTAAAAGGTTAAGTTTAAGAAATGAGTGTTGGTGTGAATCACTTGATGTAATGTTAGATGGAAAGAATATTACACAGCTATCTTTCATGTAGTGGTGACACATTTCACTGAAAGAAGAGCTTCAGCATCCCTCTAGACAGCTCTGCTTCTACCAGTGTTGAAAACTTCAGTGCTCAGCCTAGTGTTTACAATCTTCTTTCAAGTAAAACAAAATGGAAAAGAATTTTTCCTTTCTGAAGTGGACTGTTTGTATGCAAGCGTAATACTAACATTAAAATAACACCAGTTTATAAAAATGTGGCATGGGTTAATACATAAAATATGCTTTCCACTCCTTGTTGAGCAAAGAGTTCTAAATTTATCAGGCTTTTAATTGGTTCCTTCTGCTCCTTCATATGTTTTGCCTCACTCATCTCTCTCTTTGCTGAGGACCATCCTTTATCCTTTCTCCTTCTGTAAGCTTTTCACTATATATGATGTGTTGAACCCTGGTTTCCTGTTGGGGCTTAGACAGGACTCCTATTTGGTGGTGAGTGTTGACATGTTAAAGCATGTCAGTGTGCAGTCACAGGGGCACAGAACAGCTTAAGCAACTTTCTGTGGGATAACTGATGTACATTACTACCAGCATGGATTAATGTTTCCTTTCGATTGCACGAAAATATTGGATCATCTGTATATCACTAGTTCATCACAATCTTTAAAAAGATTATCTTAAGTGTTAGACGTCTCCAGTAAATCACACTACACTTGTCTTTGTGCTAAAAGAGCTGCATTACTGTTAACTTACAGCCAAAGTAAATCTAAATCACCCCAGAATTAAAAGTTCCCTGTGCCTTTAAATCCCCACCTGAGACACAGGGCTGACCTAATAAAATAGTCTAGGTGTGATGTGCCATTGTACATTTTTGGACAGGCAAGGAAGAAAAATATTTTAATTTTTTTTTTGGCTTTAAGATAAGCTCTTGGACCATCTATATGATTGATCATAACAGAAAGGACACAGTTGTTTCCTGTAACTATTCTATATTTTTACAGAATCCTGAGTATCTCTTTTATAGAGAGAACCAAATTGCTTCATTAATTTTAACCAAAGTAGTTTTCCATAGATTTTTTTTCTAAATTTTTTTTTCTTTGTTTTTATTAGCTGGAAAATTTCTTTATCTGCTGCCAGAGTCTTTACACATGAGAACACTGTTAATGCTCTTTTGTTCTGGGACAGACACTGCTGTCTTAGGCGTTTTTTCTTCTCCTTTTACTCTTATTTGTTTTGAGACTCTTTCTTTCAGATAAGAAAACAAAGTGGAAGATTTTGAGTAATATCCAGCAATATACCAGTTATTAATTAGAACATGGAATTTGGCGTCTTTCTGATACAAAGTTACTTGCTCCCACATTGCAACCTGGAGGTTAGGTATGCTGGTGTTGCTTTAGAGTTGATACAAATATACAACTAAATGTCACTTTGATTTTCTTTGTCACTTATTCTACCTATTTCTTTAGCAATAGTTATGTTTCTAATTGTTACAACTGGAACCTTTACAATTGTGCTCAATTCCAGTTTGGAAAAGGTATCCACCATGGACAGTGTACAGCAAAAAAGCAGAAGGAATAAGGTGGATGACTTTAAAATATTATTGCCGTGATTTTTGCTCCTGTATTTTTCAGATTTAGATCACATGAAATTAACTTGCTTGTAGGAGAGGAATAATTGACAAAAGCCAAATACAGAAGCCCCATGTGCATCTTTGAGCTAATGAACTTGATGGTGGCTCCCAATGTGAGCAAACACAAGAAATATGTCTAAACTTGGGTCCTGTTCTTTCACTGATTACCACGTTTCCCTTTGCTTCCCATTCTTGATAAGGGACATTGTTTGGCTGATCCTCCTAATGATCTTTCAGAGGGCTGTTAAATCAAATAACATTGCAGACTAACAAGCTTTTTGGGCAAAAAGCACTAGTGTGCAGTACCACTGAAAATGGGTTCAACTTGTATAAAGCTGCAAGTATTTTAACGAAATGACTGGGAAACTGTGTGGCAGTGGCTGTTTCTGGGATTTTGGGTGAATGTAACATCAGATATGCTTCTGGGGACTACTGAGGCCTGTGCTGTTGCTTGGTAACCACAAATGTGGTTTCTGGCCTCTGGTCCTGAACTTTAGCAGTGTACCTAAGAAGGCCAGGATTCAAATTTAAGCATGCAAGTCACTAGAAGAAATTTCTTTAACATCAGAGCAGAATTTGAAGTGTCTCTGCTTATACACCTGTTGGGCAGGAGGACAAGAAGGAGGTGAAGTTGACAAAAGGTAACAGAGAAGAGTCTCTGTCCCTAGCAGAAGGATGGTTAAGCCAAGGAGCTGGAATTTGCCAGTTTTTCTTGGTTACTGAAATCCAATGGAATGTATGAAGTCAAAGAACAGTGTTTTGGGAACCTGACCTTAAGGAATTTAGGTTAGAGCAATGGAAATACATTAACCAATGTTGGCACTACAGTTCCTATGCTTGTCTTGCCTTTATTGATCTGTGTTCTGTTTAGTATGAGATTGCAGGAAGATAATAGAGCCTCATAAACGATTATACATCCAAACCTTTGGGTCTTAAGGGTGTGCTAGTGAGGCTAAGTCTTATCCTTGCCTATTACAACCCGTTTTTGCCTTCAGGTCTCAGTGGTGTCCTCATGTACCTATTGTTCTCTTCAGTTGCCAGGAGTGTGATTCTGTGCTATAGGTCTTTGGCCTCAAACTCGCTCCTTGAGGGCAGAGGAGACTGCTGTTGTATGGGATAGGGAGTATAAGCAAAGGCAAGGTCCCCTTCTATCAAATTTCTGACACTCAGTCTTTTATGGCATGAGTGAAAAGATTTATTTCTGCTATACAGTCTAAAATGGGATGACTGTGTTTGTATTGCTTGTGCACTGGGCAAAGAAGGTACATGTGAAAGCTGCAGCTTCCTCAGTCTCAAACCCTGTTGCAAGGCGTTATCTAGTAGCCTGGAAATGTTTGTTGCAAAAATATTGATAAAAATGACAGAAATCTTATGTTCATCATGGGTTTTGGGTATGTAAGGGATGTGAGAACAAGCCCTTAATTTTTACTGTGGTGGAAAACATCATCCTTTCCAGTTGCTGTGGCACAGAAACTTTTAGTAATAGATGGAGTAGCTCAGATTTAGGAAGCTGGCATGCAGCTCATCAGTAATATAAGCATTAATTTGTTGGCATATCTAATGGCTTTTTGGTTGTTGTGTGCACACACTCTCTTTCAAGCAGTGCAGGTGCCTCTGGTCAAGAATAATTAATTGGCAGAAAGAAGATGGCAAAATGGGCAATTGTGGAAAGCCCCTTTCTTTAAGGCCAAAGCTTGTGTGGGGAGGTTGCCCATGTCTGCCTGTGCCACATGCAGTGTGCTCATGGGTGACACACATTCCTTGTCAGTGGTAACACCTGCCAGAAGCTACACTGGGCCAAATTTGCTCTATGAGCAATCATGGGAGATAAATGAGGCAATTTTTCAGTAATCATAGGGTCAAATTTGAAGATCACATAGATGTGGACCTAGAACAGAATACCTTTTGGTTTTATAGAAGTGATATTGGAGAGGACAGAGAGATATTGTCTAATGATAATGAATTCATGGAACTGTACATTATCATAAGTGGTTAGAAGCAAAAGTCACAATTTAATATGCTGAAATGAGGAGGACCAAATGATGACTAATCTTACAATTATAAGGCATGGCATATGAAACTGCCAGTTAGATCACATAGATTTTTGATAAGTACATCAAGTTGCAACTTACAGTGTGTTAGTGAAGTGTCCCTACCCATGACAGGGGGTTGAAACTAATCTTTAAGGTCCCTTCCAGCCCAAACCATTCTGCGATGTTATAATAGTAAAGTGCTGTGTTAGTTTGAATACAAGTGGTTTGCAATCTCATGCAATCCTCCCTTTACTGAGGAAATTTTTGCATATGCTTTTCTATATTTACTTCCTCCACCGTGTATGTCTATGTCTTGCCTTATGGCCCCTTATCCTCTCAGTCCAATCCAGGTGCAAAGCATCCCTTTTATCAGCTAGCCAGCTGTGCTGCTCTCAGGCAGTAAAAGCTTTTGATCATCCAGCTAAAGCTGTCCCTGGGTTTAAAGAGTGTTGCCTGGGAGGAAAGTAAGGGTGGAGAAGGAACTGTGACCCTCTGATAGCAGGGCAGATTTCCTGTCATTGGAGAGCAAAATGACACCTCTCCATGGGTCTTTCCCTCACCCCACTACTTTCCTGAACATCCTAGTTCAGTGGGAATGCAGTCATGTTTACATTTGACCACCAAAAGGTGTCATGAACTCTTCAAAGTTCTGGGAGCATGATCCATAAAGGAGGGTGAGATGGAGATGGACTCCTTCAGATATTTGTGGGGGAAGAGAAGGTGGAGTGGGACAAGATGACAGCCCTCTGTGTATTTGGGGCTAATATACCATGGAAAAAGGGAGGACTGAGTAAAAGAAAAATTACAGACCTGCTAATCGCAGTGCTCTTTGAGCATTACAACATAAACTGATAGAAAGGATAATATAAGAATGAAGGTAGTAAATGGTTAAAGGGATAATTTGCAACAGGAGTTCTCCAAAACTAGATTGTGCTGGAATGACCTGCTCACTGACCTTTTCTTAGATGATATTTGATGTCTTTCTATTACCTGTCAGGGCTCTGAGCATGGATTTTCTGTAGTGCCACTTGGGAAATGTTTACTTAAGCTAGAGAAGATGGATATTCTTTCAAGAGTGTAGTTGGGCAGGGACCTGGGTAAAGGAACATTTTCAGTTTGTCATTTTGAAGACTGAAGTAATGGAAAGGAAGGGTACTCCTAATAAAGTTCCACAAGGAGAACTCCTTTTGGCTACTTGAAAAATACTTTTTCATTTTATTATCTTGGCACAAAACCATGAAATAAGCCAAGGAAACTTCTTGATAGTGGAATATTAGGAGGCATTTTCTGAAGAGAGGAAGATAAATCCTATGTAGAAAGATGGAAGATGGAAAGATGGAAGGGGAAGAAAAGGATTGGAGCCAAGGTAATAATACACTTAATAGCTGGTTGCATGTTCAGCATCTTTGGCTGAAAAGAAGAGTAGGAGAATAGCTATGTGACCTGGTTGAGTACAGCATATCTCAGCTACCTGTATTAGGAACATAATAGAATATTTCATGGCCTCACAGAACAAGCAAAACTGGGAGCCTTACACAGGGTTAGGACTTCATCTGAAGAACTGTACACAGCTGTGACCCTCTGTAGGCAAGAGACACTTTCTAGCCTTCATTTCTTCTGAACTGTCCTGCATGGGTTATCAAGAAATAAAGAAGCTTGTTGTACACAGACCTGACTTAGTGTTTCTCCCGTTTCTTAACAGAGGAGAGGCTGCTAGATTACATAGCTTCTTACAGTAAATAGAGGTTATTTGTTAAGAGTGCTGAATCCTGGTACGAATAATTAATTTGATGAAGGATTTACTTTCTTTGAAAAAATACAGGATTCGTTGAGTCCCGGCAGCTTTTAGTATAGTTCATCTCTGATGAACTATGGTGAGGGGTGTTTGAAACTAGGTGATTTGTAAGGTTCCTTCCAACTCAAGTCTTTATTTCTATAATTCATCTGACCAAGGAGGGAATGAGAGCTAAAGGTATCTTCTGAGTGGCTTTTTACAATCAGCCTTTGGTTTTAGGGCTTTAGCTAACCAGCCATGATGTGTTTGATTGGAGCATCTTTGTCAGCTGGTGCTCCTCCATTTTCCCTCAAAAGATTTGAACCTGATAGCCCTAGTGAATACAGTGACCTCCCAGCCATGATTGCACTTTGTCTGGTCTCTGACCAAACTTCAAAGTTTTCAAGGTTTATTAGGTGAAATTTTGTGTTTCTTTCTCTCCAGAGTCGTAGTTCCTGTGTAGCTCATGTCATCCTTGTCTGTGTTGCATCTTGAGATGGCTTTGGCAAGAATCAGCTAATGCTTGAGCATAACTGAGCATCTTCTCCAAAGTGATCTAGTTTGTGTCCTACCATGCTTAAGATCCTATCTTGTGAATTCAGAAATTCAAGAATTAATTGTCTTAGCTGAAAAACTCTTTTTCTCTGAAGTTTATCAAGGTTGTGATTGCATGTCACTGCTTTTTTCAGTTGGCAGTAGATTTTGGACCACTTTTGTAAAATCAGGCACAACTTGATGCATATGCCTTCAGCCAGCCATATGGCTATGGAAGCCTTGGCTTCACTGGCAAGGCAGCCATTGACATGCAAATAGTGTCAATTTGCATTTATGAATAACCAGTAACTAATGGTGTGACTCTTCAGAATGCCTCAAGTGTTTGTCACCTTTGGACTACATGAATCGCATTCTTCTAATTGGAATCACTGTTAAGCCATTCTTGAAGCTAAACACTTCCAGTAGTTTATTGCAAACTGCTCTGAGCACATTTCTTATGTTCCTTATCTTAGATCTACTTTCCTTTTGCCAGTGACCTTCTTTCACCATTTGTCTCCTGCAACATTTGTCATGGCCATCTCATTTAAGCATGGACTCTGCTGGAGTGACAGCACTCTTTCAGCCTAAGGTTCTTTTCTGGCCATGCTTTTCAGCAATAATCTGAGTTGTGAGGTTAATTGCAAAGTCTGTTTTTCTGTGTTTGTTTCTTTTCTTCCCTGCTCTCTTTTTTTCTTTTTTTTTTCTTTACAATAAGTTTGTGCTAAAAAGAATCTGTAGCCATCCATTTCCTCCTTTGCTTGTTGCTTATTGTGAAAGGTTTTACTTAAGGTACTTTTCTGAGTCTTTGGAAGTTGGATACTAAATGCATGCTATTGAGTGATTGCTATATTATTAAGAATAATGAATTAAAAGATCATTTTATTTTATGGGATGCAACAATTATTTCAGCATAAATTTTAAGTCCTTGAGCTACTCATGTCTTGGTGTTAACAGTATTCCTTTTCTTTGTCTCTGTATTCAGCATTTCTTTTATTTAGAGCATCCCTGTTAGAATTGCTTTAGATTATAATAACTTTAGTAATAGGAGATTATTTAAGTTTTCTAGCAGAGGTCTCAATAGGTACATAATGGAAACAACCTAAAACCAGCTTGAATAATGGTACAATAATCTTTTGATCATAATTCATAAAAAGTGAGTAATTGTTGGTCTAAACTTCTTTACAGGCATAACTAAATTCTTTGGTTCAATTGCATTCAAATTGATTTTGTATACATTTAATAAAACGTCCATGTTTTAACTCCCATATTTTAAATGCAGTGAGTCTCAAATGTATAGTGAAAACTTGATGAGTAATAGAGTATCACAGAATACCCAGAGATATCTTCCCTTTCTTGAATTTGGCATTGAGAAAAAGACAAAGATAATGAACTCCATTTTTTTCTCCTGGAATACTTATACCTCATGTCTTGGTGAAGTCTGGAAACCAGGGACTACAAGTTAAGTGCTCACTGAAGAGGAGAAAGCCTCTGGGAGGAGAAAGTGTTTAAGATTATATCAAAGATGACCTTACATGAAAGAACAAATACTACTAATGCTTTTCTCTATTCTCTTAATGAAAGGCAAGTTTGAATACAAAGAGGTACAGATAAAATTTCCAAATTTGGTGTTTTTCAGACCTCTTATAATGTGCAATCTTATTGTAAAAGGAATTACAAAAAATAAGTGCCCAACACTTTTCTGTGAGCGAACCCCAGATGCAGTGTCTGAGATTTCAGCTGTGTCTGTCAGAAACTGGAACACAGGTTTTCAAAACAAAAATATTCACAATAAGTTAATACTTTTTAAAAGGTGCATGTGTAATTGAGATTCGTTAGAGCTATGTTTGCCTTTTCCCTGTTAGCAGGAAAACCTCATCTTGGAATAGTGAACTTCTAGGAAGGACATTACCATTAGATAAGGAAGTCGGGTTGCCCAGCAAAAGCCAGTTGAGGAATACTGTAGTTGGGCAGACTTGACACTTCATTACCCAGTTGAGTTTTGTTTTTTTCTGTTGTTACCTTTTCCAAAGTGTTGCACAGTGACTGTTTTTTTTGTTTGGGAACCACTGTTCCACAAAGCACCTTCCTTAACAAATTCTCTGAAAATCTTGAGAATCCCACTTCTAGTTGGATTTAAGCTCTAGATATTCTTTCTGTTCCCTCTGCAGGGAGGAGTTGATGTGGAAAGGTTTTCCCCTTCCCCCTGCATCAGAGCTGCTGTGAGAACTGGCTCCGTTTAAGGTTGACTGAGCTGATGCTTGGTTTGGGGGAAGGCTTCAGAATTGCTGGGGTTTTTAGCTGCTGTGCTTTTCCACAGTGTTTAACACGATCAGAAAGTTAAATTTTCACCAGCAGGCATTAGTGCAGTAGTGCCTGATTTGTTTTGCTGGAGGCAGCAGTGCTTCTTAGCAAATCACTCATGCTGCTGGAAGTTGTCTCTAGCCCTCCAAAGACCTTTAGGGTTTTGGATGTTTAGCCTATACTGCTGCTTAACCAGCAGAAATTGGGTCTCCCAAGTTTGCTTAGGTACAGCCTTGTGAAAGAAGGAAGGCACAGCCTGGAGAATTAAGGATGAACTGTTACTTCCCTTTAGTTTGCAATCCTTGTCAGTGAAGCATTCACTGTGGGGCTTCACAGACTATCCCATAGAGGGGTTTTTTCTGGATATTTGCTTTTGGGGCCTGTCTCATCGATACACCAGTATTTCATTCCTTTCCTTGCTGAGTTGAATGCATTGCCACAACCCCTGCATCAGCATAGAGCCCATGGTGCAACACAAACTATTAACGTTCAGAATTGGAAATAATAAATTTTTATCTTTTCTAAGATCAAGATAAGCAAAACTTCAAAGTTCTCTGCTGCTGCAAAGGCCTGATATTGTTTTCAACGGTCGTGTAGCTGTGGTGAGCTATCCAAACAGCTTCTGCAGAGCTGCTTGGCTGTGTTGCTTAGTAACATCATCCTGTTGCTGAGGCACTCGGCCCTCACTCCAAGTGGGTAGCGAGCAGGAAAGTTAGGAACAGTGATTTGTATAACCAGATAGCAGCATCTGTTCCCATTTGTGCATGGGACTTCTCTTCCCTTTTCTTGTGAAATTGGCAGGGCTGAGGGGCATGGAAGAGGCAGAGCTTAAAAGAGGCGAGAGAAAAAACACCAAACACAAAGTAACACCCAGGATGATCATTTGCTAAATGGTTAAAAAAAAAAAAATATCTTTTACTTCCTTCCCAGCTGAAGGCAAATTGTTGATGTATGGTAGTGGTTTCTTTGGGGCAGTTTCTGTTTTTAGTTTTTTCTTCATTGACAGTACCCTAGATGAGAAATGAAGTAGGAATTATCTCCCTGAACTTTTCTGTCACATTTAATCTGCTATTTCTTCCTGGCTGTATTTGCCGCTTATATCTTTGCTCCCAGTCAAACTTTTCTTTTCCACCAGCAATTTATTTTTGATAAAATGTTGTAAGCAGGTGAGTGCTTTTCAACAGAACAAGGGCAGTAGCAGAAAGAAGAAAATGCTCAGGATGAGGTACAAATTTCTAGTGCGGTCCTTCTGTTTTCCCTAGATTCTTAGAATTATAATAACTGATACAGTACTTTACAGTGAAGTTAGATTGCATGGCTAAAATCATGGACTATTTAAAAATATTTCTGCCTTTGTTTTTCTTTTAAACATGCTGTAATGGATGCCAGTATTTGGTTAAAAACTTATTAACTTAGTATTTGGTTAGTTTAAATAGGATAAAAATTATGTGGGTACTTCTTATAAGAAACAATAAACTTTATTGAATGATTTTTAAAGTTTATTTGGGGCCTGTTTATTACACTTATAAAAGTGTAATCCTTTTTTTCCTTCTTCCTTTCTCTATTTTTAGCACTAATGTGAAAACTGCTGGCCTTAGTTCAGATGTTGATTTTGCAGTGTCCCTTAAGCAGCCAAAGCCAATCTGTTTCGAGGAGACTTTTCTAAGATGCTTAATCTGGTTAATGGACAAATTATGTCTGGGAAATTCCACAGTGTGAGCTGAATGTGGCAGTATCCTGACGGTGACACTGCTAATAGGTTTGACAGTGCAGTGAGAGTTTGCAGAAACACTCCAGACCATGCATCGTATTCTACTTCAATCCTTTAAGGAGAAAACCTGGGGAAAAGCAATCTAAGATACTGACAGGTGAGGCAAGGCTGCTCTTTTAGTTCTGGGGACTTGAATATTGGGGCAGACTTTTTGTTTGGTGGTGAGCTCCTATAGTGTGGGCTGAGGATGCCAGAGTAGCATATCCGTAGGGCTTTTTTCAGGCATCCAGAGTTTGATATCAGTTGAAAGATGTCATGTGTAATTAGTCAATTCACTGAGGGCATTATTTCTTTCTGTATCTGTACAAATAGTCCTGAGTCAGAGAGAGAATGATGTAGTGAGAATGAAAAAAGTGTAAAAACAGAAATGAGTTTTAATTCTGAGCTTTCATTAGTTAATCTTTCATTCTAGTATTTCATAAAGAAAAAATTGAAACATTTGTGTTTGTGTGTATGCAAAATCTAAACAGGTGAGAATCCTGTGTTTAAAAAAGCCCTAAACCCAGTTAAAAAGAATTCACTGGAGACTGTGTTCTGATTTTAGTGACTGCAGGTCTTTGGTGTGCTAGGGCCCAAGCTGATGTACCAAGGTGTGCATTAGCTGGAGCTGCCATATGGCCTGTCATGTCTTACTGGTTAATTTAACCATCTGTCATGTCTTAACAATTTGTATTCACTTTCAGTAGTCAGGATAGAAGGGTTTTCTTCTCTTTGGTACAGTAATTTTCATCATACAGTGCTGTTACATTTCCCTTATCTGAGTTCTATTAGTTTTATTTATAATCATATTACTTGTAGATAATACTTTCCTTTTTCGATGTTATGACTTGAAGATTCATACATTCAGGCAGGCATTTTGGAGATGTTTCTGCTTAAATTTCTGGCACAAAACAAAGTCAGTATCAAAACTTGAGCTGTGAATGTTTGACTCCACTTCTCCTCCTGTTCACTTCTAATTCTGCACTTGTGTTCACATCAACTTCTTTGCTATGTAAATTAAAATAGGTTAGTGTCTGTAAAACAGGTTTCATAACATATGAGTTCAGAGTAAAAATCCCACTGTACATATGCTCTTTCTCACATGTTGTGTTTTCAGAATTGCAGTGAAGTTCTGACCTGACCTACTGTATATATATATTTATTTAATAAGCAGCATTATTATTATGCTACTGTTTATTTAATAGTAGCATTTCAGGACAAGCATCTAAGAGAAAGTTACATCAAAAAGGGTTTTCAGCCATGATGTGCTATTTAAATCAAAAAGTTCTTTCAGTCTTCTGAAAAGCATGCAACATATCAAAGCCACAAAATTCCTATGATTTTCTTTGAGATTTTGTGCCTGCAGGCTCTTATCTCAATGATGGGCTTATTGCAATTTTATCATAGTCTGGGGTTGGTTGCTGTTTGTTTGTGGGTTTTTTTGTTTTTTGGTTGTTTTTTTTTTTAACTTGTAGTGTAAGCAACGTTGTCATTGTATTTAAAGTTAAGAATTGATGCAGCTAGATCTTCAATCTTCCTTGTCAGAAAGATGCATCTTCTAAGTGCAGTGTTATAGTGTGTTCAGTCAGATTTAGGTACTTGGAGCCTTAAGTAGCCAGAGGTCTGCTGTGTGTTGAAAGGTGTGGGGTTGCAACAAAGTTTAATTAATTAAATTAAGTTGTTAACATGTAACTGATAAGGGGTAATACAATGGTTGTAGATCTTCAGCTCATGTGTCACTAATGATGTTCCTCCATCATATACATAAGGAAATTGTTTATCAGGACTCTTGATCAAGAATTTCTGAATGAGGGCTGAATGGTATACCTGGTTAGATCTAAATGGGTTTTTTAACATTGAGATTATCACTTGCATATTTTGTGTTTCCAAGGAGCTGTTAAATCCTGGACAGGAGGACAGTACTGTATGCTCTTGCAATTAGAGATGTTTAGAGAGTATCAAGACTTAGTAGGGCTTCTTCTTAAAGGTGTAGCAAGGTAGGAGGATAGGTTATAAAGCCTTTCCAAAGAGTCACAAATAAAAACTCTCCAAGATTTATTCGAGCATATGCAATGCCTGTGATCCATTAATTTCAGTAATTTTAATGCCTGTAGTTTCTTGCAATGACAAATGCCAATATATTGGTTTACTTATTGACCTAAACTGTCAGATCAGCAGTGTCATTCAAATGTGTCTGTTGTATTTATTTTCTTGACAGCCTGCACCAGCTATGAAGAGCAATTAGGGATTATTTAGTGTGTATCTCTCATGTTACACTTGTCTGATTACAGTATTTATCTTCCTGTGGGAAGTGAGACTTTGTCAAAAAAGAGCATTTCCTAGGAAACAACTATTTCCCTATGCTGCAGAGGAACGTATCAAACTAGCGTGGAAAAATTTAGCTAGTGGGCTGGGCATTTTTCAAGTGTGAAGAGTGGAGATCAATTTTTTGATCCAATTTGGTAGGACTGCACTTTTCATATTGCTCCTCTTGAATGTGGGAGGAGAGGAAATACCACATGTAGGAATATGTCTTTTCATCTGGACAGTTCTAGGTTATCCTTGTTGCCCTAATCCAGTTCACCTGGCTGGGGACTCATGTGATACCCCGGTGGAACCTTGCCACAGATGACTTCTAAAGGCTCCACAGTGATGCAGAAGATAGGATGTTCCACTTGCTTTCAGGTTTCAGTCTTGGAGGCTTCAGAAGACAGAGAAGACTCTTCTTACCATATGCTTTGGTTCAAATAGTTAATCAGTTTCTGTTCTAAAAAATATATTAATTTTTTTTTCTTAATTTTGTGCCTCTCACAGCTATTTTAAAGATGTATAGTCTTCTTCATCACACCTTCTGCCGTGATGCCACAGATGGATTTGTCAAACAAGACTGGACTATTGGAATAATTGATTAAAGGATGGTTTCTTGAACACCTAAATAATGCTTTAGTTCTTCTCAGTGGTTTTGGATTGGTTTGGTTTTTTTGGGCTTTTTAAATTATTCTACTACCCCACTTTTTGACCACCATGATCGTGAGAGTTCTGGCTATGCTCTGATGCTGGATACATTATCTATAAATAACAACTAGCAGGACTGAAAGTTTAATAATGAGTTTTCTTTGAACTTGAGCATAGACCTGTCTGTGAATGGGCTTGATGCCTGATTACGTCTCTGAAATAAAAACAGCATTGCTGTTAGGGCAGGCTGGCCAGGGAGTAGGGCTGAGTCCATTTTCAGAATATCTAGGAGAAAGGTGTGTGGCCTTGCTGCACATCACTGCTTTGATTTCAGGCCCCCAGAGAGGTGCAGGGCTATTAGTGGGGTGAAGGGCTGGCCGTGTATAAGAAGGTTTGGACAGTGCAGTCTGGGGGGAGCCATACATTCATGATGCCTCTACGTTTAGAGAAACTGCTTTTGAGGGTGCTGAGCTTCCTTAATGTGAGATTGCTTGTGAGCCTTGCTGGTCTTATCTTCTACTGCTTCCTAGTAGTATATTGGTTGCTGCTTGTCCATTCTGACCTGGTTGCTTTTCCAGCCTCTGTGAGCTTCAAACTTCTTTAATGCAAGAGTTTTTGATGGCAGTGGAACAGATCAGCTTGCAGCTTTGAATAGGAAAGGATGTAGCTGTGGGCTGCTAACCCAGAATACATGCAGGAGACCCATTACACCTCTCCTTCTCCGTGACTTCAGTTCTTTGAGTTCATGGTCTTTGTTTTGATCAATTATCTCAACTGTCTCCCCAGTGCCTTCCAAAGCAGCAGAATATGGTGCCGGGTTGAGTGTGTAGATGAGGTGGGATTCAGTTGTCTGAAATCCCCAAGTTATCTGTGTGACCTTTCCTGGATATAACTCTTGGTATAACAACTACTACTTAGTTGATTTTAATATTTAAATTAAATATGCAATAAAAAACTGTTGCTCCTTAGTTGAGACTTGAATAAATTGATACATAGAAAAACTTCTAGGAGCAACTGAAAGGAAATTTTAACTTAAATCAACTTTCTGTTGTAGTTTTTTAAATACCTACTTAATAGAAACATTAAAAAGTATGATGGTGTTACATCTCTTTTTAAATCTTCTGATTTATTGTCTTTTTAGCTAGATTTAAGAACCTTAAAGGGTAGTAGTATTTTGTGTTTAAATATTGATACCTGATAATTTGGAAGAAGTGTAGTAAAATTGCATACAGAAAAGTATCATTTTTGCTTAAAACTTAAGCTGTTTAAGAGACATGATTTTAAAATGGCCTTAATTTCTGAGATTTGAGAGTAGTTTAGTTTCTAAAATGAAAATATTTTAGTTACCTATTGAAATCTTCATTTTCCTGAAGTGTCAGAGGGATAGTGGCAGTTACTCACTGATAGAGTTTTAACTCTTGACCTTCTTAGGAGGGATGTTCAGTCATAATGTGTTACTCAGATGCTTTGAAGTTGTTTTTAGATTGCCACTTAACTGTTTTCAGTCAAATCAGGTTGATTAAATGTTTTGGTCAAGAAGTTTCTCTGGTCATACATGTGCTTACTGTTTAGTACAGTAGTAAAATCTTAATTACATGTATAATTTGCAAATAAATCTCTGTTCAATATTAGCATAATAAACTAATATTAAGCTTCTATTTACACTAGTATCAGCACTTGTAAGTGCAGAACTATTGGTAGAGTATGAATTAAGGTTGAATTAAGCCCACCTCACCAGAAGATTACCATAACAGTTTGGAAACATGCTGATATCTGGATTATACTGCTACTGAGTTCAGTGGGAAAAAATCTTTTGGCTTACAGGAAGCTGAGTTAGGAAGAAAATCTGTTGTTCCAAAACCACTGTTAACTTGTATGTGGGCAAAAGAATTGTAATGCTTCTAGAATGGGGTTGTAATTCTTCATTCAATGCAAGTCCGATTTGTTGATACACTGTTAAATGTCTGAAATGTTCTCCTCACTTTTTCTGTATTTTTTCCTCTGATGCAGATTGATTGAGCCAAATATGCATTGAAATTTGGACTTAATCACAACAGGCTGTTTTTCAGGCCACTCTGAAGGATACTAGACCTTGGTGGGAGCAGTTCAGCTGTTCTGAAAATCTGTCTCAAGGGTGCGGGGCTAAAGAGCACTTTGAAAATGTAGACCATGAAGAATTTAATTCTGTAATAGTAATATCAACTTTCTGGATAATTGCTGTAGTTATAGATAAAATATTTGGGATTCTTGGCAGACTTTCTAGTAAGGAAAGCAACAGAATTACTTTCAGCAGTGTGCTAATGGCAAATCAGACTGAAAAATGTTTGAAGGGAAAAATATGCAAATAGGGCATTCCACTAAAAACATGCACAAAAGTTGAAAAATTCAGAAGAAAACACGTATATGGCACAAGCTGATTAGAAGAAGGAAAGGGAATAAATTATTCTTTTCTCCAGACAATTTGTATTAAAGTTTAAGTAATGTTGTGTCAGTGTATATTTCTCATTTCCATCCCGTGTTGCTATCTCGTCTTACTTTATATCTGTGCTTTGCATTTAAAAGTATTTAGTGCCTGTTTATGCAACAAAACCACTGCAAACACAATGATTGTGGCAGAGGCTTTCAGCAGGAGTAGCTACACCCGTGGTCTGAGCAGTACAAGCTCAGCCAGTGGAACATCACCTACATCCAGATTTCAGCCTCACAGAACTAGCAGCAAGGGCCAGAATAGTTGTATCTTTGCTTTTGTAAACACTTAAGTAGCATGTTATCGCTTTGTGGTATAGATCTGACATTTGCAAAGTGTCACTTGCATACTTATTGCCTACTTTACTTTATTCTTACCTTCAAAATGTGTAGTGTTTGTACAGCATCCCCATGACTCTTCTTGCCAATCTTGATAACAGACCACAGAGCTGAAGTTACCTGAGTGGCAAAAGGATTGAAGTGACAACTTCAATCACAGCTGGAAATATACAAGTCTCTTTTTTAAATGTTCTAATATAATATGTTCTTAATAGTAGAATAAGAAAATGTTTCAATGAAATCACATTTGATCTTGTTATTTACCAAAAAAAAGGAAATAAGCTGTATCCTTAAAATGTTTTTTTTTCAGGTGTGTTTAATTCATTCATTCTCAGAGGATATTTAAGTTATAGAAAGTCTTAGCATCTTGATTTTTTTTCAAAGCGTTGAAGACAAAATGTTGATAAGGCACAACCATTCTCTTGCTATTTTGAGAAGCATTTGAAAGATCAGCCTTCATGTAAATCTACATCCATTCATCAACTCCAGCTTATTTTATTTGTAGATCTTCAGATATGGGCATAACATGTGAAACTCGTTCTGACTGCTGCTGCTTTTTTCTCCCCAACCCTCCTACCTCCCCCAGTCATGGACCCGTTTAGTTGAGGACATTCCTGGGTTGTACAGCTTTTGCCTTTTCTTGTTTGGTTGGTTTTGTTTGTTGGGTTTTTCTTTTTTTTAATGAGGGGTTGGGGGATTGGTTTGGGTTTAGTTTGGTTTGGGGATTTTTTTGTTTTTTGGAAGGGGGAGAGTTGGGGTTTTTATTCTTTTTTTTGAGAGGACATGGTGGGTTCTTTGGTCTCTGTTTAAGAAGAGATGATATTATATCAATCTCACCAAAATACATAGTTTCCTTGGAAGAAATGGGATTTTTGTGTAGATTCAGGCAGCTGAATGATGCAGCTAAAGGGTTTAAGTGGAGCTGTAGCTGCCCTTGCTTGCTATTTCTATTTGCATGTTGAAAACACTTACTACTTAGCTTTGTTTGGGGATTTTTTTTGTGTTTAAATGCTACTTTAAAGTAAAATTTTAACAGTCAGATCCTGTATTTGTCTCTTGTTTTCTCCCTCTTAAACGTCTCTTCTAAATCTGTTTGCAGCTGGGTCTCGGGCATCTTACAGCAGCCAGCACAGCCACCTTGGCTCGGAGTTAAGGGCACTGCAGTCTCCAGAGCACCACATAGATCCTATTTACGAAGACAGAGTTTATCAGAAGCCCCCTATGAGGAGTCTCAGCCAGAGTCAGGGGGACCCTCTGCAACCAGCACACACAGGCGCATATCGCACTAGTACAGGTAGGTGGATGTAAGCTGCATGATTGTCTTTCTATGAGATATGTAACTTACTCTCTGCTACTAACTCTTCTTCTCTTCCTGATGTGCTTAACCAAATGTATTCTGTGCATGCCAGTCAAATAAAATACCTTTTGCAGATGGCAGCTACCAATAGAACCCCAGATACATGCACAAAAGGGAGAAATCCTTAATGTTGTGCTACATGTACAGTAGGTTAAGCTAATTTGGGGAGGGAGCTTACTCATAAACAGAGAGAAAATACTTCTGTTAATCTAGTATATTGTCTTGGAGAAAGATCTGGTGTCTCTGAAGAAATTGCTAGGATTTTTTTTTGTTTCCAAAGCTATTTTTTGTGTTGCAAATGGACTGCAAAGTTCCTGCCACATAAAGCTAAGTGATTGTTCACTTGCTTTCAAAGTAAATCATAAGTACATTTTCTTCCTCTGTCCCATAGAGCTATGCTTTGGTGTGGGTACACAGACATAAAATTGAACAATAACATAGGGAAAAGCTGTTAGCATCACTGGTTTATCCATAAATAATTATGATTGTCCCTGAACTGCATTGGTGTACAAGTCCTACTTGCAGAATGTCCTCTCAACCAAATGAAATACAGCTGTATGTTGGAACCCACAAATAGATCAAAAATCAACAGGGATATTTATGGTATTTAATGCACAAAATAATTAGAGTATATAAATGCTACAGCCAAAATAGCCTAAAGCAGATGTAGAAGAAACTTGCCTTAGGAATTGTAAGTATTTCTGGTGTTTTATCTTTGCTGTGTTGATCAAAGAGGGAAGATTATGTCCATTTTCAGATCCCTCCTATTTTCATCAAGGAAAAGTTAAGTGCACTTTTCAGAGCAAGATACTTCACTTTCTTTTAAAACTATTTTTTTAAACTTCTTTAAAAAACCCATTTCTCCAAGGGAAAAGCTGGCAGTTTTTGCATGTCCTACTGCCTTCTGCAAGTTTGGGTGTTCAGAGTACCAGAGGAAATCTTAAAAGGAAATTTGGCCAGAGAATTATCTAGAAAAATACCAGTAACAGCTTTATGCTTTTTGAAGAGCACCATTGCACCTTTTCCCTCCTGTTAAAGAAACTATCACAGTCTCAAGTTTTGTATAGAATCACACATGGATATGAGGAAAAATTACTATTCTTTGCATGAAAGGGAGAAAAACCTTGCTTGTATCAGTGAGTTGTGGAGGCAGTGGTAGTGATTGAAACTACTGTTTCTGTTGAACTTTAAGCCTTCTGTTCCACCTGTGGCTGCCACATATTGCCTATATGATGCTCTTTTCTCAGACGTGCCCTGAAGAGGGTTTCTTGTTCTGCTTGCAAATTATCCCTTTGGTTGTCTGTGCTGAAGTAGCAGGCTGTCTTGTGACTGTACTGCTCACAGCACCTCAGTAAGGAAGGAAACCTAGTCAACACAGATAACAATTACAGTGAATTAAACTGGGGCACAGGATGTTAGTTGGTTACATATGGAGATGGGTTTTCAAAAGGAAAGAGAAAAAATTTAAAAAAGCAGAAACATCCCCTGTGAAGATGAGTTTTGTTTTGCCACTTGGGATGTGGATTTGAATGTTGCTGCAGGCTCCCTCTGAAGAAAGACCCCATCAGTCCAGCTTTGTGTTGGGTTGATCCTCCCATGCCTTCCACCCTGCACCTCTATCATCAGGGTCAGGGGAAATGCGAGCAGATGGATGTGTGCCAGTCCAATCACTCTGTTGCTCTGTTGGTAGCTGTCAACTTTTCACACAGCCAGGCTGAAGAGCTGTCTGTGCTCAGAGGGAATTTTGAGCTGGATTGGATCAGCTCTCAGACTCCTGCCTGTAGCACAAATACCAACAGGAACATATCCTTTCTGATAGAGACCATACAATTTTTTTCAAATTAACAGAAAGGAGGGAAAGGAGTTCAAGTTTGCATATATTTTTTTTCCTTTATTGGGTTTTCATAAGTATTGATTTTTATTTTTTTTATTTTATTTTAGGACTAGATTGCTATTTGGTGTAAGATATGGGGGGGGGGGGGGGGGGTAGATTACTGTGTACTCCGTGAAGATACGTGCCAAGGATTCATGGCCTGTATATTCTGTGTACATGAGTCATGGCAGAGTGGGGAGCTTTAAAACTTCAGAGCGCTCCTTCGTACACCATAGTTCACACCCTTTGTGTATGACAAAAATAGCATTAATCATGATGATGATGATGCATGCTTTTCCACATCTGAAGAAAGAAAAGGGAAGACAAAGATGTTGTCCAAAGGATTTTTCTCTGCAGCTGACACTGCCCATTGAAAATAAAAATTAAGTTAGTTTTACTTGCAAGCCATTTAATTTTTTTTTTTAGTAGGGTTTCTTTTTGGTTGATTTTGGTTTGGATTTTTTTTAGTTTTGTTGTACTTTGTGGGGTTTGAGGGGATTTTTATGGGGTTTTTCTTTGGTTTGTTTGTTTGCTTTTAAAGAGCATTATTCCTAAATTTGAAAATTTCACTTACTTTGGAAAAGTAACCAAGAATGGTTACTTACTATAGACATCACCTCTTTCTATTTTATGAGCCCTTAAATACATATTACATTCAAGAATGTTTACACAACTGAGGATAAAGAGTTTTTAAACCCTCTCAAGAGTTTTTCATCTTCTAGGTGAATGAACATTCAGTAAGCAAAATACAATAAGCTAAAATTTCTCTATTGCGTGAACTAAATTGTTTGTTCTATATAATCATTGTTTTTTAGGTGATGTTTAGGTTCTTAACTTTAGTATTTTCTTTGTATTTCACTTGAGAATGAAATGCTTGATGATAGTTCTGCACTACATACTGCAGAAGGTACAAAACAAGTCTGAACATCTCCCCTAATACCTTTAGAGATGATGAATTCTTCAAAGAATCACTGAATGGTTTGTTCAGAAAGGGACCTTAAAGATCATCACATTCTGTCTTCCCTGGCACTGGCAGGAAACCTTTCACTAGACCAAGTTGCTCAGAGTCCCATCCAGCCTGGTCTTGAGGATTTCCAGGGATGGGGAGTCCACAGCTTCTGTGGGCAACCTGTTCCAGTGCCTCACCACCCTCAGCATAAAGAATTTCTTCCTCATATCTTATCTAAACCTATCCTCCTTTAGTTTAAGGCGATGCCCCCTTGTCCTGTCACTTAGTGCTCTTGTGAAACGTCACTCTCCAGCTCTTGTAGGGCCTTTTCAGGTACTGAAGGGGGCTCTAAGGTCTTCCTGGAGCCTTCTCTAGGCTGAGCAGCCACAACTCTCTCAGGCTGTCTTTGCAGGAGAGGTGCTCCAGCCCTCTGAGCATCTTGGTGGCCTCCTCTGGGCTTGCTCCAGCAGTTCCCTGTCCTTCCTGTGCAATGGACCCTGGAGCTGGATGCAGCACTGCAGATAGGGTCTCAGCAGAGTAGAGGGGCAGAATCCCCTCCCTGGCCCTCCTGGCCATGGTGCTTTGGATGCAGCCCAGGACACGGTTGGATTTCTGGACTGCAAGCACAAATTGCCAGGTCATGTTGAGCTTTTCATCCATAAACACTCCCAGGTCTGTCTCCCCAGGTCTAGTCTTGTTCCATTCTCCAGCCAGCCTGTACCTGTGGTGTAAATTATAACTGGGTGTGTTACTGTCATGCTGTCTAAGCTAAAAATAATGTTTCAAATTTGACAGCAGTAGCTGTAAAAGCTCTTTTGGTTGTTAAGCTTTTACTTAACAATCCCTTTTGCTCTTCAAAGGGTAATGCCTTCTCTCATATAAAAAGTACCAGCCCAGACTTTTGCACTAAAAGCAATAAGTGTGAAATTTTCCTTTTGAAATGGGAAGCCTCAAAGGATGTGCTTGGAGGGAGCACTCAGACACAATACAAAAAGCAAATTAATTTATTTACTGAATAGCAACTTACAGCTTGTATTTGTAACTCAACTAAATAACACTAATAATTTTTGTTCAGGCAGGTTTGTTACTGATTTTCCTCATAAACCTAAAGGTTTTGAATTATTCATATAGGAGAGCTAAGCTTTTTTGATGGGATGTTTACATGAACACTGATGGAATTTGAAGAGGGCTGTTAATTAAGAGGGAGGAAGGGTTGCCTTTCAGCCAGAGTGGCACATGGAATCAATGATTGTTTGCTTATTTGCAGAATTAGAATTTTGAACTAGAGGTTTAGTCTATAGTTATTGACATTTAATCCTTGTCAAACATGAAACCAGGCAAAACAGGCAAAATCACACTATTTTGAAGCCTGGGATTTCTGTAGCTGCCATGAGGACAAAGCATCCTCACTGTTATGGTTGTGGGCTGTCAGTGCTGAGCTCAGGAGCACAGCTTTGTCAGCTGTGGGGTCTGTGTGAACAGTTGTCATCACCCTCCAGAGGCTGGCATCACTGTCTGGAAGCTCATGCTTCTGTTGTGCTCCCTCAGAGAAACAGATGAGCCCTCTTCTGTAAAAAGGATGTAATTTCCAGATAAAGTTTGTAAAAGCCTTGAAGAGTAATATCCCCAGTGGTCTGGGGGGGGGGGGGGGGGAGATGAGAAATGGGAGAGCTGTGCTTGCTCTGAACTCTCTACAAAGAGCGACTTTATCAGATGAAGTAAGTGTTGCTGTGTAAGAGCACTGGTGCTGCTGGTAAACTGTGAGCATTTAGATCTTAAAACCTGCTGAGGTCTTTAAACCATGCTTTAAGAGCACTCACTGGTTTCAGGGGCTGCAGGGAAATACTTTTGACCCCAGCCTTACAAAAGTGACAAGGATGCCCTGGAGGAGTGAGCCTGTCCTCCTCAGCTCTGTGAAGGGCACCTGAATCTTGCTGGCATCAGGACAACCCTGGCAGCCTGGGTAAAAGCTTAGGGAGAGTCTCAGAATGCACACAACTTGAGAATGGTCTGTCTCAGTCCCCAGAAGGTCACCATAGGGAAAGTGTTGTGACACAGTTCAGTTGTAGTTGAATGGACTTCAAAGTCCAGCAGCTTCATGTGGTTCCACAACCACTTGGTGCTCGTTGGAGTGCTGGGTGCACGGAGCTGAGCTGCCTCCTTGATGGAGACAGGGCATGCAAGGTACTGCAAAGACTGTTCTGAGAGCATTAGGAGAATGAGGAGTCTGTGATTGATCTGCTGAAATTAAAGAGAACCCTGAAAGGAAGGATTAATTGAAAGGAGGTTGGATAGTAGAAGGCTAAGCAGTAAAAGTTTTATTGTCTCTGAAGAGTCACTTAGGGTGGGATCTGCAGGGCTCATCAGGCATGCTCTTGCAATGGGTTACCTGTCGGGGAACATGTTTGTGGCAGGTGCATACTGCAGCACTTCCTGCTACCTTCAGAGGTGCCCAGTGTCCCTGTGTGTGCAGGCAGCTGCCAGGCTGCCCTCAGGCTTCTCTGACAGCCTCCATTCCTTCAGGCCAGGTCCATCTCCCTGAGATTCCTCCCACTGATGCTTGAGTGCTTCCACTAGTACACCAGCACCTCTGAAGATGTCTGTTCCCAAAAGCTGTGCTGCCACAGGCTGCACCACTTCCTGGGCATCATGGCACAGTGATCCAAGAGAAGAGGCCTGTGGAATTATGTGAACTTGCACGCTGGGTTTCTGTGTGGAGGAAGAATGCTGACTGGAGAGCTGTTAACAGCCAAGGCAGCTGCTTTTCAAAGGAAAGAGTTATCTGCTGCTCCTGGCCATTTGCCAGTGGCAAGGATAAACACAATATTTCATTGTCCTTTGATGCAGCTCAGGAAAAACTGCCAAAGGTGAGAATTGCCATTGTGTATCTGGACAGATGCTCTTGTCCTCTTTCTCTGCCTTCCATCCCACTCCTGCCTCGTACTTCATTTGCTGAAGGAAGTGTCTGCAGCAAGGATGCTTTATCTCAAGTGCTGCTTGAAGTAATGTTGCATTTCTCCTGTAAAGGTGTGTTTTGCTTTAGTAGGGTAGAAGCAGGGTTTGTTTCTGGAGTCCAGTCTTTCTTCATGGACTAGATGCTGCTGGAGGGATGGGAAGAGGAGCCAGGTGGCAGTGGCAGCATTTGCTGCTTCATGCCTGCTGCTCTTGGGCTGGGCTTTTGCTGTCCTGGAGTTTAGGCAGTGTCCAAGGAGAAGGTATACAAGAAAACTTAGTCCTTTTTAGACAAGAAAACCTAGTCCTTCTTCTGTCACTGGGCTGATGGCTTTCTCACAACATGACTGAGCTGCCTCCTTGTTCTGTCTGATGAGGTGTCTGTGGTGAGGATCATGTCTCTATTCATGACCTAAAGAAGTAGGAGGGAGAAACCAAATGCCCATTTTTCTTCTGCTCCAGGCAGGAACAGCCCAATCAAAACAAATTGTACTCCTTGTTTGAGTTTGTTTTTTTGCAGGGAAGGGACATTACTAGTTTTGGTTCTTGGGAGTGTTGAAATGGCTCTGACCTCCACCTCTTCTCATTTGCTTTGCACAAGTGAAGTGGGGCAGTCCAGGTTCTCAGAGCCAGGTTCATGTGTCATTTGCCCCTGCTCCCTGGGGACTCCCTCCCTCTGTGAAAGGCCTGACCTCTTCAAACTTCCATCTCACTGACCGGGTAGACAGAAGTCTGGCATTGTGGAGTGGCTCCTGGAAAGCTGCACTGGCCACCATCTCCTTGCCTCTGCCCTGCCCTCCCTCTGCAGCTGGCCTGGTGGGGCAGAGACCATGCCTTGTCCTGGGAGGGAGTGCTGCTCTGGTGTCCCATGGCCTTGCCTTGCCAGCAAGGGAGCCAGAGGTCTGTGGGAACAGTTAATTGCTGAGTAGGTCCAAGGAATGTTTTTTTAACAGATTTTTACAGCAAGGATGGAGGAGGGTGTTGCATGGGCTTCTTAATGCTGCTTTGAAATACCCAAGGGCTTCATTTGCTACATGTTTTTTATGATGGTCCAGCTTAGCCTTTCTTTGGTTCTCAACATTTTGTCATGTCTCTTACCTCCTTTGTTGCCCTGTACAAAAGGAGAATGAGGCTACAGAGGATGCATGAAATGAGCCAAAGTACATCATCTTCACAAGATCCTGAATATTTGTCTTGGTAATTAATAAAGTAGTGAATATCTTTGAAATTTTTAGAAGTCATTATTTCAATGTGTATTTTTTACGTATTGTGAAGTAATTTTCAAATGCTCAAAAATTTGACATATGAAAAATTTAGATGTCTGAATCCCTTAGAGTGATTTACTCTTCATTCAAGAACAGTTAAGCTACTTTATTGCAGGTGTGTTTTATCACAAATGGATTGTGTTTTTCTGTATGCTTTTACAGATAAATTGTTCTTGAACCATTTTTAAGGTTTTAAACCTTAATATTTTGACCTTTGAAATTTGTTGGGATTTTTTAGTGGTTATGAAATAGTTTAAAACAGAATGATAGTCATAGAATAGATTGGGTTGCAAGGGGCCTCCAAAGATCCTGTAGTCCAAACCTTCTGCAGTAGGGAGAGACTTCTTCAACCAGACCAGGCTGTGCAGAGCCCTGTCCAACCTGACCTTGAATGTCTCCAGGGATGGGCCATCTACCACCTGCCTCTGGGCAGCCTGTTCCAGTTGCTCCTTTACAACCTTCATTGTAAACAAAGTCTTCCTTCTTTCTAGCCTCTGTTTAAAACCATTGCCTCTTGTCCTATTGCAGCAGCCCTGCTAAAAGGTCCCTCCCCAGATTTATTTCAGGCCTCCTTCAGGTACCCTTTCAAGTCTCCCTGAAGCTTTCTCTTTTCCAGGCTGAACAACCCCAACTTTCTCAGCCTCCCATCATCAGAGAGGCACTCCAGCCCTCTGACCATCTCTGTGGCCCTCCTCTGGCCCATCTCTAACATGTCTGTGTCTTTCTTATGCTGAGCTGGCTGCAGCACTCCAGGTGGGGTCCCACCAGAGCAGCTTAGGTGGGGAGAATCCCCTCCCTCACCCTGCTGCCTGTGCTGCTGTGGATGCAGCCCAGGATACAATTGGTTTCTCGGCTGTGAGTGCCCATGGCTGGGTGGTGTCCAGCCTCTCATCCGCCCCCAGGTCCTTCTGGGCAGGGCTGCTCTTAATCCCTTCATCCCCCAACCTGTATTTATACCACAGGTTTTCTGCACCTTGCATTTGATACTCAAATTCAGATTATATCTGAAACAAACAAAAGGGGAGTTTTTTTAAGCTTTACTTGGAGATATATATTGTTGATGGTCCCTTGGTAACTTGTTTGTTATTAGCTGTTTCAAATCAGTGAAGCTGTCTTATGGTTTAAACATGCTGAAGAAAATTTAGAGAATTAACACAGCATGAAATAAAATGAGACTATGTAAAATGACATTGAGGCACTGCAATTTTAGTGTCATGATGAATCACATACAGAGGGTTTAGTTCAGTTTTCTGCACCTGTAAGGTGTGCAAGCATAACTTCAGCTTTGGGAATCAGAAGTCTGATCCTTGCATATCACTAGTGGCAGTTTCCAAAGGCACTTCATATCCCAGTAAACGGACAGTTACCCTTTTTCAGGTTAAGTATTGCTTTTCAGCAGGGAACTGGAATTTAGTTAACCAGATGTATCACTTCTAATTCCATAGACTTCAGATTAATGAGTCAAAGGAATCTAAAGGGGCTTAGAGGAGGAAAAAATCATGTATACAAGCAGTTAGATATTTTCAGGTTCTTACAGGGGGCACCAGTGAGTTCATTGGTACAGTAATTAATTTCAGAATGTGATCTAGCTGTTAATGAAAAGTTACCCGTTACATGCTCTTTCCTGTATTACAAATACTTGATTTAAAAGAAAAAGGGAACTTTGGTTTCAATTGTACAGTTTTCTTTATTTGTCTCTAAAACTCTCAGTTCAGGGGAAAAGGAGGAGCAACAAAGATATCAGCTTTCACTTGCCCCATTTAGATTAAACCCTTTGTCCTTTATGCTGCTTCTCAAATCTGTATTTAATTTTTCATTCTTCCTGATCTAAAAGAGTTAGACTATAAACACCAAATATTGCTTCTTTCTGCTCAGATGGTGGCTTTTTTTCTGGCTGGGGGACAGGTTGTTTTGTTGTGTCATAAGCTGCTGTCTATGGATGTGCTGTGATGGCACAGCTGTAGATTAATTGAGGATCATGCTGATAAATCACACAGCATGGAGTTCTGGCTATAGGACATAATGTTTTCAGAGAAATTAAAAAGAAGAATTACTCCTACAACTGCATCTCTTTCAGTTTGGTAATGTTGTGATAATAGACCTGTACTCCTAACTGACATCCACTTGATAACATTGTTTTGGGAGAGAGAATTATAGGAAGCAAGCAGGGAACAAATCTTCAGTACAAAGTAAATTGAGCAGAAAATACCTTAGTAATCTGTATAAAGAATAACAAATCACCTCAAAGCAATACAAAGTCATAATCTCATTTCATTTGTCAGATCCAGGTTCACTCATATAGTCCTACCTGTGTTATAGTCTTGCATATATGTTTTAGGTGACATTTTTTTCTTCTATGAGAAAGGATTTTCTATTTTATTTCCTTCCTATTAAAAACTTGGCAGAGGAATAACGAAATGCGCTATTTTCAACTTCAGCAGTATCCTGTGGACAGGAATGGAGAGGGTGGGGCCAGAGGTTAAAACCCTACAGAATCACTGAAATCTGAAAGCAATATCCACCTCCTTATAGTGCAGAAGCATTTTCCAAATAAAACAGTTGTAGTTTCAAAGTACTGAGCCCATGATTGGGTTCTGTAGAGGAATTGCATCTATATGAATACAGACAAGATTTTACCACTCAGAATAGAAACCTTTTAGAATGGTTAGTATCCATGACTTCTTTCCTGTGTCCCATGAGCAAGATACCTCCAGAGACTTGTATTTTATTCCATATATTTTCTTGTATTCTTCTATTTCCACAGAAGAATGACTTGTAACATGTCTGAACATTTCTCAGGTGCCCCTTGACTTTTGCCACCTATTGAGGGAGAGCTGTGATTATAAAATCTTGCTCAGGGGAGTACATACTCTGTAAATCTCATCTGCCACTTCTGAGAAAATACAGTGTTTGTGCCAGAAACTGTAGGTGTATTTGTCATCTATTTACTGTACAGGTGTAATCTCTCTTTAAAGATTCATCACATTAGATTTAAGTCATGCAGGACACCCATTCTCATTTATATAATTCAGTGTTGCATAGAAATGCAGGGTTGTCATTAATGAAATAAAAATTCAATTCAAACACCTTTCATAAATCTCATTCTTGTAAATCTTTGCTGAAGGAAAACACTGCTGTGCCTCAGGTAACTACCCAGTCATGTCTTTAGGATGACTAAATCTTTTGTTAGAGGATCATTCCTTCTGCATATTACATTTAAAGGCACTCTTAAAAATCACCAGCCCATAATTTTTTTTTTTTACTCACGCTGTACTCTATCTCTTTTTTCTTAGTATAAGACTGGCTACTTTTAGAACTATCCCTTTGTCATAATTTAAGCAGTTCACATGTGGTTTTTCTGAGTACAAGTATACAAATAGAGTAGTTTTTACTTAAATGTATTCAACAACTTTTAAACTATCATTTGCAGAAGTTAGGTTAATGATTCGGGTGAACATACCACGTGGTCTGGCACTGGAACACAAATGTGATTACCTTAATAACAAAACAACTGTCTATTCCAGAGTGGAAACTACCAATTAAAATAGCTGAAGTTTATTAGGATGTTCTAAGAAATACCATTTAGTAGCCACTTGACTACTGAGGATTACAGTGCCCTAAATAAGGAAAACTCAAAATATGAAGGAGAAGATGTCCATGTGCTTGATGGCTGTAGCATGATGCAGTGCAGTCTGTTAATCTGTTATTGTCTCATACTATTTATATATATTTTTTATATATTAAGTGTGACTTCTGTCCGTGTGTTCAGCTTTATGCTGGCCAGATGGATGGGAAACTTCAGAAATTTCAAGAGAATGTTCTTTTAGGAGTGAAAGCAGAGATTTAGTTGCAGTAGGCTCATTTATGTGCATCAGCGTGGTCTGTGTGGATTTGCTGTGATTGGGTCATTTTGTCCCACGCACAGAATGTGAAATCATGTATTACTGCAAAGAGGAGGAAAGTGATGTATATGTCTCCTATATTGTGCCATTGCTCAGGGTTGAATTTTATCTCTAGGGAGGAAATTCCCATGATGAATTTTAGTATGTCAAATTCTGGAAGGGCAGTTGTTGATTTCTCTGTTTAAATGCTCATGTAACAAATGAATTAAACAGCATGTTCTTCCTAAACTGAGGGATGGAGCTGAGAGAGAGGACACAATCTGAGAAAAGATCTTGGCAATAACGTTTTCAGCAGCCAAAGTTGGCATCTGATTATCACATTATGTGTACGCACCATTTTTTACGTGCAGAGCAGCATCACTGAAACATGGTAGGAGCTGAACCTGAGATTGAAAGTTACATATATTACTGAGATTAAAATCTGGCAGATTTAAAATGCAGTCAGTTCCTGGAGGTGGAAAGGAGTGTTATATTTCTTAATACTGATAACTTGAAAAATGAGGCTTCTCCTCTGTTTAGTTGTAAACAAGGAAGTCGTTCCAGCCTTGAACTGGAAATCTGAAATAATGAAAATATATAGTTGAAATTCTAACATCTGCATAAAACCCTGGTGTCCACTTGGACTATGTGGATTTTAAAATTATGCTTTAACTATATGTGCTTTTGAGATGCAGGCTGTGTTACTGTGTTGGACACCCTGTAACTCTGAAACCTCCTGTTGGTAAATGACTGGAGGAAAGGATGTAGAATTGGAGAAGGTTATGGGTGGGGGGGATGTGAGATGGGGCACAGCACTGAAGCCTGTGACAAACCCAGCTGTGGAAGAGGCTGCATTCAGGTTTGGACTTGAGGCTTCTCTGAAGACTCATTAAAAGCACTGTTTCAAAATTAGCTTGGGCAGGAACTCACTCATCTCAGCCACTATATCTGTTGAATTGAAATACAGGTTTCTAAAATACAAATTCTGTCACCATTGCTGCTCACCGAATTACTTCATCTACCTGTTTGTGCATTAGCATTTGCTTAGAAGTACAAAAATCTTTATAGATTACTTCATTCATTAAGTCATTTGCTTTTCTTGCCAACCCTGGTGGTACCAGGTGATTTCAGATTAACACCAGCTAATCACCTAATGAACCCATAAGTAAAATAATTAGTAGTAAATAAATATCATGTCTAAATTGGCAATGAAGAGAATCATTTCATGATTTTCCATGCTGAGGTTTAGGCAGTGCCAGTTACACAACTTCCCCCAACAGAAAAAAAAAGAAAAAAGGAACTAAGACACAATGTGAGAGTGGGCAAACTGATGTGGAACAAGATAGACAAAAGCCTTCAAAGTGCCCAGGTAACAGCTGCAATGTAAAGAGAGGAATAGCTCAGAAACCAAGGAAGCAGTATTTGCAGTATTTTCTTTGACTGACTCTTATGGCATTATAGAATAAACGTCAGTTTCTAAGCAAAGGAGTGTTCAGCCTTACTGTTACAATTAGTGTTAGATCTAAAGAACACTCTTAGAAAATGGAACTGAAAGGACACCTCAGTGCAGTAGCAAGTTCAGTTCTTCAGTCTTCAAAGATTGTCCATTTTTGTGTTGAAAGACTCATTGAACACAATATACAGAGCACAAGTGATGTTTCCTTGGTTTCTCTGAAAAAAGGAATTCTTCTGCAAAAGAACAGCTTGTAGATATTGCAGTGGTAAGGAGATGATTGGTTGGAGTGTACACTCACTTTGAATATGTTCATGACCTTCATTAGGATTAGTACTTTACAGCTGCCAGCAATAGCAATGAGCCTATTAAATAATTCAGAGAAGCCCTGAGTATTTCCCATAGCAGTGACAGCGTAGCAGCTAAACAGCCACCTGTGGTTGTGGTTTTTAAGATGGGATGGAAAAGTGAGAAAAATATAAATCTCCTGTGATGGTATCTAGTAGACAGGGATGTTGCCTTGACAAAAAGGCTTCCTCCTCACCATGTCATGAAAACATCTGATGATTAAAATATTACTGAATACCTACTTACACCAGCTTGTAGACATGCTAATTACAAGTAGGTGTGACAGCTAGGTGTAACCAGTACTTGAGGAAATTATGACTAACATGTTTGTGGGTGGAAAAGAGGCCTTTTTTGCTATGCACCATCCTGTTCTGTATTAATTTTTTTAGTCTGCTTGCATTTCCCTTGTACATTGTGCTGTGTTCCCTTAAAAGATATCCTTGTGCAGCAGGGAGACCTGTTTGCCATGACCAGCTACTTAAAGCATGGAGCTGAGCATGGGGAAGCTGACTGGAGGGAAGGAGGTTGTATTTCCCCTGACTTACACAAAATAGGAGCATCTGGAGCCCACAGAAAGAATTAGGCAGAACAATCCTGGAAGCCCTAAAGGGCTGATGTGTTTGAAATCAAAGGCTGGCTGGCCGGTGAAGAGCCCATCTCATGAGGATGCAAAGGAAGATTTGCTGAAAAGTCCTTTTCATTTGTCCCTGGCTGAGAATTTTGATTGCAAGAAAAACTAGATAGGACAAAATAAAGAGTGCAGAAAAGTGAGGGAGGAACGAATGGAAAACAAGAGAAATAGAAAGCTGTAGTAGTTTTCACAGTGTTTCTTCTGGTTTGAGTATTGGAAGTCACATAGCAAAGATGTCAGCCTCCAGAGAACTCCTTTGGTATTTGGTATTTGCAGAAGGTCCTAAATATTTTAAATCTAAACTGAAGCCTTGTATCTTGAAATCCTGTAGTGTTGGCTTTTTTGTTTTGTTTTGTTCTCACTTTGCATGTCTGAAGTAAAAAACCTGCATGTGCATGTGTATTTTTGAGCAGAGGATATGATAGTGCCTTTATCAAATCTTGACAGCATTAGAGGTAGTTGATAATACCAAGTACAGGGAAGGATTTTTCCCCTCTTTCAGGAAATATTTTCAGTTTCCCTCAACCACGTATTTCTCTAAAATTTTATACTTCCCATGTGGAAAAATGCTCCTAAAAGTAACATCTAAGCAAGTTATTATTAGTAGTATCTATTATTTTTATATGTAATACCATGCACCTTGAGCAGTATTAAAATTGAATGTTTGTGCTTGTTCCTTTGGATTGCCAGTTTGCTACTAGGTTGATTAACATTTATTTTCTTAAACTTCTATTCCAAAAAGGCTGGTATATGCCTTAAAACACTCATTTCAGCATTTTGAGTTAAAGCGTTTGTGTGTCCCAAGCTTGATGAGTTTTTTTCATAATTGACAGAGAAGACACTTGTTATTTTTATGGTATATTAGGTGGGAAAAGGATCTGCTTTATAAATCTTCTTATAAATTTGGTATCAACAGAATGCACTGCATTTGTGTAGTTTATGAACTCATGGTGGGATGGTGGACATACTTTGCACTGATAAGATATCTCACTGGGATCCAATTTTCAACTTTCACGAAAGGGTATAAATCAACTGCAAGTGCAAATCAGTGAAGAAAACAAAGGGAGAAAACAAAGAAAATAATTTTGAAATCTCCATGAAAGAAACTAGGAGAAGGTTAGCACAGGAATTGAATGTCTAATATCAAATAATAATAAGAAAAAATTACAAGGTAATAACTGCAAATCAAACAGCAGCATCAGTGAGGTAATTTCAGCAAGCAGGTGTAGCAAGATAATTCTCATTAATGAGTTTATAATTTTTGAAGGTATGATCTTTGTTATGTTAACTTGGCAAAATGTCCTTTGGCTTCTAGAAAGTCTGAACTTTTTGGCAGTTCATGTGCCAACTTGGTCTCCCTAAGATACTCAGGTATGGTGCAATAGTATCCCTGCCTAGATCAAGGTGTTCTTGCTTTTTACATTAGTGGTTCCTAACATCAGCCACAGATGTGAGAAGAACATTCAAAAGCTGAAAGTTAGCTTGTGAGTATCACATTATGAGCATATTTAGTGAGACACCTAAATTATCAGCATTGATATTACAGTTGTGATATTTAAATTATAAAGACTGGCTTTTCTATATGCTGTTTCTGCAATCAAGAGAACAATAATTAGGGCATATATCAGGTTTTCAGAGGGTTTTCATTATATTTAACAGGGGCTTTTCTCTTTGACAAGCATTTGTAAGAACATACTAAATGCTGTGTGGTACTCCAGATATTCTATTTACTGGGTATGTGATTTTGGTTGGAGTAGTGAGGGGCTGAGATGATACAGTATCTTTTAGGTATTAATGACATGACAAATTAAAGCAAGATCTTAAACGTTTAGGGGACAAACTGAGATCACTGAGACTGTGGTGCTTGATTTGCAATGTGAAATGCTCACTTGGAAAATTCTAATTTCAGAAATTCTCAGTGAAACCCTTTTCTCAACCCAAAATTAAAATTCTCCCTTTCAAGGACAGTTCTTATATTGAAGTTTAAATATTGATAATATACAGAGATTTACTGGCCTACAACTGAGCATGTCATTTTTTGTGCTGGGTCTTTGCTGGCTGCAGCACAGAGTGCGTGCCATGGCTTTCCCTCCAGCAGGAGCCAGCCTCAGCTGCAGGTCAGGGACTGTGCAAGCCCTTCCTGTGTGTCTGGAGTGGGGCACTTGGCAGGGGAGGTCAGGTCCCAGTCACCCTCTCCTTGTGTCTCTGCAAGGCCACTGTGCTGAGCAGGAGCTGTGGGAAGGCCAACCAGTGCAAAAGGAGCAAGCAGAACTTCAGAAACTTACCTGACATCAGAATCCACTGAATTTCCAGGTAAATTTCTAAAAAATGAGGAGAGCAGTCACTGTTGAAAGCAGTGTTTTCACTTAGGTAAGACACAATACCGGATAAATAAGGTTTCGAGTTCTTCTGCTTATTTGATTTTAATCTTGATCTCCTTGTGAGTTTTGGGACTTTGAAGACCCGAGGAAGGTCTGGTTTTGTGGACACCTTTACCTTCAAGCTTCACAAAACTAAACCTGCTTCTTCACAGTGTGGTTATGAGTTTTGGTTTTACCTTTATGTAGAGGCAGAATAGGGTCAGCGGTAGACACAGGGAAACAACATGGTTTGGCCATGATTCTGCTTCAGCCAGGCCAGATCTCAGGCTGGTGAGAGAGGGAAAGACAGCCAATTTCTCCAGAAACATTCTGTTGCAATTCTTTTTTGTTCCTCTCTTCCCTTGCTGGGGCAAACCCCCTCTCCTTGTCAGCTCACCTAAACTGACCTGGTTCTGGTCAAACTGTGTCTGGCTTGGATTTGACAGGACAGTCAAAGGCAAAAGTTAGAGAAAGGGCTGTCTTCAATTGACAAACAGGTTAAAAGGTTGCATGACCATCTGCAAATGTACCTGGTGTGTGAATGCTTTCTGGTTCAGTCCTGATGTGTGTCTTCTGGATGCCCTGTGCTCAGAGAAGATTTACTGTGCTGGGTGAGGAAATCAACTTCTAAATCTGTTTCATTAGACATAATCACTCTGGCTTTGCTGTTTGAATAGCTAAATAGAAGGGAGATCTCAATAGTTTGCCATAGCCTAAAAGAGCCACAGTTCACTCAGTAGGTTTGGCTGCCAAAGGGTTTTGTTTAAGCAAGGGAAGTATATTGTAGAAGATGATTTTCTTCAGTTTTAGATACACTTATTTTTGTAAAAATGTCTGCTAAAGCATAACCCATGTGCAGTCAATGACAGTGGATGTAGTCAAGTTAGAGGTAGAAGTAGTTCTAATGTGTAGTTGTTTGGGTTTTTTGTTTTTGTTTTAATTGATCTGGGTAACACAGTTCAAATAAACACAATTGTGAATGTTTAAGTCATAGATTTGTCTCATTCTCATATTTTGAATGTGGCATTTCTGTGTTCATAGTGATAAAATTCAAAAGGAAGTAGCAGTCTACTAGGAAGGTAATTTGAGAAATGAATCAGAGTGACTTGATAAGCTTGTAGGTGTTAGGATGACAGCCAGTTTCAGTTTATATAAATACCTATTTTGATAACAAGACAAAGGAGAAAATACAAAGAAAACTTTTCAAATAATTTAAAAACAAACATGATTTTCATTGAACTGTCTTGCAAAGAAGATGAAGGAAATACAGTGGAATATTTTGCAAAGCAATAAACATTACAATGAAGTTCTTGTTTTCAGCAGTATTGGTGTAGAGGTTTTTGCAATTCCCCATACAATTTGTCAAAAGGTGCTAGCATATTCTATGGAATGACAGTGCTTAAGAATATGCTATGTCAGTACACAATTACATTTTCTCTTTTTCACTTGAAAATATTTCTAGTATTTTCTCTAACTTGTTTTATTACTCTTTTTCTTACAAGGCACCTGATTTTGGTTTTGAACTCTGTATTTTCTGTTAAAATGTTATGTTTGTCTTTCTTTCTAACACTGAATTTAGCATGATTTGTGCATGGGATGTGTAAATATGTTGATACTGTTAATATATTTGAACTGATGCAGTTTTATGAAAAAGTCTGTGTGTCTTAATTACTCATTTCTTATGGAGGTATATATATATATATTTATATATTTATATGTTTATATTTACACACTAGTAATTTAACCAAAACAATACATGTAAAATGTTACTATATATGTGAGTAAATGTGATTATAGAATCATAGAGTGGTTTGGGTTGGAAGGGACCTTTAGGGTCATCCAGTTTCAGCCCCCTCCTGCAGTGAGCAGGGACTCTTTCAGCTAGATCAGGTTGCTCAAGCTCCATCCAACCTGACCTTGAGCACTTCCAGGGATGGAGTAATAGATAAGTGGGTGATCCCACTTTCTTATGTTTGGAATGAAGTTACGATACTTGCTATTGTAAAACCATAAGGAAAAAAATTAAAATAAGTAAAAAAATTCAATATAAGTTTAAAATTTTCAGGTGTTGTAATTTTGCGAAGTACAAGGTCATACAAAACCAAGTTAATTGTATTTAAAGCTCACTGTATTTCATTTGCTGACACTTTGAGATAAAATGTTTACAATCCCTTTCATGAATGTATAATGCATTAAATATTTTTTTAAAAATGTGCATGCCAATGAAAAATGATTGGGAAATCTGTTCTAAAAACCTGTCTCTTCAGTATGTGGTTTTGTCTGCAGTTTAGCATATGCATTTGACCCAGCTAAAAACAGCCCTGGACTCAGGCCACTCCTTTTGGCAAAAGTATTCTTGTTGTCTTGGGACAGGAAGAAATGGCAACCACCATGAGTTCACGTGCCACTTCAAACAGTCCAAATTTTCTTCTGAGCAGAGCCAGCATTTAATTTGTGTCTGTCTCCATGCCAAAGATCATGTGGGTATTGGTCCTCTTGCCCTTACAGTGATAATCCATTTGCCATTAACTGGACTTTGGTTCAAAAATACTGCATGTTTAATCCAGTGGACTGCTACCCAGTGCTGTAACAGAAAGATAATGGGCTACAAGAGAGATTAATAAGATTTTTGAGTCGCAAAAGCATTAAGCCAGTTTAAAGCTATTGGTTAAGCTGCTCAGAACTGGTAATGCATTAATCTTGAGCTGTGGTGTATGAGCGCAGCCGCTGCTGATGTGCATTAAGACATCTACATGGTCACCTTGTGCTTAGCTCTATTTCAGACTGAGTTAGCAATAACACTCTCCTAAGTCTTAAGGTGAATTTCCAGGAGATAGGTTAACAAAGCATATGCAGTGATTCTCGGTAGCAGGTGTCTGGTTTTACCTGCTTTATGGATACCAGGGCTACAAATCTGGGATGGCTGGGTATTTCTTCTGCTGGAGAGCCATCTGTCTCATTTTGGACTCTTGAGCCTGCTTTGATTCTCCTCTTGTTGGTGGATGTGACTGACTTCCACCCCTGTAAGGACTGCAAAAGCCTCACTCAGTGGTGGTTGTGAACCTTAGCTTGAATATTCCCATGCTGCTTCTGCACTTCATTTCGTGTTAGCGCAGTTAGAACCCCAGGTGAAAATACCTCTCCAATCTGTTTAATTGGAATTAAGGTCTTCTAGTCCAGAACTGGCATGTCATTTAGAAATTTGTTTGATGGTTATTTCCTTCTAAGGTTTGGAAAATGACAATGTTGCTTGTTTCTTTTTGTTTGTTTTTTTTCTCATTCTTTTTGAACCCTCGTTTTATATGTGTGTGTTTTTTTTTTTCCTCTGCCTAGACCTGGTTAACCATTTCTGTGAACAGGTCCTCAATTTTTTACTTTGTCCCTACTTTCCTGTCGTAGCCCCATCTTCCCCTGGTGTCGACTCCGTACCCTTACAGCGCACAGGCAGCCAGCACGGCACACAGAACGCAACCGCGACCTTCCAGAGGGCCAGCTATGCGGCCGGCCCAGCCTCCAATTACGCAGACCCCTACCGACAGCTGCAGTATTGTCCTTCTGTTGAATCACCATACAGCAAATCTGGGCCAGCCATCCCACCCGAAGGGACCTTGGCTAGGTCACCTTCCATTGATAGCATTCAGAAAGACCCCAGGTGGGTGAAACCTTCTTCATTGTCTTTTATTTCCCGCTCGCGCTGAGGGTTGTAATTGTGGTTTGCTTTGCGTGTTTCTGCTGTTGGATATCAAAGAAACACCCGTGGTGGTACACGAAAGACTTTGTTTGCATGACAGCATTGTCCTAATGCTTCACCTTGGAAAGCTCTCATGAGCTGTTCTGTGCAATGAAATGATAGGTGTGGTCTTGAATGTGTGTGTGTTTAGCCTGCTCTCAGTAGTGCCACCCCTCAAAAGCTTAAAAAAAGTAGTTTTCTCTGGAAATGGGAGGAGTGGAGTAACTGTTGGCTCTGTAGCCATTGTGGATTGAATTTTCAAGTTGCTTCTTGGGCAGAAGTTGTTGCAGTTCTTGATTTGTCTACATGTAATGTTTAAAATGCTGCGGAAAAGGGTATTTGGGTGTTGTGCGGTGAGACTGAGCAATGTGAAAACAACATGTAACCAGGGTTGTTTTTCATCCCATGTGTTGTACAGGCTTACAGTGCCAGTATGTGGTAATAGAATGTATGATTACAGTTTTGCAGAAATGGTTATTGCTGTGCATGTTCTTCAAATATTTAGCACAATTTTTAATGTCGCTGGTGACCATCCTAATCTACTTAGGGAAGGTGCAAGGAGGAAACTTTACAGCCCAAGCAGTCACATAGATTAGAGAGAGAATTTTCTGGGAAATTATTTGACTTCTATGATAATAGCAACAGAAGTGCTAGCTGGAATCCTCAATGCACTTTGTGATTCTGTTCAGTTTTCTGAGGGAAAAGAAAACAATTCCCTTTAGTAACTTGAGTTTAAACTTGTTGAAAGTGTTAGTTTATACCAATGTTTTTCTTTGGCAGATGGTGTGATTTATTTGTTTGTTGTAATGCGTAATTTAATGATAGAAGAGTCCAAAAGTTTGCCTGCAACAAAAATGCTGGAGGTTTTTAAGTAACAATTTGAAGAAACTTCTTTCCCAAAATCCAAAAAAATAAATTCATAAACTGATTCTTTACTTGTTTAGCAGTAGCAATTCTTTCTGTCTCTCCACCCAGGAACAGAACAGCAGATAACATTTTGCATCACATCAGAAACATCACTGCTTGCAGGGTTTTACTTGTTGAGAACACTTCTGTCTTCAAGCTTTTTTTTTTCCCTCTTAGCTTTAACTGGAGAAATATGAAAAAAAATAATTGCTTCCTTTCTTCCCCCTGTGCCAAAGCAAACATTAGTAACAAGAGGGGAAAGGTATTTTTCTGAAATGGTGGTATTATATTTCCATTCCAGAATATAAGAGCCCATGTATAAAAAAGAGCTTTGCTTTGTAATTGTGTTATGTTGAAAGTTAAGGCAACTTACATTAGGAGAGCACTAGACCAGATGAGAAATTACTGTAATCTATATGAAATGTTCTCAGGAGAAGCATGATGGTGTTGAAAATGCTGTTCCCTCTAAACAGGAAAGACATACTTACAGTATCTCTACAGGGCTTAAACATAATGCCTTTTTAAGAAGAGGTTATTTCTGTTCAATTCCTTTGTTATCACTTTGCAACTGTTAATGTATAGAATATGTGCTAGTATTTTTCATTTGCTTCTTTTTTGGTTCTTCCTTGTCATGCCATTTGTACATTCATGAGTATTGATTTCTGGAGGTAAAAAAGGAGCGAAGAAGCAACTAGGTATAAAATGAACTTCATAAACCCTTTGGAGGGGATCATTAAATATTATTACTGATTACTGTTAGATGGGTTGAAAATTTGTACAAAACTTTTGTAAATGGGTTTGCATTACTCTTGATTTCATTTCTTTGATCCTAGGCTGTGTGTGGCATATATTAGTATTTCTACCTTTGCATGTTGGTTTGAATAATTCTGATAAAGAAATGTCAGAAACACACTTGATTATGTTATGCCTTAATCCACAGAAACCATACTCCACTGAGGCAGACTGACTTGTGAAACTGTCTGTGGCCTACAGCAGTTGCTGATCATTCAGCTATTGGAAAGATATTGAAGATTTGAAAGGAGTTGGGAAAAAAAGTAACAAAAGCAATCAGAATGTTTTTAACATATTGATTTATATGAATAGATTACAAAAATGCCCATATATGATAAGTGTGGAAGTGATAAAATGAAAGACTTTCCAGATACCTTAAAAAATACCATGGAATTGAAATTACTTAGGGTAGAATGTGGGAGATACAGTCAGGAAAAGGAAGATGACCCAAATGCAATACAGGTTTTCAGTGGCTGTGTTGAGTTATGCTGTATGCCCCAGAGGGTTACCAGTTATGTCTTACACAGCAAGAAAAAAGTCCACAGGTTGGTCAGCAGCTGCACTTTGTCAGCTGATAAGTCACAAGTGTCCTTACAGACATGTTGCTGCTTTTGTTGGCTAGTGGTCACAGTATTTTCTCACTGTCACAAGTTGTAGAGGGCAATAGTAGGCTTCATTTTCAGACACCAAACCTACCTGTCCAACCAGAGGTCCAAAAAAATGCTCAGTGGCAGAGGAAAATCTGCAAGACAAAAGCACGCTATGTGTAGGCTTTTGGTTAACCTATGTATCATTCAGCTCAAGATGAAAATCTAGATATCCAGAAGAGATAGTACTCAACCCTTATAAGCAATTAGCATTCCTAAAATTGAACATAATTTTCTGGAATCTTCAATTCAGACAGAATTTCTGTCTGGAGGCCCAGAAAAATGGTTGGCAGACACTGATGTAATTGACATTTTTTCCATTGTTTTCACCATGTAGTTTATCTTACTGATACTTCTAAGTTTAAATACGTGTTCTGAGCTGACATTTGACAAATGAAATTTTAGCTCAACATCTGTTCTGAATCATCTAGCTGTCATAAAATGCAGTTCAGTGTTCATTAACTTAAAGTTTAGGACAAAAACGTTTTTAAAAAAAGGGTATTAAGATGTTTACAATCAAGTTTGTGGCAGGGGATAATTTTTAATTTATGCAGGTAGACTGTTAACTCATAGACGTTTATAGACAGATAGTAAAAACTTTACACATCTATCCAGTTGGAGAGTGAGGCTTTGCTGTTTGAAAAGGAAATAAGTCCCATATCACTGTCAGAAATAATACTGAAGGTCTGCATATGGGAAATGGAAAAGTTCCTGTCATTGCAGATTGATTTTTCAGAGCATTCTTTTATGTTTCCTTCATATAAAAACAAAAAGGAAAAGAAATATGTGCTAGGGCTGTGATATCAACTGTTTCATGTCATAATTTCTTATATGAAGATGTGGTATAAGGAGGGAAATAACACAATATTTATTTTATCATTATTTAGTTTCTTCTGAACTGTGATTGAGAGAAGTCTTGAGTTTTTTAAGGTATCAGAAATACATATTAATGTGGTATTTTCCAGCTACTTTCATGAAGGAAGATTAATCTTTCTCTTGGCACCAACAAGTTATCTGTGACTTGTGTATACTTATTATTATTGTAATTATTTTACTATTATTTTATTTTTCAGTTTTATTTTGTCTGTTTCTAAATTTTAAGAAAACTGGGGAATCTTAGAAATGTTGGGATCCAGTATTCAGTATGTGTGCCTTCTGGATTTAATTCCAAATTCGAAACTTGCCAAATGTGTATAAATTAGTTAAATTTTGAAGTTTTAATCTAGTAAGAAGCTGTGTACATGTACCACTGTGGCTAAGTTACGCTTGCTACACAACAGATGAAAATAGAACATTTTCATCTCCTCCAGTTAAATACATACCAGTGGGGTTTTGTGGTTGCAGTGGTTTTGCTGGTTTATGAACTCCAGCTGTTTGGTTTGATGTGTCCAGTCACAAGGTGTTCTTCATTGTTGTGTGACTTCCCAACTGTTTTTATTTACATACGAATACACGGGTCATCTCCTCCAAAGAAGCTGGCAAAAAGCTGAGGTAACAGCAAGAATTGTGTGGAATACACTCCACCATGGATACCAAAGTGATTTTCAGAGCTCACTGTCCCTTTTCATATTGCCTTGCATTATACTGATCTGTGCTTAAAACTTTCCATTACGGCTTCACTTTCCACGTGCTTCAGAACCTTTAGAACTATTTATTCAGAAAAAGTGGGATAATTTGGTGAATGAAACTGTAAAAGGTACATTATTCATTATAGAACAGACTGCAATAATGATTTGGCTCTTGTTTAAAAAGAAAAAACATTATCATTAGAGAATCATGTTGAAACTTCACAAGAAAAAAATAAATAAACCCCAGTTATCTTGTAGCATTTCTCACCTTTACAACTGGGTATAAGTCAGCACAGAGACAAAAGTTTTCCAGGAGATGCATGATTTAACAGTAATTCTCTGAAACATTTCTGGTCAGTTCTGCATTTTCAGAGTCAACTTCTCATTTCATTACCTCTGCTGACCTTAATTTCCTCCTAAGCAGAAAACAACAGTGCTGTTTATCTTCTAAACTTCTAAACTAGCTTTCTTTTCACTTAGGAAAGGATATAAATTAGATCAGAACATCTTGTGTGAACTGTTAAGTTTCAAAACTCATCTTTTTTCTCTTTTTTTTTTTCCCATAAATATATTTCATTTGCAAAATACAAGCTAGAGAGCATTCTTTTTCTGTAGGAAAATTGACAGGAGTAAAATAAACTCTAGTTTAATTTCTGTGCTCCCGTAAAACTGCTTATGAGATTAGCACACAGAGTTTGGAGCATGGCCTGTTAAATGTTTCTGCAGGAGTCTTCTCCAAATACTTAATCTCACTTTGTTACAAGGATTGTCTTGGTATTAATAGTTTTAGTCTGCTGTAAGTCTGAATAGAAGCCAGGCACTCTGAGAGGCTAAAGAATTAAGAACATAACAGTATAATCCAGCACGGGTGGGACGTTGGCAATCTTGGTGGGAACGTTTCTGGTGGGTTCTTTGGGAAGGGTTGTCACTTTCAGAAAGGAACTTCTGGTGAGATGGAAGGCATTGCTATGACTGTGGTATAGCTCGTGGCAGCACTGTGCAACACTGCTGTTTTCAGGCCTAGGACATTGGCTGGAGTTTTCAGAATCCCAAGGGACTGGTGGTTGCATCGGTGAGTTTCTGGCCTAACTCTCTAATGCAAAGTGTAGAAGACTGGAGTTCATTCCCAGTCTGCATGAGACAGAACAGCGCTTGCAGATACTCTTCCTGCTTTTATGTGACACAAGGCATGATAGGCAGCTCTCCTTTTCTCTTAATTGGTCCCTCTTACCCTTACCTGAAATAAAGGGTAAAGGGGAAGGTTTCTCCAGAGGTGGTGGTAGTAGGGCAGCCACGGGAAACACACTTTTAGCGAATCAGATAATGTAAATTTTGGCAGTGTAGGCTTGTCTCTAGAAGCAAATGTTTCAACTTTCTAGGTCCTGTGAACACCATCAGTTTTGGGGTTTTTTTTTGTATCAGATTTACTCAGGCCAGGCCCCTTGTATTGGTAGGACCAACCGGACGGTGTTTGAGAGTGCTCATTTCATGGGTCTGTGTTTAGGTATTTCTTTCATACAGGAAGGAAATACCAGGTTTACTTTCCTTACACAGAAATCATACAGTCTCTGAGGATTTAATCAATACTCCTCCTCAGTATGACAAACTGACCCCAGAAGAATAAATTTGAAGAGTCTAAACAGCACAAAGATACACCCAATTCAAGAATAGCAAGTCTGGAGCACATTGCAATTCTTCATAAAGATCTCTTCTACATGGAAGGTGGGAATTTTTACTTAGTGCACAAGTTAGTTTTTAAAAAGCATAGCAGCTATAAGAAAATAAACAGCAATCTGTTTTCCTTTCCTGATGAAGATAATTAAGGATGAATCTTGCTTCCTTAAAATAGATGGGGATGGAATCCATAGACTATCCTACAGTCTGTTAATTTGGGATTTTGGGACCTAGCTGGAAACTTTGTCTGGGAAAGATTTTCCCAGTGAGTATTTAGTTCCAGCTTGAGCATAGCAAAATAAACAAGCATCTAACTTGTCCTTGCAAGTGTGAACTTATGGTGAGGTAAAGAATTGATATCCAGAACTTGTAAATTTTATTTTTGTCTGTATTTGAGCACATTGTGGTATGTGCCAACAGTTCCTGTCTTTCCACTGTTTACACTGATGTGGTTTATAAATGTCTGGGGAGGCGGGAGGCGTTGGGCACAGGTGGAACCATCTTACAGCACAGCAAATGCAATTCTGTATGTACAGAATTATCCACCTGTATTTGCTATTTTTTCCTCACTGGAATTTGCCCTATATTATTTAGCAACCTTCTTTCTCTAGGGTAAATGCTTGGTAGTAAAAAAAACCAACCAAACTGAACCAAAGAAACAGAAAAATTTAAAATATCTATTTAGAACTATAGGAATTAAGTGACTGCTTTTAGCTGATGAAGTACTTACTACCGTCTTTCTCTCCTTTTTGACTGGTACCATTTTACTGACAGTGCAGGAGGCCACTCAGTAATGTTACGATCCTGTCTTTCAAGAAATCCAATCCTATCATTAGAAAATCTGCTCTGTTGTGCTCACAGAACATCGTGCTTTCAGGATATTGCAGTAAGATGGATGGTGCTGGTCCATGAATTTTGAATTATGAGTATGTCCAGGAGAACTTACAGTTCCTAACCTATGAGCAGGGTAGAAGAGGTTATGTGTAGCCATTCTATTTGTCAGGTTATTTAGCAGCAGGGTATAATTTTGAGAGAGATGATACCTTGTGTCTTGTTTTGATCCGCAGGTTTAGCTCTTCCAGTCCTCTCCTTCTACCAGGAAGTAATTCCTTTCCATTATGCTGAAGGGAGGGAAGCAAAAGGCTCCTTAGGTACTTGTGACTGAGGCAGGGTGTTCAGGAGGATGCTGGCAGGAGAGCCAGTAGTGTGGTAAATGCACTTCTCATAGCTCAGGGGAGATAAGACTGATGTTTCCTTTTTTCAATTTTGGTATTTCTAACCTCCCTTCCTCCCCAGTGCTGGACTGCCACTTGAAGAGCAGCAACAAAGCACTTCCCTCTCTTTCTCTCTTCATCTGTTGTGTATTTTAATGGCCTCATTCATCCAAGAAGAAACCAGTGGACAGTACTTCATACTGTTCATAGCTCATTTCTGGTTTTTGCATGGCTTTACTGATCTTCTAACGGCAAATATATGTTTCAGTGCAGTTTCTGCCTTTGTTTGCCACACGTGTTGCTCAGCATCCTGTGGCTCATTTGCAAACTTTGACAGATGCAAAATCTGTGTGGTGCCTTTCTGTGATGACAGACTGTAAGAGCCAGGAAATATTGTAAGTATATTTTCCAACCAGACATTAAAAACAAGGAGAAGAATCATACTTTCAGGCTTTACTGGGCTCATGTAAGCTGTTATGATCTTCTGGCAAGATAAACCACATAAGAGGCTTCTCAGTAATAGATCTTGGACAACTCATCAGCCAAATGGGTAATAATGATCTTACTTTTTACAGGGACATTGAGAATAAGTTAAATTTTTAAGGTGCATCAAAGGATAATCTTGCTTTTACTCTCATGGGAAATACAATGGGAACAAGATGAAAGAAATAGATGGAGAAGATGAATGGGGGGAAATTTAAAGAAGTGATAGAAGATCAGGATGCATCGTCTCAATTTTTTCTTTAAAAAAAGCGACTGAAAGTCATCCTCGATCGTGAGATAAATTGCCATGCAGATTTCAGAACCTGGACCTCAGTGTCATATACCATAGCTATTTTATAAGCAGGAAACAAGAGCTAACATTGAGAGTGCAGAACATTCTGCAGGAAAATTATATCAATTCTTTGCTAAAAAAATTTCTCTACTGTAGTGCAGAGCTAAAATGTTTAAAGGGAAAGAATGGTCAACAACTTTTATTAGTTTCTAGCAGAACTGTTAGGTTTTATAAACTAAAAACTTGACTTTAAGAACTTCAGCTCTATGTAGATTTAAAATGCTAGATGGTAATAGATCTATCTCTGCTAGCTCACTCAAGATCACAAAAACTCAGAATGTTCTGAGTCAGAAGGGGCCCGTAAGGATCATCGAATGATCATAGAATGGTCCCTGCACAGGGAGTGGCACCCTGTGCCTGAAAGAATTGTACAAATGCTTCTTGAGCTCTGTCAGGCTTGGTGCTGTGACCTGTGGAGGTCCCTGTGGAGCCTGTTCCAGTGCCCGACCTCAGGATGAAGAACCTTCTCCTGATACCAAAACTAAACCTTCTCTGACACAACTCAGGCCATTCTCTTGGGTCCTGTCACTGGTCACCACAGAGTAGAGATCAGTGTCTGCCCCTCTTCTTCCTGTCATGAAGAAGTTGTAACTGCAATGAGGTCTCAGCTCAGTCTTCTCCAGGCTGAAGAGATCAAGTGACCTTGGCCATTCCTCATATGGCTTCCCCTCAAAGCCCTTCACCATCTTCATAGCCCTCTTTTGGGATCAGAGCCTGATGTGAAGTCCAGACTCCAGCTTTTATTTCTCTGGTGCATCACTGTTCCCTGGTGATCTCCACCAGCTTCAATTAGATTGTTCTTTCTCAGCCCACTCCACTGCCCCACTCCAGGAGCTCAGTGAACAAGTGAGGTTCACAGATTCACCCTAGTTCTTAGCATTAGGCAATCGGTTTCCTAGGAAGCAAAAGATAGCACTGATCCCATAGAAAACTGCAGCCATTGTTGCCAGGGAAACTCCTAGTCTCTGGACTTACTGTGAAACATTTGGGGTTTTTACTTGTTTGGTTTTGGTTGGTTAGTTTCTTTAAGCCACTGCAGCATCTGTGGGACCACTTGCTGCTTAGCTTGCCATTAAAAATTTGGGGGTCATGTTTGTCTTCACTGTTTAATGATGTGGAAAGATGTGGATACCTGAACAGCTTCTGGATAGCTGAAGACCTGGAATGAAATGGTCAGGTTTTCTTAGCCCAAAGGAGGGCTAAGAGTGAGATATCTAGGTTTCCTGAACATACCAAAGGTAAAAATGTGGAGAAGGAAGAGCTCTGTCCCAAGACAAATAATTTATGTCAGGAAATGACCAAAACCTACACAGGCTTAAGGAAAGTATATTAATATAGTTTTTTGCTCTTTAGAAATCGTTTCAAGTTATCGATTATCCTTGATAATCTTTTCATTCTGTGTGAGGACATGATGTATTTATTTCATAGATTTCTTTTTGAAGAGGAGGGCTGATTTTTGGTTTTATTCTGTTTGATGCTGTGTTTTTCTTTCTGAAAATAATTTCTTTCTGAACCTACCTGAATTTGAGCATCTTGAGTGTAAAAACTTGGTTTGAAAGTTTGGGCCTAATAGCTGCAGCTTAAGAAGAGTGATTGTGTGTGTGTGTTGGTGAGAGGAATGAGTACAGACAACACAGGTGTAACAGGTTTCTTAGTAAAAGCAGCTCCATTACTTTCCCATTAGCCAGGGCTGTGTAATATTTCATTATGACTCTCTCTCAGAATCTGTGCTGATCCATCAGCCTCACTTACTCCAGCTCTTGTTGCTAGTGTGAAAAGTGGTGCCTTTTCTTGCCCAGGAGATGACTGCTAGGAGTCTAGGCAAAGGCTGAGCCTGGAGCAACCCAGAGGTGTTTGTTTTTCAGAGGTGTTGGTACTTTCCTGTTAGCTGTGTGATGTTGCTGCCATGCCCATTCTGGTTCAGAACCTGGAGCTGAGGATTGAAGCAGGAGTTCCCTGCTTGCAGAGAGCCAGGATGTCCAGACCTGCTCACAACAGAGGGTTTGCTGCCAGTGAAGTTTACTGCAGCTGAAAGCACAAAATATTTGAACTGTTTTAGTCAGTTGTAATTCACGTCCAAGGATTCACGGAGAAAAGCAGCCTCTTTTTTTGGTGAAATGATCCTGTAATTACATACATAGTATGAATTACATTACACCATAGCTAGATTTATGGCCTTCAAATAAAAGGAATTTGTTTTCATCCTACAAGAAATTGGCTTTTAAGGGCTTACCCTTTTGACACTTTTTTAAGTTTCTGTATAGTTCTGATTCTGTCCAATACCTTTTTATAAAGAAAGCTTGACATTTTTTTGCATGAAAATAGTTGTCAAATGTCTTGTAAAGCTCTTGCTGCACACAAATGGACACACAGGGGGATCTTTTAGATGTTTTGCTGTTATCTTTTTCAGGAAGAAATGGGAAAAAGGCATTTGATTTCTCTTGTGCCTTTACCTGAGTTTGCCATGATTGGCCAAATCGCAGAACCTCTGTTTCAGCAAGGCATTTCCTCTCTCATGTATTTAGAAATTCTCTTAAATGCATGAAATCATCTCTGCAGGATGAAATCTTCTTTGCATAGTCTTTTCTGGTGGATGTTTTTTCATTTGTCAGCAGCTACATTTTTTTAAATGAAATTTTATCCCAAACTGTCAAGGTTTTATCTGCAGCTGTGAAGGGATAACAAATCCTGTCAGCCACTGCTTTTTCTGTGGCGTGGCTCCAGCAACCATCTGTTACCTTTCTGCTGCTGCATGATTTACACACCAGAATCTCCCCTAAAAAAAAAAAACAAAAACAAAACCACAAAAACAAAACTGTAGATAAGTGTTGCACAAAAGCTTCATTTGAAGTATGTAAGATTATATAAATTATTTCAGTTAATGTGAGTGACCAGTTCTTGGGTCTGATAAGAGAGACCTTAGAGCAATTTGGTTATGCTTCACAGGAGGAAGGGGCTGCTTATGCACAGGGGAAAATGGCCTGCATGAAATTTTCTCATTCAAAAGTGTGTGTGCATGACTTTCACAGAGAAATTCAGGAGAAATGCACACTGAACACCTCTCCACCTTTTCCTTTCCAGTTATGAGTTTGAGCTGATCAATTTTCAAGTCAGCTAAGTGGAAATACTTTCATTGAGAAGCCTGTTTATCACCTCCTGTATGCGTGTAATCATTTCAGTTGTACACATGGGTGCAGTGAAACTGAGCCTAATAGTTCCTAATCCACAGTAGGTTTATTACTAAGCCAGATTTGCCTCATAATAATAATGCAGACAGCTTCTCAGAATAACTTAATAACTGCAGTGTGAATGCAGAAGCCTTATTCCTGTTGCATTTCATATTCACCAACATAAAACTATCTGATACCGAACTTACATCTTCTTTGCTCTTGTTGTTCTAAAATAAAATCAGATTTTTGTTTAGATTTTATTATTTATTAATATTAAACATGACTAAGTTTCATTCTGTTTCAGTGTTTGTATTGTGGACTTTTTTTGTTAATTATTTTTTGTAGTTAGCACTAAGAATGGGGTAGGAGTCATTAGCTTCTCAACTGTTTTCCAAGAACATCTGATGAGAAACAGTGTACACTTCATTGCTAAAAGGAAAAAAAAAAGGCGTTTTGAAAGGGTGAAGGGAAGAACTGATGGAGCTGTTTTCCTTCAAAAGAGAGTTTGTTGGGAAAAAATGTATCAATCTCACTAAAATTTATTTCAGAGCACTATTTATTTATTTTGCCTCTATACGATTAAGAATAGAATGAATGGTAGAGAAGTGATAGAGCTGGTAGGTGACAGCTGAGACATGCAGAATAGTGAAGGTAGCCTGCTACACTTGTATTGAGAACTTCAGCATAGCCTGAAGGATCATTAAACGCACAAAGTTTCTTTTCAGAAACATTTTAAAGAAAAACTATTTATGAGCTCACGTCTCTAACATTTTAAACTTCTTTGGAAAATGCAATTCTCTGCATGTGGTGTTGAATTAGTTCCTTGCTGTTGCAGGCTTCTTGGGAAAGCTAAACTTATGGTGCTCCCAGTTATGCTGAATATAAGCAATATAAGCTAAATCCTGCAGTCTTTTCAAAGAGGAAATTCATTTACTTTGTAACATGACTTTGAATGGAGTAAGTGCAACAATTCAAAGAAACTTCTACTGGAATATTGACCATGAGTGTTGATCATCAGTGGTTAAGAGGCAATTTTTTAGTTTTTGATAAAAAAAAAAAGTGTATAAGAGGATAAAACTGTCATGTGACATTCTGTTAGATGACAGTGTAAACTAGTGAGGTTTGATAATTTCGTGATGGTAGTTTGGAGTTCAGCATTTGTTCACAGTACAAGCAGAGTCTGGAGTTTTATCAGTATATTATTCTCCATTTCGTGAATCTTGTATGTGGGGGAGAAAATGTTTAAAAGGCATTGTTGTCAAGTTCACAAAATATGTGCAATGAGAAATATATGGAGAAAACATTTTCATCCTGTTTCCTTTAAAATGGTCTTCCAATTTCCCTGTACCTCTCTTATGTGCAACAGCTGAGTCTCAGCAAGTTCACAGCAGCTAGAAGCAGTTGAGGGGTGGGGTTTTTTTCATACTTTCAGATGAATAAAGCTTCTTGATTTAAACAAGAAGATAACATTTCTTGGATATTACCTGTCTAATAACTTATCACTCAAATTGTAAGATGTCAGTGTAACAAGAGAAGTATTTTTTACTGTCATCATCTCTCTGAAGAATTTTGTTTCAGTTGGGATGTCATGCATCCTGCTTAAAAAATTTAAACTTTTGGAGAGACATGTTTTAGATTTTCTTGTAAGGCCTAAAGACCAAACTTTCAGTGGTAAAAAAGTAAAGCAAATAAACTTTTAATAGAGCAAGTGATATTTTCATATACTGGAGTTTGGTTTTGTTTAGAAAATTCAGAAAAAAGTAATGCTCTTTTGAAAGAAAAGCCAGGAAAAAAGAATAAAAGCTAATATTAATAAATGTAGCTTTTCTGTGTTTTCTGAGAATTTAAAGACTGATTGAGTGTTTAGAAAGTTCAGAGAGAAGAGAGATGGCTGCTTTTACATGAGTGTTGTAATATTTTAAAAAATATGATCTCTGTCTTTGTTTCTTTTACCTTGGGGAAAGAACATTTTGGCAAAGAACATTTTCTTCCTTATTCTCCCCACACCCATGTAAAATTTAGGCTTTGTAATACTGAATTCTCTTAGGATCCCATTGAAAAGGAGACTGGTGTGAAGATTTATGTATCTCTCTCAATATGTGCCTGTGACAGTGATAGTGATGCAACTCTCTTGAGAAGATGCAAGTTGGAATGGAGGCTGTGAAAAGTGCCTGGAGAATTACTGGCCAGCATCCCCTTTTAATATGCAAACCAAAAGTAAAAATATGGGTTGATGCCACTGTTTCTGCACATCTTGCTAGCATTTAAATGGTCCAGTGGTTTCATTTTGCTGTACATGTTCAGTTCCAAAAAGCTCATATTCAATTTGAAATGAGATGTGAAAAGCTGGACTGATGAAGAACAAGAGAAAGAAAGGCAGGATTAAAAACAAGAACACAGTTAAATTGTTTAGTTATGCCAAGGATTAAGAATTGGTAGCTTCTTTCTGGACGGGTCTGCTGTGAAAGCCTGTAGGAAGGATGCCGTGTGAAAATTGCAAAAATATTTTTGGAAAATGTGGGCAAATACACGCTCAAGGTTGTTGTTAAAGGAGCTTTTCAAAGACTGCAGTGAAGGGCAGAGCTCTGAAGGACCTTGGACATCTAAGAAAACTATGTGGAAAATGTACCCAACTGTATTCAACAGTCTCATGATACCATCTTGTGAAAATCAAAATTGCTTTGAAAGCTTGATTGCTGGAATGAAAAACCCACATCTTTGAAGTAGAGTAGCAATTTAACTGCATGACTATTAAGTCTGGGTAACTAACTTGGAAAAAAAAATCTGTTTCCTTTACTACTCCACAAGTGGCATTTGCTATTCTTAGCTTATTATATATACATATATTTATTTTTGTGTATTTATCTCTGTATGTAGTTTTAAGTAGGGCTTTTGGCTTGACCATGTGCTGGCCTTGGAATGTCTTGAAAAGAGAAAGCGCAGAGCACAGGATTTTTAGCAACAGCAGGACAGTGGAAGAGCTCCTCTGGAAACTTCAGTCTTTCTATATATAGAATAAATACAATTTATATATGTAGTATGTATGCATATGTAGAAACCATAATCCATGTTTGTCTGGCTTGAATCTGTATGCTGACAGCATGTGTGTGTAGGTGAGGAGATGGAGCACAGGAGCAGGGTGTGATTTTTATTCAAAGACGTGTGAGATTACTTTGGTTTATAAGAAACAGGATCAGAACAGTGTGAGTGGAATCTCCTTGGCTGCTGCTGAAATTCCTTGTGTAAATCAAATTGAAAGAGAGTACGTTTAGCTTAGATATTAGGAAGAAATTATTAGTTGTGAGTGTGGTGAGGCACTGCAACAGGTTGCCAGGAGAAGCTGGGGATGCCCCAGCCCTGAAAATGTTCAAGGCTTGATGGGATGGGGCTTTGAGCAGCATGGTCTAGTGAAAGGTCACAGCCGGTGGTCATGGGGGAGTGGAACTGGGAGATCTGTTCCAACCCACACCATTCAGTGAGGCTATGATTCTGTGAAATGCTGAGAAGCACTTGGCCTGATGTAGACCCCAGCCTCTCCAACACTGTTCACATAGAAACCTCAGGTTCAAAGGACATGATGTGTCCTGTGTCACCTTCAGAAAAGATACATGTTCATTGTGTCCTCTGCTTAAGGTAGAGTCATTGCCCATATCCTTTATGGTCTTCCTGCTGGTCTCTCCAAAGTATCTCCTCTGTTGTCTGAAATTGCAAGCTCAGGAGGTGCAAATTTTACATATGCAAATTCAATTGCAGCATCTAGTTTTATTTGGACCCTTGGGATTTCCTTGATTATAAAGTGGAAACTGCAATATCAATTTATTTCAGATGTTTGTGATGGTTTTCACTGACAGCTCAAGGAACAGTCGTGGTCATTTTCAGTGTTTAAGCTACAGGCAAATTACAGAGAATCTCTTTTATTTCCATGGTTTCAAATACAGAGTTAATATGGATGTTTTTTCAGAAAGAAATGAAAATAATCTGAGTATTCAAAAAAGAGCAATATATTTCCTGGGTTTCACATTAAAACTTTACCTTGGATAGTAACACACATCCAGTTCAGTGGTTAACCAGACTGACACATGCTGCACCAAATTACATCCACAGGCATATTATATGAAGAACCAAAATATGTGACAAGGTAGTGTAATCCTGAAGTGACAAGAGTTCTGACTTGGTTTGCATCAGCTTGTATGTCTAGGAAAGGCTGGTGTCTTACTAGGGATGTGATATTTGGAAGCTCTCCCCCAGTAGAGCCAGTCTGTGAGACTGAAGTTCTCTATCTTTGTTTCATGACTAAGTTTATGATGGAAAGAAGCTCTCCGATTCAAAAAAGGTAAAGGAATAAGTAGAATTTGTTAAAAGTCCTCGCTAATTTGCTTGCTAGGAGATGTTGCTCTTCCTAGAAGATGCATGACTGAGACCTGGATTTGCCTAAACTTTAAAGAGTACTAGTACTATTCAAGGGCATTCGTTATAGAGTAATAATAATATTCATATTAAATAATTATATGTATTTATTGCATATTTCACATATATGTGACCAAATTCTGTGTTGTAAAAAGATAAATTTGCCATTTAGGACAACAAAGTTGTTTGTTTTCAAATGAGATTTAATTATTGGCTGATGTGGTACTGTTTATTTCTTTGTTTGCTTTTTATTAAAAATTTTGTAAGAACATTTATCCCTTAATAGTGTTTTAATTTTTAGACTCAAAACTGCATTTGCTGAGGACCTGTAAAATAATTTAAGAGGATTGTATGTTACATTTAATAAGATGGTGCTTCCTTCTTTTGGATAGGAAGCAGATTCTCTATGTGCTTAATAGAGATTTATGTTTTATAGCCTATTACATAAGACTGGTCTCCATGGAACCTCAAGAAATTAGGGAATGTAATAAATTGTCTGGGGTTTTTTTGGGGGTTTTTTGTTTGGTTTTGTTTTTTTTTTTTTTTTTTTTTTGGTATCACTGGGGAATCTCAGTAGCATTGCAAGAATACAAATCTAGTAGGAGTCAAGTGAAAATTCCCCCTCCTGTGTTACCTTCACTTCCAAAGACTTGAGTCTCTGAAGTTCTTAAAATAGGTACTTTCTTCCTTTCCTGTTCTCTTATTTGACACTTCAACTAGACAGAGCTGAGTGATTTTTCAACAAGTAGCTAAAAATATGTAGGAGAGTGGCAGATATAAAACTAGAATGAATTTAAATGGTCAAAAGATTGACATGAATGTGTTTCTTCTAAATTTGTCAAAGGGTGAAGCAGAAAAACTTTTTAAGACCTACAGTAAAGTAGACTTGCTTGTGAACTCCAAGAGCAATATCCTAGTTGCGAATTTGTTGCCTGCTTATTTTCATCCTAGGAGGCATTTCTGGCTCCTGGGCTTCCGAACCTTCCAATTAGAAGTATGACGTGTACGACATCATTCAGGATTTCCTCTCTTAATGTTTGTGTTGTTGCATGTATGTGTCCTGTCAAATAACACTTCCTTGGAATGGCACTTGGTCTCTTCCTTTATTTCTCCTTTTTTTTAAATAATTTTTCGAGCATCTAGTGATGTGCTGTGTGCCAGGGTGTGCAGCCATCTCATCTCATGTGATTTTGACTCTAAAGTGGTCCCTGATGCAAGTGGGAATTTCATTTCATGCACACACCTTTTTTTTCTCCTCATGGAGCAGGATGCTGGCCAGTTTTTTATTGGGATACCTACTAACTTCTCTGCTGAAAGAGGAAGAATTCAGAGCAGAATTTTATTATGGTTACAGAAGGTGTTGTGAGTAGCTGAGAGAGTGAAGCTGAGTTCTTATTTGTTTACATGCTAGGAAGGGTAGAAGAGACAGTGTGGTGATACTTCAGCTGTAAAATGTAAGGCTTTAATGCCTCACCATTCAGAATAGCTCATAGGGCAAATTACAGCATAAATTTGGTGGTGGAAGAGACACATACTTGCTGAGAGACTTATTCCTTGCTGTACTGTACACAATATGCTTAGGCTAGATCAATTGGACTTATTTTTGTGTAGTATATGGATTTTGTCATTATTGGCAGTTCTCTAGCTGGTGGTGTCTTATGTTTTTAAGAACAGGTCTAATAAGCACAACCATGTTGGTTGCAGTTTTTAAGAACAGGTCTAATAAGCACAACCATGTTGGTTGCAGTTGGTAAAAGAAGCTCTGAGGGTTGATAGAAAGCTGCTGCTGTGAGATTATATATTAATGAGTTAGTGGTAGGAACCTTTTGTGTATATCAGACTTCCAGAAACAACACTGGAAACCAGGTCTGGATTTCATTTTTCAAAGTTTACTGGACATGTATTGTATAATTGAAAAACTTATTTTCAAACTAGTTGGAGGCACATAGAGGAGGGTGCCTTTTTTGCCTTCCTCCATGCCCCTGTCTCCTCCACAAGCTGTAGTTAGACTGCAGCAGTGCAATTTATGGTGTGCCATATGGAATGGCATTTGAGGGGGGAAGCAAGGATCAAGAATCTTCTGTCATGGATAGCTAATGAATATTTTCAGAATTAAGGCTGGCCTGAAAGCTGTGACTTGTTGCAGTTACTTGTAGGTTGTATCAATGGCCTCAGTAATTCTGCAGCAAGAAAACAAGAACAAGGGATGAAGTCTTCCTTTCCCCACAAAAAAGACTGAGGGGTCTGAGGGTTCTTGTTCCAACAGATTAGTAAAGTTGAAGACGATATGAACCTGTGAAGTTCTAAAATATGGCATTACTAAATGTTTGCTGGTTTAAAGTTATTTTAATGTGTTTTTTTGTGAATTGTCTTTATGCCTTCATTCTGAATTTACAAAACAGTTTAAATATTCTAAATTATTTCAGACAAAATGCAATTTTTTCTGTATTTTGCCTTTTTATTTTTATGTGGTTGAAGAAGCATATAGATGCCTTCAGAAAGGAAAGTGCCTTTTTATCAATAAAGGAGGCATAAAATTATGTTTCAGTCTTTGCATTCTAAGATACAAAGTTATGCTTTCAAATACATGAATTAAGTTTTTGTGTAATAGAATTTGAGTGGAGGGAGTATCAGGAGTATCTGGAGTATAAAATACTGAGAGGAGGAAATTTTTCAGTGCACTCACATGAAACGGCTTTCTTCATTTTATTTACAAAATTTACCTTTTTTGTTTGGACACTTGGTCTGAACTAATCTCTTACAGAGGGTATAGTATCTGATTCACAATGAATGTTCTAAAATATACTCTTTGCAACCCCTCTTAAAGCTCTTAGTGTTAAAGGTGATGCCTTGTCTCTAAAGGTGCATGTACAGTACTGTTAGTTTTGCACAGGCAGAATAAATAATGTATTGTGAACCTGAACCAGGCAGCCTGGGTGTTGATAACAATGTGCAGAACGAAGGTCGCTCTGTGAAGCAATCCAAAAAATGAGGCTACCAGGTGCTCTCTCAGTGGGAAGGTGAGGCAGCTATAACTGAAAGCTAGTTGAATTGTCAGCATAAACTCTGTCTCACTTGTACATACACTGAAATTACTGAATTATCCAAAAAGAATTTTCACAGGTTGTCAAGAAAATCTGTTTGTTGATGTGAACGAAAGATACCCGTCTCTGGGACTTCCAGAGGACAGTATTTGAATGCATGACAGTGTTTACAGAGTACATTATTTCTAGCTTGGGTTGGTTCTGAGTCTGCAAATTTTACCCACCTTACTGTCCACTGTCATCTTCAGGAGAAGGCAGATTGTCCTAAGGGAGGTGATACGTGTGTAGCTGCTTGTGTATCACAGAAACAGGCTTAATCTCCTAAAGTCCAATAAAAGGTGTGATGGATAGTAGTTACAGAGAAGGAAAAGTGGGAATAAAAAAGGCATGTGACATCTCTTATCTAGTACAGAACTCAGCCTGTGTCATGTCACAGGGTGGCTGTCACAGTGACTGTGCAGCTCCAGCATATATTGGTCCAGTTTGGCTTGTGGAAACAGTCATAGTAATAGTTTTTGTTCAGGTATTTTCCTGTTTCAGCCTTATGCATGAAGCCAAATGCTGCTTTTCTCAGTTATAAACACTAATTTTGGACACAGATTGTAGTTTTGTTTTCCACTACTTTGAGAGAAGTCAGTTTTTTTACATGATCCCTTTCATGTGTTCTTGGTATTTGTTCTACAGTCATGCATGTAAAGCTGTGATTCACATTTATTGTGTTGCTACCGGTTGCTTCAGGCCCAGAGTATTTACCTACTCTCCTTAATCCCCTTATCTGCTAATTGAAATAATCCTTGAAATTTCTTGAGCTACTATTATCCTAATTCATTTTAACAGGTAGTAAGTAATATTATTTCATACTTCTGGTTCATGTATAGAACTTTAACTGGAGAGTAAAGGGAGAACTCATCCTGCAGTTGTGTAGACAGTGTTTAGAGAAGTGGCATAATGGGTTGACCTGGAGTATTTTGTTGGGGTTTATTTTCAATGGCTGAACATACCTTCCTAAAGTTTTTTTCTTAGGGAATTTTGGTGTTTGTCTGGGTTTTTTGGAGTTTTTTAGATTACTTGACAGAGTTTGATTATCAGCTGTGTCTGCTTTGCTTTATGGTGACTGAATACTTGCTTTATGTCTCCATAAAGGTTTGGGAGTAAGAATACCATCTTTTTTACAAATGAGTTGTGAGTAGCCTTCCAAATTGTAGTTGCATTGTTCAGCCATGTGTGATTATAGGATCATCTGGTGAAAAGGCAACTGCAATGCATATGAAATCTTGTTGCTTAGCTTCCACAAAAACCCTCTTGGGTTCATTATATGCCTCTCATTCTGGCCAGAGGTTAAATGTAGGCATGCAGATACTCTATTACTACTAAAAAAAAAATTCCTAAACATAAGAAATCTGAACACTGTGATTTGAATTTAAAAAGAAATAAAAACAAACCACAACCTAAACTAGCAGTTTTATTTGTTTTCCTGTTACATGCTTGAGAACATTTTCTGTTCAGCAGGGGAATATCATCTCATTTGAAAAGCAGACATCACGACACTTAGAGATTTGTCATATAGCGCATTGGAAATTATCCATGAGAGCTGTACTGTGCTAATTTTTACTGCTGGCCATATCTCTCCATACATTAAAAAAGATTAACTAGACTTGAGATGAAAAAAAGTGTTGCCATACTTTTTCAGATGCATAATTGACTTTATATTATTAAACTGGAAATCCTCTGGGATACTGGAGCTTATCTTGAATAACAGCTCCTTGGTGGCCATCTTGGCTTTTAGATGATAAAACAATGTACTTATTTTTCTTAACACTGTGATATTCTAGAGTACAGTGCAAGATCTGTACTAAAATCAACTTCCGTAGGGGGGGCTTCCCCATCATGTTTTTTTACACCCTCCTACTACAATATTTTTTTGTGCTCTGCTTACAGACTTCACTTACATAAAATCCAAGAGGGAGACAGCTTGTGTCGATTCTGAGCATTTCTTACCTTATATAGGTTAAAGTAGTTTATAAATTTCAAAAACATCAGTTATTTTTATCACACTGTACAACCTGGAAGGTGGTTTTTAGATTGATGTTGCACATGAAGCTTGTTAGCTATGAGACCTCCTCTTTTCTTATTACAAGATGTTGCTAGAAAATCCTTTTAAAAGTACTTCAGTTTTTCTAATCTGTCATTTATTTCTAGACTGCCTATCTGGACTGCCTATTTCATCATTCAGTAGCAATGAAAACAATACTCTTTAGGCCAAACATTCTTGAGGGTGTTTCTATCTCTAAAATTGTACCTATCCTTTAGTTAGATTTCACCAGGTAAAATATAAGACTAGAAAAATGGCATAACATACTTTGTTCAAAGTCCAAAACACTCCTTGTCCTAGGGAGTTCAGCTGCAGCCAGGAATGCCACTGCCACTAAAGAAAAAAGTCTGGTCAGGAAATGCTGGATGGTGCAACTTGTTGAAGCCTAGGATTGTTAAATGCTATTAAAAATGAAGAAAAATGAAAGAAATTAGTCCTTCAAAGCATTTTCTTTGTGTCTGTTGTTTCTTTCAGTTCAGGGAAATAGAGATAGTTGAGGTAGGTACACAGTTTTTATACAAAGGCAGATGCTTCTGTACTTTGGTAGCTGAGTGAGGGAAGGATATTCCTGATTAAAAAGAATATTATGTAACAATACAGGAGATGAGCCTGTTCTCGCAGGCTGATAGTCTGTCTGAAACAAGGTCACATCATCAGCTACCTTAAGGTGGCTAAAAGCCCCTTAACTTTAGAGATAACTGTTCTTCAAAGGAGACTCCTCAATGGAGGTGTGGTAGCTGATTTTCTGCTCTGAAGTCGCCATGCTTTTTTATTTATTAATACCACAGCTGAGCATGGAAGGGACATAAATGGATTTTCCCCCTCCTCTCAAATTCCTGTTGACTTCGATCTGAGATTTTAAATGAGGTCTGTATACTCATAGCATTCTGGCAGAGCAAGCAATGAAACTTCAGAATTGTTATTCTAAGTTAGCTCAAAGGGCTTTTGAGTCCTATATCCCCTCTGACAGAGGCCAGCACGCAGGGAAGAGGACAGAACAAGCCTGCTGCTATTATGCAAAATGTTTTTGCATCCATATTGTGTTCAAGGAGTTTTTCAATTCATATGCACCTTCTTTGAAGATCTCATGGGAAACTTGCATTTGATATTTTAGTTAGATGTCTTTCAGTTCTTGTACTGAACACAGCTTTTAAAAGGAGATTCATATTCATCTTCTCCATGGCAGTCATAATTGTGTAGATCACTACCACACGTCCTGTAACTCATTTGTTTTATAGGTTGAAGCATTCTCTGTATATTTAGAAGTATACATTACTGAAGCTGCTAATTAACTGTTAGGGTTCCCTTACCATCTTCTCTATTTTCATTAAGATTTGCTTAATTCTTTTTGCAAGAGGGGGGCTACAGCCAGGCATTCAAGGTTTGTACCACAGATATGCAAGTAAAGCTAATGACAATGGTGCCTTTTTCTTACATTGTTTTTCTAATCACATATTGATTTCACAGATGTTTCACAGTATGAAGCTGATACTTTCCTAGAACTGTTATAATCCAAGTTTCTTTTCATTTTTTGAAAAACAATGCACTCTTTGGCTTCTTCACAAGCTTCCAGTGGCTCATATGGTTGCATGTGCTCATAAATTCAGTTTTGAAAAATAGTTTCTAAAAATTTGGCCAGGTTTTTACAGGTCTGTGGTTCCCCAAATATTCCCTGCAACTTTCTTCTCTTTTAATTAGCATTCCTCTATCTGTTCCCCCCCCCCCCCATTACTTAATACACATACAATTTTAAGCAGGAGTTTGTGCAGTTTAGCTAGAGGAGCTAGAGGTTCTCCTATTTCATTCTTGTACTTCTTTCATTGTGCATGCCATCACAGAATAGTTTGAGTTGGAAGGGACCTTTAAAGGCCATCTAATCTACCTCTCCTGCTATGGGCAGGGATCTTCAACTAGACCAGGTGGCTGAGAGTCCCATCCAACCTGACCTTGAATGTTTCCAGAGATGGGGGGGGCATCTCTCTGGGCAGCCAGTTCCAGTGTTTCATCCTCCTCAACTGGAAGACATCTAAAAAACATCTTTCTTTGATCTTGTCTCAGAGTACCCTCCTTCAATTTAAAAACAATTCCCGTTGTTCTCTTGCTGCTAAAAACTTTGTCCCCGGCTTTCTTAGAACTCCTTTTAAGTACTGAGAGACCACACTAAGAGATCCTCAACTCCAGCTCTCTCAAGCATTTCCACACAGGAGAAGTGATCCAGTCCTCTAATCATTTCTGTGCCCCTTGTCTGCACTCACTCCAACAGTTCCATGTCCTTTCTGTCCTCTGGGGCCCCAGACTTGGATGCAATACTGCAGGTGGGGTCTCACCAGAGCAGAGGAGCAGAATCACTGAGACTGATTGAAGGACATCCTATACCTGAAGGCCAGTAGCAGGTGAAATATCCTGGGACCTGTCCTGCTTAATTTCTTTATCAATAACCAGCTAGAAATAATAGAGAACACTGTATTCAAATTTCTAGATGACACCAGATTAGGGTGACCAGTTGATACCCTTGAGGGCAAGGCCACCATCCAGAGAGACCTAGAGAGGATGTGGAAATGGGTTAGCAGAGGAACCTTAGGAAATTTCAGATGGACACATGTCAGGTCCTGCATCTGACAAGGAATAAGTCCATGCAGTGGCTCAGGCTGGTGCCTGGCTGGTTGGGAGCAGCTTTGGAGCAAGGGGCATGGCACCTTGGCAGGCACAAGTTGGGCAGGAGCCAGCACTGTGTCCTGACTTCAGGGACAGCCAGCTGCACCCTGGGCTGTGTTAATAGGGGCACAGCCAGGACAGCAGGGGAATGATCTGTCTCTGGCTAATCCTTGTTGAGTCACATGTAAGTTACTGTGCACAGTCCCCCCACCTGATACAGGAGAGATGTCAGCAAACCAAAGCAGCTCCTGTGAAGGGAACCCCGAAGATGAGCACGGAGCTAGATATAAGTCCCATGAGGAGAGCCTGAGAGAATGGAGCTTATGGAGACTTGGGTGATGTCTTTTCTGGTGCCTAGGAGGATGTTATTGAGAAGTGTTTTCACAGTGTTGTGTGGTAGAAGGACAGGAGGAGGGCAAAGGCTGAAACAGGGGAGGTGTAGATCTCATATAGAAAATCTTTATTGCCCCATGGAGGCTCAAGCTGGGAAGAGGTTGCTCTCAGAGATGCTGTGGTTTTTATCCTTGAGATTTTCAAGACATGAAACCTGACAAGTTTAAACCCTGGGCAGTCTAGTCTGAAGCTTACCCTGCTCTGAACAGGAGGTGGGAGGAGGAGATCATTGATTGTTGCTTCCAACCTAAACTTTCTGAGTTTGTTTGCAAGCTGTTCCGAGGATGACCATTCATTCTTACTGTTTGACTGCACCTTCAGAAAAAAATTACAAGTTTGTGTGTGTGTGTGTATGCATACACATACATACGTACATGAAGAATTTGAGATGAATTAATGATTTTTTAGAATTTAGGAGTGAAAGTAGTGTGGATGATGTGAAATAAACCAGTTTGTTGTGGCTATTGCAATCTGTTGCTAAAGAGTGCTTACTACTTACTGTTCATGACCAAAGGTGTCTTTGCTGTATTCTGTATTCTTACATGGAGTACTCAAAGGCAGAGGTAGATTTTCTTAAAAAGAAGAACAAGATGGAAAGCTTGGGAGGAACAAGCAGTGGGCAAACTTACCAAGAGCTCACTTTGAACATCAGTAGCTGTCATTTGGTCCCTACACAGTTACTGGTTCTGTCATATTTCTTCGTGAAAGCACTCTGTTCCCCACTGGATCATCATTTTTCAACACTCTTAAAATACTATCTGAATTCCCTGTTTATATCCATTAGGTTTTTTTCTAATTAGCTGGAGATTAAAGCAGTTTGAATTTCTGGTGACTTTGAATGCACCTTGCTGCAATCTGAGCCCAACTCGTTGTTAGGAAGGCTGGCACAGGAAGACAAATAGTCCCTGAGGCAGAGTCAGATCCGATACTTTACAATGCTTCCCCTGAAAGAAAGTGTTGCCCAAAGCTACTGAAGTTTTGATGGAATTTGTTATGATTTACTAGGTTTAAAACTCAATTCAGGTATATAGAATTCCTAATACGCCTGCTAAGAAATCAAGTAAGCCTAACACAAGTGCTGGAGTATATGAATGGCACTTTTTTGTTCTGCTTGCCTTAAGGTTGTTGAGCACTTTTTCCCTAATGTGTCTGTTTCATTTAGACTGGGCTGCTTGTGTTTCTCCCAAAGAATCAGTATTGAATACATCCATTAGTGTAACATCTCAGTTTAAAAATATTGCTAGAACACAGCATTGAAAATTAAATTACAGATATTGCCACTATAACTTGGACTTAAAGTAAAGAAACTCTTACTTCATGAAACATTTCAGAATTAAAAGTATGATTTAAATTGTGTACACTTCCACAATGACAGATAAAATAAAACCTTCCATTGTTAAACTAGACTGAAGATCATTAACCAAACTGAGCTGCAGTCCTCTTATAGGTATGGTAGTGAATGAGCTCTGCAAAATCTTGTTTCAGGACACCATTTGGACCTAGGGTGTAGGTGCTGTTTCTCTTTTTTACATGTGACTGGTGCTCTGTGTCCATACTGCAAAAAAGAGGTGTAGGTAGTAGCTGACTTTGAGGACAGAAAGGAGCATAATTACAGCCTCCACCCATGTGTGTGTTTCCTGTTAACATGCACATTCCTTTTATCTTGGGGAAAAGGGCATGAATCCTGGGATTACAACCACAATATATGAGGCAGTCATTAGACATTCAGTTTACTAAAAGCTAAGAAGAGACTCAAGCTCTCAGAACAGAATGGTACTTTTCTGCACTTTTCTTGTGGTGACCACTTAGAAATGTTCCTTGTAGGTAACAAAAAATCCATTTTTTTTCCTCCACAAGATAGCAATTAGCTTTAGATATTCCTTTGTAAAGAGAAACACTGAAAATAATGAGAGCTTAAATGGTTTATTGTAACTAACCAGAAATTGTCCACTAAAATGAAGCATCAGAATGGTGGAGAGCAATGATATCCAAATGAAGAGACAGGAAGACAGGTGCCCTTCTGCCACCCTTATCCATGGCAACAGACTTGTTTCAGTGACCTGAGGCTCCAGTTCCTTGGCCCTTTGAGAGGCTGGTCAAGACCCTACCAGATACTATTGCACAAGGAGGCAACATAAGGCAAGACCACATAGAAACATTGCCTTACCCCTACTGTGAATTGTGCCTGAGCTGCTGTTCTGTCCAGTTGTTTGTACAGTTCAGGCAGTACCTAAGGGAAACCCTTTTCCATACCTTTTCCATTCCTTCTGGAAGACTGATAAAGGGAGCAAGGAAAAACTCCAGTTGACAGAGAAAGTGTTGAGCTAGAAGCAGGGAGTCAGTAGTTACTTTTATAGAGAGGTTAAGGGGGCTGCACACTATGAATTGTGAAGGTGCGACAGGAGATCTCAAAGCTGATATATTTAGGCGCAGTTTAGTTATCTGTAAAATTTGTTTACAGTTGCCATCTGAACCATCTGTTGCCTTTCCTTGCTTTGTAGTCAGTTGGGGTAGATGAGATTCTGTAATAGATGGAAGGTTTTTTAAAAGTATGGTTTATGTCTCTACATATACATTTATAGAGTACATCTTCTAACGAGGCCTAGATCCCATCGGTGCTATTTGGGGATGCCACTGTAGTAACAATGATATATTACACGCTGTTAATGCTGTGTTTGCAAAGCATTTCCAATTAAAGTTGTTATGCAAATGAAAGTTGCCTCCTTTCTCCATCTGGTTGTTTGCATACAGGCTGTGGCATGCTTTGCTGTGAAATAGTTTTTGGTGTTACATTTCTTAAAGTTTATCTTTAATGTTGGCAGGGGTATGGGAGGACTTCCATTATACGGAGTCAGTGTCCCATGACAGGAATTGCCACCAATGTACAGCTCTGTGCTCCAGCATTTGAGCTGATGGGGGATTGGCCACAGCACTGTTATGTTCTACCCTCTCTTGCTGGTGAGGGCATGGAGGCTATGGCACAACGTCAGGAATCACAGCTGCTTTCCAAGGCGTCAAGGAGTATTAGGGGCCTAGAATGGGTGTTCAGTTCTAGACACAATGTTGCAGTGTTCTCCAGGGTAATGGATAGGAAAACATACAAGAAATGACTGGATCTGGTTTCTGAATTGCCCACTGAGCCATAGATTTGGTTCCTTCAGGTCATGTTTGGAAGACCAGAGAGAGCTTTTTCCCCTGCATCTTAGTGACAATGTCCCCAGTCAGGCTTGCTACTCAGACATTTGTCACAGGGACTACAAGATGACCAAAAGAGCTGGGAACCAGCTGTCATTTTTGAGAATGAAAGGTAAATTCCACTCTGTGCTGACATTAACATCAGTTGAAAAAGCAAAATCTCCATTAGGACTCCACAGAACTAAGATTAACTGAGATTTAATGCACCATTTACTGATGTCTTTATTCCACTGCAGGTTTTGTCAGGATTTGTCAGTCTCATATATAGTCATGACCAATCTATTTGAGAGCCCATCCCAAGTATATATCTAATAGTTTGTATGGTAGTTATTTCACAACATTGTATTCACTTCAGAGAAATTTCACCTTCTAATTTAACAAAGTATTAGGAGTTTAACATCTGTGAAGGAATGTGTGGATATGTGGATAATAGAAATAACATGACTATGAATCAAATAGTGCTGAATCAGAGGTTAGGTGGACCCTTCTGAAAAAAATAGCAAACAAAACATTTCCGCCAGCATTAATAATTATTTGCTGTAGCATTTAGTCTTGTAGAAGATAACCAAATTTTTGTTGTCCAACCTAAATGACTCTTGTGTGTTCCATGCAAGACAAGTCTCAGCAGCTGTGATCAGCACTTCAAACACAGTAAACCTTTCTCTGTTTCAGCTAGAGGTGCATTACCTTCCTCTAGGATCCCAACATATGGTTTTCCTTAGAAATGGGACTTTTAATTCAGTGCAAGCCTAATCTGATTGTGGGGCCAAATCACAGCAATTTTCAAAATCTGGTGTATGCTCTGGGCTCAGTATCAAAATGCATTTCTTTCCTCACAGAGGGCTTGGGTTTTTTCACTCTCTACTTGTGCGCTGTGGCAGATTACAATCACCTGTTAAAAATCTTGTATTTATAAAACCTCCACAAAATAGTGCATGAATCCTAATGGCATGTGAAAGGAAAGGAATCAAGTCGAGCAATCCAGTTTTTGCTGGATTGATTGATATTAAAAGAGTAAACAGGTGTGTAAATACCACAGGGTGTGATGACTCTGCTCCTCTTAATGCAAAGTACTGCAAGAAGTTGTGCATATTTATGTATGTGTACACATATATGCATTTATTAGCATATAGTTTAATATATATATTTTAATATACATACAGTTATGTGTATATGTACACATATATAATTATATGTAGGATATATGTTTTTTCCTAGAGAAGCTGCTGCTGTGAAGTCAATATTCACATTTGGCAAAGAACTCGAGGAACTGGGTACTGCTATACTTTCATTGATGTTTAGTTTACCATTTCTAGCTGTTTATTTTGAAATACTAATTGTTTTTAGGGATTAAAGGAATGAAGAGAGGCAAATTTCTTTAAAGTAAACTTTAAGCAACTAATGCAGTGCTGCTGAAAGGGCCCTGGGGGGTTGATGGCAAGTTGAACATGAGCCAGCAGTGCCCTGGCAGCCAGGAGGGCCAACCCTGTCCTGGGGTGCATCAGGCACAGCATCACCTCATCTTGAGTCCTGTGTGCAGGTTTGGGTGCCACAATATAAAAGTGACATTGAACTACTGGAGAGTGCCCCAAGGAGGGTCACAAGGATGATGAAGGCTCTGGTGGGGAAGCTATATGAGGAGCAGCTGAGGTCACTTGGTCTGTTCAGCCTGGAGGAGACTGAAGGGAGACCTCACTGCAGTTACAGCTTCCTCATGATGGGAAGTGGAAGGGCAGGCAATGATATTTCCACTCTCATGACCAGTGACAGGACTTGAAGAAATGACATGAGACTGAGTCAGGGCAGGATGGGTGGATATCGGGAGAAAGGATGGATATCAGGAGAACGTTTAGGATGGATATCAGGAGAAAGTTCTTCACCCAGAGGGTGTTTGGGCACTGGAACAGGCTCTCCAGGGAAGTGGTCACAGCACCAGCCTGACAGAGTTCAAAAAGCATTTCGACAATGCTCTCAGGCACATGGTGTGACTCTTGGGATGTCCTGCATAGCACCAGGATTGGCCTCAATGAACCTTGTAGGTCTTTCCCAATGTAGCATATTCTGTGATTCTGTAAATCTACAGGATTGCAAATCCTTGATAACCTTTTTATCTCTAGGGCGCAAACTAAGGCAAACATGTAAGGCAGATAGGACAAAGCAGTTGTTTCTGTAGCTAGCTGACAGCCCCAGACCTGTTTGTCAGATGGTGGCATTTCATAATTCACATCCAGTTTCTTCATCATCCATAAATGATGAAGTTCATCACAATGTTTTGACATAAGAAATTGTACATTGTTTAGAAAACTATATTGGGTTCTTATTGCAGCAATGTGGGACAGATGCTAGAGAGAGAAGTCAAAATTAAGTTGAAAAATACTGTTGTAATATTTCATCATAGTTTACATGTTCAAAGCACTTTGGTAACTTCTGTTATTGTATAAATGTGTAACATATAGCTGCCCAGTATTTCATAAGGGATTTAGTAGTTTAATGGTAAATATCATAAAAAGAATAAATAGTTTAAAAAGTAATTTTAAGGACAAACACTACTGAATTGAAATTTTAGATTAGAGTATTGTGTATATCTCTACAAGCCATGTTTTAGCCTGAGGAGCTGAAAACCTGTGTCTATGTTGTGGGAAACCTCTGAGTAACCTTCTGGTTGCATGAAAAAGAAAAAAAGATAAATAGTAATCAGTGTGCATTGTTTATTTGAGTTAATATTTAATGTGCATTATGAGTTTCTAAAATAAACTGCTTACAATAATTCATTATGGAAAGATAATTGGTTTATAAATTTAATGTGTTCTGTATGTTCATGCTGGCACTAATCAAAGAAAAAATCATAATAGGAATTTTGCCCTCATTTGAAACAAAATTTTCATGTTGCTATTTTTTTCCCTCAAACATCATAAATGCAGGTTGTTTTATTAATACTTCAGTACTTAAATATTCCTAAAGAAAGACTTAATCATCTTGTACATGTTGTTTGCTTTCCTATTTATATTAGAATAGGCAAGTATTAATCACTGCTGAAGTTTTTTTAGGAGGTCAGAGAATCCTTTAGAGAAGAGTAATTGTTACAGCACAAAGGTTTTTAAACTACTTTATGTTTTCATTTGCCCCTCTAATCCATTTGAACAGGTCAGTTAAGAGGTATGAGTAGTTGTAATTACAGTTTCCTAGTAGCCTTATGGTTTAAGTTAGTTAGATTGTTAAAATAATTTTTGTATTAGAAGAAGCAGTTTATGTTGCTTAGCCTGTAGCTTAACTATAAAAGAGAAATTCAAATTAAGTCTTTTCCGGTTTAGTCATCAAATAAAGACACAATAAACATACTTATTAAGGTGTAATATTTGAGATGGGAAGGATTTGGTTTTCCTTTCTCATGTGAATAGTCCTTTCTTACACAACTAGTCATTATCAGTTCAGGAGATTTGCTTCTACTAAGGCTCATTAATAATGGTTTTGGAGTTGGTGCACGTACTTCTCTGAAATTAAGGGTAAGTGAAACACAGATAATGAGTTTTATATCGGTACCAGTGCTGGCCAAGAAACTAGAAGCATACATATGGTTACATTGTGATATGGTTGCACAGACCATCTACAGTAAGAAAATCTTCTGTTATCTCACATGAAAGAAACAAAACATTGTTTTGTATCTGTCTTATTGAGCAGGAAAAATGGCATTATTCCCACTGTGTTTACTTCTAAAAAGGTGAAGAGCTGAATTTGCTACTTGCATGTTGCTGTAGAAATTATGCACCATCATAGAAAGAAGTAAATGTTTTCTATCTCATGAAGTAAACATTATTAAATTCTTGAATCATTGAAGTGGAAACAACTTAGTAGTGTTTTGAAAAATCTGCAATGTATGAACACTGAGTCTGTTTGTAAATCTAGTGTCAATTCCAACTAGCTAGGAAAACATTATATGTGCCAAATAGAAGGTGGCTATGCTACTGGTAGTGATTTTTTTATTGTTGTGGTTTGGTTTGGTTTGGTTTGGTTTGGTTTGGTTTGGTTTGGTTTGGTTTGGATTGGTTTGGTTTGTGGGGGGAGTGGTATGTTTTTTCTTTTTTTTTAGTTGCCAGGTTAGTGCTTTCCTGAAAAGAGCTAGTTTTGTAGAAACTCTTGTAGAAACTCTAACCCTGTAACCTCTTGGGAAGTTCTGATCCAGTCTTCTCAGTAAAAAGTCAACACCAAATTTAGACCAGCATGCTGAAGCCTTTGTCTAGGCGTGCCTTGAGAATCTCCAAGAACAGAGATTATGCTGCCTCCTTAGGCAATGTTTTATAGTGCTTAATTCTCCTGATTTTAAACATTCCTTTCTTTATGCCAAGTCAGAGCCTCCCTCATTTTAATTTTTGACCATGGTCTTTTATGCTTCAGCCACAGATCTCAGTAAAGAGCTTAAGTCAACATTAGGTATATAACCTCCTCTTACATAAAGGAAGGTTGCTGTTAGGTCCTGCTCCCCAGTTATTTCCTACCCTGTACCATTGCAAGTGTTTACTCCTAGAAGCAGAACTTTGCTTTTGTCCATTTTGTATGTCATGAGGTTCCTGCTGTGATCTGTTCCTCCAGTCTGACCCCTGGTTTGTCTGCACAGCTCTCAAAGTTGCCCCCAGGTATGATAGAAGGCAGCAGACACAAGTTGGAACAGAGGAATTTTGGATGAAGTGCAAAGATTTATGTTTCTGATCCATGTGTCTAGAAGTGACTTTTCAGAACTTCCTCCATGATTTTTCCAGGTGCCAAAGAAAGACAATCCTATCACCTTGCCATTTTTTAAGCACCAGTGTTGCTGTTCTTTTCCCTCTGTTACCGAGGACCTTAGCCAATCTTCATTCCATGCCAAATGGCAGACTTTCAGGGTCATCAGCAGGCTCTCAGCACCATCACATGCAGCAGATTTGTCAAGTCTTTTGCTATTTGCAATCTTTCCTCTGTCGATGTCTCTCCTCCTTGAACTCTTCAGACATAAAACCCTGGGAGACTGTTGGGGACTACTAACAGAGAAGGTATCATGTACTTGATCTTGTCCTTAATCTTGAGTGTGATTACTGGTTTAGCCACAAATTTGTGGTTTCATTGTTCATCTTCTGGTGGTTATGTTACAATAAGAGCTGTTTTCATTGCCTTTGACATTGCTTGCACATCTCAATTCAAGCTCATTTTTAGCTTTCTTAGCAGCACCCATGCATGTTCAGGCAGTATTTCTGCTTTCCTCTTTCCACATCCTGTCCTCACTTGCATCCCGTGTACCCGTCCTTGCTACACTGGAGCTCAGTGGTTCATTCCTCAGACTTTTTACTTGGTATACTAACATAAATAATCTTGGCTTGTGCTCTGTTCAGTATTAAAAGTTGAGGTTTTTTCTGATTGATGCAAACTTTGTCCTGTAACAAAAGTTGAGAATAAAATGCTAAAAATAAATCAGTTAATTAGCCTTAATCTTCTTCATTTGAATTTGTTTTACAAATAAATCAGTATTTAGAACACTGTGACAGTGTTCACAGGGGTTTTCAGGTGAGGGAAGAGACAAGAATGTTAGCTCCATGTTCAGAAGGCTTGATTTATTATTTTATCATATACATTACACTAAAACTATACTAAAAAGAATAGAAGGAAAAGTTTCATCTCAGAAGGCTAGTTAAGCTAAGAATAGAAAGGAATGAATAATAAAGGTTTGCATCTCGGACAGAGAGTCCAAGCTAACAGGGCTGGGATTGGCCATTAATTGTAAACATCCAAGATGGGCCAATCACAGATGCACCTGTTGCATTCCACAGCAGCAGATAACCATTGTTTACATTTTGTTCCTGAAGCCTCTCAGCTTCTCAGATGGAAAAATCCTAAGAAAGGATTTTTAATGAAAAGATGTCTGCGACAGAACATATGTCTGGAATTTTCTGAGAAGCTTCAGCTAGGTTTCCAGTGATAACTGAAACTCATCCATGCTTTGTGTAAAGTTCAAGCAAGTGACATTAATTTACTGTAAAATTGAAAACTATCAATGTAGTCTTTAATTCCGAGAAAAATTACAATAATGTGTCCTATCTGGATAAAATTGGATAAGAAGAGATATAGCCTTTGTGTGTCTATGTAACAGTTGATACTGCCAGTCATGAATTCAAAGCAGCTGATGTAAAAGCTGGATCTCATAAGGAAAAAATAAGCCAAACACTGTTTAGAAGGTTAGACAGCAATGTATGGATAGACAGCAAAGCATATGGTGCCAGGAGCTTGATGCTGGGAACAGTCCCACTCTCTATCTTCATTATTAATTTGGAAGGAATGCAAACATATGTTAAGTTTTATTTTATATTTTTCTTTGCATAAATCGTACCTTATGAATTGAAGAATCTTGTACTTAACCAGTCAGGACAGAGCATAATGTGATTTGGCATGATTATATTTTTATTCAGAAAAAAAAAAAGGCAGAATAGTATTTGACTTGGAAATTACAAACTAATGTAATTAAGGGGAAATGAGGCCAATTTATTTATTTAAAGACAGAGACACTCATGTAGGAAATAATGGTACTACAAGAGACCCTTGGCATTCCTTCTCCCTGACAGCATGATGGGAGTGCAGAGAGCTGTATTACAAAGTTCTCCACTCATGGATGAGGAAAGAAGGAGCTGCCCTTTTCCTGCAAAGATGTATGGCTGTTTGGCATAGAGGGGAAAAACAGGTCAAATTGGGATATAATGAAATCTACTAGAATCTGTGACAGTGTTGAGCAAGTGTGGACCATTTGCTCTTAGTCACTTGTAATCAGTAAATTGAGTAACCAGTTCTGCACTTAAACAAATCACAGGTTGAGGGCTGAGTTAAAACTTCACAGGGATAAAAAGAAAACTGGCATATGGCTTAATCTGTTACTAGGATGTTCTGGAAAGCTTGGGAGCATGGTTAAAGTATTATGGATTGTTAAGCAGAGCAGAGGCTATGGGCAGCCATTGAATTTGGCCATTTTGCAGTGTGAAAATGCCATCTGAATACATTCAAAAACATAAACAGTTATCAGGAAAACAGAAAAGTCTCTCATGCAGAAGTTCATCAGCACAAGCACAGGAACAGCAAAACTGGAGTTGTTTTACAGCAGCTCAGAATGCCAAGTGTGTTTCTTGCACTGATACTCCTTCAGGCAGCAAGTACTTGCTCGCCAACACTGTGGTGAATGAAACTGGGGGATAGAAAAGAAACCAGCATTTCTCTTACATCTGCTGTCTGGGAAGGCAAATTTATTTCAGCAACAGGTATCTTTGTGCCTGACTTTCTTCCTTATTGCTTTCATTCTGTGTGGAACTGTGGTTTGGGTTTTATCCTTTAATAACAATAAAAAAATAGTAGAATAATTTCAGAGCTGAAACTCTGAGATTTACTTTCTTCACCTGTGTTCTCATGTATTTCTTTTCAAATTTCTGTTCAAGCAGTCTCTAAAAAGTAGGGAATATTTAAGTAATGTCCTCTGCTGCATATGGGATTATGCATGACATTTGCTTGATATTTGCTAGTATATCTTGCTGGTTTTTGTCTCTACAGCATATTAAAACTTTGCTTCTATAATACATATTGAAAAAGTACTTCTTAGCATTTAGCAAGTAATACTAGCTTTATATTTTATAAATATGAATTCACTAAATGTTAAATTAATGGTAATAAATAGAAAATTCAGAAAATGAAGATATAATGCCATTGTTTATACCAAATTGTTTTTATTATTTCTAGTGAATCCTGCAGGAAAATTCCAGTCATTACAGTGTTCCTGTTACAGTTTCTTCTGAAGATTGTTTTTCAAGAAACAGTGACTGCATAGTAAGCTGGACAGATGTTTACATAGCATGTGTAACATAGCATTTATGTGAGTCACTTCATAGAGGGATTGCTCTGGAATAACAACCATTCACTTAAGAAATTAATTCACAGTACGTGCAGTTGCATGTTCAGGAGTGTATGTCTAGGAAAACACATTTAAATTACAGATTTAATAATAAATTTCTGGTGTTATTTCATTTTTACTATATACAATCCTGCATTGCTTGAAATCATGAAGCTGCTCTTTGAGGAGCTGTTGCTTGGCATCTTAAAACATCTTGCTGTGTTTGTATCTAAGTGGGGATAATACATGAACAAGTTGGAAAATGTACTTAAAAAACTAGGACTATAGTAAATAAGTGAAAAAAATTAATCTGCAGTAACAACAGACATTGACAAGCTTCATATTCATTGATTAATGAAGATAATGGTATTTATTTTAAAACATTATCCAGAGAATCTTGATATTGCTCTTTGTTAGTTTTACAGTTTTTGAAGTCAGCTTTAAAAAATTCTTTTTCTCCAGTCAGATTAAGAAATTTGCTTGATAAAATGCTTGTTTTCAGTCTCTTAGTTTGACTTTTTCTATAATCTCTTTAGTTGTCTTTCAAAATACCTCAAACCAGTACTGCTCAGTCACTATGCAAATGTTAAAGTATCAGTAAGATTTTTACCCTTCAGGATGAGATTATCCCAGGAATTCAAAGTATAGCAGGGACCCAGTGTTCCCTCAAGTATTATTATGGGTGAATTTTTGTATCGCGCTATTTTCTCTGGAGTCACCAAGAGTCTCCTCTCCATGTTTTCCGTGGTTGGACATCAGATCACACCATCTTGATTCAACAGGAAAGGAATATTAACAGTCCAAGCAATGACCCAGGTTAGAATTGCTTCTCTGGTTTCTATGTGTTGCGATTTAATTGGGGTAAAAATAAAAATGTACTAAGCTATGGTTTCACCCAGGCTGGCAACCTGGTGCGTCTGTGCAATAAAAAGTCTTGAAAATTTAGCTTGGATTTAGTTGCTTACATATGTGTAGTTAATTTCCACATACTTCACTAAAGTAGACTTAAATACAGATCAAGTGCTGTATCCAAAAGGTCAAAGTCTTTTGAATCAATGCGGTTTTTGTACTCTGGAAAAGTGTGCCAGCTCAGTAACTGAGGGTTCCAGGTATTGCCTGAGTTATTAACTCAGCTGCAGTACAAGATATGGCACTCATGTTTCAAGATCACACATAATGATCTTGATGTCTTTTGTCTGGCTTTGAATTGATGTTGGTGAACATCAACTTGATAGACATGTTATCAGTGCTGGAAATCCACAAAAATGGCTCAGTAATTTGCCTGGAAGCATATGTTTGAGTTTCACAAAGTATATAGACATGATTTCAGTAAAAATTAGTTACTAGAGGGTTGAAAAAGTAGCTAAAATACTATTGCAACTAGTCATTGATGATGGTCAGTAGACATTTGTTTCAGCCTAAGTTATATTCACTAAGTCACATATGCCACTGATCTCATTTTACTAAACACTGTCACTAGTTATAATAAACTCAATTGATGTTTTTAAGTGTTTCAAGCTATTTTTTTAACAGATTTAGATGAATTTAGGTACTGGTTCTTGGCCATGATGCTCCTGAGGAACAAGAGACATTTTGACTAATGAACTGTCTAGTTCAATAGTCTAATGAATCATGCAAGTCATGCAAAATCTCGAAAGGGAAAGGATCCAGAGGGTAAATTCCCTACTGACTTATTACTTTAGAGTATCTTGTCATTCTTTTAACTTCCCATATCTGTCCCTTCCCCCTTGTTTTTTCACAGCAGTACTTTTTTTCAAAGGTTTCATAATATTCAGCTTTTGAAAATTTGTTATTAAAGATTTCACAATTGCTGCTTTGGTAGCAAAGAGCAAGTATTCATTAATCACTGTCCAGAGAGTTGCTCTCTATATATCCTTATGCAGCAAAGATTAAAAGATAATGATTAGTTCAGCGAAGACTCTCACCTTAACTTGTAGTATGGCTTCCTCCTCCTCCCAGCTTGTGCTTCCATCTCTTCCGATTTTATCACATTAGCAGGTGTGTGCCAGAAGCACATTCAAATACAACCTTCAAAGAATGCTGGGAAGGCAGCAGGGCAGGGTAGCTCTGCCTTTTGGGTCAGCTTCAGAGCCCAGAGTGATGGTAGAGAAGTGCCAGCAAAGAGAGAGAATATCCAAAGGCCTGACTCTTTCCTCACTGGCAGAATCTGGTTTTATATGCTCCTTCAGTGAGATAATAAGCTAGCTCCTTTTCTAGCCTTACACTGAAATAATTATATGCTCTTTCTGAGCATTTGGAAATAGCGTTCAGTAATTGTTAAGTCCCAGTTCAGATGTGACTTCATTCTTAAACCAGACATTTTTTCCATCTCAGTAAATTGTTTTTTATTTTCAGCTCTTAGGAGGAAATGAGAACAGCACAAAAATTGTTCAGGTTCTCCAGTCATAGGTTGTTTTTGACTTTGCACATCACAAAACAGTTTAAATACTATATTGCTGTTATCCTTGACCTCTATGCAAATGCTTCTTCCATTACTGACGCATCTCATGGGTTTGATGCAATCAATGTTGATAGAGCATTTCACAATGCTTGTAGTGAGTAGAAGAGTTAAACCTGCTCTTGATTTATCTTCATTCTTCAACTTCACTGGCTTGTGTTTTCGAAGATCTCAGAAGCACATCATATGAATGAACTTTCCTCATCTTTTTTGCTCATTTTTCCCTTTCATGAGGCTTCTTTTGAAAGGTGATTCCCACTACTGTTGTCCTTTCCTTAGGATGTTGTAAAGCAGCATTGATACTACATTAAGTATCATCACCACCCATTTTATGAAGACAGTCCTTTTCTTTTTTCTGTAGCTCCCTTCTCTGAAGTTCAGTGAGACTGGAGGATATTGTGGTCTTCATGTTTCACATTAGGATGTTTAGCCAAAGGACATTCTAGTCCTTAAGGAATGTGTCTTCAGTTGCAAGAGCTCAAACAAGAGTTTAGACATCATCAGAGGCAAGAGTTGCACTTTCTGTTGTGGGCTCCTTAAGCAAGAGTTTTAATGTTTGTGTTCATCAGCAGAAGACCCACCCTAGACCATGTGCTATTCTGTACCCTCCATCTTTTACCCCTCCTGCCACTCTCCTGCCCCCACTAGTCAGTAAGGATTTGAATTGCTGACAGGTTGATTCCCTTAAGATTGAGATGAGCTTCTTGTGTCTAGCTTCAAATGTCTCATACAAAGGAATCTCCACTCCATAGTGAGTAGGAAACCCCACTTTTTACCCAAGCATCCTTGAAAATTTGTCCATTTGCAGTCCTGTATGGTATACATGCACATAATTGCATGGAAGACCTTGATTCCAGCTTCCCTTGTAGGGTCCTCGATTTTTTTCTCTAAAATCTTTCTCTTGCCTTTTCCCTGTGCTACTGGCAGCCATGGAAAGCAGACATTTAGACTTCTCAGACCCAGTGCTTCTTCCCTCATATGACTTTGCCTCCAGCAAGTAAGTGACTGTGTGGTGCTGTCTGCTCTTGAAAACCCCTAGTTCCTCAGTGCCAGTCCCACTTTCCCCTTCATCATAGGTCCCTGGTTCCAGGACAGAAGGATACTTGGTGTTTGGATAGAAAGGCCTCAGCACAGCTGTCTATTGCCATGTCCTCCTGCCATGTGATGGCATGGGCTTTAGCCTGCACCTGGGTCTTGATTCCTGAACTTCCTGAAAATCTTCTGTCCAGGCTGATCATCCTCTTTCTCAGAGGATTTGGTTTCTGTGTTTAGAGAGCAGATTGCTCACCAGTCTAACACATGGATTGTGTTTCTCTTGAGTCCCTTTGGTCCAGCCCCCTCAGAAAAGCTCCCAGAGATACTGTCTTCATCCTCGTGCATCAGAGCTGTTTTCCTATGGTTCAGTGTTTGTACATGAGATGTTCAACAGATACCTACTTGCTAAAGCTCTATCTTTATTTTTTATTCTGGATGGGTAACAGCAATTCTTTAAGATGGTTTCTGTATCACAGTGATTCACCTAATTGGCAGATTTCCAGATGTTGCTGAATTGCCCCTGGATCCAAAAATCAATTTATCTTCTCAGCTCACTTCCTCTGATGTTTCCAGGAGCTCTGCTCACTCTACACTAGGACTCATGTTGCCTTCAGCAAGAGCCCAATTTCTAATTTCACATTTTTAGCTGCATCGTCCCTCTCTTCCTTCTTCCTGCCACACATAGTGCATTACTGAGTAAATACCTGTTCTTGGTCTTACAGAAATTGGACTGATTTCTTATTAACACAAGGGGAACAAAGCCAAAACATGTAAATATTTTTGCACAAAGCAATATATTCACATAACATATTTTAAATTACCAGAGAGAAACTTAGATCCTGTCTTTGAAAAATAGGAAGAGCATTAAGGAATACTGGTCAAAACAGAATTTCTGATAGTTTTTATTTCAATTTAAATGAGCAGTTTACTGGAGAGAATTGTATTAGGAACTTGTCTTTGAGCCTCAATTATAAAATACACAAAATAGTAATGTATGGAAAATCTTCTGTTTATTATCTATTTTTTATAGGAAAATACACTATGACTTTCCTAGTTTAGGGAAATTAGACCAAAACTACATCCTCTGATCAGGAATCAGTTGCGCTCAAGAGAGAGTCAGGTCACAGCTTGAGGTTACCTTGCCACCCTTATCCATAACATGCATATTGCTACATGGTCAGCCCATTTTTTGAGGGCTTTCTTGGAGTTGGCAAGGCTTGGGTGTGTCTACCTTCTTTGGGGTATCTCCAGATTTGATCCCTAGCCATTTCCCATTATTTTATCTGAACTGACACCAATAAATAAGTTGTTAGCCAGAGGATCATGTTGATGACTGAACCAATGTAAACAAAAATCCAAACAAAATGTCTCTGTATTAGCTCTGTGAGTGGACAGTGAATTGATCCAGCAATGGTGAGCTGAGTCTCACTGGGCTGAAGAGCTTTAACCGCTTAGGACCACTGGAGCTGAAGTTCATCATCCTCAACAAAAATAAGCAAAGTCAACACACACTCTGTTATTCCAAGAAATTCCTGGTTTAAGTGAGGGCAGTTCTGTGAGTTCATTCTGCAGTTGACTTGAAGCATCCTAATCTGTGAGTAGCCATTGTGGTCCTTCAGGTATTTCACAGAAACTGTTCCTGATCTTACATTGTAATGTTTGTTTCCCATTACTGTGGCTGCATATCTGTGCTTGGTAGCAATACAAAATGCATTATTCTGTTTCGGTTTGTGCAGGATAGATGACTTGTGTTTTCAGAGATACTTTGTGTCAGAATATTCTGAGTTTTGCGTAAGGCAGGATACGTAGCTGCTGAGCACTGAGTGATTCAGCAGTGTTCCAAGGGAACAGACTTTGACATAAAATGTGTAAATGACATGAGCTTTTCCACAAGACTTACAGCATTGATTCATTTACTTATCCCTGTTTTCTCTTGCTGTATTTATTCTTTTGTAGCCTGGATGTTTTCTTAAAGGGCTGTTTCAGACTTCAGTTATAAATTTCCAGCAGTCATAAATCTTCTATGACCATTGTTTCATTATGATTGTCCTGTTGGGTTTTTTTTGTTTTTTTTTTTTTTGTTTTGTTTTGTTTTTGTACTACAGAAAACTGAACAGACATCTGTAATTTTGGTGTTTCTTATTGCAATTTTAATTAGTATTTTGGGGATATTATATGAAATCTATTAGGATTTAGGTTTGCATTTTATACTGTGTCACATGAAATATGTCTCAAATTAATTCACATATTTTCAGTTTGAATGTTGTCATCTATTCCAAGAGCTTGTTAAAGGCTTTAGATTAGTCATGATTATTAAATCTTTTGGCTTAAGTTGTGGAAAAATGTATATTTTTTGAAATAATATCTGTGCCTGATCATTCTAAATGAGATGTCTATATTAAAAAAGCCAAAGAGGGAGTGAGGAAGCACAACAATAAAAGCTATAAGCAGTTCTTCTTTGGAAGCCTGCCTTACAGTACCTCAGAAAAACAGGGAAACATGAAAGACCTAAAAAGACTGTAAGTAAAATCCTTGTATTTACATTCAAACTGATAATGTGTTTGAAGAAGATTATGAAGAAAAAATTATGACAAATGAGAGTGGATGGCAAATCAGATATTTTAGAAGTATGATGTTTGAGATACAGTAATTTACAAGACTCTTCTATGGTTAAGTGCAAAAAAATTTTGTGACTTGAAAGCTAACCAGGATAACATGCATGAAGGTGTTCTTCAGAATTACTCAGAAGATGGACAGGCACCTGTGTTAAATTTAACACAGGAAAGAAAAAGCTAATTAAAATTTTCTGTATGGGTTGCTGTTTGCAGGAATTTTGCTATTCCTTTGGGTACACAGAGTGTAATTGTTTTCTAGTTCATCTGAGAAGCATTTCCTGAAAAAATGTAAATAATTGTGTTTATCTAAATCAAATTTTACTCTTCATTGGAGAAGCAAATTGCAAAATCTGAAAATAATGAAGAAGCAGATCACATAACTTTTATTGCTGTAAAAAAAGAAATTTATGAAGTTTCTCATTAACCTAAATATAATATTAAAATATGTAATTGGAATTACTTTTGTAATTTACCTTGTCACAATCACAGTTTATGACATCTTTTCAATGAAACAACAAAAGCAGGAAAAACAAAGCCAAAGTTCAATATATTAAAGTCAACTACTTCTGAATAGAGATGATCAATACATTTAAAGGGAATTGCATTCCAGAAGTGCCAGATGCTAGTACAGCTCAATACTGGGGCTGTAGCTCCTCTGAAAATCAGATATTTTTTATTTTTCTTTTAATAAGTTGTTCCAGAAACTACCAAAATGTTTAGTCTTGTATGTGTGTTCTCCTAGCTAGTTTGTTTTGGTTTTTTTTCTATCTTGTGGTTAATTCACATTATACTTGCTATCAGGAAAGAATCTGCTTCTTATTAATACAGCAAAGTTGGCCAAGAATTACATGTTGAATTTGATCTGTGTCTACATAATTCCCACGTTCTAGAAGAATGTGGAAAGCTGAGAGTGCCTCAACCCAACTTGCACGTTTTTTCCCCCTCCTGTAACTATTACAAATTTTATGTGAAGAAGCACAAGAAGTAAGAAGGTTGGTATGGAGTTCTGGCTTAGTAAGTTCTGATTCATAGTGTTTAGAATTTAAAGTTTCACTATCTAACAATTAACCTTAAATTTTGTTCCAAATTTTATTTTTGAGACACCGCATTAAATTTGATCTTTTTTTCCTCTGATATACACTGTGCCATGAATGAAATTGCTGTTTTTTCCCAATTCCCCAAATAAGGGATTGTCCAAACATAATGTGCTAAACCTGGTGGATTCAGTGAGTCTGGTGTGAGGTTTTACATCCTACCATCCCTAATGCAGTATAGAAGTTCCCAAGCCTACTCACAACATCTGCCAATTTCGTTTTACTCCTTTTCTTGTGATGAAGACTGACAGGGTAATCTTGGTCTGTAAGACTTCCAGGTTTCCCCTTCTCTCATAGACTGTGGTTTATTTTACCAAGAAAATGTCCAGATTTCTTCTACTGCATAAGAGATGGTGAGCCATTTGGTCATAGCTATGGGTATGGGGTAGCTTTCAGACAAATCTTTTTGTGCTACCTGTTGACCACTGCCCCCCTTAGCCCGCACTGCCTCCCGTTTGTTTCTCACAGTTTTTAAGGGCATAGATGTATATGCCCATTCCCAGTTGATGGCCAGCTTTTAACCTGGAAAGCTGCCCTGTGTCATCATGTAAAATGATGTTCTGTTCTGAAGTCAGGCATTCTGAAGTCAAGGTAGGCAAAGCATAGAATTGACAAGAGCTTGCATGAAGGCAAGAAGAATGTCATGAAACAGTTGAGTGAAAATGCCCTCGGTGTCAGATTGCTTGTGCAGACTTTGCCAATAGTTAGTTCAGCCTGTGAATCACAGTGTTTGTTACACTAGAGGAACATTTATTTCTTCCTGAATTTCCCTGCCAGCACTTGCTCACTGAAGAGCAAGTGAAAAGCTTTGGCTTTCTCTCCTTCTGAGGAGCATTTCTGAGAGAAGAGAAAAAGAACTTATCATAGGAAGTATCTCAAAATGTATCAGTGGCAAAATTGGGGAACAAATACTAAATTAGGAATAACAGATTGCCAGGACTAGATAATGTTCATCCAAGAGTAGCAAGAACTCTCAGAAACAAAAGAGCTAAACTGAAGGCTATAGTGTTTCTCTTTTAGTCCCCACAAAATGTCTCATAGGACGCCTGTGTTCCAGATGGGCTTCCAAGTAGGTCTAGGCAGCTCAGATCTATATAACATTTGCATCAGACTAATAGAAAATGCAATCAAGAGCAGAACTGATTAGCTCACATGCTAATACAATGTGGTGTGAGAGAAAAAACACGGAGTTTTTAAGAAAGAAATTGCGATGCCACACTGAAATCAGTTAAAATTGATTTTCTGTAAGTATGAAGTGATGTATGTGGAAAAGTCATGACTTCACATAGACATATGATGCATTATAAACCAGTATGAGGCATGAAGAGGGTCTTATGGTGATTTAAAGGATCATTCCATTAAAATAGTTGTTCAGTGGTCAGTTACAAGATGGTGAGAAGTGCCTGAGATGACCTGGTAGCTCAACCCAGAATGGCTTTTTCTACTTTGTAACATATAACTCAGACAACTTTGGTTTAGCTTTGCAAGTTCACTACCATTTGAGATAGTCAGTCCTGAATTGTTTCCCAAATTTTCCAGTAGCATCTGCCTGTTTCAGATCTGTTTATCCTCATCAGAACTTCCTGCTGAAAACTTTCAAAGAATAAGCAGTCAGAGATCTTGGTTTTGATGAAATAACAAAGTTCTTCAGAGCAAAAACCCAGATGACAGCCATTTAACCATTCAAAACATAATGTGGGTTGATATTACCATTTTTAAGTAGCATAAGCAGAGAATTCATTTATGCATTCTATACTATTTTTTAGACACAAATTAAAAATATTGTTTTCACATCATGCATCGAGAATGAGAGAGAGCCCATTCTTCTGCTACACTTGTTGTCAGAACTACTATAAACCTTGATTTCTGGTGGAGTAAAAGGTTTTAGTCCACATGCAATTCTTCACAGTCTTCTTAAAATCTGCTCCACCAGTGAAATATTTTTATTACTGAAGTATCTTTCCTCCAACTCATAAAATTAGACCTTTTTTATTAAGTGTAATTATCGAGATTTACCACATGCTGTCCTTTCTTCTGTGGAAGGGCTAGCCCTCCATCAGTCATCTTTTGCTTTGTGAGTCATAAATGATGTTGAGAAGTGTGTCCCAGATAGACTTTTAAATCACTTCTATGGGTCTCCACGACTACCTGCCATTTTCTGTTCTGTCCCAACAGTCCCAGTCTAATTTAAGACACACAATTAACAATTATTATTAACAACACTGTATTAACAAATACAGTGACTCAGCTACATGATCCAAAGCACTGTTTAAAAGTTAAAACTGTAGAGAAAACTGAAGATTTTGGAAAAAAAAATGTACATTTGTACACAACCCTATGCCCCCCCCAAACAGCAAAACAAAAAAAAAAACAACACCAAAAAACTAACAAACCTACTAGAAAATCTAAATACTCATTCATGCTGTTTGTGGTAGAGATACATTTTAATGTCTTCACACTCCAGAGCAGCAAAAAAATCCATTAGCACACAGATTCTCACAGTCATTGACTGTGTGGGAAGATACAGATGGGTTTTTTTTCTTCATTGCAGCAATATCACTAACAGCAGGAGCTGAAACATACTATGTCATGTCAACCTGAAACAAATTAGGGTTTAAGAATCTAATAACGTTGGGATTGCTCAGTGGTGCAGTTTGCTGACAGAATGTCATTGTGCACAAATGGCATGTGCTCAGAGTTGAGTTGCTCTGGCAGTTAAAATACCCATGTTTCCCTATTAAGCCAGAATGCCAGCACCTACCCCACTGGGGGCTTCAGTGTAATATAATACACTCCTCCCAAATTTTCTGTGGCACTGGGTGGTCAGAGGGCTGTATGGCCAAACAACTGAACTGAAGAAAATGAAGAAAAAGACCTGGTAACCTGTCAGAAGCTTAAAATCTGCCAGGTTCAGTGGCTGCCTCACTGTGGCTAATTGATGCTATCTCACAGATTCAAATAAATATGTTGATATATTATGTACTATGCCTAATGACAATGTTTTTAAAAACCTTAAAAGTTTGTGGTTTTTTTTGCTAAAGAACTAAAGTATTAATTGTGTCAGTTTTCTATATTCCTGTTACAGTGAGAAGGAAAGCAAAAGTTTCATGAGCAGACTTTCATTTTATTACGAAGTACTGCAAGTGCTTGCAGGTTTTTGCTTCATATATACCCAGGGCTAAGAAACATTTTAAAGCTAAATAGCTCCTTGTTCAAGTTTCTTAAACCTGATTTGAATTCATGGTCACAGGAATGTAGGTACATTACAAAAGAAAATTTTGCCTATAAAGATGTTAATTGCATACACTGTCCATCTTGTTTAACCAGTGGTAAACGAAGACTCACATAAGCACCTGTTGTATCAACAACAGGCAGTTGATATATCCCAAATTCAGAATTCTCTCTAATAGATAGTGCAAATACAAGGCTGTGCTATCCTTCTAAAAATTGGCTGTTCTTAGCTCACTTGTTTTGTGAAGCAGGACACAGCTCACTTGTTCCCAAATGTCAACAGCCCATGTTAGAAGGCTTTGTATGGACACAGCTCTTCAGTGCTGTGGCAGTGTCAGCTTGACCTCCTTCCTGTTGCAAAGATATTTTTTAAATGGCCGTGTTTAAAAATGTAAAGACTGTTGTATGTATTAGCTGCCAGTTTTTCAACCACTTCAGAGAATTTTTTGTTCTTAAGTTAGCTTAAAAATATCCAAATTATTTGAACATCAGTATCATATACTAACTAAATGAAATGTTTTAATTTTTTTCTGCTGAAATAGAAAAGGCGTGTTAAATATATGCCAGAAAAACTGATGATTTTCAGGGTCCAGTTGAATGGTGCAGAAGACATCTTCTGGTTTTGTACTTCTTTTGCTTAACCCCCAGTGTACATATTTGGGCTTTTCTGAAGCTCATGGATGCTAAAGCTGGTGATCCTGTATTTCTTCCCCTATTTCTGTGTCTGGACAGCTGGACCTCATTGTCTTCTAGTGCATTCCACTACAAGATCTAGCACTATTAATTGTCATTTTTAATGTGCATGGAGAAATTTTAGAAAGGGAAAAGTGTCTGTAACTTTTAAGGATTTCTCTATCTGTACATAGTATCTACCACTATTTATAAGAGGATAAAACTCATCCCTGCTGCTTTCACATCTTCTACTGAAATAGTAGTAGATCTTCTCTATGGAAAGTGAATGTTCTGTTTAAAGACTAAAAGCTAGAGTAGAAGGTCATAGGGAGATGCAGAAATCCTAGTGATTAAGTGAACAAACCTTTGAGCAGCACACATTTTCAAGCCTGACTGCACATTTCAGTGCTCCTTGTGGCTGCTTTATGGCACCACTTTCTTGTGTCTTAGGAGCTGCTGGTACAGCCTTGGCATCCTGTGCCTGCCTGTGTGCATCCTCAGCTCAGAAAGCTGTCCCCTGACTGCAGTGTTCCACATCTAATTGCTGCTTCTCTCACTGGATCTTGCTGAGTTTAAATCTGGTAACTCCCTGCTCAGCACTGATGGATTGTTATCTTTTCCATGTCCTTTTATCTACCAGTGGTAGGACAACATTCTTTGAGCAGATAGTTATATAAAGGTTGTGCTTTCTCTTAGGGAAGAGAGAATAGCTGGGAGTTCTTTTGTCTACTTACCATGTCTGTGAATACCTTTGAAATGGAAATCGAGATATCAGCAGATACTTGAAGGCCAGTTTGCTCTGAATATACCTTAAACCAAGCCTTTGCAGAGAGCAAGTCATTATTTAGTTTTTCTGTGTATTCCTTTGGCTAGTCCTTAACTTCCAGCACTGTCAAATGAATCTCACAGAGAGCCATAAGGTTTTTTTAACTGTATTACTGTCCTTGTCACTGAGCTGTGTGCTGGATGATCTTATTCACTCCTGAGGCCCCATCTGAATTTCAGCAATAGTGAACCTTAGAACATTACTATGCATTTTTGTTCAAAATGTATCACATGAAAATATTGATAATTATTGCTTTTTACCTCCATTACAGCTCTAGGAAATGTTTGAATTATCACAGACTTTTAACTTCTGGATTTCATTACAAACATTAAAAATGCATTGCTTTTTAAAAATCCATGAGCTGTTAACTCTACAAAATGGCATTTGCTGAAACAGCTCTGGTCATTTCAGCAGCTACTTCAGTCAGTGCATCTCCAAGGGCTGGACACTGATCCAGTCACAGTCCAGGTGGACAGACACATCCAAAGGAATGCTGAGCAGCTTGGACAGGCTCCTGGCTGAGCAGTCCTCTTCTCTGGGCCTCGTATGACATGTGGTTGTCATGGAGGGTTATTTATCTCACTGTTGCCTGCTCATGAGTTTAAACAGGGCTTTGGAGTTTTTAGATTATGCCGAATCATCACAGTGAAGTGTGATATAGTTCTTTGATTTAACACTTGGATGTGTAAGAAACTGCCTGTCAGTCTGTCTGGACTGTCAGTCAGTCCAGTCGCACCTGGAGATCCTGGGCAGTTGTCTGCCTACCAAAGAAGCAGCCAGTGGGGATGTTTTACATGGGCAAATCTCATGACTTCACCTGACAACAGGCGTTTTAGAGGAGGTTTTCCTTCAAAGTCCTTATTTTGAGATGTGTAGAAGTCAGGAAGAAAGTAGGTCTGCAGTATGTCAATAAACTCTTAATGTTAGAGAAACATTTGGCTCGTGACTTTTACCGTGCACCAAAGACAGTCTTGGAAAGACACAGAATGTTTAATGTGGTAATAAATGTGTTCTTAACGATTACTCAGCACAGCTGAGAATGAAAGGTTGCAAATGGCTTGATTAGTTCAGTTACTTATTTCCTGGGTGAGTGTTACCTCTCTATTGATACCCCATGGCATTTGTACAAAACTTTTGTCCTCCTTCCAGGATCAGTTAATTACTCATTAAATAGTCACACAGCTTATTTGGTCTCCAACTCTCAAAAGTCTTCTCCAGGATAATGGAAAATTGGTTGTCATGTTCCTGGTTCTCTCTCATTCACATTTGACTTTCCTCATGAAGCAGCCCCCTGAGAGTCTGATGCTGTGCTTTGTATGCTTGTAGATACCATTAGTGAGAAGAAGAGCACTGGATAAAATGCAATGCCAAACTATTAACACATAAAATGCAATTAATAAAATACACAGCAGTGCATTTCAGTCAACAAAGAAACTATTTGATACTTTAATTCTACTATCACTTAGAATAAAATAAAAGATGCCATCTAAGTATGCGGCTACAATATAAAAATCAAAATGTCTGAAAAGAAAATCTAGTGCTGAGAAATCATGTTGATAAGTCAAAGTTTGACTCTTAAAAATGTTATCCCTTATTGATGTGGAAGGACATCAGTTCCAAGACCAGCAGCATTCTCTAGAAATGTAAGCTTCTTATCTGGTTGTGGTGGATGATGAGAGTATTTTTAAGGAAGATGGTGGGAGTAGTACTTAGATGCTTCCCAGCTGGTAAACAATTGAGACTGCTGAACAGATGGCAATACAGGCTGATAGGTATTGGTGAGTCTGGTGATTAGTATCACATAAATACTTAGCTATACTGTGTGTACATCCCAGGTCTGTTCAAGATTTGTCATTAAATTCCTCTTGAGTGTATGTAAAGCAAAATCTAAATTTTCAGCCTCTGTATTGCTGAGTAATTCCATTATCATGGGAAAAATCAAGAGCAAGTCTAACTTGCTAAAACAGTCATGAAACCACCCAATTTCAATTGTTCAACTGGGAGAGTCATTCATGTATTTTGTCAGCAACGTAGTATCAAGTAAAATGCTGACCTAAGGTGTTATTTTATTAAGGGCTGTCCTCAGTGAGTATTTGTAATTTACCATTTTGCAGCTGCATACACTGGGATTATTTTTAATAAGGTGAGGAATTTTTTCTTAATCCTCTCTTTAGATATATGTAGTGCCTATATTCTCCAGCCAGCATCAGTTCTCAGAACTGGGATGTTAGGATTCTATTCCAAGGAAATTTGAGTTTTAGGGCAAAATACCTGACAACATAATTGAGAAACAGAATTTCTTTGGGCATGTGAAACAAATTGCATTTTACTAAGCTTCTCCCATTTTCTTTTTGCACAGTGCTTGCTTAACAAATGGTAGTCAATAATTTGGCTCCTGATAGGTTTTTTTTTGTCTTAGATCTTCACCCACTTTAAAACCATTTGGTTGCGATGACTACTCTGCACTTCTGTGGCAACGCTGATAATAACATTTTGCCCTGGAGTCAGTGATTTTTATAGCAAGGTCTCAAAAATCTTCTAGAAGGGCCATTCAGAAGGGCTATTTTTAATAGGTAGCAAACCAGATGTATAGAGATATGAAATGACATGGAAAAAATAACAATATATTTATGCTTCCCATTTCCTTGTCTCTTGCTGTGCTTACTCTGCATGATCTCTGCCTGACCTACAGGGGTTTTTTCTTAGTTTAATTCATGGAGTTTGTGGCTGTGACTATATTGCTTTGCTTTTATCTCATGTCTTCAAGCCATAACTCTTTATCTCCTAACTCAAAGCTGCGGGACTGAAGGCGAAGTTGATTTGCTTTCTTCTTTTCTCAGTGCTCTGATGTTCTGCAAGGAAAATTTGGCAGAAGTAAATAACTGTCAAAGAGAAAGAACAAGACAAACCTGGCAGATCAAGGTTTTCAAAATTGGCTAGTAATTTTAGGTGCATTCATTTTGGATGTGCAGTTGACAAACAAAGACTCACAGCCAGGCCCTTGTAGTTTGGCAGCCAAAACCATTAGCATCTTTTAATAAACTTGGCTACCACGCTATCTTTATAGATAACCTGATTTTAAACAGCTGGCTAAAGTAAAATTTTATTTCCAAAGGTAATTCAGTTTGTTGAAAAATATGACTATTTTTATTGTTCATGTGTTCTAATCTTAATTATAACAAGAAAAGTTTACCTTCAAAAAAAGGGTAATACTTGTCTTCTGACAAGCCAGCTTTTAATTCCTGCTGTGTGGAACTCCAGTTCAAAGGGAAGAGAACAGAAGGCTCAGCTGTTGTTGGCTTTGCAATGCAGACTGCTGGGAGCTGCACAGCTGCAGCTGTAAGCAAACCTGGCTGGTGCTGGGTTAGACCCAAGCTGCCTGTCCCAGGAGATCCTCCTAAGCAGCCCTGGGCCTGAAGGTCAAGCAGAATTTGCAGGTGCAGAACTAGTTAGCCATGGTCTCACTCCCTCCCTCCCTCCCTCCCTGCTTTGCCAAAGCAGGGGCTCCCTCAATATTGGATTGCATCACTTCTGGGATGGGGCAGTGGAGCAGCTTTGCGGGGCATCTTCAGTTTCCCTTGCGATTCTGAAACCTGTTGAACGGGCTGTGTTTGTATAGTGTCGAGACAGTAGCTGATGCATCATTTATATGTCTGAACAAAAATTCTGTTAGGACCTAATTTAGGATGTATCTCCTTATCTTAAATTCTAATCAGGCAGAACTTGCCTAGTTGTACGTATTCCAACAAAAGCAGTTAGTTGAAATAGGTATTGCCAATTTTTTTTCCTCCAAGACCTCTTTTATCAGTTGCTCTGAATTTTTGTTGAATTTCTAGGACATCTTCTCCTGTTCTTCCTATGCTCAGGCTCCAATTTTTGTTGAATTTCTAGGACATCTCCTGTTACATTGCAGCAGCAGCAGTCCATGACTGATTAGTATGCAGAGATCATTTTGGTCCTGGTCTTACCTAATAGTACTAACCTCAAAATAAAAAGTTAATTAGAGCAAGTGAAGTTATTAAAAGTGCCTGTGTGATTTAAAAGCTGAAGTCTACGTTTTTTCAGGAGAGTCTTAGGCATTTTGGAAACCTGATTAAATTAATATCCTTTATGAGGTTACATGAAAATAGAACTTCAGCTTTAAATCACCTTGTTGATTTTGATAATCTTTGAGTCTTTCATCATCTCTCACAATAAATGGAAATCCTTTGCAGGTGAAATTCACCAATCTCAGCTATGGAGGAGTACAAGGGCATCCTCACCAGCAGCATAGATTTAGTCAAAATTTTTCACAAAACTCAAGAGCACTTCAGATAACAATTCATTTTAAATGACCTTTATTTAGAAACAGGTAGGTGAAGACACAAAAAAGTTTCTTTGTTTGCAGTTTTTTTAAATTATAGTTCTTTACTGTCAGTAGAGATTTCATGACTGTTTGTGTTATGGTTGAGATTACATTTTGTAGCCCAGGTATATAAATCTGATACACTCTGACACCCAGCACATTGTGGGCTTTGGCAGGAGAATAACAAGTTGAATAAAGGCTTGCTGAGGGAGGCAGAGCCTCTCCTCCAAACTCAGTGTTAATATCAAGCACAGCAGTACTCAGGTGCCATTGTCCACATATGCATTGTCTGCATTTGCCATAGAAAACTAGTTTGGTAGCACCAGGGAAATAGGTGTCCATAAGAGTCCCAGTTGCTAAATCCTCACTAGCAAACCAAAGACTAAATGAGCCTGGAGACTGATTTGTGTTTTCATCTACAGTGACTCTCTTCAGTGGAAATTGACTGCCTGTGCTTAAATTAGTGTAAGAAATGCAAGACAGTATGTATTTTCTTTCTGAAGGAAACAAATGCACGGAGTGGGAGAATGAATAATCTGCAGGCTGCCCTTGGTGAGGGGGGTGAGATGCAGTGATGGGGGAGGAAGGAGCTGTGAAGGATGTAGAACCACTTCTAGTGAAGTGGACAAGAGACATCTCAAATCCTTCAAGTATTTTGCTTATCTTTAGCAAAAGCATCTTGAGATGCTTGTGCTGGTACAGATAGTATTGAATTCATACTCTTGTTTTATGTGTACTGTCTTGGTAACATAATAGGTGTTTAATGCAGCTCTGCCTGTCTTCCTTTTTCTACTTGTCTAGAATATCCTTGGTGTTTTAGAACAACCCTTATGTCAGCTTCTTTATTAAAAAATGTGCTGCGGAAATTATGCTAATTAAGCTGGAGTGTAATTATGGGCTAGAAAGATTATTTCACAGTCAGAATCGAATTGTTGTAGATAAATGTGCATTAACTTAATAGTGTGCAGCTAATTAGTTTTGCTATTTACTCGTAAAAATTAAAAAAAAAAGATATAATCAGTTATACTAAAGCTTGAGAAATGAATATATTGCAAAGCCAATGGGGAGTGTACTCTGAATCTCTCTTTAATTACTGTTTTGCTGGAATTTTTTCTTAGTTTTCCTATTCTGAACTTGCAATGGACACAAGTAGCTAATTAACAAACTTTATTTCTACTTAAAATATATATTATGCAGGTAATCCATGTAGTTGCCAGTTTGACAGTTATATCTGTAATTCATACTAAAGCAGTCACAGCATCAGTGTCTTGTACTCTCCACAAAAGTTAAATTGCTTTGGATCTCATTGTGTAGCAAATTAAGATACAGACTTTATTTTCTGTGTATATCTAACTTTAATTTTTGTATCTGTCAGCCAGCTGGCATTAGTCCTTATCATGGCTTTAGGAAGAAAAGAACAAATTACTTTCATGCTCAGATACATCCACTAAATACCTCTTTGAGTACTGCAGTGCCTAGTCATGGTACATTCCTGAAAACCAAAGAACACAGAATTACTTGACCCCCATCTAAAAGACTGAAAGCCTTGAGGTGTTCACAAACAAACATGTAATTTTATATGTTTCAAAAATACCCTTTATAGCTGTATGTCTCAGGTGTTCACAAGTGTGAAAGGAAGGCTGCAGAACATTCTCCCAATGTATATTAGTATCAGTTTCTGGGAAAATCTAATACAGTAGTTTGATTTGTGCATATAAATTCATATATAGAAATTTTTCTAAGCCACCCCTGAGCATAATATGCCTTCCATTGACTTCGGAGGAAAGAGACTCCAGTATAAATTAAAGTAGTGATTAAAAAGTGCAATCTCAAACACAAGTCTGGTGTGCTCTGAACTTCATGTGCAGTGTTGCCTACAGGGCTTTACTATATGATCATCTTTCGTTATGCTGAAATGAAAAAACATAGAAGAGGGACATATTTTTATGAAACAGAGAAAAATAATTTTGATACCTATATAGTGATTTCTCCCCTAATAAATAAATAATACCAGATATAATATCCTCTGTTGCAGAACAGTTCCATGGCTTTTCCACAGTGAGTTTTAATGAAATTGGATATCAGTTTCATTTTTATCAAGTTATATCAAGAACACTAGCTCCTAGGTGAATTTGTATTTGCCATTAGAACAAAACTTATGAACAGCAGGTATTGACACAAACCTAAATAATCTCAGATTTTCCCACTTCCAGTCTCCCTCGTGCAAACAACACAGCTGAAAATCTGTGAACTTTGTCATGTTTGAAATTGGCTTTGGAATTTGCAACAAGAATTTGCAATATGGATTTCCAAATCATAACTATTTTTCCTAACATTATCAGAAATGTAAAATTAGGATGTGCAAAAAAACATATGTTTTTTCTGCTTTGAAGGATTTTATAGCTGTAGTTGATGCTATCAGTTGAGCACATAGAGAAGAGTTTCCAATTTTGAGGGAGTGGTGTTGTCCTTTCAGTTCCAATAAGGAAATATGGGGGGAAAGATTAGCAAAGTCTGAGAGGAATCAGAAAAGGGAAAGGTACAATTCACAGTCTGTACTTCTTGCTGCTGGCAAAACATATTGCAGAGTGTCACTCACCAACTGAATTGTTGGATCAGTGAAAGTAATGGGCACTGGAATTTAGTCTATCAGATGAAAAATCCACCCAGAACATGTTGCATGGAAATAAGTACCATAGAAGTAGCAACTGAGCAAACTACTAGTAACTCATTCTTTTTGTGTCAATAGCTGTACTTCCACTGGCTGAGGAAAGATTTTTGATAGATCGAGGCCCACATTTTCCTTTAATATATTCAAGTTTCAAAGGGCTCTTTAAGATATTGATTCTGATTTCCAAATGGCAGCTCCTTGGCAGTATATCTGTCATTCGTTAATAAGGGCAATTGCCCTGAGTCAGTACCATGATTATTGTCTCCAGTGGATTTATTAGACACATGCAGTGTTTCACAGTTCAGCTGGAAACGTATCTGTAGAAATGCTGTACAGCACATTCTGCAGCCTCATTCTTTTACTCAAGAGCAGAAGAGTTATCTCCCCATTGTATTCTGGCAGGATGGCAATTAAGGGAGGAGCTAGGTTTCCTCATTCAAAGGGTGTTTTTCTGTGAGCTGGATTTCACTCAGGTAAAACTATCAAATATACATGTGAAATGTTTATTTTAGGTTCTTTTAAAAGATGCAGCCTACTTCTGCACTAAATATCATATTCATAGCTGAATATCGTATCTGACTATCATCCGTGTACATTTTTTTTTTCTGATCCAGCTTTTGCATTGATTTTAGTAAGATACTTCCTGGTTTCAGCCAAGATTCACTGTTCTTGGTCTGCTTTTGTTGCTGATACATCAGTTCAGGGTTGTGGATTTCTCTGGTGTTGACAAGAACTTGGTAGTACTTTAACCACTGACAAACTCATCATTCTTCTGCTGGCTTTTGAGTCATTGTGATGGCTCTCTGGGTTATACTGTGGCCCAAACAGAGATCAGAGACATTATCATGCTAGATAGCCAGCTAGAAATCATCCTTTCTCTGTTTACTTCCATCTTTAAGTGCTGAAGTACAGCCTTGTTTTCTTAATATTCAGAAAAGTGGGACATATATTATGTTTGTTGGTGCTTTGCATAGAACAGAATGAAATCGAAGTACCCAGTTAGAAACAGCAATATCAATAACAAAAACGCACTTTTTCTGAAAGAATGTGTGACAGATCTTTATTATTGTTATTATTTATAAAATGAAACTTGTTAGTTTATATCAACAGAATCTGAGATTGATTTAAATTCAAGCCAATTGATGGCTACAAGAAGCCATCTTTAGCTTAAGGAATGAATGTGGCAGCATCCATGCCAAAGAGCAGGAGGATCACAGTCAGAGGTTGGCTTTGGTAGCCCAGAAGGTCTCCTCTTGCCCTGCACTCCCCTGAAGTGCTGTCCAGATTCTCTGCATTTTTGATATACTTGAAAACCTTTTGCAGTCAGCTAATGGTGCATCAGTCTGTCTGGGTTCCGGGGCTGAGGATTTAATAGCAGCCTTTTAGCTTTTGCCAATTTTTTTTTCCTCTCTATCAGAGAGTCATGTAAGCACTGTCTCTCTTTACCCTTGCTTGGCATGAAGATGATGATATCTATGTACTGCATTAGGAGAGTTCCCTAGAATTTCTACAAGGCTTTGAAGAAGATGAAAAGCATGTGATGGGAAATAGCAATAGTATTTGAGTATCACTACTCACTGCTGTTAGATACATTTTCTTCAATCCAACAGCTTTTATTTGAGCAATTTTTTAACAACTTAACTCCCCTCGTACTGACTCCATGAACTTTCTGTCTCACGAGTGTCAAGTATGTCTTGCATTATTGCATTGTTTTGGTGGTTGTACAGTGAGGTACATCAAGCTAGCATGCAAGAGATCAGTTTTTCCATGCTTAATGAAAACTGAAATAAAGGCAGCACAGGAAAACCATTAGTCTGTATTTCCCCTTGACAAGAAAAGCAATTTCAAGTGCATTTATAGTATTGTACAGCTCGCAACTTTAGTGAACAGAATTAATTCCTTACTTTTTCCAAAAGACTGAATAGGAGTCTAGTTGTAAGAAAAGAAAATGAATACTTTTTGTTGTTTCTCTTTTTTAAAATTCAGTATTAGAAATTTTTGTAAGCTTTTTTCTTGGCTTTCTAGAGTTGGTGTTTCAGGACAAATTCTGGACTTATCAATTCGTATTGTTTTTATCAATATCTTAAGTCACTGTTAAGTTTTACTGTTTAATATTCATTATTAAGCATCAAATGAATGCCTATTATGAAGAGTTTGCTGTGCTCAGGAAAACAGGGAGTGCTGGAAAACGTTGCATAGATATGAATGATGCCTGGTATGTATGTGTGGGGATGAGAATGGTTTGGATTTCTGCTGTGCAGCAAGAAATCAAGACAATAGTGCACTCAGTGGAGTAATCATTTAAGGACTGAGATAACACAAGATATTTAGGATTAAGACTTGCTGTAAGTTTAGATTAATGCCTTTTCCTGGTGCCCCACCCCAACTGTAAAAAGTATTTCTGCAGCTTGTGCTAAACTGTATGCTCTGTTGGAATTTCCCACTTTCTGCTATTTGCACACATAGAAAACACCCAGTTTCTAGTGTTGGTGGTCATTGCTTTCCTTTGGCAGTTCCAGATTACCCAGGCAGTGGTAGGTCCAAGCTTTACATTTGAGAACATGAGAGAAACATCCAGCTTCATTGTTTCTTGGTTTGCCTAAACCTTGAAAAGCTTAACTTTGTCATCCCTGCTGGAAGAGGGTAGAAGCAGTTTTCCTGTCACTGCCATCGAACTTGGGATCTGGAGCCAGAAGCTTGATCAGGCAAAGAGAGCAGCAGGGAGAGACAAACCATGTGTTGTCACATCCCTTACTGTGAAACTCATGCTGCTTAATTGCACAACATCGAAAAGCTTTGACTGGAGAGAGGTGCAATGCCTCAAAACCTTTTGGGAACTTTTCATGTTTCTGGTTATTAAAAAAAATAATGTGGATGCTTTGAGCCTTTCAGGGAATATTGTGTGTGCCAGCTTCCCCTCCTGCAGATGAATGTGGTTTCAATCATTAACATTGGTGCTGTTAGGCTAATGTTTGAATGCTCCTGCTGCTTTTTTCACTTTCTTTTTTTATAGCTGCAATGTTTAGGTGCTATCATACATGTAGGGAAATAAAATAAATATCTTCCTTTCTAAAATGCTTCTCCCATTTTCCTAGGGAAATCAGGGGTTTGTGGAGTAACATTTGTTCTTTAGAAAGGTTACATTTCTATATGGCAGTATAGGAGCACAGTCTCAAAAGCCTTTTTTTCCCCCTGTTGTTGAAATACATAATGGTTTAGGAGCCTTTTAGTTGTAACAGTAGTTCTCGAAAAGGAGACAGCTTTGATTTATGGGTTTGTGGAGGTGGAAAACCTCTCAAACCTCAGAGAAAGGCATTAAAGTAAATAATTCTGTCTGACAGTGTAAGTCAATGACAGAGTCAAGGCTGGAATCCCCTAGGTCTGTGTACTGTTCTGATCTCCTGCCTATGTTCCCACCTTTCTGATCTATGAGGAAAACATATCTGCATCTGTAACAGCAGTGCTGGCAGTGAATAAGATTTCACAATCTCCTGGAATCTGCCCTGTGATGTGTGAACTGTAGATGGAGGGAGGCCAAGTGTAAGCTGGTCTCCCAGGGAAGGGTTAACTTGGCATATTTTCACAGCTGCAATGCATTAAGCTACTGTAAGGCCCTTTGGTAGTTGGAGGTCAGAAAAATGTTATTCATCACAGGAAAAAAGAAGATAAATTAGGCAGCTTAAAGACATCTTGATAGTTTAGCTAATTTGCCTCTTGCTTTTGCAGAGGGAGTCCCTGTATATGCAAATACCTGCAGAGGAACAGATAAAACAAGTTTTTCCAGACTTTCAGCTCAACAGCCCCAAAAGACAAATACCACTTTCCAACTAAAACAAAACTAAACAAACCAAGTAATACAAATGGGAAAGTAAGAGATAGTCTAAAGCACAGAAGTCCCTGCTCCAAACACAGTCTAGAGGAGAGATAACATTGTACCAGGTACTGAGGGTATGGTTACCTCACAGTAGAGGCAACTTTTCTCATAAGAATAAGAAATGCAAGCTCCTTCACAAGGTGTGAGACAATTAATATATAGATCAGTACCAATACAGAGTGAAAAAAATATTTCATAGATGTTCATAAAAATGACATTTGTAAATGAAATGAGGGTAACCTTGAGTAGATGATACTTATACTCTGAATATAATCACCTTGTATTGAAGGCAGTAACCTGGAGCTGTAAATAGTAACACATGGTCTGGTGTCAACTGATAATCTTTACTCAACTAAATCATCTTTAAAATCTTTTCTGCCTTATGAAATGTTCACAAAATCTAAAGATGGTTCAGCTCCAGGCCATTTTTGTTACGTTGAAGTAGTTCTCATCTTGCCTCTTCGCATGCTCACCTCTTAGGGGTTTTTTTAATTCTAAAATCTAAATAGCAGAAGAGTGATGCCTTATGAGAGAAAATGTAAAGGATACAAAGGCAGAACTGCAGGAGGGTATATTTGCCATTGTACAAGCCAGTTTTAGCCCTTTGCTGTATTCAAGATGTAAGTTTTTGAACTACTGGATTAACCCTGAGACCACAGGTTTATGGTTGTGTTAAGAACCTGGGACATGCTGAGCATCTCCATCGCTGCTTGACAAGAATCCTGTGCATCTGGTACATCACATCCTTCTCTGCACCTCATTAGCAGACACAAATGTATTGTAAAAACCACATTGTGCTGAATCTGTGTAAGCACTACTGCATGGCCGTTTTAGTTTAGGCCACATGAAAGCATAAACAAAGGAAAATGTCATAACCCAAGAACAACATCCAAATTTTTGGCAGGAGTGCCAAAAACTTTTTCATGTTTTACATACAGTCATGTTGAATTTGAAAAGCTCTAACAAGAGAGCAGCTTTTCAGAAAGTGTAAAGAGCTCTTTTAGAGGAAGAAAGAAATGGTGAAGATTTCCAAGATTCCGGAATCACAGGTTTGGTGAGATGTTCACATTCAGTCTGTGTGATGGTGGATTACCTGTGACCAGCCCCACATAGGCTACAGTTTTCAGGTTGGAATAAACAATAACGCATTTCTTTGTTTCATAAGAACTTAATGTTTTTATTCATAGAAAATACATCTTCAGTGCCTTTTCTCTGTCGTCCTTCTGGTGCTTCCAAATTTAGACTAAACTATGTCAGATTATTTTGTTCCTTACTTTTTCAGTAAGTTTTGGCTTATCTAATTTGAAAGGACAAAAAGAGAAGCATAGAGAGCTGTCTGCTGATAAGGGTTCATTTCCGTCCTAAGCAGTTTGCATTCGGCCCAAACAGGGCATTACTACATCTTGTGGTGGGTTATGTGTGGTTGGTGTCACCATGGGTCTGAGGATGACGATCAGTTGCTTGTTATGGTTCACTCCTTTGACCAAGTTTGACTGGGGAAGTCAGTATGCTGAAGGGTTTTGAGGGTTTTCCAAGGTGAGAGGAAGAGAGATTGACATATCTATTTTTTTCTCTAAAATTGAGTGCTGAAGTTAGCCAGTATTCATATGTTCCATTTTCAAAGTATAGTGGTTCTGCCTCCTCTTAAACTGTAGGAGATCATTCAGAGCGGGCTGGCAATCTCTGTGTATGCGTGTGTAAATATGGAGAAGTGTGTTTGAAAAAAAGAAAGTACTTCAAGGAAGCACTTCAAATTTAACTCACAATAAATTAAGTGTAATAAGTCAGTGTTCTCTCGTGTTTGACCAACTGTCAGAGAACCACAGAAAGAAAATAAGGAAATGAGCTGTTAGATGGCTCCTTCCTCTTTATATCACATTCATTTTCTGTGGATTATGTTTAAGTATTCTTGATTTCTTTTTCTATTTGGGTGTAACTTCCTATCTTTGTTTTTTTTTTTTAATGTACCAAGTCCTTAGAGAGAGATTCTTGTAGTATTGGTATATTGCCTTCCAAATACTTTAATAGAAGTTAATTTCTCCCTTTAAACACAGAAGCTAGTTCTTTGATCTTCTCTTGGCTTTTGATTAGTTCTCCTTGTTTGATCCTGAGCTACATGTAGTTTATTTTCTGTTAGTACTACCAGAAAACCATTTTCACAGCTCTCCTTTCTGAAATGAGGGAAAAGAGATTTTCAGACTTTATTTATTGAATTGAGGGAGGAAGCAAACAGAAGGGTCTATGTCTGTAGGCATAAATTCAACAGAAAGTCTTTTAGACTGGCATTAACAATGCCACAATGCATATGAGGTAAAAATTGAGGAAATATTCTTAGCTCAAATTGCCTTTGCCTTTGAGCACCACTTCCTATATGAAAAACTTTCCTTCACCAGTTCAAGACTGTTTCACATGCATATTAAGACAACCAGGGACACACAGGCGAGTTTGATTTAAACAATCTTGTAATAAAAAATTGTGCATCCACTTTGTTTGATAAATGCTTGGTGGTAGTTCAGTCTTTGTGAAGCATATGGTTCTTTATAGCGGGCATCTTCACAGCACTGCCTTTGGGGAATGCTGCAGAGACAGGAATAGCTCTGGGTGTCAGTGCTTGCCTGTGCCAACTGCCTGATCAGATGTGAATGTACTGCTCTAATAATGTAAATCAGAAATAAGAACCGAGCTCTTATGAGATTCACTGTGACCAATGGCTGCAGAGTAGACAGAGCCATCACACCTGCTCTTGCAATGCTTTGTAGAAGCAATCAGTATCCTTAGTTACCAGCTGGACACCTGTGTTTTTAAAACTCATTTAGTAGCCTTTTAAAATCAGTGCAGTATATATATATATATATATATATATATATATATATATATATATATATATATGTAACAGGATTTTTGGTTTTGCTTTTCTGTGTACCATCAGCATTTTCAGTAGCTGAAGAAGAAAATTCTGGCATAATTAAAGCAAATATTCAGATGCAGTACATCCTCTGTGTTCAGCAGCACTTCTAAGTGAACCCACAAAGCCAATGCACCCAGCTGTATTGCAAACAATCTCTTTTAAGTTTGCATCTCTTTTACTTCCTGGCACATGTATGTGATATGATAGAAGGAACAGGACCTGTTTTCAGTGCATTACTCGCAGTACCCAAGTCAGCCTGGATTTCTTGGTGCTACTGCTTCTATGTCAGAGTTGTGTCTCGTGTAGAACTCCTCCTTGATTCTCTTCAGTTGTTCATGATATGACGCAGCCTTTTGTGATAACTGTAGGCATATATATTGCCATAGAGCTTTGAGTTCCCCTTTGGGTCCTCTTCCACTGCAGGAGCAGTGTAGTCTGGTGTAATCCATGCAACATCTGCCTTAGTCACCACTTCAAGCTAAAACCTTCTGCAGGAATCAAAATCAGATCAATCCTACAATCCTAGAGCACAATTTTCATCAAAGAAAGAAAGTTGGAACACCTTGGTGTGTTCCAGTCAGTCTCCTCAGATGAGGATGCTTCCTAGAAAAAATGCACTTTTACAACCTGCCAAAATATTTGGAGTCCATGGCAAATGCTGCTTTCCAGACAAACTGTGAAGTTCTTGCACAACTGGGATTCTCTTGTGGACAAACTCACACTGCCAGCAGAAGCCTTTGGCTGACCTAAATGGATTAGTGCTCTTACTCCAGGGAAATCATAGGCAAATGGTAGATTAGGAAAAGATCTTGCATGTGCAGCTACTACCTTACTCTTCATTTTTGGATCAGCCACACAGATACTTTGTTAACATTCTCAAAATGCCACACACCTCCTCAGATTTACTCCAGCCTTTCAGCTTGTTTCACCATCTGTGTGGATTGCCTCGCTCAGATTTTGTAAGCATGGTGATGTTTTAATAAGGGACACAGGCTTAGATAGTGTTTGTTTAGGATGTCCACTGTGATATCAAATTCTGCTTAATTCTACTTCATAATTTTACTAAATGCAAGTTTTGTCAATTTGCATGTGGCACAGTATCAGATGTTTCACAGAAATCAAGGTAGATTGGATTTTCATTAACCTTCTACTTTCCTTTAATCTCATCTCTGTCAAATACTGACCCTACTGCTTTTCATTGGTAGGGAGTAAATGTCCACTTAATTCCAGGTCTTTCCTACTAGTTGCTACTTTCTGTTTGGCTCTCTATTTTAATGCATTTTTTTGTCATTTAAGTAAGTATGCTTGGAGGCATGGCCTTGATTTTCCCCCACATCTATGCAAATTGTTCCACATACATTTTGTGCCTTTGTCTTTAAGGAATACCAGTCGTCCTTCCTTCTCCAGGCATCTGCCAGATTACTTCATTAAGTAGCCTTTCTAACTTTTCATAATAAGGCTAAATTAAAAAAAAATAAACTTATATTTAATTTTTTTAAATAAATGTTAATAGAGCTGCAAACTTGCTGTTCTTAAAAAAAAAAATCCTCTTTCTCATTCTAACTTTTTTCCACCTATAAAACACATATATAAAACATATGAAAAATTTAAACTCCTAGAAACTACTCTTTCTTGCCCTGAAGGTGGCTAAAATTATCACAATTATCCATGCAGCCCTAACTGTTGACAGAAGTTTTTGTTTGTTTTATGTAGCTACTGTATTTCATTTAGAAACTACTAAAAATAAAATCATCTTAGAGACCATCTGCTTAAAATGACAGTGCATACTAGGGCTAAATTTTTAAACTTCTTTTCCTGCTTTGTTCATTATCTCTCCAAAAACTGGTTACTTAACAAACTCAGTATTCAGTGCTAAGGGCTTATTTTCTGAATTGATTTTCTGCTTACATCCAGTGTGTACACATCCATTTGCAACAAGTAGCCATAATTCACTCATATGCTGACTGCTTTGGGAGATCAGAGGGTAAAAGAAGGGATAGCCTTGTTTTAATACTTAAATACCATGTAGAGGCTTCAGGTTCCTCAGAACAATTAACTCTTCCTTTGATGAAGGGACCTTTTTCCTTTTGCTCCCTCGTTGCCTGTTCTGTTCTGGATTCCAGGACATGAGGAAGAAAAACCTGAGTAGATGGTTAAAGCCCATAATTTACCACTGCACATAATGAGCCTTTTGTTTAGTTTGGTTTTGGTTGGTTTGTTTCTTGGTTGGATTAAGTAATACACATGTTGAGAAGGAGGAAATTTCCTTTTCGAGAGAATTTGTTGGTAGAAGTTCCCACACTTCAACACATACTTGTTGTAGTCTTGTCATTCAGGCTGTTTTCTTCTGGTGTTTTGTTTAATCTCCAAAATACCCATACCAGCATTTAACATCGAGGATTGAAAATGAGAATAAATAAGAAATGGAGATAGGATAATTAATTTGTCTTCAGCTAGTTTATTGGATTTTGCTCTCATTTTTTATTTTTGTTTAAACAAAAAATCTGGAAGATGTCGTTGGTTTGTTTAGAGCTGTTTTTGTAGAATGCAGGTCTAATAGGTTTGAAGAACCTGTTAGGAAGTGTTAATATTGTTAATTGAAAGAAAGCAGATGTAAGAGGAAGATGCCCTGTCAGGTAATATTGTTTCTATGATCTTTAGCAATTCAAACTTAAAAAAAGTGTGGCAGTGAATCTCTTCCTTTTCACCTGTTGACAGAGTTATTGTTAACTGGAAATGTGATGTTCACAATCTTTGGCTACTGAAGTTTGTAGCCTTCCCTGATACTTTTTACAATGTTCTCTAACTTTTCAAAATATCAATTAAATGTTAAAATCTTTTTGAACCTATGCAAATGTCTCTTGCAGAGATTTCCAACAGTCTATATAATCTAAAAATTCATAGTCCATATGTGATTTATTACTACATCTTTATGTTTTCTTTGTATTAAATGTTTATTGTGAATTCTAATATTTATGAGTTAACTTAAGTTTTGTCAGAGGAGAAATAACCAATGAAATTCTGAGTGGTTTTTACATATCATATTCATATTCTGAATCTCCATAAAGACACAACTGTAGTGACAACACTCAATCTGGCAAACATCACATATAAGAAAAGAACAAACAATCCCTCTTTCTGTAGCAATTCATTATTATTGTAAGATAAGTCTTCCTTCCCTGAAATGTTGTGGGGAATTGTTGTATTTAAAGTGTGCTTGGGACAGATTGGAGAGATGCTGTGAATTCTTCTAGTGACGTAAACTTGGCCTCAGTGCAGAAAAATCTTTATAATTTAGGAAGGAGACTAGTGATCAGTATTATTTTAGCCAAATATTATAGCTGGAGTCTGCAACAGGTCTGCCAGGGTTTTTTTTGTCAATGAGGTCCCAGATGATCATGGTAACTGGAACAGAGAACTTTTTTGTAAGTTACCTCTTTTTCCGAGTTTCCCCAATTTCCCTTTTTTAGCGTAAACGTATTACTAGATGGAAAATGGTCAAAATATTTATATGGCACAAAAAATTAGCTCTTGGGGAAAAGGCATATGATAATGAAGTATATCATATAGAGAGGCTATGTGTATCTCTGGTTTTAGGGACATGAAGTCCAAAACCATTTCCATGAATGATTTTACCTGTAAACCCAGAGTGGAAAAATACACCTGAAGTGATGGATTGATTTTAAGTTCAGGTCTGGAAGCTTCATAATACATACTGGAACTTGTTCTGCATACTTGAATTCAGTTCTTTTATGTGATACTAATGGTGTTTCATGTTTTATATGATTAAAGTGTAGAGACTTGAGTGCTCAAGTAGGGCCAGAAATGTGTAAGAGTTTTACATTGACTGTATCTGAAAAAAAACCCCAAACAGAAGACAAAATTGGTCATTGCTTTCGGTATAAGATAGTGATTGGTATTGCATAGATACAGCAATAAGTACAAAGGACTTTATTTTGCAAATTAGCATTTCATAGCAAACCATTTGTGGTGATCTGAGCATGCATTTTCTTTCTTTTAGTATACTAAGATTTCACATAGCCTTTTTATTTAGAAAAATTAATCAGTTAGAGAACTATTTCCACAGTTACTTCTTCTAGTGATACTTTGCTTAATTCTTTTTCCAGAGGAGTACAGCTTAAAATGACAAATAGTTTCAAATTTGATTTTAATGTTTGCTTTGACAAAGTGGGGACAAAAAAGATGTTATTTACACATTTCTGTCTTCTTTGTTGACCTAACTGTTGGCACATTTATCCACTAATAGCAGATTTTTTGATGGTTTTTTTTTGTATTTGCTTTTGCACAGAGAGTTTGGATGGCGGGATCCAGAGCTTCCAGAAGTTATACAGATGTTACAGCATCAATTTCCCTCAGTACAGTCAAATGCTGCAGCCTACTTACAACACCTCTGTTTCGGAGACAATAAAATAAAAGCAGAGGTAAGATTTATAAACCCTTTTCCCAGCAGTATTGCTGTCTGCTATTTATCATCAACAATTATTTATATGTGCTTTAAAAAGCTTAAAAGAGACATCATGGATATATGCCTGACTTTCTTTTGTTACTAAAGCTTTCACTTAAGTCATTTGTTACTGTTACAAAATGAAAAACATGCATAAAATAGTATTGTAACTCATTGTTTTATTTTCTTTGGGATGGTTTGATTGATTGCATACCATTTAAACACTGTATCATAGTTGTTCAGTAATCAGCTAGTGGTGTAGTCTTGATCTGTCTGAAACATATGGGCATTTCCTTAGGGTTCTCTGAGAGCCATCTAGACACTAAATACAAGCACAGAATATGAAAATTAAGCAAGAAATTTCTAAATCAAAGCATCCTTTAATGCATAATTGTGTGAATAGGTTTTAATTTGGCTGTATTTGCAGCTTGAATGGTGCTCATTGGTCTATGATCTTGGAATTCAGTGCAGATTGTATCTAAAATGTAATTCAGACATCAGTATAGAGATTGTTCTGTACCTGTAGCTGACAGGTATTTCTTTCTTGTTTGTTCCCTGTGGTTAATGGGACCAGCACAGCTTTTGGCACAAGTTAAACAGAAGCTCTGAGGGATCTGACAAACACACAGCAGTCAATTAAAATTGAATGAGTGAAGCCATTACCAGCCCCAGCTGCTTCCCCTGGCCCTCTCAGAGACACTGCTAATCAGGGACATGTGGTGTGCACATAAATCTGTGCCTCTACTGGCACCTTTTAGCCTGGCATGTAAAGGGAAACTGAGATCAAGATCTGCTTCTGCCTGTTTGTCAGAACTGTTCAGTGATGCTGACTTGCCAGTGCTTCATCTTCCTCACCCTCAGCACAACCCACTCCGTGGATCTGTCCCACTGTAGAACCTTCCCTTGCAGGCTTTTTCATGCTCAGGAAATTCCTTAGTGGGTAAGCATGTAGTTTGCTGGTGTTGGCAGAGCTGCACTGGTTGCAAACATTACCTCAAACATCTTAGATATAATAATAAAAAAAATATTTGCATGAGTGTAAAGTGAAGAATGTTTGTGCACTGGAGAAGAGAACTCTGGTACAGGTATCACTGAAAATTTTAACTGTGTGCTCTCTCTGTACTCGACTCTCATCCATATTCAGAAATTAGTTTTTCAGTGAAAGAACTGGTAAATCTCTGAGAAAGGAAGTTAAATTATTAGAGCACTTTGCTCATTGCACAATTATTACAGCACTTTATTCATTGCACAATCTCTGCTGGCTCCTGTCAGCCATAGATTGAAACCCCTCAAGAACTGTCCCATTTGAGGGAGGCAGATGGTTTAATTTCTGTTGCTAACCATTTAGGAAAAAAAGGGTCTGGTCATTGTTGATCTCACCTGTCCCAACAGCCTTTGGACGTCAGCCCTTGTAAGCTTCAGGCTCATGAGCTGGGAGGGTGAAGGTAGGTAAATACAACAGTAGAGCACTAGGCAGCATTCAGAGCTTCTTCTGTGAAAAAGGATAGCAGATAAAACAAGGCTTCCCCCATTTCATTTGTTATTATTCAGGACTTTTACATACCCCTCGCTATGTAATAATGCAAACTGCTATGTAAACAAACCAAAGTACCTTTCTTAAAACAGTTCATCTAAGAATAAGCTTTCAAACTTCTGGTACTTTGGATTTTTGAAAGATGATGAAATAATGGGATGTATTGTAACACTTTCCTAATGCTTTGTGGAGCTGTTCAGTCTAAAGCACCCAACATTATCAAACTATTTTATATCTCTCTGTATCTATCTGTGTACCAACCTCTGTTATTTAATGGCAAGTCCTGTTGTGTTTAGGTCATGCCTCAGCAGAGCACTTGAAACAGTTTCTGTGTTTGCTTGTTGGGCTCAGGGTCTACCCAAATGGCTCAGTAGTGTGCCTAGGGCCTGCTCGACCTTCTACTGAGTCAGCTTCTCAAGGAGCCTTTTTTGTGAGAGTTCAAAATCCTGTTGATAAGGAGATATCACAACAGATATCTCAGATTCTTCATAGGTGTATACCTAGCCAGAGGAACTTGAGCAGTCCTGTCAAACCTGCCCAGAACTACTCCTGTGATAACTGTTAAGGATGTATCTGAATTATGAGTTGAATTATAAATAATACACCTAAATAATACACACTGATACCAAAATTCTCTTTTCTGCAAAGTATTTGTGTTGTAGCTGTGTGTCATGGCCAGTTCTCCTCTGTCTGAGAATCACCACATTTAATACTGAATTCCTCCTAACAGCATTCCAGTCCCACTGCACATGGTTGCAGGGAATCTTGCCAGCTCTGACACAAGGAAAAAAGTACCAGGATACAGTATATTTTCCTTACAATCTCTTACTGAGATTACAGAGCAAAAAAAATTCCAAAAAATTCTTTTGAAGCAGAGAAAAATGCTCTTTGATGAAATACCTAGCTTTAATATAGCAAAGGACTTGGGCTAAAGATGAGAAACTGTCTTGGTGGTCTTTCAAATCCTAGAGAAAGGACAAACATAAATATGTGTAATAAAGAATAGCTGCTGCTATTTTGTGTGCCTGACAGCCACTGAGGAAAAGGCAAATGGAATTCATGAAATAATTTTTAAGTGTTAATCTTTAATGTACACTTGATCATGCATGAACAGAAAGAATAATATTATACAATAATTTAGTTTGTTTACCAGGTTGTATTGAATTTTGAAATGTAATGGCAGTTGTTAAAGTAACTCTGGAATTACCTTACAGGGAAAAAAAGTTCTCTTACCTTTATCACTACTGAGCATCAAATTCTCACACTGCAATGAATGGCTATTTCATCCAGAGTTTCTGGAAATAACTGTTCTGAAATACTTAATTTTTTATTATTCTTTTAAACATGATTTATACTGTATCACCTATCCGAAAAGATGATCAATGATCTTTCCTCTAAACCTAGCCATTGTTTCAGTCTTGTTTTTGTATAGTGACAGACTTGTCCTACTCTCATAAATTAGTGGGATATGTATAAAATTTCTCCTCATATACTTGGTAGGACAAAGGCCTACCTTATATTCCTTTGTGGAAGAGTGTCACCTAAAATTTAGACAGAAATAGAAAATAGCAGCTGTGACTATATGCATTTCTGAGATTCCTAGTATCTTTTATGGTTTTACTATTATGTTTTTATCTTCTAAAATATTTCAGTTTCTCTGGCTGAAGTGTGGAACACTACCCCTTGCTTCTTCTGAACCCTCCCTCCAAGAAAAGGAAGTGGAAATGCTCTCCAAAAAACATCTGAGAAAAAGATGCTCAGTCAAAAATGTTGGATGTGTGACTAGGGAAACTGGAGCTATTTTTCCCTTCCTGACCATGTTCTTTGTAGTAGGTGTTATTTCTAGAGCACATTGATCACAGATGTGCTTATGAATTTGGTGATGTCACTGGAAATGTGCTTTTATTGCTGCATCAGCGTAAATGCTCAGCGTAAATGCTCAGTCTTACGCAGCAATGAGGTCTGCAAATCCCCTTCTCTATCTTAAAGTACTTCAGACAAAATTGGTAACTGTTTATGTGAAGATGTCCCAGGCTGAATGCTAAGGTTATCAGAAGTAATTTTCTTCTTCACAGAATAAACCCAGCTTCTGGAGTGAATTAGGTTTTGTATTTCTGGAAGAATTTCTATTTTTCCCTTGTTAGCCCTGATCACAGCAGAACAGCAATAGGCAAATGCAATAAACACTGGCCATTGATAAAGATGGTGGTGTTACTTCTTCCAGGTGCTGCCACTTCTATGCTGCTCAAAACCATTCAGTGAAACTCTTTATTTCTAAGTACAGTTGTAACTGCTTCTCTCATCTGAAAGTTTTTCACAAATGCTACTCTTGAGTCTCCTTGAGTCTTGCTGACTGCAAGGCAGGTGCTATACATGTTCTCAGTAGTGCTTCTCATTCTGTGCCTTCATTTTTATTCCATGTGCTGGGTGCTTATGTGGTGCAGCAGATATTAGAATGGAGTTGAAGAAATTGGATTGGTTTTGCTATTGTTTGATAGCTAGAATTTTCATCTTCCTTTAAGTAGTGACCAATCATCGCTGAAGGTCTCACATAAGTAGAAGGGGACATAGGGAGGCAGAAGTCATAATATAAAGATTATAAAAATTGCCAGGCAACCCATTACAGTTAGGCATAATAATTCCAAAATTGAGAGTCTCAGAATACTTCAGTAAATTCTTCTATAAATTATTCTTTCACTGGTAACAGTGAAGAATGTAACTTAAAAGCAAAAGGGAAGGAGGGAAGAAGTTTTGATCAGATATTTGAAAGCAAATGAAAAGCCTATCAGGCTGAAGAGCACAAGAAGACCCTTTCAGATGTCATTTTTCTCCTCAGGAGAGGTTCTTACACCAACAATGCTGAGATTGTGAGCAGGGCCAGAGTAGCTGCTCCTGGATGCCAAGAAGGAACAGACAGGGGATAATAGGAAAGGAGAAGCATTTTAAAATACTCTGCGGAGAAAATTTCTTTAAAAGAGCACATTCTATTAAACACAGGGTTCATTCTTCCACAGCATTCTTTTCTTCCTATAATGACATTTTCCTCCTTTGCATGAGGTCACCATATAAAAGGATTGAATTGTGCAGTTTCACACGCCAACACCATTTTGCCCTCATGGAAAATGGCAGCCTGCCACCAGCTGCAGAGGTGTAACAGTTCACTCGGGGGTTTTGGCACCAGTGATTCCCTTCCTCAAGCTAGGAAATTAATTTTTGCCAGCAAAGTCACAACACTTGAGATTCTCGTCTCAGGAAAATAATTCAAAGATGCCAAATAAAAGAGCAGCAACTGCTGAACTGTCCTGCCTGAAGTCTTCCCTTGCATCCTTAATTAATACTGCTGAATTGGACAGTGTCCTCTTTATCTTGGAGAGCATTTCCATAAACTCCCTTTAGAAGAAAAGTATCAATCCAGACACGGTCACATGGAGTTGTAAAAACTGAGTGACTGCACACTGAAAGCATCTATTTTCCCAACCCGTTGAAGCCCATCATTCACAGTCATTTTGTCATTACACTAAAGGTATTTCTACATCTTCTTCTGTGAGTTCTTTAGACTGTGCCCAGCACCCTTCCAGCATAGTACCCTGGTTGTTCACGTGTCAGGCAGTGGACATAAACTCCATTAGCCCCTTGTTCATCTTCTTTATAATACACATAGCTGCAGTGTTGTCGTAACTTCGATGTCGTCCATTGCACTGCTAGGTTCCTGATGATCAAGGATACTCACATACCTGTTTCTAGCATGGTTTTCTCCCAGGGAATACTTGCATTTAGTATGGGGTGATGGAGAAAAAGTTGCTTTTAGATATGCTGACTGACAGAAATCTTAATAGTATTTGAAGGATCCAGAAGGGTGATTGGAAGTGCTCACATCATCCTCAGAGGGTATCTTGATTTGAGTTCTACACTGCAAAATTCCCCTCTGTTTCCATAAGGATAGTCAGAGAGAAAACAGGTTATCTTACCATGCTGCAGGCTTGGGAAAGAGAGTTACTGGAAAAGCTGGAATGCTGCCCAGCAGGAAAGGATCTCCACCTGGTGCTGGTCAACAGCCAGCTGAACATGAGCCAGCTGTGCCTAGGTGGCCAAGAGGGCCAATGCCATCCTGGCCTGTACCAGCAATGGTGTGGCCAGCGGGAACAGGGCAGTGATTGCCCCCCTGCACTCAGCACTGGTGAGGCTGCACCTTGAGTGCCAGTCCAGTTCTGGGCTCCTCACTACAAGAAGGACATCGAAGTGCCAAAGCATGTCTAGAGAAGGGCAGCAGGTGAAGGGGCTGGTCGTGTAGATGTAGCACTTAGGGGACATAGTTTGGTGGTGGACTTGGCAGGGCTGGGTTCATGGTTGGACTCGATGATCTTAAAGGTGTTTTCTAACCCAAATGACTTGATGTTCTTTTTTTCCCCCTATGTGTTTGAGTAAGAATTATAGTTCTGGATTCACTTTCCCATACATAGCCTTGCTCTTCTCCTTTTACTTCTAAAATGTCTTCAGTTAAAGGCTGGAATGTGGCTTGTACACCGGTGATCCTGTCAGTTTTCCATTAAAGACATTATGAGAACTCCTTTAATTGCTGCATACAAGAACATATGGGCATAGTATTTAATTTAAATGAAAGAAGTATCTCACAGGTGATACTGAAAAGTAATGTAGTAATTGCAGAGAGACTCTACAGCATTTGTTGAGAGTGCATTTTAGTGCAGACAATGCCTGTATATCTTTGGAGAAAATTTGCATCCCTTTTTGGTCATAAACATTTTGTTAGTACTTTGATAACCATAATTTTCATATGTTAAAATAACTTTATGGATAAAACCTCACAATTTTGAAAAATTACTTCCCTCAATGGCTTGACAAGTAATTTCCTATTGTAGTGATGATTTTTTATATTAAAAGATGCTTGCCTGTACCTGATTACTAAAACAAACACTGAGATGTTCATGCTTTTGCTTACCTGTGTTTGGATTACTGCAGTACAGTTTGGGTCTGTGCCTCCATCCCCCTGGGCAGCTGTGTTCATCTCTGCAGGCAGATGTCAAGCAATCCATTTTCAATACACTTTCTGTGGAGTTTTTACTGGTAGAAATTACTTAACTGAAGTAAAGCAGCACCCAGTGGCATACCCAGAAACAGTGTTTGAATTATTTTTTTTTTTTTTTTTTTTTTTTTATTTTCTCATTGGTGATTTTACAAGACTTACCTTTTGGGTTCTTACTGATCTCTGGTTTGTTTTCTAAGTCAATCAACAGTTGGTATATAGTTTTGCAGTAAAGGTTGGAAGATTTTATTGATAGGTTATTTACTGTGAAATATTCAAAGACAAAATGCTGCTTGTTTGGGGTTTTTTATACTTTGCTCTCAAAGCATTTTGGAAATGATCCTTTGATTTGTCTTTTGTAAATTGTCTTAGTTTGCATTGTTGAAATAGTTTCTGCAGCAAGGCTTTCCACTCTTAGCATCTTGTTATTCAAGGATATGATTTTACACTGAAAGTTAGGTGTAACTTCCATGCAAAACCATCAACACCACCAGGGAGTCTCACTTTTCACAGTAAGACAAGGAAGACAAGGCATACAAATAGATATATGATTACTTCTTGTCCCACTATGTTCAAGGTTTTTGTTTTTTAGAATGAGAAATGCCATTTTTCATTCTACCTCAAAATTTATTTATATTTTAATGTTAGTTTTCCAAAGAGCTTTTGAACTACTTAAAGAATGCATTTCAGCCAAGAGAGGCTGCACTGTTATAGTATTTCTGGTGTACTGCATATACCTTACGTGAGAAGTAACTTTGAGTGTCAAATAACTGACCTGTAATTACTAAATGACATTTGGTCAACTGGGCAGTTGATAATTAGAAAACCAAACTGTGACAGGAATGATAAATTTGATCAATTCAAGTATCCATTGCTGTAGCTTTCTCTAGCACGCCTATGGTTCAAATGCACTCCTATTATGCTGTGACATGAAAAAAATCCCCACATATTTATGTTTCAGTATCATCAGACAGAGAAGAAAAAGGGGTAAATATGTGAGAGTGTCACAAATAACAAACATGTTAAGTAAAAGCTGTACACATCACATACTTGAAATAAAAAGGGTTTAGAGTAAAAGCATTTGATTAAGTTTGAAACCCGTGGCCCATTTTTAGCTCTGAATGATGATGGTCACTCTTGTAAATGGGGATTTAATTTTTTATTGTTATTATTATTTCCTTTTATTCTTCTTAAGGGTTCTAAGTTGGCAACAACCTGTCAATATCAACTCCTACGTGGCTTCAGGATGAAAACATTTCTGAGGGCTGTTCCTCTGTCGTGGCTTGACCCCAACCAGCAGCTAAACCCCACGCAGCCGCTCGCTCACTGCCCCACAGTGGGATGGAGGAGTGAAAAAAGTGAAAAGTAAAAGTGAAAAAACTCAAGAGATGCAATAAAGGCACTTTGATAAGGAGAGCAAAAGCCACACACACTAGGAAAGCAAATGAAGGAAATAATTTGTCACAACAAAACAAGGAATTTCCTATTCCATCACTTTGTATGGGCAGGCACTTTGCCTGGCATCATACATCTTTTGGTATTCTTGCAGTCCCACTAATTTGAAGTGGGATAGAGGGGCTAAAGATATCTTTTCCCTTGTCCTATTGGAAGATCTCTAAAGCACCTGGGATAGCTGAAAGATTAATCCACTTTTTGTTTGAAATAGAAATTATGTCCTTTTATTCTCACATGATCAAAATCCCATCACTTGGATACACTAAGTATGGCTTGTCCCACCTTCTTTCCACAGAAATTTTTTAGAAAGCTTAGTAGTAGACTAGCCCTTGTTTTCTGCTACTTCTACTTGGTTTTGATTTTCTTCTTTTTTTTTTCCCATCTTTTACACTGTGTAACCACTTGTGATCACTCTGCTCCCTTCCATTTTATCAAGCAGTCAGTAGCTTGAATTCTCTTTCTCTGTTAAGACAGACAGATATAAATGGTTTGTCTCTCCTGAGCAAAGCAGTGATATCTGTGCTTCAAGCTCTTCTCTACTGACAGGTGTACAAGAGAGTTTATATGACAGCATTTCAGTAAGTACAGTGCCAGTTTGAAGTGTCTCATAGGTCTGTTCTGGATGTCCCTTTATGCCATCTCCATGATACCCTCTCTCCTCTTTCAGTTTTGCATATAGTACAAGCCTGTGGATGAAAATTTTTCCTCTTTAATATTAACTAGAACAGGTGAGGCAGAAATGGCTACATTGGTCTTGACACAACAGTCTATGTTAACACTGTTAAGACCATCTAAATATGAGTGGTCTTAATTACAGTGCTAATAAAAACCCAGTTTCACTTCACATAAAGTATTGTAATTATGTTTCTCGGTCTAGAGACCAACACTGCGTTACCAAATAATATTTATGAAAGTATATCACTCTTTTTTTCTTGCTAATATATTGTCTTAATTTTGCTAGTAACTTCCAGATAAAATGATAAAGTGGTAGTCCTTTTCACTTTTTCACAGGAAAAAAGCATAAAAGTGTACTTTCTATCTGGCATTTAAATCTTACACTGACAGTCTTGTTTTCAAAAGCAATTCTGATGCATTTCTGTGTTTCTTTTTGCCATCTTACTTACACAGTACTATTTTATTATAGTTCTGTTTTCAGATGAGAGATGATATTTCTCTTTTCATCTCTGTTTTGTGCACAGTCTTTACACTGATTGAGACTGAGTATTAATGACTGTCACTGAGTGCTGTGCTGTGTCTCCATAATATGTGCTTTCTGTAGCATTAAAGTGTCATTTCACACTCTGGGATCCTTCTGGGATCATTAAACCAAGGTTATTCTTGATTTCATCATCAAGATACTGTGCCTGAATTATAATAATGATTTACCGTGTACCTGGCATATATTTCACTTGACTTAAGGAAAATGTTCCATTTGTTCAATAAATGAATTAATGACAAGCCCCGCAGGAGTAACATTTCTTATAAGGGGGAAAGGCAGATTTAGGATGTTTAGTTGGGATGTTAAATGAACATTGCACAACAAAGTAGTGGGAGATTGCTAGGGCCAGTCCTTGTCTTGTAATCCTCTGCTCTGCTAAGGATCTTGATAAATGTTTTGGGTTTATGGCAAGAATTATTTCTGTTGGAAAAAAGCTTTAGTCATGTAAAATGACATGATTTTAAAAAGAAGTAACTAAGACTGTATTATTTCATAAATGTAATGGAACATCTAGTTGTGGTTGGGTTTTTTTGAGTTAATGCTGGGTAAGCAAAAATTAGACATTTTTCTTCCCTTACTGTTTTCAGTTGTTTTGTAACATCTCATCTTGAAAAGAGATTGAATCAAGCAAATTTACAAGGTGACTTAAAACATTATTTTATGAAATTGTGGGCTTAATATTGAGTGATTTCATCTCAACACTGCTTTACACTGCTTTTGTGTTTCTCCTCTCCCACTGCCCAGTTATTCCCTCTCCATGGACTAACCAAAAGGACAGTATTTTTCCCACTCTTCCAAGAAGTTTATCTCTAAGGTTTTTCTGATAGTAATAGTCAGCAACAATTATTTAGAGTGAAAGTGAGCCAAAATTTTATATACATTTAGGTAATAGTAGTAGTTCACAAATGCCCGTGTTTTATTTGGATATTTGCAACTTCGCTCTTTGTACTCTGCTGTTTATTCACTACAGTGGAAGCTGGTAGCAGCTGTTCACAAACATCTTTGGGATGCAGAATTTGACCTTTGTTCTGCTGCTGTTTAGGATCTTGATTCTGGTCTTCTTGCAGGCTGAAGGGAGGGAGTCTGGACAAGAACCTGTCTAGACTCTCTATTTATCTCAGTTTAGCATTCATTCCTACAGTGTCTGCCTCACTAGAGATGGGAATACTGGCTAAAGGTTTCTATCTTTTTCATCTCTGGGCAGCCAGAATAAGCACCTAGAAAAGAATTTCAGGCAATGAATTTGATAAGCAAAAAAATTCAGATGTGAATATCTGGTGAAAATGCTTTTCATGCAGTTAGGAGCGGGAAAAAAAGCAGTACTATGTGTGCAAGATGAATGCCTTTGTGCTACTTTCTGTGGTATGCAGCAGACACAGAAAGAGCATTGCACTGTACTGTTCCTCTCTCCACTGGTCTGAGGAAAGCACGTCATAGTTGTATCAAAACATTTGCAAAAGCTTTATATTTTGTGTTTGAAAATATTCGGTGGTAGGGAAAGAAGGGTAATTCACTGAAAGACAGTGTCATTTGGCATAGGTAGTGTGACATTTTGAATGGGTAATAAATACATTTGCAGCTTTTTCAAGCAGTATAGTGGATTTCTTTCTATTCATAAGTCTCCTGCCAATTGCTTCTCTGATTTATTAGACTGATGTGTGAATGCAGAGGATCACTTTCCTATTGTAGAGCATATTTTTTATTACTGTTCTCATCATCCAGCAAGACATGGTAAGACTTTGCACACTATATATAGAAATAAAATAACCTAGATTGATATCAGTATCTGTAATTTGGTGCTTTCTCAACATATCTCTACTAAAAAGGTTGGCAGCAAAATGATTTCAATAAGGAAAATCATAGTCCTGATAAAAAGGACCTGCCAAATGAAACTTTTAAGGTAAAGACCATCAGTTGATCTTCAAAATGTGTTTAAAAATACAAAGAGATGGCTGGTATTGAGCTGCTGAGAGTGGTGGCAGCAGAAGGCACAGGTTTGTAGAGACATAAGAGCACCTGAGGCTCTAAAACAGAAATGCCTGCCTTGAAACCAGTGCATATATATATATATATATATATATACACACACACACATATATATATATATATATATCTGTGTGTGTATATTTATTTATAATTTTCTATTTTGTATATTTATATATGTATTTATACACACACTCTCATTTATTACATAATACATACTTATATATATATAAAGTTTAGCATATTGATCTGTGGGTAATACAAAGTGTATTAGCTGTGAGGCAGGTGTTTACTTGTTCTGATTTTTACTTCATTTATAAAACTCATGTAAATGGAGAGATTGAAGGAAGATTCTGCAGTGCACCTTTCTGCTTCACTGAAATTCTTAAACTGCAGGTCATAGCCTGCGTTTGTGAACTTAGACAAAAATTTAAATTTTATGTGCCTGGGGTTCTGTTAGCAAAACTTCCTACCAAAGAGGGATGTTGTTAGAACGCGTTCATTAGCTCTTGAGGGAGTAGCTTGCTCCCAAAATACTTCAGGACAGAAAATTCTCATGGGTCTGAGAGATTCTTTGAAGGATATTACCTCATTTCTAAGAAGAGAGCACCTCATATTCCAATCACTATATAGAATGTCTTGTGAGCAGAGGTCATCAGCTTTGATGTTCAACATAATAAACTGCAAATGTATTTTTAATCTGAGCAGAGGCCTTTTGTTTATTCTGTGAGGCAAACTGAGGTAGCTACAGCAAGCATCAATAAAAAGGAACTTCTTGAATTTCTAATTACAGCTGAAATGTCAGATAGAGTTGTTTTGTTGTTTGGGCTTAAATGATTGGAAAAAAAAATTTCTTTGATCTTGTTTAAGTTCACATTGACTAAATCCCATTTATTATACCCTTAACTGAATAGAGTGAAGTACAGCTTCAAAAATTTTCATATATCACTGAGATGATGTCCTTTGTTGCTGTTAAAATATTTGAAGTGACATACTGCTATCTATAAAAAACTTACTTTTGCTTTACATTAAAAAAAAATTAAATTTTCTTTATTTTGTTAAACTTCACCAGATATCTGGTTATAGGAATACCAGGATGTTTTCAGTTGAAATATATATGTCAGTTCTTTTCACCAATAATAAATGTAAACCTTCATTCTCAAATAGATAATTCATCATTTTTAAATACTGGAAAGTAAATGAGCCAAACTGTTGGTGTTAATCATAATTTTTCATTTAATGTCAGACAGTACTAAATCTGTTGATTGGTTGAGTAATGCCAATGTCTTTGCATCCTAAATTAATATTGCTCTTGCACTGTCTATGAAGTGCACACTGCTGAACCTTCTTTGGCATTCTGCATTTTTTGAAAAACAAAGACCCTGAATCAATATCAAGTAGTTGAAATACCTACTGAGGGTTTTGGCTTGTGTGTATTTTATCATATTTATGTGTGCTTCTCAGTTTATAACGTAGGTCAATGCCAATCTGTTAATTTTAGGAGATATTACTTTTAACAGTGGGACTGAAAATTGCTTTTCTGATGCCTTCTCAATCAGACAAGCACTAAAGGTCAGCTCTGTGCTTGTAGTTAGAAGTGTTATTTGGAAGATCCCACTAGCCCTTCATGATTAGAGTAGCATACTTGTGTTGTCCTTCAAATGTAATGTTTTTTGAAAGTATTAAAGTGCTTTACAATTATAGGTAACTCAGGCCTACCCAGGGGTTTTTTTTTTGTAAAATCTCAAATCACATGAAAACTTTGATTTATGATAGGTATAGCCTTCCTACCAAGCATGAAAAACAAAATGTGTCACAGAGCAGAATACATTAAGGCTTACTGACTGAGAAAGCAACAGATTTATTCATACCTTCTCAGGGCAATTTTAGAACATGATTTTCAGTCTCCTCCTGTTCAGAAAATAGTTTTGACCCTCTGTCAACCCCAGATATAGATCCCAAGATCTAAAGAGGTCACTTAAGAGACACAGGGAAAAAAAACAATCTGTACTCAGTAACAGAAATAAGATACCAACTCCCAAGAAAAAAGCTCCTGAATATTGATCCCATGCTTTGCATCCTCACGTCACACAACCTTTCCACCAAACACCCACCTGGTTTCTATAGACACAGAAAAAAAGATCCCCATCCTTCTCCACACAGTGCAGTTTAACACAGAGGGAACGATTCTTGTTTCATTTTAAGCATATATACTGGTAGTTGAATTTATTTACATTATGCCTGTTCACAGCTTTATGTTACCTTTGTATATGATCTGAAAAGTCCTAATGAGAAAGCCATTCTTAAATAGGATCTACCTCCAAACCCTGATTTAGATCACCTAAACAAATTAGACTTTGGAGTTAATGCAGCAATTTGCATAACATTCTGCTCTATTTTCAGCTAAAATTGCTCAGCACTTTTTTAAACCTGTAGCAAATTACTTCACTAATGAGGCAAAATTACCCTGTGATGTTACAGGTAAATTTTTCTGTAATAAATCGCATGTGCATTTGCAAGGTACAGATTTTGCATTGTCTACCTGCTGTTCCATAGGCACATCAGAAGAAATAATGGAGAGGACTTAAAGTTTGAACCAGTATATTTGTCTTAAGAGATGTGCTGCACTAAATATTATTCCCATATTTTGTTTTTATGAGTTGTTTTCTCCCTTCCACATCCATTTCAAGTTCTGGGAGTCAGGCCTCTGAAACTAGCTAGCAGTGGGGCTGCTTGTCTTCCAAACCCTTCTCCAAAAAAATAGTGTGGTTCTTACCCGCTTAGATGGAAGTCATTTTAGTAATGTAAACAAGGCAAAGATAAATAACTGAGAGAATTTGTAACTGCAGTAAAAACATGAAGAAATAGAATCATTTCATGGATATTGTGGATAAACAGCCAGTGCAGTCAAGTTGCTGTGCAGCTGTCTTGGCCTTTGCTGCAGTGCCCTGGTCCTTGTGGCCAAACCAGTCAGCTCACACAGTAAGCCTGAAAAGAACAGGGCGCCTGTAGTCAAAGAGTGTGTCACCACACAACCTGCTGCCATTTAAAAATTCTTGGGAATTTGGTTTGGCTCTTGTAGCTTCTCCTTCTAGCACTGGTAGAACAGAGTTGCACAAAATCCATTCATACATGAAGTGGTAGCACTGCCCTGCTGGTTGGAAAACCAGTATCTAAAAACATTAAAACCAATTCTTACTAATTGTTTCCAGAAGCAGACTTAAACTGAATTGTCCTTTTAATTTGGTGTTTATTGCATACATAACATCACCTGTGCTAGGAGGCAGTTATTTTTTAGTTCTGTTCTATATGTAACAGAGTGGCATTAAAAACAATTCCATGTGTTTAAATATGTGTATTTTGATATATTAAAATATGCTTTCTTAATAGCAGAAATGTCACAGAATAAGTGGCAGATGATGCAGTGTGTTATGTCAATTAAACTGGCAATTAATATCTATGATGTGTAGAAAGGATTGATTGTTGTTAGATTTCCTTCACCTCCTCTGGATGAAGAGTTACTCAATAGTGATTATTAAGTAAAATGTAGAAAGTAAGCATCTAACCATGAATTAATCTTTGAATTAGGAATGTGGAGCTGTTAATAGTGGAACACTTAATGTCTTACTGGGAAGAGGAGATTGTGCTATTTTAGCAGCACACTTCATCACTCTGTCAGTGTAACAGGTTTTTTTTTTTCCTATTCCTACTTCTCTTGTTTCCATTATGTTTTACTTTGTTAGGAAGGGTACTCAGAATGAAATGCAGAAAAGGATGTTTCAGTTATACCTACTGGCAAAATTTGAACAATATTTTAGATACCCACTTGCTGAATATAAATAGAAGAGGAAGGCTGTTTTGGTTTCTGTCACAGAAGTATTTTTAGGCTGTTTTGGAATACTTCATTATCTAACAGTCTTTGGCTAAACTGTTTAAAACTTGAAGCTTCACTTTTCTTTCTTTTTGTATCTCTAGCTCTAATTTTTGTAGCATTCCAAGGGATTCCAATTGCAAGAGGCAATTTCCATTATGTAGTGATTGAAAGAAAGGGTTTTGCTTCTTTGCTGCTGGGAGGAATCGAATAATTTTCATTCCACAGATTTCAAGGAATATATTTCAAAATTGGGTTCAAAACCTTAGTGAGAATCAAAACAGATAATATCTATTTGCTTTAACTTTGCTTCTGCTGTTGCAAAGCCATAAGCAATAGCTAGGTTCCAGGGCCAGATTTCTCATAGCTTGATATGAAGAGAGGTCACTCACCTACATTTTGTTCACTCTGGTCTCACCGGTATCTATCCTTGAGAACCACAGTGTCACTGATAGCTCTTTCCCACATCCCCTGTTGTCCTCAGCTATTCCAGCTAAAGGTCCACTAGTGTTATGCCATTGTTAGCAATTAGGATTAATAAGAAGGTAAAACAAGGTGCAGTGATCAAATGAGGAGTGTGACCAGACACGCATGGTGAAGCACAACTTATTTACAGATGACCAATCCCTTTCATCATGCCTTTTTTCTATTTCCTCATGTTGTTCCTCCCCCATGCATTTGGAATGACTCCCTTTTCCTATCTTTGCCCTTCTGCTAAATATCCTGTGAGTCTGGCACACTGCCACAATCCCATCAGCATGCTCTTTACCATAGGACCTTTCCATTCATTCCTCCCTGTGTCCCCACTTTACCAGTTAACAAAGCTGAGGCTGAACCTCTCCAAGCCTTGGAGTGGTTCCTTCTGCAGCCCATTGAGCAGTGACCTCCCAGACGTGGTCTTTAGCATTGTCCCTTGCTCTGCAGGGTTTGTGTACATCAGTGTGGTTTATTACTTTTCCCATCTCATCTCTGTTTATATGCTGGACAGCCACTGAGCAGATGTCCTCACAAAACAGATGCCTCTACATTCCAAGTATCTACATACCCTTCACATCCTGCATTTCATTTCCTTCCACACATTCAGACAATCTGTTGTATTGAATTGAGAAAGCAGGCTATCAAGCATTAATATGCTAAGCTCTTACAGTAATCAAGCATATAGATATATATATATATATAGATATAGTTTCAGACATATTGTCGATGTCTTATTGACTTGTTTTTATCAGGACATATGCTTCAGGCTGGTCATGTGTAACTCCTGGTAGATTAAGTGTCTAACAGTCCACTCTTGGGATGAACACCACTGAGTCAAACATAAACCTTGAAACAGATTAATTAATTTCTCATAGGCTCTTGGCATGGGGTATAGAAGCTGTCCTAAAAACATAATTGACATCTTCACTGCCTCCAGTAGCAGCCTGAACCCCTTCTTGAATCTAAGTTTTATTTTCATAGTGTGGATGCAAATACATATTCTCAGATGTAATGTAAAAAAACTTCATATTATGTCAGAGGAGAAGACTCTGTCATCAAGCTGACATGAGTGCACTTTTGTCAATCAGTGTACTAGAGAGTCTGGCACCTATTCCTGTCCTGTCTGCCTGTGTTTTGGCATCAGTGAGCCTGGTCAAGTGCTTGTGGCCAGCAAGTAGACAGTGACATTAATGGCAAAGAGCCAACTTTAAAGGAAAGTTTGAAAATGTCCTGGTAAAAGAAAACACATGATTCCTCAGATGAAAGAAGAAAGATGCATTCTTCCATGGAAATAGTTTTTTTCCCCAAAATTTATGTAATCTCTGTTCTTTCAGTTTTCACTTTGATTGGCATAGATTCCTAATCACAGCTCTGTATTTAACAGCTCTCTAACAGTGTCTTCCAAAGACATACACAAAATATTTTCAGTGAGAAAAAGGAAGGAAAATAACTTTCAGAAATTACTGTATCCGTGGATTAAGAGAGTCATGAGAAAGAACACAGCGCAGATTCACCCAGCCTTGTTAATATTGTTAATCCTTCTCCTCTGATCCTTTTTTTTTATTTTTGAGAAAAGATGGTGTAAAAAGGGGACAATGCATTTGGGACATGGGTAGATGCAGCTGGGCATACTCAATTGCTGGAAAGTTGAAGGTCATTCTTTTGAGATCAGAAATGGCTACTTTGGGGCTGCTGTGTGTAAGAATAGAGTTGGTCCTCTGTATCTCCTGACAAATTGGTACTCCACTGTTTGTTTTTATTGGTCAAGCAGACTCTGACATATTCTATTTTCTTTTCCTCCTAGATGTAACAAGGCAGCAGCCACTGATATGTCAGTAAATATTATATTAAGAAATGTTTTCTTCATCTTAAGTTAGGAAAGAGACAGAAGTATCAAATTGGGATTTGGGATTTGATGCCCCATTGGTGCAAATTGCTGCTTATCCATCTCCAGGCATTTTTGGCATAGACATTTGGCAGTAGCACTGTTGAATTCACTGGAGCTGTGACTAACTTAGCTGAGATCTGCCCCAGGAGACTAGGTCAGAATTGTCCTCCTGGCTATGGCTCTTAGCTCCCTAAAGGACTTGAACAAATAATTTCATTTCCTTTGCCTCTATTTCAATACATTTAAATAGATCCTGCTAACATCCATCACAATCTCACAATTTGTCAGGCTTACTTAAACTGCTGGAGAGTATAGTTCTAAACATCTATATAGATATTTGATAGAAGCATGAAGATGGGGTGAATAAAGGCCTGGTGTAAAAAAAACACAAAACAACCAAAGCAAGAGAGGAGTCCAGATAAAAAACAGCATCAGAAACTGGGCTCCTAGTTGTGAACAATCAGCTCCATCTCTCCCTGCATGACACAGTTACTCTGCCAAATACCTGAGCTTGGAAATTCAAGGAAAGTTTGTAAAATAAATCTTCTATTTCCTAGGTAAGAATAGGTTCTTCCTTCAGTAAAATTCAAGAAATTTTGTCAAGTTATGTAAAGTGTTATGTAACAACTGTTTCATTTCTGTTGTATTACCCTTTTTTTTCTGACAGAAATGCATTTTAGATTAATATTTAATGTCTTTGCTTTTAACAAACTATCTTTGAATCACTTTAGCCTGCTGCTGGCTTCAGGTTCCTGGGAGAGGAGGAGCTGCATGAGCTGAACACTAGTGTGCTGTCAGCTACCATAACTGGAAAGAGAAGGTGCAGCTCAGGAATACTGTCTCAGTGTTGCAGAACCACACATTTCCCTTTAGAAATGAGCAGAAGATAGCAGAGCCTATCCCCTGAGAGCATCCACAGGATAAACTGCTGGGGAGCATGAGATGCCTCTTGATTGTGTGCAAGGGAAAGAGTGGGAAAAACGGCATAAGCACAGAGTCCTTCTGAATGGAGACAGAGCCCTCTGAGTCTTTAGCTGAATTGTAGCACACAGGATGATTTTTTCTACAAATTAATACTTTTTCACATTCTTACTCTTTTTTTTTTAGCAGCAAAGCAATTAAAATATTCATTCAACATATTGTGGTTTAAAAATATAATTCACAAAGATCAGCAGGCATGTTTTCATTCTGTCGTTCCTGATATTACTCATCACACCAGGCAACTCATATATTTTTTAACTGTATTCTTTCTTCTATCAGATCTTGTTTCTTTTCCAAGGTTGAAGTGTGAAGCTCTGTGGTTGATTCACCTTTTGTAGAACTGATGCATAAATTTTTGTTCCTAGTCTTTTTAGTAAATGTCATCCGTTTTGTCATGTAGGTGGCTCTTCATGTAGCATGCTTAGTTTTTAAAATCTGGTTAGTAGGGGAAGCAAATGTATTTTTATATGAAGGTTAAATGGTAATGGATTGTAAACCCAAGCAAACAAAACAAAACAAGCAAGATTCACCCCACGTCTCTCCCTGATTAACTTGGTCAATTTTTTTCTGGCTCAGAAATGAGCTAATTATTTAATTGCAAGTCATCCTGTTCACATGCAAAATATGTGACTAGTGATATATTTTTCAGCACCTTTTCTCTTTGACCTGCTTTTCTCATTTCTAAACTGAAAGAGGTCATGGTTTCTCTAAGCAGCAGAAGCATAAAGTCTCAAAAAGATTGGTGAATTTTTCTGCCTGAAGTTGATATATTTTACCAATATATATACCATTCATACCTCTTCATGCATCATGTAGTGCCAGCTGCTGCAGTCTTTGAGGTGACCTGCATATTGCTCAGAAAGTTGCACATTAGTACTGATATAATGCCTATTTAAGGAAAAATATCCTAGTTTCTCTTTAAATACTATCACTTTGGCATTTAGACCAAAGCTGTGTGGTAACTGTATAGACATTACTTTTAAGCTTGAATTCCTAATAGATTTTATTGTACTTTAACTGTTTCCTTCTTCCAAGACTTCCCCCTGCAGAGCCCCAAGAACACACAGCCATGCAAAAACTGCTTCACAAATATTTCAAATTATTTTTTGTTGTCCTAAATGTAAAATGGCCAGCTGAAATGCCTGGCTTGTTTTGGGCCTTAGCCAATGACACATATGGGGAAACTTCATGACCTTTTCAGAGTTGTCTGTGTAATTTGCTTGAAGCTAAAGCATTGTACTCTTCAGATGTTAGTTATGAACCTGTGTGGTTTCTTAACATTAGATCCAAAAATCATTACTCTTTGAGGAACAAATAGTGCCACAGAACAATAAAGTGTTTGTTTGAAATGGTTTCATAATAAATTGTACTTAGTATTCCTGACCTTCTTGATAATTTGTCTCAAATATTTTTTAGATATGCATTTTAAAATGATTTTTATATGAGATATCAAATTAGAAATTTATTTTGTAGGCACCTTGGGTACGTACACATAAGACTTTGTTCTGCATCACTTAAGGGTCTCCCTCAATATTGTTAGAACAAGCTTACCACAATTTATTTCATATCCTTATCTTAATGTTTCTGGTGGTTCCTCCTTTTCCTTTCATCATTGCTCATCCCAATTTAGTTGATATAATGTCCTTACTGAGACTACGGTAGTTGTTCCCATTCCCAGTAATAAAATGTAAAGGTAGGAAACTTTATGATATTAAAAAAACTAAAAACTTTATGATGTTAAGTGCTTTGTTTTGTTTGCTGTAGCCTTGTGGTTTTTTCTCTAGCTTGTGATGTGTTACACTCTGAAGGAGATGATGTTTCTCCAGCACAGAAGAAACTCTTGCCAAGGCAAACCTTGACGAACCGTGAGAAACCTTGATGAGGCAACACTTGACTAATTTTGGCTGCTTTTACAGAAGTTCTGGTTTGTCAGTGTACAGTTTTGTTGCCACTGAAAGAATAATACTAGGAATCAGGGCAGTGAAATATAGCAGCTCTGTGGTGTTACCAGCACACCTTTACTGCCCGGCAGCCTGCATAAAACACATCTTCATTACATTGGACAGCATTTATTGGTACTGGTGTTCATTGCCTAACTGTGTGATTATCACTTTGTCCTGTTTCAGATAAGAAGACAAGGCGGAATACAATTACTGGTGGACCTATTGGACCATCGGATGACAGAAGTCCACCGTAGTGCCTGTGGAGCTTTGAGAAACTTGGTATATGGGAAGGCAAATGATGACAACAAAATAGCTCTGAAAAACTGTGGTGGTATCCCAGCATTAGTACGGTTACTCCGCAAGACTACAGATTTGGAAATCAGAGAACTGGTCACAGGTTTGAATTTTTCAATATTTTTTGTTCAAACTCTCTGTCATTCTTGCAAGCACAGTTCTGTGCCACATGCCACTTGCTCCATCAGTAACCATTTCATGACCATCTTGTTTGCCATAACAAAAAGCTTTCAAGCCCTTTGGATTTATGTAATGGATGAATGGCTTTCAATATCATGCAGTTTACAGATGTAGGTATGGTTTATGGCTGTCGTTGCTGGTTCACTTTGTTCACTTGGTTAGCCATGAGTGCTCTTGTGGGAGATGTGCTCCACACATGGATATGTTCTGGTGGGAATCCTCTGCTCTCCTTCCTGTCTGGTGTAGGGCTGGCCAGGCAAGAAACATATTTTGCTTAATTTACTTAGAAACTGTTACTTCTTGCTTTTATATACTATGTAATGATGTTGTGAGAGGGAGGATTTGTTAAGGGGTTTTCTGCCTTTCTTGGGGTTCTTACAGGAAAGTGGAAAACTGTGTTGGAGAGGTGGACATCATCTTCTGAAGCCTTTTGTCTGAAATTTGATAGCATGCTATGTGATGTGTTGCCCACAGAGCATGCAGGTAGTGGTAGTTTATTTCTTTTCTTGATGTAGGAGGATCTGGTCTTTTTAAGATTGTGTGGATTTTCCCTTTCTGAAATTCAAGGGAGGGGGGCTGGGTGGTGGTGTTCAGGAATACAGGAATGCTGTCAAACAGGACTGGTATGAAATGTTTGGAATTTTTTTTTCACCTTGCCCTTAAGCTAGCATATTTAATATGCAAAACAGAAGTGAGACAGAGGGTTTTTTTGTTTTTCACTTTGTGATTTCATTCTATTTGGTGATTATTTAACACTATAAATCAAAAATATTTTCATTATCCTGTTTCCAGTTTTCAATTGTATTTTCATTATGGGTTTCCTACTAAAATATGTAAGAAAATTTGTAATTTCTGTCACAAATCATCAGAGTACACATTATCATCTATGTTTGTGCAGAAATTACTTAGCCTTGTACGTCAGGCCTCATTTAGGATACAGTTGATAAGATGATCATCCTTTGGTTGGGTCCAGGTTTCTTCCTTGAGGGTATTTGAATAAACTGCATGGTGTTTATTAAATGTAGATTTTTTATATTTAATTTTGTTTCTTAGTTACAACAGTTATCACCTCCTACTTGTTAGTCAGGATTAATGGGGCAGAGATACAGGTTACATGAGCTCAAATTGTGCCTCCTGTGGAGTGACAGAATTACTGACAGATCTAATAAAGTGTAACCACTGCTTCATACTCAGCATACTTGTTTGTCTCTTGGTTATGTTGTCAGTATCCTGGCTCCAGGGAACATTCTGCCTATTTATTCTGAGCAGTAAGTGGCAAACTGCTAATACACCTCAGCAGTCACCGTGGCACTTCCCACGCCATCTGTAGATGGAACACACAATGTCATTAGGTCATTTAAAAAATATATACTGGGCTACAGTTTACATTGGTTCCATTGCACAGTATGCTGTAAAATATTCCCAAATTCCCACTGAAAGAAAGGATGTTTCTTTTCTAGTATGCCCACAAAGTGTTGCTACCAAGAGGAGTAGGCACTGACCATCAGTGGTGGGCAGTAACCTGCCTTTGTACAGGTAGATGCAACTCCCAGGGATGGTGAGCATCAGGAGTGCTGGATGTGTATGAAAGGGGAGAAGACCAAGATGGTGACCCTGAGGAATGGAATCAAAGTCAGTGGTATTTCAACATTTTATTCCTGAGCCTGTTTTTGTATTGGAGTTTTTTGTTCATTTTTAATAGCCTGTACATCCCAGAAGGCCACTGCTTGCCCTGGCACACAGTGCCATATTTTCAGAAAGGCAGATGTTTTGTGCCTTTCAGAATGTAGATCACTGGCCCTGGCTTTCAAAATGCAGACATGTTTGTGGTAGTGCTATGCAAAGCTTCCTTCTAAAGCAAGGCTCATAGCTGCAGCTCTCATCTTGCATCTCTTAGGAAACAGGCTAAAGTTGTGCATCTGAATCAGTTCTCCTTTCCTTTTTATTTTGGTAAAGTTTTGTAGTGTGACAGCTGAATTCCTTCTTTCTGTCCTTTCTAGGGAGTGAAAGGTAGCTCCTGCAGCAGCTCCCTTGGTAATGAAAAGATTTGACTCGGTGGCAGGCATAAGGAAAAATAAAAAGTTCCTCATGCTTTCCATCAGCCTTCCTGAGCTGAGGTGGCAGGAAGCTAATTATTTCAGTAGGGGCTCCACAGCCTGGAGGAGATGCAGAGAAAATAATAACAAATGTCTGTTTTGGGAGTAAACATAATACCTTGAGCCTTTCCATCTCATGTTCATTGTGCATCCTGTTATATAAAGGCTGCTCTTGTTTGTTACTTTTAGGGAGGACACAAAGTTCATGCCTTAGGAATTCATGCAGGCTCTGACATAGCTGCCCCTAAACAGTCATCCACATTTGTCTGCAGAGCACTTCTCTTTGGTGGGGAAGTATCATTATCTCGGTCCTACAGATGGGGAACTGAGCCTATCAAGTGTAAATGACCTGTCCAGAAATCTGGCAAGATGAAGGTATGAAGCACTCTGAGTAGGAACCCAGCTGCAAGGGAAGAAATATGGCCTGGAGAGGTTTTTTAGCAGCTCAATTTGTCTGGCAGTAGTGGAGCATTCATTGCCTGCCCCAAGTACCGTGAAGCACTTGCCCAGCAGAGCGAAAGTTCTGATATTAGTTTCTTCCTCAAACATGCACATTCTCTTCCTTCTTGTTGCTCTTCTCTAAGTAGAATAGAACTTCAATTTCTGGCAATCTCAAGCCTGGCTTTGGAAGGGTATTTAAATGTGCAGAGCAGCTTTCTAGCCCAGTAGCTCCTTGATTGTCAGGATTGCCTTCAGCACCATTTGTGTCTTGTCCTCTTTTCCAGAGATTTCTTTCTGCCATAATCTCTCCAAAACAGAGTTTTTTTACTTTTTCCTTTATCTTGTCTCTCTCCTCCTCAGCAGCAGAGGTCATGGGCTAATACTGGAAAACCTTACCATGCTCAAATTTTTGGACTGCACAAACTTAACCTTGTAGCAAAGTGTTAGAGTTTCAAGGCTGTCTTATGTCAAGGAAATGGTTTCAGTGCAGGCTCCCATGAAGAAGCTCTGAGGGAAGTGTGCTGCCTGGCTGTTATTAAATTAAATGATGTTAATGCCCAGGAAATATTTCCTGAGATATGGAAAGATTATTCATACAGAAACACTTCCACAGTTACAGGTTTTTACTAGAAGAACATGGATAAAATTAGGTATACCCGTGAACATTTGTGGAAAGTGAAATACTCTGATAGAAATATAGATGTTGGCATGACCTACAGCCTCTGGTAGTTTGCAGAGATGCAAGGAGAACCCAAATCACAACGTAAGTCTGTAAATAAAAAGAAATATAGGTTAAGCTGAATGCACCACACTTTAACTAGCCATCTTTTTACCCCAGCACTGTGCTGCCAGTTTCCACAGTAGCACCTGTTTGTGGGAAAAAATAAAAGCCTTCGATTTTAAAATAATTAAATGTTAACGCTTTTCTAATAAATATAAATAGAGAGGAACACAGTACAAAATTAGCACAGATCCTGCAGATGGTAGAAAGAAATGTTTTCACTTGGTAATAATGACAGTGAGTAACTGATTCCTGATTCTCTTGCCTTTAACAAGTTAATTATGAACCCTTCCACAAAAGTCTATTTTATAATTTTTTCTATTTGTTTTACTGTCAGGGAAAAAAATACATGGAAAAATCTGACATTTTAGCAAGGATAACAGAGGAATCCCATGGATGCCTTGTGTAATAGGTGAGGTCAAGCAGCTGTTGCTAGACCCTTTCCAACTCAGGCTGTTCTATGATTCTGTGATTCAACTTATGCTTGCTCCTTCTTCCATCTGCTTGATTGGTTGACTCGGTTGATCTCTGTCTGAGATAAAATAGTTTAAACTGTTATTCTTCTCAGTTTTGACAAACAAGATCCTTCACAGCTAGAATGACAGTTTCTGCCTATGAACAACGAGGTAGCTGGATTTAAGAAACTCCTTTTAAAGAGGGCCCTTGTATGACTGCATAACCTGTTTAAAATCTGTAAATACCATTTCTGATTGAAAGGTAAAAGTGGATAATCCACTTTTAGAAAGTACATGATGATAAAGAGCTGCAGCTATAAATAATGTCGGGAGAAACTGTTTTTTTCCTGTGCTAGCAGCCAGTCTCCTGCTTATTTTGGTTGACAATAAAGTGTCAGAGATTTAACTATTGTCTACTAAAAAGATATAAATTATAAAAATCAGCACATTAAAAAACTTATAAAGCAGAAACTAACACTAGACATATATACTAAATATAGATAGGTAGATATTGACTCTGTGTACTTCATTCACATTTTTATTCACTTAATTAAATGGCTTTTATTCCATTCCTGCAAAACATTACAAGATACTGCGTACAAAATATTTCTTTCAAAGAAGCACTAGTTCTCCAAGTAGCCTTAGCCCACAGTCAAGCTGGACAGGGAAGAATTTCATTTCCTTCCCAGACTTTGGATTGCAGTATTCATTAGTGCTGTCTTTAATTTCAGCTGTGGCCAGTTTGGGTTTTGGCCTGGTTGGTCCCCTGTTTTCACTCCATGTTATGCAATATTATTGCATAGTCCTGTTTCAGTTTTAGTAGCTGCTGTGTGTTTATAAGGAGGGGTTTATAACCTTATGGATAAACTCTCAGTGTCACTGAAAGCAATTACATCTTGTTCACCTGTCTGGTCTGAGTTAAGTACTGCCGGTGAAAGCTCCTTTTGATTGCATGCTGCTTCTTAGCATGTGCATAAATTATTGGCAGATTGGTCAAGCCACTCCAGAAGGCCCCTTTGAGCCCTGTATCTGCCTTTGCTGATCTGTGTAGTTGTAAGTTAGTAAACCTGCAGTGATATGTAAAGCATGGTTAAGGGAGTATTCTATTTAAATGGACCTTTTAGCTCACTTCAGTGGAAGATTTAATTTTTTTTTTTAAAGTAATTCTGGCCAATTATTTAGAATTTTTAACTTCCTAGTACAATGGCAGTTCCTCTGTTTGGGGTTCCCAAAGTCAAAATCACATGGCTGCAATTGTTTTCACTTTGTAATGTTATTTTCTAATTGGACTTTGTAAGGTATCCCACTTGTGAATTTTTTGCATAGTAAATTTATTTACCAATATTATGGCAAAGGGTTGGCTGTTTAGTACTTAGGATCTTGAAGCAGTTTAATTTAATAATTTAATAGTTTTCTGCAAACATGCCCTTGACATACCTTAGTTACTGGAGTGTGTAAACACAGATGTGAAATTTTATTGTGATATAAACATTTATTTGGAGGTGGCACCTATTTGTAACCTTATTGCTCTCTGTAAATTTGATTTAAAAATGAATAAAGGTTCTTTTATCCCATTCCGAGATGACTTTCCTACAGCCTTAAGTAAGAAAGAACCAAACTCTTCTATGAGTTCTGAATTCTTATAGTATTTCACCTTGATGTAATTCCTTAAATCTCTATTATATCCCTTTTCCTTTGCAGGTTTATATTAGGTGTTGCTCCAGTATTGCTCATATAAAGTATCCCATTTCTTAACTGTATTCAAGTGTTGTAATGGAGAAATGCAAGTGTAAGGAAGCCTGACCAGAGAAAGGCCTAATTAATTATCAGCTTTTGATCTGTAATGTAAAAAGATAAGTAGGAAGATAAATGTACAAAGTGACTTGTTCTTGTAACCAAAGAGACGATTTCAGCTTACACAAACTGAAAAGCAGATTATACAGATACATGTTTTAGGTTCAGATACATTTCCTGCCTATCACAAGCTTTTCAAACAGATGACATGGAAAGCCATATATGTGTGTTTAAATTGTCATGATGGCATAATCATACTCTAAGACTGCTGCTACAAGATTGACATAGCTCTGGTCCAATATATGCTTAGCTAAGAGAATGGGACTGCCAAATATCCTTTGGGGCCCATAACTATGTGGCAAAACAAAATGGAGATGTGGCATAAATGCAGAAAGTACACAAGTGCCTCTTAAGATGCAGCTCCTCCACCTCCAGCATCTGTGTCCTGTCAAGTCAAAGAAATTAGAAAGGTTAAGCATGGAGTTAGATAACTACTAGCACAGAGGACTGCTTTCAGGAGTGGTGATTTTGGTTTTTGCAGGAAAATATGTTCATTCATTTCTTACTTAGCGTCTGCTCTGAACATAAGCGAATTCTCTTTGGTAACTTCAAACAAGTGTTTTGAGGAACTCTGCCAAGCACAGAGGCAGGTGCCTTACAGACTTGAATTATTTTTCCACCAACAGATTTAGGATAAGATTAACAAATTACAAATCTACTTGCCTGGGCACTAAAGTTTGCTTGTATGTTTTAAATGATTTTTATTCAAAATGGAGATTTAAAGGGCATTAGCTCTAATAAACCTTTCCTATCCTTCGTTAAATGGATGTAATTGCAAGTACAATATCCTACCACAATCAATTTTAAAAGTTGATTAAAGCTTATGAAGCAATTTACTTCTAATTAGGTGTTTTAAATAAAAGTTGTTTTCAACATTAACAAGATTATTTGTGTAATGAAAATTCCTATCTGTTTACTCTGGATTGAAGCCAGTGGCTGAATAAGGAATTACATATTGCAGTTTCTTCAGTATTTCTTTCAAGTAAAGGAGCCTTTTCAGTTCCCTGAGGTTACATAGTAATTTGACTCCCTCCTTTAGCTTGAGATACTTTTAAGCAAACCTCCTCACTTCAACCTCCACCCTGAGTTCTGTGAACCACTGAGAATTTAAAAAAAAAAGCCAAACTCCGTCAAATCCCCTGCAAGCCTCAGCTTGCCTTTAAAACAATGTCTTTCATCTCACAGCCAAAACTTTGCACAGGCTAGTTTGTCATTTTATACTGTTACATCTAAAATCTTTTGTGGGGACAGAAGGAAACCAAGGGTTTGTTTAACTCAGGAAGACTACTTGTTACTGCTACCTTGATAAAATTTGGCTTAATCCAGACCATTATCAAAGCTAAGGAAAAGCAAAATAAATGAAGGCATGTGGTCTGCAGGAGCAGCTGCTCAGGTTAATCTCACTGAAGGTCCAAGTGCCCCAACACAACTTCAAACAACTCCACCAATGTAGTACTCACCCTGTGGCAGGGTGAGTGGGCTGCATGGCAACTCTGTTTTTCCACCCCAGTCATCAGTTACTCTAAGGTTTTACAGACAGTCTCCAAAAATCACTATTGCATCATCATCATTTTCAATAAATACTTAAATTTTGTATTTTGTACTATTTGTACTTCTCTAGACTAATAGGCTGGCATTTCATAGTCAGTGGAGTGCTACAGCCAGGCACAGCTGTGTGTTGTACTTTACAGTATAATTCTACAGTGTGGGAGAGTTTAAATTTAGATTTAGATTTTAAATCTAAATTTAGATTTAGATTTTAACATCACCTACAGAAAATATTGCCATTATTTCTGGAAATGTGGAAGTGATTTTCAAACAAATTCAGAGCAGGAATTAGTTGGCATTTTATGAAGTTTTCATATGACCCCAATGTGGAACCACTCACCAAAATACCAAATCTCTGTGGTCATTTTGCTTGCAAAACAGGAAGGTAAAAGCTTCTACAGCTTGCGCTCATATGATGTTGGAATACTGATTTCCAGCCTATAGGCTGTGACATCTTCAAGGAATTCCAGAGTCCTTCAAAACACATCCTATTTATAGTTCATATGTACCAGCAAACTTAAAAGTAATTTAATAAATTGTGTAATTTTTCTTCAGAAATGATGCTGTCTTATCAAATAACACTTGGGCAAACAATGTTGACAGTTCAACTGGATCATTTTACACCATATCTATTACAATTTTACTGTCTAATTATAAAACAATCTTTGCCCTCTCTCTCAATATGCTGTCACTATTTTGGCTCTGAAAATGGGAAAACCCACTGATAGAATCTGTTGTCTTCATGAAGAGTTATTCTCAACTTTTTCTGAATCATCAGATTAACTTCTTCACCCCCTGCTGCTCCCAGTTAAATCAGGAGATGTGTTAAAATAGTTACTTTCTCAAATCTTACAGCCTGCTTTCTTAGCAACAGGCTGGGGTACTGATTTATCGTGTAAGGTGTTAAATCCAAAGGATTTTTAGAGGTAGAAGGGAATGTACTGTTCCACAGCAATACCAAACCCTCCCCAGGCTGGCAGTGCCTGTTTCCCTGGAGGTGAATGTGGCAGAGCAGAAGGCGGCGCTGGGTTCTGAGGTCTCTGCTGGAACAGCGCAATGCTCCTGCCAGGGGAGTCCCTCTCCTCTCTCTCAGGGGTCTGCTTGGGGCTGGATTAATCTGTTTTCTCATCACAGCCTGCTTCCTTCTCCCTGTTTCCCAGGGAAATTTACACTCATTTGTCCTGCATTTACCACCCTCAGTACCAATACAAAACCCAAGGTGGTCCCATGTTGCTCTTCTTTTCTCTCTAAGTGGGAATAACTGTTTTTCTCTTGTACAGTGAGATGTATCTTCTATCAAAAATTCATTCAAGTTTTGCCCATGTTTCAGTTCATGGAGCAGTGAATCTGATTTCATAATTTACTTGTTAATATATTACATAAATAATTTTCTTTTTTTATTTTTTTACTTCAGTCAAATTTTAAGTTTAAGAGGAAATATCAAACAGGGTAATCTGGAGTGATAAATAGAGGACATCTGTTGCAGCATATGGCTTGACATAATAGCTGCATTGAACTTTTTCAGCAAGTAGTAATTCGTTGGAAAAAGTCAGCTGGACATACAGTTTTGATGGGCCTGCCTGAAGATGGATTATTAAAATTGCAGTTTAAAACCACTTTGTAGTTTTAAATGTTTGAGATTTGCCACACCAAGTACTTAAATTTTATTTTGAAAATGTTTTTTTGTTTAGAAAAAGATTGGAATATTTCACTTTTCGTTTACAAAATGAAAATTTGAGGTTATGGTGAAACATTTTCATTCTGTGGTCAAATTACTGTTTTCACTATGCCCAGTAATTTTATTATATATTTATTTTTTAAATTTTATTTGTTGTTTTTAAGTTCAAAGGCCAACTTCCCTTCTTCCCTTCCAAATGTTATTTACATTTAATGTTATTTACAGTGCTCTCTTTTTCTTAGGAACAATTTGGTTAGTAAATGTTTCCTTCTTTCTTGTTTTTTAGCAGCTATACACCAAGGCTTTCATTTTGCACAATTTTATAGATAGGACTAACTTTCTAACTGGTTCTTTTTAGAAAGGAGTTTTGTATTTAGAGCTGTAACTTAATATTCAACTTTAGTTATAACATTTTTATTATCTGTATTAGGGTCTGTTATGATATGTTTTGATTTTTGAGGCTAATACAGGTGTAAGCACTGAAAAACACCTTGCCATTCATATATATCCATCCTTGTTAGATTCCCATGTTTTCTAATAAAGTAGTTAATTTGGAATGGCACTGCCATTAGTCATGTGTTCGGATAAAACTTTTTTTGAAAGAGTTGATATTTTTTTTTGTGTTTCTGTCACTTAGAATGAATTGGTTTTGGTTTGGCTTCAGTGTTTAACAGGACTCATTGTATTTCATCAGCCAGGAAAGGAAGCTAAGCAGGAACCACTGATCTTTCTGCAGTAACCTTGGTCAGCTCTTCCAGTATTTCCTCTGCTGTTTAATATGAAGGCTAATAACCCTCTAACATTCTTGGCTGATACTTCTTCCTTTCCACAGTTATGTGTTAATTTTCAGTGTACAGCAGAAAAAGAGGAGCAACCTTAGGTCAGAATTCAGTCCCATTAGAGAAATACAATACTGCAATAGCATTTGGGTGGAACTTGGTCTTAATACTAAAATTGGCCCCTCCTTTTTGTTTTAATAAAATCCAAGATGTAATTTTCAGATGAAAAGAGCAGCAATTGAGGAAAAAAAGGGCTAGTTTTTCAGAGGAATTATTTATACTTTTTATACTCTATGTAGCCTTGTATTTTTATGTAGTCAAGATCAGTTGTATTTTTTGTAATAAAACAAAAAAAGCCACACCATAATTATCCTTCTCCTCTGTGGAAGCTTTTCCCTTATAAGTCTATGAGTGGATGCAAAGCAGAGAAATTACTGCTGCGACTTTGCTTAGTGTTCCATGAGCTCCTGCCTGCTTGTGGCTTTTACTGAAGTTCAGTATTTATCAATGTGGAATTTTCCTATGTCAGCTTATACACAGATAGCAAACCACTCTGTGCATGTCAACCTTTGAATTACAGCAAGGTATGCATAGGTAGTTGTTCACAAACCAGATAAATATTCAGGAACACTGGTGAAAGTTCCTCATCTGTTATGCCAGTTTTTAACTTACTTTCAGAGTGTGCTTCTAAGGAGATTCCGTCTGAGCTAAATGTTGTTCAGGTGCCAGAACTTTTCAAATCAGCCACTTTTTCTTTCCTACAGAAAGTCTGTTACTGAGCCAGTTTCTCACAGTTGGGCTGGTTGTGAAGTCTTACTGCACTTTGTATTAAGAAATGTTGTGGTTGATATTCAGCATCTCTGCAGCAGAACTGCTGTGATCTATCAGGAGCCCACACCTGCTGCCAGGGAGCAGATCCAGCTCTGCAGAGCAGCCTTGCAATTACAGCAGGGGCTCCAAGCAGCAGCCAGCAAATGACTTTTCTAGCACTTGGGAGCTTGAGCTAGAAGTTGTTTTTCCTAAGGATTCCAGCAAAAGATCCCTTGTGCTTGGCTTCTGTGCAGGGTATTTAGCACTCAGATTTCAATCTTAATTGTCATGTTTCTGAGGGAAACTCCCAGTAGTATTTCTGTGCCTTCAGCATATAAACAAAAATGCCTGCCGATGCTTTGGTCTCTATTTGTGGGATGCAGTCTCTCAGCAATATCAAATGGGTTTCCGCATCATTCCATGACCAAACTATTAAATTATCATGGAAAAGGAGAACCTGGATATATTAGAATACTTTTGGATTTTTATTTTTACAGAGAATATGAAAGTTGGCTTAAACATCCCATATTGAGAAGAATCAAATTTCGTTTCTCCAAACAGTATTTGTTTACTTACAATCTTTTTACCATATAATTTATTTTTAAAAACATAGTGGCAGGGGTAATGCTTTTTGGAAAAGATTACTTTTCCAGTTTCTTGGTTTCCATTTATATTTGTAGTCTGAAGTTGTTCTGAGAGGTTTGTTTTTTATATATAAGTCATAATTTGATGTTGCATTAAATCATGAGCTAACTAGTTGTTTAGACCTTCGTGGTTTTGCATATGTTCTATTGCTATGATTGTATTTTTTGCATAGATGTATGTGATCTCTATGTTCTTAACTTTGAATGGAATAAGGATAGCATGTGGCTTATCAGGTCTTGAGTTATATCTGACTATAGATATACATATACCAGTTCTTACTAAAACACCAGCACAAAAATGCATTGAAGTGTTTAATCACCATGAGTTTGAGCTCCAGCCTGATTCAGAGATTATGGGGTTTTCACTCTGACTGCTCCAATAAACTGGGCAACCCATTGGGCATAGCAGTTGCATGACCTCTGATAAACTACTCCAGAAGATGCAACTTGATGCAGTAAGATCTCCAGAATAAGCATTCCTATAGTCTTCTCTAAGAATCCTTCATCTGATGTCTGCTAGACTAATACTCAGACCCAAAATTCATCTTCTAACTGGAATGAACTGAATATTTTCAATACCAGTTTCTCCTCAGTTTTAAGTTTAAAATGTGATTGCAAGATACTTTTTCACTGTATTTCCATTTTTTATATGTAAGGGTGAAAAACCTCAACCTGCAAAAAGACTTGCTCAGTCTGGTGTAGCTCTTTTTGTCTTTCTACAAGTCTTCTAATATAACCAAATAGTTATCTGAAAATGGGGACGCAAAATGCTTAATCTGAATGCCTCAGAGCTTTAAAAGCAAGAAGAAGATAAGATATGAATGAAAGTGATTAAGAGATGTTCAACACTGATTAGTTCTTTATTTCATACCTCTCACAAGAGTCAGTCTGTGGATGGTAAACAGTTGGGTTGGACTGTTGGGTTGTTGGGTGGATCCTGCTTTTTGACATTGGCCACTGGTGAGTCCAGTCCCTTACCTTCCTGTGAGCAGGTGATGGCAATGCAAATTCTCCAGGGCTCAGTCAAGGCACCTCTGAGGCTATTGCAGAGTTGCTTCTTGTGCTCAGAAACCCAGTTCAGTCAGGGCTTTCAGAGTATTCTGTAAGTTTCTTACAGTAGCCCTAAAGGCATGTCATGAATAGACACTTGGAAAATAATGTTCAGAATCATGTGGTGAAAAGGTGACTCTGTAATGGAAGGTGTATCAGGTAAAGGATTTATGTTACTGTCATTCTCCCTTGCAAAGTCAAGGCAATGGATCATCTTCTCAGATCCCACATAAATCTAGCTCCAGGTTATCCTCAGCAAAAACAGTGAGGAGTGAATTGCCAATGCCCTTTTGTAATTGCAAATTTCTTAATTAAGAAGGTTACAAGGAGGTGTGTAGAATGCCAACCTCAGCATGTAGCAGACTGCACTGCTTGTGAGAATAAATTGTAGCATGTCAGTAGAAAATTTTTGGTTCATGTGGTTGGTAGTATTCAGTCTCAATTAGATAAAATGCATTGTTCTGGGGTGAAAGAGGATTATCTCACTCTTTAAAACTGTGAGCAGTAAAAACTTGGAAGAAGGCATCAGGCTCACTGGGCAATGCTTCTGCCTTGACTTAAATTTTGCTTGCTTCTGCCTTGACTTAAAATCATTTTAGGAGAAGGTGTAATAGGCATTTTAGCCATCATCCTCTTACTCTGAAGGTTTAATTTTCCAGTTAGAGAAATCAGAGAGAAAGAGGGCTTTAAGAATTTTTCTAGGCTCAACTGTTGCTGAATACCATGATGTTAATGTGAGTTTACTTTAAATTTGCAAGAACCTGAAGTGAATAGAAAATAGCTTTGACATACATGTTCTTTAAGCATTTTGCTAGATGGGGCTCTTATGTTTGCTTGTTTTGTATTCTTTTCTGCTTTTCCAGTTCATGACTACTTCTTGAAACCCAAAATATTGTTTTGCTGCCATCAAAATACTCTCTTCTACTTCACTTTTAAAACAGGACTTCTTTATAAAGTTACAGCCTCTTGTCTTGCATAAGAACTAAACTGAACCTTAAAGGGGGAAAGATTTGCATTCTGATTCTCTGCTTTTATACCATGCACATCATCTACACCTGTCTAGATAAATGTTTAAAAAAAAAAGGCAACTGTATTGTTGTTCTTACTGACAAAACCAGCAAAATGCTAGGTATTTCAAGAATAGTAGATGTGCCATTAAAGCTTTCCAAGAGCAAGAACACATAGAAAAGCAAGTATAAATATCCTTATGAAGGTCTTTATTCCTTTAAATATGGAATTCCTTTTCATTATGACATTCAGAACAGAATTCAAACAAAGACTCTTTTCCCTTTAAAGTAACAATTCTTAATGAAAAATGAATATTATTAAAATGAACATTTTTCTTATTTCTGGGGTTTTTTTGTCTGTAGCTGAAGTTGGTCTTCCTCATGCAGATCATGTTAATAGGGTTTCTTTTACTAGTATACTGATCAAAGTTTTATATTAAACTGTGTAACTACCTTTGCAGATAGTTAGCATATAAAATAATTTAAACATGAAATGGTATAACTGAAACAGTCTCCCTATAGAGGTAATTAATTTTAAAGGGAAATCAAAAAATGCAAGTTGATTCCTGACTGCTCTGTCAAAGCACAGAATGCTAAGGAAAATCTTGAGCAAGTAGTGTTCTTGCTGCTTGTATTTATAAATGAGTCTGTGTTCCTAAGGCCTTCCTTCAGCTTTTTCCTCCCACAAACTCACTTGGATTTTTTGTAGTGTTTGTATTTGTAACCTATATACAATGATGATGAGGGTAGTAATTATTCTCTTTTGGTTGAAAACTTTTGATAGATATAAAATCAAAACTCAGTTTTGCCACTCAAGGTTAGATATGATGCCAGGCCTACTGTCCTTTGGGAAGGAGAGTAGGGAGGAGTAGGATTGGATTCTACAGAAGAGGACGCCTGTTGACAAGGGGAGGGGCATGATGGGGCAGCTTCTTTGTCCAGCTACTGCTGGGAGGGTGCTGAGCTAAAAGAAAGACACTGGTTCTTCAGAATAGCAAATTGTCCTCCAGCTTCCCCCAGCAGTAAGAGCTGCCCGGCAGCAGCCGGCACTTGGCACAGCACTGAAGTCACCTGTGCTTTTCCTGCAAATACATAAATATGGGAATGGAAAGCAGTATGTCTTTTGCTCCTTACAATTTCTTGCCTGCCTTCTGTGTGGCACAATTGCAGTGACCTTGATCTTTGCAGATGTGCTTAGAAAACTTTGGCTCTTGATTTCTCTTCTTTTTCTTTGGCACATTCCGAGGTGCAACAGAAGGGATTTTGGTTTTTTTAAACTCCAGTAAATGTCCTTGTTAGTTGCACCATTGAGCTTGCTGTTTCCATGTAAAAATTACAGTATTCTCTACCTTTGTATAGCTAAATATTTGGAAAATATAACATTACTTGCAGAAAATACTACTGTATCAGGTTTTGCTTGTAGTACCAAGAAGCCTAGACAGTTACTTCCATTACAGTGATGATCACAGGGTGGAGGTTTTGTTCTCTCAATGTGTATCTATCAACAGTGAAAGTTTTAGTGTAGAACCTGTTTTCTGCTACTGGTTTTTATTAATTTTACTTAGAAGAAAGATATCTGAAGACCATGCCCTAAAAAATTCCTTCATTCCATGTGTGCTTCACAGCCTGTGTAGGCCTAGATCATAACCAGCTGCTCAGACTTTGGGCAGAGCTCTGAGAAATTTCCAGTGCTCCTGTGTCTACGTGTTTCATATTTAAAGCTGTATTCCCACTGCAAAAGTTTGCAGGTGTCATTCAGCCCCATCTACAATGTAGTCTGTTTTATTTTGGACAGAAACAGCTAAATTGAATACACCAATGCTGTGAAATATATTGGCTTCGATTGGGTTTTTTTAAACAAAAAACATTCAAAACTTGTTTTGAAGAAGTGTTAATTTTTAGTCATTTTACTTTTTGTAGGAGTTCTCTGGAATCTATCCTCCTGTGATGCACTGAAAATGCCAATCATCCAGGATGCCCTTGCAGTGTTGACCAATGCAGTGATCATCCCTCACTCTGGATGGGAAAACTCTCCACTCCAGGATGATCATAAAATACAGCTCCATTCATCACAGGTGCTGCGCAATGCCACTGGGTGCCTAAGGTGAGTACTTCAAAACCTGTGCTTTGCCTTTATCGTCTTGCTCTTGTTTGAATTGGTATTCCTCATTCGTAGTCATCTGTGAACTAAATAATTGTCCATCAAGAAAGATGATGTCCATAAATAATAAGTCCATCAAAAAAGATGATGACTTTCAGTGATGTAAACCTAAAGTTGGAAATTAATTAGAATACAAGCTTCAGGTCAGTCAAAAATAATCTTTAGAAGAGCTGTTGGGGATTTTCTGTTTTTCTTTTCTTAGATGTTTTCTTCCAAGCTTGTATATTACATCTATTTTCTCTCTTGTAGATTTGTCTTGTTTCCCCATTTGCTAAAATAAAGTCAGTATGTTCTCACTATTACATCAAATTTAATCAGTACAAAAAATAATTAAGATGTTCACAAAAAGTAACGTGTCTTAAAGGTTCCAGATGCCATTGCTGGAGTTGTGATAAATATATAAGTAGATTTTTTATGCTCTGGGGAGATGAGAATTTCAATGAGAGATCAATCAATTTAACATTTATCAACCAAAAGACTTAAATAAATCCTTAACAAATATGAGAACTATTTATGTTTGTGTTTCTATGCCAAACTTGTATATGCAATGCAAAGGTGCATTTATATAAATATGTGCAATTTGATCTGTCCATTCCTAAAAGTCACTGTAGATGTGAGAATAAAAGTAGAATGAGTAAGAAGAGTTTCAGTTTTGACAGAATCTTACTAAAGGATAGAGTCATAGCAATTTCTGAATTCCAATGCATATCATTTTCGTGAAATGTTTTAAGATAATAGGCAGGTTCTTTTTAAGTGTAGATTTTTTTTCTCCAGGTATATTGGAGGAAATAATCTGTAATCCATCCCATAGATATGAAAATAGATTAGTTAATATTTTTACATACATTACAGAAAATAACATAGTGAATAGTAGGTGTCAGTAAGGCAATCTATGTTGTAGGCTGCATCCACAGCAGATATACATTAAAGAGCTAAATAAAAAAGAAAAGTGATAGGAGGCAAAGTAAAATAGCAATATTTTTTATTTATCTGTAGCAAGCACCTTTTTGTGTTTGTGCTCTTTCATCAAATGAAATGTCTCCCTTTCCAAAGTTATATTTGAAAAGTTTAAGGGAAAAAGCATTAAATATTACTGACAGTTTGAATGCAATCAAAAGAGAATGAAAGATAGAAGATAATAACTTCCATATTGCAAATTGGAATTAAATGCAGTATTGCAGTATTGGACTTCAAGCCAGGTGTGATTATGTGAATACCAGCTATCTTGGGGTATGTGACTGAAGCCAGGTGTTTTTACCTGAGTTGTTTTGACTTTTTTTTTAAAGAGTTTATGATATAATTGTGTTGCATTGAATTCAAATCACTACCAAAAAAAGTTGCCATAATGTCTAGGAGGTGACAGAAGGTGTTACATGAAGACCTTTACTACATTAAAAGTCTCACATTTCCAGTATTTAATGTGTCTCAGTTAAAGAGCTGCCTCTGAAAGAAACTTCTGGTACAAATTTGGGGCTTCACAGTGTCCCCTCTCTGAGTGAGCATATCTGGTGTTGCTCTCCCCTCATCATAAGTTCCATCTTCCTGTTAATTTTTCTCAACTGCTTCTCAGCGACCAATGCTCATCCCTGATCCCGCAAACTTCAGTTTTTCCTACCTCTTAGTTGATGGATTCATTGCACACTGGTCTTGAAATCTTTCTTCTTTCTGTTTTTTCCCTTGTGAGTGTGTGTGCACGCCCATTTGCAAACTGATGTGAGCTTACAGTAGCCTGCAGCCCGGGTGAGCCTGAGGACTGGGGCCACGGCAGAAGGGTACGTTGCCTATGGAACACACACGGCTTTGCAGCAAGGCTTCCTACCCAGCGCTTGATGGGCTGCTCCCATGGCAGAATGGCTTCTGGGCAGCTCGTGCTAAATAAGCTCATATCTGCCTGCAAAAGACTGTGCATATTAAAGCTCCTGAATCCTTTCCAGGTAGCTGTAGCAGCAGCTCAAACTGCTGTCCTGAGCAGCTTGGTCTTCCTTCTAAGCCCAGGCCTTTCAATCATAATACGCTTTTTAATATCTTTCTGGTATCAAACCCTCACTATTTCCCAAATGCATCTTTCTATCCTCTCTAGTGGCTTCAGATATTTTTTTGGCCTCCATCCATCTTCCTTAGATAGTTCCATCCCACTGAGTCTGTGTGGATGCTCTTTGGCAGAGCATGAACATTTGGAGAGGGTTGAAACTTACTTCTACTTCACACCAGTGGTAACTTCTCTTGCTTACTTTTCCCCACTGTTGAACATATCTCTCTCTATGCAAAATGTCAAATCTGAGATTGTGCAAGAGAGAAAAGTGCAAGCTCATCCCTGAGAAGGTAATTGGTTTTTTCTGTTGAATTCCTGTAATATACAGGACTGTAGACTGGAGAAAACAGCAGGTGTCAGAATGAAAAGATTAGAAAATTATGTGAAGATGGTTGGAGTCTTGCTCTGTTCAGGTGAAATACCCACCACCCTCAATAAACTGAACAGCTTTCACACTTTCCACTTGGGTCTAGTTACAAGACCTGTAGTTCCATTTCTAGATCTCAGTGGACAAGGGAGGTAAATCAAGATGTAGTGTGGATGCTGGCTGAGGTTGTGCTATGCTTATCTGCTAAATGGAGTCCATTGGCATCTTCCATGGGAGAATTTCTTCTAAGACTCTGGTTTGGTTGTCCTCTGCTGTTTTCTTTTTCTGTTTTTGATAGAGCTCATTTTGAGGGGATGCAGTTAAAGTTCATTTGCATCAGGATTACCAGTGACAGTGCTCAGTATCAGAGGAAGAGTAGTGGTGCTCAGGACACTTGACAAATTCTGAATACCTAATGTTGGCAAATTTTAGAGACTTGAGGTTGTATTACATAGATTTAAAGCTAACACATATGCCAGGAGAATTTGGGTTTGAGGGTTTTTTCAGTCTTCTGTGACTTTGGTTGTCTGGTGTATTCACTGCTGAAAAACTTAAATAATAACTGAGAGGTGACGTACAATAATCCACCCCATATAAATGCTAGTGAGTAGTGTACAATGACCATTATACAGGAATAATCAGATCTTTGTTTTATGTTTTTGTCACAGCAGTATATGAATTATTATTCTTTCTGCTGATGTTTGTTTTCTCAGTTTCTTGATGAGAATTTCTTACAATTTTTCAATTTAAAAATTTGGTTATTACCTACAATTTTTAGTACTTATGCTTACTCATTATCCTTCTTAACAACATTCTTATGTCTGTAACTCCAATCACCCAGTAATGCAGCTGAAATCACATAAAAACAGCAGCAATAGCAGACCTTCTCCTGTTATTTTCTCTTTTCCTTAAAGATGTTATTTACAAACTACACTTTGCATACTTTTCTGATTAAAAAAAATAAAGTCTTTTAATACAATATTGTACAAATTAATTTTGAAACAAATTAATAACTGTAACACTTTGAAACTGTTTAGATAATTCAAAGATCTAAATACAGCATTATGGCTATCACTTACAAATTTAATCTAAATATTCAGCTTTCATAAATTGCCAGACCTCAGTGTGACATGTTGGAGTAATCACCCAATTTAGTTGCCTCCCCACTGAGATACTAGTACCTTACCTCATTAAGCTCTGGTAAAGTTAGACTTCTTTTTTTCCTTTTGTATTTTAGCTGCGACCCTTTTACTTGTATTAGGGAAATATTGTATCTTTGATTTATAATTTCTGATTCATTTAAATAGGTTGGGGATAGTTAGGTGAAAGTTAGGGATAGTCAGGTGAAAACTGAATTTGTAATCCCAGTTGTTAATGGGAGAGGGTTTGCAATCCCTAATCTGAAATTTAAAAATCAGCAAGAGAGACATTGAATAATGTCGTCTTAACCTGAAACATCAAGGTTACTTATCACAAAACTATAAATCCCTGTCCCGAGATTTATTTGAAAAAAATTGCAGACAAAAAAATTTTCAAAAATTTTTGCCTCATGCAATCTAGAACCTTGTTTTTTTCTATTAATTTAAAATGAATTTAAGTTAAATGAATACAATCTGAGGACTTAAAATAATTTTAAGACTTTACTATTTTAAAATTCTAATGTGGGTTTAGACACAGAATTGTTAAATTCTTTTTCTTTCTTCCATGTTTTACTCAATCTATAATCATACACTGAAAGTAGAGGGGCAATTGTGAAAATCAAAGACTTGTTAAAATATTTTTCTTTACCCCATTAGTCTGTTAGAAATTGTATGAGAGTATCATTCTAGAGGTTATTCATTTAGAAAGCTCCATATCTTTCCAAGCTTCATACTTCATACTTTCTTATTTGTAAACCTTTAACAAAATACCTTATTAATTTCAATTATTTTTCAACTGAATAAATATGTAACAAGCTCTCAAAGTAGAAGAGCAAGGGGGAAAAGTGCTTTTAAAACATGACTTGAATAACTGACTCAGTAGTATTTTCTGGATAGATCAACTTTTGGAAGGAACAGATTGCCTTGTTAAAACAATTTTTGTTAGCTTTGAAATCTGAATATCAAATGTTTTCAACTGGTTTGCGGCTGAGTGATGTATCTCACAGAGATTTACATCCAGTGTATTTTTCTCACTATCTTATATCTTCTCCAGTTCTCTTCTAAACATTCAAAGTCTATTGACTCCTGTCCTTAGGAACTTCTGTACTCTGTTTTCAGTAGAACATGCTGCATACTGACAAAATAAGACATGGGAGCAGCATCAAATAAATGACTCAGTCTGTATTATTGGTCATCTGTTCAGTCTAGAGAAATATATATGTACACACATGTATGTGAAACATGTTTGAGACTAAAGTGATACATGTATGTATGTATGTGCAAGGGTGTGGGTGTGTTTGTGTTGTATGCATTCAGATATAGACAGGATGATTATGGAAGCCAAGATAACTTTCTGTCTTCAAGCTCTGAATATCTGCTGTTGAGTATAGATGCAGCTGGCTTCTTACAGTAGGACCAGGACTGCTGTTGCTGATTTTGTGATTCTCCTCCTGATAACAGAGCAGTCATGTTTTGTCCATCTCTGTTGATGCTGCGGTGGATATAGAGATTTTGGATTTACCAACCCATCTCAGTCCTTTCCATGCTTTTCTAGAACCTGGAGCTTTTCTCAGGCTCTGACCATGTAATTTTGTCCACAGAAAGCCCATTCATTTGAGTTTTGTCCTAACTTTGCATTCTGACAGGTTTCTTTCTGTCAGAAATAAACCTGTCAGAATGCAAAGTTAGGACAAAACTCAAATGAATTGTGTATTTCCACAGACAGCCTTCTCAAGGGAGGGACTGTTAGTACAAGCAGTTCCCACAAGCCAAAATGGAAAAAAGCAAAGGAAATAAAAAAGTCAGTCTGCAGGAAAATGTGTATATCACCTTTTCAAGAATCTAGGTTCCAGCCTAGAAGAGAGTCACAAACCAATGAGAGGTCACAGCAATTGCATCCCAGTTAAGCCTAAAGTTTTGAAGGTGAATTTCTGCAAAATATTAAAGAGATTGTTCCTTCCTAAATGCTGCAATTGTTCAGAAATGTAGCTGAAATAAAAGTCTAATGTTAAGACTCAGAGGAAGAGAGACATTTTAGTAGGAATAGATCAGTGTCCTCTGATTACTGCTGTAATATTTTTATTCAGAAGATACTCAAGGGAAAAGTACCAACAGAATTAAATGTGTAGTTGTGTCAGATATTTAAGCACCCCACTTTTTCTTCACAGTGTAGTTATTCCTAATTTGCATATTCATGAACTAATTTATAAGGTTTATACAAGGTCATACTGTATTAATTATAGCAGTGGCATTCAAATAGCACTCTCAAGTATAATGCTTCTAATGCTTCTTCAGCATTCCTGGTAAAAGCATTATTTCAACACATCAAATTGATGCTTCAAATTCTGTATAGCTCTGGAAGTTTGTTCTGAGCTCAAGCTAATGAAAATCTTACGCAGAAATTTTGATTTTAAGCTGATATTATGGAATGCTCTTTGTATCCTTTTTTGGTCTAAAAAATAATACAACATAATTCCAGCCACTTTTTACTTTCTGTACTTAAAAACATAGCAGCTTTGGTAGCATACCTCCTTCCTGCATCATTTTATCTGATAAAAGAGATGCTGGGCTGCTCTGCAAAAATCTGCTTTCAAACACAGAACAAACTCCCAATGTATTGATTTTGCACAGAGTTAGCCAAAACGTGATCTGTCAACATACATCTTCAAAATACTGTGTAAGTGGTTCCTGGGCAAACAAGGAAACTCACTCATGGGTCAGTGGGGCTTCATGTGTGGATGCCAAATAGAAATACCGGACTTGTTTGTTGAGTGTAGAACCTAGCTGAAATTTAGTTTTTATTCTTCAACTGACATATTTTATTCTCTTTAACATGAATGTATGTGGATTATTTCAGGGAAAAAGTCCACAGTTTAACTGGGTGTCATACAATTAGAAGTATTTACTTATTGCTATGGCAGGAGTGTGTTCTTCCTGTATTTAAGTAATTTACTGTTTTTGGAAATTATAGACCTACATTTGAAAAGAATGAATATGCCTTTTGCATCTTAGGATATTCTTAGGCTCAGCAACAGTGATAAAATTATAAAGTGTTGCTTCTAAGGCTGAATGGCTTATGATGTACCCTAGCCTTAAATGTGGGGGGTGTTGAATATCTCAACTATATTTTGAAGGACTGACTGTTTTTCCAGATTTGGATGATTTAATTTCCTTTCAGGTTGAATGCCTACTGTTAAGTAGTGCCTAATGTGAAAATTAAATGTCCTTTCTTATTTGCATAGTTAGGTAGTGTTAATTTACATTTCCTTCTGCCAGCAGTTTAAGCCTTGTGGATGTGAATGCTTTGAAGAAAGCAGGTTTTTTTGTGAAATGGCTTCAACTTTGTTGTTTGGGGTTTTTGTAATTTCAAAACAGTTTCTGTTTATGCAGTAACGAGTGTTAGCTTGGCAGACACTGTAATAAAGTATGATTTGAGTCTTCATGTCCTGCTGGCTTGATTTTAGCTGACTCTTAAGCACAGCTGACAATAACAGGTCTCCTTCTCACTGGCCAGCTGCAGAATTGTGTATCACAGTACCACAGATGTTTTCTTTTTTGGGAAGAGCCCCCTAAGCCTGTGTGGTACCACATGTATTTTAGAGCTCATCCATGCAGTCACTGTGTGGGAAGATAAAGAGATGGAGCCAATTTTTTCATGGCTGTCTGGGCCCATTGAGAAGAATAACCAGGAGTGTCACTGGGAATCAAGGTGTTCCTCTGTTGTGGCTTTGCTGACCATCAAAAATCCTAAATGGTCTTTTTTGAATGGGTACTTTGACAAACTCATATAGTCTGGCTCCACAGAAAATATTATTTGTCTCAGCATGAGAGAAAAGCTGATTGTGACAATTCTGCGGTACTACTCATGGTCACAGTGATTGATGATAGAGGATGATGTTTTATTTACCCAAGAAAGATGAGAAACACAGTCATTCAGAGTTTGTATGCCCACTCAATTTCACCAGAGATAATAAAATAGCACTCAGTAAGTTTGGGTTCTTTAGTGCTTATTGCATGGTTTCTATATTGACTAGATTTTCTCTTCCTAAAATTATTTGCATTACTAGGCAATATGGAAAAGGAACATGTGAAAACCCGTGACTCTGAATAGTGAAGGAAAGCAGGTTGTACTTCTGCAACTTTCCCTCTTTGTCTCTTGATGAATGTCTTAAAATCTGAATGAACTTTGCCTAGGAATGGGAGGATCATTTGGTTTCTGCTCAGTCTGAGGATTTGCAGCAGAGAGATGTATTTGAAGTACACTGAGCTTGCTTCAGCCTTCTGAGTAAGCCAGCCAACATCACAGAGTAAACATTTTATCAGCTCCTTTCGAATGCTGTGGGCATGTGAACTGTTGGGCTTCAGGCACAGGAGTAATTAATGCCAGCAACCCAAGCTGAGGCAGTGCTCAAATCTCCTGAGAGATGCTTTGATGGCATTCCCCATGTCTGCAGGTTGGTGAGCTGCTGAGAGCTGGTGAGAAATGCTCTCCAGCAGTAAGTGTAGCACTGAAGCCCCAAGAGCTGCAGTCCCTACTAATCACATTCACAAACTTTGCAACTTTTTTCTGTTTGAGAAATATTTTCCCAAAAACTCTCCTGATGAAGTAAGTAAATAAAAATACAGCTCCTGAGGGGTGTGATGAAACATGCAGACTGCCATTGTCTGATCTGAACCCTGAAAAGCAGATGATCATTTCAGAATATCATATTTTGTGAAACTTTGTCTAGTGAGTGTTGAGATTGTGTTCTTGTTATCATCACTGCAAATCTCCATAGAGGAGTTTTAGCACTTTGGAAGATTTTTTTTGTTGATATCTTTTGATGAAGAGAGGGCAGTCTGGTAAGAACACATTGAGAAATGGAGATAAAGACCACTACTTGGAATAAAATGGATCCCCCCCTTTCTGAGAGAATTAGTAAAGGGGACAGGTAATTTGAGGGTAAATTGATGCTTCTGTAAAGACCGAGGTAAAAAGCAAGTGATGTTTTTCAGTAATTCATTTCTATTTCATTGATTTTATCCAATTTGAATATTTCTGTGGTCATAATACAAACACACAAGTGAAGTGAGATGGTTTAAAGCTTAGGCAAGATGGTGCTGATTTCCAGCTACACTGACCCACACAGCCTTGCAAACACTGCCTCAAAAAGGCAATAGCAGCACAAAAGGAGAGAATTTTGTGTGTTCTGCAAGCAAAGTCTGTGCTAATTTCTGTCTAATATGGAAAACAGGGTGGCACACTGCCCTCGTCAAAAATTAGTTAGAGATACTGAGGAGTTTGTATTTCAGGTGTTTATTGTTTATTTCCAGCTGTCTTCCCTAAATTAGCTTCATATACAGTATTTTCAACATCTTTATTACTGGTGGGACAGTTTTCTTGGGAAAGAAAGAATACATTCAGTAAAAAAAAAAATTAAGAATCCAGTATTTTAAATGCATATGCCTGTACTATGAAAATATTTAACATCTGCCTGAAAGATATCATTTTACCAGAGCATATAGTGACAAGGAGGAATGGTTTAAAACTGAGAGTAGGTTTAGATTATATGTTAGAAGGAAAGTCTTTACTGTGAGGGTGGTAAGGCACTGGAACTGGTTGTCCAGAAAAATTGTGTATGCCCCATTCCTGGAAGTGTTCAAGGCCAGGCTAGATGGGGATTTGAGCAACCTGGGATAGTGGAAGTTGTCCCTACCCATGGCAGGGAGGCTGCAGCCAGATGGTCTATAAGGCCCCTTCCAACCCAGACCATTTTATGATTCTATAATAGTATTTTTAGCGAGGATTGCACACTCCATGCAGACAATTTCTGTGACAAAGTACTTTTGAAGTATTTGTCCTAGTGTAGCTTTTTTACATTCACAGCTCATTTCTTTTTGTCATGTAGTCATTTATTGCAGGTAGCTGGTTCCAGCTTCAGTGTTTCCTCTTGAAGGACAGTAGTATTGTGAAACACCTCCTCTTCTCCCCCTTCTGTCATTCATCCATCTTTGTATTGGATTTACTGTGCACAAAAGAACAATATTTGGAAAGTGTTTAAAAAAGATTGTTGTGAGAGGGCACAATATAGGTATTGTGCCCACACAAATTTGAGTTTAGGGGTTTTTTTAATCCCCTAATGAAGTAAAAATACCCACTAGAATGGATAATAAAAATAGTTATTTACAAAAAACCTACTTAATTCCCTGTATTCGCTTTATATAATTGATTTGTGCTGAGGAGGTTTTTTAGTTGACTAGTCAAATTGATTGACTATGGTTGATTTTGATACCTGCTGTGTTTACTTGCCAGACTTCATGTTAAAAAGGAGTGTCTTCTAATCAATGCAAATATGAGAAAATGCACAATGTTGTTTGCACTCATGGTAGTTATTTAGGCATGAGAGTCAGCTGCCTGTGCTCATGGTCTGACTGCACAGGTGGGCACTTGCAGTCAGTGAGGAGAGAGACCTACAGACCTACAGCTGCTTGGCCTTGGGCACAGCTTATCACCTCAGAAGTATCTAAATTTCATAAACCCACAGGAATAATCTCTTATTTTTAGTTAACAAACTAAAGTGGGAGGTCATCCTTTTTATAGCCCATGTAATAAAGGGAGCAGAGCAGGGAGTAGCGTTTCTGTTTGCATTCACCAATAGCATGACCAAAACCAAACATTTGTGAGTTAGAATGAATATTTGCTGTGCACAACAGAAGGATCAGCTGGGACACATTTAAGAGAAGAACCAACAGAGACAAGTTAAGTAAGGAGGGTGCAGATTTATTAATTTAACATTAAGGATGGTGATGTAACTGGGGTGGTATCTTCTGTGCTGGATATCAATCTGCTTTGGAAACAGTGCAGTCCTCCTTAGCCCACTCTTAGATGGAACCGTGTCACCCTTCCCCGTCACTAGGTTGCAGAGGTTATTGAGGACACCTGGTCCACACACAAGGCATAGGATCCACCAGCAAAATCAGCAGGAGTGTGGCTGCCACTGGAATCACCAGCACTGAAACAGGGAAGAGGGAAATTCACATAAATTATACCATTTTCGGATCTGAAATTTTATACAGAAATGACATGGGAGTTTTTAATTGTTTTTACAAGAACAACGTATTTGCTTTTTTTGTTTCCCTTACCTTTAGAGAATTGGTAGTTTTGTTTTTACCTTCACCTAGGTTATAGAATAATCAGCTAAAAGAGTCCTTGGGCTGTGAATTACTCAAAGATTTCCAAGATTTTTTTATTATTATTCTATTTGCGCTTTAGTAAAAAAAAAATCTGGAGTACATAAATAGGCAGTGTTTCCACCTTGAAGGATTTCAGGAAAACAAATTGTCTTCCTTTGATTATAAAAGCAATTTATGACTTGTTTTAAGTGTCTTATTTAACTAGACACCTGAATGACGGTTGTTTAGAGGCATACTAGTGCTGTATGTATGTCACATTTGTGTATACAAAGATGATCTGTAAATAATCAGGTTTTTTTACAATTGTTTCCACTGAATATGTAGGTACTTTAAGCACTTTTCTAGTATTATTATCTGTAATGAAAATGCATAATTACTTGCTAATAAAACAGGAAGACGTGTGCATCTCTAGAGGGGATTGTATATATTTATATATTTTTCTTTTTTTTTTTGTACTCTTTGGTCTGAATAATGAGGTTAGTAAAATTTGTTTTGAGGCAGTGGGAAGTGATTGCATTAGCACAAATATTTTATTGGAGAATCATGGCTCCACATATCATGAAACACCATGGAAAGCATTAACTGATTAATTATCCCCCATAATTCTCCAACATATCTCTGTCTAAATTATAATGCTTACAGTGTCACTTCTGCTGGGGTTACATTTTGCCTGACCTTATGGCAGACATGCAGTGTAATTACTAAATAGGGGCTAATTTATATAAACAAATGCTAGTTTTTCATAGCATGAGCCCTATCATTATGTTTTATTGCTAGTGGATGGGTTATGTAGTCAGCCATTCTTCAACGGTTTGGGTAGACCATTATAGTAAATTATCTTTATACTATAAACTAAAAAAGATTAGCATTTACAAAGTGAAAGTAGCCTAACCTTTAGATACTATTTATATTTCCTCCCCTATAAATATGTGAGAGCTTCAACTATCGTACTTTAGCAAAGAAAATATATTTTACTTTGTGTGAGGGTACTTCAGGTATTTTCCATTTAGTACAGTTTGGGGGATTCTAATGCAAGCCACAGCTTGTATCAGATGTTAATAGATTTTTAAAAATATGCAGGAACTGGAGTTTTTTAAATACTGTGGTAACTGTCATGTACTGACCTTCATCTATCAAAAATTTCTGAGGTAGCTGCCATACAGTAAAAGTAATTGATTTCCATTGTTCCTTATAATCTAAATTACCCTCATAGCCCCCATTCTTAAATCAAGTGCAGGAATGTGTTATGAGGATAACAGTGAAACTACCCACCCGTTTACTTCTTGGTTTCAAATAGTACTAATAATAACATTTCCTTCTTTCTTTCCTTCCTTCTTACTCTTAGATAAGGAAAGAAAGGAGATTGATCATGTTTATAGTGACATCTGAATACCTGGAGTTTTTACTGCTGCAGACATGCAGCAGTATTGGGAATGGGTCTCTTGGCAGGCATCTAAGCTTCTTCATGCTTTTCCTGTTTAATCATTTCACATTTACTCCTCCATGCTGGAGGTCTGTCCTTGTGCTGTTCATTCTTTCAAGTTCATGTATTCAGTAAGAAACAAATAATTAATCAATTTTATCAATAATAAATATTCATTCATGCTTAGAATCTGCAATGAGAAACAGAATATTTCCAGAAGATGCCATTTGGGAGTTTGCTCTGCTTTTTTCATAGTTGGTGTGAAATGAAGTTAGGGGCTTCAGCACAGCTCCTGCTACTGTCTCACCTGAAGCAGTACTGCTGTTGCAGTCCTTGATACCCAGGCAGGAAAAGGAATGATGTTGGCAGTGCAAGTGGAAGGTAACTTGCAGCACTGGGTACATGTGCCCTGCAGCAGGATCACATCAGCCAGCAGTACAGACTATTGCATCTGATATCAACCTCCTGTGGTTGTTTACTATACATTTAGGTGGTTATTCTCAACTCTAGTGGCATTCTTCTAAGTTTGAGTTTGGTTGTTAAACATACCTGCCCAGGTATTTGATCATTCCTCCTGACCACAGCATCAGGGTATCCATGGCAGTCACACACTCACTGGACTTGGAATCCTTTGTGAATCTATTTCAGAGGAGAAAAGTGTGCACAAATTAAAAAAAAAAAAAAAAAAAAAACCAACAACAAAATGAACCCAAAACAAACAAAGAAACAAAAAAATCCCTCAAACCACCAAACAAAAAGCAATCAACTTGCTGGAAACTTGGAAGCAAATCATGCTGCTATACAGGAAGATTGGAAATTATAGTAGAACCACTTACTTGGGTAAACAGAAAGTCTCCTGAAGCACAAGAAGAAACCAGAATGGAAACCAGAACAACAAATGCAGCTTTTCATATTCCTTTAAAGGAATATGAGAAGCTGCATTTGGAGATAAAATGAGGAAGATCAAAGACCAGCGGGAGGTAACTTGGGATATAAAGGGTCACAGCAGGGGATTTTACAAGCATATGTATCCTAAAAGGAGAAGGAAGTTGAGAAAATATAAGTCCATTAATGCATGGGGAAGAAAAAATTAGTGATGGATAAAAGGGAAAAGACTGAAGAACACCTGTTGTGCCACAGTTTTATCAGGCAAATCATGCTCCTGAACTCCTGTAAATTTCAGTGTGTTTTAAGAAGGGCAAGAAGAAGCAGGCATGGGCATCAACAGGATAAGAGCTATTTGGAGAATATATATATATATGTGTGTGTCTGTATATATATATATATATATATATATACACATATATGTACATATTTGGATCTATGACACTGGATGGAATTTACACAGGGGTACTGCAAAAAAAGCTGATTGGTGCAGTTGTGAGGCATCTGTCACACTGTTGTTTTGGGAAGGTGACTAGAGAACTGAGAACTAGAGAAAGGCTAAAAATTAACCTGGTTTTGAGGAGAACAGAAACAGTCTAAGGATCACCTTTATCTCAAAACTCAGAAAAAACACGGACTATGACTTTTTAGAATCCATTTGAAAGCATATGATGGAGGAACAGTCAGCATGGATTTATCACTGGCAAATCATGTTTAGTGAGCATGATCGCCTTGTGTGATAAAGTGTTTGTCCACGTGGATGAAAGGAGAGCACTGATGGAATATACTATTCCTTTGTTGTTTTATTAGCACAGGCTGTAAATCCTGACTAAAGCAGCACACTTTTGAAAAGGATTTTGGGTTTATAGAGGACAACAATCCAAATATGAGCCAATAATGTCTTTTCCTCCTGTATATGGTAGACTGGGATACATCTGTGACTAGCAGGTGTATGGAAGATTATCTCCCTTTTCTTGGTACTGCTGTGGACATCTGAGCAACACTGTTTTCATCTTTGGGCCTACTCCATTCAATAAGAATTCTCAGAATCTGGAGAGGGAAGAGGTCACATGTTTCAGTTTGGGAAGTTCAGATTGGACATTGCACTTCACCAGGTAGGCAATGCAACGCTGGAACAGAGAGTTGGTGGAATGTCCATCCTTGGATCACTTCAAGGCTCTCCAGCAAAATCGCTGACCTTATCTGGTCTTGATAATCCTTCCATAGGCAGCAGGCTGGACTCTGATGGCTTCCCGATGGTTCTTCCAACCAACAACTCTAAGATTGATTACATGAGTGACTCCAGAGTTTCAAGTCAGGCCCCTGGAAAACTGGGAATACATAAAGTACAAGCTCTGAGACAAAATCTGGAATAGAACAAAATTCCCTTACCTCCTTTCTCATGTCAGGGCCATTATTCATCTTCCCTTGCATTGATCACGGAGCACTTGCTGACAGAGGTGAGCAGGCTAATGGAAAACAACCCCAACAAACCCTTCTACGTGAAACTGGCATTCACATCAAATAAATCCATTGTGTGTGGTGGATTCCCACACACACACAGCGAGTCCTACAGGGGTGAAAAGTGACAGCGTAGACAACATATCACAACCATTCTGTAAAAGGGGTTGAATGAAGCATGCAGAGGCTAACTTAATTTAGGTATTATGTGAGTTCTCAGTGCTTGACTTTCTAACTGTACTGTTCTGTAAAGCATGTTACGACAATGAGCTGATTAGCAATTGCAAGTATGTTACTTTCAAATGTCAGCCAAACAGCTCAAGAAAGATTTGTACTTGAAAATCTTTTTTCAATTATGGTCACATAGGCTAATGAGTGTTAATTTGGGTTCTCTTAATAGATAAGAAAATAAGTGGTATTTTGATGGTACTTTAAATTTATATGTACAGTTACAATATTGGACATTTTTAATTAATGTTAATTTAAATAGACACTTTCAGAATTGCAGTTGCAAGCTGGTTTTCATATTCTTTACATCAAGATGAAACTGCAGAGAAAAAGTATTGACCATTACATTCACAGTGTCTTGCCATTTGTTAGTATCTAAATTCTTCAAGTTAAATCCCCTTGAAATTGCAACCAAACTTGAAAGCTCTATGCAAAATATTAATACTACAATTTTTGAAGAACTGGACATAGAGGAAACACAGTAGATTTTTTTTTTTTTGTTAATCACTTTACCTAACTAATACAACTGTGGGACATTTAGGTCTTATTTTTCAATGTCATTGATACTTCCATATTTTTCTGGAGTTCTGTGAATTTGTATACTGAAGTATTTCCAGAATTCTCTGTTGTTTGTTCAGGGTAACTCCATCATTGGTCTAAATAAATAAAGATGGTTGCACTTAATCTTTAAGGTAAACTTTGAGAGTTTATGCTTGTTACTGCTGTTATTTTTGGTGTTATAGTAGTGATCAACTTCTCAGGCATTGCTATTTTTTTTGGCTTTCATGTTTTGTTCAGTTAACAGGGCAGATTTGTAAATCAAGTTTACAGCCTAGCAGACTGCCTGAATCTTCTGAGGCAGGTTATAGTGCCAGTTTTCAAGTGGACTTTGGGTTATAAATGTGTAAATTGAAGACCTAGGTGATATAATTTTTATTTGGGGAGAGAGGGTAGGAGGCGTATTGATAGTCATGACATGACTCCTAAGAGGCTATAACGGATAGCAAAGACAGGTGTATGAGGTTTTGCTGCCTGAATTAGGAATGTTTAACAGCTCAGTTTAATTAGGCATGTTTTGAGAAAATATTTCATGGTGTGGATTGAATTTCAGGCATTCACCAAAATCATGTGAGTGGCTTTGGCTGCAGCCATCTCAGCAGCACCACTGGTCACAGCAGTACCACCAGCTCACGTGGTATTTGGAGAAGCCCAGCACACCCCCAAAAATGTGGGAAAACACTGAATTTGTGTTTTCTATCTGCCAGGGTGCTGCTTTCCATGGAGATTCTCAGGAGAACAGATGACATGGATGACAGTGGTGTTGTGTGGCTTAATACCATGATGCTGAAGGCAACATTTTAGGTAAAATGGTGAGGCAAGAGTGAAGATATATTTGGTGAGAATCAGGCAGATTAAGCAGATAAAATTGAAGCTGGATATGGATTACTTCTTGTCTGTTGTAACCAAGAGTTTTATCATAGGGACTTCACTGCACTGTGGAATAGCATCAAGCAAAGAACTGCAGAATAGTTGTTTCTCAGTAATTCTTCCAGCGAATGCTCTCAGGGTAGACCCTGTGTCACCAGAGGAAGTTAGTGCAGGATAAATACTGCACATGAAATACAGATAACTTTTCCAAAGCCTCCTCCAGTAGAAGAGTTAGTGCAGTGTCTGAATGTCCCTGAAATGTTCAGTGGCACCCATTGGTGCCTGGGGGTGTTTCTGGAGCACATGTGCAATTCTTCCCTTCCTCTAAGCCCTGGTGTGGTTTTATATGACCAAGAAGTTCCTAGAGCTGTGATCAGAGACACACTTACCAGCTGCCAGAGCCCAAGGATACAGGGAGTGGTGCTTGTGCCCAGCAAAGCACAATCACTGTCTGATTGTGATTGCAGTAGGAAAGAGAGGGTGAGCCCCAGCTGAGGCCCCTCCAATACCTCTGCCTCACATGGTGGATAAGGAATTGGCTGGATGGATGCACACAGAGAGTTGTGGTCAATAGCTCTATCTTTAGGGGGAGACTGGTGATGAGTGGTGCCCCTCAAGGCTCTATCTTGAGGCCGGTGCTCTTCACTGGCAGTGATCAAGTGCACCTTCAGTGAATTTGCAGGTGACACGAAGCTGAGCAGTGCAGGAGACACAAGAGAAGGAAGGGGTCTCATTCAGGGGGACGCGGACAATCTTGAGAAGTGGGCCCATGAGAACCTCATGAAGCTCAACAAGTCAAACTGCAAGGTGCCACACCTGGGTCAGGGCAATCACAGAGGTTGGGAGAGCCACTGAGAGCAGCCCTGCCAAGAAGCACTTGGGAGTTCTGGTGGATGAAAGGCTGGACATGAGCCAAGAGCGTGTGCTTACACCTCAGTGATGTCCTGGGCTGCATCAAAAGCAGCGTAGCCAGGTCGAGGGAGGTGGCTCTCCAGCACTACTCTACTCTCCTGAGAGAGCAGCTGGAGTGCTGCATCCAGCTCTGGGGCCCCCAAAATCAGAAGGTCATGGACCTGTTGGAGCAAGTCCAGAGGAGGGACATGGAGACAATCTGCTCTGGGCAGAAAGATAACTCAAGAACAAGGAACTGGAACATTGCAATACTCAATTTATACACATACTATCTTGATGGAGTGTCATTTTACCAGAGCCACCTGCTAAAAACGGAAGAAAAAATGCTCTCATATTTGGTACTGACATATTTATTTCAGCAAGGTTTTGGCAATGGAAATCTCCTCTGAGCTGGGAAATAAGTACTAAGCTTCCTAAAGTTCTATTAAATAATTTGCAGTCTTTATACCTAATACAGGAAATTTTACTGTAATTCAGGGAATTGTGTTTGCAGTGTTTCAGAGGAAGCTATGTTTTCGAGTAACTGACAATTAACTGAGAATGGTAAAATAATAATTACAAAATTAGAATGAGTGTTTATTCATAAAAGAACAGGCACCTTTATAAGCTGTAATTATCTTTTTGCTAATTTGGTCTGACTGGCAAACGAAGCATACAGAGGATGATTCTTTTCCCGTGCATAGCTCCACTGCAGTGAGAGCACTGTTAGAGGTGAGGTTTGTTGTAAAAGCAGGTCCCATGGCAGCAGGTACTGATGGTGCTGAGTATCTCTTGCTCAGGGAATTCTTATTGACAACTGAAAAGTAAAAACAACTGCAGAAATTCCTCAGCGTAGGAATAATTAACTAGTGACTGAGGCTGAAGTTTGTCACAGCACCAGTAACTTCGTACTTGAAACCAACTCTCAACTTTTTCTGGTTATTCAGTTTGCATAAATTTTTCCCCCACTGTTTTTTTTTATTGTTTGTGAATTGTGGGTTTCTAGAACACAATGCATTCTGTCTCTTGGCCCAAGAAACATGTATCTCTGTACATGTCCTCTTATTTAAGGTGAAACTTAATGGAAATAAGATGAACAAAGGTGCATCATGAGAGAAAGGAGACAATGATTCTGCAGAAAACTTTACTCAATCAGATACATACAGCTCCTGCAAACTATATTTTGGGGAAGAGGAAGGGTGAGGGTGAGGTGTCCTCTTCTTTCATGGCATACAAATGTTTTGGTGCAATTTATAGGAAGAGTCAGGATGAGACAAATACAGTAATGTGTTAAATGCATGTCTTTGCAGATGGGAGGGGGAAACATCTGAAGCATAATAGTGTATTTCATGGCCAAGCAAATAACAAAGTAGAGAGTCTGATACACATGCAGGAGTTTTGCAAGCATTTTAAGGCACCAATGCAAAGTTTGAATTTGGCATTTAGTTCAACAGGAATGAGCAAATTGATTCAAAAGGTATCTGTTAAAATGAAAAGGGAAGAATTTAATCTCTGACAATAAGTAATATCTGCCTCCTGAGCAGTTCCTGTGACATACAAGAGAGCCAGGCATCAAAGCAGGGCAGTGTAGGGTCTTGTAAGAAGCTGGTTCTGGCAGTAGAGCCAGGTTGTCAGATGCCATCCCTGGGGTATCAGCCAAAGGGGTGCAGAGCATTGACAGTAACACTCATAGGAGAGTTTGTTCATTGTTCTGTATGGCATGGACTAAGTGGGGGTAAGTAGAGTTGTGGTAGAGTGATCCCTTTCTTTTTTACAGGTTGGCCCTGAGATTGGCTCAGGTGGTCAGGTGCTAAGCAGCAGTGATGCACAGGGCCTCATTAGGCTGAAGGGCACCCTAGAGGGTCAGTTCTTTCACCATCCCTCAGTGTGCACATAAAGCTGTTTGGAGATGGGATGATGTGACATAATTTGAGGTAGGATGCACACTGGCAATTTTAGGTGAACTGTCATAAAAACAGGACACAAACATACATATTTATTTCTTATGCTGAAGGCACATTTGGACAAAGCATAAGAATTGTAATTTATTATGCATCCCATTATTTGTTTTTAACAATTAGGCAATTTATGATAATGAGATTTTTTTAACAGGTATTTAGCTCAAAAATTCATAGCAATCTGAGATGCTATTACTGGGAAACAGCATAGATACCTTGATGTCTTTAATGGAGTTAAAGCATAAAGAAAAGAAAATTGAGGGTTGAGATTGTTCTAGAAATAAGAAGATGCAATTTCACAGGAACAGTATCATTTAATTATGCGACTAGAAAGAAATAACATGAGCAAATGATAAACTAATTTTGAGATGCCTTACTGAAAATTTGGAAGAAGGAGCTGGTAACAGAGCGTCTATGACAGGATTATGACAGTAAAAGAACTTACATACTGCAAACTAGTTTAGACAAAGAACAGGGAGAAATGGCAAATAAGCAGCATTTCTAAAGATTTTTAGTTTGGTAGGGAAGAAAGATGCCTCTCAGATTTGGAGAGACTTCAGCCAGAGAAATGTCCGTAGCAGTCAGTTCACTGAGAGCATGGGCAATCACACAGATGAAAAGAATGTCTTCTACTTTGCTGTGCTCTAACTTAATTTGTTTCAGAGCAGCATTTCATACTTCTGATACTCTAGTAAGTGTTCTGCTTTGTGACTTCTTATCCTCTGTATTAAAATTTCTAAGTAGCTGATCAAAAAGAGATGAAGCTTAAAATCTAATGAACTGATTGGTGTTGTAAATTAATTGTGCTCATCTCATTAGTCAACAACCAAAGCTGATTTACCCTCCTTTCTTCTCAAGGCACTGCACTGATAATGGCTTTTCAAGACTGCAAAATAGATGCAGGAAGGCACTTGAAACTCAGATGTGACAGGGAGATTGCTTTGTAGGTTAAGGGAATCATCTTACTTGAGCAATCACCATCCTATTTGTTTGTTCCTCCAGTTTGATAGGATTGCATATTGCTTGTGGTTTTTTCTGGAACCTAATCTTTATTCATAGGATTTTTAGAGTGGTAACTTTGTTAAATATACCTATTTACATTCTTTCTGGTCTTATTTTTGCAATTATCTTTTCCACTGAGTTCTAAAACCAAAGCAAGAGAGCAGTATAACTTTCCAATACTTCGATTTATAAGACCTGAGAAGAACTGCCTTCCTGATAATGCTTTTAAATGTTTCAAACCTAAGGGCAGAGGCAAACAGACTTACTGAGCTTAAGTGTCTACCAAAGTATATAAAAAGAATATGCAATATGTTGTAATACCTCATCCAAAACTTTTAGGTTTGGTTTAGTAACAAGTGTCAACTTAAAAATCAGCATACCCAATGGAAAAGTGAAAAATCAGAGCATAAAAAGTATAATCTTATGTCAAAATGGAATCGAAAATTCATCTCTAATGCCATTATTTATTTTCATATTTATACAACTAGAAAGTCACATCTGAACTGTCATCTAGCCCAAGTAGAATACTTATTTTAACAGATTGAGAAACCAAAATGACAGTGTCATGGTATCCCATCCCAGGGTTTAAAGTAGTTTTTCCTCATACAGATGCTCTCCTGAGTTGCTATGTCTGAAATAAGCTCTATTTATTTTTCTGGGTTTTTTAAAATATTTTTTCAAGATGTGGCTTTCGTGTTTGCCTAGAAATGCATTCACATCCTTTATCATCAAACTAGGAGAACTCATTTCAGCTTCCCATCCTTTCAAAATGTCTATTTATTTGGAAATGTAAAATTACTGGGTTTATACCTAAATCACAGATTTATCTTCTTGCATCACGTTGTAGGAGTTTGACAGTTGTGGCACTTAGCTTTTTACTACCTTTGTTTGGTTGCTCTTAAACTGAATTTGTATGGCCAGTGGGTCTATGTGTCAAATGGACTGTTTTCCATATAACAGGCATTCACTAGATATTTAAATGGGCTGTTTTTTCTGACACACTGACTTCTTACTGTTCCATTTGTGTGTATGAGCCACAAAGGAGACCAAGACAGGGACCTACAATTTACACATTAAAGCACTTTTTTCTTCCATAGTTGTCAGTTAAGAGAATTTAGGGGGACAGCAGGACTCACTGGAATGCACGACACTCAAATGACTGAGAAAGTTTTAATACAGAGATATTGGGCTTCAAATCACTTACTTTTTTGCTTCTGTGAGGTAGTGCAATGACATTCTTTGCACAAAGACTTCTGAGTGTGCTGGAGACCCATTTCTAAGTGCCTTACTATGATGGAGCAGAGGATGGCTCCAGAGGGTTCCAAATCTCGGGTACTGAGTTCATTATTACTTCATAGAAGGGAGAAAGGATGCACAAATTAGTCCTTTTAGACCTCAAGATATTTAACAAATAAACTTTAAGAAAGTGTAACCTAAAGTCTGTTTTTCGTAAGTTTTGGCCTTAGATTTTGGAGGTTTTTTTCTGATTACAGAAATTATACTTGTGAAACTTTTTCATAGATTTTGTTGTTGTTGTTTAGAAGTTTCATTGAATAAGAAAACTGTCTTGCTAGAAAAAGCATCATGCTTATATGTGATGGTCTGGTCCTTTTCTATTACTATAGTCAAATATGTCTTCTGTAGGTAGAACATGCCCACTAGTACTGACCAATTCCAGGTAAAACCTGGCAGCAGGCCAGGAATGTATTTTGGCCCCGTGTTGGATTCTGAAGTTCCCCTTTTATCATGACCAACTCAGGCATTGAAATATTTTTCAATATTGCATAGAAAAGGGGCTTGCATGAATTTCTGAAAAGCACAAGAGCTACACTGGGATTAAGTCATGGGGAAAGAGCTGTCAAAACTAAGACCTTTTTTTTTTTCATTTGTTAGTACTAGTTGTTCTTAAGATAAAAAAAAGGTCAAATACATCAAAGGATGGCAAGAAATTTCACACACTATGAGAGGTCGGCTAAATTCCTTTTCCAAGTTTCAGGTATGAATGAAACTCCTTTCCTCAGCTGTTGTGTATGTTACAATTTTGACTGAAGGAGAGTGATTTTTCTTTGCAGCTAAAATTGTATTAGAGAAATAACATTCAAACAATTGTATAAAGAGGTCTCAGCAGTTTAAGGCGTGCTGGTACGCTCAGAATAATATTTTAGACACAGTAAATTACTGCCTTCTACAGATAGCATATTTCTTTGATGCTTACTGCAAGCTCTAAAGCATTTTGTCTGCTTCTTTTCAATTGTTCTTAAGAATGCAGTCGTAATACCAAGTTTTTCCTGGGACTACAGCCTACAAAAAATAAAAGAGGGGACATTTTTATTTTGCAGAAGTATTTTTGCTAGGGCAGCTCATGCAAGTCAAAGGCTTTCCCACAGTCCTAAAGAGCACAAACAGAGGCTTCATCTTTTAGTGCAGAAGTAAAGTAGACATAGAAATTATGTACAAATAATCTGAATTACAATACTTTAGAGATTGCTTGAATGGTTGATGTAGAGAAAGAGCATCAAAACAGACCGATATATAAGGATTTGAAGAAAATAACCTAAAAACAATAGGTAGAATGAGGTTAATTGAAAACCATTTATGTCTGATCAGTTTTGGTCTGAATAAGATAACAAGCTGAACAGAAAAATGAAAATGGACTACTTTCCAATGCTGAAGCATCTGACACAGTAGTTTTGAGTTTTCACAGTAATCACAACAGGTAGCCAGGGAAGAAATGTGGAATGGGACCAGTAGTAGTTCCTCAGGGCATGCTCCCACTGGCCACAGGGGTGTTTCACTGAGTGCTGGTGGCGGGGAGTGATGCCTGCACTTGGCAGCCTCAGTGCCATCCTTCTCCACAAATTTGTCCTGTTGCTCTTCAGTCCATGCCAGGAGTAAGAGCTGCAGAGTCCTCTGGACAGTGATTCTGTAGGCAGAGGTGCCTGAGCTGATGCTGGTATTTAATGCTGGATCATCAAAAGCTGATGCTGTTGCATTTGCATTCTTGCAGTCTTCAACACATCTAGATCTCCATTTAGCAACATGACAATTGTAAATGGAGAAAAGTGTCTTGACACTGACATGTTTAAACCATTCCTATTTTGCCCTTCAGAGTCTGTACCACAGCAGGTCTTCCCAAGGGCAGTAAGTGACTCAATATTTCAGCTCTTTCTGAATGAACAGGTAGTGTATTAAAAGCTGTATAAACAGATGAGCATTAATGAGTGCAGCGATTTTTATGAAACCAAATACTACATGTCAGAGAAATCAAATATCAAAACAGAAATTTGATGCAGATAGGATTTTTTTATACCATAATTTAAAAGATTCCCTCAATACACTATGTCTAATTCTGTGTATTGTAGTTAAATAGAATTGCACACCAAATGAAAATACAGCAAAAGAGGAGAGGGGTAATTAGAATTTTTTTTTTCTTCCAGATGAAGCTAGGGTTGATTATAGCATGAAATCTTACCAAAATTGTTGCTGCCAGAAAATTTGGGGTAGTTTTGGGTTTGTTTTACAGAGACAGTTTCTTTTAAGATGTTTATTGCAGTTCATGTGCTGTCCCATTGTGTATCTTTCAAAACTATCAAAATAGCAAAAAATGATGTTAGGAGTCAACTGCTTCACAAATCCCACAGAGCATTCTTTAAAAACAATGCATTTAGCCTCAGGATTGGACATGCAGAAGCACAGCAGTAAAAGGCACCTGTTGAGTGCTTGACTTGGTAGGCTAATTGCTCTGATGCTTTGAAAACAACAGGCACCACTGAATAACCAAAGCTAAATAACATTGTCATAGCATTTGATAGAAAGGTTAATAACCAAGACTGTATCCACATTAGACTTGTCAGATGTTTGTCTAATTGCAAAGTATTCTTTTAAAGTGAAAGCGATACCTAAGAGAGAAAGATCTCAGGCCAAGCTCCTTTTTCATATAGAATGGTCTTCTTTAACAAAGTTGAGCTATTCTAATTAATACAAGACAAGTTTTCCCGGAAACTTATGTTAAACTTAATCCACATTCAGGATTGCTAAGTTCTGGAAGCCAGCTTATAGAGAAAGCTATAAGTGGTGCTAAGAATACTTACGAAGAAGAAATATTGCTGATTTTGGTGATACAGCACTGAACTGTCATTCAGATCAGGAAAAGTTAAAGGGAAATCTGTGGCAGTGACTAAAAAATCTATTTTAATTTATTTTTACTTCCAAACTATAAGCTGATTTTATAGTCACTGAAAACCTAGCACTTAGAAACTCTAATAATGAAGAATGAACCATCTTGTGTTTTCTAAGGTTTTGTCTCACTGCTTTGTTGAAATTTCTATTTTGTCTGAGAAATAGCTAGTCTTATTAGCTAGTTTTGTTTCCAATAAGAGATGATTTTAAAAAGTCTTACTGTACAAATGATAAAAAATCAGAATTTGTCTAAAAGTTACAGTAGTAACCAGAACTACTACAGCTAACCTATCTATTCCGTGTCCAAAGGCTGCACTGAGTACTCACAGATAAGCCAATGTGACTCAAGGTCTACTTCACTATAAAAAGCCCCCCAAATTGTATGGTTGCACAGGGTCTGCTGATGACACTGGGCACACTTGATGGATACATGCGTGGTGTTAATTGCTTCATTTTGCTGTCTGTGTCACTATATTAAACACTTGCAGCAAAGAGCCTGAATGCTGACAGAAACAGCTGGGAGTGTACAGAAAAAGCAATAGCTCTTAGGGGATCATGTGTTACATGGCAGGCCAGCTCAGAGGATCATCACCACAGCACCCTCTGACGGGCCTGGGGATGCCAGCTTGCCCCTGAGACAAGGCTTGGTCCCCGAAGGAGAAATGCTCAGTCAATCAGACAGAGTAGAAACAGGCAGCATATAAAAGAGCAGATCTAGAGAAGGCCAGTTTCAGGGTGGGGTTTTGTTTGTTTGGGTTTGTAATTTAAAGAAAATTATTTTGTGTGCCAGTTGTAACTCAGTTACTCAGTATTCTGAGGGCTTTTCCCTTCCTAGGTATCCTCAGGCAAACGTAATCGCAGTTGCTGTAATATTAATGGGGTTGGTGTAGCTCTTGATTTTTGTAAACCTTTCCCCCTTGCTGTGAAAAATCTTTTATTGGTGGCTTTTGTAACACATAGAAAGATGAAAAAGATTGAGGCTTTTATGATTAGTCCCTCTTACACAAAACTTCTTGAAATAATTATATACTTGGAAAGCCCCTGAAGTTTCATGCCAAAGATAACTTGTGCTTTCCAGCTAATTTAGGATATTATCCTTCCCGTTTCTGTCCTCTCTTATTCAGTCCATGACAAAAATATTATATATACTAGATATTAAACATACTTTCTCTTTTTATCATGGGGCTTTGAGGAATACCTGTCTCAATTTCACCATTGCTAAATGCAGATTATTTGTTTTCAACTATTATCTGGCATGACTTCAATGAGATCTGCAATCTGAAGAGTCGTAACTGCTACAGGGAAGGTCCTACTACTTGGCAAGACCTGAGCATGCTTAGGGAAGGCAGGTGCAGATGTTTTAATTCTGTCTTTGAGACAGATAAAACTGCCAGTGGGAGTAGTTTCAACAGCTTGCTAAATATTCCCGTATCCAGAGTTCATGTCTCAGCACACTGGCTTGCCTTCTGAATGATCTTTCTGTAGAAATCTATGTCTTGCCCATGTATAAGGCAGATTATTTTAGTTAGCCTAGAATCATAAGGACGTTGCTCTGAACCTCCCACAGTTTGTATGAATGTATGGAAAATGACCCTAAAGCAGAAAGAAATTGCTTGGCACCACCCATCTTCCCCTTCCTCAAAGCCTGACAATGGCATTGAATAACTAACGCCAGTGCCAGGGTTGACAGGAGTCAGGTGTGTTCTGGACAGTGCACTCCTTTATACCACACCCTTCATATCCCAAGAGCCTTGCATTGACATGCCTTAGGTATGGAGGATCATGCCTCCTGATAGTTTTCAGGTAATGATATGATAGTTGGCACATTTTCCCATGAAGCTGAAGCTGGATTATTGTAGTTCTCTTCCCATTCTGGGTAATTAGCAAAGTCAATTTGCCATTTGTTCAGAAAATCAGTTTGATGAACCATGGGTCTGAGCTCTTGCTCCATCTGTCCTTAGTCTTCCTCTCATGAGAAAAAGCTACTTACATTAGCTGGGGTTTAGAGGTCTAACTGGAACCTTCTGACTAAACTGAGACTTATTCTTCAGCCCTCTGTATTCTTGGTATTCCTCCATGACTGGATTCTATTTGAAATTCATTTTACTGGTTTATGGCAGGCTGAAGGACTCCTTGTCCTGTTAGATTCAAAATGACAGCCTATGGCTCACATACACCATGAGTACAGTTTACACTAAGAATCAAAGTATACAGGGTGGGCTGCATTTATAATGGAGAAATATTTTTTTCCCTGAAAACTTGTGTATTGTATCTCCACATCCAGAAAACATGGTTTCACCTGTTTGAAAAATCACGCTGGAAAAATATTCACTGACTTAGTGAGACATCTTACCAACAGGCGATACTACTAATGTTCCAATTTAGCATCTGCACAGTGACCTGTAAATTCACAAATGACAAATTCATGTCTTATTCCCTGTCACACTGACAGCTACAGCATGTCCAAGTTAAATGACAGCGTGTTTTCTTTGACCGGTCATTAAATCTGAAACTTGTTTCTCTTTTGCAGAACTACATAGCCTGAACATGGTGGTATTAGAGACCCTCTGTGAATGATCTCAGTTAAGAGTGATTACTGCAGTAGAGGTGATATGACACTAACTAGATATTGGGGTGTATTTCTTTTTAAATAATCAACTGATTATTTCTGCCAAAATGCTGAGGCAAGGTTGGGATTTGTGTTGTTTTTTAGCTGTTTCCTATGTAAATAAATGTACCATAACTCAGTGAAGGCTGTAGTAGCTATGAGTCAGTGCAGAAAGTAAACAGTGACTTTTGTAAGAAAAGGAAAGGCAGTCATGGGAATTCAGAATATTCATCTCTTGATTAAAGGAGCAACTGGAGCATAATGGGGAAGGATGATAAACAGAAGAACCCGACTCGACATCTCCTCCATACAGAGCCGGGAAATGCATTGTCTGTGCAAGATGTGCCCCTGGTGTGTCTGTATTGCTTTGTGCAAAGGCCTCATATTCTCTGTTTGCTGGAAATGAATGAGGCAGATAGTTCACAGCTCAGGGACTATAAGGTTGTCTACATTGCTGTCTTGGTGAGGAGAAGTTTCTGGTGAACTTGGAGAGGAGCTGAGAGGCTGACAGTCTCTGCAGGCTCTGGACAGTCAAGGTGACTTGCAGTTGGCTGTGATAGAGAGAAGGAAAAATCACCTCAATTAGAAGATCAGGGAGACTATATCTCTGTTTCTGGTGGTGTCTAAATCAGTCTTTTTTGAAAGCTTGCACTCAGTATGTAAAGAAGCCTTATTATTCTAGTTACACATTATTCTAGTACAGACTCGAAGATATATCTCTGTTTAAACGGATTCAGGAATATTTCCGCTTTTTTTTTTTCCTAGTGGTGTAAAGAAAGGTGCAAAGCCATGCTGAGAACTCTTCCTCAGCATCCTCCTGTTATAATTTCTGCGGTTGCTCTTCTAGGGCTGGATACAACTTTCTTCATCATAGAGTCATAGGATCATAAAACAGTTAAGGTTGGAATGCATCTTAAAGACTATGGAATTCTAACACCTTACCATGAACAGTAATATCTTACACTAGACCAGATTGCTCAAAGCCCCATCCAGCCTGCTCTTGAACACTAGCAGGGAACGGAACATCCACAACTTCTTTGGGTAACCTGCACCAGGGCCTCAGTGCCCTCTCTCCATCTATATTTATCTACCTACTGCTGTCTTTATCTGCCTAGAGGGTAAGAGAATGAAGTTTCAGAAAGAAGTCAAATAATCCCTCTTGTCCTCACTCTAAACCCCACAATGAGCTTTTCCAGTCCATGATTCTGCTTTTCCTACATGGCGCTGCCCTTTCAGAATATCAGTAGAGCTCTTGCCTTTAAAAGAGCGTGGTCTACTCTACTTTAGGTGGAGTCTCCAGACCTGCAAATATAGGGCACAGATACTTGTTTGGGGAAAACCATACTCTATATTTCTACCTTCTTATTTCTGCCACACAAAGGTAAGTCAGAAGTTTCCATCACTTCTAAGGGAGAGAGTTTTTCAATTGATGTTATCCAGACCCTACTTCCTAGAAGAAAGTTTCCCCATGAATTGGAGGAAAACCCCTCACCTGCTGATCTTATAGCAGCAGAGAGAGAAAGGAAGGAGGCATTGGAGTTCAGGGACCAGAGGAATCAGACAACACACACTTGCAAGCTGTTATGAAGGGCAGGCTTCTGATGTGTAATGTGGCCAAAAATGAGGGGTTTCAAGGAGAGTGAATTTGTTTGCTAGAGAGATGGAAGAATTCATTCCAGTGCTCCAGGGCTATATGTTTTCTGTCAAGCTGTCTGCTGAGGTGAAGGGAACAGTATTGAAATAATTGGGCCAGTTTGTGTGTGGGAGAGCAGCACTAATTAGGGCTGTGTGGGGATGCAAGTATAGATGGCAAATCATATATGTTTAGGGGGCAGTCAGTTAGGAACTTGAATTGGAACTGGGGGATTGTCCAGTTATAAGACTCTTTGTGGCTTTGGGGAAATGAAAATGCTTTTTTCAGGTTTTTTTGGATAATAAGGAAGCAGAGCAGGATGAAGTAGATAGAGCAGAAAAAGATTGAAAGGAAACCTAGCCCTAAATCCTCTCATCTTCCATCTGAAATTCTTTCCTCCTTCCCAGGATTCCTGTGCTTTTTCCACCTTTAGTGCAAAGGTTATTGAAAATGGCATAAAAGATAGAAAGTGCCTTGCCTTCTTCCCAAATTCAAGGGCCAATGTCCTCCCTTCCATTTTCACACATTAGTATTAAATACATAGGTCTGGTGTGTGTGCTTTTAATGTTCTTTCTTTGTGTAGACTTTACTAGTCGGGAGGGAAGAGCTGCAGACGAGCCACATCAGCAAAGGGTTATCTTCCCCTACTGAAGGAGACTCTGAAAAGTTTTACCCCATTCTTGAGATTGCTAATTCACCCATTTCCAAATCAAACCTGCTATGCATATTTGCATGCAGTTTTTCTCTGGGAGACTTGATGTTAGCAAATATAGATTCTGTTTGTAAATGCTCATTCATACATATTTGTTTCTTTGTGTATCAGTACTTTGAACTTTATGACACAATATGTTACGCAGTGAATTTTGTTTTAATTGGATTTGTATAAATATATTCAGAAAGCCATGTGGCCCCATCTAAGGAACACAAGAATTACAATGTTATTATAATAATCTAAAGCCTTAAGTTTTGAAATGTAAAATAAACTACGTAAAGAGAAGACTGAGGCATTAACCTTCTCTCAAAATGAAAGAGAAAAGGAAACACTCATGTAAAATGAGAAGCAAACAACAGCAGGTGTTTCATATTATGCTCTGATAATATCTTTCTCTCAGGTTAAGAACCCTAACTCCTGGGCTCTTCAATTCCTAGGAGATGTATTTGTCAAAACCTCTAGACTTTTGAAATCCTGATTTATATGTACATATGCATATTTTTAAAAGAAGGGAGGGAGGGAAGGAAGGACGGAAATTATCAGCCCTTCTCCAAATTTAGTGGGCCATGAGTCTCCCCATGCAGGTGGGCGCATGCTGCTTGGCCACTCAGCCCCATCCTGTGGAGGACCTGATGTCTTCCATTTGTTCCCCTCTGCGTTACATTTCCTGAGCTCATTCGCAGCTGTCTCCATTATTCACACTTCTGAGCTGATGAGAGGAAGAAGGATAACGTGTGTTCTATCTGTATGTGAACTGTGAGAAGGTTTCAGGTGGGGCAGTAAGCTGTGTGGATAGTGACCCTTGCTGTTGCCTTGCAGGAATGTCAGCTCTGCTGGAGAGGAGGCCCGCAGAAGAATGAGGGAGTGTGATGGCCTGACAGATGCATTGCTGTACGTGATCCAGTCTGCTCTGGGGAGCAGTGAAATTGATAGTAAGGTTTGTCGTCTTTGTCTTTTCAGCAGCAAATACAGGTATTCAGGGTACATGGGGACTATAAAGAGACCAGTTTTTCATGATATTCCTTTTTCAATGCGTAGTGAGGAATGTCTTAGCAAAGCATAATTTAGCCCATCTCTTCCTTTTTTTTTTTTTTCTGCTGAGCTGTTTATTTTCATGTGCTAAGCATTGTATTTGTACCGGTGTAGGGTGCACTGGTAAGCATGTCATCCTCTCTGTTGAATTATTGAAGTAGAAAGTATGATACTGGTTTAAGAGAAAATATATCATATTCTGTGTAAAGTTCCTTACATTGCTCTGCCAGTTTTACCTTAAAATTGATTTTTAGTACCCAGTATGAGAGCTAATGAGAGTGAGGTAGGCTTACAAGGCAAACAAGCAAAAAAGAATTGGACAATTAATAGGCAGTTTTGCAGTAAAACCAACATTATTTCTTCTTTGAAGAGGATCAATGAATGCTTTCAATAACAACTGTGTTAAGATGCCTCATTATGTCAACTTTACTTCTCTTAAAATGCTAGGATATGAACAAGCTTCTCCAGAGGTGAAAGACACTCCCTAATTAAAAAGACTCCAAGCATTTACAAATTGAAGATTTGTAATGCATTAAAGTATTCCAGAGAAGAAGAAAAAGGCCAGTTTCTTTTGCTTTCGGTAAATGGTGCTAAATTAATTACAGTGGCTGCTCTAGGGCAACCTTGGTCCATTTGCAAACCCCTAGGAATTGCAGGAGAGCAGCCTTTTATGCAGCAAGGTTTTAAAGCCCACTGGGCTTGTATTTCCAAATACTACTTCACAGAGTTGTCTGTGGACCCCCATGGGTTTATAGATTTGAGAGGAATAATCTCCAGGAGTCTCTGGCTACCATCTGAATCAAATAGGGGAAATTTGCCTGTGAATTCAGGGGACAGAGAGAGGAATATAGAGAGGTTCATAGCATGAGGTGCTGGGCTAACAGCATGGCTTTTTTTTTTTTTTTTTAATGAAAAAAAACCCTCAAAACACCCAAAAAATCTCACAACCCATTACCCTGTAATCAATGTTCCATTAATAGAAGTTTAGTAGAGGGATGCTCAAAGGACACCAACCTACAAGGCAGGCAAAACACCTGGCAGCAGGGTTTGGGGCAAACTTGGCTGTTGCCAGCCCCCACTACTTCCTGCAGAGCAGCCCCCAAATACAGGGGTGTTTTTGACTTCATTAGCTTCAGAGTAGCTTAAAAGTAGCTAGAGTAGAAAAGCTAGTGAACTTGTACCTAGCCCCTTTATGATGAAACTGAAAATAGAATAAGGAACTCAAGGATCCTTGAAAGTCAAGGAGGGGTGAAGTCTGTCCAGTTTTGTGGTTCGAACCAGCTTTCTTGGCTTGTAGGAGTTCACATTAATAGAGAAGGTGTTGATTGAATTTGAGCCTTGGAAGTTTGCTTATCAGTTTTTAGTTTAAGGTAACATTGTCCTTGTGATGACTCAGCTTATGTTTTCCACAAAATGAGAATTTCAAATGCAAAAACTATGATTTATTAAAAGGAAAATCAAAGTTTAGTATTCTAATCAACAGATGCAAAGCTTTAACTTCAGCATGCTATATCAAAAGTGAATAAAATGCATGTTAAAAAAAAAAACCAAAGAAGTAGCAAACTTTGAAAAATAATTATGGTCACTGTGATGTTTGCAAAGCTTTCAGCTGTGAAAGCTGCACTAAGAGCACTTTAGACACAGACACACACACATACATATTTCTACATGTGTTTATGTATTTGGCAGAAATTTCAAATCAGTACAAACGTATTGCAAAATTGTGACATTTCATCTATGTTAGAAAACAGATACATAAGTGTTCCTGTTTAGATGAATCTGAATTCGATGTCACCTCTGGAGCTTTGTGTCATCACAAAAAGCATGTGCTGAGTGCATACCTGGCAGAAGCTCATGCCATACATGGAAGGAAATGAAGCCCCATCTGTTTGCCTCACTGGTGAATATGGCAGAGTAGGGTAGAGCTGAAAACCTCACAGTCATTCCATTCTGGGTTAATGGAGCAAAAGAGCTGGGATGTAGTGGCTATTGCTTTTTATGTCCACAGAGCATTAGAAACAGTTGAAATAAATATAAATAGATAGAGAATGGCTTTTTTAACCATGCTTTCCTTGTGGGGAGAAAATTAAGCTCATATCCTTCTTATTAGGGATAATCAAACCAAATTGAACCAACTAAATGAGCAGGTTTCACGTCTAAACTGAACTTCTTTTAGACTTGGAGAAATTAGGTTGAATTACATGTGAATTTTCCTCCACTGGGTCTCATCCATTTATGGATTCCTGCTTGCATCTTCTACAGAAGGCACAACCTATTAGGGGGATAAATGGATGAAAGGGAAAGGCTGCACACAAGGTATCTGCAGCCTGGCTAGAAGCAGTAAAAGCAGCAAGACAGATTTCTAGTCCTACTTCTGGGACTGGAGAAACATCATCTGTTCATGCTACAAGTACTTGTGAAATGGAACTCAGACCAAATTTTATGGCAATTTACATAGAATTTCTGCCAGAAAAAAAAGGTTATTTCTGGTTTTAAAAGGACAAAACCCAGGATCTATTACCACTTTCTGTTTGTAGCATTTTCTATTCACTGAGGTGGGAGTTTTCTGACATTTGGAGTGTTCAGGTTCTCTTGATCGCTTTTTACCTCAACATCTGTTTCACATGGGGCTCCAGTGTGAAATTCAGAAAAACAATAAAAAAACTCCCAGTAAAGTATTGTTCAGACCACTGCTTTGTTACCATAAAAATTTCTGAGTCTCTTAACCTGTGATTACCTGGGGAGCACTCAGAAATGTGCACATAAGAATTGTGCTGGGAAAAGGCGCATTCAAAGATAGATGACATTCCTTCTGCTTCATATTCAGAGTGAGCAAGGGGAGGATTTTAATCTCTCTCTGGTTTTGTTTTCTGTATTTTTCTTTTTGTCATACTTTTCAGACCGTTGAAAACTGTGTGTGCATTTTGAGGAACCTCTCATACAGGCTAGCTGCAGAAACATCTCAGGGACAGCAGATGGGAACAGATGAACTTGATGGATTACTCTGTGGTGATGCCAATGGAAAAGATGCAGAGAGTTCAGGGTGCTGGGGGAAGAAGAAGAAGAAAAAGAAATCACAAGATCAGGTAATGAAAGTTTTTTGCAGCTGTGTTGTGAGTAGTTGAAGTGCCCATCATTTAAAATATAAATAATTAATGCACTGTATTAGAAATTAAATGCGTGACACATAGTATACAAAACTGTTGTCCTTGTTAATTAGCTGAGAGCTTAAAGTAGAATATGGCTCTGGAGTAATAAAATATGTTTGCTTGAGAAATTGTACATTATGTGGTGCTCCTGGAAACTGTAGTCATGGGTACACTGTGAATGCCATAAATACCATAAAATGCTCTTTGAAAGGAAGCCATTTCTAATGAAAAGTGTAATCTGCATATACTTTACACTGCAATTCCACGGAGCCACGTGTGTGTAGAAAGGCTTTAATGCAAACAAACATCAGGCTTGTATATATACACTCACTTTCCTCAAAGTTAGTCTTGTACCATGTCTCTACACACTGAAAGAAAACTGTACAGGACTGAATCAAGTAATATGAGTGAATGTTATAAAAGCATTCATATTTTGATATATTTTATGTTGTTACCAAAGAAAAAGTGAAAAGCTAAGCCTTGATTGCTTCCTCAAGTTATTTGACAGGTTATCATTTTGGGTGGGTTGATTGTTAAAGTGTATTTATCTCCTTTTTTTATCCTATTAAGACCTTATAATTTGGGGAATACTAACAGTTGTATTGCAGAGAAAGACACTGTACACACAGCAAATAGGAATAAGAATGGCTACTGATTTATGGACTTTTTCAGACAGCCTGTGCTGGCAGTAGTAAGTTTTCCACCTCTTCCTACACTTACTCACTTTTTTGCATTGTAGTTTATTTCTGTTTCAGATTGCTCAAAGAAAATATTTATTTGAGTAAGCAATTAAGTGCACAGGGTAATAAATTATGTCAACCAGTACTGAAAATATTCCTGAGTTCCTGAAGCCAATTTGTGTTGATGTGGAAAGGTTCTAGCAACACTACTAAGCTAAAGCTTGGATACTGAAAAATGCAGCACTCATTACTAGTAAGACTTATTTCACCTACTCTTGTGGTTAAACACCCTATCATCAGATAACTTGAATTTATTATGGCCTTTTGTTGGGATTCCTGTGTTAGGCTACAGTGAGATTGTAAGTGTTGAAGCAAACTAATTTTATCCCATGAAGTAGTCATCATCCCTGTTACTGAATTAACAGTTCTCACACACTGTGCTTGCAGTTATTCAAAGTGCATGAGCAAAAAATAGCATGTCTGGGGATGAATGTGTCACACTGCAGCTTGGCTTGCTCTCTGGTGCTCTGTTTACTAACACATGCACACACACTCACTAGCTAAAGGCTTTCTAAGTCTTCCTCTTCTCTTTCTTCTGTGACTTTTGGATCTCACAGTCATGCTTTTAACTCTGTACTGTTGACTCTTTCAGTATTCCCATGGGGCCTCTCTGTACTGTAATGGTTCCCTTAAAAACATTTTTTTGCTCCTCCAGGCCAAAGAACTGAGCTCTTTTGGCCAATTACCTTTACAATGTGCATGCTTTTGCCTGCTCTTAGATATTTTTTGTCTATTTCTATAAGTGGTCATTATCAGCATGTTGCATGGTAAAGATCTCCTCAGAGCTGTTAGTGTTGGCCTCATGGAAGAGTTTTATATAATTTTTAAAGTCTAAAGAACAATAAAACTACACACATATTTTTCAGGTTTATGATCACTAGGATTTTCTGTGGCAAGGACATAAATTTATTCTTTCCAGAACTGATTCTGTTGTGCATAGGACTGCTTTATATTACAAGTATTAAAAACATTTTTCTAATAGTGTTTTCTTCTTTCATCTAATTTCCTTTAAATCCAGACATCCTACTTCATTTTGCCATATTCAAGGTGTCACATGTGGATATTATTCAGTTCAGGAATTTTAAGGGGGCCTTGTGAGCCTTCTGCAGGTTATTTTCACCCCATAATCCTCAATTGCTGTTGAACATTCCAAATGATTTGAAGTATATTATCAATTTAATATATTATCAAGTTAACTAGAGTGCCACTAAAAACAACAGCAGCAAGATCACTGTGCCAGAAACAACTCTCCCAACTTACCCTCAAAAATGGAAAAGAAAAGCAATATTTTTCATGTGACCACATTTATATTAATAGCATAAAATAAACTGTGATAAAGGTAAATTTAACCTTTTTGTCAATTTATTTTGCAAAAAATAAGTACAGAAGTATGTTCAGAGGTACTTGTCCAGTCTGGACACAATTGTCCAATTGTGTGAAAAGACCTGTTCTTTCTGCTTCTTTGTCTTTGTGGCTCCTTTAATACTTATGAGTTTTATCTTTTCAGGTCAAGCCCAGGGCACAGGCATATCTCTGTCAGTTGTGACACCACAGTACAGGGGAGTGGCATCCACTCTATGTTGCTACATTTTATGTCCCCACAAGATATGTGTTCAGGGTATAGGGTTTTTTTCTTTTATTGGCAGCCCACGGGGTTTTTGCAAAACAAAATTGCTGTTTCAGTTCTTCTCAGAATATAAGATGTACAAAACAGTGTGGAAGAAAATTGTTCAGATTTAAGTGAATGCGGTTTTGAAATTTTCCTATTACACTATCACTGTAACTTAGTTTCTTCATTTTTATGTGTATTTACTTGAACTTCATTGTGCATTTATGAGGTAGTCTTTAATTTTTGGATAAAAGTCTTTGTAAAAAAAATAGTAGCAAAATTATTGTAGTTGCAAAAGAAAAACAGATGTATAATTTTAGACAAAGAATGTGGATGAAGATGCACTTTTCTGTACTTACAAAAAATCCTTCACAGAACAGGGGATTTTGTTTCTTAAGCCATAAAACAGGAGAAGTTTGACATTAAAGTCACTTTCTCATGTATTTTCTCTACAAAGAAAGTACAAGTTCATTTCTTTGGTTTATGATTTATGGAGCAAGTATCCCAATTTTTTTCTCAAGTTATGTTTCAGGTGTAGTCACATGTAAATTACTTAAAGCAAAGAACAGAATTGAGTGGTAGTATAAAATGTGGCTTCTTTCAAAGGCCTTTCAAGAATAAACTGAAATTTATTTTTTATTAATGATGCCAGTTGTCTATCAGTTGTCTATAATGGCAACTTCTGTGCATCTTGGAATCAAGTAAGAGATTTGTCTTTGTTCAGATCATAGGTCTAATGACACCTTGCAAATTACTTTACTTAAGGAATTCCCTTAGGATCACAGGAAGAAAGTATTCTCCACATATCAGAATAAAGGTCAGTGGTGTTAAAAGAGCCCACAACTGTTTTTCAGAGCTGAAAGAGGTTTCTGAGGCATCTGCTTTGTTGCACAAATTAAATGTTAGAAGATGGCCAAACCTTCTGAAGGTTTGTGATAAAATCTAGGTATAGCACTGGTTTTATTTATGGAAACACAGAAATCAAAACTTCTGTTAAGGCCTCAGAAAAAATAAGAGAAGCTCACTTGGCTTCTGTCTCAAACCTCTAGGACTGTAATTCTCTGCTGTTTTGTTAGTTTTTCTCTGCTGCTTACCTGTGATCAGCTGGTACGAACACTCACCCCAATAAGCTCTCCAGTCTCAGACCCCTTCATCCCTGACTAGGACCTTGTAGACATCAACCTCTCTGCCTTGTATTGTGTCACTTTTCAAATGGAAACTGATTCTTCCATTGCTGAAAATGCTGTTCATGCTGCTGGCATGCTCACTGCTGCCTACAGATCTATTCTTTGAGCTGTATGAGAAATGAGGATTATGACAAAAAGCAGTTAGGACAAATCAGGTGTATGGTCCAACTTCAGTTAAAAAAATGCCAGGGAGTTGTCATTAATCCTTATTTATTTCTTGTTACACAGCCCATTATGTATACATGTGGCACAATTTCATTTCTTTTCCTTTCTTCTCTAAGAGAAAAAAGTTGACTTCTTGGCTTCATGCTCATCTTGAGTTCCCCATCTGTGATCATTCTTGTCAAACCAGAATCTAGCCCAAAGTCTGTTTTTTGATTGGAAGTGACACTTCTGAAATGAGCCTGACCTTCTTTTTCACCTTCTGTCAGGAGCCTTAAGCTATAACAGCAACATTTCAAGTTATATATCATTAAGAATTGACTGGCACGCTTCTTTAGCATGCTTGCTAAATGTCCTATAAATTCTTCTATCTATGTGAAATAGAAGGTTTAAGGCAATAATATTTCAAAAAGCATAAAAAATAAACCTACCAGATAAGTCTTTTCATGTGGTGAAACCACTATTTTACCAAGTGTGCTTCATGCTCTACCAAGCCATACCTATCTAATAAGCCCAGAAACAGAGAAATGGTGGCAGGTCCTGGGTTTAACCACTAACATGAACTGTGATTAGGAATGAAAAGCTGTGTTGCCAATACATTCTTGTTCAGAAGGAATATTATTTCCACTTGTTGCTTCTTCATCTTGCACAAGGTGGTTATGTCAGATGTTGAGTAGCAAGAATCAACTGTCCTGAGCAATTCCTTACAGAGACTTTTGGAAAACATTTCTGCTTTCTTGCTTGCCAACACAGCATCTTGCCAGATACTCTGTGAGCCTCTCAGTGTCATGTATGGCCAATTTGTTTCCAAAGTCAAAACTGCAGAGTTATTAAATATAATTTGTATTTGTCAGTTCGTGGAACATACTGCAAAGCCAATTAGCTTCAGCTTTCTGTGGAGAGGAGAAGGGCATGCAGCTTTAACTCCATCCCCCTTTATTTGGGAAGGGTCTGTTTTTGCTGTTATCACTGGTTTTTTGTTACCACAGCAAAGAGAAAATGTACAGACTGAATTACTATTTTTTTCTTAGCTAATATTAAGCATAATATTAAAAAGTTGAAAAAAGGCAGTGGCAATTCTTTTAAGAGTGTAATGTATAATGTAAAGTACAATTTAGGTTTATTAATATCTGAAATTAATTATAATTATTCAATACATTGAAATGTTTTGAAAGCATTGCAAACACCTTTTCTATAATGTTGTAAATGTTGCATCAAACTGGGAAGGGTACCTTTATTTATGCAATGAGCTCTGCTCTCTCCCACCATGCTCCTGTAGTCTCTGTGTCAGTTAACACCTGCACTTATGTTCACTACCTTTATTTAGGCCTGGATATCTAAACTGAGGTTTGACTTGATGTAAACAGTGGTATACCTGCCTGCTTAGTGCCAGGTAGATGGATTCTGAAATCAAGCTCTGTGACTTGGTTGTATTTTTTGTTGCTGAATTTCTAGTTTCTGCTCTTTGTTTAGCATTGGCCAATTCACCTCTTGGACAAAGCTGTCCAAAGAGGTTATTGGACTGACCTGTCTAGGGAGAGCTGGCAGAGACTGTCACAGCCACTAAGACATGCAGGATGAGATATCAATGTCTTCTTAGGGAGCCTGTAAATTTAAAAGTCTTTGTCATTTCAAAGATGGTTTTAGTAAGCACTGTGTAATTGCTCATGTGAATTTTGTCACTGCTGCTTCAAGGAGCATAGCTACAGTGTTATCATACTATACCAAATGTCTGGGATCATTGGAGAGTGGTCTAGATGGTTTTAGACATTGCTGGGGTTTGTTTTAATTTTTTCCTAGAATTTTTTTAGTAGTGGTATTTTGTACAGACTGGGGTAAAGGAAGTATTCATATGTAACAGATTTAAATCAAATACTGGGTTTTTGTTTTCACAGGAAAACCTATGGTTATGTGATACCAATTTAAAAGCAAACCCCAACATTTTGAGGTTGTTAGTGCAAACCCCAACAATTTTAGGTTGTTAGTACAAACCCTAAAATCTGCAGAATATACGTCTCTTGCTGAGCTGAAGCCTTCCCAGGTATTTAGTACAATTGCACTATAAATTTGGATTTACTTTCATTAAAATGAGAAGGTAGTGGTAGATAATCTATTGTGCAGCACTGGAAAGCATCTCAATGAGTGATCTTTTTCTCCTCTCAAAGTTCCTTACAATTATGAAAATTTGGAAATTTTATTGGAGTACTTTAACTATCAAAAGTCTGTTGTTCTTAAAAGATCTTGGTATTCGACTCTTTATTTTTCTAGACTTTCTTTTTTTTTTTTGCACCAGTGTCAGGAAATGAGAGATTTGTATCTCACCCACGTAACAAGCAGTTTGTCAGCTTCAACCACAATATATGTGGGTAATTTCAGCTGAAGGAGGGAAGCCTGGAAGGAATATTTGTTTATGAATTTTTTTTTTTTTCTTCCTCAGTATAAGCTAGGAAGAGTAATTGCATGTTTTCCTCTTTTTCAGAGGCTCCTACTGCAGCCTCAGTCTATTTCAAATAGACCTTCTTGATCATCCCTGATGGACAGCAACAGTACAGTAACTCTTCCAGTAACTTACTGGGTAGAGGTGTTTACTGGGTGAGGATGCTGCCACAGCTCATTAATATTTAGCAATGCAAACTGCAAAGCAACTTCTGCCATGCCTTAACCACTACTTTAGATATGGACTCTAATACCACCCAGGGAAAAATACCTTTTTTTTTTTGCTCAGGCAGTTGATGTTTATGAAATACGAAATAAATGAATGGAGATATCAGGCAAATGAATCTCTTTTGCAATAGCCTCTTTGCTTACCCATGTCAGTTCTGTGTGCCCTGCAGCAGTTGGGCTGCACTGCTTCAGGCACTGGTCTCAGCTACACAGAAGACACCAGGAGCCACCAAGCCCTACAGTGAAGATGCTGCCACAGACACAGCAGCCAGCGGTGTCGTGGTTTAACCCCAGTCAGCAACCAAACCCACACAGCCCTAACCCAGTGGGTGGGGGTGAAGAACAGTGAAAGTGAGAAGATGTGTGGGTTGAGGTAAAAGCAGTTTAATGGGGAAAGCAAAAGCCCCACAAGGAAGCAAAGCAAAGGAAGGAATTCATTCACCACTTCCCATGGGCAAGCATGAACATTTCCCATCTTCAGCCATCCCCAGGAAAGCAGGGCTCCACATGCATAACTGTGATTTGGGTAAACAAACCCTATGAAAATGTCCTCCCTTCCTTCTTCTTCCCCATAGCTTTGTATTCTGAGCATGACACCATGTGGTATGGAATGTCCCTTGGTCAGCTGGAGTCAGCTGTCCTTCTTACTGTACTCCCTCCCAGCTCTGTGCATCCCCATTCTCCTCGCTGGTGGGATGGGATGAGGAGCAGAAAAGGCTGTGCTACTCAGTGTGAGTGTCAGTGCTACTCAGCTGTGACTAAAACATCCCTGGGTTCTCAAGGCTGTTTCCAGCCCAAATTGAAAACATGGCTCTGTACCAACTACTGTGAAGGTAATTACCCAGCCTAAACCAGCGCAGCGTGGTGAGCAGTGCCACCCTCCCTGTGCCGCCGCTCAGCTGCGCTGGGCACACGCACCACATGTGAAGAGCACTGCAGGACGTTTTCCAGGGTGACTGAATTTCCTGTGCTTTCACTGCACATGCATGTGTGGTACCAAAGATTTTCATCATCATTACATGGACTCTAAGGCATCACAGCATCTTGGGAAAAAGGTCTTCCCTCACAGTTGGTGATAAATTAATGTAATCATGCTGAAAGTGAGTTGCAAGGAGGGCAGGGAAAAGCAGTAATTTGTTTCCTTTTTTTTTTTTTAATGTTTTCTCATTACTGGGCAGAATAGCAAAAGAACATTAAATATTAATTTATCTGCTAGATCATTTCCAGTGCTTTATATGTACCAGCACAGCATGAACATATATATGGAGCTCTATTTATTTCAGCTGATTTTCAGTAGTCCTTGGGATCATACAAATGTAAATAGCTGAGCATAAAAAAACCTCATACCCCCACATAGGCATATACCCCCTCATATGGGTAGATCTGGTACATTTGATGCATTTCATGTGCTTTGTCCTTGAAATAATATACCCTGTACAAACACTATTTAGTTGCATAATGCATAATTCATGTAAGTTGGAATGAGACAAGTGAAGACTTGAACTGGTGCCCTTGGACATCACAAGTCATTCATTAGTGGTCTTACTAAGGTGCAAAACCTAAACCTGGTGTGAAGTCAGATTTGACCTGTAAGATATGTCTCTCATTTGTTTTCAAAAAAATCTGACAGTGTGAATGATTGAATTCTGAGAGTTAAAATAAGAAGCAGGCTTTAATGTATTTTTTATGAGCTGAAAAGAACTCATTTCTAGCAAGGCTGGTGATTTATAAGGAGGAAAAAGAAGAATTGAGTCACATGCACTGAAAACAATCTATTGGTTTAAAGGCAGAAATGCATTAAAAATCTCAAAGACACAGCCCCATAATAGTGTCATTTGAATGCATTCTTTCTCCAGAAGGCATTTGTCCTCTACTTTCTCAACCACCACTGGGCATTGCTGTGCCAGTTCTTTTAAACTATGGTAACATTTGTCCAGCATAGTGAGTTTCACACCTGAGCTGCTTTCTGGTAACTGCTCATGTGTATGAAATGGTTCCTCTAGCTTTCCAATTTGGTGTTTGTTCTGATTTAATTTAGAAAAGAATAGCAGGTTTCATTCCTAAAGACATTAATCACACAAAACCTTGTTGAAATTGGGTTAGTTGTTATTAGGGAAGACTTGGTTGATTGACCCTTAAAATATATATATTTTATTTTTAAAGTTAGTGTAAATAAAATGATGGTTGATACTTTCTGAAAACAAGAGGTTCTAGGTCTTTTCCAGTGCAAGTATTATTTTACACTCACAACTAGTTAAATTAACTGTTGCAGATTTAAACCAAGAATTAATTTGACTTATGCTATCAGTTTAGTAGATGTTAATGTTATGGTACAGATTTTCTGTTTATATAGGCACAGTAGCCTCTCACCGAAGGTACTAAAAGGTTTACTTTTTATTCCGTTGCACAATGTGGACATATCAGAAGTGTTAGAAAAGGTATTTCTTAAAAAGTTAAGACTTGTTTCTAACAGTTGCATTAGTGCCATGAATTATTAAAATCTATTTATCTGTACAAAACAAAACAGAATATACAATAAATATATAAGTAGATTTCTATTTAAAATTTTATTGAAAGTGCATTCCACATCTTACTTTTGTTTAAAAGGCAAAAAAAAAGTCTGTGTATTTTCCTTTGAGATGTTTCGTACGTAGGTGCAAGTATTGTGTGCTCCAGTGGAGAGGAGAATCCCTGTCCTCCTGGAATATAGTTATTTCTGGTAAGAGTGGGTTTTTGCAATAACCTACCATTTGTTCAGGTTTAAATATTGCACATTTTGGATATCAGACTTAGGTTTATTTTCACAGTAATACCCTGCATCTGATGAGAGCAACAGCATGTTTTGTGAGGGCTGATTCTACCAGTTGCATTGGAGTCTCAGACCACACAGCTGGCTGGCTGATCCCTCCTGCACTCTCATTGTGAGAAGCCAGAAGTTGTGCCATTGAAGAAGACTTGTCACACTTGTGCCTTTCATGGGACAGAGGGCTCATGGCCTTGAATGATTCTGTTTTTCATAGTAGCATTTTGTGTTGTTTTTCCTCTCATGGGAAGACAGACAATGTGGAGAACTGAGAAGGATGTGAAAAGAAAATCTCTTCTCCCCATGCAAGTTCTAGATTTGCCTCTTATGATAATGTTCATTTGGCTTCTGTTCCCACACACAAAAAAAATACATACATTGAAAAGTGTTTTTGTTTTTTCAGCTAGCTAAAACATTGGGATTTCTGCCAATCTTATAGTTCGTCTATATGGAATGCTGAGTAGGAAATTTGGTTCCTCCATGAAGAATCACATGATGTGCAAACATTGAGAACATCTGTTTATGGGCAGATGCCTTCACAGATGTTATAGTTTCAACTGAGGCAATTCTCAAATGTATTTCACTGTTCCTTGCTGACAATCTGATTTGTGCTTTCCAACAGTGGGATGGCGTAGGACCTCTCCCAGACTGTGCAGAACCACCCAAAGGAATCCAGATGCTGTGGCACCCTTCAATAGTCAAACCCTACCTCACACTTCTTTCTGAGTGCTCAAATCCAGACACGCTGGAGGGGGCAGCGGGGGCACTGCAGAACTTGGCTGCTGGGAGTTGGAAGGTAGGAATATTAACCCAATACGTATTTCCTCTTCAGTTCTGAACCTACAGCTGACAGCAGGCTGGTGATATAAATGTATCTAATTGCTTCTGGTAGTGGAATAACCTTCTGTTCTCATAGAACTATCTGAAGTCAAATCTGAGACAGTATTTCAAGTCCTAGGTACTCATATCATAGCAAATGTCAGCGTACAGCAGCAAAGATCACATCGGTCAAGTCAAGTATGAAAAATTGCCACGGAAAACCAATATCCAAATATAGAGAATAAGGAGAAGCAGTTCTTGATGAACCTGGGTGACAGAGCCATGAAAAATGAGCCAAAAATGCCACCAGTGGCAATCAAATGAATCCATATTGTTTTGTCACTGCAGAAACTGGTTGACATTCTGTCCCTTAGGAGAAGGCAGGGCACGGCAGAGCAAGATATAAATGATGTGACACCAAGTAATCTTAGCATCTACTTTTTTAAAAATAAGGCATTATTAAAATGCATTCATAATATGATTAATTATATACAATGAGTGAGGAAATGTGCAATCAAGGCACTCTATTCCAGCTAATCCTATTTTTTCAGTTCAAAAAGCACCATTTTTCTTTTATGTATTATTTTCAGTATGTCCAGTAAAATATTTAAGAAAATGCTTTCAAATTTAGAACAGATCAGTAAAATTCAACATTGAACTTCCTTTACTTTTTAGGACAACTTTCCTGGTGGTAAACTGGTTTAATTGGCTGAAAGTACTAACTGTGTAATCCTATGGTGTAACTATAAGGCATTGATTTTAAATTAACTCTCAGTAGGAATTTTTCTCATTTACAATGAAAACAGTCATGTACAGGGAAATGCACTGATCAAAGTTATGTCTCAAAAGGTATCCTGTTGGGTTTTAAGCAGTTGGGCCTTTGTATGTGATATGTAAATACCAATTTAATTAGGCATTCATTTTGAAATATTAGCACTGGCACTAAGAAGTTGTTTTCTTTTTCACATAAAATTTTATTGGAAGTTGGGTTGGCACACTCACTAGCTCTTCCAAGACATATCATGTTTTTGGGGGTTTTTTTATAATGGTGTTCCACCAGATTTATAATATGTCATTGACTGTTGCATTCAGTGGCACGTAAAAAGATTTAACAAAGTATCTGTTCAGTGATTTTTGTCCTATGTAGCACTGTGCCTGAAAATCATTATGGTTTTATTATTCTCATGTTTTAGACTGCTTCAGATGGTGTAATCCTGGCAGCAAAATGCAATAAATGTGTACTATCCATCTGGGAATGGGTGTAGTCCTGGTCCAAATGAGAAAACAATGCATGCATGTTTGCCAGGACTAATGGAAGTGCTAAAATCCAAGTGGTGTCCCTTCTCCCATTTCTAATAAATCTGTATACCTGTCATCCTTTAGTTGGCAGAAGTGTACAGTGAGAGGAAGGGAGGCTCTGCAGAGCTCTTTGGCAAGTGCTGGCTTAGAAAAACTGGTTTTGGACTTTAATACTATCTGTGCTGATACCATGGGAAAAGCTGGGTTGTTCTCATATTGCTCTATTTTTCTAAAGATTCACCAATTCTATTACAAGGGATGTGCAGACACAGAATGAATATCCTTAATTTCACATGTCATACTAGCCATTTTTGTGAGGGGAGTAATCCTCTTTGGGGATTACATAAGCATTGATGTTTCCACCTTTTGACCTCTCTTTTCCACTGCTGCAGTCCAGATATAAAATGACTGAAATAAAAGATAGAAAACTCTTAAAAGAAGAGGTTATTCCTCAGGGAGATTTTAATTTTTTTAGTTCCTCCAAGAAATGGTAATTTTATAAAGAATGGAAATTATTTTTTTTTTACTTGAATTCTTTAAGAACTTTATGATTACTGAAACTTAAAACTGAAAGAGAGAAGAGCAAACTGTATGAAGATAAACAATGTTGCTATTAATAACAATAGCAATAGCAGTTGTGGGCTTTTTCCAATTAGCATTATTTTAATACCAGAAGAATCACAGACTATATGAAGCACCCAGCCTACCAGGTGTGCTCACACACTACTGAAGATACAGTCTCTTCTGGAAAAAAATACAATGCAGTTGATACACTTCCACAATTCTTTCCGAGCTGTTTCACCCTTTTGGTTCCTCTGGTACAAAGCTGTCTAATCCTCTTGGGTGGCCAAGAGGTAATATTTTTAACACAGGCAGTGCTTAGCCAGTGCTATTACAGAGAGAAAGTGAGCAGATAAAAGGAAGCCTGGGTAATTTTTAAAAAATAAAAAGTTATGTAGGGGATTTAGATAAATGTCTACCGCTAGAATTAACAGACGATATGTGTCTAAATCCCCTAGACTGCTTTGGAGAATTTCAGGCACAAAAAGAAAGCAGCAGTATGTAGCTTTAAGGATTAATAGCTCAGAAAGGCTGAAAGTTTTCATTATTTCAGGGTGTATAGTTTCTCAGGGATACATACACATAAAATCAACACATGCACATGGTGAAACATAATCTGTAGGACAATTTTAGCACTGCTTCAGTTGCAGGAATTCCTTCTAAAGCCAAATACTAACATAAAAGAACAAAGTGGGACATACTTATATTTACAGACAATTTTTCTATGTCAAAATGAAACACTTAGGACTAAAGTCTTGACATGTATTACCCATCTGCAAAGTAAAACTTGGGAGTTTTTTATAATGACCAATGAAATATTTGGTCGGTGCAATTATTATTACACCAGGCACAGTTTATTACACAGTAACAAACCAGAAAAGGAGCATCTTGGTGGCAAATACATTAGCTGATCCAAATGAAGATTTGTCAATAAAACAGGATACTGATTTTGAAGTATGAGGAAGAGTATTTTCGATGTGAAAATTTAACCTGGCATAATTTATGACTGCGTATCTTGACTTTGGTGTATATTCTGGTTTTGAAAAAGATTGCCAGCTTATATACAAAGCAGAACTCATTTTGGAAGAGACTCTTTCAGATAAACACAGACATTTGTTCATCTCACTGTTCTGCATCAAGATGTCATCACATAAGGAGGACACTGGTATTGGAATCTGAAGGAGAAGAACCATCTTTGTCATGGAAAATTACATGCATATGCACACAGAGATATCTTTTTTGTTCATGTGCTTACTTGATGCATCCATGAAAAATAGGATTGGCCCTTTTAGAATAATGTCTATGGAGACAGCCAATATGTAAGTCTTTTGGAAAAACTGGACAAATTAGCATTATCTACATCATTGCCAGAGTATCACATTGCCTAAGGTCCAATTGTTGCCCTGCACAGTGACCTGTGACACCAGCTAGGGGTCACTGCATGTCCCCCTCCTGACAGGGTTGGTGACTGCCATAATGCACATTCCAAGTGCAGTGCTGCTGCCTGACAGCAATGGGGCAGTTTGTCAGCCCTGGATCTGCACCCACTCACTACCTTCTGCTGAGCTCAGCTGCTACATGGGACTGCAAGGGTTACTGTTTTAAAGAAGTTATTGCTTCCCAAAACATTTTGTCCCATCAGATCATAACCACAGTAGTTTCATGATATCCTGATCATCCTGCAGGTAGAAGGAGCAACACGTGAAAAGCGTGGCCATTGGGTTAGGCTTTGCTTCCTCTCATTGCCTCGCTAAGATTTTTTTTTTTCAAAGAATAGGCTTTTTGTAATTATACTTGATGTGAACTTGAATATTAAAGCTGCTTAGAAATATGAAATAATAAAGCTAGGGAAACACTTTCCTCATCAATCTTAGCTGGAGTTTTCCCTGAACAAATAAGGTTTGAGACATGCCTTTGGAAGCAGTGCAAACTCTTTATTTCCCATTAGGTATTAACTTTCACTGGGAGCTCTGTTATTTTTCTTTGCCACTTAATTTGTGTTTAACCAAATTTGTGCAAAAATATAGAATAAGAAAAAAGGAGACTTTCTGACTCTCCCAGCTCTATTCTGAAGACAATTGCCTGCTTATTAAGAAATCTCTCCCATTATAACTCTTCAAACCAGAAGTTCTTTCTACAACCTCACATTTTTTTTTATTTTAATGCCTTGGATTGAAAAAATTACATGGTTTAAAATTACAAGAGCAATCCTGTAAAAGATTATCTTTTTATATGTAGTCTGGCATTAATACTTCTCCTCAGATGGTAAAAATAAAAGTGGCAAGTTCTTTTTAGTTTTCACCTTGGTCAATTGGCTATTAACACATTAAATCTCCTGAGCCTGTAAAAAGTTATATGCAAAATGTCCTCGAGTTAACAGTGTCAAGCATCCAAGGTTATGTCCCTTCTGAATAAAATTATCCTCTCAGGAAGAAAGGAAATACTAGGATATCTCCTTATTACTGTGTCTGTATGTATCTGACAGCTGAGTTTAGGTTGATGTCAGTTTATCTGCCAGACATTACTGCAATATTGCAAGACCTGTTGCTCTGAACTCCTAGAATCACAAAGGAGCTCAGGTTGGCAGGGACCTCTGGAGGTCACCGGGTCCAACCCCCTGCTTAAGCAAGGCCACCTAGAGGCAATTGCCTGGGACCATGTCCAGATGGTTTTCTGAATGTCTCCAAGACTGGAGACTCTACAACCTCTCTGGGCAACCTGTGCTGGTGTTCAGTCCCCCTCACAAGTGAAGAAGCAATTCCTGCTTTTTGCAAAAGTCCTGTGTTTGTTATTGCCCATTGCCTCTGGTCTTACATAACCTTTGTTGTTACATGTGGTTGTAACACAATGTTGTCACCACAAGTGGCATTTCCTTAGTTTTGTCAAACATTAAAAATAAAATCTTCATTCAGATGATTGTTTAAAAAAATACTATCATTACTTACATAGGCAAAACCTATCTTTTAAAACCAGGAAACAAGATTTACTTTATTTCTTCTGGCTTAAATTGGAACCGATAGCACACCTGCTCTGAGCCTTGCTTAGTCCCTTCTGTGCACTCAGTCTCCTGTCTCAGTTAATTACAGGCTTTAGGAACTCCCTCATCTGCTTTAATGACAGGATGGCCAACTTCCTTTTCCACACTATTGCTGATACAGGTCAGGATGCCCTTGGCCTTTTTGGCCACCTGGACACACATTGGATTGTGTTCAGCCACTGTCAAGGTCCTTTTTCACTCAGGTCCTTTTTCACTCAGGTCCTTTTTCACTGGGCCACTTTCCAGCCACTCTGCCCCCAGCCTGTGGCGCTGCCCAGGGGTGTTGTGATCCAAGGACAAGAAGCATTTGGTACCTCAGCCTTTTCCTCATCCCCTGTCACTGTGTTTCTCCCTGCATCCAATAAAGGATTGAGATTCTCCTTAGCCTTCTTTTTGTTGGTGCTGTATTTATAGAAATTTAAATTTTTGTCGTCTTTTACAGCAGTAGCCAGATTTAGTTCTAGCTGGACTTTGGCCCTTCTGATTTTCTCCCTGAAACCTCAGAACATCCATGTAGTCCTCCTGAGCTCCCTTCTTCTGAAGGGGAGGGAAAAGCTCTGTTCGTTTTCTTCTGAGCTCCACCTTTGTTCAACCAGGCTGCTGCTTTTCCCCACCAGCTCGTCTTTTAACATACAGGGATGACTCCTTCCTCTCAACAACTGGAACAAGCTTTTAAGATTTCCTACTTGAACAATGTCTAGCCTTCCTGGACTTCTTTGCCCTTCAGTACTGTCTCCCAAGATACTCTGTGAACCAGTCTCCTACACAGCCCAAAGTTTGTCCTCTGCAAGTCCAAGGTAGCCATTCTGCTGAGCTTCCTCCTTTCTTATCCTTTGACTGTAACATGAGGAGCAAGTGTTGCTCTGTTGAGGTCAGTATCAGTCTCATGAAACTCTAGCATTCCTTGGATGGTTCTTTCTAGTGCCTCTCCTTTCTGTTCCATGTTTGATCATACTCAGCAGGGAATGAGGAGCTCTTTGGTCAGACTGCTGAATGTCCCTGCCTTTGATCCCTAATATACAGGTACAATACCCATGTGAGTGGTGTTTATGGGTCATTGGCCTGATCTCTTGAGATAGGCTAGATGCTATCGTGGTCTTCGTTTCTTAGACAAGCAACTGCATTTTTTTTGTTAATTCCATGCTGAGGGAAATTGGACTCTCATAGGAGCAAGAGCTCCATTAAGTAAATTATTAGATAAGGAAACTGAAAACATAAAAGAGACCATTTTAGGCACAAGGTCAGTGCAGCTGTTTCAAAGAGTCTGTATGAGAAAGAGTTTCAAGCTCCTTGCCATGCACACTCTTGAAGATAATGAGTAATTAGTTTTTAAAGCTGCAGACATCTAGGTTATCAATCTTCTCTTATCAGGCAAGGACATATTGTGGGTTCCTTGCCAGACTTTTCTGATTACTTTAGTTATTTATGTATTAACCCTTTGAAGTTTCATCAGGCTGTTCCAGGAGAAAGTTTTCTTGGATTACAGTGAAAAGGCTTGCTTTCATTTTCTCCTAAATAATAGTATTGTGAATCTTTATGTGATAGGATGCAGAAGACCATTTATAACTTAATATGTGATCAACAAAGTCAATTTTTAAAATAACCAATGCTTTATTCTGTCAGGAATTCCAATGCTTTGTTCTGTCAGGAATTCTTACCTGGTAGAAACAGCTCATTAATGAGGCAGCATCAATTGTTAAATACATTGGATTGTATAAGTACATAAATTGTTAATACACTGGAGATGTATTGGCTCTAGAGGACAGAAGACAAAATTGAAGGGACAGGACAATATTTAAAAAACAAGACCTGCTGCTGCAAACACTTGTATCATAGACATCATAAGGAAATTAGCATGGTCATCTGTATATGGAATGGGAGCACAGTAGTTCATAGTGCCTTCATGTTCAAGGTAATCCCTTACTATAAGCACTTTTCTTCCCGTGAGATGTACCACTTTTGTCCCAAATCTTTTCTTTTTTAATTATATTAGTTACAATGTTTGGAAAACTGCTCATAGAAGTTCTCAGATGATTTTGGAAACATAACACCTACTTGTTCTGCAGAACCAGGAATGATGAGGTGCAAAGGCAGTTCCTTATCAGTTTTGCCTTCCTGTTTAAGGTAACATCTGTTAACACTTATTTTTCTCTAGTTTATTTACTTAACTTTGTATCTTTACCCACTGTATTTTTTCCTTTCTCTTTAATCTTGACCAAGGTTGTGGAGCAAAAGAGTAACCAGTTAATATTTTACTCTTGTCCCAACACAAAGATGTAGAGAACTTGCTAGTAGTATACCAGATAGGATCATTTCTGAGAGCAGAACACCACAACTGGGACAAGAAGTCCTTGGGATGTCTCTTTCTGCTCTCTTCAGAAACTGCAGAGAGTTAACCAAGATTTCAGTGCTTTGCTGTCTGTCAGGTGGTGTGACTTCTTAGGGATCCCAATAGAGTTTTTTGAGTAAAGTAGATCTGTAATTTTTGAATATAAAAATATTTTCCTTTTTTCCTGATAGGTATATTACATTGAGTCTGATCAGACAGAGAGGAATATTAGTCTTTAATTACTCACTGATCTTTGATTATTTCACATTCAGTTCTCTTTCATGGTCTGCTATTTTACTACTGTTAGCATGGACTCTTTCTAAGCCTTTCCTAGCAGACCTCAAGTCTCTCTAATCTTCCTGGTACTATAATTTGCCAAGTAATTTAGTTTGCTGTGTCATGCCTGCTCCCCTGATTTAGCTTTCATGTTGTGGTTTATGTCTCAGTAGTTCCTTTTAGTATTCAGTAACTCAATAGTCTTTGGGTCACAGTGTTGAACTGTACCAGTACAATCCAAATTCTAGTCAAAGCTGAAGTATGGGATGAAATATTCTGCAGATACTTCGGGAGCACTGATGTCAGTGAGAGGAAAGTGAATCCATTCAAAATGTCAAGTGTATACAGTTGTTGGTATTTCTTGCATTTTTAGGGGGGGAATTTATTTTGGTAGTTTTCTTCTTTCTCATTTTATGATGGAAATTTCTTCATTGTTCAGTTTGGTCTCCTGTGTTCCTGCTTCATAGAGAAATAAAGAAAACCATATGAAACACCAGAAGGAGTTAAGTGAATACGTGCTTTTAAATTTTTCTGGAAAATATAATTGAGTTTTATCTAGAGTAATTACTCTTTTCTTGAGTTTCAGCCTAATATAATCCTAAATCCCTAGAGGCATTCACTTGTGCAGATGGTATCTGACAAACAAAAAAATAATTTGCAAGTTTACTCTATTTTTCTACCTAATTACTGTGATGAAAATAAAAAGGAAGCTATTTATGAAAGTGGACATAGAGCTCTACTCTGTACCCTCAAAGGGATGTGTAGTAGTTATGCCCCCCAGATTCCATTATTGGTAAAGTGTATTCATGCAGGAGACTTCGGCTCCTGTGCTTGTCTCTGATAATTTAGCCTCAATCTGATGCAGCAACAATGATTTTATTTTATTTTCTGGCTGCTTGTTGCTGCTAAAGTGTTTGCTGTTCCCACAGGAACGCTTTTGCTATACAAACTGAACAGCTATTTGATCGTTGACACTGGCACTGATTTGTGCAGTAACAGGATGATTAAGTGTATTAGCAGAGTGCCTCATTTACTTACTGATAGGCAACAAACCCTTTGTCTCTTTTCTTTTTTATGATTTTTTCATCTCTTCGCTTTTATGCTACACTGAGCTCGTATTAGCAATTGACCCACAATGTGGAAATGCAGGCACCACACGATGGCTTTAGGCAAACAGAAGGATCATCAGTGTACACAGGGCTGAATCAATTTCTCCATTCTCTGTAAGAATGAAATAGCTTTTTGAGGCACCTCCATTTGAGCTTTCCTGAAATCCACACAGTGCAGCATAATTGCTTGCAGAGACTTGTCCTAATTGGCAGCTTAAGGAAAGAGGACCACACAGTTCATACCACTTTCCACATGGAAAGTTCTCCAGAGACCCTTGAAACAATTAAAAGCGTTTCTCTCTTTCTGCCTAAGGTTCATGACTTGAAGCAGCAGATTAAATGATAGCAAATCACACATTGAGGAGTCTGTGAACTTTTCCCAAAGTGGATGACATCCTCTGGAAAAAGACAGCTTGGGAAGGAGAGGAGTACTCAGGAGAGAGGAGAGGTTTTGTACTTAACTTTTCTGTAGTACTCCACCCATTGTTTTATATGTGTGCATATGTGTGCATATGTGCATCTGTAAAAAATTTTATCTGGATCTTTCCCCTGTGAAAGCTTTGGAGCTCTCTTTTTTACTTTATTTGTAATCAAATTGATTGGTTCATTACAGATCCTGAAGGCTTGCATGTTGTTTATTTAGTAAGGAGGTTTATATTTTCTCTTTTTTTTTTCATACTGAGTTATTTCAGTGTTTCTCCTCCAGTGTCTCCTACTCTCTCTCTCTAGGCTTAAAAGTAAAACATTTCCTAATTTGTTCCTCTTAAACTTTTGGGTTGGAATGGATGATGAAAGTGCTACTTCCTAAGAAGTCTGTCTGAACAAGTGCTTATGTTTTCTCTTGGTAGGTGGCTAAAAAAATCAAAGAAAAACTGTTTACTGAGGTTTTAGAATGGAGGTTTTTAAAATATAGTGAATAATCTAAGGGATTTTTTTTGATTCTCCTTGGTATTGAATAGACATAGATAAGGCTTTTTTTCTCTCAAAACAAACACCCCCACTAGTTCCACATGTAGTCCGTTCTGGAGATGCTACATCTGTGATTTACTTCTGCAATGAACAGCAGCATCTTTCAGAATACTCTCAGCCAGCCTGAACTCTCACCTCAACCAGACAGGCTCACTTCTTTCTCAAAATATTCTCACTGTTATCTTGAACTCTCACGCTGGCAGTCACCTTGTAATCACAGCAGACACAACAGATGCTTCCCCTGGGAGTGATGTACAAAATACAGTGTTTTTTAAGTGCAAGGAGGTATTGCTCATTTCCCAGCTGCAGGTGAGAATAAATCTAACTGGCAGGTAAATACATATTTATTAAGCCAGGAAGGTTAGAAATATCCATTTGTTGTTTCCATAGCATCCTTTATATTTAATATCCCATTAAAATTAATGTATAGGGAAGAAACTTTTTCACAAAATACTTCCTGTTAGACTCTTTGATCCTTAAGATCTGTTTTAGTTTTTTATCTGATGATCATCCTACACACTGGTTCTAGAGAAGAGACTGGAGGAGAGAGCATAGAAAAAGATCAACAAAGAGTCCTGCTTTCACTTATCTCCCATAAGCTGTTTGCTTTGTAGCACAAAATGTCAGCACATTTATGTTTTAGACACATTATTATGCTCAGGGATGCTGAGAACCCCTTGTCCAATGTAACTGACAAGATAGCTTATCACAACTATTATCACTTTCATCTTCAACAAAGTCCAGCCAACTGGCTTTTGTTATGCATAGTTACTACAGAGGAGAATTAATAAAAAAATACTCTTTAAATTCTGGAATTCTGGTTTGTGTTCCTTTTTTCCCAATTTCCCCTGAATCCTATCACCTGGAACGAACTTGTACTACAGACATTGCAGCACCGGAGTTCTTGTCTATCTCCACATCTACTGTTTTTATCATAAATATATATTCTGGTTTTTGCTATTCAGGGCATATATCTGATATAAACAGATGCTTTTAAAGTGAGCTCTTCAGCTGTGGTAAGTAGAGGCTGTATGCAGGGGTTAAGCATGGTCTGCTTACAGTGAATGTGCTTTTTTTTTTTAACTCTGCCTGGCTATGGAGTAATGCTTTTGCAATGTAATTATTCTTTACAATGGGATGTCTTTGTCAAAAGACAAGAGCCATCTAGATCAGAAAATCCTAAGACTTAGCATCCTAGTTTCTGAAATAATTGAAATATTTCAAAAGCAAAGACCTTCCAGAACTTGTCTTCACCTTCCAGGTACAATGGCAAGATAAGCATCCATGCCATGGCACTGAAAGGAAGGAGACATTGTGCTTCAATAATTTCCTTTCAACTGTCAGTACAAGAAACATGAATGTGAACTTTATGGAAATTGCAGAGAAGAGAACATGAAGTGAAAGGAATGTGTGCCTGTGGATGGCTTGTTTTGAAGTGGGCTGTGCTGAGGAGACCTGTGCATCCACAGGTGTCCAAACAACTTAACTTTGGCAGTACCCATATACTTAAAACCCACAAGGTCACAGCTGCTTATATGTTTTACAACAGCTGGAGATAGCAGCAGAATGGAAAACAGGGTAGTATAGCTGACCTTTCAGCCCTTTATGTGCTGGGAACCCCAAGTTGTACAGCTCTGGATGGATTTCCTAATCAATCACAGCGCACTGCATAGATCCCTTGTTCACTGACATGATAATCTTTAGAGCTCCTGAAGAGTTTTTTAGAAGTAAACAATTCCATTCATCATTTCTGCTGTCAAATGAAAAGGATGTTTACATGAGAACATACTGCTTGCTTTGATACAAAGACAAGGCCGTGCCAGTGGTGTCATGACCAGCTGTCAAGTGGGAGATGCCTGCAGGCTTCTCTGATAGAATCAGCCACTGGGTTTATGCTGCAGCCACGTGATACCTGCAGCCAGGCACAGCATAGGCACACACTGCCCTCAGGTCAGCTCTTGAGGGAATGGCTAGCCTTTCAATGTACAAAAGTATTCTAGTTAGGATCACTATAGCTGCCAAAACCAGGCATGAAATTATCCTCAGTTTTCTTTCTGAACAAGTTAACAATCACAAGAGAAATTATAATAGTGTTTTCATGTTTATAGACTGAATAATTCTTAGGGTAACAACAAAGAATACTCAGACCTCTTGAACTTGCTTTATAATGCAAACATATTTCATAAAATAAATATTGTTAGTTTAGCAGTAAACAAGCATCATTAGATGTTGCATACAAAACGCTGGTGAAAAGTAAGTTGTCTGCAGAGTTGGGCCGTGAAAATGTAACCAGGTGTGCTGGGAAAGAAGTCAATTCATCATTTAATTTCTCTGTCACCATAAAAAGAAAAAGAGTGCTGATTGCCAAATCAAGTGGCTTCCTGGCATCATCAATGCAATTATTTCCACTCCTTTGAATTTTGCATCCAGGTGCTTCTGTTAGCCCTTGCTCTGTTGTGAGTTCGGGTGCCTCACTGCCTGTGGTGGATTGTTCACTTTGTCCCCCTCTCTCTGTCCCGTGTGTTCGCAGTGGTCAGTGTACATCCGCGCTGCCGTCCGCAAGGAGAAAGGATTGCCCATCCTGGTGGAGCTGCTCCGGATAGACAATGACCGGGTGGTATGTGCAGTTGCTACAGCTTTACGAAACATGGCCTTAGATGTCAGAAATAAAGAGTTAATAGGTATGTTCTTTCCAAACAATCTATATCTACTGTGGGCTTGGGGGTGGTGGTTTTTTTGTTTCCAGTTCACAGCAGAATGAGCACAATGAAAATTATTCTCACATTTCTAGAACAATTTCTTTAATTCTTTCTCTAGTGTGTCATGCTCAGATTTTATGTGACAGCTTGCTAGTATATATCAAGGAATTGTTAAATTAATTAAACATCATGCAATGTTTCTTGATCTTTCAGGCTGTAATCTCTGTAAGAAAAGCTATGGCTTTGTTCTGCTTTAGCATTTCATTCTTAGGCTGGCACTTGCATCTTCCAGATCAAGGATCTAAGCAGGGCACCCCCTCCTGATCCTCAGATTACCTATTGCACGTAACTTTGGAGTCATGAAATAACAAGTCATAAAAATTTTAAGAAGGTTACAGGAATTTACCGGGCAGATTAGTAGCTCCAGAAAGAGAACTGGAAGACTCTTGCTTCACAAACAAATATGGTCTAAAGGAAAATATGGTCTTAAGGAATAGGACAATAATTTATGTAAATCGTTATTGCCCCGAATTCTGATAGTACAGGAAGCACACATATGGGGTTTTTATTTTGTTCAGGTTTTTAGTGGGTTTTTTTAGCTGAAATTCATCCAAACACTGTGGGTCATTGAGCTTTTATTTTCATGTTCTGTCTTTGAAAAATAATCACTTCCCTGATTTTTAACTATTTCAACAATCATAACCAGATTATTTCTACTTCCGTACATTAAGAGCATATTTTCTGTTAATTTTTCCTGACTTGTTGATTTGTTATCATAACAGCATATTTCTTCTCTGCTTTTAATCACAGAATAATATAAATAGATACTATGATCATAATGTTTATTACTTGCATCCAGTGCTGTCTTAGGGTTAATGCTTCTTTACAGCAGTGCTCTGCAAGTTGTTAAAACAAGGCAATCACTCCTCTCATATTGGGAGGGGTGTCTTATTGTACTAATGTTCCCAGATCTACAAATTTCATTTAGGAATGTAACACTATACATTTAAAATTGAGCTGTTTCACTCTGGTGTGCCATTCAAAATACTGGTTAAATTATGGGTAGTTAATTGGCACAACCTCAACATTTTAGTATTTTATGAAATTCTTAAATAACACATCATAAAAGCAAAGATAAATTTAAAAAATGTGGGAAGAGTCTGGTGAATATAATAACCTAATATATTTATTTATGTAGCCAGCTGATAATAGCTGTAGAGGGCTGCTCTGCTTTATGTTATTTGTAGGGTTATTCTGAGAAATTGTACTTCATAATTGCAATAGTAATTCGCTGCAGCTTAAAAACAGTCCAAACATGCCAATATGACAGGGGAGTTATGATTATAATTCTTGGACCATTTCAGCTGTGATCTTTGTATGTTCATTTCTTTGGCTTTCATCATTGAACTTCAAAGAAACAGTAATAGCGGTCATTACTGCTCTTGTTCTCTAGTATTTCTTAGCAAATAGGGCCTATCATGCAGCTGATTTTCAGAAATGCTAAACATCAGCAGTAGTCAAGGATTTCAACTCATGTTGTAGTCCATCCATTTTTGTGATATTGCACTTCTGTGTATTGTATATGTATTGGAGGGTGCCTTATCTGTTGCTATGCAAAAGAAGCCTCAAAAGGAGCTTGTGCTTTATCAGGGTAGTTCCTCAAGCATCCTTCTGCCTAGGCAAAATCAACATGCTCTTTATCTTTTCTGATAAATTTTTTATCTGATTGTTGTTAGTGCATCAGGTTCTTGTGCTGACACATTCTGCCTCACAAGCTGGAATTTTCCCCATAAAACAACCTTTCCTAAAGGTTATCTTTCCTAAAGGAGAATTTTCCAACTGTATATATAGTAAAGTTACATAGCTAGAATTGAGTTGGTTAGGGGGTTTTTAGTGCCTTTATAAAGCTTTCTTTTCAGTGGTGCTGTTGTTCCATTCCCAACTGACATTTTTTTACAGAAATGTGCCAGAGAATGATATATTTAATTCTGCTGCTGCCAAGCAGGCCATAAATCAGTATTGAGGAACCTGGAAAATATATTAGAAACCTTGCCAAAATCCAGGCTCACCTGTACTGCACTACAAAACAAACACAAAGACCCTTTTCTCGATGGCCAGAAGTTTTGTACTAGACTTCATTGAATTGACCAATCTGTTTTGTTTTTCACACAGATCTATCAACTATGATGCTATATTGCTAAAGGCTGGTGAGAGGCTTCTCTTAAAATTTATCTGAGCCATCCCCATAGCAACATTTTCTTTATTTATATTGAGGTCTTCTTCCTGGGTTTCATTTCAGGCATGCTCCATGTCTTTAAGAGGACCTGCTCTTTTCTCCTTCTTCGTTGCTTTTGCATTGTGCCGTGTGTCCCTTGGCTGAGACAGCAGACATATTCATCCTTCTCCTTCCCAAAATTCAATTGCACTCAAAAACATGGTAAATCTGGCCTGGAATAGATAATGCAACACCCAGTTTTCTCTTCTTGAACACACTGCCCAGGTGGATTCCTGGTCACGGGTTAGACCACATTCATTTTCACTTGACTTCCAGGATCCTTGTTTGCATAAAATAGTACACAGTCTTTGTTGTTCCCAAGAGAGCACCCAAGGGAAAGGTTTCTCAGCCTTTTCTCCCACAGCTGAGGAAAAGATCCACTACTGATCTTGCCTGTTTTGTTCTTCCTTGGTTTCAGTGATCTAGGCTGCACAGCATCCCTGTGTCCCTCTGGTATCACATTTTTCCACTTCTATTCATGTGCTCAGCATTTTGGAAGGCTTCTTTTCCTTCCTTGAAGCAGGTTCTGTCTCTGCTAAACTTCTCCATGGGTCCATTAGCTTCTCCCACCCAGCCCCTGTAAATGTCACTGAATTGACAAAAATAACTTTTATTTGTTTTCAACTGTTCACTTAGGCAGAAGAAAATCACTTTTGTTCCACAGGTCCTCTAAAAGCTATGTTGATGACCTTTGTGCAGTTATGTCATTCCCATGTTCTTTCCCTCTTCTTCATCTGTCCCTTCCTCTCAAAAAAAAAAGGTGAGTAAGGGAAAGTAGAATAACAAACCCACCATTCTGTGTTCCTCAGAGCTATACTGGCACCTTAGTTTGAGGATATGATATTATTCTCTTTCTGCTGGGAATGCAGTTTTTAAATTGAGGATTTTCTGCAGACCTCTTGCTTCTGGCAGTGCTGGTCAGGCCAGCACCTCACACCAAAGCTGTGCCACTGTCTTCCCTACAGGAGTGCACCTACAAACTCCATTTTCTAAAGCCACATTTTGTTGCCATGGTATCAGAAAACCTAATACAATACAATACAATACAATAATATTGCTAATACAATATAGTTTCTTTTCTTTAATTACAAATAACTTGGATGAGCTGGATGGGGCAGAAAAGTAAAAAATAAACCCATCTCCTGTAAACAGCATCTTTGCATGAATTGTTTCCTTGCAGTCTGCCCCAGCAACCTTCAGTGGCTTTCTGGTTCAAACGCCCTCCACACCTTTCTGGTTCAAAAGTCCTCCTCTGGTTACCTGAGCCTGCACTGTACACTTGTGTCCTTGGGATTCTCCCAGCCAGCAGTGGTGCAGCAGCCTCCCTTCTCTACCCACTCTGCATGTGAGAAGGTTTCCAAATCAGGATTCCCCATTCAGTCCTGGGAAAGAAGCCAGCTTCATGTTTCCTTTATCTGAAAGACAGACAGCATTTTCCTCTCCGCTGCTATCCATGACCTCTTTAACAAAGGAGATTATGCATTGTACAGTTAATTGAAAAATAATGTGACTTGTTATTCTACCTAAACAAGCAGGTACAGACTATTCCTGTGTGAAATTTTTGAAGGATGACTATCCCCAAAATTTGCGTTTTCCTTGTTCTTCTGTTTGCACGGCAGTTACCTTTTATTTTAAATGGCAATTACTGTGGTATTTTAAAGTGCAGTAGGTGGTCTTTCAAACAAGTTAGGCTGATTTTTCTAGCTGCCCCAGATGAGAAATTTGTCACTATTCATGTACTGCAAAATATGTAGGATATAGGATTTTTCCTCTTGAAGGAAAATTTGGAATTTGTATTAGTACAGTTCAGTGGTAAGTCCACAGAGTATGGGCTTTGGAGAGAAAGCAGAGCTGGAGGTAAAATGTATAAAATTTCAATGCACAGTTTTGTGCTTTAAGTCGTTCTGTCACTTTCATTTTATCCTGACAATGGTTTCTAATGCTGTTCTGGGTCAGAATTCTGATTAAGAGGAATATTGTACTAGTAATTGAAAAGAACCATTCTTTCTCTTGGCCTCTTGGTCTGCACTTTTGCAGTAAAATAAAAGATTTTTTTTCCTTTTTTAGAGACTGGTATTATTTTAATCCCTTGGGAAAAAGGAGGACAGTTCCACTTAAAAGTTTTTGTTGACTTCTTGTATTGTGTAGAAAAGAAGTCCTTGCATATCTATGCTCTTAAAATGTTTAGAGAATCCAGGTGTCTGTTCAGGGCTCTAGATTCTATGGAGTTTAATGGGATAAGTTGAAGTGTTATAATATTTAAATCTTTCTTGTTACTACTGTTGTTGTAAAAGCTTGATTCAGATAAGTAAAGTTAGTGGTACAATTTCTTCTGCCTTCACAGAGTTTTGAATTAGGTTTCAAAACAGGGCCTGTAGCAGGGCTCATTTTTAAATAATGGTTCCTGAGTTGGGGACTGTGTGTCTGTACTGAATTATTATCCTCTTTTCACTGTTTGTCTGTCAGTAATGCAGTTATACATGCAAAATTCAATAGTAGCACATCAATTAAATTATTACCTAATGGGTGCTGGAAACTGCTTACTTTTGCTAGGTGTCTAGAAGTTCATTGTCTAAGATAAGATGCCTGTATTGGATGCCCTTATAGGTGACTAAGAGACTCATAGGAAGTGATTTATTTTGTCTAAAAATAAGATACTACTTATTGTGAGAAGATGGAAGTTACCCTATATTACTGTATCACTGTTGTTTAGTGATGAAAACCAACTAAGAAGTGTGTAAATTGTCAGTGTATGTCTTTTGATCTCATAGCAGTGTGAGTCTGTTTGGGTGCCTGGTGTTTGTTTCAAAGTTTTATTGCTAAACTTGAGAAAGTTTGACTGAATGATGTATCAGGAGTTCACAATTCTAATGAATTGTTAGATTTGCAGAATAATTCATGTTGGAAGGAACCTCGCAGGGTCACCTTGCCTAGCTTTGCACTCAAAGAAAGTTCAGATATGTTATTTCAAAGTGTGATATCAACATTTGGAAAGACTGGTTTTTAGCTGTGAGGCTGAAAATGGATCAGAATGAAGTATTTTCATTCTCAGAGCAGAACATGGCTCTTCTGGTGTATTAACAGCTACATGGAATCCTCCTATCTTAGAGCATGGTTGCATTTTGGTTTAGAATTAGTAATAATTCCAAGAGAAAAGTGTTTCCAGTTTTGTAGTTACAAGAACAGCAGCTGAGTCCTAGTAATGTACATTGATAGGGAATGTGAGGTTGTGTTGGGAGATGATTAAATCACATATGCAGCTTTCATCCCCCTTAATAGTGCCTACATGCAGCTTTCTCTTATTTTTGGATGTGAGCATTTCCGAATTTCTCACACATGCATCTGCTGACAGTGAGAGAGAGTGAATTTTCTTATTGCATTTTTAATTGATGTATAAAGTATCTTAGTCACTGGAATGCTAAATTGACATAAATTTGCAATGCAGAAGATTCCAGAAAGCACTAATCAGGCATGCGTTCAGAAGAAGGTGACAACATAATATATCCTGCAATTTTTAAATTTATGTCCGTTTTTATTGCACTTCATTTTTGTGTTTGATAGTTGAGCTGGGCAAAACAATAAACAGATATCTGAATGAGAACAGGCTGTCATCAAGAAGGTGAAGAAGTTGATTTACAAAATTAAACATATTGTCATGCATTAATAACTGGTGCTCCTTACTCTTCATCAGTGAAGAGAAAGATGCTATTTAAGTTAGTAAAGGAGTAATTAAACTATGATGTTTTATAGCACCTGTATAGCAACATCTGAACTCCCTGGTTTTTGGTGTTGTATAAATAAGTTAGCTGAGAATTTAACCTGATAAATGTTTAAATGTTAAGTACTTTTTCCCTTGTGGTGTAAAAGCCTTGTGTCAAGGAGATGCTGACTTTTCATGTGCCTTAGCCACTTGCATGTTGCTTTTTGCTCTATGTTTCCTCAAATATATTTGTGACAAGCAGACCTACTAATTACAGAGGTTAGAAAAGGTTTTCAATCTCAATGATTTCTTATTAAGTAACACTCTCACATGAAGATTTAGGAGGAAAACTAACACTGGTAAAACTGAATTCTTTTTTTTAGTATCAAATTCAAGATCAAACGCTTTCAGAATTCAATCAACTCTCCTACATCTGAACTTTCCTATTCCCTAAGTACACCTGTCTGGATTTGGAGGGATTTTTCTCTTCCTTGAAATATCTGAAAAAAATGGTGTTTCAAGTAGTCAGCTGGGCTTCTGAACAGCAGAAAAAAATGGCACCACTAGGTGTTCATCCCACTTATCTCTATCACATAAAATGTTTGATCTTACAGTCTAATGGGTCCCGTGTGAGAACCTAGAGAAGTGGCCAGAGACTGAGTGGCCAACTTTTGTGTCACTGAATCCCATCAGAAGTTGTTCTCGTAATACAGACTAAGCACTGTCCTGCTCCCCTTTAATTAGGTCAATAGACTTGGCAAGGGCAATTAGTGAAAAAGCTCTACAATTTTTCATTGTCACCCAAAACAGCAGAAATAACTGCATGCAGATTCAAATCTAGGGTAATGGGGAATACTGCTTCCACAGATCTGTTTTTAATTGTAATGTCAAGTTAGAGAATCATTTCATCTCTGTCATAGTAAGGTCAAGATGCTCCACAAATTGTAACCACAACCCAGCCATAGGTCAGCTGTTCCTTCTAGTGGAATAAACTGTGGGAAAATGCCTGAAAAACGCCTGTATTTCTATTTTAAGTGCTGTAATCAAGAGAATCATCTTCAGTATTGCACCATGACAGCTTCTCTGGATGATGATGGTAATGTTAAATGATGCCATATAGAGCTTTAAGGTTTATAAACCTTGAAGTCTTTATTATAGGTTTTATCATTTTGTATTCACATTCAGTATTACTTAAGATTGAATTCTGAATGCAAGTCATAAAAGTTGCAAAATCTGGTAGAGGTGGCCCAAGAAAGCCTAGATTAATTGTGACTGCCAAAAACACCACCACCTCCAAGAACAGCTGAGGGATGTGCCTTTTCACTTCACTGATGTGCATTTCACCCATAAGAAAGTGCCCTGACCTGCACCTTACATTTTGTTTGAGATAAACAATTTCTGTTCATTTCTGTTCTCCTGCATGAGGTAGCAAGCAATTAAACTGTAACTGCATCTGCTTTTCTCACTCAGAAGATTGACATTTCAAACAATTTAATATTAATTTTCATCTCTGCTTCTCAGTATGTTCGTGCTGAGAAGTGCCACTTACCTTTTGGAGTTCTGATCTAAAAAGTGCGTATAATTTAGTCACATGAAATATACAAAGGTAGAAATGCAAATTTCTGAAACTGCCAAAGTAATTTTAAAAGCACTTTTAAATCCATGAGAATGGAAAAACAGCTTTGAAAATCCAGGTTTTGTGACAGCCTTACAGTAACAGATAAGTGTATCAAAACATGTTTCCAGCCTTTTCTGTATGAACTTCAATTAATGAAACAGCGAGCTAGTTTTATTCTCTGTAAGATACAAAATAGTGTTTTCCCCTGAAATACATATCACCTTAAATGACTTTTAAATTATAGAAGTGACATATATGGCATTTTTTTACTAAAAGCACTTTTCTTTGAAGAAACTCAAATTCCCATTCATGAAATGTCAGTGCAAGACAGTAGAACATGACAGGTGAATTAGCATTTGATAAAGGAATGTAGTTTTCTTCTCACGTGTGAAGACCCTGAGAATGGGTCTGGGCCACTGTAGTTTCACAAGATGTTGAAGGTGGATCTGAGAAATGGAAAAAATTTAAACCAGTAAGAAAAGGAAGGATGAATGTGTATTGATTAAATTTAAACTACCTATAGATGGCTTTCAATCATATTAACAGTAATTTTCTCTGTGAATCTACATCCATGCACTCTCTAAATTAGTGCAGTTGTTCCTGCAAAATCTCATTCAATCCTAGTTCCCAGGTTAGATGGTGACAGGTGAAGTGGGCAGCACACAATGTCCCTCTCACCTCTGTGGCTTTTGAGAGATACTTCCACTTCTATTTTAGCGTCCCCAAAGTTGTTTTCTTCATGTTTTAGAGTGTTTGAAAAGGAAAAATGTTAAGGACAAAACCTGAACAGCATTCACAAAGGTAATACTGGTAGAAAATTCTGATTGCAGGGACCTAAGCTATGTCCCTGCACAGGAGGACTAATTGTAGGCTGACACAGAAATAAAATACCTGCAAATATGCAACCCCTGTTTTTGTCATCATCTATTAGATTTAAAAATGCACCATAGAAAGTCTCATTTTCACTGGATAAAAATGTTACTGTCAGGGTTTAGAAATGGTATTCCTTAATTTAGTGCTCCCACTAAAGTGAAAAACCACAAGCTCCTTCCCTGTCCCCATCCCCTCCAGTGAGAGACAAATGGCAGACATACCAAGCTGAGATAAGAACAATTGACTGGGAACTACAATGAGATAAGAAGACAGACAGTAACAGGAACAGCAACAAAGTTGATAACAAAAAGATACAGAATTGATACAAAAAGAGGCTGTTCTACAGGCAAAAATTGGTCTCCAACCAGGACAGTGAACAAAACAGTGGACAGACTGTCCACATCCATGTTTTCTTTTTCCCTCAAGCCTGAGACAGTGATAGTGTTTAATAACACCATATCTTGGCCACACCTACACAGCTCCAGGCTCTGCCCCATCACAGCTACTCAGAAAATTAACTTTGTCCTTGACTGAAACTCAGACAATAGCAAAGGTAGAAGATACCAGAGAGATAGTGTTCAAAGAATGCAGGATTGGAAAGATTGTGAATGTCTGGATTCTTACAACTGGCATTTTAACTAAATCTCAGTGCAGTTAATTTGAATTTAGTTATTCTTTCTATTCCTGACCATTAGGTGCTTGCACAATATTCTGGTTCGTAGCACTTGCCCAGTATGGGCAGAAGGTGATGGTAGCTTTGGTGGGTTATATGCACTCTGTGCCAAAATACCTGTGAACAGGTGTTGGTTAAGTCTTTGATGGATATAAAAAAGGCAGTCAGTCACAACACTTGTTGGCTTCTGTATGCCATCTTCAGAGGCTTCTGTTTCCTGACAGTTTAATTTGTCTTCATTAAGTACTTCGATGTAGGATGTTTTCGCTTGTAAGAGCCAAGTCATACCCTGGTTGTTTCCATCATTTATTATGAGTTTCAGTGTTAAAGGCCCTTGTTTCAGGTAATACTAGTAAAACTTCAAATATACTCCTAATTACAGAAAGCAGAATAATGGTCTTTTGCTGCAGCCTTTGCAAATGAATGCTTGTGTTTCCTATTAATATTTTACCTTTATGCACATGTAGCCTCTCAGAAGGCACTGTCTGGGACAGGCTGGTAGCACTGTCACTATATCTTAGGTTTCTGGTCATTTATGGGCTCTTTTTTTTTTTATATTGGTTAAATAAGTCTTGGAAAAATCCACTTCCACCCCTATTTAACAAGCAGTATTTTACAAAATCAAAATCCTCTGTTTCATGCCTGTAACTGGTGGAATTGAACAGCAGCAGTTTTGTAATACACAGTTACAAAATATTAAAAGGGTAACAAATTCTCATCATCTGAGATAAGTGAAGGAATAATCAATTTGCTGAGGGGCCTTATTATCATAATTCCATAAGGTAAGACTGTGATTCTTCTACTTAATATCTCGATGGGCTCAATTAAACAAAAGTAAAGAAATGTAGTTTTGCTCCCAAGGAAAGCCTAGAGAACCTTCAGAATCAGCTTCAAAGCCCCATTGATCTCTCCATGGCATCTCTATAAAATTACTTGAAATCTGGTATTACTGATACAATCTTCTATGTTACTATGTTTTCCATTTTCCTTTTGCTTCCTCTTGGGGCTGTGTTATGCAAGAGGTTGTGTGAATGTGAAAAAAATTCAATGACTACCCCCTAGAGTTAGCAATTTTATATATGTATAATGTAAGATATTTTATAATGATAGATTGGACTTCGGGAATTGACCTAAGAAAGTATTAAATGCATTAGTGCTTAAATCCATGCTTTTTGTGTTGATGTGTAATATGAGTAGTGCAGTTTGAAAGACCAGGTTAAGACAAAAGAAAACAGCACGTTGTTAGCACTTAAAATTGAAGGCCTTTATTGTTTGAAAAAATGAACTAAATAATTGATACAATTGCTCCAATATTCCAGAATGAAGATTTTAAGTAAATGTAATCAGAGAGACACCTTTAGAGAGATAGTTTTGAGAATTGTCAGTAGATTGACAAGCCCTACCTTACAAAAATAAATAGAAATTAAACCTACCTTGCTGATGGTTTATAAACCTTGATAAATGTGCAGGGAAGGAAACAACAATGAATTTCAAAATTGCTTGTCTTTATGGTCTCAGTTGCTAAGTAATTGCTAACAGTCTGGGATACAAATACTATGAAATTCCTTTGGTCACTAGAGGATATTGTGCCAGTTTATTTCCTTTAGTCCATATAAGCCTAAAAAATTAGGTTAACTGGGTAACTTTGGAAAATACACCTAAAAATAAAGTAACTTTTTCAGGTTGTAGGGAAGGCTTCAGTCTGCAAGTGCAATAAAGACAAAATTTGGTATTACTGCATCTGTTTGGCTTGGAAGGGGCCTCCAGAAATCAAGCTGGTTCAGTAACAGAAAGTTGCTTCAAACTTTATTCAGCAGATGAGATGGAGATTCCTCAATCTTCCTGGGCAACCTCTTCTGTTGTTTGACCACCACCATAGCAAAATTAGTCTTCCTTTATCAGATGGAATTTCCTGTATTCCAGCATGTCTTTTGCTTCTTTTTCTTAGACTGTGGAACTCGTTAAGATGATCCTGACCCCATCTTCTCCACACCATTCCATTAGGTAGAAGTAAACAATAGCAAGATCTCTCCATAACCTTCCTTTAAGGCCCAGATGATGCAATTATTGTCTGCCATGTGTTCCAGTCCCCAGCTGTCTTTGTGGTGCTCCACTGAACTTGTTCCAGTATTTTGCAATGCCTTTTTGTACTGGGCAGAAAAAAACTGCATGTGACACTCTAGGTGTAGTGCAGACTTTTTGAGTGAGAGGAAGAATCATATTTTTGTTGGGTTGGCTAGACTCCATGTAATAACCAGGATGTCATTGGCCTTCTGCACTGCAAGGGCACATTCTGGATTCATGCTCAACTTGTCTACCAGCACTTCTAGGTTTCAGGTTTTTTTTTTCTTTAAAAATTGCTTTCTAACCAGTTGGCACCCATCTGTGTGCTGGTACAGGGGCTTGTTTAATCTTGAGTGCATTTGCCTTTGTTGAACTTTGAGTTTGCTGTTCAGCTGTCCATCTGAATAGCAGTCCTGCCCTTCAGTGTATTGACTAGTTCTCCCAGCATCACATGGTCCACAGTCTTTCTTTCTGTCCAGTCCTTCAGGCTGTTAATGAAGATGTGAAACAGTCTTGCCCCCAGTACCACCACCTACGGGGCACCTCTAAGTAACCATCTAAGAAACCCGCTGGGTTTCATACTGGCAATGAAGCCCTTTGTCCAACCAGTTTTCTGCCCACCATATCATCTACTTATCTGGTCAAAATCTCAGTAAGGACACTATATGGAGAAAGGGTAAACTGCCACATTTGTTACTTCAAGCAGTGTAAAGTCTCTAATTCCTAAATTAGAAGTGGATAAATGCAATTTAAGTGTCTTTAACCTCAGTGACATCATTGCAGATACTTAAGTTACTTCAGGACAAGGTTCACCGAATTTTAAACCACAGATTCAGTGTGACAGTGTATAAGCTTCAGGAAATAACCATCTTATTGTGGAATCAGGGCCATAATAGGATAATTTTAACTAAATTCACTCAAACACAGAAGTTTGCTTTATTTACCAGAGGGAATTGTAGTAGTAGCTCCATTTGTTGCATTTTTAGTAAGGCACCGTACTTGCAGATTTTAAAAAGGAAATACTGTGGAATGTCATAGAATGCCCTAAGTTAGAAGAGACCTGCAAGGATCATCAAATCCAACTCTTGGCCCTGAAGAGGATGATCCCCATGAGACACAATGTGCCTGAGAGCATTGTCCAAACCCTTCTTGAATTCTGTCAGGCTTGGTGCTGTGACCACTTCCCTGGGGAGCTTATTCCAGTGCCCAACCACCCTCTAGGTGAAAAACCTTTTCCTAACATTTGTCTTTGGAATTGTTTACTTTCAAATCAGTGCAACTAAATGTAATTTCTCTAGTCTTCAACAGTGACGCCTATTATTAAACTAACCACATGTAGACTAATAGATTCTGATGTGATACATAATTCCATTGTGCAGCAATAACATGAATTTTAAATTATTTCAAACTCATGGAAAAAAATGGTTGTAAGAAATGTAATCAGAACACTCTTATGTACAAAAGCATTTTTATTCTGTCATTTAAGATAACTTTATTCAAATTCACCTCTTAATATCATCTGCAAAAGTATCCGCATATTAAATTGATGTAGAGTTCCTTTAACCTAATCTTTATTTATATTAATATATACACACTGCAGCGCTATATATGTATGTGGTAGTGTGTGTTCATATATATTTAGGTAGGTTCTCTTCCAGCCTTTAAGCTGCACCAAAGAGGAAGAGAAGCTGTGCTAAGGAGTACACGTGCACGTAGAAAATTACTCCCTTCATGTAAAACACATATTGTATTATGGCATACAATTGCAACAGCTAGAAGAAAATCTTGTTGCTGTCAGCTTAATCATCTCATGGGAGCTAGAAGGAATTTTTCCATCAAGTTCCTGAGAAGCAGGATTCAACTCAGAGTAACAAAGCAGCATTATTAAGATAGAGTGAGTAGGCTGCCTAGGTACTAATCACCATACAATGCCAAACAATGTTCAAGTCTACTTTAAATCAATTAATTAAATAGGAGAGTAAAGGGAAAGTGCAAGTGATTCTTACCATGTTAATAACATCTGGGTAGAATTCTTAGGTGCTTGATGGTAAAATAAGAACTGAATTTCTGTTTTCAGTCATAACATAGGCATTAAATGGACTGTTTTAAGGAAGTAACAGTTTATTATGAAAATCAGAGTTGGAAGCAGGTTAATTCACTTTGATCCTTTGAAAATACTGTACTTCACCATTAAGTATATTTAATAGAAATAAATTAATGTTAAATATATTATATAATACAGTTCATTTTTTAATAGTGGAATTTCTTTTCACTCTGAAAATTATAGGTTCTCAGCTGATTGAGTTAGCCTGTTTAAGAAACTATAGTTCCCTAAGCTAACCCGTGGTAATTCACCATGACCCAGTCAGTGACAGAATATCCTCCTGCTTCTGGGTTCTATTCAGCCCCTCATTAGCACATCACAACTACATTGAGTCAGCACTGCCTGACTAATCTGTCAGAATGAACTGGGGGAGCAAAAGGATTACTGTTTCCTCTTGCAGACTAATTTCATTAAACACAACAAACTCAAATGAGTCAGATGAGCAGCCAACCTGAGATGTGAAAAACTCTGACTTGCCCCACTAGTGCTTATGAGGCTCAAAATGATAAATTTTCACATACTGGAGGTCTGCCCACAGCCTGAAAGATGTTTTATTTTGTTGGAATCCAGCCACCATGAAGCCTATCTTAATGTTATTGCACTACTGTAAACTGTTGCTTTACTAAAAGCCCGCCCTTCCCCTTCTTCCCTCCCTCCCTCCTTCCATCCATCCCCAAACAAAATGAAACAAAACAAAACAACCAGTTTTGGGAATTCCTTCATGTCTTACTGGAAAATTAGAATAGGAAAACAGAGAAGCTGTGTTCCTTGGACAGACAAAAAGCAAGGTCCTTTGGAAAATAATGGTATCAGGCAGGCTGGGAAGCTGGCATGTATAATTTCTCTACATTGGCGTTAAATCTTCAGCAGCTAAAGGTGTTATCCTCTGCTGTACGATTCTGTACCACAATGTCTAAATCAAGCCCCAAAGAAAAGGCCATGTCTCCTTCTCTCTTGTGAGCCACTAACAATCTGAAATACCAAGTACATCATAAGCAAAGCCTTTGAGACAGGGTGTTCTGAGGGTGGATTTTTGTGCATTATCCACTGTAGTTAAATCCATTCTTCTGCCTTGGGATTGAATATGTATATGCCTTATACTGAAAGGCTCAGCTTCTTCCTAGGGAGACTGAAATTCATCTTGTTCAGTTGTAGCCCTGTTCAAGCATCTTTCATTCACTAGGACTTTTCTGATAAGCTGTGCTCAGCTTACAGAAACTTCAAAGCTGAGGCAAAGTTATTAAAAGAGAGAGAGAAAAGAACTGCACCTCTAGTTCAATCTTCAAACAATACAAAAATCGATTAAAAGTCAGAGATTAGCTTCACTGTAACCCTTCCCACATTCTCATGAAAATTAAATGTTGTCTCTTTCCTTCCCCATTTTATTCTAAAATCTACTTAAAACTTAAGAGATCAGTAACTATTAGTCTGGCAATATTAATAACAAGCTGCACTTTAGAGCCCTGTGGCTAGAGATTAGTTGTAGAGTTGCCACCAAAGAAAGAGAATGAAATTATTTACAAAGCAAATACTAAAAAACCTCATCTTGAAGCTGGAAGAATTCATTTGCTTCAATCATTTCTGAGCAGAAAAACACTAAGTCTTAGGTGGCTTCTTGAGTTGGACTTTGGCCTATCTTGCCTTGGTTTCTGTAACCATGAGTGAATAATCACGTGTGGCTTTGTCATTGTGAGAGACAATGATTGTGCAGAAAATGTCAGACATCACCCACTAAAAGGAATTCTAAAAAGCACATCATTATTACAAAATGATGGAAGTACTTCCAGAAGCAGTGGTACTAATTTGAAAGTTAGGATGGCATGGGCTTTTTAAACAGTCCTGGAGCACAGCCTGGATTAGATTACAGTGGGAACCCAGGAGAAAGCATCCAAGCTGAGCTGTTCACACCCTAATCTTCCTGGAAAGAGCAGTGCTTTTGAATATTGGCCCATCAGTTTGTGTGCATAACTCTTGCAGGATGGGTGAGCCAGAGTAGGCACTTGGCCATCTGGCCATGGCAGCAGCTGACCTAGGAGCCAGGTCACCTGAAGGCTGTGAACAAAGAAGAAGAATATTCCCTGGATTATAAAGAGGAGTGGAGGAAGATAAGATGTCTCAGCATTCTGCTTTGTATGATTCTGAAAGAAAGGGAGCAGACAGCAATGAGCAAGAAAAGGAGGATGGTGGTCAAATGTACTCAAGGAATTGTGCAGTTAGAAAATGTAAGGAAAATATTCTGAGACCTAGATCTGGGGATTCATATTGTGAATCTGCCATTTTTCATCTAGGTTTTTGCCTTGGATCTCTTTTTTCCCTTTCTTCCAAATACCAGGAAGTTAAACAGTTCATTCCTTTTGCAAGATCATATTATCATCCAACAAGTATTGTACTCATTCACAAGCTAAAAGGGTATTTCATCTAAGGAATGTATTTACAGGGCCCTGAACCACAGAGACTTCAAGCAGAAGTCTGAAGCCATTATGATCCTGAAGAAGATACAGAGTGTTATCAAAACCAGATATCATATTTTGACTGCAGGAGTTTTGAAAATAAGTTCTGTGTGCAGGTTCCTGCCAGCCATCAGTCTGAGCCCACTAAACAAATTCATTTGCAGAATCAGCTGAGATTCACCAGTTATTCTATAGGGAAATAACAGATTCTGAATCAGTTGATAGGCCTGTCAGTAAAAAGCACCATGAGCCAATCCATCAAGCTACAGCTCCACCTTTCACTCTTTCAACATACTGCATACACAACCTCAGTCAATTGATAGTCCTGTCCTGTCTCTCCCAGCACATTACAAGCCTCCACTTTCTGAAGTTAGCTCTGTGCCTGACCCTCCTCCACCTCAGAATAAGCCAGCAATTTTTAGATCCTCTGGAGAGGACATGGTGCGGTTCACTTCTTATCCTCAGAAAAGCTTCCCTGACAAAGGCCTTGTTAAAGGAACCAACAGATTCAGAAAACACTCACTCCTTCTTACAACTGCTTTACAATAAAACCTTACCCAGTGCTGCAAGGCCCTTTGAGCACAAGTTTGGAAGTCCTAAACCCAAACACAATCTCTTGACAAAAGAAGTTCAACATAAATCACAGTCACCATCAAAATCTCTCAGTTCTCACCAACCCAATTCCCACTGAGCTGTTTCAGCTTATTGCAGCTTCCCAAGTTTGACAGTGGAATGGCTACAATACCTTCAGTGAACAGGTTCAACAATCCTAAGTATCAACCCAATAATGTTAATGCTGTTCCTAAAGCCATTCCTATAAGCCCTTCAGCACTCAAGGATGAGAAGGAAGACCACAGACACACTGTTGCAGCACAGCAAGAGGTGTATTTAACAGCTATGGTGGTGTGTTCAGCTCCTTAGGGTCTGGTGGTAGTATTTTTGTACCACAGGGTATATTCCAGATGGACTAGAGCAAGAAATCTGTTTCAAAGTCTGCAAAAAACAACCTTTCCAGTTTTTTAGTCAAAGAGAAAAGTAAAATGCTTCTTAGGCCCTCAGTAATGTCAGGGTCTCATGGATTAACATTCCTGAAATCAGTGCTGCTGTGCCTGATGTACTGTGACCCCAAAACCTGTCAGAACAAGTCCCTTCTTGGAAGGGAAGGGGATAGTCTGGGGATCCAGACTATCTCACTAAAGGAAACTGTTTCTCAGTCCTAATTGACCCTTTATAAAGTTAGTTCAGTAAATAAAAACTGGGAAACTGAGATAGACCTCACATATAAGGTGAACCACTCTATTTCAAGGCCAGTAAGTGGATCTTGCAAGCAAGCAGTAATGTTTTCCATATGAGCCAGTTCTTTCTTCCCATTTTGGACACTTGACTTGCAACTTCCTTTGTTCCAGTTCTTTAAGTAGATCATATGGAGACCTCATCCTAAACATGCAGTGAGGCCATATGTGCAGGGACTCTGCTTTTTCTGCCATCTCTTGGTGACCTGCAGTCTCCAGTAGCAGCCTCCTCTGCTATGTATGTTGTGCAGGAAGACCCTGAGTAAGAATGGTGCCACTGCCGTACATTACGATAAAGAACACAGCATTGTTCCTTGCTTGCTGGTTGAAGGTGTGAAGTAGCTGAATACCTAGTCAAAGCTGAGATGGCAGTCAGTTCAGTCTGTCTTCCTAGCTACTCTTGTTGCTTTCATTTGGACTTACTCTGGTTGGTCCCTGTGTTTCCTGAAGTCTGCCATTGAATTGTGGTATTTCTCCATAAGCTCTGCACAGAGGAACATACCATCTGTATGTTCTGCCAGGAATAGTTGGTAATACACTCCTGAATAGCTAGCTGTCTTTGTCACAGCCACCCATCTTGTAACACATGCCTATCTTATGATCTTCTCTGGCTTCCTGATCCTTTCTTCCAGAATTGCTACTCAGTAAATTGTTCTTCATTCTGTATTTCTGCAGATAATTGTCTCCTGCTTCTGTGTAATAATATTATCCATTTGACTTTAATGAATTCCATCTTGCAAAATCAAGATAACTGAAATCTAAACCAGTCCTTAAATATTTTTCACCCTCTGTCCTTGTTTCTATCCATACAACAGACAGTCACACAGGATGGACATAGATCCAGGATAGAAGATTGTCTACAGAAATTAATTCATACATTTTCTGCCAAATTCTTTTGATAAATGCTTATATTTCATTGATGAACCATTAGTACCTGTTCTGAGTAGCACCATGTGAATATTTTTTCATCCTATTTGCACCAGTTCCATCTTATTTTCCGTTTCCATTCTGCCAATAAATACATATTTTCTCCTCTGTATTACTTAATCTTTCTTGCATACTCTTGCTGCCTTCATATCCCAGAATATATTCATATCAAAGAGAATGCAGTCCATTATCGTCTTTATGTAGTTAAAATTTGTACTGGGAGAAGAGACTAAACAAATGTGCACACAGGAACAGACACATTCATTGTATTTAAATGTTTCTTCCATTATGAATAATAATCTTTTTGACTTATGAGTAATAGTCTTTTTGACAAGAGAGCAGCAGAGGGGCTATTAGGTGCCATCTATTGTGTTATGTCAACTATATGAGATATAATACATGTATTTTTTTAACACTTTTCTATTGATCTGCAGTTGTCTCATGATAGTTTTGCATTGCATTGGTTTTGCATTTCTTGTGGGCAGGGAGGTTAGGTTAGACAAGCTCCCAATGTCCTTTCCAACCTCAGTTATTCTGGTTCTACATATAATTTTTAAATTTACATGATATTAATAAATGCATTTTTTCATGTGTATCTACATAAAGTAAAATACTTCTATGAATTATAAGGACAGCATTATCAGACTCAGTCTCTGAAAGGAGAAGTAATTCCAGGATAAAGAGAACTTGAACATAAATGACAGATCTATCTACTTTAATTTGCTTTCAGAAGAGGATTTCGTAGCTCAAAAGTGGGCCAGGTTCCAAGATATTCTTCAGTATATTTACTTTTAATGTTTGAAATAAATATGAACTAAGGATGTATTTCAGATATTTTCAAAGATAAGGATATGTGTGTGGATAAATCTGGAAGCTAAGAACTACCCAGTAGAATATCTCATAATTGGTAAGAGAGTGCTTTATATTAATGATCTTTAAAGAATCTTTTCAGTATGGTTTGTCTGCTATAAATCTGATGCAACGTGACTGCAAATGTGCTTTGTATTGCTGTTTATATTAGATAAGGAGCTCTTGTTTAAATGAATGTGTGGCTGTACAATATTGCTGTTAACTGTGTCTCACTCAAAAGCTGATATGCCAATTCTAATATTCTCCTTCCCTCATGTTTTTCACAAAAGTTTCATTTCATCTGAGTGGATTTTTTTAGGAGTAGCACTATGATATTTAAGGTCCATTTAGCTTAATGGTGCCATTTAAATGCAGTATTTAGCATAATTGTTAAAGGGAAGACCACTGCCACTTGCCTAGTGCATTGCATCATATTTGATTCATAGGCAGAAATTTTACTGGGGTGTTTCTGCTAAATCAAGGTGGGAACCAGCTTGAGCTACAGGAAAAGCAGGGCTAACAGGAGTAAAATCTTTAATTTTCTCACATAGTGAAGACTAATGTTTGCTTGAGACAGTGATAAATGAAGCTTTACCTCATTGCTTCTGCTCAGCTTTATGAGAGCAAGATCATGCCAAAAAAACTGGCTTCTTTTTTGGCAATTATAAACATTTGTGTCAGCTTGTTTTCTACTTTTACTGGCTTCCTTGGTCTTGGGTTTCAGAAGTCATTTGTGCTGTTGGGGTCAAGGATTAGAGTTTGGTATTGGGGTAGGAGGTGGGGGAGAGGTAGGAGTCAGGTTTGGGGTTAGTGGTCAGAGTTAGTGTAAAGGCTTAACAAGCATGGTCTAACACCCAAAGCGCACTTACAGCCACAAAAGCAACCCTTCCTTGCTGGCCCAGCTCTCCCACACCCTTTGTGTGAGCTTCACATGCAGGCCTCCAGGTCCTGCCTATTCAAGTGCTGAGGCATGAGGACCCCCAGGGATCCAGCTGAAGCATTCTGTCCTCCTTGACCTCTGCTCATCTCCCACCTCCTGGGCACTGGCACCTGAGAGCTGGGGTCAGAAGAGAGACTGAATGTCCGGGGTGAAGAAGGAGGGCTGAGGCTTTGGGAATCTGCATAGGTCTAGGGCTGGGGGTTGAGCCTGCCTTTTGGGGAGAGGGATTAGCCTTTAGAGTGACAGAATGGCTTTGGGTCAAGGTTTGGGGTTCCATGAAGAGTTTTTAGTAAGCAATTGTAGGTTGAAGGTTGTAGGTGGAGTCACAGTGAGGATTAGGATTAGCGCTAGGGACTGCAGATTAGGGCTGCCATCAGAACAAGGATGTGGGGTAGGGATAAAATAAAGGGTTTCAGGTTTGGTTTTTGGCCTTTGTGATAGAGCTTGGGGTTAGGGTTTAGTGAAGGGTGCTCGGGTAAGGTTTTTAGGTCAGGTTACACAGGCTTTGTGTTAGTGGCCAGAGTTGGGTAAGGGCTTCAAAAGTGTGCTCTTGTGTTTGCTGTACCCACTACGCTGCCATCACTTTCATTGTCAAGACAAATCTAAAAAAGTCCTGGAGTCAGCAGCACACCCCAGCAGCAAAGTGGGCCAGCAGCCTCTGGGCTGTCAGGGGTGTTAGCAGCAGGTCAGTGAAGGTGACCATGCCCCTCAGCTCAGCACTGGTGAGACCACACATGGAGCACCAAGTCCAGTTCTGGGGCTCAGCAGTGCAGGAGAGACACAGACATACTGGAGAAAGTTCAGTAAAGGGCCCTAAGGATAATTATGGGCCTGGAGCATCTCTCCTGTGAGGAGAGGCTCAAGGAGCAGGGACTGTTCAGCCCAAAGAAGAGGAGGCTCAGTGAGATCTTATACAATGTTTAAATGCCTGATAGGCAGGTGTAAAGAGGACAGAGCCACTCTTCTTGGTGTGATGCTGTCAGGACAAGAGTTCATCAGCACAAATTGAAATACAGGAAATTCCATCTGAGTATAAGAGAACATTAAGCTGAACCTACATTGAACAGAGGGGTTAAACTAGGTTATCTCTAGAGAACCCTGGCAACCTCAACTGTTCTATAATCTGTAAGGAAATTATTTGCATAAATATTTATTTAATTTTTGCTAGAAGTATCAAGGTCCACAATCAAGCTATGCTAGGGGCCTCCTAGGGGCCAATGACTATGCTAGGGGCCTCATTCATTTGTGGTTGCATTTCAGTTTTACACACTTAGTCCTTTGGGGAATACAGAGATGGGCTGATCTTTCTAACATAGGGAGCTTAGACAATTATTTAATCAGTGAGTGACCCTGCTGTTTTATGGCTCTTCCTGTATTTTTTTCAAGGTACAGGCTGTAACCTTTTCTTCTGAGAAGTTCTCTGCAACCTTAAGAAAGATAAAAATGCTACTAGTCCAGATTTACAGATTTTGCAGCATAAGCTCTGTGTACCAAAAGAATGTGCCATGGTGGTGTTCAGAGTTCACCTGCTGTTTGGTGGATCTAATGTGCAGTATGAGAGAAATAAATTATCTCATTACTTACTCCTCTCAGGAGAAAAGTTACAGGATCTCAGATTGTGTGCTACTCAGGGTGCTCTTAAAGTGATATGTTTTATACATTATTTGGATTTTATAACTCAGGATTATTTTAGCAAATCATCAGTGCTAATTTTAATTAGGGGAAAACGCTTTTATTAGCATGAGAATATGCAAAGTCATATATTTGTGTATAAAGTTTTTCAAGGTGACACTGACAACAAAGGTTGCTCTCACAAAGGGAACATGACATTCTGCAGACTTATGGTTTTCAGAGGAACAGTCTATCAAGAAATATTTTACCTTTGGTAATATTGTTCCCTGAATCTCCTGTGATTAGGAGGTCAGCATTGCATCTGACCTGTTACCTGTTTCATTTAGCTGAGAGCATTTCTTTTTCAGACTTGTTTTTCTGTTTTTATGTCAAATCTTTTCCAGCACTCCAAGCCTGATCTCCCATCCCTCCCCTGCAATGCAGAGTGTAGTTTATATTCTGTCACATCTCAGGGAAGTAGCAAGGCTGCTGGGTTCATGTAAAATTTTTACTCTGACTCCTCCCTAGTCTTTCAGAGCACTCTGATAATTTAAAATAAGTCACTGGAGCCTGGGAGCCAGCTGCTCTCTGCCAGATTTGTCTTTTCCATAAATCTGGAGGGGGAAGAAGTCTTTTGCAATTTTTGCCCAATTCTCCCCCTCTCTTTGGAAGTAACTGAGGTCAGCCAACGTTGCAGAAGTCAGTGAACTTGAAGGATCTAGGAGGTTTTGGGCTTTGCCTTTAGCTGGTCTCCAGCCTATCTCTAAGAAGGAGATGAAGCCCAGCATAACAAGTTTAACTCTCTGACTCTTGCCATTGGCCAACTGCATCTCCATGAAGGTAGGAAAAGGAAACTGAGTAGGTACACAGTCCTGAGAATCCTCCTGCCATGTGTTACTGAGCTGTAGGTGAGCAGCTGTGACTTAGGTTAAAAAAGCAACAGTTTAATGACACTGAGCAACCTCAAATGACTGTCTGGAGGCAAAGTTTCTTTGTGGGCCACTGGAGAGAAGGCTTGATCAGCTCCTAGCCTGAAGGTGACGCCTGGAGCTGTTACTTTGAAAGGATCAGCAGTAGCACAACCCGAAAGCAAGTCACGTTATGAACTGTTTGACTCCCACCTCCTGAGGAAGCACCAACAGAACTGTGCTCCAGTAGATCTGTTCTCTGATGGATCATTTGGGACTAGGATTTGTTTGACACAATTTCTTTAAACACAACTAATAATGAGCTGTATACCTTAGAAGAGCTGAGAAACTTTTTTATGAGAAATGTAAGAATTATTAGTGTTGTAGTCAAAACAATAATATACTGCTCATTTGTTAAAGAAGGTTATTGGATGCATTTTTGGCCTTCCTATGAGAACACAGAAGCTACTTTGACTCTGCATCATACATATCCTTTCTCACATAATTACTGTATTCACTTACTGTACTTATATTTACAGTAGCTTTAGGTGATTTAAAATATAGAACTACAATATAGTTTGCTCTTTTCCAGTGGCTGTAAAACACTGTAGGGAACAGGAATTTAACTGAGTCACAACATTAGTAATATTTGTAAAATTAATTGACCTCTAAAAAATACCTGTAGAACCAACTACATATCCACTTCCTACATGAGTAATGTGAGAGGCCCTGTTTCTAATAAATGTATTTATAGCTTCATTACCCCAGCAGACCTTTGGATGGTCTGGTTTAGTTATAGTGATACATTAGTAGTTCAACAGATGAACACTGTTTCCATGAGGTATTTGCTAACAATTGCAAATTGCAGGAAAAAAAAATTCAAATACTGTATTATATTCTTACCCATTCATGGATTAATTGTCTTTAAAGTTTTAAAAAATAATTTTTAAACACCCATCACTTTTTCTGATGCTGTTTGTTACTTGTTCTTTTCCCTTATGTCCTTCTCCCAGCCGCTGAAATCTGTAAAGTTAGCATATGATTTCACTGAGCCTTAGAAACTAACCTCCTGTATTTTGTAACTGAAATAAAAATTATTTTATTTTATGGTGTACAATGAAGCAATGTGAAATCCTGATACATAATTTGTTATGCCATCACGATTAATTATCCTAACTATTCCATGTAGCTTTTTCATGGTGATGACTTAAGAAATATTTGAACACTGAAGTAATTACAAAATAGATGAACATTGCAGTATGACTTGAAGTGGTTTTGATGTCTGTTGGAAGAGTTGCTCTCAAAAGACACTACCACTTCACCAAGATTTTTATTTATTGAGCTAATACATTTGCATCTATGCTTTTTATTTAACCTTTAATAACAGAGAAGATCATGAGGATCTCTTTTATTTCTCTTAATGTGAAGTAAAAGAATCTTCATGTTTTCACCATGGCATTGTATATAAAAGCATGCAAAAACAATCAGTCTTTCAGACCATACCACGGGGACAAATTTCTTCTTGAGTTTCAGGCAATATTCTAGCGCAAGTAAAGAAGCAGAAAAGAGCAGCAAATAAATTGCAATTCCTTCATGGACACTTAAAACAGGATAATGTCTAGTTGCAATTTCCTCTGCCTACCCCTGTCAGAATCTTGCTCTGTTTTGGACACAAAATAGAAACCAAAGTGGAAAAAAAAAGCTATTTTTTTCTGCATCCAATTTCATACCTTTTAACGTTGGTAGACAGGCTCATTAATTTCAATGGATGTTGGATCAGGCTATAGATCTGGAAGCCTAAACTTACTTTTCCAAAAATAGATAACATTTTTATTTCTTCATTATGCCCTAATTTGAAGTCCCTTGAATCAGACTATTAACAAAATATTATCCTATCTCTGAAAATAATGCAGATAAAACTAAAATTCCACTCAACTCTCACATAGTACTTTTCCTCTTCAAAGCATTTTAGCATCACTGATTAATCATTGCATTAATTAAATGACTATATTTTTTTTAAAAATTCAGCTTTCCAAAAGCTCTGTTCTCTGCAGGGAGCAGGGAAGAGCATAGCAAGGGACTAAAACCAGCTCCAGTAATCAGAAAACTTAGCCTGCAGCAATTAAACTGAGGAATCACTTCCCTTGCAGAATCTTTTTTACCTTGGGCTAGTGGAAAGATGAAAGGAAAGATGACAGTGCAGTCTAAACAAGAAATAGCTCTGTTGGTGTGTAAAGGAGCTGGTTAATTGGATGTATTTGCACTACCTGAATCAATAGGTAGGCTCACAGCTCCTTTCCACTCATTTTCTAGTTTGTATACCTGGCAGGAAATGCAATCAAAATTAATTACAAAGGAAATTATTTGAGTTATTGCACACATGGACTCCATCCATTCTGGATATAAAACACAAACATGCAAGAATAAATTCCTTAGATCCAACAACAATTAAGCCTGAGGTTGTCATTTTTGTTCTCAGACAACTCTCCAGAGCTAAGTCTTCAAGGGAGACAGCCAAAGCCACCACTCAAATCCTTTTTTCTGGCCAAGAGAGCAGAAGCAGCAGAACAGTAGCAATACCTCTGATTGCCTTAAAAAATGCTGCTTTCTTCACTGCTGAGGGTGACAAATAGAATCTTATTAGTGGATATTTTTCTCCTTCTGTGGACCCAGCAGTTGTTTGGCATACCAGGTCAGCAGATAATTAGACAGGTCATGCTGAACTTGAGCTGACTCATTTTTATAGTCCCAGCATGGGTGAGACAGTCAACAAATTAATGCTTGTACTTCTTCCCAAATTCATCTTCATAAACCAGATTGCAAGTCAGAGAGCACACCCTTGAGTTGGGTTGTGTTTGATGGTTGCTTCACTTCTCCAGCATGAGAGAGGGAGGATTGCTGATACATGAGTGAACATTCAGAGCAGAAGCCATCCACTGTGCTGGGTGAGAGGTGTTGTTACGAAACAGAAAATCCATTTGGCCATGGTACACATAAATCCATCTCAGGATTAGTCTTCTGGCTGTTTTGCTGCAGACATTTACGCCCCTGAAGGACATCTGGTTTCTCCAGAAATCCACATGGCAGGCAGCATGCATCCCATGAAAACTGCCAAAAGGACAGCAGCAAAGATGGAAGAAGCTGAGATGTTCAGCAGGGTCTCAATGGAGTGCTCGACCTTTGGCATTACCTCTGGTAGAGCCAGCTGAGGTGCTTCTGCATGCAAAGTGCAGACATGCATCTAGGCTTTAAAGCACATATTAGAATGTGAATCAGCAGGTTATGGTCAGCCAAAGAGCCCTGAGAATTCTTCAATCTGTAGTTTTTACAATAACTGCTGGTATAAAGTGTGAATATTTGTGGTCTCACTGTGTGAGAGACAACCAGAATGTGGGGAGCCATTGAGAAAGGAGTAAAATCAGTATTAGAAGTAACAGCAGATTAAGTAGCTGCCTGTGGAATTGAGATATACAAGAGAGACAACAAGAGTAGTACAAGAGCAATAGTGTTTAAAGACACTGGTACTTTTCAGTCTAAAATCTGTGCTTGCAAACAAGCTAAAATCTCCTTTAATTCAGAACATTAAAAAGCGTGAGTCTGTGGTGGGTTGGGGTGGGACTGGGAAGGCTGGGGTGTGACAAAAGCAACATCTAGCTGACCATCAAAGTGTAGGTATTTAAAGGAAAATGAGGAGAGGCTGGAAAAGCTTGGCAAACAAGGCAGCTGCAGAGATTTACAAGACATGGCAAAGGACGATGAAAACTTCACAGTTAAGAGCCAAAGGGTCAAGGGGATGCAGCTCAAGGAAGAAAAATTATTAGTCATGTAGTAGAGGGGAGAAGGGGTAGCCCTGGGAAGATGAGTTGAACACAAGAAAAGTAATCATCAAGAGGGAGGCAGGAAACATACAAAATGGAAAAGTTATGTGTATGGGAGCAGAAAGAGAAGCTTCAGAGAAGCTGGTTACTGGGTGAAAATGCTGTTACATGAAAGAAAATCTGTGAAGGGTCTGAGAAAGCATATTGCTGAAAAGTGGTGATTGCACTGCACCCAGTTGTGATTTCCCATGGCATGTACAGGTTCAAAATACCAAAATGCTTCTCTTTTGTCTTTGTGCTATGCCAATAGTTTCTATACATGCTGCTCTTTCATCCTTGTTATGGATGTGCCCTTTGTCATTCCTTGTTCTCCTCATACCTTTTGCAAAATGTAGAACTAACATCTTTAATCTTTTTCAAAAGATAAAAGCTTCTATATTGGTTACCCTTTTAGATATTTGATTCTTTTACAAGCAAATCTCAACTGACATTGCCACACAGTTATTGGTGTTCTACATGCTTTCATCACTCTGCGGTAGTTTGAGGGTTTCTTCCCTAAAACTGTAAAAGATTACTATTCCTGCTCCCTGTAGGGCTTTATATGCTACACTGCTGATGGCTGAATTTCTTCTTGATAAAAAAGATTTTAAAAAAGAAAACCAATGACTGACACATCACATATAATGCATCTGGGAAGATACTGTTCCTCTTTGTTGTGGTCCATACCAAATACCAATCTTATGTCTGGAAATCTTGCTGCCTGTCATCAGAGATGGTGAAAAACTGAAAATGTGTATCATTTATCTGAAGTGAAAAGGGAATCTGAGACCTCCACCTGATTCTTTGTTCAGTCTCAGCAGCCATCAGCAGAGTGCACCTGGATCCTTGGGGGCACAGGAGGGCAGGTGTGTGTAATGGTTTTTATTCTTTCTTTATTCTCAAATAATAATGTATCTCTTCAGACTCTTAAAATTTAAATTAAAAAAAATGCAAGGAAATTATATCTGGTATTGTTCTCTAGCTCAAGGTACTCATTATCCCAGCTTAATTGGCAAGTTATGCCTAATGTGAAGCAGCTAAAACAGTGGCTTCCAGCCCATAAGGCTCAAGCTGCTTACTAAAAGCAGTTTAAGTTAACTCATCACTCTTTCCTTTATAAATGATTGAGCTGAAGTGATAGTTTCTTTGGATAGGGATAATTGAAGTACTATAGTCAATTCCCATTATGTAGTGCAATATGTATTTATTTTGAAGTGCCAGAGGTTACAAATGTTTGTGCATGTCACTAACATAAGAATTAAAAGAACCCGAGTACCTAATCAGTATTTTTGGCCAAACATTGAGAATGATATCTAGGTGCCTAGAGATAAGCATTAAACTTTAAGGACCAAAGGGTATCCAATTTTGTTTACCTGTGCTTTTCCAGAAGCCTGTGTGTCTTCCATAGGTCTACTAACTGTGCAGGTATCTCAAGTATCCAAGGGAATTTGAAACCACACTGCCCCCATCTATTTGGACACATAAATTTCCCCCTATTTACCTGAAAATGGTTTGATCTTTTTTTACACTTCCATCTCAAAATGATCCAGAATCATCCATTCTCTGACACTTGCTAGAAGTGGTGGGGTGCATGCTTTTCAGTCCTGCTGCTCCAGGGTTTTTCCACTTTCTTCTTCCAGTAACAATTCATGCACAGTGGTCCTAGGAATACGAAACAGATGTGTTGTGATGAGCAGCATCATAGACCATGAGCCAGCACAGGCCAGGCCATGGGGGTTTGACAGTGGACATTACCTTGCAGTATCATAAACCTGCTCTGTCCACAGCTGAAGTCATGTCAAATGAGTGGCCCCAGAGAGAGGGAAGAGAGGATTGCTGTATGCAAACTGGGACTTGCAGTCCCTCACATGCAAGGTGCCCTGCAGCAGGCACTGCCACAGACTGTCTTACAGAGTCGGGTGCAGAGCAAAGTCACTGGTTGGTGGTTGCAGTGGAAAGCCTGTCTGGAGACAGTCATGTCATTTAGTGGTGAGTGAGAGGGCATTAAACTCTGTGCTGGCTGATGACCCTTATTTCAGATTGTGCTGCTCTGTCTTCTTTTATAAACCTTCTTTCAAAAGGTTACAAACCTTTATAAACCAACATTGCTTCATAAGGTGGATTTTTTCTTTCTCTTCACTCACTTTTCCTGCTGCTCCCCAAAGTCTGAGGAGTAATCATTTGCTCAGTGGGTCAAGTGTCTCTCAACCTCAGTCTTTTTTGCTTTCAAAGATACAGGTTTGTGTCTCCTTCCATCTGCTGCCTTTACTCCTGGCTCAGCAGCTCTGACATTACCCTGCTTCATCTTTTTGGGCTTACTTCCAACTCTGCCCAAAAAAAAAGCACGTGTTTGGCTCTAAGACCCAGTATGACAGCATTTCTTATCTCTTAGCCTATTTTGTCTTTAAAATTCAGGGTAGTTTTCTCCCTTGAGTATTTCACTGGTGATAGAAAATCTCCTTATGCAAACTAACACACCTTTACCCTCTGAAATGTCATGAGGTTGACTGCTGCTCTGATGCCTACACTATAACTTGTCTTGTCCAAGTCCAGAGTCTGCTACATATTGCAATAAGCATAATCATTCTTTTTTTATGGGCTCTTACACCCCCTCTTGCACCTCAGTATGTATTAGAAAATTTCCAGTGTTCAGATTATGCACAGGGTTCCTCTGGATCACTGACAGCTGGACTCTGAGGGAGTTCCAGGTGCTACACAGGTGCCAGTAGTGGTAATATATTACACTTAAAACAGTGGTATCTGACAGGGAAAGCATAGTGCAGGAATGAATCATCAAATATAGCTGTGTTTTTGCCACTGCTGACATGTGATGAATACGCTCTAATTTATTAGACTACCAGTTGAATAATACACTGACTTAAGACCAAAATCGGTTCCATAAAAATTAAGTTGACAGTTTTGGCATATTTCTTAAGTAATGATTGAAAGTAATAATAAAAGCTCTCCCAGTCATATTCTTTCCATAAGTCTGTGAAACACTGAAGTTGAGTAGTATTAAAAACACAGGGGTGGTGAAAATGCCCAAAACCACGTAAGTCTAAGTGGAGTGCACATGTTAGCATGAAGAGAAGAAAATTCAGATATATTCTGACATACAGCCACCAGTAGTTCTGGGATAGGATATCTGCGCCTTTACAACAAAGTATGGTGGCATTTTGCCATTTTTATATTAGCTAGCTACATTATATGAATTAATGGATATCTTTGGAGGCGAGGAATAGTGAACAATTACTTTTATAGAAAAAGATCTATCTCTAGGACAGGGGTCTTTGTTGGAATTGATATCTGTTTGGGGTGTCTTGTTTCTTTAATAGGTCAATTTTCCTAATCTTGTACTCTCAAACTAGGAACCATGTCACAACTATTTAATAAATTTGCCAATGTGTCAAAGACATTATTCAGAGATGAGTGAAAATGGAAGTGGTTTCAACAATGTTACAACAGCAGCGAATTTGTCTCAAGGCAATAGTAGGAAAGTATTTCCAGAAGTAGAACCTTATCTGTGATGATTTTGCTCTGGTTTAATCTACCAGAAGAATAGTTTGCTGTGCTGTTTGGCTCTGAAGGTAGAATCATTCTTAGGACAGTTATTTGATCCTCTGATGTGAAAATTTTCCTGAATTAAGTAATGGAGGCAGGTATTAAGGTGCTGAGGCTTTTATCATGCAAAGGAAAAGACATTAAATCTTCATTGTTGAAATAATAAGCAGATGCTATCCTCTTACAGTCAAAGACTTAGTAGATGGTGCTAGATGAATCACCTTCTTAATATGAAAATGATGGATGTCTTATCTTAGAAAAATAACTTTTAAATGTATAGTATCAGAAAAATGCTCTTCCAAGCACCCACAAGATAACCCCTTTCCTATTATGTCTATTTTATGTCTTCCTTCCTTTAAGAGTAAAATTGGACAAATAAATACATTTTCTTTTTTCCTTGTTGAGCTATTGGCTATGTTTAATCATATTATGTAAATCCTCTTTAAAAGCTTCAAATCAGTTTTGGATCTTGCAGTGTGTAATGTTGTTCAACTACAAAAAATAAATTTAAAAAATCAATTTGTTTGTAGATTAAAGTAGTTCTGCACGGACCCTAATGAAAATTAACAAGGCTATTTAATTTTAATATAATCCTCACACACATCCGCCTCTCTTCCCAGCATCCCCATCAGTTCTCACTTCTTCCATTCAGGGAGGCTTCTTGTATTGCAAGCTGAATTGCCCAGCTCTCCTACTAGTGGTGCTAGATAATGGTAGTGCTAGATAACATTTTGCTGACATTCCAACACTGGTTTCCATTACACATTTCAGTCTGCTTTCAGAAGAGGCTCCTAACACGGACAAACAAAATTCTAAGTGCAAATGCTCTGCAGAATGTAACACACACCAGTGCAGAAGTCAGGGATCGCAGTTGTGTTGGGCTGGTGCAACAATACCTGTGGGAGGACTTCACATTCATACCACTTTAGAGAGAGGTTTCTTCTATAGCTGGTGGTAGAAAACATGACTCTTCTTCATGTCTGTAGTAAAGAAGTAGGAGAATAACTGAGATAAGAGAAATTAACCAATAAGTAACGGGGTTTTTTTCTGTGCATGTCCTACAGTGATTTATTAACTAACTATATGTGTAGTTTTAGAAAAACTTCTTGCAATATAAAGAATGTACTTTATATATACTTGACTTTCAAATTCCATGGCTTAATTCTGTACTAAAGCAAATTCCCTGCTTTTTCAGTACATTTTCACATAGCTAACACAGTGTCTGAAGTACTTAAACCACAGAAAATGGGCTAACAGTTACACTCCTTAATAGGTTCTAAGACGGACGTAAACAGTGACTTGGATCAACTCTGTAGCTCAGCCACGCCCTCCTTCTTCCAGCTCATGTGCCACCTGTGTTTGGTGAACCTCTGGAAGGACATTTTGGTGTCCTTGACCATGATGCCTGCTGGATTGTAGTCAGTTGCTTTACCCACATGGGTGAGCAGCTTTTTTGGAAGCAGCAGTTCTGCCTTTTGCTGCCTCCTGGGGACAGGGCAGGGAGAAGGAGGGAGGCCTGTATCCCCAACAGGCAGCTCCTGGCAGGGGGGCTGGCATTGGCATTACAGGTTCTGGTAGGGAGGTCTCCAAACTGGGCAGCAGCTTGCACAGCTGCCACAGATGAAATACAGTGACTAGATTTTAGATCTACAAAATGTGAGTCTTCTGGCACTTGCTATCCAAAGGCTAAATTCGATGCAATTCTTGGGGGAGAAAGAAGGGGAAAGCAATTTAAAAACATTACCAAACCCACTCAGAATATATTTTACTTTAAATATGCTTCTGATTAAGAATTGAATGGTAATATTGGGCTAGAATTGCTACAACTGCTCAGAATAAGGAATGCTGTACTATCCCACTGTTACTCATTATGTATAAAAAGCCTGTTTTATTGTTTTGAAGTATTTAATACTGACTTTTTCTTCTCATGCCTTACTGAAGGGTGTGCACAGCAGAAATGTTAGAACTGCTGAGCATTGGAATTTCCAGAATGCTTATAACCTGCTTGATTGTGTCTGTTAAATTTTTCAAACTGAGCTTTCCCTGATAGCTCCAAAGCCTTTATTTGTTGTAAGAACCATCTTGCATGTCTAGGCATGTGTACTGGTGTGAATACTACTGCCTGGAATACTAGACCAGTTCCAGGAAAGAAATCTGCTTGGGGCAGCCATCCAGATTTCCTTACATCCACTGTTCTGGGATGTAATCTTTGGCTGCTAATGAAATTATCATCATGAACTGATTCCACTAGAGGACTGAGGTGCTGAGATGCTCTCTTGCAATTTAAGTGAGGTCCAAAAAGCAAAAGGAATATTGGTCTAGTCTGGATATGTGCACAGAGTAAAGCAGAAAAGTCTCACTGATCTGATTTATCTACTTGTACTTACTCCCAACCAGTGGCAGACACTGCACTAGAGGAGTAAAAGCTACATCAAATGATAGTTTATTTTTTGAAACACCAGCTTAATTTGATATGTGTTGCAAACTGAAGTACTCACTGTAAGTGATATACAGCTATTAATGTGTTCATGTTGCACAAGAACAGACAGGTGCAGGTGAAAATAGCATTTCAGACATTTCTGCAGTTTGTTTCATAAATGTGTGGGGAAAAAGATTTTCAGTTTGCTCAAACAAATCATTTCTGAAAGAGAAAGAAGTGCTAACAACTGTTCTACATCTGATATTAATAATACTGCTTAAAATCATTACAGTGAAAGTAAATTAAATATTAAGTTCAAAGAAATAAAAATGTTTCAGGACAAGATTTGTATTTGTATTGCAGCACACTGGAAAGATTCAAATCCTGCTGTACACATTTTGTACACAGTCTAATGCTTTTTATAATCAGGAATGTTTTTACATAATATAGACTGAGTATTTTCTAACACTTCACATTACCACAAAAATCTATTTGATAATCTTTAACAGTTCAGTACAGAAATTTAAGTTTTTATATGTATTATGAATATTCTGTTCAAATGACTGATTGTTCCACCACATCAGGCAAAACTGTGAGAAATAAAAATGATTCAATGTCTGATAGTTAAAAGATATGATTTTCCTCTTGCCTCTGCTTTCAAATATAGATACAAACAACTGAATTTATGAATTCAGAAATAAGATTTTTAATAAGTATGCATAAACACTATGGGTAAACATTTTTAAGTTATCAAAAAAATCTGATTAAATTACCATATCATATACAATAATCATACCTGATCATTCACAAAATGTAATGTAGATTAGATTACTAATTATGTTTATATTTCCCAATTTTCCTGTCCTTTTCATCCTGCATGACACACTCTTGGTGATTGCTGTATGCAAATTCTTAGCACATCTGCACTGAAGGTGATTCAGAGTTGTTTCACTGACCTCAGTAATAATTCCATCAGGCCTTCACCTTCTCTGATCTTCTCTTTATCACATTGAAGGATTGAGCAGTCACCATAATAGCAATCTTCTAGAACTGATGTGAGGCTTCTGGTGTATCTGTGCTGCCATATATCTGGTATATCTGTGCTGCTAATCCTGCCATATATATTCTCAGAAGCTGATTTTTTATTATTTTCACAAGCACTGCATGACTTCTAGGTGCAATTTTGAAAAGGAAATCTGTTTATTTAAGCATGAAAAAAATTATAATAATCTTAGAATCACTTAGGTTGAAAAGATCATCAAGCCCAAACATAATATACAGAATTTCTTTTTATTTAAATGTTTGATGCGACCATTTCAAAAATTCTTTTCATTTGAGGAGATTTTATATTCTGGAGGTTAGTGTTTTATTCAGGAAATCCTTGCAAAATGCCGGATTGGAATAGATGTTAGAAAGACTCCTTTTTTGGCCAGTACCATGCATACAACTAAAGATGTGTGAAAAAGATGGCATCCTCTTGAGCAATGCAGTCTAAGAAACACCACTAAACCCATTTAAATTGCTGCATGTAGATTAGAATTAACCTTGTACAGGGGAGAAGTCTTCAGAGAAGACCTTTTCACAAATAACAACATCACTGGGTTTGCATTCACTGCTGTGGTTTTAGCAATTGATGCACATTCAATTTATGGTAACATGTGAGATGTTTGGTGAGGACTTACCAAGTTCTGTGAATTGTGGTATTCAGATTATCTTTGTGCATATACTTGGCCTTACCATCACAGTTCCGTTCTCTTACGGGTGTGATGTGGCCATATCCGAAGTCTCTGATGCAGTATGGAAGTATTAACAGAATCTGTAATGTGTGAAATGCTTGAACATGCAATCAAAACAAAAACAATGTAAATATCACTTGCTCCAAATTAACATCAGTATCCAATTAAATTACCTGCAATGATGCAAATGGTGCTATTAGTCTTGCTTGTTTTCCCTGTACTTCTCCCTCACCCTTTATTGCTGTATCTTCTGAATTGTCCCTTCGTTTTCTTTCAACAAAGGCAAGTATGCCATGAGGGATCTGGTCCACCGACTGCCAGGCGCTAACAACAGCAACAGCTCAGCGAGCAAGGCCATGTCTGATGACACCGTGACTGCCATTTGCTGCACTCTGCACGAAGTCATCACTAAAAACATGGAGAATGCCAAGGCCTTACGGGACGCAGGCGGCATTGAGAAACTGGTTGGCATATCTAAGAGTAAAGGAGACAAGTATGTTTTGCAAATCACCTTGCACCTTTTTAACCTCTCCAGCAGTTATTACTAGTCCTGAATGTGTTTGCCTTCTCTGTGCAATCGCAAGTTGAATCCTTTAGTTTCAACAGATACCACGTGGCCCAGTGCAAAGGGTGACAAGAAACAGACAATGGCAATACCAAAAATCTCCCTCTGCTTTGGTTCATTTTTGATGTGCCATCCGCAATGCAGGGAGTGCAGTCCGTGTGCATTTTAAGGAAAAGTAATTATCTACAGTAACCCCTACCTCTGAGCAATTCCAGAAGATCCCAGTAAACATTAGGGATCAGAGTGGTTGGATTGCACCCTGCACAAGGCGTGACATGCAGGTGGAGAGGTCCTTTGAAAGGAAGGACCTCACCACAGTTCTGGTACTGCTTCTCTTGATCTAAGAGTGAAGAATGTAAAGTCACTGTCCCTCTTCACAGCACCCCTTTCCCTGCCACCAGCTTGGTAGTAGATCCATGGATTTTCTGACTGGTTGCTTCTGAGAGAGCCTTTAGGCTGCTTTGTGAGGCAAAAAAATGTCTTGCACACAACTGTGACATTTTCAGAACAGCTACAGTTTCATCTTGTCTGTTTGGCTATGTACACACTCTTCATGAAGAGTTCACTCTTTATCCTTCTTTTGCCTAAAACAGATAGCCTGGTTCTCATATTTGTCAAGCTGATGAAGTATAGTGCAATGGGACTATGGCAGTTTGAAAACAAAAAGCCTTCACTGTAGTGTACAAAACCCATCAGTCCACCTACTCGGAGCTGTCATCACACAGCCTACTGCAGCATCAGAGCTCTTAAAGAGCCCCTCAAAGCCAGGCCACAACCTGAAGGAAAGATTTATGCACCCTACATTTGGTATGAGAACTTATGCTCGCCTCTGTGATCGGAGCATTGCCAATATAATTTAATCGCATTTCTTTTCCTCTATTGTCACCCTTTTCCTTTCATACCAAATTCATTATTGAAACATTCTTGCATCCAAATTGTAAGGGGTAAAAAGTAGTGTGAGCAAGTATGTGATTCCAGCTGTGGGAGCTCCCCATGCTCTGCCAATTTATTTATATTTGCAGTTTGTTATTACTGAATCTACCTAAATTTTTTATTTCTATTTTCTAGATCAAATGTACTGACATTGCAAGCAGGTTCATATCCATTTCTCTTAAGTTGAATGTGTATTTCCTCAGAATAATGCGTCTACCTGTTCATTATCTGGTAAAGAATACTAATACCTGTTGAATATGGAATTTTTGAAGTATCATGGGCAGTTTTAGGAGGATCCAAGGGCATAATTCCTTGTCTGAATATACCTCATAACTGTGAAAGACATCTATTTCTAATTAATCTAGAGCAGAGTAATTCCAAAAAGCCCTTCTGAGTCATGATATGTATCCCTCCTCTCAAGTACTTTGACCTGCAGTCCTGTATTATTATTTTTACAGGTTACACAGTTCTAGAACAAGAAAACCTGTCAACACACAGTGCTGCAAACACCCATCTTAAGTAAAAGTTCAATTTTTCAGCTTTCAGAAGTGTCAGTACTGTGTGCTGTTGGTTTGGTTTGGTTTCTTATAGGTAATTCATTGTTTGAAAACCAAAATTGCTGGTTGTTGGACTGATAGAAAATTCTGACATGCTCACTTTAATACAGTAAATCATTTCTGTATGAAGTCATTTTGTCCAGTATGAACTGTTTCTGAATGTGCAGGATACTGAACTGGCCATGCATCCTAGTATGTATCAGTGCCAGTAGTCTGGCTCTGATAGCCCTTGGAATATGCCCAGGGCTTGAACAGCCTCTCTGTATGACCACATGAGAGAACTGGTGTTCATAAGGTTATTTATATTGTCCAAGCCCATATCAGCTTCACATAGCTCCTGCCTCTCCTCAATACTCATGGAGTGGTTGGCACAGTTATTTTCCTGGTTACTCCATGCTTATCAGCACCCCACTAGCCAGTACAGCTGGAAGTATAATAAAAACAATTATGCTTGAAAGGGCTTATCAAAACCCTGTTTACTCACCAATTACCCACCTACTGCTCTACTCTGGGTGAGAAATGGAATAGAAGTGGGGGAAAAAGCACCAAATAAATTACTAGGGAAATGTTGTATTAATAAATCAGTTGTGTCATAGCAGCACTTTACCAACTTGAATGTCAGCCTACCAGTGATTCATCTCAGAACTTATAGAATGAACCAAAGCCTGGCCCCTGCCCAAAGCAGCAGCTTAGGATTGCTGCTGGTTTTCTGGTTTCTCTTTGATGTTTCAAACCATATGCCTCTTCTGAGTAGAACATAAATCACCTCAATGACTGCCCCAGACTGCATCAATCCTCACTCTGGACTTTGGCCTTTGCAAGGTTTTCTAGCGTTCTGCTGCTTTATATGTATTTTTGATCCTGCACAATGTATGCTTCCTTAATGGGCTGGGTTATCTTCCAGGTCCTTTTCTATTTGACCCCTTTTTGTTTTGGGGGTGTTTTTTAAATTTTTTAATTACCTATTCCAGCAGGATTATATGACACCAGCTGATTGTAACAATAGTTTAGATCTTCTTTCAAAACTTCTGTGAAGAGAAATACCATGTGAAGTTACATGGTTTTCAACACCACATTGTATTCCTGTCATTAAAGGATAATGGTGTGAGCAAAATCCTAGTCCACATTTGGATTCCTAATGAAATCATAGCTTCTTGTAATCAGTTGTATTTCTGCATCTTGGTTCTGCATTTCAAAACCAGTGCTCATAATCCATCTAGAGTTTCTTTTATCCACTGCTGAGAGGAGCTAAATGAGTTGAGCAGACTGTCCTGAGCTAGAGTTCAGCAGCTTGCAAAGAATGAAATTCTGCTCTGTCTCCTTGTCCTTTATGCCAAAAGTTGCAGCTTATCTTAGATGTACATAATGCCAGTTGGTCCTCAATAATTTTGCCAATTGCTACCTCCTATTCCTCTTACTATGCTCTCAGCAGAAATCCCTCTGTGTGCTGAGATGCACAAGTTTTTTTCCCCTCACTGATTGATTAATACTATAGAGATAAGATATCTTGCCCTTGCTTAAAAACACCTTGGTCTCCCAGATGCCAAGCAAAGATCTTACAGTATACTTGAAACACACTTCATTTGTGAGAAATGGAAAAGTTTGAATCTGTAGCAATGCATCTGAAAATTGGAATGAATGGTGTCCTTTATTTAACAGTCTCTTTCTCACTCTTTTTTTTTCTCTCTCTCCCTTTTTAATGTACATGTGTAACAGGCATTCGCCTAAAGTGGTGAAAGCAGCATCTCAGGTCCTCAATAGTATGTGGCAGTACAGAGACCTGAGAAGTCTCTACAAGAAGGTAAGGCTTGGGTTTTTTCTAGATTTATCATCTTTCATACTGTTACCCAAATTTGGGGGCTGAGAGACTTTAGACCAAAATATTTGTTTATGTAACTGGAAATTCACTTGGAGTTTAAAGTTTCAGATACTTGGAGTTCTTATTTATTCCTTAATTTCTACTTTAAACATAAAAATGCCCTCTGAAAATATGTGTGGTGGTGAAAAGTAGATGTGAATTTGATTTTGAAATAAATTCATACAAAAGGTGCTGGATCTGACAGCCCAGGAGAGTGAAATCCTCTGTTCATTGAACAAACGTATGTAACAACTCCTACTGGAACAGTCTTTCTTACACCTCCTCGTGTTTCTGAGGAGATTACCAGATTTCCAGCCCTTCAGCTCCCAAATTTCCTCATGAGATTGTAAACAAGAGTATCTGAAGGAGAGGTGCTTAGGGACCAGCTCCATATGGAGCTGGGCAGAAACCTGTAGCTTTGTTTCTAATCAGCCAGCAGACAGTGGCATCATATACTTGGTTTTCAGTCTGTTGAGTCCATAGTACCGTGCCATTCCCACAGGCCTGCTAATCTCTTGGAAATGAATTGCAGTAGAGTAATACAAAAATGTGAAACAACATTCTATATAGCTTTTTTAACATAAGTGTCTACTTATTAAATGGAAACATGTACAGTAATTCTTGCCGAATATTTCCAAACTGAATTATGTTCCATGTGAGTATCAGCCTGCAGATTTAGTTCTTTTGTGTCTTCTTGCTTGGAATGCCACATCGTATGTGAGTGATACTTGTATTTGGAATCTCATCAGAGAGAGCTAAGACTTCATGTGGCATCTTCAGTTCAGGCTCTAGTTAAGGCTGAGGCATAAGGATTGTGAAGTAGGGAAGGTTCACAGTGGTGTGATCTGTGTTGTATGTATTCTGCACAAGAAAGTACCTTAGTTACGTGAAATGTATGCAGCAAATCTCAAGCTGGCAGAAGCTGACCTTCTGTGTGAAATGCTGTTCTTTTGCATGCCTCAGCCCTGCTTGTGTCAAGTCTGAGGAGTGAGGAAGATGATGATTGTTGAGTCTCTCCATTGTTCACTTCCCGTATTTTCAGTCATCCTTGGCAGCCCTAGGGATACCATATGTGAAGACGTTCCTAGTCACAAGCTGGTCCTCAACTGTCCCATTATGAGGTGGAAACAAACATGAACAGGCTTTTCTTGATCCAAGTCAGTAATACACTGGAAGTGTGCATAGCCTGACTTCTGTGCTTGTGGGTGGCTGCAGTGTAGAGGCTGAGCTGTTCTGCACCATAATCTCTTAGAGGTTCTTACAGTATCTGCCTTGTGTCCAACCTTCTGTCTGTATATATATGCCATGATGGTAAAGCAGTTTCTGAGGTGTCTCCATGCAGGAGGTAATAATGTTTGTGCTGTGTGGCTGCTGAGTTTACTGCTACCTAAGGGACGCCGTTGGCTGCTGGTGTGACTGCTGGTGATGGACTTACATACTAAGCATGCTCCGGTGCTAAGTACTTTGCATGCTTACAACAGCATTCTCCATGGCCACAAATACCTACTTGTGATATGGAAATTAGGGCAGGCTAGCTTTAGAGGTAGCTTCTCAACACTCATAGCAGACAGATCATCTATATAATCAGGAAGAGAATTGTATTAATATCTATATTACTAAACTCCTACACAAAATCTTAAAATGAAGATCAGTCTCTGCGACAAATTTGTGTATTAATTACATAACATTATATGTGCTGTTAAGCCTTGTATAAATATGGTTTCTTTTAATAAAAATGTTCAGATAGTTAATTTTAAATACTCCTTTTTGTTGAAATGCAACAACAATCCTTATAAAATTATAATATTTATTAAACTTGCATGTAATAGGCTGACTGACTTAGGCTGTCTGTCTGAGTTTAACCACTGCTTGGAAGGCAGTGGCAATGGTTTTATGATAGGAAAATTAGAGAAATTTGCATTACACTAATAGTCAGCTACTTATGTAATATAAAGATACTGGATTAATGCAATCTTTGTTTTGTCCCATTAAAATATATATGTACCAGTAAAAATGAATGAACACAGAGTGTAATGCAGTCAGCACTTGCAGTATCTTGCACTTGCATAGCCTTTTTTTGAAGTGCAGGTAAATCCCATTGCATAACCATCAGCAATTTGCTCCCATATACCAAAGTATCTATACAATTGCTTTCAAAGAATTGGCCAACAGAGACACAACTTTGTATTGTAATACAAGGAAATTGCAAGCATCCCATTATAGTTAAGTGAAAGCAGCAACACTTATCTTCTGTTTGAGAAACAATATAACCAAATAGTTTGAATTGTGGTATATTTTAGAGCTACATGTTCACAATAAAGTAAGAAGTTGTAAAATTAATAGAAGTATTATTCTTCGTATTAATGGGCAAAGAAGGCAATACATGTTTACTGCTGATATGGTAGAAGTCACTATGTTTAGCCCAAGTATGACTGGATCAGCAAAAACACTAAAACTCTTTAATTTTTCTAATTTTGCTCAACATTGTAAGGAACATCCTACAGCCAGCAGAAGATAAACTGCACTGACAGAAATCCAGAGTCGGGGATTGGTGTGGATGCTCTTTAAGTCCACAATATCTTATGCACTGTGTTTGCAGAGCTGTGCCACAACCTGTATCCTGCACTGGCAGGTTTTATCCAGTGTCCAGGGATTTCCAGGTCATGGAAGTTGTGTTGTGCCTTTACTGGGACACACAGACTCTTTAGGCTGGGCTGGCATGGAAAAGACAGAAAGTAAATAGCATTCAGATCTGTGAGTGAGGCAAGAGTGTTAGTTCTCTGTAGGCTTGTGCTTTGACAGGAAAAAAAATCAGTTTTGCCTCCTGGTGTGGTTAAGTTGACACTATCCTAACACCATCCAACAAGGAAAAGTTATAAAATGCATAAATATTTCTGGTCCTAAAACTGTAGGAAAAAAAAAAAGAAGGCTTAACAGACAAAGAGGAAGCAGATAATTTAGTCTTGAAATGAAGGAGTTGCCAGCCACCCCAAAAGTTGTGAGTCCTTCATCATGCAAGAACTCATCAGAAATACTGCTTAATTTACAAGCAATAGCTGGTACAGGAATCTAGTCTGAAAAAGTCCACCAAGAGGAAAGCAATGTTCAGATTTAGTCACATATAGACAGTGATTAGATTATTTAGTGTCATTAATTTCTAGAAAGGAGGTGATGACATTTTTCATTAGTAGAGAAAATATGGTCTCCCAAAGATAATATCATCATTTTCAAACTTCTTTGTTTTCTACAAGCAAGACATATATTCATAAATGATCATTTATCTGTCTTTGTTTTCATGAGTCTGATCCAAATTACTTAAAATCTGATTTTCAAACATTCTTAATGGTCCCATGGCCCAAAGCCCCATGGGTGGGGTCAGTGGCTCAACAATCGGAAAAACAAGGTACAGAAAGTAAATAGCATTCAGATAGTTGAGCTATCGCACAACTTGTTCCTATGCTTCAGACTCCTGGTACACCCCTCCTCTTCAAGTGTCTTGGTAACCTGTATTATAGAGTTAGCAGGAGATATGAGTGCTGCTTACAGCATCCAGAAAGAGACATCCTGCCCCATTTATGCTTAGCCTCTTAAGAGCTACTACATAGCTTGTTTAAAGGCACCTATTTTTGACTCAGTATCACTGTCCCTGCTCCAGTCTCTAGGGTGTTCACTGGTTGAATGTTTTGGAACACCTGAGAAAATACAGGTGTGTCTATAAGAGAGCAAAATTCCATTAACTGGTAAACTCTTCTCTGTGTCAAAATTCAAGAAAATAACCAACTGCTCTTAAATACAGATAGCTTGTTAAATTGCATGAGGAAATTTGAGCAAAAGGGTTGTGCTAAATGAGCTTAACATGAAAGAAAATTTATTAGCTAAAAACAAGCTTCAATTAGCATTAAATGTGTGTAGTATTAAAGAGCTGGAGGAACTGTCAGGAAGAATATGTTTTCTGTTAATTGGTTTGCTTTGCCTAACCACTTAGGCTCCAACAAAATATGTTTACATTCTATCATTATGTTTACACTTACTCTGTCTTCCAGTGTGTAAGTAGAGGTCATGATGAATTTGTAGAAAATATTTTTCTTTCCCATTTATTGTGGTAGGTTTCTGTTCTGCACAGAATATTAGAAATTATTGTCCCATTCGCCTGCCATCTGAATAAAAATGCCACCCAATGTTGGAAACCAGGGAGGCTGTACAGGGCAGATGTCCTTCAGCTTGTACTGTGCCATTTACAGCAGGGAGACTTGTGTGATAGGCATTTAATGGAGCCATCTGAAGATGGCCTCGTCTGTCGTTCGTTAGAAAAAACACATAGAATTGCCTGAAGTCTTCTTAGCAGTTCAGGCCATGTGGATATAGAAAAAGACTTGCTTTTCATGTGGCTTTCAGAATAATAAGAAGGTGGCTTTATGAGAAGTCCTTTATGACTAAATGCTCCATGAAAATTGACAGCATTAAAATTCAAAATCTTAGTCTCAAGGACTTTTAGAATCTAAAGTATTTTTCTTAAATAAAATATACCTACTCACCTTTTAAAAATGTTAATTACAACATCCAATCATGTAAACTTGGGACACATCTCCTGGATTTTCTTCTGGTAACGTTATTATTATCAGTCAGACATCCCCCAAAAGGAAGCTGGTATAGGTTAAATTTATCTAGTGAAAAGGTCTGTGCAGAACTTAAACCTTACATTAAAGATCTAAATTCTAAATCCAGAGCATAATAATTCCTAAAAAATAGTGGCTTGACTTGAAGGAACTATTCATGTGTTCAGATTATTCATGAGCATATGTACTTTGCAGTGCTGATCTTTCAGCAGGGCTTAATTTATTTCTGTACAATTGGCAAAAGCTTTTTCAGATTAATATGTCACCGTCTTAGAAAAAAGGATGAATTAATTTAAGATAAACCCCTTTCTGTAATATGAAGCTAAAGTATCATTATAGAGAAGGCATTGTCTAGAGCCCATTTTTATATTAACTATGAAAATGCAAGTACCTGATTAATAAATGATTGACTGATTGATTGATTTATGGCAGTGGGCGTCCCCAAGCTTCAGTGTGACTGATGACAGAGGATTTTCACCAACCCACGACTCTGGGTCATGGCACGCTCAGCATACTCTCTCCCAGAGCCAAGAAACCAGAATCTATTCCCCAACCCAGGTATTCTGGCTGTCAGCTGAGCAGTCTTGCATTGTTGTGTTTCATGCATACTGAGATTTGTACCCAAAGCAGTTCTTCAGGAGACCCTTGAATCAAAAGTAACAAAGCCTGACTCGAGAATATGTTCTTAAGTTGCACAGTGTAGTTCACTGAACCCTGTAGGTTCTAGATGGAAAGTGCCTCACTTCACTTAGGAGAGTACCTGCAAGGAAGGTGTGCCAAGTTCTGCTCTCTCTGTGGACAGAACATACCAGTGAGAGGGACAAGTGCATTAAATCCAGTTCCCTGACAATCTCTCTAGTATTTCACTGATCTCTTTCCTGATTGTCTCAGCCTTTCAAAGAGAAGGGAGGCTGCTGATAAGCACTATGTTGCAACACCATTTTAAATTTATCAAACACATTGCTTTGGTTTTTTGGCAAAACAACATCTTTTAAAAACAAAAAGCAATGGCTGAACATTTCAATAAGGGGATCCTAGGTAAACTGGTAAACTGGCACATCTATAGAAAAATCAGTGTGTCCATGAGTCAATGAAATTCTTAAAATGATAATTTTCAAAATCTTTATTATGAGTGATAATATATGTTTCCTTCAGACAATTATAGATGAGAATTAGCTGGACTGGCCTTTTTTTTTCCAGAATAAAATATTACTTTGTGGCATTATGGCAAAACCAAATCACCTTCTACATTTGCACAACATCCTAGTAAGTCCATGGAGTGACTGTGTTTATGTCTGTGCATTATGCATGTATGTGTATATATATGTGTATATATATATATGTGTATATATATATATATATATATATACACACACACAGACATATATAGACAGTCATACATATATGTCTGTATATAATCTCTGATAAAATATTTAGAGGAAATTGGAATTTACCTGTTTTTCTGGCCCCACAGAACATAGTAGCTATGCTATTTCTTTCATCTTTTTGGTTTTTTGTACTACGTTTGCCTGGAAAAGAGTAGACATCAGAGAAGACATCATTTAAATACTCCAGACATAAATATCTTTCAAGGTTAGGGTAAATCCTTTTCATCTTTAGCTAACAGGACTATAGTTAAAACACCCAGCATTTCATCAGCTTTTGTTAATTAGGAACTAGGCAAAGTCCTAATTTGACTTCAGATAAAGGAAATGTGGAAATTTTTTGCCTAAGTAAAATACTCTCAGGCCTGTTTAAAGTATCATCTGATTAATTTTAGTAGAAAGAGATTCTATAACCAATATAGCAAAAGAGTTATAGTCTACAAATGTATGCATCTGTTTTTTCCATCTTACGGAACATGTCATTTGCCTTTAGTTGAGCATTTTAAATGTGGCTTTTTATCAATTGGCAATCTTGCAAAATACTGAATCCTGAAATTGTCATTGGGTTCATTACTAGTTAGCATTACTGATTTGTGTGTGTGTGCATTCTTAATTCTGCATTTTATGCTGAATATTACTTGCCAGTGTTCATGTCAGATAGGTTTGCCTATCCCAATGCACGCAAAAATATGAAGAATTTAATCATTAAAGCAAAGGCATATTTTGTATTCTGCAGCAAATAACAGGTAGTTGCTGCAGAGCAAAGAATAATATGATAATCTTTTCCCATTATTTCTTAGAGACACAAGAACCTTTTCAGTGAGCAATGATATGAGAGTCTGGAATTTCGTTTTTACCTTGATGTTACTTTTTCAACATCATTTTCCCTAGGTAGCATCACCATATAAACTCACTATTTAAATTACTTCCTCTTTTGATTGCATAAACCTTCACGGGGATTGTTTTTTAAGAATCATTCAAACCTTTGGCAAGAAAATTTTAACATTTCTGGCTTTTTGATTGCCAATTGCCTGCTTGAATAGCACCCTATCTGTCTACACAATAGGAATTTACATATCATGAGAAAAATCATGAATCCTAAAGGGGAAATTGTGCAAATAAATTGAACTGACATATAGAGGCAAACTCTTTGGCTTATGCAGAAGTAGTCAGGAGTATCCACACAGATAAAAAGTGATGTAAAAACCACTCCTGAATTTTTAAAAATAGAGGCAGAAAAATCTCATCATTTGTCAAAACATGTATTGTTTTCACCTATTTGTGCTACTATTCAAAATCTTTTGGCTACTTTTTAAGAAGAACAATTTAAAAAAAAGACAAAAATATTACAAAATGCTAAGTCAAACTGAATGTTGTTTTGATTCCCTTTTAATGCTCATAATTATCATTTCACTAGTGGCATCAAGTGAATATGTTCTGATTTCCTTGGCTTTTTCATCATCTCAAGTAATTTTTTTTTCAGTTTATTAACAATCTCAAACAGTACTAGAAAGATAGCAAGTGATTACTATTATAAAAATACACTTTGCATGGCCTAGAGAGGGTAAAAAACATTTTGCAATGCAAACTATTCATGTTCTTACCTGTATCACAATGGCAACACATGGAGGAATATCAAATTATTTGTTTCAACATCAGTTGTTGGAAGGAGATGTTCTCAAATGTTTTACTGTTATGGATTCCATAATTTACTATATACTAATAATCATAATTTATTTTAATAATTTTGCATTTTACATAGTCAAAATTTTTGTGATGCCCTCAACAAATATTTTTTTACTATGTAGTATCACCTACCATTCCTTTAGTTATGTTTCAGTAATTACATGTTTCTCTCTAAAACATTTTCCATGTCTATCATGATATTGAAAATATTTATAGCAATCTAAGATAGTCTGGGCTGAACTATTGAAAATTCAATACCAGCAATCATTTTTCATGAAAACAGATCTGCCCTTGCTTGTACTATTTCAATAATGAATGAGATTTTAAAAAATCAGGTATGATAATTGAGCAGAATTAGAACAAAACTAATGTTTTTTTTTTTTGTTTTGCAAATACTTGTGTGTCTATTGGAAAACATATCTGTGTGTTTGGTGGTAAATACCACTCTGTACTTACAAGTACATGTATACACAATTGGGCTGTGTTGATGTAAAAACTTGAACACAACCACAGGGTAGATTTAGAGAACACTGCCTCTAAGTATGGTCCCCACAATACCCATAGGTTGGATATTGTGAAAGTCTCTTCACCCAGAGGGTGATTGGGCACTGGAACAGGCTCCCCAGGGAAGTGGTTGCAGCAGCAGGCCTGACAGAGCTCAAGAAGGGTTTGGACAATGCTCTCAGGCACAGGGTGTGACCTTTGGGTGTTCTGTGCGGGAGCAAGAGTTGGACTTGATGATTCTGACAGCTCCCTTCTAATTCAGGAGATTCTGTGATTCTATGTATAAACAAAGAGAGCTTGGGAATAAAAGAAATAAACCTTAATGGTTTTAATTGTGTGCTTAGAAAGTATCTACAGCTATAGTTGACTGTTGCTTTTCTCCTGAGGGTGCTAAGGGCATGATATTACTTCCCTCTAGCATTGAGCATTGTAGCAAGCAATAATTCAACAACCAAATTTTGCAGTAATTCTTCCAGATAATCATTAAGGAGAGCAGGGAAGCTGGCACCATTCTCATCCAAAATCTACTAGATTCAAGAGTTCAAGAGGTGCTAAACAAATGAGTAAAGAATCAAAGTTTATCCAAACAATTCTCTAGGATGCAGCATATATATGTGACACTGAAGCATCCTCAGCATTGATGCTGGGTCTCATGGTAAGCACTAGCTGATTCATAAGGCAGTGATGAGGTATGGTTCACTTAAAAACTCAAGCCCACTCTAAGGTTGCTAAGTACAGATTTAGAAGAGAGAAATTTAATCTCATACTTGTGTAAAGTCTGTCCCCAAAGTACTCCACCCTTTGAACTTTTCTGAAGAAAAGAAAATTTAAAATGCAGCCCAGGAGTCACTATCTTTAAGTTAAAGCTTTCTTTCTGAAGGGAATTGTATAACTGAAGTTTCTGAAATATCCTTAGGGTAGAGCTATGAGGAGGCATCCAGAATCCAGAAGGTTATGCATAGGTCACATCTGCAGATGTTTTTTCAAAAGTATGGTACCTCAGAATAAAATTGGATTTTAATATTTGAATAGAATATAGTGACCTAAGAAAATTAACTACATATCTTTTGGCACTGGTAACATTTTTAGTCAATTTAAATAATGTATTAAATGTTTTAAAACTAATTTACATTAGTTAATGGCAAACAATGCTTAGCTGGAATCATATGCACAACACTGAAAAAAATCCAGACATCTTCCTAAAGACTTTCAAAGGTGTTTTAAAGATACATGCAAAGAGAAACTATTTTTCGTTGATGTCAACATTTTTCTCCAAAAGTCATTCAAGGAATATGATTTCTACCATTCTGAACAAAATGTCATATTTAATTAACTTGTATGCTTAATATTTGTATATCTAGGTCCAGGCACAAATCAGAGTAGATGTGCAGTTAGGAGTATGGGTGAGAAACCCGGTTCCTCTCAGCAGACTTGAGCAGGATTGTTGGGTGGTGTTGGATGGCTGCTCACAGTTTTGCAAATGAATCAGACCACTAGAACTCTTACTTGCAGTAGTAGCACACTCATGGAGCACAGAGGGGAGGGAAATCAGTTAATTCCTGTGTCAGTCACAGCATATTTCTGTCTC